>NC_138582.1:72980243-74461243 GCF_964289735.1 Phaethon aethereus
CGGTTTTTTCCTCGTTGCCTTCCAATGGTTTTAATTTAAGGAGATTTTCTCGGGCCAGAAAGCTTCGTGCGCTTGCACGCGGCTGTCGTGCCGGGTAGCTCTGTTAGCTGAGCGGAACGACGGCGGGGGCCAGCACTCCGGTGGGATTTCGGGGCCCTAGCAGTCGGCGAAGTGCCAGGTTTAGGGGCTCTAGCAATAGACAAAAATATCAGCGGTGCCGACCTGCCGTAGGAAATCGTTCTGCGGTTGGAGGGCTCCCTTCAGGTGGATATAACTGTACCTATATGCCAGGCAGCATTGCCGGGGCACGACCCGGCCGCCCAAATTTTGCCTCGTTTACGTTTTTTCCTTCCCGCCGGGCGCGCCCGTGCCGGGGCGGGGGCACCCTGCCGCCCTGCGGGGCCAGCCCCGGCGGAGGGCCGGCGTTTCGGGGGGGGGAAGGCCCCGGGTTGGCGCCCGCCCGCTGTTGGAACTGGTTGGTAGGTGGTTGCCCGGGTGTTAGTGGCGATGGAGAGCGGAAGACGACTCGAGCCGGCAACAGGTAACGCTAGCCATTTAACAGAAAGTGAGAGGTGCCGTACTGTTTCCTCGGTAACTAGGATCTACCGCCGACTCTCGGCAGAGCTGGCAAAGCTTGCATTGTGTCTCATCCCTTCAATATGGAGCAAACTTCTGGCGGTCAGATTTCTTAACCCCGCTCGTCGAAGGAATTTTGGCAGTGTAAGCGGACAAACTCCCCGTGGCCCCCGCGGCGGCCGCGGCATTTAGTGCCAGGAGTGGGACAGTTTTCATGCCAAGCAGACTGGAGACAGGAACGGCATAGTGGGTGGTTGGCAGAGTTGGTAGGGGAGGGGGGGTACTGACGGTGACGGCGGAGGCGGCCGCCAGCACGGCCATGGAGGTGGGGGTGGAGGTAGGGGTGGCAGACTGAGAGAGGTTCATGTTGAGGTCAACAGGGGTCGTGACGGAAGCGGTCTGGGTGCTGACTTTAGCCATCTCTAAGCTGCAAACGAAGAGAGGAAGAGGAACAAACAGGTTGGGAGGGTCCAGCCAGGGCGGCGGGGCCGGGAGGAGGAGGAGGAGGAGAAGGAGGAGGAGGAGGAGGAAGGGACGGAGGGACAGCAACCACGAAAGGGCAGGATTAGATCGGTGGACGAGGGGGACAGACGAGAGGGAGGGAGGGGGGGAGAGAGAGAAAAAAAGGGAAAATGAGGGTCAAAGGAGGAACATGTTATGTGTTAAAGAAGAGAATTAACAAAAGGGTTTTTCATGATTCGATGGCGAAAACATTACTGAGAGTCTACGGTTCTTTCCAAAAAAAAAGAAAAAAAAAAAGGAAAAGAAAAAGACGTTGGGGGGTGTTGCTAGTTCATTTTACATACGAAAAAAGAAATCTAAGGAATGCAGGTAATGGCAAAAAGATGGAAAAACAAAACTTAAAAGAAAACTTAAAATAACTATGAAGTTTACTCCCCAGCACTGATATGGTGAATTTTGCTTTTCAAAATGACGGTATTTTTGAAAGGGGGACGCGGGGGTTTTTGGTAATTTTTTCAATTTGTCAATTTTGTGGCGGAAATGGTACCTTTTGTCATTTTGCTAGGATGAGAGCAGACAGCAATGATTAGCTGCTTCTATCTAAGGCATAAATTTTTGGTTTTGGGTTTTTTTTTTTTAGAAAGTTAGTTTTTCATTTCATTCATTGTGAGGTGAATGTGCATTTTTCATATAAAACAAACCTGATTAGCCAGTGTGTTCGCTTCAATTTGTACTTTCCCCAGACTTTTTTTTTTTTTTAATCGCAACAAAATATTTATGCAATCTAATTACAAAGAAATTAGGAAAAAGGACGACTGAAAAACACCCCGGCTTCCAGCAGCGGTATCCTTTCTGAGCTTGTGGCAGTGGTTTACAGCGAAGATACAAGAGCTCACCAGCTGACGCACAAGGTACTACATGGATACAACACATGTGTCATCAGACGGACCCCGCCAGCAGGAGGAGGTTCAGACTGGCCCGACCTCCGAGCCCACGGCAGTGACGGGCTCTTTGGAGGATGTAGCTACCAAACCCCTCTGGCTTTTGTCTAACCCCACCCACCGGCAGGCAAGATGGGCTCGGCCCATGCACTTGGGCTTTTCCGTTACATTTTTACACATTAAAATACAGCAATTCCAAGGACGCGTTGTTTTTTTCAGATGACAAAATGTTTACCTCGAGAAATCCTGCCTTTGCCGCGTGTTTTTTGCAGCTTGTGCGCTGCGTTTTGGGTCAGCAAACAACCGAAATAAATACCGATTTCAGGATGCACTTTGAGCGTGACCAGCTGGCAGGTACGGCGGCCCAGCACATGAATGGGACTACGGGTTAGAAAATCTTTGCTACCTACAGTTACACATGTCTTAATTCCAAGTTTGGGGTTTGTTTTTTTTTTTTTCAGTCCTCACTAACTTGTCAGGCTCCTGGGCTTTCTCCCGAGGCGAGCGGAGGAGCTGCAGCAGCGTCTGCCCGCCGGAGCGGAGTGCCCCGAGCGACCGGCCGGCTGAGCAGAGGACCTGCCGCTTTCTTATCAAGTCCCACCGGGCCCGGGGGAACTGCCCACTGCAGGCTTCGTGCTGGTTCCCCTTGGCATGCAGGCTGAGAGAGCAGCTGTAGCCAAGCTCCTTACCCGGGACGCGGGAGGGCAGCACGGTCGCCCTACTCGGGGCTTGGGAGAGCCTCGCTTTTCCTCACCTTAAGCTTACGTGCAGTTTTGAGAGTTACAGCCCCTGGTCTGTTCGCGGCCGGAGAAGGGCAACGACCAGAAGGCCGGCCCGCTTTGCGCAAGGGTGAGGATGCAAGCGATGGACCGGTGCTGAATAGGGGATGGGGACGTCGGACTAAAGCTTCCCAAAACGCTGCTGCTGGAGGCGAGTCTAAAGGATGCCTGAAGCGGGTCTGAGCCAGGGAGAGGAGAGTGGGGGAGAGAGGGAAACGCTTGAGCACCGAGCTCCTCTCTTCCCCGCAAAAGAAAAGAGGGCTTTTGGAGTCTTAACTCCCCGTCAGCTTTTGCTGGGAAGTTGGAAGGCGCACGGCTTCTCTGAGGGGCTGGGAGGGGAGGAGGGCAAGTGCATGAAATATGGACCCATCTGTAGGAGGTGGAGCTCTGGTTTTCCTTCCCTGGGGTGTTTATCTGACCCCATGGATGAGCGTATCAGAATTTTTCTAACCCTCGCTGCAGAGCTGTCCTTTGCAGAGAGAAGAGCATCCTCGTGCTGTTAGCAGCGCTACTTGCAACCTACTCACACAGTGGGGTTTACATCAAGAATACTGAACCATTGGGTCCAACTCCAGGGTACCTCCTTGACTTGGGGTGTAGGAGTTAGTCACACAGTGATACCTTAACAGGTTTTGAAAAACTCAGTTTACACGGATTTTTTTTTTTTTTTTAATATTTCTAACTCAGTATTATTTTGGGAGGGAGGCACATAGAAAGATAATGCAGCACTCAGTGTTTCTGTGACTCCAAATTTGCCTACCTTGCATTTACCAAAAGCAAAAAAACCCTTACTGATACGGGGGGGTTATGAGCCCGAGCGTTTTCCTGCATCAGCAGGGAGAATGGATCCCACAGGCTAAACGCTGGCGTCGGTAGCAGCCACTCACGCTCCCTGTCTCCGGTGTACGCGCACAGGTACCATTAACGCTCTGATTTGCCCTGCTTCGCATTCATTACTGGTGGTGACGCATAGGGTGAAGGTACGTCAGGTTAGCGAGCAGCTGCCCTGCGAGAGCGGCCGTTTCCCAAACCAACTGTCGATGCAACAAAATGGAACGTGAAAGCGGATGAGGCAGCCTTCGTACAGAATTTCACGGTGCCAATTTTACGCTGTCCCTTCGAGGAACTACACTTTGTGAATATATACACCGAAGGCCGTGTCCTGCGTTACTCACAACTGGTGACAGGAATAAAGCTCGAGCGTGGCTTTGGCGGTTCTTTAGCTCTGTGAACGAACCGCGCATCGAAACGGCAGTAAAACGTGTCTTCAGGAAACTGCTCTTCAACAAGGAGAAAGTGCTGCTGGCTACAATTCATTTACAATCCAAAGTCAAATATTACACGGGAAATCTAAACTGCTGTTCATTCTTAATAAAAGCTAGAAGGTGGAATCGGATAATGAAAATCCAGTTACTACAATGGAGACCGGTTAAGAGACAGAAGATTTTACAGGAACAAAAGACACTTCTACTGCAAACAAACTGGGACATGTTCTACTCGTACAGAGGCCAGCGCTCGGGTGATCAATACAGAACCAATCCAATACCTCAGAAAGATTTAAATCTCTGTCTTGATATTGTATCAGTGTATTTATATATCTATAATTTGGAGTATATTATGTACACACTCAACACCAGATTGCAATAAGAATCTTAAAACAACTTGATAAATTATTCTATAGATGGCAACTTTGGTTGGAGGGCAGTTTAAAGATACACACAGATTGTGTCAGGAATATAGCTGTTTTTTCCTCACATCCTATGCTGCTGTGAGACATTGACTTTTGCAGAAATATTGGCCCTGGAAACCAAATCCACGGGAATGACAGATCTTGTGGGGAGAGAAAAAAAAAGTCTGCCTTACCCTGAATGCTTATATGGCTTTTGGTTATTGTAATTATTATTTTGACATACCAGGCTACATCTTGGGCTGCCTGGGTACAGTACTCAGCTCTTCCCCAACACCGTTTATTTCATGCCAACATCTTTAGAAGAACCAGCAGTACTTGTGGCAGGTTTAGGATGCGACAAACACTGAAATTGGCTCCCAGTGTGCACAGGCAGCAGTACCCTAGAGCTGCCTCTCAAAAACCTGCCCAAGCACCTAACGCCAGCTAAAGCAAACCTCCCTCTTGCCAGAAAGTTTCTCAGTTTTCCCTCCAGTGCGACTGGGAACTAGCACTGCTGCTGCGGTGGCACCTAACTGGACAGGAATTTCTCTTGTGAAAGGAGAAATCTGGAACAGTGTCACTTTTTAAAACGAAAAAGCCACCTTAGTGTCCTATGGTACCTTACAGCTTAATTTATTATACGTTACTTTAAGAGTCTTCATTTACAAATGAAGTCACTTCATCTAAATACAGTTTCAACACATGATACATAATAATATATGATGGTTTATTGTAGATGATGGTAACAAATGACTTCTATCTAGAAATTTAACAGGAAGAAAGCATCTTGTTTCTGGTTTCACAGGGTATAGATAGAGTATCCATGGTATATGACTGCTGAGAAGTTTTCTTCTTTGCAAAAGTATGTTAAAAGACCTCATATATATCCCATTCCATCGAAAGAATCATTAAACAGTAATAAACAGAAGTGTGAGAGTTCACAGGCTTTTCTAAAGTGAGTCACAGAGGTTTGTTCACTAGAGTTTCTGCCTCTGGTGAGCAGCTCACTGCAACTCCGTTAATAAGTACATTATTTTATTTGCATGCTTTAGCTGTCTTGAAGATCTTAATTTGTTATCTTCTGAGATCCAGATGCATGCCATATGGTGTTTGTGCAACTAAAAATGAAGGGGTCTATTCTCGTCTCGTTGTGTGGGGAATCCCTGAACACCAAGAGAAGAACATATCCTTAAGGGTTAAAGGAGGGAACACATTTTTATTTGATTACAGGGCTTATGGAAGTGACTTATATTTGCTACAAAGAATATAAATCTGTATAAAGATTATAAATCTGTATAAATAAAGATCTGTAGGTTGTTTTCGGATTCTGGAAACGGCTTATCTTAGGCTTCATAATGCCACCCCTGAATATAGCTTTCCCTAGGAAACTACTTTCAAACTGAATTATAAAAAGTAATTTTTGTCTGCTGTAACACAGAGCTGCACAAACATCCTTTCCCTCCGTTACGACATTTGCAGTGGGGCACTACAGAACTGGGCTGGAGAGGGGGCTGGACCATAGGAAGCTGTAGACCTACTATGACCACAGCCCTCCATACAAATCACATACTTTCTACTACCCTAAGAGCAAACATAGTTAAACACAAAGCTTGATTCTTATCACAGTGGTGTTTTTTTTTGGGGGGAGAAAAGGAAAAGAAAAAGCAGCAATAAAATACATAGATACTCCCCCTCCCCACAATATATTGCCTCCGTCCACCACTTACAAGTAGATCTACGAGACAGCACTATATCCATTGCACGTCCTTCTCAGGATCATTGCGAGTAAAGGTGGTATCAATTTTAATATTTTTCTAAATAATCATATCAAAACTGATAGAGACTTAAGCAGTCGCAATGGTTTAGCTAAACAGCCAGCGCTTTCACTAATTCTGGCAGAGAGAAGTGGAGAAGGCGATAGTCTCACCCGGTCTCATTAGGGAGGGTTTTTTACAAATTTGTGATGCTGTCTCTGAGAAATAAATCCCGTGCCTCTTTAGCAACCAAATGTCAGTTTAATATCAACTCTGAGTGGCAATTTCCACCTAGTAAATTAAATCTGGTTTGCAATCTGTTTCACTATATTTGCCATTTAGGATAGTAAAATGGGTCCGTGAAAAGTATTGTCTTCTAAAGAATTTATGACTGTAATTTAATTTATCTGCCTATATTTTAAGTGGATGCCAATGTGAATATTCAGTTTTTTGAGCTTTTGTCATTCAGCATGTACCTGGAATTGCACCAGATTAAGCTGCTTTCCATATAAACCAACAGCAAACAGAGGTTCTAATGATACAGGCCTTACAAAACATTAGGAATTGAACAATACTATGCAAAATGAACTCTGCAAAGCAACTTGCTGGATCTATCCAGGACAGACATTTGCTGGAGAGCAGGCAGAGCAATCTCGCAGAAGCATTTATCACTTACAAAGCAAACTTACCTTGCATTAATGAGGTACTGTGCTAAGCTGATGTTTGCAGGGGATCCCGTGATTGTAACTTGTCGTTCTGCGGAGCCTTCTGTGGCATTAGCAATCTTGATCTGCGCTCCTGACATCTGCCTGATTTCATTTATCTTACTGCCTTGTCTGCCAATAATGCAGCCTATTAACTGGAGCGGGACAAAGACTGAGATTAGTGCCACAGACACAAGCAAAACCCACTTAACTGCAATTTGTAGTATTGCTAAAAACATGGTTATGAAAAGCTCAGTATCAAAACAAAAGATTTTTGCTGTGCTGTTTGGAAAGAGTAACTAGCCCAGTCTATTGGCTCTATGGTCATACGTCTCTACATCAAGTTTCGCTGCGACGTGGTTATCAACTCAGTATCAGGTTACTTAGCTGTCTTCCGTGGCAGAAAATGACAGCGTGCCACGGTGCCGACAAATACAAAACACAGCCCAGCCTGACTTGCCAGTGGCAGCAGCAAGCCAGGAGCAGCAGCTGGAAGTCAGGCTGACCATCCAAAGCTGCCATGCGGCTTTGCACCGTTCCGGTGCAAAATCACTGCGTCTGCTGGTCCTAGACCTCCCTGGGCACACGTGGTCCTCGCTTGGCTACTAAAGTCAGTGGGATTTACAGCTCTGTACCTGCAGGCAGAAGCAGGCGTAGGAAGAGACTGAAATGTGTCTGCGTTCCTTTACAGAAACTTACCAAAACTTGTATTTCGTGAATAAAACCGAGCCGGGGGGGGGGGGGGGGGGTGTCCCTAGGTCCCCTCAATTATTCGGGTAAAATCGCACCGGTATTATCTTCAATGAGCAGTGTTTTAAAGGTTGTTTACATGCTCTTGGTGGAGTCACAAGCTTTTGGAAGCTGTGTGCAAGACCTCGAGAAAGCATTTAGCAGCACAGGTAACTGCTGCAGCCCGGGCGGGGAGGCTGGCAGCTGCACCGGGGCACGGCTCCTCCGGCACAGGTAGCCCCCAAAAGCAACTGGGCACCAAGCAGGCAGCTGAGGCTGAGATGTTTTGGCTTCTGTAAGGGTGAGGAGGGGGACGTCTGCTTTGTGTTAAGGAAGGATGGGTGCTAAGTAAGTACCTCAGCAATGCCCCGAACCAGGAGAAAATGGAAACTTCGCTCTGCAGTTACCGTTGACACTGGGATGACGTTACCAGCTTGGCAGAAGGACGTGCCAAGATGCAGGTTGCCTTCCCCTCCCACCTTCCCACTGCTTCAGGCCCTGACGCGCTAACGTCATCTCCGTTACTGTAGTATTTGCAGTATCTTGCCGGAAACAGACTCGCGCTGCCCAGACCGTTTACCAAAAGGACACCTCCCGCCCCGCGCCAGCACAACCCTTGCTTCGGGCTCAGTGACGAGCAGAAAGCCAAAGCGGGTACCCGAGCGGCTGAAACAGAATGAGTGCGAGAGAAGGGGTTCCCCCCGCCCCCGCGGGGGAAAAAGACGGGGTTTCAGGAAACACAGACAGGATTTCCCGTCCTGCTCAAACAGGAGGGCTCGCTGAGCTTCTCCGTCCTTATCCCAAGGACCTATGTGTGCGGCTGCGTGCGCCAGCGCAGAGGACCTACGTGAGCTTCAGCAGGAAGCCTCCAGCCTGTCTCTGCATACGCTGGCTGTCAGCAGCACAGGGATCCCTAAGCATCCTCCTTCTACGCCTCAGTCTCGCTGGCCTCCGCGGTCTGCAGGTCCCGAGGGTGAAGGAGGGTGCCCAGAGCGCAGGTGGTAGCACCAGTGCCAGCCAGTGGTGGGGCTTGGTTTTCACCAGTGTGTGCCATCGGTGTGAGGGAAGCAAAGGCAGTCCCACCAGCGCACCGCTGGACAGCAAAACTGGCAGCACTAGATCCACTCTTAATATTAAAACCTGGTGACAGACTTTCATAATTTTGTTCCTGTGAATCACTGGCATGCCATACTGTAGCTACAATTTACCTAAATCTGGTCAGGAGTGTTCACTACTGCAGAAGCAGAATGGAGCATGGAGGGGGAACAACCCTGAGTCATCTTTACTTGACTGCTATCCAGAGTTTTCACTGAGATATGGGAATGGCTTGGGAAGGCCACCAGGAGTGGAGGCTGTCAGTATTTGCCACAACCAGGGTCTAATTGTTTTTGAGATGATGGTCTTGAAGTAACTGGTCAAGACTCCGTCTGTTGCTACCGATGTTCTTATGAAACAGCGACCAGATTTAGGCTCTGTGAAGCAGCTGTTATGATGCCTATCACATCTTCAGATTCCTCTGATACTTGTCTCCCAACGTGCAGATCTGAATATGCTTCTGGTTGCTTTAATAATTATGTCCTAAGTGTGAACAGAAAAATATAGACCGTACATACTCCCTCTGTCTCTCCAAAGCAGAAGGGTGGAAATCTGATAAAATTACTTGGTGTAAAAAACATGCAAAAATATTAAAAAATGTATTATTTAGAAGAATTTCAAGCAGACCAGTTTGCAGGTGTGGTTGTCATTGTGGCATTCAAAAGAGAGGAACCGTATGGGACTGCTGGTTCTTCAGGCACACTGTGAGCGCACCGCAGTCTTACTTGTCTAGTGTACCAGCTCTGAGAAGGCACTTGCTGGGTCACTTGGGAACCTGCCACTTGTATGTGCTGGGGGTCCTCCAAAGACACTTGCAACCCGGGTGGGTCAGCAGAAAGAATCTGCAGTCTTCTACCTGCCTTATTGTTGGGTAGCGAGGATTCAGTCCAGACTGGTCAAGGAGGTTGTGGTGATGCAAGCATCTGGAAGAGAGGTTTCAGTAACCTGTGGTCTGAAGCTCTCCAAAGTCATCCTTTGTTGCTGTGACAATGGGCTGCTTGAACACGCTCTGCCAGCCGCGTCACGCCCTGTGGCTCACACAGGATGCACGTCTGCATTTGCCACACAGGAAGGACAGTGGTGCTGGGGTGCTCCTCCCATTACGTATTACTTATGCTGAAATTTGTGCAGTATCTGAATAATCAAGAGCTGATGATGGGTTCTGGAAGAAGTTCAAGGGAGTGCTTTTCATCTACAAAGCTGTGACCAATCAGGCCATGGACATTGGGTTTTACATAAAAACACCTGTCCTGCCTTGCTTTGAGATGAGTCCATGACAAATCGCATCCAAACACGGATCTCTTTTCAAGACCGACCTTTCTGACGCCGTCAGCTGATCCCCTGCCGTTCTGTAGCTGGCCATTTCACGTGATTTGGCAGGCTATGTGTAATGCAGTCCCACAAAGTCCCTCGCCACAAAAACAAGCTTCCCCCGACTTTGAAAGTTTCTACCTTGCATGCAATGCTGTGTGTTTCACAGACACGGGTTTGCTGCTTTTCCAAGCTCAGTAGACAGAGCTAGGGAATGCGGAAGACAATAAACAGGCAGCTGTTTTCAAGGACTTCAGGTGCTGCATTATTTTTGATGCTCACCTGCTTGCTCAACATAGAGTGAGCCTTACTCTCACTAACGGGAGAATAAATCAAGAGGAAGTTCTGCAGAAATCAAGTGATAAAGCTGGCTCATGTGAGAGGGGAGCCAAGCTCACTATGGAGTATACCAAGCCTACTATGCACTGGACTATACTACTATAAATATATATATATATGATATACACATAAAACCACGCACACCTATATATATGTATGTATATGCATATACATTTTAACTCTCTCAAGACTTGAGCGGAACAGCTCAGATCAGATGTACACCTAGCCCAGCAGCCTGTCTCTTCACTGTGGCAGTAGTAGTATCCTTACTGAAAAAGGATAAAACCAGTGTGAGATATAAAACAAAGTTGCTGCTTGTGTCCCAAATTCCCACCTAAGGCTTGGACACTACTCGAGCAGCAGATGGTGTCTCTACCTTTGTGCTCAATAGTCCACATGTCCAACAATTTGCTCTTGAACCGGTTTCTCCTGCTGCGGCCTGAGAAGGACTACAGCAGTGGCCTGCAGAGCTTGCTCGTGTGTTGTGTGCAAGTATCACCTCAAAATTTCAGCTGATGGTCCCTCCTTCTTGTACTGTGAGGACCAAGGGAAAACTGTTCCCCTTTCACTTTCTATACACCGCATCTGATCTGTCTTCCCCACCTTGGTGTACCTCATTTGTCCTCGTGGCAATTGCCACCCCCCCTCCCACCCCCAATACGATCCCTAAAACAAGGACTCTGCTTTTTGACTTTTTCTACTTTTGCTCTGTCCTTCAGGAAAGTTCTGCTGGTAACAATGTAAACGGGACTGAATCAGGAGTCTGGACTCTTAAAAGGAGGGACTGGAAGGTCTACTTTTGGGTCCTCCTGCCCCAAACTCGATGCCAATAGTTTCTCCCAACATGCTATGCCATCTCTGGTTCAGGTCCCTCTCTTCCATTTTTTTTTCTTCCCCATAATGCTAAATATAAATGCTAAATATATATTTTTCTCCATAATGCTACAGTAACTGACAGAACCTAATAATAACAGCTTGGTGCTGAATGTTTCTTACTGCCTTGTTCCTTTATGTCCATCACACTTCATTACTTCTCTGGAGCACTAGGAGCAACCAGACTTTTAGATTTTGGTTTATTATCCAAGTCCAATGCTGTAGACTATTGCTTGTCACAGGAAGCAGCATTGAGATCTCCTTTTTTTTAATATTGATAAAAAATCAGATTCTTTTCTTATAATGAATGTATTGCTGGGTCAAAGAAGTAGCCTCTGCAACTTGATACGTGCTGCCCAGAGCAGAGGGGTTGACCATACCTGTCCACAGGTGCATGTGGTTCCCCTTGGTGCCCCACTGCCAACCCAAAGCAAGTCCATTGGCTTTGGCAAAGCCTCTGCATTCCTTGAGCAAGCAGGTGCTTGTCTTGAAGGAGATTCTTCAATTGCTTTTCATAAAGATATAGGACTTCTTAGTTCCAGGTTTGGGTGGGGTTTTTTCAGTTAGAAATGGTAGAGGCAGAGTCCTCTATAGGGAGAAATAATCTCCTGAGGTATGATGACAATTCTTTATAGAGTTAATGCAGAGCCTGGAAAAAGATGCTTAAATACTCTATGCCGCTTAAAAAACAGTACTATGACTACTACTAATGATGATAAACTTCACTTTCCTTGCCAGGATAATGCAAAATCTGGACTAAAATAATTTCACAGGCTTTGCAAGAAGGCATACAGAAAACTGAGAAAACATATTCAGAAATTCACCCTTCTTATTACTTTTTTTGTAACCCAAATGACTGAAGATTTGTGTGCAATTTATTTAGGGCGCAACAGCAGTTCCCATCCTGTTCCCTGAAGGGAGCAGTAGGTGGTTCTGGGGGAATTACTTTTAATGCTAAATGGTGCCTCGTTCCACCAAAGGTCTCACTTTGCTTCTGATAGATATTAAGCTTGTGAAGAAATCTCTACTGATTCTTGAGCTCAGCTGGATAGATCTACTTGAGGAATCAATTGCTATTTTCTTAGATAAGGAGAGACAAAAATGTGCGAACATACAAGAAATTAGAAAAATTACTTTTTTTTAATAACACGTCCCCTTAAACACTGCTTATTGACAGAATCTGGTTAATTCTCTACTTTTGCTCTGGGCATTATTTCTCTATTACATGGGAGGCTCTCAGCAGTCAGGTAAATTTATTGAGGTTCAATTCACAGGTCCCTTGCCTTCAGTAGAAGCGCTTTGACTTACACTACCGCAGGACCTTTCCAAGTATGTCTTGTGTGGATTATTAAGTCTTTGCCTAACCATTGCTTTTAAACCCTCTCATACAACTGGAAAGTTTCTAAGCCAGGAAGGACTTAGCCACCAGCTTAGTTTTATAATACCATGGTACTTGTTCCCAGGGCTTTTCTGGAAGAGGGATTTTCCCAATCTGGGGCTGTAGGGAGGGCAAGGTGCACTTCTCCTGTAACGTGGAGGTGGTGGGTGGCCTTGCTGGAAGTCACAGCTGGGGTCGGGCACTGCCCTAACCTTCTGCTTAAGGGCTTGCACTGATTCTCCTTCCCTGCAGGTGATGGATTGGGGATCTGGAAAGATGAGAGCTCAGTCCCCGCAGTGACCGCCGGTGCAAGTGCCATGCAGACCTCCCTGGAGCACCACCTGGAGCCGATGCTGCAGTCCATGGTGGGCTGCTCCAAAAGCATTTTGCACACATGGGTCTCCCTCCGTGGTTTGCAGGAAAGTACTTCTGGCTCCATGGGAAAATAAAGGCAGTTCTTCAGTATGCCATTTCCAACTTGCATGGATAGACGTTTCTGTTTCTATGGAGTATTCATCAGATTTACATCTTTCTTAAAATGTTCTTTGTGTTTTCTGAGGAAATTGTTTTCCTGTTACTTGCCTCTGCCTGTCTCTCCCACATATATGCAAAATATGCATAATTTTTAATGAAACAGGATTTTTTAATTATTGGTCTGTTCATTTACTCTCAATTGCCACTTCAGGAGATTGGATCATGAAATATTAAGAAAGACATCTGTTATCTGTGCCCAAACAGCTACATCCAGTGATACCATCCCTTCCGTTCCCCTCAGGACCTGCCACTTTTAGGCCACTTTATTGTGGGACTTGTGTAAACACGCTTATCTTCTGTAATGTAGCAGAATAAGGCCAGGCAAGATCCCAGCAAGGAATGAAAGACAAACAAATGCCCCTATAAGAGGTTTTGATGAGGAAAAGGAAACACTAGATAAGGATCAAAGTGACTTCTGAAAGGGACCTGGAGAAATGTCCCCTCTGTTCTCTTTTTGGAGATACCCAGAAGTTATGAGAAAGCCTAGAAAGGCAAATCATCTGAATTCACTATTTGCAGAGGAAGCCTCAGCTATCTGAATTTGCTCCACCAGATCCTTACTGAGGCTTTGGCTTTTTGTGCTTATCACTATCTTGATTTTTAAAAATAAGTGTAGTACACATACAGATATACACTGACTCCTCTGGTAGCTGCAGAGCACATACACAGATATTTGCAAGCCTCATGTTCTTCTCACGCGTGCTGGACTTCGGCACACATAAGCACATACGTAAGAAAGCCGAGGGACTCATGCCGCAGAGGGGAGCTCTGGAGTCGGGACAGGCAGGGGACTGGCTGTGTGCAGCCTTGGGCTGTGCCACAGCCCCGTCCCAGGGTCTGCAGCCTCCTTCGCCTTCAACCAGATAAATAATCTCCATGCCACACCAACTGCCTGTCTGTCAAAACTGGCACTAGGAGATGCTCACTGGGAAAGCGAAGTCAAATTACCCACACCGGCTTTGTTGCACACCTGCTGTTGTCCCACCGCATCCCCTTTGCCCTCTCCTGCTCTGACCTCTTTCTGTGTGCAGCATCCGACTGATGTGGCACACGCAAAACACGGGTGCTGGCGCCTCCTCACCCGCTCCCTCTCTGTCCCATGTCTGTGTCTCCCTCATCTCTCCATTTTCGGCACCGAGCTGTCCAAAGAGCAGCCCTGATGCAGTGGTGATGGGGCCGTGGGACACTGGCATGCACAGTTCTGCTGAGAGATCCCCGGGACGGTACTCTCTCACCGCTGCAGCCCAAGGGCAGCCTGGCAGGATGCTGCTGACAGCCTGGGGTGCAGGCAGAGCAAATGTCTTGAGGAGATGCACAGGGGAAATGTTTTTCCTCCTACAAAATTCCCAAGCAGCCCCTGAAGCCCAACAGGACACAAGAGGTGCGTGCGCGCACACGCAGAGTGAACCACGGGAGCGCTGCGTCCTTTTGGTCCTTTAGTGCGCACCTTGACACCGTATGAACATCAGAACTCCCTTTCACCACCTGTAGAGCCCCTGTATGCTGCTGCTGAGCCTACCCCCATTTTGGCCTTGGTTTTGCTCCTTTAACAACAGCAAGACATGCACTGTGTAGCCAGAAAACCCTTCTGTTGGAAACAGCGTATGGATGCATGTTTGCTTCTCTGAAGATAGTGCTCAGCTGCAGCATTTCATACCTCCTAGACGAGAAACACATGTTTTATTTTAATTTTCTACTGCACTACAGGACACAAGGCCAACTTTCTTCCTCTCTTTCTCTGCTATGAACCCTGAAAGAAACGAAGTCAGAAGAGTGACCTTGGATTTATATCACTGATGGCAAGAACAACATCTGCCCAAAAGTAAGATTAAAAAATTTGCACTGTAAGGGTAAACAGGGTGTTCCCATAAAATTCTCAACATATAATAAATTGGGTTGTAAAGCAGGTACTGATAAATGAGCAGAGCATCTTTTAAGTAACAGTAAGTTTATGAAATCACAGTACTCATAAAAGATTTACCTTCGCTTCTTATTCTGTTTTTTTTTTTTTTTCTTACTGTAAATCATGGCCACTGCATTTAATAGGGCTAACTTAATTGTAAGTATCTCAAGCAATATAATTGCTATTTGTGATCTCACTCATGCTTGAAAGCTATTTTTAACTGGAGGGGAAATCTTCCATTTTCCAAGTGACTCATTTATAATGAAAACTGACTCCCCCACCCCTCCACTCCCCCGTTCTCAATGGAAGTGAATAAAATGGGACAGCATTTTTATATGACACGCAGCGTATCAGTTGGGCATTTTGAGGAGCTGTTTTAAGATTCAGCACCATATTGCTCACGGAGACTGGGCCTGTCGATCACAGCTGGTCCAGGGCTGCTGGAGTAGGAATGTTTTTAGCCCTTGTTTTTCAAACAGACCCTTATATTGCACCTTTTCATAGCTGAAGTAGGTTTTTTGCTCAGGAAAAATGCCGTCTCGGGTAAGTGCGGGGTGCAGCAGAGACTGGCACGGCCCGAGCCATTGTGGTGCGAGCTCTCCCACCCTCCCGGCATGGAGGACTCCAGCCCAACACGCAGCACGCGGGGCTGCACGCTCTTCCACCCCCTTTAACCCTCGCGCCGAGACTGCCCGTGCTAGCGCCCGGTAACTCGGCCAAGACCACTGCAAGCAGCAAGCACCCCGGCTTCAACGTAGCCGGTGAAGCGCGCCGGCACTGGCACCCTCCTGCAACTAACCCAGCACCGCTAGAGCCCTGGCACGAGAGGGGATGGTCACATCTCCTGCTCCTGTCTGGCACTTCAACAACCCCTAACACCCCCTCCCCAGCAGACTAAATGCTGTGTGGTTTATTTTGGGGACTAGCCTTCACAAATCGACCGAAGATGAGAGGTTTCCCCTCCGGCGGCAGAGGAGCGAGAGAAGAGAAAGTGCTACTGACTATTGGTCCACTTACATCATTGGGAATAGTAAGTTCATGGGAACTGGTTGGAGTAGTGGCATCCAGTCCTATTCAGGGGACAGAGGGAAAATGTTACGCCAGTCGTTTGCGAGAAGGGCAAGACACAGCAAATGATATTTTAAAGAAGGAAACATACAGAAAGAAGGGGGTCGGGGAGAAAGAGAGGAGCAAAGAAAAATAGAGATCTGCTAGCAAAACAGAAAAGAAAGCAAGAGATGCAAAACTCAGAGGGCTGGACTAATTTTAAATGAGTCTTGTTTTAATTAACCTTTAACCCACCAAAGCAACAAATGTCACATGAGATTCCGCAGAGTCATAAAAAGCTTCTAGAAAATTAAGGGTTTCCCCTAAAAATAGTCTCTGATAAACACATCAATTGAGAAATTAATGGATGGCTGAAATTGGACCTGTCTACCAGGAGTTCTAGAATGTGGAAAATGAAAGTGGAAGTCAAATGAACAATTAGCAGAACAAAATACATAGATATGAAAAAGAAAAAATATTAATTAAAATAAGGATGAGGAAACGAACCTAGGAAAATTTGGAAATTATATGTGGGATTAGTTGCTGAAAAAACTTTGGGAAGGGTAATTTTTGAAGGGAAATGTACAAAATACTCTAAGCTGCATACATTTGTTTGTAAATTGGGTGGACAAAAGGAAAATGCTCAGGAAAAATGGAATTACTGCTCTAACACACAGTAACATTACAGAAACATACATGTCTCAAATATAACCAGGAAAAGATTAAGGAGCAGCATGTTAATGACAAGAACAAGGAAAATATAAAGCTAGGAGAGGCAATTTAGTATTACTTGTAGATATTTTATCAGATACATCATGAAGAAACAAAAGTATATTTTGGATGTCATTTCTCTTTCTCTCCTTTTCTCTTTTTTTTGGTGGTACTATTATTATTATTATTATTGTCTATAAAGACATACCAAAAATGCTAATTTCCAACAAGAAAAGATGGAAAAGAAATACTCTTACAAAGAAGTGTTCACCTACATTTTACTTACATTTACATTCAATTAAGAGTTGCGTACGCTTATTTTACATTGAATATAAAGCAATTGAGTTGCTCACAAAATTTGATGTATGTGATAAAATGTTATTTGCCATACAAAGCATGTACCAGTACATATGTACTTCTGTTCTGTGAAGTTTTTAGATGCCAAGCATGTATGTAGTGAAATACAGTAAAAATGATTTATTGCAGGGTTAACTGACTTCTCACTCTTGAATAAAGAATTCAGCTTCAGCGTTAGTAAGTACGGACCACATTTGCAGTCCTTAATTTAGCTACATGCCCATGGCATTTTGTAGCTATATCTGCATATCTCGTAGGAAGAGAGGCACTTGTCCCAGCAGTGATGATTGCAGATGCTCTTAAGACATTTGGCTCTACAAGGAATTTGAGTTTCAGCGTCCCGTGATTTCTTTAATCAGTATTTCCGTACTGCGATTGCATACTGTTTTCCTATGTTTGCTTCTTTCTGAACCATGTTACTAAACTGGAAATTTGACAAAAGGCACACCCAAGTACTTCACTCGGGACCAGCTGGTACATACTGTATGGTCCATAATAACTTTACAAGGACTGAACAAAAGAAACTCAGGGCTTTTAGCCAATGGCACAAATGAAGCGGTTTTGATTAAATAAATGTAACAAACGAAGCACGTTTTAGTAATGATGAAAGGAACTGTAACAGAGGCACGGCGGGGGCGGGGGGAGAACAGAGATTAATGTGTAAAAACAGAAGGATCGCTGGTCATTGACCACATTTATTATTAAAATGATGTAATGACCACGGGAAACAAAGCTGTTAAGAAGAAGGACATCCCCAGGGGGTCATGGGTACGTACCAGGGAAACCAGGGGTGGTCTGCCCAAGGGGAGTAAAGGGGGGATGCTGCATAGCCAACTGGTGAAGCTTGGTCAACTGCAGGGCAGGATGGGAAATTAGAACTAACCAATCAAATGGAATTATTTCAGAGCAGAGAAACCATCTTACATGTTCTAAAACTGGATTAATTAAAATTATATTGGAAAATAAAAGGTTCAATCATTCATTCTAATCCACCGTAGAGAAAAAAAAAAAACAAACAACAACCCAAACTGGTTATAAATGACATCTCTACTGTTATTACATGTAATGCCTATTGTTAATATTAACTAATTACTGTAGAATTACATATTAAGAGAACTCAAATATATCACATGCAAAGAAAGACCAAGATAACTGTCATTTGTTCCTGGGCCATCGTACTTTCTAGCAATTATTACAAAATGTAAGAGATGCAGCTGAGCGAACACGTGGCTCTACTGTGTGTTGTTCAGGAAAGGTGTCCTTAGGACGTGTCTTTATTGCTAACCATAGAAAGCAAATGCTGCCCAGAACAAATAAGAGGGAGAGGAAGGAAAAGGGAGTAATTTACACGCGCAGGACTCACGTCTGGATGAGGGATGGCATACTGCCCCTGAATCGTGAACGCCTGAAAACAACAAGCACATTTAAGACACAGGTCAGTCAGGGGGAACAAGCTGCGCTCCTGTTTTCATCAGAAAAACTCCCCCCGGCTTCCCCGGCAAATGCTACCCGCATCGCTTTCAACGCTGAGCGAAGCTTAATTGTCCTGTGCTGCTTGATAACACTTGGCATGGGACAGGAATATCTTAGCTGGGCTGCCCGCACACCCCTTGCAAGCAGGGGATGCTGACTGCCACTGCTCAAGCTCTGGTCACCCCGGTCCTCAGGACCTCTCTTCAGCCCAGCTCCGTCTGCTGGAAGCAGAGCTGGGGACACCACGGGGGCTGAGGAGCATGGGGGGTGGCCCCTTCCCCTCCCTGCTGCCCCATCCACCCAATGCCACTGATGCACGTGGGGAGATGCTGATGCTGGGGCAGCAAGGATGGGGCAGACCCACCCGGGGGATGTCCAGCCCTGACATCCAACTCTTGACTGCTGTGTGCAGCTCTGAGCCACCTCCTTCTGGCTACTGATGCTAAACGCCAGCAACCGTGTGCCCTGGTGCACCCCACAGGACTCATGCCGCAGGCTGCCGTGCCAGCCGGTACGTGAGCACGCGTGCTGGACGGCAGCCTGTCCCGCAGTGCCGGGGTATGGGGCCAGCATGCTGGTCTGGAGATAGGAGCGCGATGGGGATTCCCAGTGTGGCGGTCTTATCTTCTGCAAGAAGCCAAATATCCCCCCTCCAAATCCAGCCTCTCTGCACCACAAGAGCAGTGCAAGGGGTATAGTTTCTGGCACCACTCCTGGAAGCACTGGGGAGAGGTGGGGGAGGCAAAAAAAGCACGTGAGCGAGGAGGGACACGGTGGCATGTCTGGCACTAGTTAGCATGGCCCTTCATCTTTCCTGATGGCTCTGTTCAACACTCTGTAATGGCCTACAAAGAAAAAACTATCGAGAGTTTATAATTTTCTATTATATCCTGTAGAGCTTTTTTGAATGCAACGGCATGTCAGAAAAAATTTAATATGCTTGTGCTTAGATAAGCAGGAAAGCAGAAAGACAAATTATAACATATAAATATTTGTAGTGGGAGAATTATAAAAAGGAACAGAGCTGATTAGCTTAGTTTGCAAAATGCTTATTTGACAAAAGGCCTCTTAGAAAGTAATGAATCCTCTGCAAATGATAAAACAATTCATTTAATGGAGTTCAGATATTAAAACCTTTAATGCCTCCAACTGCTTAATGCACATTTCTGCAGCAGAATTTCCCTTCTGGAAATATGTGCTTGCTTATTTAGTTTTTAAATTAGTTATAAAATAAGGCCTCAATCGGGCAAACATTATGCACATGAGCAGTTTTCTGGCAGAAGTGCGTGTGACTGGGCTCAATGGGATGCTCATGGGTGTACGTGCTCCCGTGCACCTACAGGAGATGGCCATGACGGGCAGTTTAAAAATGACAAGAAAAGGTTCCAGCTCACCAAAACAGGGGATCACTGCTATCAGTGGCTCTGAAGCAAGCACATATTCAAGCAAGCAAAGCAGCTGCTTAGGTGTTCTACCAAACAAGGGCAAGCTTGAGGAGATGCTACACTGCTTTGCTGAGCCGGGGCTCTGTCGTAGCCAAGCACAGGAGCAGCCTCAGGAGGTTACAGCTGAAAAGGGCGCTGGGAGGGGGCATAGCTCCGTGAGCAAACAGCGCGTTTGGAAACGACGCTTTGGTCTCTGAACCTCTATGCTCTTTTCTGCTCTTGGTTTTATCTCAAACCCAGCTGAGAGAACATCTTTTACGTGGGTGCTTCCCAAGCAATGGTCAGTAAACCAGTAAGAAACCACTGCAAAAAAATGACCAGCGAACCTAACGGAAGTCACCCCTTTCCTCATCGGTCCAGTCCTCATACTTCCATGTATACATATGAGGGAGCAAACAAAATGGAGAAATAACAAAAATAGTCAACACTCAGAGCTCACACTAGTTTTTATTTGGTCGTCAATGAAAACCATCAAAGCAGCATGGACAAGATGGGTCTTCGATTCTCCTTCCCAGTAAAAAAACCCCAAAACTCTTAATTTCTTACGCTCCCAAAAGGTCATTTGACCGATGTAGGTTGAGAAAAACTGTCTTTGACTGCTTTACCCCTTGGCAGAGGAACTGTGCCGTTCTGCGGCTGGGGCATACTCAGTACAAGCCTGGTGGAGGCTACTGAGACATCTGTACTGTAATATTTCACTAAGGACATGAGCTACGGGTCTGCTTCCATCAAAGTCAAGGGCAACTTTCCTACTGACGTACTGCCAGTAGTAACAGCAGGAATGACCTGGTCTACAAATCTCCCTCAGTTTAAACCAGAAAACTGCTATGGGGCATAAAGCAAAGCTGTACCCTGTGAGTACCCATCTAAACAGCAATGTAGCACGGCAGGTAGAAATTTCCAATTTGTTTCCATCAGGCAGGAATGCTGGATTTATTTTTTTTTTTTTTAAGCACTTTTATTTATGCTAAATATGGTAAGGGGCAGAGCAGGGCTAGGTAGTGTTCAGCTTCATTTTAGTTCTGTCATGCAATACGGTATCCAAGAAGCACAAGAGAATTAAAAGCAATACTTAAAGCAGGAGAACCCCAACTTGTTAAGGAAAACTAGAAATTTGATTGTTGCTAGTGTTGCTTGATATACAAGCATTAAACAAACCAAAACCTTTCAAGATAGTCATGACGAAATTTAGAATGGAAAAATGGAAAAATAACTTCTGATAGGGTAGCCAAAAGATTGCATGGAATTAACACTGATGATAAAATTTTATTTTCAGTATTATTTTCCACTTATGAAACCTGGTTAAAGTGCTTTCCATACTGATGCCCAAACACACCTTAAGCATTTTCTTAAAAAGTCTGCTTAGTCAGAGCATACAGAAATTCAAAGCACACAGAAAGTGTCTGTCTCTTACACTCTTTCTCACATCAACAAGCTTGCGCTAGACAAGTGAGAACACTCTTTTAACTGGTAACACTGAAGATGACAAGAGGTGTTAGACCTTAAAATAGGACACTTCCAATTATTTATACAAACTGCTTGGAGCACTCTAGAAAACAGTCTCAATACTTTTAAGTAATCATATATACAGAGACAGTCTTTGAAGGTAGTGGCAATTACAATACTGGTAACATGGGCCGCTGCACATACACACATATTCTTAAAGGAAAGCACTGCAGTGTAAACATATATAGAGAGTAAATTATTCTGAAGTTTCAGTTATAGACCAATTTCTGGAAAAATATTTTAAATTTCAATTCAACTTTGGTCACAGTTGAAGCATATTTCTTACTTTGAAGACAACTAAGAGTTGTAGGCTTGAACACCAGGAACTGAAAGCTACTACATCCAGATTATGAAAACCTGGATATACATCACTATGTATCATTACAGAGTAGAAGGTAAAACTCTGAGACAAAAATTCAGAAAAAGCTCATTACAAGGCCCTGTCAGAAGCAATGGCGCTTTGGCATAAGCTTGAGATGTGCAGGAGCTTCCTTACAAACCGGCAGATTGTGGTGGCACAGGTCATCTTACCACCAACAATACCAGCAGCACGTTGTGCCCTCTGCTCCACCAGGAACCCTGTGTCTGGCTTCTCATACGACCTCTGAATTGCCTACCGGGGTGAGACATGGTCTCTAGGGCTGCCAGAGGTGATGCAATGGGGTGATGACCTGCGCTGGGCTAATGGGACGGGAGATGGGACCTGCCTGCAGATGTTCCACCATGCAGGTGAGTGGCTCTTCCCACTGGGTAACTACTTGCTGTCATCTTGGTGAAAAGATTTGTCTGGGTAGGGGTGCCTTACTGCCAAGAGAGGCTTCACATACGCGAATGCCGCGTAGAGGGACAGCTGCCTTCCTCTAGGCCAGACTTAGAAGATCCATTTCCCCTTGAGTTGGGCAGGGCTTGCAGCACCTCACTCCTCCGCCATTGCACATATCTGGCCAGTGCTGCTCTTAGCCTGTTGGCTGTATGGGTCCCCTTGTGAGCCTCCTATGGTGTTTTTAGGGTACATATCAGCTGCATTCATTGCTGGCTCATCAGTTACTAAAACTGCATCCCCTCCCTTCAATGGCAGAGCAAATTCCTGCCGTGCCTCAGCGGCACTTTGCAGACCATTTCAGAGCATTATCAAAAGACGAGGAAGAGTCACACTGCACATGGGGTTTTAAAGGCAGATGAGAACCCTGGTTGACACAGCTTAAGATGAAGGGGGAATCTTCAAAAGTTCATTATAGAAAAAAGAAACAGGAAAGCTCTGTTATCAATCAGGCTGTTGTGTGCCATGGTTAGGAAGGTCTGCACTTGCATATATGTAGTTCCTGTAACCTCAGAACCCCATTGCTACTTGGTCCTGAGGTTCTACAAGCAGCAGAAATTACATGTGTGTCAATTTTTACTGCAAAATGCACTATTTGGTCCTAAAAAAATAGGAAAACTATGAGAGAAAAATTATGCCTTTCATGAGGAGAAACATCCTGCTGTTTGATCATCTCTGAAAATTGACAAAACTTCTTATACTGCTAGTGGAGCTGCAAGTTAAGAGTGAAAAAACCAACCCCTACAAAAAGCAGTTTTGTCCCACTCAGGGAGCATCTGGTTTAGACACCTCTCAATTCGCAGATGTGCAAACTTTTCTTAATTGCAAAAGTTGATTTTAAATGGTGGTAAAATACCAGTCATCACAAGTTTGTGTCAAGTTTGCAATGCAGTGTTCTCCTTTCCTGCAAACTGTAAGCACACGAAGTAGACAAAGCACATCAATACTATACCAGGCAAAAAAGAGTAAAAGTTGAAAACTAACAGGCGCTGGCTGAGGTTGGGCCAAGACGGTGTGGTTTCCAGCTGAAGCCAAAATGGTGTCTGCTCTTACCTGGCCACCTGCAAAAATGATAGGTGCAGAGGCAGGTTTGGGACGGTAGGGGATGGTGGCACCTTTGGGTGGGGACTGCAGACAAAAACACAAAGAGATCAAAATGCACAATGAAGCAGAGCTCATATTAAAAAAACATTCCTTGCCTTGGTCACCTCAGACGAGGCGGCATACAGCTAACCTAGCCCAGCCCAGTCCACCCTGCCCTTCACCCCATCGACCCAAAAGCAACCTGGAGGCCGGTTGTCTGGCCTTTGAGGGGAAGAACCGAGGCCCCAACTGCACAGTTGAAACTGGCAGTGCTGGCACTCATGGCTTCATTACTGCCATCTTCAGATGAAGCTATGAAGCTTCATAAAGCATGTCAAAGCATTTCAGGAAACATAGGCACAATTTTGAAATCTGTTGTTTTGGAAGAAGCCAGCCTGTGGTCTCACTTTGTTAACACAGAGCAGGCTTCTTGCTTACCTGTCTTTCCTACACTGCTACACATCAAGGTTTCTTGTTTTACCAAGTCAATTAAGTCAGATGTTCAACTGCAAATGACCAGCCTGATCCTGCCTTTTTTCTGCCTGAGCTGGAAGGTTGGAGAAAAATCCTCCTGGCTTCAGCAGGAACACAACCACTGCCTTTGTAATGCACAGAAAGGGAGTTTGTTCCCTGTAGCGCAAGGCAAGGACCCAAAGGGAAGACCCCTGACCAAGGTTAACTTTCTCCTTGTGAATGAAGCACTACTTTACCTGTCTGTAAAAAAGGCTTCAAGCTGCCTGTCCAACACTTAGGAGAATGGTGCCCTGATTTCAGTGCACTAACTACAACAAGAAGGTAGCAACAATATCACTTCCACTAATGTCAGTAACTATTTCATGTCAATGAAAATGTTGCCAAATTAGATATATGCTGCAAATCAGAGTACATTCGCTTTCTTAAACGTCTGAAGCAGCAAACTGTAGTTAAACCAGTGTCTTCTTAGTGCTGCTTGCTATTCGCCTAACACTAAACTAAATACTTCTTATGTCAAAACTGGTTATTTAAAAAGTGGGAAATAGCACTGTGTCTCTCTGATTTTGAGAACTGGCTTCTCTCATCTTCTTTAGCAAATAACTATTTATTCCACGAATGCTACATGGGCAATAGACTACACACTGTATTCACAAAGCTGATAACCATTGCCATCATGTACTCCACCTCTAACAAACTAAAATTATTTTTTAATAGTATCTTTCTGTTCTCCTGCATTTTTATAAACAAATTCCTTCCTCACAGTAGTCTGGCAAAAAAATGAAGCAAGAGTCACTTTCCCCCAGTAAAACACGGGGGATTTATTAGTTTTTATGCTTTCATTTGCATTTGGCTGTATGTTGTTTTGATGCATTGCATACTTCTGAACAGCCAATATTGTTTCTCCCCTCTTTAAAGAATAACTGTAGGGTGTCAGAGCAATGACACGGCCCTGGACTAGACTTAGGAAGAAAGACAAATCATACCAAAAAACTACAGAAAATTTTCCAGCAGAAAATGTGAAAAAAGTGGAGATGTTTCACATTCCACGTCAAAAATCATGGTTACTAGGTCAAAATATTTCATTTTGATTTGCTGAAATTTTTTTTTGAAACTTCTAATCAACTTAATTAATTGAGAAATGTACTTGCATGAAATTATGGACATTTTCAGCAAGGGTTAAAATGCCCAGATGTTTGTATAAATTAATTTTGTATCATTTATTTTAAGAGCTAAAAAACATCCGTCAAAATGAAACATTCTGGCCTTATGCAATGACATGACTCTAAGGAAGAAAAAAGTTGTGCTAAGTCTAAATTATGTTAGTCAGAATTGTTTCTATTTAAAACAAGACCTAGACGTTTTCTGCCCTATTCTGCATCAGAATAAAATGCTTTTCTCTCAGAACGGGCTGCAGCTCCACGCTGGACCTGGTTCGGTATTTGACAGTGTCATGACAGCCCTGGTCTTTGATTACTAAATCCTGCTGTGAGAGGCCCTCAAACACCAGGCAGGGCACAGTTAACAGAGTCGTCTTGAAATCCCTGGCATGGGAAGGGCAGGCAGCAGCCCTGGGGAACCCAGGGCACTCGAAAATGAATAAAGCGTTGGAACATCTCCCGAGCGAGTGGTGACAGGTCAAGCACTCACTTACCTCCAGCATAACCACGCATATTTGTTTCACGCACTGGATAATGGCGTCGGGAGTGCCCGATATAGTCACTGCGCGTTCCGTCGAGTTTGGCAGCATGTCCCCCGCTACCTGCACCTGGGCTCCTGTGGACTTGAGGGGAGACAAAGCAAAGGGAGCATCACTGTCGGGTGGGCAACGGCGCCTCTCAAAAGGCTGTGATGGAGGGGATGCACCTCGAAACGCTTGTCTGGTCTTTGCCAGGTACGGGTATGAGCGCGTATGTGAGCTCATGCCCAGACAGCATAATTGGGGTCTGGCAGGACACGGATTTCCCTGCCCAAGCCAATTTGCAAACACTCCCATCCTAGGAAGATTAGTCCTCGGTAGCTGTTAATGAATCAAGTTGTGACCTGCATTTCAGGACAAGTCTTTTAATCCCCTCGAATACAGACAGTTGCAATGCTGACCAAAAATGAAAAAGGTGAAATGAAGACCTTTTCAATAATAAAAAAAAAGAAAAGAAGAAAGGAAAAAAATGCTCATAACTGAAGAAGGTCTGTTCTGAGTTGCAGATAAATGGCTCTGACGTTATCTACTATCTGACTATCCACTGACAGCTGACTTGTGTCTCTGGATGAAATTTGGGGCTGCCTTATGCTCTGGAATATCTCAAGATGGTACAGAAGCACTTCTTTAATTAGTGTTAATTAAATATATGCACATCATCAACTTTTAGCTCATTAATGAACCCAAGGAGGCAATAAGCCAGTTTTGCTTTCTTTTTTTTTTTTTAAATTCGATCTTGGCATAATGTATGTTAGTTAACCAAAAAAAAAAAAAGAAAACCAAAGAAAGAAAAAAATACAGGAGGCCAAAACAATCCCTGGCATTATTTCACAAATGTCTTGAAAGACCTTTTCAGTTAATAGAAAAAACCCCAGGCATTTCATATTGAGTTAGCACTTTTACATATTACAAACAAAATCTACTCCTGCCTGTTATTGCAATGCAATATTTTGGGCTTTTAAAAAAAATATTTTCAGTAACCATTGACTTTATGTCAGTCAGCAAGGAGTTAATTTATTTTTCTGCTGGTTACATACAACACATGTTATTCTTCTTTCCAAAGACTGATTGAATTACTGATTGCATCTTCTGTTCACTAGTGCTGTTTAAGGCCAGAATATCAATTCCTTGCTCTATAATAGGCTTTTGAATTTCACCATAATTTGATCAATCAATCAGTCATGCTTTTCTTTTTTTGGCTTGGGGTTTTTTTTTGTAATCTTGAAAACAGTACAGCAGCCCTATATGTTGTTCCTGGGTACGTGACCAAGCACAGAATACCATCCCTCGTGCAATTGCTGCTCAGTGTGTTGTTGTGTGATGATGAAATTAGACCACATCTTGGGCTGGATGGTCCCTTTTTGTGTGTTTGATCATATTTGCTGTTTAACATACAGTTCTAGGTATCTGTACATATAGCAAAAAATACTCTGCCAAATACTGCAGTCATTTATGCATTTGCTTCTCATACTAATCTTGTTTATTTTTTGACTTTGGTCATACGTCAGCAAGAAAAAAAATGAGGAATATTTTGTCCATTATGCTTATGCTTAAGAAAATGTGCAGTTTGAATTCTCGCTACATTAGCCTTATCAAAAGACCTCTCTGGTCAAACACTATCCTCTTACTTCTTTGTACTAGACTAGTAGGTAGCAGCTTCTGAAACTGTGCTCACCAGAATAATCACAAAAGTCATTTAATGTACACAGACCAGCAGACCAATCTCACCTTTAAAAGCCTATGTCTGAAAAGCACTCACTCAGTGCTCTGGATATTATTTAAAGGCAATTAAATTTAAAATAAAATCCAAAGTACCGACAGCTGTAAAACCTAGAGCTAAGCACTCACCAGCGCACGGTTCACGCTCACGCCTGCCCCTATTTTAACACAACTAAGAAATGAGCTGGATTCCTGCTGCCTGACAGTTCTCCTGGACACTTAAGAGATCTGGAGGACCATGAGAAATCATGTCTTGTGGCTGAAGTCACCTCCGACCAAGTGCTCTGACAGTAGCTCTCCCTTCTCCAGTGGCAAGGCTTTAGCCTGGCTTCACCTGCTGCCTGCTGGGGTGAGCGCGCAGCCGCTCGGCAGGCTTTCCGACTCACCCGGACGTGAAGGGCTGCAAACACCAACAGCCCGATGGCCGTGCAGGATATGAGCAAGAAATGTCCCACATGTAAGGCAAACTGAACAACTGAACACCTTCTTTCCACTCAGGAAATGCACTTCAACACACAAGTATCTTCCCCCATCTATACAACGTTCTCTCACAAAGGTTTTTGGGGATTGAAGGAAAAAAGAGAGAGGGTTTCCTATCACTCTAACATCTGCACAGAAATAATGTTTTCTTCCCCTCAGTGTCACCAAGCAACTCCTTCCTCCCACACCTCAGAAGCTGGTTTGATAACAAGGACTACTGCGAGGCATGGCTCCCAGACTCTTTGATGAAAAATAAAGCGACAGCATTCCAAGAAAAAAAATCTGATTTGTAATTGCCTTTTATTTGCAGGTCTCGGTAAGCACAGAGACCCCTTCAAATGGCAGGGCTCTGAGTTGTTTTTCTGTGAGTTTACAGCAGACAACCTATTCATGTTTTCATGAACACTGTTTACAGAGCAAGAGGCGCATGGAGGAACAACATGCTGTTTGCTTGGCAACAAAAACTCTGAAACAGCTTTTGGCAGCTCTGTCAGCTAATGGAAGCAGTACACGCTGCTTTTACTGCCCTGTATGCAAGGAGAGAAAAGTCCCTTTCAGTAGCGGCCAGATCCTGAAAGATGAAGATAAGCCTTCAGAACGAACTTTGTTGAAAAAACTCCTGGGACAATCAAATTGGAATCGAAATGAAATAATTTGGAAGAACTTGAAAGTCAACAGGATGAGACACCTAACTACCCTCTATGATCGCCTTTCCTTCCATGGCTACCATAAACTAACATTTCATAGCAAATGCTGGACATATGATTTTGATCAAAACTCTTTCCACTCCTGATCAAATTTTCTCTGATTAAAAAATAATCTGTTAACTTTTTTGATGTGTGAAATGAAACTTAAAAGCTCAATGAAACCTACTGTCTTGAATCTACATTTTAGATAAAAACCAGAAGTTTCAGTTTGGTAATGCCTATCAAAAGCTTTTGTTTTGACATAGTCAAATAAAAAAATGGATCAACATGTTATCTTGATATTCAACTCAACCTACATTGGGATTAACACAAATGTAGAAGGAGCACTGTCACTTCCTCTAGAATAAAAATCCATTTTTCTGAAATGTTCTATTTAGATTTTCTCTACGTGTACTTAGCATGTACCTAATTTTCTTGTTTGGCTGATTAAAAACATTGGCTCTTTGGCTTGGCTATGTTGTTGCAATCATGCATGGAAGAATTAAGACTGGCGCCGTATGATAATTTTTGCATTCTCTGATTGAGGAAAAAGTGGCTGCTAGCACAGAACACTGCAAGAACACCATTAGAGGAAGTCTGGATTTAAAAAAGATCAATATGGGTTTGGAATATAAGAAAACAGGTCACCTGTGGCACAGTGAGATTAAGAAGAAACAGAAAAGGAGCATGAAAATAAATTTTTTCTAAGAAGTAGATCAAGCGTTTGACCTACTATCCTGGACTCTCCAGTGCTACTTGGGCCTTTCTCTGGCCATAAGGGTGGTAACTGATTCGGAAATGGCTTCAACGCTCCACTGAGAAGCTGGACGAGCCATTTCAGCCACTAAACCATTGCTTTGCTAACTTGTGCATCAAAGACTCATACGTTGTAAAGCTGTTTCTTATTTCACCCATGGTCTTTAGCTTCACGGAAGGTCCAAGGGTACAGCTGTGCTGGGCACCTGCTTCCCTCAGAGCAAGGTTTTTCACGGCTTTTCCCTCAGCACATGCTCACACCAGTGCAATGAGCAAAGTGCAGTGGATCATGCTGGCAGGGCACGCTGCGGTAGGACGCCGAGCTAGCCAGTGTCCCCGGCGCACATCCCAAGACTTACCTCCCTAATTTCTTTGATTTTGGAACCTCCTTTTCCTATAAGGGATCCACACTGACTTGCCGGGACGACGAGCCGCAGTGTTACGGGCGGTTTGCTTGTCACCGTGCTGTTTGTCATTGAAGCGTTTATGTCCTGTAATCCAAACATCAGTGAGAATTAGCGGAGGATTTGCCGTTCTGGGCAAGCACTGCGGGGTTCAGAGCGAACGCCCAGGCTGCTCACGGAGCCCTGGGGGGCACGGAACCAGTCGTGGTTTGTTCCTGTTGCAGGTAAAGCTGCCGGCTCTGCTGGTGGTGCGGCGTGAGCACGAACCGCACAAGCAGCTTGTGCCAGAGGAACCTTTTTGCTGTCTGGCATTGCAAGCCCATGCTGCGGGACGGGCTCTGAGGCAAGACTAGGAGGAGGAGGTGGTCTCTGTCATTAGACCAGCCGAAGGGCATGGAAAAGACAAAGAGGCTTTTGAGTTCACAGGCCCCCAAGTCCTGATTTGGTCTCTTTTCCACCACCTCAATTAGAGCACTTCCACTAAACGATATGTCTTTACATTTCACGCGATGTCTGGTCAGGTTTGATACAAAGAAAAAAGGTTAAAAAAGGGAATGACAAAAAAATCTGTGAATAATCTGAAGGAGAGAAAATCAGATTATTCTGATAAATATTTTGCTGCCTCCCAGGTTTAATTTCTCTTTTGTAGCAGATCCATAAGTATCTGTAGTGTTACATAATTTCTAAAATCTTTTGCATCACAGTTATGTAACCAGAGTACAAAAAGCTCAGCAGAACAGCAATTACCTGTATCCAGGTAACAGAACCTGTATCCATGTATCTCATTATCCAGTGAGACTACACTGCACGTTTTTATGAACATTTCAATATACTACTTGTTGCAGGGTTTACATTGTTTTGAATATATTTTGTTTGTTCAAAATCCTCTAGGTAAGAGAAAGCAACCCCACTGAAGTCTTCGTCACAGAGAAAAAGATAAAATTTATTTTCCCACTGACTGATGAGATGCTGCTATGAGTACTTAGGATCATGAAAAAAAGCCACAAGCTGCATGGCACCTCTCCAACAACTCATGAGAACCTCGACGTGGTTTGCTAACACTAGCTGCGAGCTGAAAAGACCATCTCATCCGTCTGTGAGGTGGCATGGCACAGCTATTATACCCTTCACGGAAATGCTAAAAGATTAGGAGCGTGTCCTGGTTTCAGCCAGGATAGAGCTGGTTTTCTTCACAGAAGCTAGTGTGAGACTGTGTTTTGGATTTGGGATGAGGAACTGTTGATAATGTGCTGATGTTTTGGGTTGTTGCTGAGCAGTCAAGGACAGTCCAGCTTCTTGTGCTGGCCTGCCAGCAAGCAGGCTGGGGGTGCACGGGGAGCTGGGAGGGGACACAGCTGGGACAGCTGACCCAGACTGGCCAAAGAGATATTCCCTACCATCCGATGTCATGTCCAGTACATAAACCGGAGTTGGCCGGGGGGCGGAAATCGCTGCTCGGGGACGGGCTGTTGATCACTGGGTGGCGAGCAATTTCTGTATTGGGCATACATTCCTTTGTTGGTATTATCATTGTTGTTCCCTTCTTTCTTTCTGTCCTATTAAACCGTGTTTATCTCAACCCATGAGGTTTTTCCTAATTCTCTCCCCCGTCCCACTGCGGGAGGGGGAGTGAGCGAGCGGCTGCGTGGTGCTTAGTTGCCGGCTGGGGCTAAACCACGACAGTCCTTTTTGGCGCCCAACGTGGGGCACGAGGCTTGAGATAATAACAGTTGCAGGTCACAATATCAGTTTATTTGACTTGCATCATGCTCTCGTCTTTGCTGTACATGTTAAGGATCAGTGTTGGTTTCTGCAGGCTGCTGTACGCTGCAATGATTAGTAATGTCTCGCCTGTGAATTTTGTTTTTAGAGCACTGACCTTGAGCTTAATGTGGTATCATCTGAGCTCTGTACTAAAGTCGTTACTGTATTTTGGCTACTGTCTTGTGGAGACGATTAGCAATTATACTTCTGCCTCTGAAAGGTTTTTTATGGAGGAAATGCAGAGTGGTACCTTTGCTACCCTCTATCATAGCATTTCCTCCTTCATCACAATAATTTTTCAGTATTTTGAACACCCTTGGGTAGTTAAAATACCTCTATTGCTACTTCTGGGGAACATTGTTTCGGTTTTGTCTAAGGTCGGCAAGCAATTTAAGAATATCACCTGGAGATCTGCCCCAAGGCTGGATAGTTATGAATGGCAGGGTGTGTGGAACAGCATGGGCAAATGCCTGGGGCAGTGGGCACCTCCGGTGTTTTGGAACTTCACTCCCGAACAAGTGCAGAATCCTGATAAACTAGCAGAATATTTGGAAGAAGTATGCTGTTGGCCTGGCAGCTCCAAGGAGACACAAATCATTGCAATGTGCTGGGGCCTGGCCCATGCTACTGAGCTCTGTTTAACACTATACAAAGGGGAGAGAGGCTCTCTGGGTCTGATGGCAATGTGACGGGCACCGTGACTACTCCAACCCCTGTGGCAGGCACTGTGACTACTCCAACCCCTGCAACAGGCACTGTAGCTACTCAGACTGTTGCAGCTGAACCAGAGAACCAGCCCATCCCGGTATCAGTTGCCCCTGTACAAAAGAAGAAATCTTGGAAGCGGAAGTCAGCTCGTTTAGCAAGGGAGGAGGAAGATTCTGCTAAGAAGGAGCCAGAGGAAGCGAGTGAGGAGGCAGAGTGCTCTGAAGCAGGGCCATCACAAGTTCGGAAGAGGGAAGAGAGCGAGTCATCACTTGAAGAGGAGGAAGAGGAAGAACTCATAAAAGAGACGGTAACTACCCGATCTCTATCCCTGAGTGAATTGCGAGATATGAGAAAGGATTTCAGCCATCGTCCAGGTGAGCACATTGTCACCTGGCTGCTCCAATGCTGGGATAATGGGGCCAGTAGCCTGGAATTAGAGGGTAGGGAAGCCAAGCAGCTGGGATCCCTTTCTAGGGAAGGGGGCATTGACAAAGCAATTGGAAAAGGTGCACGAGTCCTCAGCCTCTGGAGACGACTCCTGTCGGGTGTGAAGGAAAGGTATCCCTTCAAGGAAGATGTTCTATGTCACCCAGGCAAGTGGACCACCATGGAGAAAGGTATCCAGTACCTGAGGGAGCTAGCTGTGCTGGAAGTGATTTATGGTGACTTGGACAATGGACAATCATCCAAAGATCCAGATGAAGTCAATTGCACGCAACCTATGTGGCGGGAAGTTTGTACGGAGTGCACCATCATCATATGCCAACTCATTAGCAGTAATGGCCTGGAAAGACGGAGAGAGACCAATGGTGGATGAATTGGCTGGCCAACTCCGGCAATACGAAGAAAGTCTCTCTTCCTCCCTACGGGCCTGCGTCTCTGCTGTAGAGAAACTGTCCCGGGAGTTCCGGCAATTCAAAGAGGACACGCCCTACCCTCCACCCATACGGACCAGTGTCTCAGCCATTAGGAGTAAGCGCTCTTCTGTTCAAGAGAGAGGATATAGAGGATACACACCACGAGCCACCCTGTGGTTTCAATTGCGTGACTACGGAGAGGACATGAGGAAGTGGGATGGAAAACCTACCTCGACCCTAGAGGCATGAGTACGTGAGCTGCAAGGAAAAACAATTACAAAAGGGGGTTCAGGTTCCTCGAGAAAAATCGTCGCTCCACTTTCCAGTGGGCAGCTTCCCAGAAAGAATAGAAGAGCTGATCTCACCTCTGATCCTCTTGAAGGGACTTCTGATTCCTATTTACAAGAAGTGGGTAACGAGTACTATGAGCAGGACTAGAGGGGCCCTGTCTCCAGCCAGGCGGAGGAGAGGGACAACCGAGTTTATTGGACTGTGTGGATTAGATGGCCTGGCACATCAGACCCACAGGAATATAAGGCTTTAGTGGACACCGGTGCACAATGTACCCTGATGCCATCAAGCCATGTAGGGGCAGAACCCATCTGTATTTCTGGAGTGACAGGGGGATCCCAACAGCTGACTGTGCTGGAGGCTGAAGTGAGCCTAACTGGGAGTGAGTGGCAGAAGCACCCCATTGTGACTGGCCCGGAGGCTCCATGCATCCTGGGCTTAGACTACCTCAGGAGAGGGTATTTCAAGGACCCAAAAGGGTACCAGTGGGCTTTTGGTATAGCTGCCTTGGAGACGGAAGAAATTAAACAGCTGTCCACCTTGCCTGGTCTCTCAGAGTACCTTTCTGTGGTGGGGTTGCTCAGGGTCAAAGAACAACAGGTGCCGATCGCTACCACAACAGTGCACCGGCGGCAATATCGCACCAACAGAGACTCCCTGATCCCCATCCATGAGCCGATTCGTCGGCTGGAGAGCCAAGGAGTGATCAGCAAGACTCGCTCACCCTTTAACAGCCCCATATGGCCAGAGCGAAAGTCTAATGGAGAGTGGAGACTGACAGTAGACTATCGTGGCCTGAATGAAGTCACGCCGCCACTGAGCGCTGCCGTGCCGGACATGCTAGAACTTCAATATGAACTGGAGTCAAAGGCAGCCAAGTGGTACGCCACCATTGCTATTGCTAACGCGTTTTTCTCGATCCCTTTGGCGGCAGAGTGCAGGCCACAGTTTGCTTTCACTTGGAGGGGTGTCCAATACACCTGAAATCGACTTCCCCAGGGGTGGAAACACAGCCCTACCATTTGCCATGGGCTGATACAAACTGCACTGGAACAGGGTGAAGCTCCAGAGCATCTGCAATACATTGATGACATCATCGTATGGGGCAACACAGCAGAAGAAGTTTTCGAGAAAGGGAAGAAAATAATTCAAGTCCTTCTAAAAGCTGGTTTTGCTATAAAACAAAGTAAGGTCAAAGGACCTGCACAAGAGATCCAGTTTTTAGGAATAAAATGGGAAGATGGATGTCGACAGATCCCAACGGATGTGATCAACAAAATAACAGCTATGTCTCTACCAACTAGCAAAAAAGAAACACAAGCATTTTTGGGCGTTGTGGGTTTCTGGAGAATGCATATTCCAAATTACAGTCTGATTGTAAGCCCTCTTTATCAAGTGACCCGGAAGAAGAACGATTTTAAATGGGGCCCTGAGCAACGACAAGCCTTCGAACAAATCAAACAGGAGATAGTTCATGCCGTAGCCCTCAGGCCAGTCCAGGCAGGACAAGATGTTAAAAATGTGCTCTACATGGCAGCCGGGGAGAACGGCCCTACCTGGAGTCTCTGGCAGAAGGCACCAGGAGAGACTCGAGGTCGACCTCTAGGGTTTTGGAGTCGAGGATATAGGGGATCTGAGTCCCGCTATACTCCAACTGAAAAGGAGATACTGGCAGCATATGAAGGAGTTCGAGCTGCCTCAGAAGTGGTTGGTACTGAAGCACAGCTCCTCCTGGCACCCCGACTGCTGGTGCTGGGCTGGATGTTCAAAGGGAGGGTCCCCTCTACACATCATGCGACTGATGCTACGTGGAATAAGTGGGTCGCGCTTATTACACAGCGGGCTCGAATAGGAAACCTTAATCGCCCAGGAATCTTGGAAGTGATCATGGACTGGCCAGAAGGCAAAGATTTTGGAATATCACCAGAAGAGGAGGTGGCGCGTGCTGAAGAGGCTCCACCATATAATGAACTGCCAGAGAACGAAAGGCAATATGCCCTGTTTACTGATGGGTCCTGTCATATTGTAGGCAAACATCGAAGATGGAAAGCTGCTGTATGGAGCCCTATACGACGAGTTGCAGAAGTGGCTGAAGGACAAGGTGAATCAAGTCAGTTTGCGGAGGTGAAAGGCATCCAGCTGGCTTTAGATATTACTGAACGAGAAAAATGGCCAGTACTCTATCTTTATACTGACTCATGGATGGTGGCAAATGCTCTATGGCGGTGGCTACAGCAATGGAAGCAGAGCAACTGGCAACGCAGAGGCAAGTCCATCTGGGCTGCTGAATTGTGGCAAGATATTGCTGCCCGACTAGAGAATCTTGTCATAAAAGTACGCCATGTAGATGCTCACGTACCCAAGAGTCGGGCCACCGAAGAACATCAAAACAACCATCAGGTGGATCAGGCTGCTAAGATTGAAGTGGCTCAGGTGGATCTGGACTGGCAACATAAGGGTGAATTATTTATAGCTTGGTGGGCCCATGACACCTCAGGCCATCAGGGAAGAGATGCAACATATAGATGGGCTCGGGATCGAGGGGTGGACCTGACCATGGATGCTATTGCACAGGTTATTCATGAATGTGAGACGTGTGCTGCGATCAAACAAGCCAAGCGGTTAAAGCCCCTCTGGTATGAAGGACGATGGTTGAAATATAAATATAGGGAGGCCTGGCAGATTGACTATATCACACTTCCACAAACTCGCCAAGGCAAGCGCTATGTGCTTATCATGGTGGAAGCAACCACCGGATGGCTGGAAACATACCCTGTGCCCCATGCCACCGCCCGAAACACTATCCTGGGCCTTGAAAAGCAAGTCTTATGGCGACATGGCACCCCCGAAAGAATTGAGTCAGACAATGGGACTCATTTCCGAAACAACCTCATAGACACCTGGGCCAAAGAGCACGGCATTGAGTGGGTGTATCATATCCCCTATCATGCACCAGCTTCCGGAAAAATTGAACGATACAACGGACTGTTAAAGACTACCCTGAGAGCAATGGGTGATGGGACATTCAAACATTGGGATAAACATTTAGCCAAAGCCACCTGGTTAGTCAACACTAGGGGATCTACTAATAGAGCCGGCCCTGCCCAATCAAAACTTCTACGTACTGAAGAAGGGGATAAAGTCCCTGTGGTGCATGTGAGAAACATGCTGGGGAAGACAGTCTGGGTTACTCCTGCATTAGGCAAAGGCAAACCCGTTCGTGGGATTGCCTTTGCCCAGGGACCTGGGTGCACTTGGTGGGTAATGCGGAAGGATGGGGAAGTCCGATGTGTACCTCAAGGAGACTTGATTTTGGGTGAAAACAGTCAATGATTTGAATTGTATTATGTTAATTGTTCAGTATGACATTACTACTATGGCTGCTATCTACCATATCAATGGTATTATAGTAAATCACCCAGACTGATGAAGAATGAGATTCACTGAAACCAAGCAACGTGCAGCAGTGATGGAACCAGAACTGGCTTCAGCAGCTTGCGCCCAACAAATCCCTCGAGACCGACATCTTCGACCTGCAGATCATGGACATGGACCGTGCCAGATGACAATCCAACACCACATACCATCTCCCCTGCCCTGAGAGACTGCTATGATGGATGAAGCCCGGAGTCATGGACTGACTGAACTCCACAGACATTTTAAAGTGATGGCCCATGGACTAAGAAAGTGATATCTGTGTGTATACATTAAAAGACAGGAAGAGTAATAATGAATAATTGGAATGTATTGAAAAGTATAGGACCTGGGCATGACGTAAATGGTATGGAATAAGGGGTGGATACTGTCCTGGTTTCAGCTAGGATAGAGCTGGTTTTCTTCACAGAAGCTAGTGTGAGACTGTGTTTTGGATTTGGGATGAGGAACTGTTGATAATGTGCTGATGTTTTGGGTTGTTGCTGAGCAGTCAAGGACAGCCCAGCTTCTTGTGCTGGCCTGCCAGCAAGCACGCTGGGGGTGCACGGGAAGCTGGGAGGGGACACAGCCGGGACAGCTGACCCAGACTGGCCAAAGAGATATTCCCTACCATCCGATGTCATGTCCAGTACATAAACTGGAGTTGGCCGGGGGGTGGAAATCGCTGCTCAGGGACGGGCTGTTGATCACTGGGTGGTGAGCAATTTCTGTATTGGGCATCACTTGTTCTTGTACATTCCTTTGTTGGTATTATCATTGTTGTTCCCTTCTTTCTTTCTGTCCTATTAAACCGTGTTTATCTCAACCCATGAGGTTTTTCCTAATTCTCTCCCCCATCCCACTGCGGGAGGGGGAGTGAGCGAGCGGCTGCGTGGTGCTTAGTTGCCGGCTGGGGCTAAACCACGACAGAGAGGAACAACAGAAAACGTTTCATACTCATTTAACTCATTTACAACACGAGTTCCAGCAGACAGAACTGATGTGTTTCCCTACATTCTCGCTTGCCAAGACTACCACGTGTTAAAAAAGAGCCTATACTGTGCGATCAGGACCCTAAATTAAAAAAAAAAAAAAGTAGTACTTTGAACAACTCTGTACGCCTTGTTGAACTGGTGCAGGAGCTCAGTGACACCAGCACTGGTTCCTGCAGTATCTCTCCATTTGTGATGGCAGCATTCTTCTGTCCAAGAAATGGCTCAGTGTCACTCTCCTTAGCTTAAAAGAGAAGGAAAAAAATCCCCTTGAACGGAATGAGGCATTGCTGCATGCCACAAGACAGCTATCTAATCATTCCTCTGCCAGCCAGTAACTCACATTTTGTCTAGTGCCTGTGTCAGTGAGAGATTGCAATCCAAAATAAAGTGAGAGGGATAACAGAATTTTGCAGCAGCCATGTATCCAAAATAAAGTGCAAGTGATGCTAATTTTTCAGCTGGAAGATGACATCTCACTATATCATGTTTGTATTAGGTGGAGGCATATGATAGTCCAGATGCAGGTACATAAACTTCTTCAGCCACCCAGCATGACCCTGCTAATGTCTCCCACTTCCATATCATACCTGGCCTGGCCTCAAAGCCTTCACTGCACTTAATGCTTTCAAAAGCACCTCACAAAAATCGGAAGCCGCTCTTTATTTTCTCCTCATCATTTAAAAAGAGCAAAACCTAAACACACAGGCTCAGCAGTGTGGAGTGCATAAAGGAGTTAGTCCAGCTTAAAAAACACAACAAAAGAGAAATGAGCAGAAAAAAATCCCCTCCAGCACTGCAGGCTCCCAAGTAGGGCTGGCTGGAGACTTTCTCACAGAACAGTCGTGTTTCAAACTGGGAGATTCTTATTTCTTTAACCTCTAACTTTCTGTGGCACTGCATCCATTTCCTCGGGGCTCTGGCAGACACTAGAGCTGGACCTTGCATGGCTTTCTGCCTGCTTGTCTGGACTGCTCCTCAGCCAGGACAGGCTAACTGGGAGCCTGGAGGTGGCAGGAAAGCCAGCTCCCAGTGTTGAAGCCTTGCAACACCCCTAGCTCCTGGCATCCCAAGGCAAGCAAACCTGGCAGCTCAGAAATCTACCAAACCTCTGGGGAAAAATGTATCAAAATTCTTCTTTACTGGCTTCTAAATGAAATGTTAAACCTGCCAATTCCCACAGCAAGTACGAGTCTGTGAGGTGGTTCCTCACTTGGTAATGACCACCACAGAATTTACCTTAGTCGTAGCAGGAGGAGTTAGTATTTGTCAAAAGGGCATCATCTCAATTGCTTTTATCGCCTTGCCTTTCTCTCCTCCTTATTCCTAGAGCTGAGCAACTTCTTCATAAATGCTTGCAAACGAACAAGGATTCCACCAAACTTTTCTTATTTATTTGGAGAAAGTCTCACCAGTGAGCTCTGCCTGCTGTTTTTTCCAGCACTTAAACACCACGTGCTTCCAGTGGATTATGCATATTTATACCCGAAACCAGAGCTGCCCCACTCACCAGTGAACTTACAGCTGCATTTCTTGGGTCTCAGCCTCCAGTCTGGACACCATTGCTCTAAAAAGAACTCTCTTGAAACCCCAGTGGTCTGCCTGGGTTAGTGCCATTTTTTAATAACTCTCTTTTTCCTCTGCAGTGTATACTTTAGTTGTTTATGTAGTTACCTACCTAGCTTGTAAATTCATCATCAGGCTGCTAGAAAATCAACTTTTATTAGGAAGGTTGTCAAAGCAGAGTGAGATAAGGCTGCAGAGCAACTACACATAGAACACTCCTCCAGATCTTTCTTTTTTTCTATCTGACACATTTTGAGATTTTTGCTAGCACTTAGAAAAACATTCCAGGGCTCCCGTGTCTTCCTACACCTGCTTATCCCCAGCTGTACAGCTGTAGGGTTGAAATTAAGGGTTCAAGGGCTTCATGTCAAAATGCTTCATGTGGGCATGCATAACAAAATCCCTCAATCCATCAGTCGTCTCACACATGCACCTTTTCTGTTCTGTTTGAAGGTAGCTGCAATAACCAGAGCTGGGCCAGGCATTATCTGCTCTGGGATTTTCAATTTTCTAAATGGCTGAAGAAATCTCCAATGAAAAGATACACCTGAAAAATAACATTTGGTAGCTAGCTCATTTGTAATTTCTGAAACAGCGCTTAATTTTGCCTCCAAAGTGTTACAGTTACCTCATTTTATTGACAGGAATAATTACAGGAAACCTAACCGATTATATGAGACATTTCTCTTTACCACTGTTCTATTAAATATACCAGAAGCCAGTTATATTAAAATTAAGTACAGATGTTTCAGAATGTACCTTATCTGCAGGGAGTGCCAATAACCCTTTGCTAATATCCACATGAAGAGTCCAGATTATCCCCTAAAATCTACAAGGGTCCAGATGCATAAAATCCAGTCAGACGCCTGAATTTCAGATTTCTTTGCCTATTGCTAGCTACAGCACTTTCAAAGACAACGTGGTGCTGGGTGGTGGGGTGGGGATCTGATGTTGAGCAGTGTTTGGTATTTTCATGAGAAATACAGCGCTATTTTCACTGGGTACTTGCTTTGGTGGGAACTGGCAGGGATTATCTCTGTTAATGATTCCCTCAACATTTTTCAGGAGAAGGCCTTAAGCAGAGCATGTTTTTTGTGTAGAGAGCAGAGAGACTGCTCTCTCCAAGGTCCCTCTGGATTGGAGGGTATGGTACCATACACAAAGCTGCCTCTTAAGCTAGAAGAAACAGGGACCGGTACAAGATGGGTAGGAGTTAAAGCTGAGAAGAAGATGACAACAGGTCATTTTAGAATTGGGCTGGAGAGAATTACTTGTGTTGTTCTCCAGGATTCAACCTCAAAATCATTATTATCTCATTAATAACTGGTAAAGAAAAAAAATCAGCATTCTTATAAAATATACCATGCCACAAAACCAGGGTACTTTCTCAATATGTTGAAAGATTGCAACACACAAAGTAAGATCTGAAATCCCATGAAGGATTGGAGAAATATAAATGGGATGAACATTTGTAGTATGAAAAAAAGGGTCATTTTGTCTGGGGGCTGACAGGAATGTCTGCTGAGACCAAAGAGGTTCCCACTGAAAACACCTGAGCAGGAGCTGGGGATACCCACCAGGCACGGCATGATTGTGTGCAAAGCATTACGCTTTGGAGGTGAGGCATTTCCAGCAGCGGTAGGGATATATTAGCGTGGTAGCCAAGACAGAGGACTGGTAGCACAATTAAATATGTCATTTGCAATGTGTCCGCAATTAACACATGCATTTAACACAAACTGTAACTGGGAAAAGATAGAAAGGGACTACTAGAGCCATGAGAGGGATGGGGAATGCATCCCCTGAAAGACTGAGCTTGGCTCACTTACACTGGCAAAAGCAAAGAGTGTGAGGGGCTATAACGGGTTTCTAAAAAACATGTCTATGAGGGGAATCCTCAGGGATGGGAAGGTGAGAATTATTTAAACTAATAGCCAGTGCTGGCACAGGAACAAAGCTGTATAAACTGCTCATAAATAAATGTAGGTGAGAAGTGAAGAGGTGTCTAATTATCAAAGAACTGAGGCTGTGGATCCAATATCAGGAAAAAGTAGGAAAAAAATCTAACTAGTTTTTGATCATTCTGTGAAGGAGGTTGCCAGACATATTGCTTATGCTAGAAGACAACTGCCTCTGATGACCCACAAGCTCTCTTCTGGTCCTGTTACTCTAAATGTGAACAATAACCACGTATAAATAAAGGCACATGCTCATGTTTCCCATCGATGCCAGCATTTCCCAGTACTATGGGGGGATGTGAAAACTAACCTCACTGATTTGGAGAAATAAGCACTCACAAGAAAGGGATCCAAATCCCCTTAGTTTAATTACTGAGGCAGAGACACAGCCTTTTTCTCCTGCTGCAGGTGATTCAGTCCACCTATCTTCAGGCTCTCCTTTAGCAGAAGGTAAACTGCCTTCTGCAGGGGCTTCTGTTTTTCCACAGAGGACAGGAGAGATGCCTGGACTGGACATCCAATTTTTGAAAGTCGAAGGAGTTAAATCCTCTCCTGAGTCACCAGGGTTCATGTTCTGTAGCCTGCTGCCTTTTCTGTGAGGTTTCTTGTTAAAGTGGTGACCATATCTAATCATAGTTGGTCCATGAAACTTGAAGAGATCTCAGCACTCCAGGTATGTATCTGCACAGAACTGTAATTCTACAGTAAATTGAGTGCTCTCTTGCCTCACTTACTTTAGTGCCTTTATTTTAACTAATTTTGAAAGCCAAGCTTTAAATGTGGTAACTGGTAATCATATAGTTTGGTTTTAAAATAAAGATTTTCCCGTTGAATGAATTATATATTTATTCTGACAGATATAAAATCTACATCAATACCAAATAGAATAATATAAAAACAGAGCCAAAAGTTAGGCAATTATTCTTTTCAAATCAAACCCACAATGGGACCAGAAATTTTCCAAGACATTTTTCCTACCATTAGTGCACATTACTAGAAGCAATTGCTTTTCCCTGAAGCCTCCAAAAAGCAAAAGAAACGATCAAACAGCTCGTAAATTGACCCATTATTTTTCTTCAGCATTACTGCCAAAAGCATTTATAAAGATATAACCACTTACATTGCTATTAAATAGAACATTAAACAAATCATATTTAACATTAAAGTAAACATGAGAAAATTCAAACAGGGTTTGTATTTCAGCTTGAAGAGAGAAAAAAAACATATTCTATTTGCTTACCTCTTCAAATTTTAGTGCAATCATAGAAAAAGCTTTAAAAATTGCATCTGTTGGGCCTGTTATTGTCACAATTCTCTCTGGACAGGAGCCTTCTGAAATATTGATTCGAGCACCACTCTGTCAAAAAGAACAAATATTTCTCAAATTTATACTTCCCAGGGAGCAAACTAAGTAGGATTAGGGATATAGTTTGGGAAGGAATATCTTGAGGCATCTAATTCCCACCCCTACAACTGCAGCCCCAACATCATATAATCTCAGTATAAACTGATCACACTCCAAACACTCATGTAGCTGCGGGAAGCCGGATTCTGTCTGGATAAACACTTCTGCAGCCTTCATTGCAGTATGCAAACAGCTCCTCCGTAACCCAAAGTTGCAAATAATTGCATAATCAGGTCTCTTCCCTTCCCTCTTGCAGGGTTAACCTTAAGTAAGACCGGAGCTGCAGAACTTCAGACACGGTGGTTGTCTCCAGGGAGCATCGACATCTCCCAGGAAAGATGCACCTCTCTGCCCCAGGGAGCCAAAGGCAGGGCTGGATCTGTCTGGCCGGGGCATTGCTTTGCACTGTGGAGAAGGTGCCTTGCAGACGTGTCTCATGTGAAGGCAGGCAATTATGCACTGAACAACACTTTAAAGGAGTAGTGGTAGGACAGGCAATGGCAAGGGTGTTACCTCCTTAAGGCAAGGAGCCTGCTGGAAGGAGTTAGAAAACCCTAAGTCTTGGAGACAAGTTAGCATGACTGAATATGACTTAGTCCCCTTTACGTCACTGTGGCAGTCCAGAGGAAACCCCTAAACTAGATGTAAATATACTTAAGAAGATCTTGGTGCAGGTAACAATCAAAGCCATTCCGGTAAGACCCACCCTACGCTTTCCCTGAGGTTTCAGGCATGGAAATGTGTTCATGTGGCCTAACAAGTTACTGGAGCCTCAACTCATCCACAGGCACTGACCTTCTCGAGGATCTGGGCCTGAAGCAAACGTGAGACAGTCTGGGTTAACTTGGCCCTTTGCCTTCAGCGCTACCACAAACCAGCTGATGTGCTGCCTGTCTGAGCCGTTCTTCACTTGCAAGATATCCTACTTCCCCGTATGGCAGCAACCAAGTACAAGAAGAAAAAAACCCCACAACACTACTGATAGGAACATCTTGCTGCCACAGACTCAGCAGGCAGCCATACTCAGCATCCACAGGTAAGAAAGGGCAGCAGGCACTTCCGACAGGTCACCCTGAGTGGGACTTGCCCTCATCAACCACCGGCATTGGATCAGGGCCCGGGGCTCGTTCATGCTGGTGGCAATATCCAGCTGCTGCCACCCCACGTGGACCTGGGGCCATGGGGCTCAGCCTGGAAGGACGCACGCCAGGAGCCATGCCGGGCAGGGCTGCCCACGGCAGGCCTGCCTGTCCCACACCAAAGCATGGCTCTTCCTTTGAAACTGGAGCCACGGGAGCTTGTGTGAGAGACGTGTGAAAGATCGCTCCACCGTGGATCGGCAGCGGCCAAAATTCAGAGAGGTTACTCCTCTGACAGATGACCGATCAAAGCAGAGCTACAGCGATTTAAATCCAGTATTTGTGTAGGAAGTTAACAACCACAGGGCATGGAGCTGAGGTCTTTGTACTTTTCTTCAGGTCTGAGTTGTCTCTGACACTTCCCTGATGACAGAGCAAGACAAGAGTTGCATTTTGTTCCATAAAGAAGGCATGCAACTTGCCACATCTGTCACGAAGTCAAAATAAAGTTGCGTTTTGCTTTTAAAGAAGTACTGAAGTCCTGTGCTGATATAAAAATGTATAGAATTCCTTTATTTAAAAAAAAAACGCAAACAAACAAATAAAGCCTCCTGTGACCACATGTAGATGACAGCAGTTTTTCAGGAGTGGAAGAAGAACATTCCATAAGCACGGATCATAACCCTCGCTAAGATGTTTAACTCAGAATTAAACACTCTGCAATGATGGCTTCCCTTTTCTGCATGCAATTTATATCCAAAGATATCTGCCTGTGATCACAATTAATAATTAAAATGCAATGTGTTTAATCAACTGGCAGGATTACCTAGTATGCTGGAAACAGTTCTCTTTCTTGTATTTTTTTTTAAGTCTTAGCGAATGTACTTATCTATGAAAACATGGGTGAAAGCTCTTATCATCAAAAAAGGAGCTCTGAACTCAGTCAGCCTGACAATGAACTCCCTATTCTGTATATTTAAACATGTATCTCAGCAATTTTCTTTACCACAAATACTTTGAGATTTCCCTGTCCCAGACCTTCTATCGGTGTATAAAACAAGAAAGCAGCTGACATCGTAATGTACTGCAGATTTACCAGAATCAAACTGACTTTACTTGAGGCATCCTCTATGTACTTTGCACTCCTGAAGTTTTAAACAGTAGGATTTGTTTTTTGGCTTATGCTTTTAGCGCTTGCTTTACAAGAAGGAAAATTACATGGATCTCTAGGTACGATGTGATGCCTTGCAGAAGTGTGGGTCTGTAACCTCTGCCTGGCCACAATCCCCCGAAGACAGTGCAGCTTGCTCTGCAGCAGGGAAAGCAGCCTGCAGACACTGGGGAGACTGAGGTTTATGCAGTGCCATGTTTTAATTAGCCTTTTTGTGTTTACAGCCTTTTCAAAGGATGTGAATGGCGGGTGTGCAGGTCTCCCCTGTTCACATCCTACTCACAGCTGCAAAACACTGAAAAGTTAAGGCTTTGCCAAGACATGGCAGGGGGATACTTTGGCTTATGCAAGTCTGGCTCCAGCTCTGCTGAAGCTTCTGTCTACCCTCAAACTTTGTGCAGCATCCATCTAATGCTTGGTTTCAGATTTTGGAAGCTCTCTACCAGGAGGCCAAGCCACGTGCAGGACCAGTGTTGGTATGCTGAAGAAAGATAGAAAGGTTTTGATGCACAGAATCACGCTGGCTAAGCTGCTCCTGAGATAAGGCTACAGCAGGCGTATTGCTATGGGACTGTAAGACTCCAGACTGCTGTGGCGATAAGGAGGTTACGTTAACAACGTTTAATTTAGGCCAGTACATTTATACACCACCCCTTGCAAAAAACGGTGATGTTAAATTAGCTGCCCACTTGATGGCAGTATCGGTCTGTACACGCTGAGTTTCCCTGGTCTCTGAGCTGGAAAGGCAAATAAAGACATCAAGGCTTGTCTTACCTCCTCCCTCATCTTCTTAACTGTCTCACCTTTCTGTTAAAGAAATAGAAAAAAAGTTAGCCTGGGCTGATGAAGTGAACTGATATACAATATTTTGACATGAAAATAGAGAAAGTAATTTCCTGACCTTTCCGATAATGCTTCCAACCTCCTGAAACAGAAGAAAAAAGACACCGTGAATGATACGATTCACTACAGAAGAGCATTCGCTCTGCTCCTAAGCCATTTCACTATCCCTTATTTCAAACCTGCAATGTGAAGCGTAGCCCCCTTCCATTGTTGCTGTATACAAACATGCCATGCTAGATACAAAGGGGCTGACTAAAAATGTGGTTTTGCAACTTACTGCCTGTGCAAGAAAAATACCTTTGACAGAAACTGATTTGCGGTTACAGATCAATCCTGCTACTATAAACACAGATAACCCCCTATCAGGTAATGAAAAGTTCAAAAATAATGGAACTGCACAACCTGCTAGAGAAAATGAGATATAATACAAGCATCAAAATAATTGCTGACCTCTCAAAGGGCAGGCACTTAGTCTCTTTACACTATGTAATAGCTAGAAATGAATTTCTGTGCTGCTGAGTGTTATTGTATAAACACCTGGTGGCCTGTCTTAATCTCCCTATTAAGCACTTGCAGAACAATAATTGCTAATCACCTTTTAGGGATTTGGGAATTGCTACTGGGCTCCCACAACCTTCCATGAAGGGACAGAAAATACTAAGAAATGTCAGTGTGAACATACAATAGGGGAACAATTTGGCAGTTCTGGCAACATCCCAATGGTTAAAAACTCAGCACATAAAACCAACAGGTAGCAAAAATGAAGCTAATAACGCTGAAATGAATAGTCTGGACATATTGCAGAAATCATGCAGGTGTGACATCAGACTGGATATCATCTGATGGAGAGCAGACCACCTGAAGCAAAGTAAACTCCTCCCCTATACTCAGATTGTGAAATCTACTTCAATGATTAAAGACTGTCTTACATGGTTGATCTGTCCCAGATATAAAATATACAGTTTCCCCTCCCTCAGTCTATATACTTAAGTCTGACTCATCCTGAAACACAGTCTAAAGAGTAACATTTAAGAAATTGTCCTCCATTGCTCTATCCAATGATGGGCTCATGATAAAGTGGTGCTAACTTCACCCTGCAATAGAGGACTACCTGCAGTGACCTTGAGAGAGCTATTTCTCACCAGAATTTTATAAGCTTATAATATGAAGCTGCTCGTGCTTGCAACTCCTCACAGCCTGCTCACAAGATGTAAAGACTTTTCCGTGAGAAGAAGACCTATCATCTCAATTAAAAACTTTGGCATATGGTTCCTTTGCACTCTCTGCAAGTCTGCAGATAACACCAGGCTGCAGGGAAAGCTCAATACACTGCCGGCCAAGGCTGCTATGTGAAGTCTCCTAGACAGGCTGGGGAAATGGGCAGAGAAAAACCTCAGGGAGTACAACAAAGTCAGATGAAAACTCCCATGTCTGGGATGGAACAAGCCCATGCAGCAGGACAAGCTGGGCAAAAACTTGCTACATACAAACTGGCTTTGCCAAAAGAGTCCTGAGGGTCCCAATGCACAACTCCAACATGAGTACATGAGTGCATCAGCAGCGCATCCCTGATCAACCAAATATTAGCAAGACTGCAGCCAGCAGGCTGGGGGAAATGATTCTTGCCTTCTCCTTGTGTTTGTGAGACTATGCCTGGAGGACTGTGTCCTGTTTTGGGCTCCTAGTACAAGACACACAAGGACACACTAAAGTGAATCCAATGCAGGGCCAACAAAATGGTCAGGGGACTGGAGCACAGGACACATGAGGAGAGGCTGAGAGATCTGCATTTGTTCACCCTGAGGAAGAGAAGACTTGGGGGGATATTAGTGTAGTATGCAATAAGGAAAGCAAGTTGCAACATCAAATTCCCCTGCAATACAAGGAAAAAAATTTTCACCATGGGGATGGCTGGACATTGGAACAGGTACCCAGAGAAGCTGTGGAGTCTCCAACCCTGGAAGTGTCCAAACACAGCCAAGGCAAGGTCCTAAGCAACCAGCTCCAATGAGATCTACTTGATTCAGGAGGTCAGACTGGAGACCTTTGGGGGTCCCTTCTGACCTCCATGGGTCTTTGAGTCTTCAAGCACGGCCTTATACCAACTGAAGTCAGTGCCTAACGAGCCACAAAGTTCCTCAACCCAGTGAGGGCCCTTCTCAGGTTTCTTTACAAACCTTACTTTTTCTGTTTCCCATTTCCCTGTTTTATTTCCCTTCCGACTTCTCTTCCAAGATGGGATTCTGCTACCTTGTACATGCTGACCAGAGAACAGATATTGTTCAGACAGGCACTGCAAATCTTCCAGAGGTATATGCTTTACAAACCTATAGTTCTGCTGGCCGATGTACAGTAGACCTTTACAGGTCACACAGCTGTACAACTTTCTTGCTAAAGCTTCCTGTGTCCATCTGGGACTGGGAGTCGTCTGTACATCTGCACATACAATGCAAAGAAGCAGCTCTGTGAGAGAGGAATGAATGAAGCGGACTTGCTGCAGTTTTGTGTCGTGACCAAATTATCCTGTGTCTCTTAATATGTGGATTTAGGTCATTCCTTTTCCCATGGCTAAGACAGCCATACCAGCATGCTGTGTAGTCTCTCTAATGAGGTGCAGCTTTTTTGTTAGCAGTGACACAAATTTGGGATACCCGTTCCACAAATTTTTAAAGAACTTACAATTTTTTAATATTATCACTGTAACTCTGCCAACCTGCTTGTAACTGCTGAATGGTATTAAACAATATGGGGAATAAGACTCTCGATGATAAGCCTTGGGAACCCCTCATGCCTAGTAGTTCCTATCTGCCCATTCAGGACATTCAGCAGTTTTACCTTGAAAACTTTTTCCATTCTTCTCAGTCCCACCTTTCAGAAATAATTTCTTTCGTAAAACAGATTCTTAGGAGGTAGAAGGACTTTTTTCTATGGGTGAGCATACGGTGTTTCAATTGCTACTGGCAAGCAATTGTATTTCAGTCCATGGTATAATTTCAGTTTTGTCTATCTGAAGTTTCATTAGAAGCTGTAGGCCTGGTCTTGACCCTGCAAGGCTCTGCCAGTGTACACTTAGTATGAAACCTGTCCCAACCCATTTGATCATCCTGGGTCTTAATGACAGATGCTGTTCTTTCAGAAATGTATGGATGGGTCATGGTTAGTAAGTCAAAAATATCTTCCTTGGAAACAGGAAAAGATACTTTCACTTTGGAAACAGAAAAGCAATATACTGTTTGTAGCCCTAGTAAAAAAGTTGGTCCATTTCAAACGAGGAAATTGGGAGCATTTAAACAAACAGAGTAGAGCATTTAATATTAGGATTCTCAAGCTGCTTGTTCCACTGAAGTCTGTGAGAGTTTTGCTTTTGATTTCAGTAGGGATAGGAATTCTACCTGACCGATTATCACCTTGTTATTACCAAAGAATACAAGCTGCCAAAGAACTGAGTGAATGAACAGTGTGAATCCCACTGAGAAAAAATACTTGTGAGACTGGTGATCAGTTCCTTGGAACACGCTAGCAAATGCCACTGTAACGCTGTGGAGTGCTTCAAACCTTCCCCTCCTCAAAGGGTGAATTTAAAGCTTATTCTATAAGGAGGCAGTTTCAAAACATCCAATTGAAGGTCACCTTTCCCCCTGCACTGGGAGCTGGGATTCTGCCCGGAAATGTGAAGGAAGGGCGCGGTGGGAGAGAAAAATGTTAACTTCACATGGATATTCCTAGTTTTTCCAGAATTTTTGATCTATAACAAAAAATACTCTAGAATGGTTCTAAACAGCTCTCTCCCAATTTTTTGGTGCCTTAGCTGTTTCACAGAAAGCTCCCGTAAGTACTGTTGACAACAGATCACATCTTAAGTTATGGTGAGAAACCTACTTCTGCCACAGATTAAACCACAAGATTCTTTACGCCTCATTCTCCAGACCACCAATGCTACTTCATCAAACCTTTAATGTTTATTTGTACAGTCCAATATTTGTTTCATATAGATCCTTATATAACCCTAATTACATTTAGTGCTTAATGAGGTACCTAACATCATTTTTATAACACTCAAGTTTTATCAATATTTCTAGCCAAGATTACTTTGAAGGCTCTACCTTCTTCAGAAAATATTTCTTAATCTGCCAGACACCAAACTGTGCTGCAGTTAACTGCGTAAGACTGAAGGGATGGAATGTCTGTCACCTACATCAGTTCATTAAAAGTTAGGAGCCCAGTGCAAGCCAGGCACACAGCCTCCTCTGCAGTCCAGGGAGAGAGATAATGGAGGACGTTTTGTTCCTAAAAGAGGAAAAAAAGAGGAGGGACAAAGTGTAGTCCCGAGGGTTTCGTCTTTCTCCATCTGCAGCAGAAGCCTAGACTGGCACTAACATACCCAAAGTTTGACGAGAGGAATCCTACAGTTGATGTCAAATTCAGCCTCAGTGCAGGTCAGATGGGAGTTTGACTTAGCTGTCCTAGCAAATAATTGCCTACTAGAATATACTAAGAACTCTTGAACTATTTGCTGTTTTCCAGCGCTCAGGAATAGAAGATAAAGTAAGTATTTATGATCAATTCCAGACTGATTCTGGACTAACCATCTACACATAAACACAGTGGGAAAATAAGTTCTATGACAACAATTACTGGGTTTCATATAATCACATTTCAACAGCTGATCGTAAAGCAGTGCCCAAAAGAAAGAAGTTATAAAAGGGGGAACTAAAGCTCAGAGGGAGAAAGACAGGTCCAAGGCAACCCGACAGACTGATGCCAGAGCTAAAAGAACTACCCAAGCTCCTTGGCCTCAACATATAAACAACCACCTGTCAGAAGCAGATATGCCACAGCAACCATCTTGGATGAATAGGATGCCTCCTAAAAGCTGCAAGTGTGTGCCTGCCTACATCCAGCAGTACATCTGCACACACACACACACACGTACGTTCATATATTTGTGTATGAAGTCAATATATACACACAGGGACCAAAGAGATAGATATGAACTTTCCTTCGAGAAATGGCAGCAATTTGGGGTGCCTATTTTAAGATTCATCAAAGGGGCCTGAGTTTCAGATTGTGCAGAGTATCCAGCCCAGGTAATGCCTTCCAAAGGGCACATCTCCAGGTGACAGTATCTCAAGCAGGACAGTCTCACATCTGGGCTCCAACAGTGTCAATTTGGAAAACCCCAGGAAAATTTGAAACAGACATGATGATTTCAGCCTGAAAATAATTCTTTAGCCTGGGGGGCTGAGCTGATTCATGTCTGCGTTCTGATTCTAAATAATTAATGATTCTAAAGAATCATACTGATTCTTTACTATGTCATTTCTAGTAAAATAGATAAAACTACAAGAGGTGGACCTCACAAACAAGCCCTGGAAGACTGCTCAGTACCAATATAGTATATTGCTAGCCAACCACCCAATTCACTACACATAACTTGAGGAAAGGCAATGGTAAAAACAGGCCATGCTTTCTTTTCACCCTGAAATGCAGCTTGTCACATTATTTGCACATCTCATTCACATGAATGGGATGAGTTTTACTCTTAATAAACAGCTGGGGAGCGGTGGGCCCACGACAAAGCAGAAAGCTATTTCTGCGGTTTTTGCATCATCTGTGGTGAGGGCAAGGCAGCACCAGCAGAACAAAAGATGGCAGCAGAGAAGTCTGTGAGCCAAGGCTTTTGCAGGGCTCTGGATGGTGAGAATCACTAAACAAAGATATCAAATAGTCTGTAGGAGAAAGTTATTTCCTAATCAATTACCTGGTGTGCCTTTTGAATAACAAGAGAAAGAAATTAGTCATGTTAAGAAAACAAGAGGCTTAACAAACACATGGTAACAAACCTTGGTATAAAGATTAACCTTCAATCTGTAAACATAAAGTGTGAAATTGCATCATTTTTTTAAGTGTGAGGCTAGTTTAATAATTAGCATGGCCCAGGAAATGGAAACAAAACAGCTAGCTATTCCAAGACCATATAAAAGCACAGGCCTTGCTCTATTACCATGGGGCATGCAGCTTCTATTACCAGGCCTACAAGGCGAATGAAACACTATAACCTCACAGGAGCCCTGAGATAAAGCCACATCCAGAAGAAAAACACTTTTAAGAAATAATGGAAGAATATACATACTTTCACGACAAAGCATCTGACAAAGCACAGGCCACATCCTAAAGCCTGCAATCCATTTAGGCAATGCTTTGATTGCATACATTTACCTGCTTTCTATGAGCAAGGATAAGCTAGAACCAGTAGGACTGGACTCTACAAACAAAAAAGCCTGCTAGAAAAGCACTGAAAGAAAGGAAATGCAGACTTCCACGGTGGGGAAGCACATCTGTCACGAGACAAGGAGGGATCCCAGCAACAGCAAACAACATCTGTGCTCCTGAAGATTTCTAGACCACCACCAGTTGTCTTTCTCCCATCCGCAGAGGCATAACATAACCCAACTCTCTGCCTTATTCTGAGGATAGAGTTGCCAATACTTGTATAAACTCATGAAGATGCTTGCATGGAAGATCCCAGGAACATGCTCCATGAAGATGTTCTGAACTGTGTGTTTCCACAGAGCACGTGGTGCATCAGCATTTTTCGAAGGCTGGAAGAAAAGCCTTAGTCAGTTTTGGGAAACATGATATAACGTGTCTACCTCAGGGAACAAACGGCTGCCTCGGATAAACCAAGAGTCTGATTTGTGTTCTGGGATTATGTGGGATTAGCCTCACTGACATGGGAGGTCTCATATTCCTAGGTGATGCTTCAGTAGTTACTGTCTGATGCTAACAGCCCTAATTTAGTAAGGCACTGCAGTCCAAGCCCTTACTGAGACAGATCTCTTGCTAACAAATATGCAAGTGTATGAGGAAACCTTCAAATTATGGTCTTTGTGATGGAGATGTCAGTGTTATGAATCTTACACAGGTCCATCCACCATTTCTTGGGCAGCTGTGCCAATAGGCATTTCTTATTTGCTTTTTGATAGCAGATGGGTAACCAATTTACATTCGATTTCACATCAAAACTCCCAGCCTTCCCCCCAAAAAACAAAAAACCAGTTCTGTCCCTTTGCTTGTCCCTCTGCCTGAGATGCTGAAGCAGTAGCACTGAGTAGGGTGTGTGCCTTCTGCAATCTCAGTTCATTACAGCTGTGGACTGATGAGATTGTGTTTGACAGAAGTGGGAAAATTTGGCTCTTGAGATTGTTTTTGGGGACATACAGTGCCCAGGGGCTGGGGGAAAAGACCTCTGTCCCTTCCATTGATTTTTTAGGCTAGTGAGAAACTCTTGGCTGTTGCTACTATCACACAAAGAGGAGATCCATCCTGTGTTGTGTATTTGCATGAAGAGTTTTGTTCCATGACTAGAGCTCTTAGGTACCACAGTAATGCAAACAAACAAAACAAGAACTATAATAGCAATAGGCAGGACAGTCAATCCTCATAATACCCTCACAGCATTCGTGGAAACAGAAAGAACAGAACAAACGTTGTCTTGGTTGGCACATTATGGCTTGGATTAAATTACTGAAAAGGTGATTCTTAAAGCGACTTTGTTGTATGCTATATTTTAATAAGTAAATAATAAAAGAAAAAATGGGGAAGGAGAAGGGCATTACCTTCAAGATGGGGAAAAATTATTTCTGTGCTTGCTTTACAATCTTTCAGGGGGCAATTAAACAGACACAAAAAAATGGCCACTAAAAGAAATCTCTGATGCTAAAACTGTACTATCTATACTGATGAAAATGGCAATTTTCTCCATTATTTTATTCTGTCTATATTTGAGCTGTTAAGTGTGAACAATCATCTTAATGAGTCTAATTTTTTTTCTTTTTCTTGTAAAAAATTCTATATATAGCATCATAAAACAATCACTAACATGTCTGAAAGTCACTACTGAAGCTGGATGCAAGTCCACTATAACCAGTCCTTCCAGTGCCACAAGGCACCCACTGATCTTGCTGAAACCATTGGGAGATAGAGCTCCTCAGGGCATCTAAACTTAAAAGCTGTTAGCACCAGTAGAGTAGTGCCTAAAAATCAAGGCACTCATGGGGTTTTGTCCAAACCTGAACATTTGACTGCAGCTACATTCTTCTAGTTCACTACTGCTGAAACTATGAGAAACATATCATTGAGCAAATGGTATCAGGGAAGGAAAAACTCCACTCAGTCATCATATCTTTCCTCCATCAATGCAGATTATATATTCTACATAGTACATGTGCTGCTCTTCCCCAGATGTGTTTAAAATCTGCTTAGGAGACTTACAGAACCTCAAAAAAATCTCAATACCGGAAGTTTCTCTTGGGATTCCCTTCTTAGGACATTTTCAAAAACATATTTTATCCCATTATTTCCAGCCACAAGCACTTGTATCATTCAAAATAACAACAATCCATTACACTCCTATTTATTCTCTCCAGGTATTTATGAGAATGCCTGAAGAAAGCTAGACAGTCTCCTCAGCCTCCTAAAACTTTGTTGTTTTTCTGCAAATTCTCCCTCTGCTCAGTCTTCAACATCACTCACACAGGTGGCACCTGCTGCTGAGCATAGAACCGCAGGTGTGATTTTTCCAGAAGAACAGTAAGATAATTACCATCTCTTTGCCCCATGATGCACCAATGCTATACATCCAAAATTGCATACGCTTTTGCTGCAATAGCTTTCCTCTCCAACTCCGCATATCCCAAATGTGCCACTCTCTAGACACTGCCACATCTGATGCCTTTCAGCCTTTTATGCTTTCCAGATTTCCTTCTCTCACTGAACAAGTATCTTCTAAATTACCTTCTCCAGTTAATTGCCTCAACTCTCCAATTTACACCTCTCAGCATTTGGCAAGAGTCCTGCTTCCCTGCCAGTTTTCCCTTCCCTCCTTCATCCTACCTGTAAATTATTTCCCTGTTCTTCCTAACCATCTGACTTTATTAATCTATTTTGTTTTCTATTTCTGAACTCCTTCCCCTTCCTCTAAAAGATTCCTCAGACTCAGTATATTAATATATTCTACTATCGGTTTCCTGCAGACTTCACTGTACCCAGTATGGTTTCATCGATGCACACCTTCACATACTGCCTTGGGAAACGACGCATTCTTTCTTCTGCAGGTTTGCCCTGGAGGGAGGAAGCAGAGACTCCTGCACCACCACTACAGGATGGCGACCAAAGTCTATTTGCTGCCCTGCTGCCCTTTCAACGCTGGCACACTTGAACATTTACCTCCGATCCACCTCATGGACCCAGCTTTTAAATCCCTGTTAAGCTGCTCTCCTGCAATGTAACGTCTTTCTACCAGCATAGTCTCTTTACCATCCACATTTAAAATTAACCTTGAATGGTGAGTCTCTAGGGTCTTAATCAGTCTGTTAACACTGGCTGTGTTCAAATCCAAACAAGTCCAAAATCCTGTAATCATTATCCAGTATCATCAAAGTAGGTGTCTCTTCAAGAGCTATTTCTTTCTGGGCATGAACTGACCAAAACTAGAACTAGAGCACTGCAGATGTCAACTACTAAGGTCTGTTGGGAGAGACCTGTGGGCAAGGCTACGATTTTCCACAGTCTTCCAACCTCATTACCTGTGGCAGTAAGCAATAAAAAACGCCAGCCCCAAGTTGTGGGAATAAAAAATTCAGCAGAAGGTTAGCAAGGAATGATAAGAGAGAAAAATCGCGTTCCATCAAAGACCCTGTAACATGATGGTAGCCAAAAGAAGTCTGATTTTGACAAAAACTAAAAAAGTAAGAAAAAGTGAAAGGCACGTTTCTTTTGGAGCCTGAGCTCTGCCTCTCCTTACAGAGGGCTCTGATAGCTGGGGGCTGTTTGCCCAAGAACGCACACACACTCAATTTCTGTTCCATAAGCTCTTCAAAAATGTTGATCTGATCTGCATAAGTGCTGCCATTTTTGCCTTTGCTGGATTCAGACATCTTGCAATCCCTGCAATATTCTAATCCTGTCCAGAAATTCTACTTTTAAAGCAGACAAAGGTAATAAAACATCCATACCCATTCAAGTCTCTGCCTTACACAGTGATTTTACTTATTTTACTTCAAGAAACAGCAGGAATTAGATGGAAAATATAAAAGCAGGGCAATGTAAACAGCCCCAGCGCATATTCCCTGTTCTTCTCTACTGAAATGCATGAAACAGCTCTATCCCTTAATGTGGTGCATCTTTCTCGTTAACAAAAGATGAAAATGCATCTCTGCATTATTTAATATGCTTTATATATCCAACTCCTGCACATGTTTCAAAAGGCTCTTCCATACCTGCCCTCTCCAGAGCAGCATGCAGGTAACTCAGTCAAAAAGGTCCCAGCAGCAGAGGCTGCAGGGCCATGGCAGCTTTACAGGATGTAAAGTGTGTCTAACTCATCCTTAACACCCCCAGCGATGGATGCTGCGGCACGTCCCGGCAGCCTCCTCCCCTCCTCACACGTCTGCGTAAGTTCTTCCTAATTTTGCTTTGAAAATTCCCTGCAAACAGAGGCAGTTGCTTCTCTGTGGATGTGAACAACACCCTTGTAGCGTACTCCCGAACACCTGCCCTCTAATTCATCGCAAGAAAGTACGAGAAAAGTTTTGTGCTGCTCCGCGTTTCTCTTCAGGGCTGTCACACTATCATGACTTTTTTACTGATGTAACACGGAGCAAGATGAAAATTAGGCCTTTCACCTTACACCATCACACACCTCCTGAAGTCCTGGCTCAGGAGGACACCTTTCCTATCAGGCCCTGGAAACATTTACCCTGAGGTTAGCCTTTTACACCTCGCAGTGGCTAGCTTCTTGCTGGGCCTGCACAAGCCTTTTTGCTTCTGCCACAGATAAAAAAATGGCTGCCCTCCCTTAACGTCACCTTTTCTGCCCTGAGAAACCACGGCCGTGCCTTGCCTCGTTGTCAGCCAGCTGCTCCCAAATCTTGCTACGCTGCGGAGGAGCGGCCGAGCTGTCCTCCAAGCGGCCATCCCAGCCTCTTCGGTAGGCGGCTGCACGAAGTCCTGCCGGCGCCCCCCTGGACCTACGGCCGCTCCCTTCCCCCGAGCAAGACAGAGCAAAGGAGCTGATGAGAGGTGTCCTACCTGCGGGGAGGCACCGGCCCTGGGTTCTCGTGGAGCTCAGGACCGTTCTCATCTCTTTTCCTTTCACCAACTAATGTTGGTTTTGATTTTTGCCTACTTGTTTTGTTTGCTGTTGTTAAAGGTGTTCTTTTAGTCCCTGCCCTCTCGCAGGGGTCTGTCCATTCACACAAATTGTGATTTTTCTGTCTGCAGGCACAGAATTTAGCTTAAATGCATAATCAAGATGTCCATCCTTGACTTAAAGACCCTATACAAATCACGTGAAAAGTACATGCTGAAAATGTCCTAACTCTGCAGGATTTACAGCCAAGGTAACTAAGCGTAGTAGCACAAGTTACGGACTTTCAATCAAAATGAATGCAAATATCACAAAGCACATAGACCTTCCCCATGCAAAGATACACTGGTAATAAAGGTTTAGACAGAGCTAAGGTTGGTGGGGATAGACTCTCATATCTCCATGAAACACATTAATAAATAACTTTAAAATGATCTTACTCTAAAATTACCTAACTGAACCCAGTTTGCTAGTGGTATTTTTAAAAACAAACTTCTCATTCCCCTCTTCTCTTTCAAGTTAAGACCAGTTATCTACAGCCCAAGCTCTGCTTCAGTTAACTGTTTTGTCTAGAAATGTTCATTAGAGATCAGCAATCTCCACTGATGTCATTACCACAACAGATCTTAAGGAAGAGCCTAGAAACATGTTTCTTCTTTTTCAGAGGCACATGCAGCTTTCAGAATGACCTGCTCACACTGAGTTCATATTGACTCAAACATCTTTCATTCCTCTATATTAGCGATTCTACATTACAGAAATGACATCAAAGAAACCATAAGGGTCTGACTTTTATCACCAAAATAAATTCTGATTTAATGTACTCTTCGCGACACTTAGGCACAATAGGATACATGATTAGAACATAGCAGAGCTAACAGTGTACCCATCGTGTCTTGTTAACTGAGGATGCATGGTATATTCCCACTTAAAATTGAACTTTGTAGCTTTTAAGGGTTTAATTTAGACCCTTGGGGCTACATATGCATTGAAGATTGGGCACATCACTTCCATTACTGTTAAAAGTGGCTGTACACAGTCATCAATGTTTTAACACAGAAAATTAGCTTTTTCTAATTTAATTTCTGATTACATACCTTTTGTTTCAAAAAAACACCTAACCCACAGTTTAACTAGAATGTCCTGAAAATGATGAATACTGGATTTTTGCTTTAATGGCATGACTCTGAAAGAAGCAGAGCAAGGCACGCCTAAGCACATGGGAATTTGACTGATACCAGTAGGGCTACTTATACCCACCAGGATGAGGATGTGTTCAAATGCTTTTTTGGATTGGGACCAGAACTTGAAAGAATAAAACCCCAAGACCTAATTTTCAGTGCAGACATGCACACAGATTTTAGGTGGGCTTGGTAAGAGAGACTGTTATTAAATTTCTTGGAAAGATCCCTATTTAAGGTGCACATTTTACAAACCAGACGCCTGACTGAAGCTGACTATTTCGGGCCAGGGGGTAAATAAAACAAAATGGTTGGATAATTTCTGAGAAAGTATGTAATTTGATCTGGCATAACCCAACTTCTGAGCTTTTTAATTTTTAAACTTAAACTGTACCCCCTTATACTTCTTAGCAGCTCCATTTGTAAAATACAGAGATACCTCAGTCTCCTATTTGTGCTATGGGTATGCCATATGTGTGTTCATATCATAGGTTGAAAGCATGAACTGTTTTAAAACGTAAATGTATTTTTAGCTATTAAATTTCAAGAGTAAACCTACTTTTTAGATTTATGTATACAAATCTGATCTCCAGAATTTTATTTTTATATATATATATGTATATATATTTTCACTGTCCCTTGTTAAGAAAGAGCCAAAACCATCTAACCATCTTCTTTATATAACATACATTCATTAAGCCTAAAAATGCCTGGTGTTGCCTGATGCAAATAATACAAACCAACCTATGAAATGTCTTTTTTAATTAAAAGCCCATTTTGTGATCTGGCAATGTGAAATAAACGGCTATCAGACTGTTAAGTCTGACAATACTGAATTGGCACTTTATCTATGGCACAGATTTCACACTTATCTGCATGCTTAAGTGCTGTGCTGGACAGAAACGAAATGACAGTCAGCCTCCCAAAACAAACCCAGAGGGGACCTGGATGAATGTTTGGTGTACCAGAGGGTTCGCTCTAATATTAAAGATGCTACATCGGAATAACGAAGAACTGTCCCATTTGCATTCAACAGAAATAGACAGTAATTCTGTGACAATTATTTCACACACGTCAATATTCTGGTCTCTTAAAAAAAACCTGCAAAATCCAGCAAATGATGAGGAAAGCGAGCCGTACGCAGGTCAGCCTGGCACAAGGGGCTGCATAATTTGGCTAACTTTCAATAAGGAACTCTTTTTTTGCCACTGGATCTGCTCAAAACGGGTTCGTTACAAGCAGGGTTTGCTCCAATGAACTCAGGCTGCATTGCAAACTTAAGTATGATGCCTTGAAAGGCAGGGGGTGATTTTTCGGTCATGGCAATGGTGCTTTTGGCTCAAATCAGAGGAGGAGGAGCAGACCCTCTGTCACTGCCACTGTCAGGCTCTGATGGTAACTGCACACGCTCGCTCAATACTCAGGCAATTGCTGTAGCGACAGTAAATGCTTCACCTTGCCATGCATGAGAAGGCGTATGGTAAGAGTGACATTGAGACCTCCTTCAGTCACTTTTGTGTCCTTCGTGTTCATCCTGGCCTTGATTCTTCAATACTTGAAAGCAGCTTCGTTTTTCTTTCTTTTTTCTTTTTCTCTATTCACTTAATCAACCTATGAAGACAGAGAGAGAAAAAAAGAAAAAGTACCATTGAGTGGCTGAAGCTACACTGAACTGAGAATATCATGTTGTACAGACCAATTAGCATTCCTCCCTTTGATTTTCTGGACTACAGTTTAGTGCTGAAAAGGCTCCTTTGATTAGTATCCCTCCCCAACCAACTCTTTAGCCCTTCACCAATTACAAGATAATCTCCCTTTTGAAACCTGAAAAATTCTCCTAACTTCCAGCATTTCAAAACCGAAAGTACAGAGCACAACAGAGCAAAATACAATGTTTTCTTCTGAACAGCACTTTCTCTCTGTTAACCTTTGCGGTATGTATATGCAATATATATATATATATACATTTTTACATGTGCCTGGTGCTGTTTTCATTTATCTCTCTGTTACTATCTCTTTATCTTTTTTTTTCCAGAATAGATATTTTTGTTTTCTCTCCAGCTAGAGAGAAATTAATTCTGAGCCTAACACTGATCCCTACCAGCAACAGTGGATGACACATTATCAAAGACATCTGAGTAACTAAGAGCCACTTGCTGCTGTAAATCTGGGCACTGTCTGACTTTGTTTTTGTCTACCAGGCCCAGAGGTGGCTCAGTCCCTCAAAGGCCAAAGCTGAGATTCAGCCCCAAGTAGAAGGAAGATTTTTCTTAATTCCTAATGACAAATTGCAGATTTTCAGTCATTTACAAAGCCATAGATATCCTAAAATGCTAATAAAAGCTGCAAGGGCTGGCTTTGAAGGGATAAACAAGATGCATTATGAGTTTATTAATGCAAGGACATTTATCAGTATAAACAAAAATGGGAGAAGGAAGGAATATTACAAAGGGCAGGCAAATTCCACAGTAGAAAAGGCTCAGAGGCTTATTTGATTTTGTCCTTTTCAGGTCTATCTTATAGAACATAAAACCCTCAAAGAGACATCTCGCTTCTCAGTAACCACCTCTCATTAATGACAATCCTATTAGCTTCACATCTTGGAGCTTCCTAAAAATTTGTCTAGCTTGGGCATTGGCTAATGAGCGCCCCTAGGGACAGCCATTCTGTGGCTCGGAGCGTACAGCAATGTCTCACCGTGGCAGCAGGCTATTGTCCCCTTGTGGTGACTGCTCAGGCATGGGACCAAACTACTGGAGGGATCTATGAGATCATTCCCCTAAAAATGCAGGAGGTAGTATCATGCCGACTGTTTCATCAACTGATTAAGCTCCATCTTAAGAGCCACTAAGTACTGACATACTAGATCAAAGTAGAGCCCATCCTAGCTGAGCACGCTATGTGTGAGAGCAGTCAACACCAATGCTTGAAGAAAGAGCACAAGAAACATGTATGGAATCATCCCTGATAGGCTTGCTGAGCTGCCAGCAATCAGCGACTCAGGAGAGACTGCATCCAGATCAGCATTTTCCATAGCCATTGGTGGACCACTCCTCCATGAACTCATCTAATCCCTTCCTGAATCCATACATCTGGTCTCCAAAAGTTCTGGTCTCACACAGGACGAAGAAAAGAGGAGGTGTAATGGGTACAAGTTAATCCTGGGGAGATAACCAAGTGGCCACGAGAGGAAAATTTTTCACAGTGAGAACAATCAGCCATTGGAATAATCTTTCCAGTGAAGTGGTGGGTTCCCCAACATTGGACACTTTTTAAGATTCAACTGGACAGGGTGCTAGGCCATCTCTTCTAGACCGTGCTTTTGCCAAGACAGGTGGGACCAAATGATCCTTGAGGTTCCTTCCAACCTGGTATTATTAGTGTGGGAAAAAGTGCTCCACTTCATCTGCCTTAAATCTGTTGACTGTCATTTTCCCTTGTTTACACATTTTGCCCTCTGTGTATCTGAAGACCATCTGAGAAAGTCACTCCTCTGATGGCTGATCCTTCTTGCCTGCGAAGCCTGAGCCTGCTAGTGGCCAAGCCACTCCTGATGTTTTTGCTGTTGGGAAACACACTGGAAATTGCAGAGCTTTCACTCAAGTCTCTGCAGGAGTACTTAGGACCACAGAGAGTTTCTGTGTCTCTGGTAAGTGCAAGAATAAGAGGCAGGCATGCTTCAGGAGGAGAGGTGAAAAGAAAGAGGGAGAAAGAGCAACTTAAACTCCTCCTTCCTAAAAGCAAATTGATTAGTTGCTACCACCGAGCAGCTCCCATCTACCTGCTCCACTGCCAGACTAGATACAGGTTTACAATTGCCATGGCCTTTTACTGCTGTGATGTTACAGCAGTATGCTCACTTTGGGAAAAACCGTGGAGGGAAAGCCTTTTCCCAGACAACAAACCAAGCCCCACCCAAGCCTGACCTTTTCCAGATAAAACCTGAAAAAATTTCCGTGTTTTTAGCTAATGCCCTTTGGGTTCTTTTTAAAAACAGAGGTTAAAAATAAAACTCCACTGCAAATATCGTTAAAAATATCACTGCCTTCTAATTTTTTTGCAGGATTTTGTCTTTGCCCCTCTTCCCAATAAGCTCAAACTCTGGCACCTGGTACCAAGAAGCAGAACAGATGTCTGGGGGAGGGCTGAGAGCGTGTGTGCCTGCAAGGAGTTAGGCAGCTGTGGGAGAGACAAAGGCAATGAACTCAAAAAGGCAACCTCACATGACAAGGAAGAATATGTGAAACCTATATATATACCACAAAGAGAGAAGAGTTTTTATCACGCTGGCTCATTTACAACTACCTCGGTTGTCCTGAGAGTCTAGGTATGCTGGTAAAACACTTACAGCTTTATAATGTAAACCTACAGGACTGTTAATTAGCTATTTCAGTTTTAAAGACAGATTAAAATAAAATACATTGTTGTATTTGATTATTTTTAACTAATTAAAGCACATTTTCTCGCAGGCATCATCCCAAACATATGCTGGTCTAGATCTCTGTGTGCAGGGAGATGTTAGATTACGGCACAAGGAAGAGAACGGTTTCCTCTACAAAGCCTTCTACCAGCCAGCAATACATCCACGTACATATAAACCTACTGCTGTAATATACAAGCACATCATTATGTTTAATCAGTAAAACAATTTCCCTCAAAATCAGCATTTTGAACAATTTGCAATGTTTCTGGCTTACACGTGCCTCTGTGAGCAAACAGAAGGCTAAATACAACAGGTAAGACTTTCCATTCTCAAGCTCTGTGTGACGATGTCCCATGGCTACTCTGGGGGCTGGGAGAGCTGAGTCTCAGCCTATGAAAAAATCAACGTGCCACACTTTTCCTGATGCTGGAGGAAAGCCAGGGCACTCTACAAGTGAGCAGAGAGTATCGTGCAGGCAGCTACAGTCAATGGCACGGCTGAATGTTAAGAGGTTTATGCATTCTACCCTGCCTTCAGCAGAGAGCAGGCAGCGACAGGAGGATGGCTGGACAACATCCTCCTTCTGACGTGGGGACTTTGTACCAGAATGCACAAAATCCAACATCCAGGGCTCTGCAGCTCCAGGGAACAAGCAAAAAAAAAATCATGCCCAGGGAACAAAGGAAAGTAGATCACATCGGATAGTTCCCAGCAAACAGCAGATCTTTGCCCCCTGTGGCGCTGAGTGTGAACTTTTGAGGACATTTCCACTGCTGTTTATAATGTAAAAAGTGAAAATTTCTCTTTAGGTAAAAAAGGCATCCAAATGCGTTGAAAAAAAAAGAGCCTTTTGAAAACTCCAATGAAATGGTAGTCTTATGCAAATGCCCTTTATCTGTAAGTATGGGTTTCTATACATTTTTGATATAAGCTATCCCAAGTTGGCATAAAATGGCATGTGCTATAGGCTCACCACTCATTTCATAAGAACCATCAATATTCTAACATGGCTTTTCAATAATTGTTGCTAGATTAGGTGACTAAAACAAGCAGCAGCTAAGCCACATCTTCATCAGACTGCTGCAAAGAACAGCACAGTTCCTTAAGGACTTCACTGAATCAATAAAAGTTACAAGATGAACTATACAGCCGAAGGGCAGTGACACAACCCCCACACATGCACACACATGGAGGTTAGGAATCCACGTGGCCGAGGGGGTTGTATGAGATGGCTGCCTGAAGCCTTTGACATGAAAAGTCAACTTCATGACTCCCTTTTCTTCCTGCCCCTCAAGCCTACTAAGCCCCCCTCCCCCCCCCAAAATAAGCAGACCATTGCAGAAAATATGGCTGCACAGTGCTAGGGAAAAAAAGAAAAAGTTTTAAACCTTTAAGGTGACCACTTCAGGCATGCAGGATAAGAAAGCCTTTGACTCCACAGCAGGCAGGGGTGCCAAAGATGAATAAAATCACCATAATACTAAGGTAGGCATCAGTCAATTGATGTCTCAGTTTAAAGCCACAATAAATTATTTGACATCTGTGGATCTGCCAAGAAAGTTACTCATCGGGAAGGTCCAGAGGAATGAGAGGGAGGAGGGAGAGAAAGAGAGAGTGTGCACAGGGTGAAACGGGACAGAGCTGCACAGTCACAGAGGGGTGCTGGAAAGGAATGAGATGCAAAGAGAGAACGAGAAAGGCAGGGAGAAAGAGAGAGATGAAGCTTCAGACAGCTGATACACAGAATAATGTGAGAAGAATCAATGTGGAAGTAAGAACTGCCTGAAAACTTTCAAGGAGGAAGCCTGCTCTGGTATGTGAAATCCTGATCGTATGGTTGTTAAATCTGAGCCTCTCAGGAAAGATGAAACAGGTCAGAGCACCCAGCACAGCATTCCCTGTGCTTGAGCCTCAAAAGGGAGTCTTGAACCTAATTATGGTGCTTCATCACCATCAACAGAAAGATCTAATTATGAAGAAAGCAAGGAAGAATCTACATGTAAAATTCAAAAGAACAAATTCCAGTTGTTCCACTGGAGGCAAAAAGTTTTTATAACAAAGGAAAAAGAATGGGGGAAATTATAGTGGCATTCAGCAGAAACCATGTCTATTTTAAATGAGGACGCTTAAACTCAGTCATCTAGTTCCCATGTATCTGTAGGTTTAGAAAAAGAAAACTTCAATAAGGGAAACATAAGAATATCCAGTCTCCCACAGTAACTCTGTCATTTCCATAATATACAGAACCATCCTAAAGGAGGGGTAGCTAAGCAGCTGATCAAGCCACAAGGATGGGGATAGGAAAAGACAGGGGCTGAATAAGGAGACTAAGACACGAGCAGAGTAACCTGAAGATGAACAAAGCGAATCATCATGAGTTATTAAGTTGGACAGTTAACATGCTGACGTTATGAAGAAATAGTTCAGAATGTGGTTTATTTAGCAAGAACTCTTAAAAAAAAAAAAGTGCTATTACCAGACAAAAAGAAAAAAAAAAGATAGTAAGACCGGACAAAAAGAACGGAGCAAACTGAAACATGGGAAGCCATGAAAAGGCTGTAGCAAGTCCTCTTGATCAGCACCCTCCAGGTGGAGGGAGACCTCCTGGGAACTGGAAGAAGCACACGGCCAGGGATCATGATGAGAAGAAAGGACCTGTGCTTTCAGCAGAGCAGAGTTCTTCGGGGACAGACTGATGCTACTTATGTGATTTTAGTCTTTCATTTCAACTGGAGGGAATACAGGAAAGGAGAGGGAGACGGAAAAGAACGTAAGAAAATTACAGGACAAGAATCAATGACATTATCAATAGAAACCAACACATTCAGCCATATATGGAAGGTTTAAAATTAAGAATAAGCTGTCCGCCACCGAAAGGTTCATGCTATCAAATGAAGAAATAACTACTTCGCTTTCAAGTTCTTTGATAAGCTAAGCAGTTATTATCTACGGCGTTTCACTTGAAAGTAACGTCTCTGGATGTCAAAGGACTAAACAATGTAATTATATAGAAAAACACTGGCAGAAGTTAAAAAAACCCCCCACAACCCAAAGTGAAATCAAAAGCAAAACCAGCTCCAGTTGTATTAATTTGTTTCAAGGAACTTCTTTTCAGAAATGGTGAAAAGTGGTAACAATCAGCAGCTATTTACAGTCTCAGCTGAAGCAAAAGATGACGACTGGACATTTGCTAAACATACGCTTCTTCAGTTTCTGTGTCAACTGAAGGATGAAGACATCTATTGTTATTAAACCATATCACTGTGAGGTTCCTAAGAACAAAAGGCTCACGTGACACGTACAATAACATAACAGTAATAACAACAACAACTCTTTACAGGATGTCTCTCCTAATAATAACTATTTAGAAAAGGAGAAATCATGCTTTGAAGCACTCCAGTTTTATACAGAAGCCTCACCAGGAGAATCTGATTAAAAAACAATAGCTAAGGAAGCAGGTGCAGTATTAACCTTTCTACTTTACCAGTTCCATCTCCCAAATTACTAGAGAGGATTGTACACAAAGGAATGAGATTACCCATTTTATTCACATCCTTATCATTTATATCCCAAAATAGATTTAATGTTAATCTCTAACTCTTTAATGAAGTGAATGAGATCTGCAGAACCTGGTTCCTTTAATCATCATATCATGGCCCATTTTAAGTTGGTTGATGGCTAGGATGGATCCAAAAATCCAGAAATGAGAAAATTAATTCTTTGCATTAGCAGAACAAAGCAGGGGTGTGGGTGTGTGTCAGAGTTGGTAAAATGGGTTTTCACTAAAAAGATAAAATAAGATAAAGGAATAGCTCAGAACAAAATTTAAACAAACACTAGGGAAAACAAGGTTTCAGGAAATTCATAAATCACATGCTCAGAGATCTAAATAACAATTAATATGAAAGTAAACTGAACATGGGCCATGGAAAGAGCAGCAACTGAGCATGCAAACAGGTATGTAAAATATCCGTTTTACAAAAAAAGTAGTAAAATATTATCTCAAAAGTCAAAGGGGATTAAAGAGCAGCACATCATTCCACCAATTAAAGTCTACCAACAAAAGACAGTTACACACCTTAGCAAGCCATGTGCTCCTTTTACTAATTATTGAAAAAATCTCTGTATCTCTGGTATGCTAAGCTCTGTAGTTACTACAGATATTTGGAAGTAGCAGGTTTGCCAAAGACATGAATTCGATAAGGAAACAACAGGATTGAAAAATAGCAGAGAAACTTTTAAAGGCAATAGCGAGTACAAAAACTGACAAGCCTCCAGGAGTTCTGCCTTTCGAATGTAATTTTATGAAGCATGTAAAGTTGTTCTCGTTTTTCCTTGAGGGATATGGTTAACGCTATTTTGTCAGAGAAGAACCTAACCTACCTATAGAAGAAGCTGCCTGTGTTCTCCCTAAAACAAGAAATGCCCTTACCCTATAAGACTAAGATAGTTACAGCTCATTTGCTGAAGATCAGCAGATGTCAAATAATCTTTGAAGAGAACAGCAAAAGATTAGAGGCTTAATTTTCTATTCTCAACTGATGGATGTTTAGCTGCTGAACTTGACGTATATAAGCCCCATTCTTTCAGTGGACCACTTTTCCTCACGCTGGCCAAAAAGCATATGTTTCAGCCAATGGAACTGGTTGTTCCCTTTTTGATTTTTTAAAGGAAGTGAACAGCAACATATTTATTGACTCTATATTTTCTGTAAAGCCTTTTGAGTAAACAATATGGCATCGTGAATTTATTACAGGAAGAAAACTCACAGAAGCACGATAAAAGCTACTGTCTCATTGTTCACAAAGCTATTTCCTAATATCAACATTTAATGATGAATTATTATCTAATATAAATTGATATAAAAATATTATGCTGTGTGCGAATAGACAGGTACACACTTTGACAAAATATAGGAAGTTATCCCTTCAGAAAACATCACATGTCAAACAGGTAACAAATGTTATCAAATGCCTGGAAATCAAGTCTCACGAAAATCTAGAAAAGTTGTATAATGGCCTTCAGCAAATGCCAAACAGATTTGGGATCCTGACGGAAGTCAGTAATACCCAGGCTATGGAAAACACAGTGATTCTTTTGCCAACGATAACTTCAATCTTTCTAAGTATTTTTTTTTCTTTCTGTAATTGTTCCAGGAAGAATTACCTTGGCAGAAACGCAGAGAGCATCTTTACAGCTTGCCATGAACTAAAAAAAAAGCACCAGAGTGTGCATGTCCATACTTTGTACAGATCCACTAGCCAACTAGCTCTTCTGCATTATGTGAAAAAGCCAGGCAGCTAAAAGCTCTCATGGATGGAAGCTGCCACACTAGACTAAGGAATCATAACCCCTCCATAAATAAGAAAGGTGTGGCAGCCCACCGTAAATTATTTTGTACAACTGTTCTCCAGGAGGATTCAACAACGAGTTTGGGATGGACCAGAAGGTGGTTTCCTTCCTTTCCTAATGGCATGCAGTGCAATTAACTGTAAGTTTATCATGGACCTGGCAGTTTGCAAGATCAGGGAAGACAATATACACATATAGCAGCCCAGCTATTTACAAAAGAACAATTTCTGATCATAGCTTTGAGCACAAGATCAGCTTTACCTACCACTTTATCCCGTGGCTCCAAAACCCTCAAATTAAGCACCGTGTTTCTCAAATCTTTCTTTGTTTTAACGTTGCTCAAGTTTTAAATAAAAATTTTTCTTTACTTGCTTATGTTCAACTAAGAAACAGATACTCGAACTAACTTGCATTAATCATTCCATATGGTCTGAGATAATAAATCTACTGAAGAAATGTACATATAAGTAAGTCACAGGGAAGGCAGTGAAAAAACCTGAAGAGACCACCAACAGTAGCAGAGTGGTCTCTCCAGCACAGAGATGCTTACAAGAAGAGCCTACCATATAAGAACAGACTTTCAGTCCACACCTGTTCCTGGAAAAACCCTAGATTCTGGTAAGCTAAACACCGTGAATGTGTGTTACATTTGTTAAATTATCTCTGCCCCCTAAAGTAAAATGCATGACTTTGACATTTAATCAATTAAATATTTTTATTTTGAAATCATGTTTCAATTGTAAATTTACCTTAATTTAATTGAAATTAATTGAAAGCAAATAAAACAACTAAAAGTGTTCTGAGGCATACAAACTTTCCTTGTTGATTTAAAAATAAATGCACTTGCACCAAACTAAATAGTCAAGCCTAAACAGATGTTCTTTTTTTCCATTTTTTTAAATGTCTGAGGTACTAGAGAAATCGTTCGCATGGTCTATTTCCCAGATACTTTAAGTAAGCAAGATTTATATACATATACAAAAAGATATATTTTAATATACTATGCATATATGCACAGAATATGGTTAAATGCTTGAAAGTAAGCAAGGTACATTTTTTAGAGGACAGATGTGGACAAATATTAAAAGATTGCCAGGGCATAATCTAATAAGAAAATATAATAAAATATATAATAAGGATAGCATGATTTTTTTAAATGACAATTTTAGCTTTAGTAAAAACAATCGCACAAATGTAAAGAAGAATTAGAATTTTCTTTGCCAGTGCACATGAGTACAGATAGCTTCTTATTGATCAAAGGAAAAAATGCCCCAAACCAATAGAATAGACCAAGAAATATGGGAGCTTCTTTAATGGGAAACATTAACCCATCAAATATGTTCCCACTGGGCACAGAATAAAAGGATATGTAAATATATTTGTGTTTTTATAATTCCATCAATGTTGAAATAACATCTGCCTTAGAATAGATATTTATCCAACCTACTTGTAAATTAGATGTTTTGTAGATAGAGCAGGTTCAATAAATATGAGTCAGTTGTTTTACTCAATCCAGTATGAAACATAGTTGTTGGTTAGGGAAAAGAGGCTAATCATAATAATACATTTCACCTTATTAAACAGAAAACTATTATATATTGATATAATAGAATTTCTGACACAAACAAGCAAAAACATCACTTTTGTAATCACCTTAATTATGTTATTTACAAGGCTGTGATTTGAAAATCCATTCAAGCTCCTGAGATGAACAAAATGAATACTCATTATAAAAAAAGGAAATTCATACAACATCTAAGGGAGGCAAGAGGATGAGCTCCCACTCTTCTGTCACAAGGGGATTGGTACCAGCCTCTGGAATGTGAGTCACAGGCCCCCTTCTGGGACGCCACACTCGCGCTCACTTGAGGCAAGGATGGATTGGGAATTGTCTGAGAAAGAAGAAGAAGGAAACTGGTGCAGCAGGAGCACAGTTGTAACAGCTGCAAATACGTCTGAGCAATCTGAAGACCTCTGTTATTCCAGGTCGCTGGAAGTGTTGCCTTCAAAAGTCACGCTCACGAGTTGAATCTTGAAGCTCTCAATCACTGATGGTTAGTCAAAATATATAGCATTATAAGAATTTCACTTATGGACTGTGCAGTGGGTATAAAAAAACAGTAAGTTCCTAGAGCTTCATTTGAAACTAGATTTAAGAAATTAAAAAAACAACCAAAACCCCAATGACTAGCCCACAATAACTGACTCTTTTATGGACAGTCAATACTCAGAGTAAAGACCCAAATACATGCCAAGATTTAAGCCACTTAAATCAGTATTTTTGTCACCGATTTAAACCAGGAGAATCTTTAAAACTGAAAAGCAAGTCTAATTGATGAAGTATTCAAAAGTGAAGAAAAGTCAAATAGTTTATTTATTAGTGACTTCAAAGTGCCACCTGTAAAGTGAATCACTGTATTTTGCTTTAGCACTGGGAAAAAACAGCGCTAAAGCTATCCATTTGCTCCTTCTGTGCAATCTTCACAAAGAAAAGAGCCTATTTTTGTATAAAGAGCTCGTTTGCGTCTCAAAGCTACTGAATTGAAACAGTGCTTCGTGAAATACCTGTCCTTTCGTCTGTCCTGCAGCCCTTTTCCTTACAAATGCATGCATACATATCTACCTATACATAGGTGCGTATCTCTCTCTCTATATATATAGGTAGGTAGGTAGGTAGATTATCTATCTATCCATCTATCTATCTATCTATCTATCTATCTATATCTCCACCTATATTTGTATACATAAGCTCCCTGATCTGTTTCAACAACATTTTGAGGAGATACAGGGATGTCCGATTTTTCAAGTTCCCGCAAGTTTCATGGAACCACAGTGTAACCAGAGGCGCAAGGTCGTGGTTCGACCGCGGGGAAAGCTTTGGCCTGAGCCCCGCGGGAACGATCCCCCCTGGGGCTGGCAGCAGGGGGGTCCGCAGATGTACACTGGTCACTCAGCAGCTCACAGCCAGCCACACCACGGGCTGTCCTCTACTCACAGTGAGCATCATGAGAGAAAAGCGAGAGGAGCAGGCTCTGGGAGTGAACTAACACAATGACTAAAAAAGCCCCCATCCTGGGAGGAACTCCCTACAAAAGGTGCTTTACGCAGACATAGGATACACATTCAACGTTTATCTTCCCACCCGCTCCAGTAGCTTTGTTGCTCATACACAACCCCACTGCCTGTTACAGAGTTTCATGGACCTAACTGGGTGTGGAATTTGGTCCTATGCTCTTCATGAAAACAAAACAGGACCTGTGCTAGTGTGAAGGATTTGATGCTGCCCTTAGTTTCCCACCTTTGGCTTGGGACCACAAAGTGGCCCCTTTGCTCATCTGAAGGGAAAAAAAGTAAAGATGAAGGGAAGGTAATTTTTGACTTATTGCAGAGCCTCCAGAGGCATACTGAAGAACAGGTTACTATTAAAAAAAAAAAAGAAAGAAAAAAAAGCATTGATGAAGTTTTGGTAATATTTACATCAATAACTGGAAGAGGGCATTAGCAGCACGTTAATGACACCCACAGATAACATTAAATTGGAAGGACTGTGGGCATCATAAAAAAGAAGAGCTCAAACGCGAGCAGGAAGACAACAAACTGAAAATAAACACAGTGAAGAAATGTATGATGACATAACTACGGAAAGGCAATTCTTAATACTGAGTAAAATCCAGAAGGCCTGTAATGAAACAAAAGACTTGGGAATGACACAAGACTGCAAATTAGAGGTTGAAAACTTACACTCTGAAGCAGGAGAAGAGGAAGCAGCCATGTTCACATAACCATATCCTGTTTCATATTTGTATCTGGACATTCTTAGACTGGATATTGGGAAAAATTTCTTTACTGAGAGAGTGGTCAAGCATTGGAACAGGCTGCCCAGGGAGGTGGTGGAGTCACCATCACTGGAAGTGTTCAGAAAATGTGTAGAGGTGGCACTTGGGGATATGGTTTATTGGGCTTGGTGGTGTTGGGTTGATGGTTGGTTGGACTTGACGATCTTAGAGGTCTTTTCCAACCTTAATGATTCTGTGATTCCATAACCACAGGAAAAAAAAAAAGAAAAAGCTACAGTTCATTGAGAGGAGAGTGGAAAAAACTAACATCAGAGAAAATTATACAAAGACTGAGATGAAGCTTAGCCGGTAACAAATGAGGCAGTATTCGAAAAAGACTACTGATATTGGAGGGAAATGAGAAACTAGGATGCTGTAAGTGTGGCTGGCTGATGCAAGAGTGACTTAACTACATAAAAAGGGAAGCAATTAAAGCTAAATTTCTGTCTCAAAAACCTATTTAGGGTATCTCTCAGGCTGGATGACATTCTCCAGAAGCTGCAGTGCCTCTGACATTTCCATGTAGAAAGGTTGCATAAAGCTTCCTGGAAGCTGTATAAGAACTACACTGAAGTCAGCCGAGACACTCAGCACTGGCAATGCCAGATCAAGTCTTCAACAGAATTTAGGCACAGAGTGCTGATTTTATAGAAAATTCCACCTTGCAAAGTTTGCTTTTATTCCAAACTGAACAAAAACAATTTAGTGAGTGTGTGTATTTATCTACATTTTAATTATTTTTTGTTGACCCAAAACCATTATTTTCTACAACTAAATTTATGTATAGACTTCAACTTGCTAGTTTTATATTCTATTATGTATAATATATCTCTCAAACATATATCTCAAAGTAAAAATATCTCTTTGCAATGGAAAAACAAAATGGCACAATTTTACAATCTTGCAAAGGCAGTATATGGACAGTCCTTATCAAAGTCTTCAATTTACTTTTTTTAATAAAAAAATTGACATGCTCCCACAGAACATTTAGATATTGACAATTGGCAAAAAAAAAGTAATTTGAAAATTTTCCATCTGCTCTTCTATCGACTCACTTTATAATGGAAAGGAAACAGTCGAATGAACTAATGAGGTCTTTTTAATCTCCAGTTTCCAAGACTTTGTGCATTTTCTGTCTTTTCCAGTTTTACAAGAGCCCTGGCATTATCTTTATTGAAGTTAGGGAGAGGAGGGATGTTTTAGAGATTTTTTTACTATTATAGAGTCAATGAGTAAGTTAACTTGGTAAGAGAAAAAGGAGGTCATATAGTATTCAAAAAGATACAATACTCGTTTTCTTTTTTCCCCTCCAGTACTCTGTATTGAACTCTGAAAAGCCCTGTTTCAGATTCTGCACTTTGCTATTGCACACGTGGTAACAGGACACACTGGCCTTTGATACAATTCTCTTCAGGGAACAAAAGCTTCCTTTGGCACAACTACAGCCACTGCTTGTTGTAGGTTACACACGTCTCTCCAGTCAAGCATGATTAATAACTGTTAAAAAAAAATGCTCATGACCCATGGCAAGTATTCTTTCAACTATAATACCAGCATTATGGGCTCTGAATCTCAGTAATTTTAAAATGTGCTTCTACAATGGAACTATAATTTAATTACTTTTTCTGCAGCCTGTTCCATTTTGTTTCATCACTTTGATTGCACCATGCGCTTGGCAGTTTATGGAAGACTGCATCTGCCTCCAGGATTATTTCACTGGGCTGTTTCGACATCTGTTTCTGAAAATGACTTTATTTGCAGTGGCATAAAGAATTATCAGAGACTTGTTTAATCCAGATAAATTGGAAAAGAGAGAGACACGGAGACAGAGTTGGAGGGAGGGAAGAGACGGGGGGAAAAAGAGAAAGCAAATCTATGCCGCATGCTGCAGAAGACATCAAAATAATCTGACCTGTTCCTGTCCTCCTGAAAAAGCTCATATCTGACGGATGATATGATACATGAAAAGATGAGTCACTAAGTCAGTTCCTTTTAATGTTTGGGTGGAGTTCATAGATGCAACACATAAGACGTTCTAGCTAAAGCTTCATGTTGTGCTTGATCAGTTTAATATGATTTTCATGAACTACATTTGCAACCTCATCCCTTGAGAATCACAAAGCTGTCTGAAATGACCTGTAGCAGTCAACAAAAGCCCCTACAATAAACGAGCTAAACCCAGGCCCCAGCATGACCTGACATCCTTTCAAACGTGGCTACAGCCAACCCCTGTTGCAGAGTGCCACAGCACAGACCGCCGACCACTCGCTTCAGCAGTCACCCTGACGGACAACTTCCCACACATTAGCAGACGTGAACTGGGTCACTTGGGTATTAGATGAGCACGTGCAAGGTGTCTGTAACGTGCCTGTGCCTGTATCGGCTTGTATTCAACACAACGGAAATCACCATTGGCAACTGCCATTTACTTTTGCGTTGTGGAGTGGGTTTGCTAAACCCCCAGCCCTGGTAACCATTTAAAAAAGTTCTCTCTAACAGGTCATAGGTGTTGGTCACGTTTTGTTTTCTTCTTTACTCTTTTTGTTTATTTTTTTGCAGGGGGTGAACAGATACTTGTCAAGAGTCATCCACTGCTTCAATAAGGAAGTGCTGCAGAAAGGCACCCCTGGTAACACATGAGTAATGACTGAACCAGCCATACAAGCCGTACAACCCATACAATGTGTCTTTAGGGACCAGGGCCACTAAAATTCAAAGCACCAGCATGGGCAGACCATAATGATAATAAGCAAAACAATCCCCAACATGCTTTCACTTTTCAGAGTTTAAAATCTTTCCTGTCTCGTTGCTCCTTTCCTCTTGGAGATTTTTTCTGTTATTTGCTGGTCTTAGAATCATAGAATCACTGAGTTGAAAGGGACCTTTTAAGCTCATTTAGTCCAACGGCAATGAGCAGGGACATCTTCAACTAGACCAGGTTGCTCAGAGCCCTGTCCAACCTGACCTTGAAGGTTTTGAGGGATGGGGCAGCTACCACCTCTCTGGGCAACCTGTGCCAGTGTTTCACCACCCTCACTGTGACAAATGTCTTCTTTCCATCTAGTCTAAACTTACCCTCTTTTAGTTTAAAACCATTACCCCTTGTCCTGTCGCATCAGGCCCTGCTGAAAAGCCTGTCCCCATCTTTCTTAGAAGACCCCTTTAAGTACTGGCAGGCTGCAATAAGGTGTCCCTGGAGCCTTCTCTCCTCTAGACTGAACAACCCCAACTCTCTCAGCCTGTCCTTACAGGAGAGGTGTTCCATCCCTTGGATCATTTTGGTGGCCTCCTGTGGACCAACAGCTCCATGTCTGAGGGCTCCACAGCTGGACGCAGGACTCCAGGTGGGGTCTCGCCAGAGCGGAGAAGAGGGGCAGATTCACCTCCCTCGACCTGCTGGCCATGCTTGCCCTACTGGGCTGCGAGTGCACATTGCTGACTTGTCTTCTGGGCTCTATTGCTGTTGCAAGTACGTCAGGAAGAGTCACACCGAACAGACTATCCAGCTGGTTTGAACACAGGTATTTTGCTAGGAATTGCTTAAAGACAATCCAAAAGGAGACCATACAGTTCTCAGAATAATAATGAAGAAAAAGCATTATCCCCAAAAGTAAGAGGTATCATGCAAACACACAATAGCTGGATCTAACCAACTTGGTAATAGCCCGATTCTCATAATTGTGTAGCCTTAATTAGCCACCACAAGTATTTGGACTTTCTTTTCCTGTATGGCCAGACTGACTCTTGCCCCAGTCAAAAACAGTCCCAGCTTCCTTCTGGGACTTCATCCATCCAGGGCATGTTAACTCCTTGCACACCCAAAGACATGCTCTTGGAGATGCCCATCCACTATGCTGCTGTCCTCGTGGGAAAGCCACAAAAAGGAAAGAAAAAAAATTCCTCCTCTTCTGTATTTCACCACCTCATCTTTCCTGAGCAAATACAGCAGGTGAGCTGAGGACCCTGAAAAGCTCAAAGCTTCCACTTTGCTGATCTACTTATGGGCAACACGAGAAGCAAAACTCCTCTGGCAATCTGTGTCTAGTAACTTGGCAAGCTTGACAGGCTGCATTTGGAAGTCTGATTATTTTCATAAAAGACATAATCCCAAAAGCAAACATCTCAAACTTTTGGAAGGAAACAGAAAGCAAAACAAAAATACACAGCTAACAAAAAGAAGAGTCATCGGTGTGGAGTATTTTGCTGAAAAACTATCTGACACCCAGGAGAACAAGGTTCTCTCCCCTCCTTCCTAACCAACACCCTGATACTTCTTTGATGTCTGAAGAAGAGGTGAAGATTTGATAGAACATATCACCTATTCACAGAAGGTTTCTATTTGGCTAAAACAGGCAGTGAAGCTGCTCTGAAGAGAGGTATGTTCCAGTGGCAGGGCATGCCTGTGAAAACCCTATTAACATAGATTATTAATAGTTTCTTTCTTCCTTTCTTCCTTTCTTCCCTTTCTTTTTAAGTTCATATAAATTCACTTCTTCCCCTCATTTTCCACCTCACAACCGTGGGCTGTAACACAGCTGTTACACAGGGCCAATGGCCATGCAAAGAAGTTACTCACTGCTTTTCTAGAGCTTCAAAGTATGCTGCACACAGTGTAAGACACGCAGAGGGTTATTACAATTTGACAAGGCTTTGTTGTCTTGCCAGTACTACCAAAGCACAAAAGCCATCATGCTTAATAAGAAATTCTAGCCAAAGAATTTCTAAGAATATATTGCCCAACAGCCAAGGTGAAAATAGGCTTGCCTCTGGAGTACCAGCTAGTGACCGCTGTCGGGCAATGAGTAGATGTCTGTGCTGTACTGCTGGTCCGATGTGGCTTCGTATGTCCCCAGGATGTTTCATAAAAAGTGTCCTTAAAGACAGGGTAAGTGTTTGAACGTTTACCTTAGCTTAGTCTCATGAATTTGGGATGAAGCTTTCAGACTGCAGGTAGCAACTGAAGAGACAGAAGACAACATAATCACCGACGCACTGATAACAAAATGGGGTTGTAAGGTCAAGGTCAAATCAGGGCAGGGCAGCACAGGGGAAGTGGCTTTTTACTTGGGTTATTTAAGAGAACAAGGCAGTTGTAAGCTTTTTCCCTGTGCTGATGGCAGTTTGGCAGCTGGTGCTAGCACCTCCTCAGACATTCAGAGGTCGGGTACGCGCTTCGGTAAGCGACTGAGCCGGTGTCAGATGGAGTCTCCTGCCAGCGGGACGCAGAGAGGGAAGGCTGAATGAGGAGAGAGTGGGAGCTGCACCCTGACACCGAGGGAGCAGAGGGTCACGTGGAGCTGGCGCTTTCCTACCTGAGGTGGCTGGAGAAGCCAGAGGAGAAAGCGTGAAGGGGTGACACTGACTCAGAGAAGGGTACTTCTGCCCTCACTTGAGGAGGGACAGAAGGTGTCTGATGCTGCAGAAAGCAGAGGAGACAGCAGCCAGCCAACATGACTTGTCATAAGACTATTTTTGTTTTTTTCCTTGAGGAGGTGATGAAGGTAGTACTGAGAGAGATAGGGAAAGTCAGTGTAGGTGGAGTAATTGACAGGAGGGGTCAGACCAGCCAAACTGGTGCTAAGAGTCTGGTATTGCATCAGCCATGATCAATATTAACAATGAAGCAGGAATAAAAATTGGAGAAAAAAATGTTGAAAGAGCATCAGGGTGGGTTCTCCTGGCAAGGGTGTTCCTCTTCAGAGCGCTGGAGATAGGGTATAGGTATGGTCACATTTGATTCACATACACTTGAGAAAGGCAGTGTCAGGATAATGTGTCTGTCCTCTTAAAAGAAATTTTTTAAGTGGTAAAACCCATGTTTTGAGTAAATTTGAATAACAGACTTGGAATCTAGCTATTTCAGGTTCAGACAGGGAATTTCAGCATTCATTCACAATGGCAATACAGGTCTCCTGCCACCACAAGACCACTGGTTTGCACAGGACTGCATTTAAAACAGAAGCTCCCCCAGGGTGGTAACAGAGCCACCCCGTGTCTATGTATTTTCAACTATCCATAACACAGTTAAAACTCACTGTTACAGGTTCAGCTGTATGAAAATGGTTTTGCCTAATTTTTCTGTGCAACTCATGGGTCAGACTGGGCCACAGAGAATCTTTTTCAGCAGAATTGCTGGACTGTGACTATCAAAGTGCTAACGTGGGTCATTTGCATCTCTATTTTTTTGCCTTCATTTAAGAAAAGACAAGAATGAAAAGTAAGAGGCGGTGACCACTCTATTGTAGTATTTCAGGTTCAGACTTTCCTCCAGAAAAGATTAAGAACGAATTCCCTTCCCTCATGAGGACTGCCGACCTTGCGACAAGACCCAAACCAGAGCTCTCCTCCTGTCGCCGCAGGCTCACCCACAAGCACGTGAGACCCATCGCAGGAAGCGGCAGGAAGAATAGTTCACACTCTGTCCAAGACATTCCACTGAACTCCGGCAGTAAGAAATACAGTTTATGCAAAAGCACAACCTGCCTTTTACCTGCCACCTTACCTTAGGCAGAGTGCAGAAACCTTTTCTGAGGACACTTTAAGGGCTACACTGGTAACAGGGAGTAGCTGCTCCGAAAGTGAATCAATGCATGTCAATAGAAACAGCGGAGATGCCTGCCAAGTGCCTAGACGCTGGCAGGTCCTTACTTAAATTAAGTGCAGCTGACTATATAACCGGATGATTTAGGCCCCTTAATCCAAACACATGGAGGATCCTGGAACCTGCCCAGTGTGGGCACAGCTGCAGCCAAACCACCATGCCACCAAATCTTGCTACCATGAAACAAATGATGCCCGCAGTCATGCTATCTTAAAAAAAGATCCTAAGTGTTGGGCAGTTATTCTCCAGCAGCTACTCTACTAGAGACTGTCCAAGGCTGCCTGGAGTCAACTAGTTACAAATAACGACGCATCTGAAGAGCTAACCTGCTCAGTAGAGTTGTTCTTAGGTCAGTAAAGAAGGAGAACCATGCTGTCATGTATTAGCTGTTCCTCCTCCCTTTCCCCTTGACATGCTCTGTACAAATTAACCATTTTTCTTGCAGCATTTAAGGAAATCTACTTATAAATTGCTTTCTGATGCTCTATTTCTCCACTATGCAATTGAGTTTCATCTACAACTTATATATAGATCCTTGAAGGGAAATCAATTAAGAGCAGCTGAAAGGAAAACGGACCCTGTTTGTAATGGGCAGATCTAGTTCCTGTCTGTAGTTATTCTCCACCTCAACAGGGGAAGTGATAAGATACAGAAGGAAAATTATCTATGTGGGAGGCTTCGCTGTGCTTTACTCAACTAACTGCTGTTCAATATGTGGAACACACAGCAGTTTGCACCTTCATGTCCACACACGTACTTACATATAAAACACTGGTAACACATATGAAACACCGGTGCGGTGGTAACACAGTTGATGTATTTTCTATAAACTGTGATGTGACACAAAAACATTGCCAAGAGGAAGTAATCTGCATTAATTTATAAAACAAATCAAGATTTTCCCAGACTGCAACAGCTCTGAGCCTGTTTAATACCGAGTTCATGAGTGGGACCTTTATCTTCAGGATCTAAATCTTCAATTGCTATCGTAAAAATGAAGCTCTCTCTTTGCAACAGCATTCGGTCAAGCTATGTAGAGTCTTCCCAACCTGTACTGCAATATAAAATCGAGATAATTGAGAGATCAGCCATGCAATACAAATATACATATATATATTCATTCAGATGGAGTCCTACATGCATAAAGCTGCCTGTGATAGCCCCAACACTCCCTCAGCACTCGGAGATAATATTCTGATCACATAAAATGCAGCAGCAACCACTGTTTTATCACACAGCCGCTCTATACACAAATGTCAGACTATGTATTGTTCTTGCCAATGCAAATGTCAGTTTGGATCATTCATAGGCTACAGACATGCTCCCGGTTACCCTGGGTCTGCTGTGGAGCTGAGGCATGAATTCTCAGCACCTCACAGGACAAAAAACCTTTGGAGCAGTGATAGGCAAGGGTACATTGCTCCTGCCTTTCTGGCATGAAGGAGGCCCAAATAAAATGTTACGTCTGTGCACTTCTGACCCCTAAAATACAGCATCAAAGAAAAGCAGGGCAGGACAACTTCTGTGGATATGTAAAATTAATGATCCAGCTTCTCTGAACTGTGAGCATGGATGAATGGACCCTGGAAGTCCATTCAAGTCCCAAGACTGTCACAGATGGGGCTCTTCTGGGCACAAACTGGATGTTTAAGGAGGGAGGTCAGGCATCTAAAAACCATGGAAAGGAGAACAAACAGCACAACATCTGGTGGGTGACTTCTACAGATAACCACTCCTTTACTCTTCCTACAGCAACTTGTTGACTATAAAAGGCTGCTGGTGGATGTCTGTAAGATAAGAGGGTGAAAAAGAGGGCATTTTAGGGAAAGGAAATATCAGATATACATGGTGTGTTAAATGTTTCCCTTTGTTTCTCTTGACTTCCCTGTGCTCTAAATAGGAAAGGTGGTGAACCACTCTGAAGGATTTCCTGGGCTTTACTGATAGCCTCCAAATGGCTCTACTTCACAATTTCTCATTGTGACAGATTTGGTTAATGGCAAAATTGAAGAAAAAAAGATGTAGACAGCCTGAAAATGTTGAACCTAATAATTCTGTGTGGGTTTTTTTTTTTTTAAGTCTGAGAAACATAAATTCTGTTGAAATATTAGGACCTTGGAGAGGAATTACACAGGTAATTTGTTATTAGGGCTAGCTGAATAAAAACCCACAAAACCTCCAACAACACATCATTGCCTCCTAGAGCATTTCTTCAAAGATGAAATTTCAAATGCAATATAAAGCCTAAGGCATCATGTTTTATATGAGGTGTTGTATGTGTGTTGTGATATCCCCAAGCCCTAAGCAAACTAACAGTGCCTCTCCCCGCTCTGAGCCACGCTCCTGCTTCCTTTCCTGCATCAGGTCTCTGCCAGGTAGTTCAAGAAACTCAAACTCAAATATTCTGAATTTCTGCAAGCTATTTTGTGAAGAATTCCTAAATGAAGAATTCTAGTCTAAGAATCCTATTTCTATTATCTAAACATTTGTCAAATATCATCCATTCCCAGACATTTTTGCTATTAAAAAACAGTGGAAGCCAGCTCTCCCGGGACTACAGATAACTGAGATAACCACAGTACTGAAATGCTACTGCACTCTAATAGTGCTTTAGAAGACTAGCAGAAATAATAGCAAAACAACAAGACTTGTAAGTATGAAATGCAAAGATGAGTAAATGCTGAAGTAGTACATTCCAGGTCATGCAAATACGTAATGCAAGTCATTCCCTTTCTATTCCATGAATCACAGAAGCTGATACAGAGGAATAGTTACAGCTACATGTGCTCTTACCCCGCCCCCCCCCCCCCCCCCCAGTTGCTGACATCCTAGCACTTCTAAGAACAACTGTTTTACCATACAACTTTTGGAAATGCATAGTGCAAAACTCAGTGGGTCTTACTTCCTCTCTACTGATGGACTAACACAACTTGGCTTGATTTTACATGCAGACTGAATATACTAACAGCTGCACTTTTTCATAGAATGAGATATGGACTTATTAATTTTGCCACCAGAGTCATCAGACCAGAATTTCTTACTCGTGGCCATGAAATTCCTTTCAGATGACATACATAAACAAAAAAAAAAAAAAAAAAGAAAAATTAAGGATCCATGGAGGGAAGGAGAAAATGACTCATACATTTTAGCGAAACATAGGCTTGCAATTCCAAGACATGTAGGTTTGGCAGGAAGCAAATTTATACACAGCCTATTACAAAAAACATCTTGTTGGTCTCTCCCACAAATGCATAAGTAACTGACAGGCTACTTGAAAAGCTTCCGTGAAAACAGTTTTTTCACGGGAAATGGAGTTGTTCTGTTGTTGTTTCTTTTTAAATTTTAAACAGAGTCTTACTTTTTGCACGAAGGACGTTCCAAATTTCCCTTTCCAACTTTAATCACAAAATACGTTTGCGACACGCATTAGAACAACAATGGCTCTTCACAGGGAGAAGTCATTGCTGGATGAACAGGTAGTGGATGCCATTTAGCTGCTAGAATACCAAAATACATGGCAGGTAGCGGATGCCATTTAGCTGCTAGAATACCAAAAGGTGAACCCACCAGCCAGGCTCTCTCCCTTTCCTCTTTTCAGATCTTGTCCAAAGCAGCTGCAGTCTGAGCTTTGAGGGAAAACTCCCTTTCCTCACCCCATTCTCCCTTGCTCCGACACAAACGGCACTGCTCTGGACCGTGACCAGGAACGAGGACTTCTGTCCTGGTGTGGAAACGGGACACTCTGCAGAGGAGCGGCTCGGCGCGAGCAGGGAAACGCAAGTACAGAGGGGTGGCTGGAGTAAAAATGCTAGCAATGCCGAAAGTCAGGTGTGAAGCCCTACACTGACCGCACACACACTACAGAAAACAGCAGAGTTACACTGAGGTTTAAATGGGTCAAATTCCTCCCAAGTCCCTCCACCCAGTTTTTCCTATGGTGTAAGTGCAGTCAGAATTTACAGAAACTGGGTCCAAGGACTCAGGTGCAGCTGAAGCCATCTGAATCCTACCACCTATGCCATCTCCTACACCCTAGCTGTCTCCCAGCTCCTGCAGGAATTCTGGTCAAGCACAGCCTCGCTATTTAGACCTATGTGTCCTACGATTTCAACCTCAAGACTCACAAACTTGCAGCTCTGCTTTCACTGTCAAAAATGGTGCTGCAAATTCTGCAGACCTTTAAGACAGTAACATCCTGTGGACCACCTGTGGGCCTACCTAGCTCAGAGCAAGGGGGCAAATGCCCTCCCCACTCATTGCAAGCTGGTAATAATTGTAATTCTGCTTTGTATAATTTGTAATTGTAATAATTACAAATACTAATACTAATTGTAATAATTGCTGTTTAGTCTGGAGAAGGCTGAGAGGGGACCTTATCAATGCCTATAAATATCTGAAGGGTGGCTGTCAGGAGGATGGAGCCAGTCTCTCTTCAGTAGTGCCCAGTGGTAGGACGAGGGGCAATGGGCACAAACTGCAGCACAGGAAGTTCCACCTCAACATGAGGAAAAACTTCTTTACTGTGAGGGTGACGGAGCACTGGGACAGGCTGCCCAGAGAGGTTGTGGAGTCTCCTTCTCTGGAGACCTTCAAAACCCAACTGGACGCGTTGCTGTGCAACCTGCCCTAGGTGATCCTGCCTTGGCAGGGGGGTTGGACCAGATGATCTTCAGAGGTCCCTTCCAACCCCTACCATCCTGTGATTCTGTAACAGCTAAGCAGGACCAAAGCAAAAGGGAACACCACCTGGATCTATGTGTAGGCTTAACTGTGAAAGCGCTGGTCTGAACAACAGGTTTTCTAGTAAGGGCTAACTAGATCTATACTACACAGTTCTGCTGGCATTGGCTATCAAGGGACAAGAGGATGTAACTGTTGGGTACTAAAGCTCTGCCAATACAACCTCCCAGGCCAATATATGGTCAAAACCATGTACCTACCAGAAGTAGTTTACTTTACTTCTACACAGGAGACTGTGTAGAAGCTATAACGTGTTCACTTGCTAGCCCAAGCTGCACCCACACAAGGGCTGCGCTGGTGGTACGGTACTGCGGGTTTACAAAGCCATGCTAGTGTTTACATCGCCTGAGCACATCTCCTTAAATTCACTGGGACTGCTGAACTGACTGAATGCACACAGGAGTGGGCCTTAGCGTCATGCTGGTAACGTTACCTTGAACTCTGCAAGGTGAACAGCCGTTTACATCTTTAGTAGATTAAAAGTGTTGGCTTCATTTGAGTTTGCTTTTCAAACAAATTTAATTTGCAGGATTTTGTGTCCCTTTTGTTCCCGGTACGTAAAAAGCTAATCCACTTACTTTGGTCCACGTCCCTGCTTTAAGATGCTTTATGACTGCACGCTTTTTGCAATACATTTACAATTTATCATACGCCGGCACTGAAGGAGATTAAATCCAATCTTGCAATACTGTGGCAGTTGAGTGATCAGTATGAACACTGGAGCTAGTTCAACCACTGCTTGTCAACAATTTGATAAATACAGTATTTTTATCCTGCTGGTAAATTGTCTGTAAATAAAATAAAGTTTTTATAAGTGTGTTTGCCATTCTCAGGTGTACCGGGATTGATTTATCTGGCTACAGGTTTATCCTGAACTCTTCACAGTGAATAACAAATTGACTGGACAATATATGGCATTTTGTATTCAAGGACAGTTGTATGTGCAACAAAATTGTTTTATTCCACCATGGGGCAATCTGTCTCAAATTAAAATCACAAAATAAAATATATCACTCAATTTAATAGAACCTGCTTTATAAGTACCTTCAAAAAGCACTGATAGAGCCACATGAAAACAACTTCTAATTTAACAGTTTGTTTAGAGATCATTAGTTTCTGACTCTTCGGTTTCATGTAGATGTAACTAGCCTTTCAAAACACTGATGGCTCTTTAAATGTGTGCATGAAGCTGAAATAAAATTTCCATGGACATGGAATAAAAAAAAATAACTTCAAATTAATCAAACATTCTCTTTCTATCTATGTAGGCATGTATTTAAGAACAGTTCAGCCCAGACTCCCAAGCTTCTGGTATCATGGCAGGCAAGTCTACGTGTGCATTGCACATCCTTACCTCCAGCATACATGCTATTACATTCACATCCTTAGCAGCCCCCTAGGTAATGTGCCAGATCATGAGGAACATTTCATTAGAAGATGTTGAAACTGCTTTGTTTCCATAAAATATTTGCATAGTGGCAGATAATGCTATTTCTGACAATTCTCCCTGCAATTTGTTTCATTAGGAAACTCCCAAGAAAGCGCTGCCACATCAGAACAGTGGCACCGCACAACCTCACCCTGTAAAAATGAAAGCAGAGTTACAGAAACATTTTATGTAATGACAAACGCAGCTTAAGAAGTCTCCATCCTCTTTTTCTTTATATTTGCTTCTTTCCTGCAGGGCACTATCCCCCTCAGTCATGCTGATGCAACTGTAAACTGAACAAAACTGAAGTGATTTGACTTGAGAACCAAACCAAACAAATAAACTCAAAATATGGATCTGGTTTATAGCACAACCCTGCAAATAATCACCTGGCACAACATGGAAGTGGGCGAAAGCAGTGCAGGAATGGTGACAGATTAAACTGGCTTTGCTGGCTGAAAAAATGTTTCTGTAACCATACCTGGCTGTACAAAATGGATGGTACTGAAGAATCAGATGTCGTGTTTTTTCCCTAGCGGTTTTGCCCATTCCTAGTTGGCCAGGGTTAAAATTTTCTGCTGTTTCTCAGGGACCACAAGACAATTTGGTATCTCTTTGTAATTCTTTGCTGTTTCTCAATCATGCTATCTCAGTTCCAGGAAGGGATGTGTTTGTGGAGCTGAATTTCTCAGCAACGTGCAGTGTAACTGCCTTTGTACTAGCAAAACAAGAGGAGGGGTCATTTCTTGCTATTGCTGCCTTCATCAGTCTTAGAGCTGTAGTTAAGCAAATTGGAAAGATGTGTCAGAGCTGGAGGCTAAATTAACCTGCAAATTTTCTTCAACAATTTAAACATCAAATCACAGGTGTGACCTTTTTCTTTTGAAAAGAGCAGCATACATTGTCTTCCAGTTAGCTGTGGCAACTAAATGCTCAAAACAGACTGAAAAGTTAAAAAAAAGTATTTATTGTGCTTTCTTATGTATTAATTATAACTTTTGAAGAAAATGAGAGCTGTGTTGCAAACACATTTTGATCACTGAATGAGAATGTTCTTTCACATTTCCAAAATGCTTTGAGATCCCCAGAAAGAAGATAATGTGTAAGCCTTACTGTTAAATTTACCACCTCCTCATCTGTAGAGAAACGGTACATAAAATGCTTACGGTGAATTTTAATGCAGCAGAAATGCAGACACTATTTCTCCATGACAATTTATCTTTTTTCCCCATTTTAGAAAAGTACTTGGGCCCAGATGTTATCAGGTGAAATTCAACAGCAGATGTTCTGTTAAAGGCATGCCAAGCAAGCTGAATTTATTTTAGGGATCTGCTGGCGCTCCATTGTAAATGGCTTGGTGTTATTAACTGAATTTTCCCTGCTCACCTGAAGTGGATTTAAACTCATTTTTGTCTTGCAGGAAGAACTACACAAGAGTAATCTGATTAGTTTAGAAGCTGCTAGAATGACTAAAGAAGGATGCTTAAATTGAAGCGTGTGGAAAGGAACAACTAGTACCAGCAGGTTTCTTGCTTTTCCCATCAAAGACCCAGAATCAAACTTTACCATCCCATTTCTATATGCCTGTGTCCTGGCATGTCTTTGTATAACCACCTTGTTCTGACAATTTTGCTAGTGTGGTTTTTTGGAGATGAGTTGAAACCAACCTGAGCTGAGAATGAAGTGGCACTTCTTCCTAACTCTGCCCACAAGTACAAGTATTTCCACCAAGCCCCCACAGACAGATACTAGCTTCAAAACCAGGCCTTATATTTCTTTGCTTGTTTCCCCCCACCACCCCTACAAAATATAATTCCCTGTATTATATTTTAATAATCTGCAGTGGCTCACCCAATGAAAATAGGGCTCTGCAAAATGTCTGCAATTCCTCATTAAGCCTCTCTAGATCAGGAAAATATTTTTGCTTCTGGCTAGCTGAAGAGCACATGCCAGTGACCACAAAATCACAAAGACCTAAGCAGCTAAGGACTGCATCATCTCCCCAGAGGTCCTGCTGTCCTCGGTATCTCACTGGTTCAAGCTCATGACCCACATCCTGCCCACTAAAAAAAAGCCTGCATTGACCCTTGTGCCTGGCTCTCCACTCCAAAGCTTCCTTTGCTGTCTTCTGCAGGCCTGGTAGCTTCCTGCCAACACCATCTTTAGATCAACTTGAATTTTTCTAAGTCTTCACACCTGGACAGATACCTCCTCTCCCCTCATTACAAACCATAGAGAATGACAGTTTCTCACCACCGGCTTGCACCCTCCAGACCTGGGATCACAACATGTCCAAAGCTCAGGCTGTCCTACTGCAGCAGCGCACGCTGTCTTGGGAGCCTTGGGGAGCAGACCAGCCTGGCTTGCCCGTGGCAGGCAGCCAAGGGGAAAGGATAAGTCCTCGATGGACCCTTCCCACACCACCCAGAGTCAGTTCCTAATCCCAACGCCTTCCCGCTCCCTGCCACCCTGGCGCAGTGCCAGCGGTGAAGTCTCCTGCCTCAAGTTCATTCGATTCAAACGCAAGACCGTCATTTCCTTTCCTGAAGTCATCCTCCCTCTTCATTACACAATTGTCAATTCGTAGATTAACTTCTTCGACAACATCCTTATTCATTACACCAAACTGACTCATGCCCTGAACACTGCTCATCTCATGCCCAAAGGGAATGCCGCTCCTCTGCAAAAACGGCTGCAGTGATGTCATTCATGACTGTAACACAATGCATATGTACAAGGCCAAATTGAAGGCACAGAAGAAACCACACATCTGGCTTTTCCTAACTTCCAAGAGCTTGTTTCTGCCACTTTAAAGTTCTTTTCATGTTGTTTTTCAGTGCAATGCTACATACTCTTTGTCAAGCACTGTCAGTGGGTTTAGTGCCACAGTGGAAACAGATATAAAGAGAGTCTCTGTCTTGAGGAATATCCTTTCAAGCAAAAAAGATGTGTAAAGAAAAAAGCCTGAGCCTCTTTGGCCTCACAGAACATCATGATCTTCATCTCCTGCCACCAGCAAAGTGAAACCTATGGGCACCGCAGCCCTGCACCGCTACCAGGGGACACAAGGGAATTCCTTCATCCAGAAATAAAGCTAAACACCACCTAAGCCTATAGCGTTACCAGTCTACAGAGTAGCAGCATTTACAGCACAGATCAACCTTCATTCATAAAAACAGTCTAGGGTTGTTTTTTCTGAGCAAACCACTTGCACTTTGAGCCTCCTCAGTATGGAGGTTATGCCTTAACAATTACTTCATTAAGCTTCGTTGTTCTAATCAGTATCAAGTCCACTTATGTTCTGCTGTACAATTAGTGTCACATAACGCACAAGTCATCACGCACCGTGAGTTTTCCAAATGACAGTCAGAGCTGTACTGTGTGCAAGAGACCAAAACCAAGAAAAAGCAGCACTACCGTTGGTTCTGCCCTCTCCTTCCTTGCAAGCCAGAGTCCTCTCCCTGCTACGCTCAGTCTCTTTCTGTTTCTAAAAAGTGCAATTTTAATCCGCCGAGAATTTTAGGCACTCCAACAATTTGTAGACATGTTCGAGCTTCTGAATATAAAGGGTCACTCTATGCTAAATTAAAAAGGACTGAATAATCATTTATTTTAAACAAAGATTCTTTTGTTCCCTGAAGCTGTTGCTATGCACGTTAATGTGGGAATATAACTTGATCACAGGAAACAAGAAAGCTTTGTAGTTTGCATTTTTTTGGCTTACAAACACAGTCCTGTTCACAGTGGTCACAAAGACATCACTTGATTTTTCACCAGTATTAGTAATGAAACAATCTCTTCTTGCTAACGTTTAGTGCTGCACGATTAATACACAACTGTAATACAACAGACCTGTCTTTATGGGGTTTGGGGCTGGAAAGCCTGGGTTTTGCACAGTGTTTCTTAGTGTTTCAGACACTGAATGGTACCAGTGATGGGCAATGGATGATGGCTTGCAGTCAGCCCAGCCACATCCCTTCATAGCGAGTTTACACAGTGCAAGCCAGACCCCAGACCTGCTCACGCTGCCCTTTACCTTTCCACTTTGGACATGCTGTGACGTTCTCCAAAGCATAAGGCAAGGCTGCCTCAGAGAAACAATCCCCTTGGGGCAGGTTTGTGCAAGGGGTGATAAAGCTCCAGGAGGCAGAGAAGACCCACCCAGACCCTGGAAGCCATCACAGCCTGCCGCTCCTGTGTTGTGCAGTTGTGAACGTGGACAGGTGGTCAAAGGAGCTCTGTGGCCTCAGACCAGACCTGGGACAGCTCTGGGCTTTTCAACAACATGGGGCATTCTCATTTGTGGCCACGTAGGTTTAAGTGGTCACTTGCACATAGGCCTTTCGCTAAGGAAAATTAGCTTACAAAGCGTATTTCATTTAAGAATAAATGAAGCAGAGCCACAGATATGTGAAATTACTTTGGGAGCTGAGGCAAAAAAAACCCCTGCAAACATTTCTTGCTGTTGAGTGGGTCTTCAGTAAGAAACTCAAAGCCTCAGAAAAAATATTCTCCCTTCTTTGACAGCAACAAACTGCATCTTCACTAACTCTAGCATCAGAGAAGATCAGCTATTGCTGCCCTTATCCAGTTACAGCTGAACCACTCTTGGCTCTGCCAGCAGGGCAAGGATGGGAACTTGAGGCTGGAGAGGCAGGAAACCTCCCTCGATACCCTTCCCAAAGAAAGAGCTGTGCTAAGAGTCTGCTCTAAGACTGCCAGGATGTGAAGGTGCTGTCTTGTTCTCTGCTGGAGCATGAGCATATGTGATGTGAGGCAGCAAGTGGCTTAGCAACTCAGGAAGAGCAAGCAACGCGAATCATTTCATACAGCGGCACGGGAGGAGGTAGTCTTTTTGCCACTGCACATTATCAATGGCAGTTTGGACAGAGCACTTGTCATCTGTCACTGATCTATAACGTGCTTGATTTTGTTGCACTGAGTTGTCATACGGTCTTACACTGAAAGCAACGTCATTCATCAGTCACTCTCATCTCACAAGGGGAAACTAATATTATTGCATTTTCCATGAAAGAAAATAGGGCATCAGTTAAAAAAATCGCAACGGTCTGCCTGTCTTAAGGACTTTTCTAATGAAGTTAGTTAGATGTGCTTTTCTGGCATGGTTAATACCAATTTTCACTGAGTGTATGTATTTAGTGATGTTCCACATCAGGAGATGTCAGAATGCACCTAATTTGTTCACAACAATTCTGCAAAACCATCAGAACAGGCAGACCGCAAAGACCTTCATCGGTTCAGTGGCAAAACAGCACCCACTCTCTTTAACCTGAAGCATGCTTCCAAGCATATCCTGGACACGGCATTAGGTGAGCATTCACACACAGGTTTGCTTAGGCAGTGGGGTTAGTGAGGACAAGAGAGGACACTCTGCTGCCTTAATGTGACGCTGTTACTCTAGGGAGACTCTCCTTCCTTCTTATTTCCTCTGCAAAGAAAATGTAGCTGTCAAATGTCAGTCTGAACTCAGATTAAAACTTTTATAAGATTTCAGCAACATAAAACCATCTTGTTCACTTCTGAGCTTTGCAACAACTAGAAATAATCTTGGAAAAATAGAAGTACTTACAATATATGGAAGCTTGAATTAAAATGAATGCTTTACGATTTTTTGCCCTCTACGCTAATGGATGAGGACTAGAATAAAGTCAGATTTTCAGGATGTAAAAAACCCACCAACAACAGAGCTCTTGCTTGCCTGTTTTTTTTGGCTCTTCAGTTTGGTTCTGCTCTGTTAAGCCAGGATGAAATCACAGCGAACACTACACTAACACTTCTGTTAATTAACAACCTGCTTCGCAACTGCACTTTTAATTCCCACAAAAAGTGCTTCATTTTCACAAAGTATCACTTGTAGTAAGGCATTCAAACATGCTAATCACAGCTTTGCCTCCCAGGGAGATGTATGGGCTTACGCTGCGTTATTTAAAGGCTTCTGAGTTGATTTCCTTTTATTGCTGTTATTATAACTATTTGAAAAAGAACAGAATTTTTGTTTTATTTTTGCAAATTTGCACAAATCCAGCTCAAGGACAGATAAAATTATACCCTGATATGCTTTACAAAGAAACACATAACCAGCTAAGGCTACAACAGCGTCACAGAAATGCAGATAGGAGGGGGCTGGGAAGAAAAAATTCTTCAGACATCTCTGTTTTTTTCCACATAGGCTACTCTGCATTGGCTTTGATGGGAACAGAGAACTGACTGTAGACTGTGCAAAACAGATGTGACTGTAAATTGCAACATATGCAAATTGTTCAGCGTAGCTTCCTATCAGCATTGCATATTCAATTTTTTTTATGATCTTGTATTGTTATTATTTCAGGCTTTATTCCTCTGCTTTATTTTTATCCTGTTGCTGGGTAGTAATAACAAAGATTGAAAAGTTTAGTCACAAGGCAACAGGATCCATTACTTGGTTATTGCAAATCCTGTTTACTGAAAACACTGATGTATGTGAATAAAGAATCTGGGTCAAAAAAAGCACAACAGAGGATGCTACCTGTCTTTGTACTGACTAGCAGGCAGCTGAGAAATTGGCAAGCTTTAGCACAAAAACAGTAGGAAACTGCTGCAATGAGATGACTTATTTTTTATAAGGGCATTTTAAATGTTCAGCCAAAGTAAGAAAAGTTGATGTTTCCTATTGAATTAATGCTTCACTTCCCAATAGATCTAGGCATCTGTGGCTCCTATTTCTGTGCCTGTGCAGCGGTGAAATTCATCTTGCTAGGAACGGCAGCGCTGACTGTATTGCTAAACAAATTAGCAGGAGACTGGACCTGTGGGTCTGGGAAGAAGCACTCTTCAGAATAGTTACCCACTGCTAGATAGGGAAAGAGAGAGCGGAGACGCCTCAGAGAGCATGTTGTTAGGAAACTGCCTGGGAAGAGAAGCCCCAGGGATCTCGCTCTGTTTTAAAAGCAGCTGCTATACCGATAACATATGATAATCCCACCTGGAAGATACTAGGGTAATGTGTAACTAGAATAAACTGATGATGCAATTTTTGACCATGTGTAAGTGGTGGGAGATTATACAATATTAAGAAAAAGACAAAAACCAGGCCACTACACGAAAAGAATGCATCTGGAGTGCATCAGGAATAAGTTAACAGGGCATGGAGAAATGAACACAATGGAGCCAGAAAGCCCCAGACCAATTTACAGTGAGTCATGATTCTCCAAAATAACAAATCAAGATAGACAACATATCCAGTCCTCATCCAAACAATACAGCACTTTCTGAACCAAATCTTGAAAAAAGTAATTTGTCCCTTGAAACTGAGCATTAGGATAAGCCTTTTTTTCCCCAGTGAAATGTGCAACTAATACCTTTTTTGGAAAAAAAAAAATTCAACAGACAAACACATTTGATTATATAGATGTTACTTGTTGAAGGTGTAGTGTTATTTGAAAATGTCATGCATGAAGAGTTGAAGGCTCTTCAGAAGTCTACACAGACAGAACACATACACATTGTTAGTCTTGTAGTTGTATTTGTACAATAATTTGGTCAAACAAAGCTAGCAAACTTTTTTTTTTAAATCCTTTTTCTGGAAATATATATGCAAATCACATATACAAAGCCTCAATCTCACTACATGTTGTTTTCAGTGAGACTAATAAAAGCCTAGTGTAAATTAATTTTGCTTATTGGTATTTCTGTGTAGAGAAGGGCAAGGCAGATTAGGCTCCAATTTACAATGCTAAAATAGTTAGTTACACTTGCTGTAGCTGTTTTAAAAAGAGGATCTTATTTTCAAAGGAAAGAAATAATTTTAAAAGTTCCTCTAAATCCATACGTGCTTGCAAAAGTTAAGTTCCTGAAAACTAAAATGAAAAGCCTGGGACTCCTCATGTGGAAATCACCAGGAGCTCTGACATGAGAGTACACATCAGTGGCAGCAGCAACGGTAGATAAATTAATTGTCTACAAGCACACCTTTAAAAAAAAAAAAAAGCATGAGATTAATTTGTTATAATGTAGATATTAGGTATTACAGAGTCAATTAGTGAAATGAAAAGTTAGGGTAAATCCATCACTGCCAATTAAGATGTATTAAAGATAATATTCTCTTTGGTTTTCTTACAAATTTAAAGGCATTTACCCTCAGGCTATTTTTATCCGGCTCCTGTATGTGAGCATTAGCCTGTGCCTTAATGATGCTCAATAATATATGGACTTTAATGGACTGTTTTCTTCATTTAAAGATGAACTGCCAAGCAAAAAGACTATGTAGCAGTAGCAGGACTGAGCATTTTTGCTTAAACGTTGTATCCTCACATCTCTTGTTTTCATCTTGTTTTCTCTTTCAACCCCTTCTTCAGGGAGGGGCTCTGAGCAATGCAGCATCTTGTGTTGTTAGATTTTATCATTTTCTTCTTTTGAAATGCACTACCTATTTTATCTTCAGCTTGGAGAAGATTTTGAACTTGCGCACTGTCTGGATCTGGGCATTTCCTCCTCCTCCAAAAAAGGGGCAGCTGTTTTTTGGGAACTTGAAGAAAGCCTGGGTGCCTCTCGGCTTCCATGCCCACCCCGCCCCGACGAGGAGAAGTGTAAGCCCAGGCTGCTCGGTGAGCAGCCACGCTGTGGCACTTGAAGGCACGTGCAGGGCCAGTTTGGGAGGAAGCGAGAAGGCCTGCAGCCAACCTGCAAACTCAAGGCACCTCCGGCCCTCGTTCTACACGGGGATTGCGCCACCAGGAGTCAGCTCGGACCAGGCACGCTGACAGCCCACGGTGAAGTGGGACCCTGACCTGCTGTTGCGTTTGATGCACTTCTGAAAGTCCCCAAAACCTTTTTGGATGACTTTGCTCATTTACTGTCCTCAAGAATCCCACTCCTATTGCTTAACCTACAGTGAGAGGCAGGCTGCTCCCAATGCATGATTAAACAGATGCGGGAGCAGAAAGTGAAGAACAAGAACCCGTGTTTTCTCTTGGGAAACCAGGCCCCATTACCGGTGCTAGCCGTGATGCAGATGGACACTTCATTGAACGGTTAAAACGTCTGAGATGAATGACGGGGCCCAGTTTTCCAAGAAGACACCCCACAAAAAGTGTCAGGTCCTTGACTGGGCACTTCTTTTTTCAGATAAAGAAAACCTTCCAACCAAGCCCTTCCCTGGTACGCTCCCAGAGGGCTTTGTAGCGCACTACACGCGCACAGGGCACTAGCCCTGGCTCGGCTGGGTGAAAGGTAAGACTAAAGGTGCCCTTTAGCCTCTTTCCACAATGAAACGAGGAGTGGTACTCACTCCCCAAAGAGCAGGCTTTGTCCTCTGTGGACACAGCAGAAAGGCTGTCCTAGGCATTAACATTATAGGAGGCAGATGAAGACGACAGCTGTCAATCTCTCATGCCTTGCCTGTTGTACAAAATGCACTACGTTAGAACTAAATTGCACTGCTAATGAACTCATATTGTTCAACAAAGCCATTTAACATGGACAAGAATTAATCAAAATTAATTCATTTTTAAACACTGTCCATGTTAAAAATAGAAGATGACTGAACTCTTTCTTTGTTGAGATAACACAATTAATACAAGACAGTACTCCCACTCCCGTTACAGGCATCACCAAGCTTACATGGGGGAAGACAACTGACGCTGTGGAGGAAAAGACATTTTTCTCTAAATGCCACCCTGCTGTCCTCTCCTATCCCTGCCCTCAAGATTTGAAGAGGGCAAGACACAGCTCTCCGTTGACTCACTGGGCACAGTTTCAGCCATCTCAATGAATGAATCTGAAGGTAGAAACAGAGGAATCCTAACATTTTGTTCTACACGCTGAACCTCAAAGGTCTTGATCTTGAAATGTCACTGGTCAGAGATGTCCAAATAAATATGTTTCAGCCAGAATCGTAACCTTTAATAAAAAGGTACAAGCACTTTCTAAGGATACCTGTCTTCAGCACAAATACAATATATACAAACAAAAACAAATCCACTACCACAGCTGGTCTTTAATGGCACTTAATTTACATAAGAAAACCAGAATTGAGTGTTTATGGAACTGGCAAAGGATTGGGAAGATGATTTTACTTTCAAACTGCTACTAAAAAAACCCCTTGGTTTCCATAGATGCTTCCCAATACATTACCTTTTCAGTAATGAGTGATCTAATCAGAGCCGGGTGCTTATGGACATAAAAATCTACAGCCAGTTGCTCCTTCAGACAGCAAAATTCACCTCAGAGTAATTCCTCTTTTTGCAGAGGACCAGCAAGCTTTAAGTTCCTCTTGAACTTTCAAACTAGGGTTTAAACAGGACTTACATAAGGTATATATAGGTATGTTAGTTATGTTGACCACCTACCTGAACACTTAGGTGTGAAGTAGATCATACAGTACACGGGTCAACAAGCCTTGGGATGAATGGTGTTGAAGACTGACAATACATCTAATAAAAACCAGCACAGGCACCTCCATATGCATCATCCATTGCTAGGACTCAATTATCCACCATCCATGCAATTACATTTGAAGTCCTTCTTGTGTTACTTGAACATAAAATTGCACTAGGTCAGAGCAGTTTAAAAGGCTGGATTTCTTGTTGGCTGAAGTCCACATCTCTTTTCTTGCTGCACTTCAATGCCAGCTGCAAACTTCTAGTAAAGCTGCAGTGTTCTATTTATTTACTGATTATTAAAATCAAGCCTCATATTAACACTGACAAATAATCCAAGTTAGCATTCACAGAGCTCAAAACTCCTCGGGATCAGTCAGATTTATTTACATTTGACACCAGTGTGTCTATCCAGCCTTTCTCTTCTCCAGCAAGAAGAAAGTCCCCAGCCACATTTTTATCCCATCAACCCAAGCTCGAGCTTTTTAAGAGCAATTGCTCCTCAAGTGCTCCGCTCCAGCCCTCATTTTCAAATTCTTGAGGTTTGCCATCAACTTCAGTGAGATGGGAATTCCAGCACACGTGAGCTCCAGAACAGTGAGCACCAAGTGAGCTGCTCTAAAAGCGCTTTCAGCAGGCTGTCATCCAGCTTTCTTCTCATCTCTCTCTTCAGTTTCATACCCTCATTCTGATATAAAGTCCACATTATTTCTCTGCTTTTCTCTTCTTATCCATTTAGATCATAAAACTGGCTTTTCCTTTCACCTGCTTATAAGCTGATCTGCTACATCGCTGTCAGAAATTAATATCCCACAGAGCAAATTGCCACAATTACATTACTAAAGTTTTAATATTTCTACCGTGACAAAAAACACATGAGACAAGAACTACTTTGCAAAGACAAAACTGACACTACTATTTACAGGTGTGCATGTGTGTGTGTGCAAAAGGCAATTTTCTGACACCCTATTTCATTCAGTGAAATGAAAAGAATCTCCCTGCCGAAGATACGCTTAAGAAAATGCATGCAGTAATTAGATATTGCAATTTTGTGTAGTCCATGTAAGATTTTCTGTAGAAATTCCCTAGTTCATGGGATTTCACTGGAAGGACTTGATGAGTTCTTTTGATGCTGCACAAGAAACTCTCCACCCCACATTAATAGGTGAAAAAGTGTCCCCTCCTGACAACATACTGTTCCAGTACTATTTGTGCTTAGCATGGGAGGCACTGGTAGCACAAATATTTGGTGTAAATAACTGTATGTGGAGACAACGGTGTAGATTCAATCTGCCATACTGGATTCTGGCTGAATGTCACTAAACCACATCGTCTTCGACGAACTTCATACCAGCTCACACATAGCGTCTGCTACCAGGTAAGGCTATACATTTTCTACTTCGCACAATAAAAAACAAAAATAAAATTTTCACTAAGCACGGAAGTTAAAAACGGCTACCTGTTTAGACCACCCTAGAAGCATCTTTATGCAAGTAACCATTCCACCAGGAGCAGAGAATGATGTCTGTCAAATAAAGAACCTACGTAGCTGAGTAGTGGTATCCTCTCAATGAAGATGGAGGTATGTGCCAAATCCACGTAACGTGTTGAAGGAAATGTGGTGTCAGTAAGGGGCAGGATGGCCAGCTGTAGAGAAACTGGTGCAATTTCCTACTCTGCCACAGATCTGCTGGGTGATCTTTGGTGACCACTGCTCAGTGTCCCCTCCTGTAAGCATGGCTAACAGTCCTGATGCTTTTCTGCTCAAGGCACTGAAAAATCTCTTGGGGAGACATATTAAGAGATGGGTTAGAGTATAGCTAAAGATATCTCGTTAAAAGGCCAGAAAGAACTGAAATTCTCAGAAACCTCTAAGAGTCTCTCCATGACATCAAGTGATGTCTTGTGCTCGGCTGTATGGATAAGGCCATTTTGCTGTGAGTGGCTGGGAAGATGTGTCAATACCTTTGAAATTCAGTAATAAATTCTGGTTTGATCATCTTTTCTCCATTCCTGCCAGGAAGGCAAAATTTCAAACGAAGGGTAAAACTTTGACGTATCTTACATCCTTCCCCCTTGCCCCCCAAGAAGGTTTAGGACTGAGTCTTAGATGGGTGGATGTTGGTTCAGCCATTGGTACATTTGTATTGAAAAACAAAGCAAAATGTACATTCATACTTAGGAAAGTTATTCCAGGAAGCTGTGAGAAAGTAAAACAATAAGACATCATCGAGGAACTCATTTTAGAGAAAGCACAGCAGGATGCACAGCTACAAAAAAACAATATTAAAAAAATCTGACCTAGATAACAGTATTTCCTAGTGACTAGAATTCATTAAAGCATACTGCATAGGATTCTTTGAAGCCTGAGAGTGTCACATTCAGTTTAAGTAATGCAACCCAACTTATCTAAAAATAAAAGCAACTTTTGTTTTTCCCCCTTACCAAAAAATAACAATAAAGCAAGCTGATATTTCTGCTATTAAGAAGAGGCTAATAATAAGTCAGTATGAAACAGAGCTCTGACTTGGTAGGGTTTTATATGTGTGAATGCTTTCTTTGGCTATGAGCGAAGCTGATAAGCTTGCAGACCTGAGCATTGGGTTCAAAGGGATTCCAAATGCAAAAGCAAAACTCAGTAGAAAGTCTCAAAGTTTCCATACTGTAAAACTAAAGCACTTTCACATACTTTTAGTGGAAAATCATGATGATTAAATTACACTGTCTCATGGTAGCAGTGTGTTAGCACATGTTAGGAAGTCTCCTTCAAGCCTTTCCTATTTCCCTGCTTCTCCCTGAGTGCTACAGTGAAAATCCTTCTTAGAAAAGGAGGCTCAGTTGTGTCCCTCACAGAGAGGAATAAGGGAGAATCAAACCTGTTCCTCCTTGAGAAAGCTTTTGAGTCCGGCTGAATACAGCCCCAGGTTATCTCTCCATTTCAAGAAGCTACTTGCATGCTTCTATACTCAAAGTTAAGCACGTGCTTAAACACTACACTGATGCCAAAATGCCTTTCTACACCAATCCCATACTTACAAGTAGATATGGTTTACTTTAAAAGCTTTACTGTCATGTAAGCATGATAAAGGAATGAGATTCATGGACCTGTCCATCTTTTCCTGTAAAAAACCCACAATGCACCACAAAATACTTTCTAGTACAAATTCAAAATGTCACATCCCTGCAGAAGGTCCTCTGGACATCTCCATGTCTGAAAAAGATACTCTCCCCACCCAACAAAAAACATAATCTAATCTTTAGTTTAAAATTTGCTAAAAGAGAAGAATCACAGAACTTCAACCAACATGAACACACTTTCAAGCTTACTACATTCAACGAGTTTGACAGTTCCTTAAAAATTACTCCAGAAGCAGCTTTGAACTGTACAACTGCTTTATACCTACTGCATGGTTAGCCATTTGTAACTTGATAGTATTTAATTTTGCCCTAAAACAGTTACAGGAGCCAAGCTAAGATCTTACCTTTTACAAAACATTGAGGTAATGTAGATAGATGAGTGTGCTCCATTCTAGTTGTTATTTACTTACTACTCGCATTTGATACTCACTGCCTTTCCATCAAGCCTTTTCCAAGCAAACTCATCAAAGAAGGTAAATTAGAAGATGACTACCATTACTATCTAATATAGGGCCCATTCATCCCCTGATGACAGCAAAGTACTGGTCAACCATGTTGCAGGAAGGAGAAAGTTCATTGCGACTTCTGCAACATGGATGGTAAACACACCACAAAACAATCCCTACTGGATTTAACAGTGGTGACTGAAGAGGTTGCCGGTCCCCCCATCCTCTTCCACACCAACCCATTGACACAGTTAAATCTGATCAGTTAGTGACTCAAAGTCCCCTACACTGCCCTTGGGCTGGGAGCTGCAGTGGCTGGGGAGCAGGGACACTACTTTTTGCTAAAAAACAAATTTTTGCAAAAAAAAAAAAAATTTTTGCACATTACTTTTTTCTGCAAATTTGCAGACTTACCAGAATGAAACCTGAGCAAAACAGTCTCACGTGTTTTAACTGATTGTATTTCATAGTTGTACAACTGATTGTAACTTGCAGTTACTATTTTTAGGTCTCGCAAGCTGACATCTCCTTCCAGGGCCAGTAATCACAAGTTAAACTTGGTATCTTGGAGTCAGTGCTCTTCCACCTGGGATTTTTTGCAGATTGTCTCAGAAGTCCTTACACAACTGGCAGCTGTCCAAGTGCTTGGTAGTCACCTGCAAGACCTCCCTAGCATTTTCTTTCTCACTCTCAAGAGCAACACACTAGTTCATTGCATGCAGATTTTAAGCCTGCCTGTAACGTAGAACTGCCACAAGGTCTACTTGCTGCTTCAAAGATCTCTGGCAGCAACCTTTCGCTGGTTGTTGATTTACTCCATTTGGTATTTAGGGTTTCTGCATCAGTTTCCATCATCTCAAAATTCAAAACATGGTTACAGGCTGAACGGTTAACACAAGCTATGCTGCTCTTCTACTGCCAGAGTGCACGGTGCCTTCACCCCTCCGCCCAAGGACTGAAAGGTAAGGCTGCTCCCAGTTTTTACCTGATCACTTCCTACTTGAGAAGCTTTGAAAAAAAGCATTCCGAAGTATTTTGCTATTTTACTGTTCAATTGGAATCATAATGCTTTTTTTCCTCTAACTGGATGGATGTTTCTCCTTTGGAGGACACCATTTCTATTGAATAGCACAGTCAAATAATCCCTCAAATGACTGACTTTACATTAACCTTGGCAGCTAAAATTGTCTAAACTGTTGAATGCTCAATAAGGGAGTTTCTTCTTGCATGCATGAATCTGAGGTTTCTACTTTCAGTCCCTTGAACTGCAGGAAAGGGAATGGATTGCTGTTGCTTTCTATTTATTTACTTCATTTTACCCGAGCCCCTTCTTTCAGTATTAATGAATTCAGAATTAAATTCCAGGAGAAGTTGGCAAGAACAGTAGGAGACGGACAACCGCAATGTGCCACGACACTCATAAAGTAAATGGACTTACATTAGGTAGAGATAGTGCCGCTTAAGCTCTGAAACAGGAGCTCATTCTGTGGGGATGTGTATCTGATCTCTATTATAGGGGCAAATCAGGAGCAACTTCAGGACATTGGCTGGATTTACATCAGTGATAGAGGAGGAGACAACACTGGTTTTACAGAATGTACTTCAAAAAGTTGAAGCAGCCTGTAGGTCTGTCATCACCTCACCAACCCCAAGTCTCTACAGATTTGCAGGATGTAATTCGGGGCGGGGGGGGGGGGGGAGAAACTATCACCTGCACCTTTTCTTTTTCCAAGATATTGTTCTGGTCCTAACAAATATTCCATTTTCACACTAAGGTCAGCAAACAGTTACCCAGGCATCTGCTGTCTTTCCTTGAATTCTCCTTTATTTTCTCCATAGGGAAATACTGGAAAGTCTGTCCTTATGGAAAGCTGCCCAAAATCTGTACTTAGGCTCTGACTAAGCATTGCTTTGGATCACTCAAGTCCAAAATTCAGTAAAACTGCCAAATTTATGCTTAGGTTTATTTCTACTGAGCTAAAGGCTTACCTACATGCATAAGTCTCACTGAAATTAAAAGGATTTAAAATGTATACTTACATTTACACAAGGGAGATGGATTTAAGCATAATGTTCATCTGCTTTATGGAGATGGGACTTAAGCAAGTCAAGGCAAGTAACAGATTAAATTTAAAAGTACTGCTCTGTGCTCCTGTGATATCACAATAATTAAGATGTGACTGCAGAAGTGGCAAATCACACTCTGTACCCCAACCTACTTCGTAAAGAATATACTTATAAATTATTGTCATTAAGGTATTTTAGACATATCATTGGTTGTACCACATTCTTGCCCCTCTTTTTTGGGAGGATTATTTTACTATCTGTCTGGTTTACTTCACCAGGAATAGGAGATTCCCAATTTCCACATGAAGACTCACTCCCATCCCTGCAGGGTAATTAATTTTCAAGTTCAGATAAGGTAAAATTGATGTGCCAAAATGCAGGTAACTCACCTGAAGATGAGCCCCCTCAGATTAATGTTATAAATTATCATTATTTCAGTCCCTGCTCCAGAGACATTGGAAGAGGCTATGGTTTAAGCCACTGTCTGAAATACAATTTTGGTGACTGTAAAGTCCAGTCAGATCCACAAGTACAAATCCAAATTATCCAAAGTGATTGATAGTTACACTGTTCTCCAAAGTCTTAATATGTCTCAGAAAGGTTGATATATGTAGAACTTACAATCAGAAATAGCTTATTTAAAAAACCTGAAAATCTAATTGCAGATGGATACAAGTAAATGACTTTTAAATTATTTTAGAAAAGCTCTTTTGCATTTACAACAGCAATGAATTTTAAGTCCCCCATCTCAGGCTTGAAAGCCCAGAAGCAGCTGTTTAGCAATGTAGAATAGCAAGCGGAGATCCAGTAAGCAATTCACACATTTATAACATAATTCTGTGATGATTGTCACATGATGATCTCCACATACATGCATATACACACATAAATTTTTAACTGCATAGTGTATATACTTTATAAGGACATTAAAAATACATACATAGATTATGTGTAACAATATTAAAGTTGCACCAGGGTGTATATTAAGTTAATGGAATTTCCAATTATACAAATATTAGTACTTCCAAAAAAGCAGCAAAAAGGAATTACCTTTTCCTTTTAATCTTATAATTTAAAGTAAAAAGATATTGAAGTTTCCATTAATCAAAACACAAGAAAGCACCAATTTCACTGGAGATTTTATAAAAATATTATTCTCTGCTTTCCTTTTGGTTGTGCTCCTCAGACTTATTACTGCAATTCTCTTGCAGTTCAGTTAAATGTCAATGCTCCAATTACTTTAATAGTCAAACTGTGCGCTATTTTCACCACACAGTCATTCAGGCTTGTCATGTTTGACAAATCCAGTAATTGAGATGAACTCTTGGAGAATACTGACATGTAACCAGTCATTTCCTACTGCAGAACATTGACCTCTGCAGCGTAAACCATAGAGGATTTATTCAGCAGCTTGAAAAAACAAACAGGTTTGTTAAGTTTAAGATCATCATTTCACACATGTCCACTCATTTCCTTGTTCATTCACTTTATGTTCCATTGGGCTGGGAATTATAACATTAGGAGCACTTTGAATAAGCGTGGAAAAGGGACTAGAGCAAAAAAAAAACTTAAAAATTAAAAATTGTCTAACAGATCACTAGAGCTTCAAATTCCCCCTCAACCCTCCCCCAGCCCCAAGCAGTTACACCCTACCCCAGCTTCAGCTCATTAACAGAAGAAGGTATTACACAAATTACACGAAGTACTGATTGAACAGTGCTTGTTTCAGTCAGTCATGACATTACGTTAACCCTTGCTGGGGCCTTTTTCTTTTTACCGTTCCTCCACCACGATGCCCTGCAGCCAATAAGTAAGGCAACGCGCTGAAACCTCAGGACTATCCCCATTTACCTTAGATTCACTGAGCCAAGCACAAGTGCTGAAAAACCTACCAAGTGTGTACTTGCTGGCAGGTCCTTGGGTGATGCCTTTGGGACAACCATGAGTATATGACAGGTCTGGACAGCAACAAGCCCATCGCATTTGTATTGAAAAACAAAATACTTTGCAATGCCAGCTCGTTACAAAGAGAAAATGCAACAAAGGTTTGGAATGAGGATGCAACCTAATTCAAATGCAATTCTGAAGCTCCCCTGTGATTTACATCTACTATTTTTGTTACAGTTATGAAAGTTACTATGGACCTTTCTACAGAATTTAGCCCTTTTTTGGATGAAGTGCTGACATTTCATATAAAGAATAATGAAAAAAAAGAAAGAGTTGTGATCAAAAGCAAATGATGGATAAAAATATAAAGAAGAAATAATCCACACAGAGAATATCAGCTTCCAAGAAGCGACCTGTGCAGTTGCCAAAGTTCAACATCCCTCTGAATGCTTCTGACTGCCTTCATCAGAAGCAGTGGCTGGTCTAGGACACATTACCAAACTGGGCTGTAGGAGACCTTGCTTCAGATCTCCTCTCACAAAGACTTTTTTGCTTGATCTTGGGCAAGTGAATTCATTTATCTATTTTACAAGCTGGAGTCTTTGAAAGAAACGTGTTAACTATTACAGGTCACGTAGATTCTGCAGGGGATAAAGACCTCTTAAGTACCAATGACAGCCTGTCCATATAATTCTTTTAATACGTAATAATTCACAACCAACTGTGCAACGTAGCGGTCAGTACTCTGCCCTCCTCCCCACTGTACAGCAGCTCCCTGCTATAAGAGCCCCCGTCAGTCTTCCCGACTGAGGGAAAGCAGGTTACGTCCCATCTGCCACTGTGTGCTGGATCAATTTATATCTTCCTCTTTCCCCACCCATCTGATCATATTACGTTAGTGGTCCAGACAACTTCACACCACATGCAACTGAGCAGGAGATGAACCTTTTCCACCCAGAGACACCAGCCTTGCTACTCACCCTCCATGGCTTCACCACCTCCCGTAACAGTAGGGCTCCAGCAGAAAGCCTTCACCTTTCCATTAATCAAGAGCAAAGCATCATGCTAACTGAGCACCCTGAGCGCTCTGAGGTCTGCATTGGGCTGCCTACTGCTCAGCAGGTAGAGTTTGAGGTGTTGGTTATCATGTGTGAAGCTGTAAGCAGGCATCAGACAACTGCTGAGCCCAGCTCTGGGAAATGGAGGAAAAAAGCATTTTCCTGTCACAAGACACAGTACATCCACACCTGTGAACCCCCCAAAAATCATCTCCCTGCCTTCTGCAGTAAATCCAAGCCTGGTCCGATGTATCCAAGTGACTGTCCCTCTCCCTGCACCTTCTTGCCATAGCTGCAGAGCGGATTCTCACTGTTGTACAAAAAAACAGGATTGCAACTCCGATACTCTTCATAAGGGGAACAAACCGTAGACCACAGCAGGGAGCAAGTTCTTCAAACAAACTGGAACATGATGACCTTCTGGGTATGATTAAGGAAAGCTGATCCTTATGGCAGTGGGTCTGCACTAGACGACCTTTTGAGGAGCCTTCCAGCACTCTTGCCTATGACCCTGCTCGCAAAGCCCCATTCATCAGACAGCGTTTGTGGCAAAGGCAGAGTTTGCGTTTCGAGGTGGTCCCTGCAATGTATCGGCCTGCTAACTTTATTCCTTACCTATGTAAGTTTATCTGTGTTATCTGGACACTAACACACAATTCAGATTAGTTGCCAACAGTATTTAAAATTTTATTGACAGAGTTAGCGTTGATAAATCACACCAAAAAATGACACTATTATTATCTGGTGGTGAATAAATAAGGAAGCGTCTGGGAAACTGCTTTCCAACATTTCCTTTTTGCTGCCATATAAAGCAACCTACTGTAAAAGAGATGGTTGCTAATGATTATATGAGAAATAAACATGCTATGGAAAACTCCAGATTTACATGATTTTTTTCTGCATAGAAATCCAAGGAAAAATGTGTTCACATGGTATCTGCACCTGATATTTGGAGGGGGGAAGCTGTCTCATGAAATTAATATTTTCTTTTAATAATCAGTCATCAGTATTTCTCAGGGAACATTTTCAGGCCCTAGAGGCTGTCAAAGCCACTTTTGCTGACTGTTTCCAAGTCAGTCACATCTCTTTTGACAGTCTGAAAACAGATCATCACAACCTGTACTTTTTTTTTTTTCCAGGCCGCATCCTTGTTCTCTGCAATCAAAGTCCCAGGCAGACAGATGTTTTAACACCTCGTCTGAAAAAAAGACTTTGCTCTTGCAGAAAGAGGCAACAAGCAGGGAGGAGAAAAAAGGCAGGAAGAAAGCATTATTTGTGGCTCTAAGTTGGGAAGATGAGTGACTCAGAGGAGCAAAGACACATGAGGATCAACTAGGAGGATTGTGGCTCATGCCTTCCAATGATGCTACTTTGCAGGGTGGCCTGCAAGCCAGGCAGGATCGAGTCTTGACTTCTAGGAGACTCTGGGATGGAAGGAGAAGAAGAAATTATATGGGGCACTTGTATGTTTAAGAATGTAGGTTTAAAGCTGTAACCCTTCAGGGGATAAATACAGGACAGACATCTTGCTGCTTGAGGGGAAGAACAGGGATTGTATTAGAGTATTTGCCCAGAGCTGTAACAACTTAAGGAAGTATAAACAGCCTTTCATCAAAAATTAGATCACTGAGGGGCAGGGAAAGGTGAGTTTATTTACAGGCCTGAAAAATATATGTATGTTTGTGGGCTATTGATAGTACTCAAATGTTCAACCACAGTGTATTTAAACACTGATTTGCTCTCAGTTATAAATTTAACAAACGTTCCTTTCTTTAAAAGTACATTTGTGTTTTTTTCAGAATGTACTTTTGGTCTAATTCATGAATTTTTGGACTCACAGATAGTTCACTAGATCTAGCGGGCATACAAAAAAATAATAAAAAAAAAAAAAATCAGAGCCCAAATCATCTTCTAGATGTTAAAATGACACTGCCTTGTGAGAGAACTCATGACCTCCACAACAATCTCCATTCATGTCTCCAAGCTCCTGAATTACTTACTGTAATTCAGTAATTACTTAATGTCTAACATATTCTAAGTAGAATGGTTACATCTATGAAGAATGTCACAAAATGGTGTTAATAATACCTAATAAAGGACTTAACATGTCTGAAACGGAGGAACCAAAGGGCCTGATGTCCCATAAAAAAACACATATTCTTTTGAAATCACAGTAACCATTTCGATCTCAGAAACAATTTTTGTTGCGTACTGCTAACATTGCTCACGGTAATATGAGTGATCTTTAATATTCCTTACATTTACATTGCTTACAACTGTACAAGGTTCTTCACAGAACAAAAGATGCAATCCTTGCCTTGGCAGGCTTACAGTCTTCAGAGATGAGAAGAGTGGAAAGACAGCAGGAAAGAAATAGATTAGTCTGTGTTTCCCAAGCTATAGGTTGCTACACATCTAAACACATTTGTGTGCAATGCAATTACTAGAGTGTATTTTCTTGAAGTGCCACTCAGCCTCACATGTAGGAAGGTCCGTTCACATCAGTGCTGCATCCCGCAAGTTACAGGGGAAAGGGAAGATACTTTAGGGATGGTCCTAACAGGATACAAAGGGCTCCATGAGTAATTATCTCCGCCCGTAACCATGGAAAACAGAGATAAAACACACTCATTTAGCCATAACACTGCTTTCATAAGCTTACTAATGTAGAAGAGACCAAAAAAAAAAAAAAAGACAATAAAAGAACAGAAACTAGTCAGGACTTCTCTTGATGGTAAACAAGACCTCCTTTTAATCATGTTTGCTTTATATGGCTCTGGGGATTATGACGCTTTTGGCAAAATCTTGTTTGAGTTGCTAAAGCATAATCTCACAGCCCAGACTGAGCTTTTTCATTTATTCTGAGAATTTAAACCATTTTGGCCATTCTAAGATATTACATTCCATGGCATCTATATTTTCTGTCATAAATTCTGTGCATATTACACAGAATTTTTAACGTATAAACATACACAGATAAATTTAATATGCAGTCTATTTTTTTATATGTATACTTGCATATAACTTAGTATGTAATGTATTTTACGTATATATTATACTATGTCCTTTTAACTTAATACATTGCGAAACACATTGTACTGCCTAAACCACAAGTAACAATAGAGGATGTTTATTTCTCATCTTAGGCTTGATACATAACTATGTTTTTCCCCTTCTACATGTATTTAATTAAACTGAAATGAGAGTGCCACAAAATTCTACAACTGAAAAACCTGAACAATTAACTGTACCAGTAGCTGTACTGTACTATGACTCTCTAATACCTAATCTCAGTATCTTAAAAGCACTTTACAGACTTGATCTACATATTTATTTGTTTCCCTTTCAATCTGGAAAAGCGGAGTAGCTATTGAAAATTTTCTGTTAATTGCCCTAAAACATCTGTTGAATAACTCTGAGAAAATACAAAATCAAGAGGGTTATCCTTAATAGATATTTTTTCTTTATGTCTCTTTCATATACACGTTCATAAGCATATATTAATATATCAACCCCTAAAAACCAATAGAAAGCATCAAACTATTTTGAGTGGAAACTAAATTTTATTCCTCAGGGGACAAACCTGCAGATGTCCAACTCTACCGCCTGAAATGTAGCTAGCATAACATACTATTGAAAATGAAGCTAAGATAAAAGTTTCCAAATGAGAAGGAAAGAAGAAAAAAAAAACCTCTTGACACAATAGAAATAAATAATAAGATGCAAGAACACACACACAGAGGGAGCCTTTCTTGGTGCTACAGTACGGAATTATTTGAACTTACATTTCTGGTTGGTTTTCACCCCACCAGAACCCTATCAACAAAATGATAACCGTGTATTACAGACTGCCTACTTACAGTTAACACACACTTAATCCTGCCAACGCCAGTTCTACAGAAAACATTATCAGTGTGCAACGATAAATGAACAAAATTACCATCTGCACACTGAAGAACAGAATTGCAAACATAATTATATCTCTTACATGTTGTAAGGATGCAGTTGTTTTAGATTTGGACTTATAACCTGTTTTTCAAATAACAGCTTCAGTCTGCTTCCAAGTCACCAAGGTAATGGCTGTAATAAGTAGCTATACCTCCTAATCAGAAAATGTCACAATAAGCATAGTGCATCTATCTACCTAATCTTTTTTGGCCATGTTATTATGGTTTATGAGCAGTTTTACCACCCATATGTTATGCTGTCATGTTCTTCTAAAAGCTGGTTATTAGGATTAACTGGAGAAAGTGAAATATGAATGGCTGTATAAATTGCAGAGCTGAATGCTGCTAAAAGCAAGGTGTCCTAGGTCAGAGGAAGACGTTGTCATGCATTGCAGGGCATGACACTTATTTTGGTAGGAAACGACAGAATTTGCTTTGGCTTCTGTGAGGTTTTCCGACTTGTCGAGACAGTTGGCCTCATATGGAAAACAACAGCCAATCCATTTATTTCTACGATACTAATGTGTAGCATGGATGTCTGTACAAAACAGTAGAATTAATCCTTCCTCTCACCAACTTTAAAGCCAGATGCTGTAATGACCATGCTATTCATCACATTAAGACCACTGTACCTTATGAAGAATTATTGATAACCCTTTCTGACCTTAACATTACACTAAGATTCAGAGGGAGGGCTACTTTCAGTAGGACAAAAAGTTCACAATGAAATTGGATGTCCTTAGATACAGACACCTTCATTTTTTGGTACCAAATGCGAGAGGTACACAGCGGGGTATAAATAGAAAAGAAAAGAACACCACCCCTCCCCCCAAAAAACACCAACAAAAAAACCACCAAAAAACAACCCCAAACCAAACAAAACCCAAACCCACAAAAACCCTTGGGGATCGGAGACCCACAATGAATTATGACTTGCATGAGAACCAATACTGTAAGGCTGTTTGGGGCAGAGAGGTAGACAAATCTCATTTTGTGACATATTAGCAGAAGTGCTATATGCAAAAGATGGGGGCAATTATTGCCCTCTGCTCAGCGCTGAGGAGGCTCCATCTGGTGTTTGGGGCATTGCACTTATGAGAAGTATGGAGAAACAGGGGAGAATCTAGAAGAAAATGACATATTTAAGAGAGTTCCTAAAGCTCTGAACAGGAAGGAGAGACTGAAAGGTGGGGTTTCCTAGTCTTAGTAAGGGAGGAGAGTCTTCTGAGAGAAAAATGTTCTTATAAAGGAGAACAGTGCTGTTTTTCTCCGTGTCTGAACAAAAAATTATTGGTTTAACTTTCAATTACAAAAAAAAAATATTCTGTGATTCTAATTAATAAGAGGACAGACATTCTAACTAAAAGGACCACAAAGCAGAAAAGAGGACTACTGCATGCAATCTCTTTTGCTGCAGATTTTGAAGAAGAAAAAACACCCTTAAGAGAAAACGTAACTATAAATAATTCTCCATCCTAGCGGAACTAGGTGACCTTTAGAGATCCCTTTAGCAGAAGGTGGGTGGTCCACACAGCAGAAGGGAAGAGATGAGCTCCTTCCTCCTGTAGCATGGCTTCCCATCTCAGCTGAATGAGAAGGGCTGACAGGGCCCGATGCTCCCACCCCATGGCCTGGAGGAGCCAAATGTTCAACACACACCCTCTTGGGTGGGTTGCAAGAATGCCATTCCAGACAATTAATCCTTAAAGTGGTCAAAAATCCCCAATGTTCCAACAGCGTTCCTCTGAAACAGCACATCTAGGACATGGTACCCATACAGCCAGACGCTATTGGAGCATGAGAACTTTCAACCAGAGCAGCGTGCCAACGGGTGCCTCTGCCTTCATTCATTCATGCCTTGCTGGGATAAAAAGGACTTGCCTCATGACCCAGTTGTGCACTTGGAGAAGAGACATGACCTTTTGATTTCTCCATCTAGTGCAGCCTGTTGCTTTCCATTACCAGCCATAACCGCGCAGCTGGTAGGAAGCTGCAAGCAGGGTGTTAAGGGAATGCCCTGCAGAAGATGACTGGACAAAGGTGAGGAGGTACGGCGTCCATCCCGTGCCCACTCCAGTGGAGCAGCAACCATGACTTGTAGCCTCCTGCAGGCACAGCCATCAGCACAGAAGCCCCCAAAGAGTAATTTCATTTTAGAGATCCCAGGCATGTCAGCAGAGCACTCCTCCTTCTACACCCCTTGGTCTGCAACACACAGTGGTGAGGCACATACCTAGTCCCTAGAAATACCCTTCTCCCCATTAGGGACTTACAAATGAGCTCAGCATAACCCAGTCCTACTGGTGATGGTCCACTGGGCATCACTTTTGTACACGCTGCCAAAGATCAAAAGAGTTCAGGTTGCTTCCTTATCTCATGTAGTATCACCAAGTAGTACTCAGTAAATCCTCAGCTGCTGCTATAAAATGAAATAAAATGACCAGTAAGCACTATTTTTAACCACAAAACGTGTTACGTATTATACAATATATGCTCCTGTCATTCTCTGAGGGAAAAATGCCTAATTGCTTACGTTATATCTCACTGGAAATATAACAAAGCAAACAAGACAGGCCATTGAAGGATGAAAGTAACCATCATGGCAACATGTGGTAGAGGGGCTGACCCTAAGAGAGAGGTATTTATTTTGAAGACATGTAAATTATAACAGGACTATTGACAAAAGCATTGTCAATTAAGGAAATTGTCTGGCTTGCATCAAGGAAGTCACATTTACCTAAATACTATCTGCTTAAGCTTAACCCATATTGTTCTGTTCTTGTGTGTAGGGGTGGAGAACAGTGGCACACAATATAGATGTAATCCTGACCTTTTTTACACCCCCTTTAATATCCTTTCTGCTGCTCTTTGGGACTATAACTCAGTGTAATACAAAAAAGTAGTTTTCTGAAAAATTATAATGGCCATCACTTACCCTTGAACTTTTTGCCAGTTTGACAAAATCTCAAGCAGCCTTATGGCTTAATACCTGCATACATATATCCCTTGTTTTTGCCTCAACAAGCAATGGCGTAAACCTGTACCTTTTTTTCCTTTCTGCTGACTGCCCATCACTCACATACATTTACACAAAGAGGAGCATACAGGGAAATAATAATCACAATAACAACAGTGACATTACATTTCTGCAAACACAATGGGTATGTTGTTTGCAGAAATCCTGTATGTCCTCTGCACACAAAACTTGTGAGCCTCCAGAACAGCTGCTACTTATTAGTAGTGTATAGATCTGTACACCCATAAATGTGTTGGATGTACTTGGTTATCTATCAGATATGCAGAAAGGTAATGGTGTGGCACACATGAGAATTCAGGAATGCACTTTTTGTAGTGCTTTTTTCCCCCGACCCCCAGAGGTATATTCAGGCCAAATCAATGGCCTCCAGAAAGTGGCGATGATGCAGTGCACAGCTTGGAAATCCATTCATGAGGGAGGGTGACATGAAAGATTAATTAGATATTTGTACTTTCTGAGGCCACAGTTGTAATTTTTGTGGAGAGGCTCCTGCTACATGCAAGTATTTACCGGGTTTGACAAAATGGGGCATAACTTGACATAAAGCCTTAAAAATTCATGCTTGCAATTTAAAGACTAAATGTTTAAAGGACACTATGGCCATGGTTCTATACATGCGGTGCACCAGGCGGAAGAGTGGCGATGCACCAATATTACCGTTAAAAGGTTCGTAGCAACTACTACCTGCTAAACGCGATATAATTAGAGAATACTTCCCGATAAATTAAATGCAAATACTCTGATATGTGACTGAGTGAGCACATTCAGTTACTATTAGCATATTAAACACAATTTAAACCCCATTCTCAAGCACCTGAATTTTTTTCCTGAAACGGCAATCAGGCAGACTACAGTATTTCCGCACCAGGGGCAGGAGGGGAACTGGAAAGCTTGGTGAGGCATGAAAAATTGAATTTCAGCAAGGCAACGGAAAGGACATTGTTGGGCAATTACAGCGCTCCAGTGTTTGCAGCCTGCAAAGGCTGCAATCATCTGCAGCGACAGCGCGGTGTACGACTCCCCCAAGGCAGCGCACTCTAGTTAAATCAATTTGTCAGAAGCGGGGCTGCTCCCCCCCTTCTGCAGGGGAGGCCCACCGGAGCGGAGGACAGCTGGGGCGCACAGCTGTCTCTCCGCAGCAGATCAATTAGAACATCAAAATTCATCTGCTAATTAGCAAGTATGTACAGAAGGGAAAGAAACCTCCCTTAAATGAATCATTTCCATGTATTAATGAATTCGGTGACATCCCAAATTTAGAGTCTAGCCCAACGAGAAGAGACGCAGCCACGTGAGGCACCGGCTAACACGATGAGACAATTTCATTATCGCAAAAGTTGAACCTGCTGCTGAGGTGAAAATAAAGCTCACTAAACCTAAAAATTTGCACTTCCAATATCAGTGAAAGAAGACCCACGTCTAGTAAAGCTACTAATGACTGCCATAGCGTAAACAGTGATCGCTGTAATGCAGCATTTAGAGTAAATACAAGTGGGACAGGGAAAAATACTAATCCCGGTCAGCCTGACATACTGCTTGCTTTGAAATACGCTGAAAAGTCCCTCGACTTCCGTGACTGAGGACTGAGCCTCAGGTCAGCAATTTTTATCCTTGCTTTTATTTATTTTTATATTCGACCTTTGCGTTGTTATTAGAATGACACTTATTGTTTATTCACATGTTGCAATGTTACCGAGGGGTATTTTTACAAGAGAACTTGGCCAAAGTCAGCTGCTGATCGAATGCTGTTTCAAGGCTTAGCAGGACAAGGTCACTATTTTTTTTTTTCTGACACTTAGCATAGCCGAGGCCAAAAAAAAAACCAAAAAAACCACCATGTCATACTACTTTTTGCATCAAAGCTCAGAGCATAGCTGCTAATTCTTGCATGAGCAGTTCCCAGCCCAAAGAAGAGCCAGGCACATAGATTAGTAATACTTAGAAAAGTAATTTCTTCAGTTGGGAAGCACACCGCCAGCCTCACTAGTTACTTCTAGCGCCTCAGCCATCACAGCCTAATCGCAATGGACTTGAGGAGTTCTTCTCCGGATACTGAGCACAAACGCTCTGTTCTTGGAAGTTTGTCCAAGAACGTTCGTACAATGGGTATCTTGTCAGAAATGATTAAGGAACAGAGAACATTGGTGTGGAGAGGACTAAGACAAAATGACCTCCCAGAAGCAGAAGCACAGTAAGCGAATCTCTAAAGTGGCATCAGCAATGACCCTACTGCTCGTTGGAAGCAGTTGATTCACTATAATTCAATCCATTTTCACAAGGTGTTTCTATTTTAAGGCTCTGTTCTCTTACAACTGTATGTAGATGTAATTTTTAGGCCGTGTGGCATCAAATAAGCAGCTGCAAATCATTATTTTGAAATACATTACTATAACCTGCAGTGTGGAGAAGCCACAACACACAATATCTACTTGGAAACTCTAGTCTTTAACCTGACACACAGGTGCTGACTGCTTACCTTGTTCTTAAGTCATTTAGTTGCCTCACCAAGATTTTTCTTCTTTTGCTCTTTTAACAGCACTCATTAAAAACAAAACTGCATTAGATGGCTGAAAACACAAAGCCACACAGCAATGCCAGTACATGAGGAGCTGAATTGTCTAAGGGAAGGCTATGAAATCTTATTGCTAGCTCTGCTGCAGTAAAACAAACTGCTAGAGCGCCACATTCATTCTCATCTACTGGAGGAGGTGAGCTGAAAATAAGTCACAGAGGAGGTCAACCAAGACAGTACAGTGACCCACTTGCCTTGCAATAATGAAGAGCGTGTATGAAAAATGTTTAATGATATGAGGAAGTTTTATCATCACCCTCACTTCTTTTCAAGTCCTGCATAAGACTTTCATCTTGCACTGATTTCAATTACACCCAATGAAGACTATGCATGAGCAGGAAGAGTGTGACCCACCAAGTTTTACAGCTCTAAGCTGCCATTTAGTTCTAAATTTCGTAAGTGAGGACTGTTGAATACAGCAAGCACCGAGTTGTAATATATACCCCATTAAAAGCAGTCCAGAGAATGTGACATTCTTCTTATCATATTACCTCAGTTACTGGCAGAATAATATAATCATGATTCACATTGAAGTGGCCTACAGAACGAATTTAATCAAATTTTAATAAAAAATACAGCCACTTAGAACATATTCCATTCAACAGCTTGTTGAGTCAGGATGCTGTGTAGGGAGGGGAAGTGCACAGTCGCCATTCCCAGTGACAAAACAACAATTCCTTTTAAGTGAAATATGGCATCAGGATGTTTAAGCAGACATTAAAGGATGCATTGGTGCCAGTGCTATTGTGCTGTAGTCTGTAAATAATCCAGCATGGATGACTGCTGTGTCACTTTCAGTCCCTTGTGCTTACAATACAAAGACACAGGGAAATTGAGTATTTGAGTGCTCCTCACAAGGAATAAGCAATTAATTCACTAAAGAAATTCTTCTCCTACCTATACTCATGCAGATCAAGTGGCTGGATTGTGTTCTGAAGGGCATCGGTGCAAGTTCAGAGCATAGTCATCAAAAGCACATCAGTTGCTGCAATTCTACACTGTTCTGACTGAGCTGATATCTACTGATTCGATTATAACTAGATGACTTGAAAGTTAAGCGTGTCCCATTGATTAGCTCTTAGGTAACGCAAAATGCGAGGAGATACTGCGTTAGGTGCTTAAAACCCTCACCATGTAGATAGTTTTTCACAGAATCCTGCTTGGGAACTATGGTTGCAAGTGTTCAGATATGAAACTAAATGCAGAAAAGACACTAAAGATACTAGATATGAGAGGTACTAGATACAAAAGGCATTTGTGCAGGAGTCCATTGCTGTGCACACCTCCTGCAGCACATAAACGACGATTTGCTGCTTTGCAGTTTTAAGGCTCTTGCAAAGCCCTCACACTGGTAACACAGAACGAGCTGTGACGGGTTAAAAGTTCAGTGGAGAGCTACCTTTTAGTTTACAGCATCCGAGGATCCAGCCATGCAGTTTACAACCATTTACAACATTTTAACCATTTGACTATGATTTCCTAGCTGTTTATGAGATTCTTCTTGAAAGTGAATTAAGTCCATGGATTCCTTGGATGTCATTCAGGGGTTTTGTTGTTGTTGCTTTATTTTGTTGGGGTTTTGTTCTTTCTGTTTTGTGGTGGTGGTGTTTGTTTTTTAAAAATGCTCCTCATCTGCTAGTCTCCTAGGGATCTCACTACGGCCCTTACTGCCTCATAGCATGTCTCGTTTATCCTTTGCTTACACTAGCGCCATTTGCTCCTTTTCTTCTTTTAACTTATTTTTGATTCCTATCTGCTACATCTGACCATCTTTGTTTGTTTATTCTCTTAATTTCCCCCTCACAGCAACCCTACACATTACCATCATTCTGCCTCTGGTGACATTCTCTCCAGCGGTAATCACCCTGCCATGTCCACCTTCTACTTCCCACCACAGTGTTGGCACAACCTGAAGGCCTTTAGTGACATTATTCCTACCTGCACATCTCCTCTCTCAGCCTCTTGCTTCCCCTCTGCTTCTACTTTTATTTTCTCTGAAATTCTGTATTTAAAATTATTATAACCAGACACAGCTTCCTTACAATTCCCCTTTCCACTGTTTCCTCAGATATCAAGATACTTCTGAAATTACACCTTTGACTATGCTTTCTGATTGATTTCTTCTTCTCCCCACCTCTGCTCAGATGGTTGCGGGGAGATTAGACTCCCCTAGCTACGTTTTCCAAATGCTCACTAGTCTGGAATTTTGTTCAATTATTTTATTTTAGGTTTATTTAGTGACACATCCGGTCCTACCTGCATCTCCCCTCCATGTTGCTGTCATCTACGACCCACCAACTCCTTCCTTCCTATCTTCACAAGTGACTGAATTCATTTTTGACAACTTGGTCCACACTTTCAGTTAGACACTTCATCACCCTCCTATATTCATTGAGCTAAGAGCGTTGATTCAATTCCTCCATCCTGCCAGACTGACCATTCACTTAATTTTGTTCCCACTGAGCAACAACATGTTCCCCTTTGCTGCTATGATAGCCTTCTCCTACCTCCTTCTGGTCTCAGCCAAAACAGCATCAACCTCTCCTTCTCACTCCCTGTCACTGGAAGTCCCTGTGATTGTCATGAATGCCGATTACTTTTTGCCTATTCTCAGTTTACTCTTGCATTGCTTGCTTTGTTTCTCAGTTTACTCTTTTGCTTTCTTTGCCCCTGTGCATGTGGCTGCAGATCCTCTCCCCTTTTACACTTTCTTAAACCTTCAACTCGCCTGTTCTTTTGCCTCATTACAAATCATGGCAACTGTTTGGATATCAGACTTCCCATAAGTGTTTTTACAAATACCGCTTGAAACTCTCCATTTTTTACCTACTGCAGCCTGGCTTCTACTCCTTGTACAAATTCCAGCCTTCACTGAAGGCTTTAGTGTCTTCTTTTTTGGTCAGATCTTTTAATCAGTACCCTGGCCATCCAACCACCTTCTGCAAAGTCAGTCTGAAGCTTTTTCTCCAAGAAGTTTAATGCTTTTTTTCCTACCCCTACAATCATTACTTAAGAGAATAATCCTCGCCCTCCCTCATGATTTTCAGAAAAGATCTGAGAAAGGCATATTGTATGTTCTTTTACCTTCAGCATCTCATTCCCCAGGTAACCTCATCAAGAAATTGGACTACTATGCTGATATTACTGATTTACCTCTCTCATGCATAGCCATCTCTTCTTCTCCAGTCTGTATTTTGAACTTTCATTCTGACATCTCCTGTAACGATCAGCAAGTTCAAGAAGAACAAGGATAAAGTGCAGTAGATGTCCCTGCTCCCTCTTTCCTTGAACACTGCAAGGGCACTACCATCTTGTCAATCACACAATCCTTGGAAGGGATGCCAACTTCAACTCTACCCTCAGTGTGACTTTTGCTCTCTAGCTATGTCCATACCTGCAGCATGGGAGAATGTGCTGTATCCAGTCATGTGAAGTGTAACATGGAGGGCAAAAAATAGAAAGGCAAAAATAAGGAAGATGTGGAAATAAAAAAAAAAAAGGGACAAAGAATCAATGAAATGCAAGCAAAGTTAGAAAAACAAGAACAAATGAAAGCATGTGCAATAAAGAGAGAAACAGGGTAAAAAAAAAATATATCAAAGAAAAAACCAGAAAGATATATAAAAAAACAGACCCCCCCCCCAAAGAATAGTGTGGGAAACACTTCAATACTTAAGAGGATATTTAAAAGAAATCTAAATAGGTAAGCTCAATTATAATCTTAGGAAAAGAAATACAAACTCTTCATATAATCAGATGTTAACTAAAATCACCTTGTCTTAGCAGGAAGTATATAAAACCTAAAATACTTCCAAAGTTTTCATTAATCTTTAACTTATTCTTGAAAACAGGGAAGGGGTGGGTTTGGTTTGAGACAATATTCCAAGTGAATGGTGCAGCTCCACAACCGTAGTGGCAAAGAGTTGACTTCCTGCTGCTGGGGTCTGACATGGGAACTGCAAACACAGTACAGCACTGGGATCGTGATCAATACCAACAGAAGGGCTATGGTTTCACTGCTCTGTGACAGCACTGCTACTTCATGTGTTTGTCACCATGCACACAAGTCAAAGTAGGTCCTCAGTTGTTTTAGGATTCTTTCCCAATGCATTTAAATCCATAACAGCTTTTAAGACATATCAGCACCTTAAGTTAAAAGTTTTTTTCTCAGAGCTAGGCAAATAGCTTAGAAAAAACTATTTTATTTAAAAACATGTGTCTTGCCTCTAAAGAGAAGGTGTTTTTTTTTCCCCAGGTTATACAAAATAAATGAGAAATCCACTATGTTTTAACTGAGCAGTGGCTTCAAAAAGAAACTACTATAGATTACTCTAAACAAAATATTACCTGTTTCAATAGAATTCTACACAAATTCTAGTCAGATTAAAATTATGCTGAATTGTGAATATCTAAACATACTATTTATAATGAAGACAGATCATTAACTACTGTGATTGTTGTCAGAAATACTAAAACACACAACAGAAATGTATTGTACAAAATTAAAATATTAGATAGGTCATCTTCAAAGTTAACACAGGATACTCTATTCTCAAGAGCACTCTTTCCTCAGGGAGAAGATTAATTTTTGTTTCCTCCCTAATCTACCCATTTTAAAATAATATATAGTGTAACTATGGTACTTCCATCTGTTCCAGAAACATGCCCTTTCAGTACCACCTTTTCATTTATCAAGGCCATGATGAATATAAAATCAGAAGTAGCATAAATTATCACAAACAAGCCACTGAATATATTAGAAGTTGAGTAAAGAAAGATGCTGAAATAATTTGTCTTGCCAAGTGAAATGATGGAAAAGGTAGCAGTGCAGGGGGCAATGCTATGCATGGAAGAAAATATAAATGGAAGGGTCTCCGTTTCACTGACTGCTCAGTATATTTTTCTGTCCGATTCTCTCTAGTAGGTTAATAGCTGGGCTGTCTTAACCGCGATAGCCTTGATGACTGTATTGACAAGGAATCATGATCTATAGCAGATCTGCTTTTATGAAATGACTGGATAAGCCCTTCCATTAACAATACTAATCAGATAAAGTATTGCTAATGGATGACCCCGCATCTGGCTAGCATGAACTGTTCTGTTTAGTATGTATATGCTGTATTTCTTATGCAAGGTCAAGATGTCACTGCTATAAATTTATACATTATGTTTGGAAAATTGTTTATAATTTATTCTCTACATCTGCTGCAACTTCGGAAAACAGAGAGCTGGTTCTTCGGTCTTGTCATGAAATCAGATTATTCTCATGCATTGCTAAAGGTTTCAATGACTCAAACAACAAAAAAGGGACCAACATGTAAAGACATGCTAGGAATTAATTTATACATTCACTTTTCCCTCCTGGTGTAAAGGAGTTACCTGCAAAAAAAATGTGTCCTGATAATCACATTTCTAGGTAAAACATATTATGAAACTGGAAGTAATAGTAATAGCCATTTGACAGATATGCTGAATAAAGCCATAGTGCCCTGAGCACCAATCCCTTCATGTAGCTATAAAATATTTAAAGTACACAGTGTTTACAGGCAGTTAATAGATAGCAGTGATAAAACCCTTTCAGAAAAAAACTTGTCCTGTAAGATTTCTCTCATTTCTATAAAACTTAGGTGAAACATCCACAAAATTCACATGCCAAGAGATCCCTCATGCTCTTCTCCATGAAAAGAATGGATCGGTGTCAAACTGTGTATGAAAACAGTTTTCCTTCAGTCCTGCGATAGGTTTACCACCTGATCAGTGTACGCTATTCACAAAAGCTTTCACAGCACTTTTCCTCAGTCAGTGAAGATCTCCCTTACTGGAAGCACAGATAACAGAACTTGGTTGGCTTTGTTCTCTTTTGCAACATAACATGCAAGAAGAGAGCAAAACATTACCAGTTTCTAACAGCAACATTTTACACCTATCTTGCAGAGTCAGACCAAAGTCAGTTAGTCTGGACATCAGCAAGAAATTCAAACTGAAGTCACTTACATTGTTTTGATCCTTCCAACCTTAACAGTTGTTTTACAGAAGGGTATCACAGTCCCTGCAGATTGTGGCTGGCTTTAATTTTAAAGCAGAATTTAGGACTCCTCCAATTTGGTACAGAAAACAGATTTTTGCTTCAAGGTTTACAGTAAAGCTACAGAGACATGTCTTTGTAAAGGCTAACACAAAAATTGAAAGTTGCAAACTGTTAAAAGGACCTATCCAATTTAATCGTACAGTTTTGCCCCCTAAATTTCCTTTATTTTCTCTACCTCAAAAATCACTTGCTACTCTACTAGGTCAAGCTAACAAGATCTCTTGAAAAGCCAAGCTACAGAGAAAAGCTTAGCAGAGTTCCTAAACTCCTATGCCTAAGCAAATCCTCAGTTACCAATTTCTTCTCCTTAATAAGGACCTGGGGCACAGAGGGATAGTTTCTTATCAGCAAGGGTCTTGGGAGGTCAAAAGCTCCCCTCCACCCAGGGATCTCCTGTTTGTTAGGTGGAACTATGATGCTTAACGCACTTATAAAAAGAACATAAACTATGCCCTAATCTTCTATTACTTTGATATTAAGAACTGAGCTGCATAAGTTGGGAAGCAAATGGGCATTTAGAATATTAGTGATTTTTAAACACATTTTACTTTGGCCCCAAACAGTTCTGGAACTTAAATGACTTATACCCAGTAGTACTAGCAATGCTGAACTCAGCACACGCTTATTGACTCACGTATCATAGAAGGAAACTAAAAGACATTTTCATATCAGGTTTCTGATAATCACTCTATAAAAAAAGGACAATGCAATTTCGTCTTTTAAAAGTGGCTTTTGCCAACCTATCAGTCTAAATTTTCACTTTCAATCAATGCAAACCTTATAGTTTTTTTCAAAAGTTATCTCCCCCTCCCCCCAAAGGAATACTGTGCCAAACCTTTTACAAGGGTTACTTAATTTTTAAATTTTTTTTTAGGTACAATAAGGTTTGGATTCCCTTTCAGCTTTAAAGCTTTGATCTAAATATTTTCATGCCCCATGTAATTTTGATATGGTCTAGTGCCGCACAGAAACAATGCCTGGGGTTATCTCTGTGCATCTTTTTGCCAAACTGTGCAGCCTTCCACCTGTGGATGGAAACAGATGCCAGATACTATCAACTGTAGGTGAGCCCTTGTATCTCTTCTCTAGAATTAATCTATTTTTCTTTAAACTTTAACCTCTGCTGCTGCCAAGTCTGGATTCCCTCAGTGCTGTGCTTGTGCCTGCAGTGAGGTTTGCTCAACTTGGTCAATCTTCTTCTAACCCCTGTCAACTTACTGCTATGCTTCACATGCTTTCCTTGCCCCCTTCACTGTCAATTTTTTTAAAGCAGAAAGAAAATCTGGGTCTAAATCCTCAGTCTCAAGTCTTACAGAATCCAGCCCCACAGGACTATGCCAAAAAGTACAATTAAGAAAAATCTTAACCCAACACAATTTGGTTGGCTCCTCTAAGGCCTGGGACAGATCCAGACAGTGCAAGGGTTTACCCTTAACTTGCTCTGGTACTTTCCAGACCCACTGCACAACGGGAGGGTGGATAGAGCAAGAAAGAGCAGAGTTTTGGTAAAAGGACAAATTGAGCTGCCTATTCCTACAGTTTTAAGAGTTTTAATGATTTTCCCCCTCCCTAAAATATACATAACAAAGCAACAAACCCTTTATAAATGAGCCAAGTTTCTCTTCCCTATCTTTATGAGGACCATCAACAAGTACAGACTGGAGGAAAGCCAAAGGGCATCTGCAGCTTGGCAATTCTTACCTGGGCTTCTGCCTGCGCACTGAGCCCAGGAGGACCACATTGCAGAGGACCAAGTGGTCCAGACTTTGTACAGGGTGATGGAAGGAGTTAGCTTCAACATGCCAACTGCTGAAACTATGCTCTTCCATGAACACTCTTCAACACTGTGGTCATACATGCAGAAAACTTCTTTTTCACGCATGCTTCAGGGTCTTATCAACACTGTATATGCTTTTGTAGCGGATAGTGAAGTACACATTGAAGAAGTGCCTCTCACAACCTATAGGCATCTTTTGGCCATTGCTTAAAGGCAGATGCTTTCATTGAAGAGCTGAAAGCAGCATTTGTTTCAATAAATTCATGGGTGTTAATCTAATTTGTTACACAGTTATTTTTCTATTTTAATTAGACCTGTTTGCTGTGTTAGCAACTGCAAGATAATTCAAGGTTGGTTCCCCACTCCCTCCCCCCAGGAAAAAAAAAAAAAAAGAGATAGCTGGGTGATGCTAGTGGCAGAGGGTGAAAGCGTCTTTAGGAAAGGGGGACGGTTTGATGTCTTGCTTTGAGGCTGGCAAGTTATTTGGATAACCTGGTCGCTTCAGGCACCATCACAAAGTAAAACTATATGGTCTCAGATCAAGGAAAGGAGGAAGGTCATAAATATCACAGCAGTGCTCCAGTAAAATGCAGTACAATCAACTCCATGAGCTGCAGCTTCCCTACCTGAATTAAGAATGGTTTGCAGCAAATAAGCCCCGATCGCCTGAACTGGAAAAATGTTTTCCTGCTCAAGTCCGCTGCCAAAGGCTGCGATCAGACATGAGCGTATTTCGTGAAGATGACAGTTACTTTGAGGGAAACAAAGTCTGTGCTGATGTCCATGCCAGGCAACCCTAGCGATTTCGGTGCGTAATTTAGGTAACAGCAACCTCCTAAGCATTCCATGCTGAAAAAAACAAGGGGGGGAAATAAACCCAAATGCCAAAACCCCCAATGTCACATCCCTTAAAACACCACCTTTATCAGAATGAAGCCCAATCCCAACCTAACCACCTTTTAGGGGTAACCTCTTCCGACAAACCTCCAAATAAAAATACCATATGTATGCATACAATAAAGAATGATAGTGTAAGTAGATATGAATGAACTCTGACCTTTCCTTCTGGATTGCCCATATGACTAAAATATATGACATCTGCTTAAGGTCAGAGGTCTGTAACACGTATATGAACGTTGTGCCTGTAGTACATGCTTTCCAAAGGCAGGCTGCACTGTCATGGATAATTATGACATCTAGTGTAGACATGTCTCAGTTTCATTTACAGTAGTCAATTGTTTGTTTTGTTTTTGAGAGTAAATATAAATAAGACTTAATCCAGAACTGTAAGACATCTCTATTATAATGGGAGATCTCTTTGGCAAGACTGATAATTTAAAATTAATTAGCTGAAAAACATGATTTTTTTCCCCAAATTAATCTAACTTTTCATTTGCATTTAAATTTGCAGTACATCAGATAATTGCACAAGCAGTCTAGGAAAGCTCCATGCTGGTGTTTCAATGCAAAAAGATCTAATTAGAAAAGGTTTTGACCATAAGAAATAAAAGGCTATATTCTAGCTACAAACCACACGATGCATTAGTAGGATGGGGGTAGGGAGAGAAGGCATCAACATCACCATAGAGAAACGTTCTGCTAACTCAGTCTTGCTGCTTTTCCAAAAACAAGGGGATATATTTTCAGGTCAGTGATTTTCAACTGCTTTCAATTCACAAATCCCTAAATATTTTCCAGCAGAGATGCAGACCTTTGAATAGCAAAATTAAGCCCAAGGGAAAGTACTTGCTTTTCATCTTTACTTGCCATAGGTTTCTGAAATACAGTTCACAGACCATAGGCTGAAAAACATTTTTTAAAAAGATATCTTTTTATTGCAACTTAGCTGTTTTGCTTAGAATACTGCTATCCTAGCTTCAGCCAAAAGGAAGAGGAAGAAGAAGAGACACATTATCCATGCTCTACTGGACAACATTTCTTTGAACTGAAATCACCGATGGTTACATTTTTAGGTCCCATTGTTCTAGGTATGTTTAGGTACAAATTAGATTGCAATCCCTCCTTCTCTAGTTTATCAGCATCAACTAATATTCTCCTAGACCATGGTTTTAGAGATATTTAGATGTTACTTTGTCCAATTAGGCTTAGGCTCTTAGGTGTCTCACATATTTGAAAATGCAGCTTGGCTGCCTACAACACTTACACAACAGAACTGAAAGGACTCACGTCTAACTACCCGAGACTGATCTTCAACGTGTGAGATCTGGTCCTGGTTCAGAGCTAAAATGTCTATGGCCAGAACCATGGACTCAATTTACAGCACAAAGTGAATTACCAATATACTATGTGGAGCATAGGGAGGTGCATACCTGCTGCCCTGGAGAAGTCCTGTGTGTCACTTCCGTTTGCCCAAGAATCTCCAGACATGAGACAAACCTATAAAAGCCTTTTTTTTTTTAATATTTGTCTTTTAGTTATCTGCAGAATCCTTTCCTTCCCTCAGTTCCACTGGAGAAAGGGAAGGGTCCATTGCCCTGATAGAGGTTTACACTATGTATAGTCACTTCCATATTTCCTTTGGGAGTAATCTCATGCATCCATTTAGCAACAGATAAAGGACCCAGCCCTATATGAAGAGTCCTCTACATGACAGATAGTCCCTCAGGCACGAACTTGGAAAAAAAGCATCTTTGTGCCCACTGATCACTAAAGCCCCTAGAGCACTTCGTTCAATCCATGTTTTCTACACTTGTTGGTTTTGATGATGAGCCTCCCTTCTGCTCTTTATATAGTGCTCTCAGTGCAGGCCTTTCCAAGAAACAGTGGCTTGAACAGGGTTCTTCCTGGCTCTTCCCCAACCTCCTTCCAAGTTTTAACTAAAGGTTTGAGCACTAAGCTTCAGCTGTAACTCTGCTGTTTGGCAATGTCACATCATGGCTTCTGGCAATAAACCATAACACAAAGAGGAAAAAACAATACAGTCACCACACACTGGCTGTGGCACAGTCTAGATGATTATGCAGGCTCTTTGCAGTAATGACATCCCCTCCTCTCCATAATTTATACAGCAAATAATAATTTAAAAAAATCCTCATCAGACTAATTTGTACGTGGAGATTGTGCAATTTGACAGAAAACATGACAAAACGGTGATAGAACCGCCAGAACAAATTCTTACGAATTTGTATGATGCAGACGACAATAATCTATTTTTTCCCACAGTGGTTTTGATGTTACTTATTCCCCTTTTTTATTGCTAAGTCTTTTCCCCTGCTAACACACTGTAGAAACCGCTTTCCTGGCAAGCGTCATCATCCAGGGGACAATTTCCCACAGAAATCTGGCTGAAATTCAACATTTGTTTGTAGAATCAAAGATGGATCAAAAAAGGAGGAGAGGAATTCATGAACATATCAACCAGAAATTTGAACGCATCTGCTCTTGCACTTGATGAAAAAAAAAAAAAAATTTGTTGTCTCTTTAGTTTTTGTATGACTGATTGAGACTCAGTCAATACCTCTGATTTGCAATTGGGAGTAACTGTGCTTTCAGAGGGATCCAGATCAAGTACATGAAATATAAACAAAGATCAGTTAACACCAGAAATTTTCATTATGGAACAAAAGACACAGAACAGGGACTTTTATATTTTTTTTCCCCCCAAACAAGTGATGCATATAACATCCTGACAGATCTAATGTTCATACATGTATTACTATAAATCTGCAAAATGCACCACTTCAGTAAAACTTTATTTTGATGAGCTAGGAATCAGTGGTCCAGAATGGCTTCAAAGAATAATGGACTACTACAGAAAAATCCTTCATATTTTTGCATTAAATAAAAGATTTTCCTTTATGTGGCCATGAAAGCTTACAAAATATCTTTGTTACTTCACACAACAGCAATTGGGCTGCTTAATTACAGAAAATTGAAAGTAATGTTAATAAAACTAACAAAAAAAAAAGGCAAAAGAAAAGAATCATGTTGTTGAAAATTGCACTGAAATTTATTAGCCTCTGTTCATAAGATACAAAAAATGAGAGTGAATTTCAAATATACAGGTTTGTCTTCACAAAAAATACTGCCAAATAATTCAGGTCACATGAGAAAGGGCTTCCTTACCATTGGTAACAGTGGGCACAGAGGAGAAATTGAGAGTTAATCCAAGTGACCTAACCCTACCTTGTGTTGTTATATTCTGCCCAAGCCCTCCCAGCGTTATCAACTAATACACCTTCTATTGGTCTTAAACTGCGATTGTTTAAGAGAACTTTGCCACTTAACTCTCGTGAGGTGATGTCTAAATGTGGGTGCATGTCAAGACTGCATGAAGTGATTGCTACTCTGATCTGTGTGTCACATTTTCTTTGGCAGATAAGGGAAAAAAGAGAAAAGGGGGGGGGGGGAAGAGAGTGAGCAGAAGGGATAGCAGAACAGTTCCTGTCTCTGTAAGCTTCCCCTGTGCCATTCCAATTTAAAGATAGACCTTAAGACAAGCACCATGGCGGTCATGTTGTCCACAAGCCAAAGAACAAAGCAACTAAGGCGCAAGGACTAAGGTGCAAGCAACCAAGGCACAAAAAGCAGTTAGGAGACAGTACCTGTAAGCCCATAGCGGTGTTGTGCCATCGACTTCTCATGTCCTAACTTCCCACGCAATTGTTCCTTCCTGCCTCCGATTCTCTGTCGGGACGGATTAACGCAATGTCAGGGGCTCCCGGCCTGACTCCAGCCCAGCGCCAGCAGCGTCTGGCGACTTCGTGTGCCAAAAGTAGGCGACTCGCAGCTCGGCCCGAGACACGTGCCGCGGCTGCGAATGCAGGAGGCATGGCCTCCGCTGAGGGAAGGGGAAAGGGAGCATTAGACCCAGCGGTCACTCATGTCTTATGCCCACCTTGTCTCCGGCTCTTCTAATGCCTACAGACTTATCTTCCACCCCCCCCAGACACTGGGAAACCAGATGAATATGGAGCCAAGTTTCCCATTTAACCTTGGAAGGGTAATTCATTACAACACAAGCAAATGTAGCACAAGCTACTGCTCAGACCTTGAAAATCTGGTTCATTTGCGAAGGGATCCCCCCCCAAACACACACATGGCTGCTGGCTCAGGAGCAGCCATAGCTGCGTTTCCAGAAGCTGTTTAACAGCCGTTTCTGCTCATGGGAGGTACACGGACAATGAGGCAGCAGCTAGGCCGTGCAGGCCAACTGTCTGCACTCCTCAGACTAATCAACCTGAGCAGCTTAGATTTAAAAAAAAAAAAAACACCCACAAAACCCCCAAAATCCCCAAACAACAACAGCAACAACAAAACCGCACCAACACCCCTCCCCTCACCCCCTCCAAAACCAACCATCAAATCCACCCACACACAAAAAAAAGCCCCGATCACGCGTCTGTCTCACCGAGGAGGTGACCAGAAGCAGCGTGGCCCAGGCTCCCTGCCCCTGCCTTGCCTACCAACAGCGCCGTAAGTGCCTATAAATACAGCGGGGACGCGCGCTCGCGGTGCGGAGCCCGCTCGGGCCGCCCTCCCGTTCTCTGGCCTCGTCGCCAGATGCCAGACAGCCCTGTGGGGCTGCAAGGGCACTCCCAGGCTTCTGTAGCCGACCGGAGTAACGTGGCAGCATCATTTGTTTGGGAAACAAAACAATACGGAAAGCTTCAGCTGGATAAGTAGAAACCAAACGGTTTCTTTTAATCTCGAGAACCTGTTGTCTGTACGTATCTGTCTCCCGCCGCACATTTTTCTTTTGCTATTTCTGGACTACAGCACAGACTCCCTGAACAGGCTACTAACCTTAAACGATGCCAAGTAAAATAATTAAATAAACAAATAACCCTCCAATATTCTAAACTCGGGCACTCACGGAACGCCCCCACCACCCTCCAGTCAACAGTAATGTCAAGGGCATTCAACAGACCCGCTCTGAGGACGGGGGAGGCAAACCAGGAATAACCATTCCCAACTCCTCTGCTCCCAGCACAGTATGGGAAGATGAACTCCACGCCCAATAGCCCGAGACGGACATTTGGAAGGAACTAGTCATTTACCAAGCAGATGGTAATCCAAGCCGCATCTCTGCGGATTCAGTGGCAGTGAGGTATGAGACAAGATTCCAGCCCCGGGGCTGGATGCCTTCAAACGGCTTAAATTTTCTCCCTAAATCCTGTTATTTTCTAATTCCAGTTCAGTGGAATCAGACTGAAGCAGTGACTGCCCTTTCCTTGGGCTTCCCTTGGGACAACAGGACTGCGTTTCAACTTTCCAGTACTAACACTGCTCTCCCAGATCTCAGTGCCCGCTAACTTCAAAAGGGAACACACTTGGTTCATTAGATTACTTAATGACATTCATTTTGGCACTAATCTTAAAGCATTTAATGCATTTAAAACTTTAAAAAAAAAACCAAAACAACAAAACCAACCAGTATAACCTAGCAGTCAGAATGGATTTGCCAACAATTGGCGAGGACCTCCATCAGAGGAGGAAGCAGTCACATTTTAAAGACAACGTGCCTTATTCAGCTTTCACCTGAGTTATCATAAGTCATCATCCAGAACCATGCATAAAAATATTCTGTACAATATTACAGCAGAACTTAATTTTTTTCCAACTGAAGATAATGAAACAAATTAAACTCTGGCACAGACTTGCATGGAAGCAAGTAAGAAATGTGGCCACTGATGCCAAGGATAAATCAGGATGGGAAGAGTAAGGAACCACCAATGGTGATACGATCAGCACAAAGTCTTTAGATACTTACATCTGGATGAGTACAAGAATTTGATAATCACGGAACAAACTGCTGTCTTACTAATTCTGAAATACCACCATTCACTCAGGCAAGAACAATAAAAGATGCCAGTAGTGTGAGCTATTTCACACAGATAAGCAACGCTGGAAGGAAGCAAAACGTGCTAAATGTTACTCAAGGGAGGAGAAACAGCAGTAGAGAAAGAATTAGACACGTAGGATAAATTTAGCAGAAAAAGACTACTCACTTGGAAAAAGCACACTACAAGAAAATTACAGACAGGTAAAATAAAGAATTTTTTTTATAATAAGTTACTACAGATGTCATTAATATCGATTAACAATATTTCATTATATTTCTATATAGTTTGATTTATAAATGTCATTCATTGTTGGATCACACTGAAACTGAAAACATCTCGAATTCAAGGTAGATAAATCAGACACAGTTGAGAGGTTTGATGTACTGGGGTAGGTGGGGGTGGAGTGGAGAACAAAACTAACCAAGCCTATAAAAATTTAAAGGCTTCCTAAACACAGAAACTGAAGTTGGTTTTGTGAGACTTCTGGTATGTCCAGCAGCTGGTCTTACAGGCAGTTGGTTTCTCTCTATTTTAGAACTATTACTTTGTGGCTCTCTTGAAATCAGAAATGACAATATGGGTTTTGGTTAATTTTCATGCAAACTCATATAAAGTAAAGATGATTTTTAAAATGTGTTTTGGGGTTTTTTTCCAAGTCCATATGCATAAAGTTCATGTACTTTGGAGGAAATATTCTGCATCTTCCCATTTGATTTGCCTTTGTCTACAAAGCCAAAGAGAATAGCAATCCACAAACATTTGAAATGTGCTGACACAGATAACAGGACAATATTTACTCACAATAAATAAAGGTATTCCTGCTTTAGGTTGGAATATAAGCAGCACTGACAAAAACTGTAGTTGTCTAAAAGCATTGAGTGTGATGCCATCTGAAAGTAGGGTCAATATTTGATTGGAAATTGAAGATTATTTTGCAAATTTTATCTGTTTGCAGGAGAAACAACTGCTCGTCTTTGATGTGTGTATATCTCCTATAAATCCAAGAAGGTAATAATTCCATAGTACAAAGCCAAGACATAACCACAAATGGAATATCACATGCAGCTCTTATCTCAATGGACTGCAAAAAAAAAACCCCAAACCTAGACATATACAAAGAAGGCTAACTTAAATGATACAAGAATTGGAGGGTAAGATACTGAATATGAAGACAGACTAAGGAAGCTAAAGTTACATAATCCAGAAAAGAGGATTGAGCAGAATATGATCTATAAATAACTTACAGGTAACAATATAGGTGAAAGAAGAGAATGATTTAGAGCCCTGGTAGAGGATAAGATGAGGAGCAATTTCCTTTAGCTAAAGAAGGAAAAATTGAACAGGAGAATGCAAGCCAAACATTTGCAAAACCCAACACCCCACAGTAGTATGCATGGGACTGCATTTTAATCAAAGTGGAGCCATTTCATGCATGTGGCAATTCCAACGAATGTGGATGAGTCCTGTGCCTAGCAGGATGCAGCCCAATCCCATGGTCATCTGCCAACAGGATGGACGGGGTTTTGTTTTGCTGTCTGGGCACCCAATAGCAGAGATGAATTCAAAGAGATATTGAAGTTGAATATGGTTTTAAAGTTAGACGACAGGCTGCCCAAAAGAAGTATTTCTATTTTCCCCCGCAACTTATGAGAGACAAGTTGTTAATACTTGTCACTGACAGGAAAAAAAATGCATTAATATGGGGGAAAAAAGTTAAAGATAGACATAGAGCGAGTGCCTAGGATATGTCTCAGACAGCAGGAGAAGACTTGCTCTCAATTAATCCAACTTGCAAATTTTCAAATAATTTCAACATAAGCAATAACTGCTCATAGCAAATAAACTGGAACAAGTAAGTAGAGATTTACCTCAAAGATGGAAAAAAGTGACGTTTGAGTTTGAAAATACATTCAACAGAGCAGCAAGAGTCTACAAAAGAAGACAAGAAGCTGGCCGTAAGATTGGTATGAGATCCAGGAGGCTGCTACTGTACCCCTCATGCTGCTGTACAGCAGCGTGGACTGAGCTAGCTTGAGAGTAATTATTTCCTTGGGCACTGTGCAGGCAGCGTAGCCGTAACCACGTAGCCATAAGCACAACCTGCAGAACCATACCTGGATGCTGGTGAAAGCTCAGGCTCTTCCCTGGTTTTGTGCTGCTGTGGCTACACCACTGTTACTACGTAAGTAGTCCACTTAATGATAGTTTTAAAAGATTTGCAGGAGGACCGCAGTGATGCACTGGTCTGCACTGTGGGCAGCCAAATACTAATGGACTTACATCCAGGGCTTCGCTTCAGCCTAGCAAGGCTTCCCAATAGTCAGGGGAGAATGACTGGCTTCTCAGAAGGGCAATTCAGAGCTGCTCTGCTGGGAGATGCTTCTCTCTCTACTGACTACAGACCGAGCCAAGGGAGGGGGAGGCCTTGTTCGGCAACTTTGTGGGAATACTCCCCCCTCGCATCAGACATACCATACTCATAACCAGATATAAGTCTGCCTACTAAAGTCTTGAAACAGCAGCATTTTACCTTGGATCGCACACTTGTAATACTGTTAAGTGTGTTTCTGATAATCCAACTGATTTACAACGGCTTTATGAAGAGGCAAGCAAGGATTTTTTATTTTTAATAGCATTACTGCACACATCTCGGGAAGATTTTGTTGCTTGATTGCCAATTGTCATGAAAGCTCACATGAGCAGTGGAACAAGAATACACCCCTTTGCCACATAAACATGGCTATTTCAGACATTTCATCTGCAGTGGAAATGTCACAGGTTTAAGAAAGGTAATTGACTGCAGTCCATTTGCTGACAAACATTTGTACCATGTTATTTTTCTACAAACACACCCAAGGTCCACAATCATTATCAGCTCAGAAGAGAAAAACTGCTGTAGTTAAAATTAGCGTAACTAGAGCTACAGGCTGCCCCTCGCTCCAACAGAGGTTTTTTGTTTGGTTTCTTCTCTGTTTTTTATTTTTACATCATGCACTTGTGTCTCCAGTACCACCACAGTACGCTAGATAGTACACCAGTGTTTACTAGGGAGGGTCGGTCAACAGCCAACCAAAGCCTACTTGTTCCATCCCAGTAAGAGTCCCTCACTAACGCAGACATGCCAACATGCACAACTTCACACAGAGGTTTCAGATGCACTGGATGGCACCCAAGACTCACTGCTCACATGCACCGCAGCACCTTCTTGTGGCACTTTTTCCCATTTCATCTGGCATCAGAAGTACTGGGGCTGAGACAGTTTTGCATGGGGGGGTGGAACCTGCCTAGAATATGATCTTTTAAGTATTTAACTGCTGAATATTCCAAGTGGTTGAAATGAAAACGCATGGGTTTTGGAAAGTTCGTATTCTTATTTGAAGTGGTGGTGGACACAATACAACAGGCATTACGGTGTAGAGCTCCTGTACTAACCACTAGACCTTTCCCATATTGTTAAAAGCAACAACTCCTCTTAGAGATGTGGAAAAAAATCCACATAGCAAGGTAAGCATTTTCTACCCAAACATATTGCAAAGACTTTCACTCTCCCTTTCTAATCTCATGGACATACCACACTCACTCCTCCTTTCCACTGGTCCCATGACTTGCAAAGGCATCTTTGCAAACCCGTTTCTTTCTTCTTCTACCGCAACAGAAGGTGCCATCCAGGCTTAAAACTCAGAGGACCTTCTGAAGGGGGAGGGGAAAGTCAGAAGAAATGGATGGGGAAAGAAGAAAGAGCTTGTGAAAACACAGTTTCCATGGATCTTAGAATCACAGAGTCAGTGGAAGAGACCCTTCAAGTTACTGAGTCCAGCCATTAACCTAACACTACCAAGTCCACCACTAAACTGTGTCCCAAAGAGCCAAGACTTTTAAATACCTCCAGGGCTGGTGACTCAACTACTTCCCTGGGCAGCCTGTTCCAGTGCTTGATAACCCCTTCAGTGAAGAAATTTTCCAATCTAAACCTCCCCTGGTGCAACCTGAAGATGTTTCCTCTTGTCCGACCACTTCTTTCTTGTGAAAGAACTCATCTCTTACTTAGATGTGAGCTGGAGCAGTATCACACATCACCTTCACAATGAGATGCCATCCTGCAGCCCAAGTCAACAGAAGTGGCTGGTAGCACCTTTCTGTCGTCACAAAGATGGATGTTCCTGGGATGTAGGAACACAGAGGATCCCAGGGATTAGATAGAAACCTGTTCTCATCCTACTGCTCCAACAGAATAATTGAGGAGAAACTCTGTCAGGGGCTCTGTGGAAATCTCCTCTTCCTCAACACCTTTCTTGGATGGTACAACAGGACAGGGCTACCTCCAGCTCAGCCTTTCACAACATTTGGTCCCCTGCACACATGTTAAAATTCATAGAATCACAGAATCATTAAGGTTGGAAAAGACCTTTAAGATCATTAAGTCCAACCATCAACCCAACACCTTCAAAGTATGTCCCAAAGAATTAAGGCAGAAAATGAATGGAATACATAGAAATAGCTATTTCAGTTTGCAAAAACTAACCACGTAAACTGTATTAAATATAGCTACAGTTACAAATCTAAGATCATCACTGGCTAAGAATGCAGATCAATGGCACTTCAGACTGCCAAAAAAAGAGAAACAAGATATTTATGGCTCCGAATCCCCTCTAATACCGTTTTTGTCACAAAGTCACTATGTGTTTATACAAGCCACAGATAAGTACATAAATTAGGTGCCCAGTGCTTACACAAAACTACTGACTTTGACTAAATATTAATTGACCAACATTACTAGGTTAAAATTAATATATATGAACTCCATACTTTGTTGATTCCATTTCATCAATTAAGAGAGATTCATTTGAACAAATACAGTTCAGGAAGTCCTTTTTGTGAATGAGAACTGTGAAGGCAAGAGAGATTGTTACACGCAGCAGTTATTCAAAGCTGCAGACAGGACTGCTAGTCTCACAACATGAGCTATAAACCCATTTTTGTTTATTACTACAGCCTACCCATTTGACACCTACCCTAATAAGTCGTTCTCAATGAAGAGCATGCAAGTACATACCGTTTTCTCTGGCTTTCCCAAGTACTGAGGATCATTCGACAGGCTTTCTGCAAGAGATGTCTGCACAGTTTTCAAATTTTGACTAATAATCTCTTGACATATTGAAATAAGGTTTACAGCAGAAGACATGCTAAGCCAAAGTCACCACTAGTCTGAATTGGTGAGGATGTAATTTCTGAAGACGCCTTTGTCCTCAGCTTTAGACATATTTGCAGGTCCAAAGTGGTTTTATTCTGTGGATATCCTCACCCCCCAAAAAACTGCTATTACTGTCAAGAAAATAAAAGTACCAATCCAGAGCTACTTCAACTGAGATGTTTCTGTGACTATTCCCAGTAACAGACTTGTTTCTCAGAAAGCAGGAAATTAATTTGCACTGCTCTCCTTTAAACTCGGGCAAACGTGCACAAATTGTACTTTATTTGCCCAGATTCTATAAACAAAAACATGCACGAAATTTAATTTAGTATAAGCATGACAGTTTTCTTTAGAAAGCTGCCAGCCATGGTTTAAAGTTGTAGTTAAGTGAAGTTCTCAGTTAAGTGTTTCAACTGAGTAAGGATTAATAGCTGAAATCAACACAGCCAAGTAAGTATTTCGTAAAATCTAAGTTCCACATAATCCCTGAATATAAAAAAAAAAAAAATGCATCTGAAAAATCTGACTTACAGTAGCAGCATAGGAACTAGAAATGAAACACATTTTAGGTGCATCTGCAAGCTTTAATGCTTGTCCAGTATATTTTAAGGATATTATTTAGAAATACATTTCTTTATCTGACAGCTCAGCTATAGTCTCATCGAGAGCATCAGTTTTTGATGCATTTTTAAGCATGATCTCAGAGGCATACAGAGCTAAAATGAAGGTGACGTTTTATTAGTAGCTGTAGGCAACCCTAGTTCTGGCTACTTTTATTATTATTTATCTTCATATATATATATATATTATCTGCTGCTTTTAACTTTATTGACTAATAATAATATTCGCTAGACTAGACCCCACTAGAGACTGGGTCTTTCCTGTCTAGTGATGGGAAAGCAGAAAGGTCACAACGTAAAAGAAAACTCCATTTTCATAGGCACTTTAATGCATTGCTCTTAACGGAATTCAAGTTGCTTTAGAAAGGTTTAGATATATATTGGTGGGACCTTTACTCCTGAGCCAACTAAAAGCCCATCCATCTGTGCACAATCCAGTGTAATAAAAGCACAGTAAAAAGGATAGCTTCTGTACACTTTTTTTGCAAAGCCTCACTCGCATTTTATTGCCAACTCCACAGCAACTTCACACACCGACTCAAAGTAAAATCAGGGCTGTTCCTTAATGGGAGGTACGACAGGCAAGAAATGGCCACAAAGCTGTAAGATTTCCTTTTAGACAATGAACAAGATTAGAAATGAGTAGGTCCCAGGCAACAGATTACCCAAAAATGAAATCCAGGGATGACAAGGCAAAGTCCAGGTTCCAAATCGTGTGTCAGTGATCTCCTCCCAGCAAGTCTAGGGTCAAGAAGCGGCTACAAACAAAACCAGTGTGTGTATATATATATGTAATCCACCACAAGTGGTGTTGATATATTTGCCCAGCCAAACAACAAAGTAAATAAACAAAGCTCTCTAAAATTTTAGCAAATCCAAAAGTTAAGACTCCCTTCATCAGAAGAAAACTAGTATCAGAAAATAAGGGAATATAAAGACAGTTTGCATAAATGGCCCTAACTCCACCTTCTATCATCTTTTCATTGAAACCGAAAACCAAGAGAGCAGGAAGAGTGTTTTGGAGAAGTCAAACAGCATCATCCAACCATGTTTAAAGTATGTTCATGCAACTGCAAGGAGATCGTATCACCCACAGGCTGTAAAGTACCCCTCATCTGCTGGTCATGGATGTGATCCTACACGGGGGCAACACGAAACAAAACAGGTGAGCCGCTGCGACATTCAGTCAGGACAGTCTTAATAGCTGCAGAAAGAAATTATTTGCATTTCTAGTGTTGAGGCTAACGCAGCCCACTCCCCAGGAACAGGCATCCCTGAAGTTACCATGCCACAGCTGAAGATCAGTGTCTTCTTAAAGCATGCTTTTCAAGACATGGGTGAAATTACTCACAAACGCCAATTAGCTACCAATGAGAGGCTGAGTACTGTGACGTCACATATTACGTTATGAGAGGATATGCCAACAGATTAATTGGGACCGAAGCTCCAAGAGATCTGTAGGCAATTATGGTTCCCATAAGCAAACAGCAGGCCAACAGTAACGCTGGTTAGAAGCGGGGGACAGAGTCACACCCAGTGCCTGACACCCACCGCAAACACCCCCACGTACAGACGCACCTCTGTCAGCACCGGAGCTGCTCTAGTTACGGGAAAGCAGATTGAGGAGGCTCCACCACCGCGGCTCACGTTGGAGGCTTTTGTCAGAGATGTGTCATTCCTGCACAAAACAACAGAAGCCTCCAAAATTTCAGCAGTATTTTAAAACACAGGGTAAGGTTCAGAGTATCTTACTTATCTGACGCTACAAACACTGAAGGGACATTAGACTTTGTTACAAGCAAGGTTTACGAGCTCTTGTAATTTACACTCAGCCTCCTCGACCCCACGTGAGTCCACAGTAAGCGTCGTGGGATGCCCACAGTACCTAATTAACAGCAACAGTCCTTCCGTTACCTGCCGGGCATCCGTATTCGTGCAGTGTGAATGCCGACGGGGGACGCAGGGAGGTGGAAACGAAGCGTATCTCTCCCTCACGGTGTCTGCCTGGAGCCCTTGCTCTTCCTGGAGAAATCTAACGGTGTAACTTCTGCTGTTCCCTACTACGCCACCCAAAACCCAGCGATGTGAACATCTCTGAACTGCGAGGAACTGAGACTCCAAACCTGCTTCTCATCGCTGCGAATGAAGACTCTGAACTTGCATATCAGAACAACAGCCAATCTCTCATATTTTCCTATTTGCAGGACCAAAATGTCTTATTGTAATTTACTCTCATAGGCATAGGTGCAACATACATTAGTAAAAGGCAAATAGTCTTTTTAATCACTTTGATCATATGTAAGCAAATCTCCACCAGATCCAGGCAGCTCAGGAACTTTCAGTTTTAAATCCAGTACTATATAGTAATTATTGAGTGGATTTACAGCATTTACAAAGGTTGTGCCTGCCCCCAATGTTTTTACAGCCTTTTCATTTAAAAATCTCTGCTGCTGTTCTATAGAATGTTTAATGTTACAAAAGAGCTGGCAACATTTCCATTAGCTCCTCTGGCTAGATGCTGGCACACAGCCACAGTCAAGCTAATGAGATCCTCGAGGTACGCACAGTTTTCTTAATTGAATGAAATCACAGAAAAGTCGTTTTATGGTCTTCAAAGCTCAGGTTCTATCTTTCTATCAGTTTATATCAGGCTCAAATGCTGAATAGGTGCTTTACTGCCCACCGATGAGAAAAAATACAAGCCAACAAGGGTAAAGGTAACAGACCATCATAAATACAGGACTAGCTTGGGTGAACATTGCACCAAGTACTTCATTGCCATGTACCTACATCCAAAAGTATTCTTTTTTTTTGGGGGGGGGGGGATCACTTTTCTGTAGCGCTCTGCCTCTGGGATAGTATTCTGCTTCCCTTGTTGCCACCAGGACAATCAGACTGATCAGATTTCATTTTATGAAATCCTCAGATTAGTGCTAAAATCTTATCTGTATTTGCTTACCAACAAATGCATACCAATTTGTATTTAAATGATGACAGGAGTCTTTTTCTAGAGCTCCACTTGCTCTGTGTGCAGCTGCCCAGACTTTTTGCTGCCTGCCTGGGACTGCGGTTTGGACACAGCCAGCCCCATTTTCTAGAAGTTGGCTGAACATTCATAAAGCCTTGCTTTAAGCATCACAGTCAAGTGCTTTTGTTGTTTGCTTTTTGTTTGCTTGGTTTTTATCTTAGTGAAATTATTCTTTGTTTCTTATTACAGACATGACCCTAAACTAGTCTATAAGTATAGCCAAAAGTTTTCCAGTAAACGTGCTGTGAATCTAACAGAAATAAAGCAGTACAGAACAATGCAGAGAAGTGCAAACAGTGTTTTTCTAAACATTTTAATTGCTTTTTTTTGGAATTATTTGAAAATGTTTGTCTCAGTTTGTGAGGTCAAATAAACCCCAAAACAAAAAATTACACATTCAAGTTTTTCACTGAACCATTTTGTAGTTTTCAGGTGTCACTGCAATAAATCATATTAAAAAATGCTGCAGGGTCCTCCTGATGCACTTGTATCAAGTCTACAGGCTGTCTGAGCAACTAGGTTATCCTGAGAACAACAGGTATGTGGACTCTTTTTACTCGTTTTATAAGTTCGCTGTTTATTTATCCCATACTTTTACAGTCAAATCCTGCCGCTGATGCCCACATCCTTCTCAGAAGGAAAGTGTGTTGACGTCACTGTGTTGAGTCTTGACAGTCTTAATCGCTGCTCAATGACTGCCAGCAGCACCTAGCTACAACATCAAGCACAGACCTCTGAGGGGGCGAGTGGCATAAGAAAGTTCATCAGACTCTAAAGGACCATCACAGCTTTGAGGAAAACAAGGTCTGACCTGAGTGGGAGTCTGGTCTGTAGCGGAACAGAACTTAAAAAAAAGTATACATTAACTCTTGCAGAAAAAATCCGTTCATGTTGGTTTGCATTTTTTTTTGAAGTATAGATAATAACTTTTTATTTTTTAAGTAACATTGACTTTCTAGACTAACTGTTTTTTGTGTCTCTGTGCTGAAGGCTTTCGGGGCTCAGAAGGCAAGTCAAAATGCTGAACAGCGTGTGTATACACAAGATGACAGCCTCTGGCAGGAGACAAAGGCTTCAGAACACGGGTGAGCACAGCGAAGGGCCACCCGTGTGCGTCAGGGACGGGGGGGCTGTCTGCTAGAAATCTTGGCATACTGCTCAGGTGGGAGTTTGTTGACCTGAGCTTGATTTCTGTGCCCGATTGATGAACATTAACATATGATTGCACTTGCTGAATATTTTCATGGCTTTCTAACCACATTTTAGATGCTTGGACATATTCGTCATCTCCCTCTTCACTCTCCCTAGCCGATGGACACTACACCCTTAAGACTAGGTGGATGTCTATTACAAAGATTTTCTGCCTGATTCTAATCCGAAAGAGCTGGCATTGGGTTGGTATGTTTTAATTAAAACCTCCTTCACTCAGCTCTTTTTTTTTTTTTTTTTTGTCTTATGGAGCATCTATCAATCAGGAGGAGTCACCGTAGGATGCGCCCACTGGCACGAGGCCATTTCATCCCCTCCCCCAACCCCAGACACTGACTTTTTTCTCCACCTCCCCTCCCCCCCCAACTTCATTAACTAAATGCACTGAATAAACCTTAACATCCCAGCTAAATCCTATTGGCCCTGGATTTGCTGCTTAATGCTAAAACCCAAGCGACCCATTTTTCTCCTGTTGATACCTCTATTGCTGATGGCAGCCAGCAGAGAAAAATACCTGACCTTAAAATATTTTAATGTAAGGAACAAAACCCAGAGAATTCATCACTCACTCTTTCTGCTGCTGCTCGTGAACTTTACGTAAGCTCTACTTCATGTGTCAAAGCCTCCCTTGCTTTTGTCCTTCATAGGCACCACAGTGAATCTGTTGCTTAGTAAATGAACGCAACAAAGTGCATCTGTTATTAAAAGTGTGACGAGATTTCTTTTAAAGAAAAATGATCTTGCAAAATCTATGAAAATAAACACTTCTGTGCATTTGATGGTCTCCAGTCACGATGTTGTTATAAACATCAGAAGATGGAGACCCCGCCACCTGAAAATCTTTGGGAAAGACTGACAATGAGAGCAAACAGTTACAGTGCTACAGATTAATTCTCAGTTCCTTTCCTTACATTTTGCTTTAAACTGTAATAGTTTGCCTTCCCGATTTCACAAATGCAACAGAAAAGACTAAAGATTATTCACCACCTCCCAGCCTCCTGACTGCCAGCCCTCATGCTGACAACACCCCAGTTGTCATTGCTCTACCTAATCCCACCACGGCTCAGCCACCCATCGCTTCCTCCTCTGTCCGTGATGATGAGCGGGAATGCCGACGGTCACTTCCCAGCTTTTGACTCTTTATTCCCAAAGCACCCAAATTGGTTTACTCATCCAGCTACAAAGCCTCGTCGGGTAGGGGCCACCAGCCTGCCTTACTCCTGCTCCATCAGACCTCCAACCACTCTGCCCCTCCCCCAACCCATCACCACCATGACCACCACGTGTTTCTGCCGCTTCAAAACCCTTCCCTCCCGCAAATACCTTTTTCACACTTCTGCCGCGCATCTCCATGGCTGCAGCCACATCCCCCATCAGCTTTGCAAGCTTCTCCACAACTTCCTGCTGCGGTGATACACCCTCGCCCTACTGCAGGGTCCCTTTCCAGCTGTCCCTGCCCAGTGTGCTCGGCTCCGGCCTCCCAGCCCTGCCGAGCAGGAGGGATGGCTCATCCTCTGTTCCCCCGGGTCCTGTCCCACTTCCCCCAGTGCGGAGCACGGCGAGGGCTGTGAACTACCGTGCTTTGGCTCGGACAGCCTCTTGCCCTACCACGGCTCCGCGGCAAACAGCTTCACAACCGAGCACTACCCTCACGACTTACAGCAGTCGCTTGCCGCGCTTTCAGTAATCCGTTGGAGAAGGTCATTCCGACCAACACAGCAAATCTTTGGATTTGACTTAGATTTTTAGTAACACATTTCACTTTACATTGATATCAGGCCTCAACATCCTAGAATTCCAAGGGCTGCATCCCGAAATGCCTACCCCACGCACACCCAGTCCTTCCCCTGGCAGGTTCCTGCGGCATTCTGAGGCCGCAAAGGCTGAAAAGAAAAAAGGAGCCTGGACATCCAGTAGAAATTCAGTTATCCTGACAAAAATGATATTTACAAAGTACCTAAAGGCAAATCTAATCTAACACTGAAGATATGCAGCACAGGTTACACATTAAGACTATTAGTACGACGTCCGTTATGAGAAGGCTTTAAAATAAAAATGCTTTCTTACTGACTGTGCACTTGTGTTAATGTATTTCTTACCAATACCACTAATGGAGCATTCATCATGTTTCTAGGTTCTCTGAAGTAACAATATATTGAGCCATGTAACAATAAAATGGATATACCCATGTCATTGCGCATTATCATACTGCACACACTCCACAGATGTGTTTAAATATGGTCCTTGAAGGAAGTAACGGCAACTGCCTTCAATATGACAGAAATATTCAAACCCGCATAAACTGTAGACCAAGAGTAATAAGGAATGGAACCACTAAAACAAACAAACAAACAGTTACATTCTTGAGGACTTATTTTTGCAGCACAGATACAGATAAGAGGAAAAAAGGGGACAAGGTCTTTTGTAAGAAGCCATCTATTTCAGATTGGAAGGAGAATGAAAATATTTTTGTTCACCTGATTATAGATTAAGAAGGTATGGAGTAATAACCACATGATTGATCAAGTTTTTCCTTTTCTTGAATACAATGAGTAGAAGACTAGAGAGATGATGTATTTATTAACAGGTTTATGAGTAGGCAAGTCTCAGCTTTTCAGTTTATTTTTGTAAACTCTTGCCTGATTCTCAGTACGGCCGGTTCCTGGATTCCATTTTGAACCATCCTCAGTGATAGTTCATGAAGTTTGCACTAGGAATCTTTGTAGGGGTAAGTGGTGAACAAAAGGATTACCAGCTGCTCAGCTCCCTTTTTTACTGTTGTTCTACTTTTAAAACTATATATAAAAGAAACAAACAAGACCTACAGCTAGACTGAATAGTACACACTCTTCTAACAGCAATTTAATTTTTTTTAAACATTTGAAGATAGACATGCACAGCAATTTCCAGCTATGACTGTATTTTGCTGTCTATGATCTACACAACAGCTGTTAAAATATGATTAGGTAGTATGTGTTAATGGAGCGTTTATTTTTTCAGTAGTACCAGTAGGGTTATCAGAAACACACACAGAAGCTGTACACTGAACGTAACTAGATCCAGTGTAATAGGACATTCTAGCAGATGGATCAAAGAGATTAAAGCATAGTTTTCAGCGCACAGTAACAAAACTTCTTGCATCTTTTAAATTAACAATAAAAATAATTAATAATAATAATAATAAAAGAGAGGCATGAAGTCCAGAGTGCTCTCTTACTACTGTTACCATTAAGCTACCACATCTTTCCCAACTTTTCTTTAAGGAACACACACTTCGAAGTTTCACTTTTCCCCCACCGCACAGCACAGAACGACGACACGGTTATTTACTCTAGCCTGTTTACATCAGCAACTTAACCCCCCGCCCCCCCCAAAAATCCTTCAGAAACGTTACCAGTTAAATGACAGGAAGCAACTTCCAATGCTCATAACCCCAAAATACGGGAGAGTATTCCAGCTCGGTTGCTTGTGACGGCGATGCCGCTTTACAGTACGTCAGAAACTTCTTCGCCTCTGCCTTTCTTCCGTGCGTTTCCTGGGCGAGGGCCAGCGCTCGCCTCTCCCCATTTCACGCTACACTTGCGGGAAGGGACGATGGGGACGCAAACCTCTCCCCCCCTCCTCCCCCCCCGCCTCTCAGCCGACGTTCTATGTCGCTTAAGGCCGGGGCCGCCGGCTCGGGCGGGGCCGCCCCCCGGCAAGGGCGCTGCTTTCCGACCGGCAGCCCCGCACAGGTGTTTTAGGGCGGCTCACTGGGGCGGGTGACAAAGCCGGCCCCGGCCCCACACCAGGCACTTCCACGGCAACTTGTTGGTTTCGGTCTTTTCACGACTCTGCCCATGGCAGCCCGGTCCCGCCAAGAGAGGGGAGCGACACTCAGCCCCCAAAGCACCCGCAAAAGCGGCGTGCTCGGCTCCCGCACGCTCAAAACAAGGCAGATCCCCCCCCCCCCCCCACCGCAGGCAGCACCCCCTCCTTGCCTGGGCTACAACTGCGGAACGCGGGAGAAGGTTCCTCCTCGCCTGCTCCCTCCCCGCTCGCACCCCTGCGTGGGGCAGAGGTACCCACCTGCTGCAGCGGGCCCCCGAGCCCGGCCGGAGCCCCACGCCGCTCCCTTCCTCCCGTGGGGTCGTGCAGCCGGCCGGCTGCCTCCGCGCCGCCCGAGCGCGGACAGATGGCCGGGAGCCCCGAGCCCTGCCAGAGTGAGGCAAAGCCGGCCTTTTCCCTTTTTTCCTTCCTTCTTTTTTTTTTTTTCCTCCCCCCTTTCCTCCCTTCTCCCCGTTATCCCTCCCTTCCTCCCCTGGCTTAGCCCCTGGCAGATAAGCCCGAGTCAGGCAGAGCAGGCTCACAACCCCCCCTCCACCAATCATTTCAATTAGTGCCACATGAGAGGAGCTTCTGCCCAAAATCTGCTTAAGAAAGGGCCAGAGGGCAGGGCAATCTCCTTTGCTCAACAATGACCAGAAGCTGCTATAAATATCCAAACAAAAGCACTGTCAAGGCCAGGAATGTCACATCCTAATGTGATAAAAATTGTAAAAACCCCATGTACACAGGAGGCAAAATAATTTAAAAAAAGACGAAAAGCAAATTGCCACCTTCCTACTCTCTCCCCCAGTACGAAACCTTGTAATATGTTAACAAAGTTGTATACTTCTGGGTGCCAAGCTATTATGTTTTTGCGGTCCCGAGCGGCTCGCTCACAATCCCTTTGTGACAGCTGCGCGCCAATATTTATAGGTACTCAAGTCTCTCTGTCTTATATAGCTGAGCAGAGTGACCAGGGCTGGTCAGAGGTAGCCTCCGACCCCTCAGATACGTTGCATCACACAAACAGTGTAAGCAATGACGTCTCTGAATTGAAACGTTAACGAGAGGTTCCCAATGTGCCAATAAGGGAATCAATACATTAATAAAGTACAGACTCGGGCGCATTTGCATCAAAACCGGGGCGTTTTATCTGATGTGATTTAGACACGTTTTACAGCAACATATCCCAGCGTGGTGAGCAAGGAGAAACACCAGCCTGAGGTTTCTAACTACGCAGTGACTTAGAGCTGAAAACTCACAAAACAAAACCGCCCCCCCCCACACCACCCTTGATCCATCAGAGTGCCTCCACCAGCGGCGCCTGGCCCTGCAGCCTGGGCACCACTGGGCAAGCCTCCAGTTCGCGCCGCAGGAGTGGCTGAATGCTGCCCGCTCCACCGGCACGGGGAGGGCAGGGCAGGGCAGGAGAAGGGAGCGGTTTCGGTCCCATTTGACTGCTTGTAAACTCTGCAATGCCTCTGAGAGAGTAATTTCCAGCCTGTGGATGGCAGGATGACAACAGCTAGGTTCATCTGAGGGGAAGCCGACGGCCACTGTCACCTAATTCCCCCTGCAGACGTTCCGAAGGTAATCACTGCAAAGGGAGGGCACTCAGCTGATGTCCCTCCAACTCTCGTGTCTCAATGTTTATGGACGAATCTATGTAAAAGTAGTTAATCCTATTGACTAACCTCATGCTCTTTCAGAATTGAGATAAAAGCCGTCTGAAATTATCCCCGTGTTTCCTCTGTTCGGTTTCCACCAACTCAACAATAAACTTCTCTTCTACTACAAATAAATGTTATTTTCTTCATTTCATTCCCATGCCCTCCTCTGATCACACTTGTTTGTCCCGCTGCAGCGCACACTGCTTTCTCATACTAAACCCATTCACATACAAGCTTATCCTCAAAGCACCCTTACCCTCAAAGGATGTCCAGAGATGGTTTTTGCTGGTTTATTAATTCCCTGAATTTAAGCATGTGCCCTACACAACAAAGAGTGTACTTTTAGAAGATCACTTGAAGAAACGCATTTGAAAGAGAGAATACTTAAGTGAAGCTCATGCAAAAAACCCCAGTCCCAGAATCACTTGGGATTGCGAGAACAATACCGCCCGTAAGATTTCCAGACTTCCTCGTTTTAGCTGGGACAGAAAAATTCTTCATTGCAACAAAGAGCTTTCAGTAACCCAGAGCGCACAGATGCAGAACAATAACACCAACACCAACAACACAGACTAAGCATTGTCGGGCCAAAGCCGGCGGCCCACGGGCTGGCAGAGCCCTCCTTGAGGACGGGGGAGAGCGAAGCAGAGACCCCCGTTCTGGCACAGGCAGGGTGGAGGTCCACCCAGCCCCGCGCAGCCGCCGGAGCTAGGGCAAGGACGCCCAGCTGTATTTGCAAGGTATTGCAATACAGCTAATAAACCCCGCCAGTTCCACCGGCTGATCTTCACATGGGGTCCTGATTTTACTATAAGCAGGGCCAGGCTGGGCGTCCGCAGTGGGAAGTACAGACATGCTTTGCATTGCAAAGGAGTGGACAGGACCTTCTCCGAGGGGAAAAAAAAAAAAAAAAATATCCTCAACAACAAAAACCCCTCCAGGTAAGCAGTAAAAGATTTTTAGTATAATGAGCTTACCTGGGAAAAACATGACCTATGACTTAAACAGCTGCATAATTGTAACTGAGTAACAAGACAGCAAAAATAAGACACTAATAGAGTGAAATGCAAGATTGTGTGCATGGTATAAAAATCCAGCCAGCCAGGCAGATGAATAAATCGGCGGAACTGAGCCATGGATGCCAGAAGTGAAAGAAAAATATCCTTCTCTCTGAATTTTGGGTGGTTTTTGTATCTTTCACTTCCTGGATCAGGTGTCGTTCCGGAGTTCAGAGACAACAGGTAAAAAAAAAGGGCTATAAAAATAAACAATATTTCCTTGTCTTGCCAAAAGGCCCTGCTTGAGTTGATCTGCCTTGACCTTGTCCTCACTGTTTTGCTTGCTGCCTTCCTACACCAGCTTTTCCAACCTATGGATAAAAATGGTGGGGGAATCGAATCTTGCAACCTCCCTTAAGGATGCTGAAAATGTAACATGAAGAAAACTGCGTGGATGGAAGTATGCCACACAGAGAGGTATTCAGAGGGGCTCTCCTTTGTAAACTTGAAAGTGTTCAAAATGCCATTTGCTTTACAGATCAAAATGCTGTATTTGACGATAAATCTAAGGGACAGATGACAGAAATCTCCGTGAGCAATGTCCCCAAAAGAAAGTGTATAAAGAAAAGATACTGTTTAGTTTGTAACAGCTTAGTATATTTGCAATTTTAAAGTGTTTATAAAATATTCCACCAATAGATCAGGGTAAGACTTCTTGTTTTATAGAGAATTATGACTATTACCTGGAAGTGCTTTAAGTTAACTCATTATGGAAGTGGAAACCTGGATCATGTACATTGGTTTCTCATATTTGACATAATTTCCTGGAGAAACGAGCCTATATATGGAAAGCTATCCCCAAGCACTGGTTGAAGTTTTCCCTTAAATACTGTTTTGTTTGATAAGTGAAAACTAACAACACCACCAAATCATCTGGTATTAGTGTTCATTTCTTTTACATGTCCCTGCTCTTGGAAAAAAAAATAATAATGGATTATGCTATGTCTTTGTCTGAATAAAATGTTGCAGTTCCGGAGATAAAGACGTATTCAGCTGAGCAATTAAATAGCTAAATAAATGAATCAGCAGAGCAAAAGTGACAGATTTAATTACTGCTTAGAGCTAGGAAGGGGAACTAATTATGGGGTTCATGAACCACATGCCATTCTTCTCTTTAAGTATGTGCTTTGATTCTTCTGGATCAAGCTCTGCAAATGCAGGAGCACCATGCACCAGATTTAAAAAAAAAAAAAAAGAGGACAAAAAAAGAATAAAAATCTATTCAAAATTTGGAAATAAAGTCTAATCTTTGAAGAAAGAATAGTCAATACTCTGTTTTAAAAGACCATGTTCAATTGACTCTGTACCATGAGTTAAGAGGAACCTTCTTTTAAGTAGATAAGCACTAAAAATGTAGTCCTCCAAAAAATGAAAGCACAATGAAGTTCACTGGATGTGAATAAACCAAAGATTGCAACAGAAAGCTCTGGTAACTGAGGCATAAAGCATACAGCCATATCAAGTGATGAGGAGCCCTATTCATCAGGAAGCATCTGTAGCTGGGAAGCCCGAGAAAGCTGTTGATCCTAGCTCTCTACTGCTGTGGTCTGTCTACCACAGCAAGCGATACAGTTCAAAAAGATGCTTTTGTGGCTGCCAATGGCAAAGCCACCAGCAGTGGAAAATGCTGTTCCTCAGTTTCTGCCTTCTGTTCCATTTCTCTACTTTATATTTATTTTACCATCCTAATTTTGTTCCTGTTTGATAAGACTGTCAATGCCAATTATTTGAGCTTCACGTTAAAATCATGGGCCTTGTGGTATAATCCCACAAACACAGAACTCTTTCCCTCATAAGTGAGAGGGAGAAAGAAGAAAAAAACCCACACATACGGCATTTGAATCACATTGTTCAACTAATTACATAATTTTGGGCAAGTTTACGGCTAGCTTATGCAGATGAAACGAGACAGGTATCATTTCAGGAAAAAAAAAGGCAAAAAAAAAAAAGCACTGAGCTATATTTAAAAAAAAAGAATTAGTGGAGGTAAGAGAGGATAATTCTTTCATTCATAGCCAGTGGTTTTCTAAAATTAAAATCTCAATGTGTTGTTATGTCTGGTTTAGAGTAATTTTAAAAATCAACACATTTGCCTCTTCTAAAAATACTGCAAAGAAAGAGATAAATAACTGCATGGCTGACCTCGTACTCCGTTCTGAAAAACACTCAGACCTTCTACTCCACTGACTTTGAAAACCTTTAAAATCAGAACACGATGTAAACAATAAAACACCTTATGGCTGGGAAAGATCTAAATCTACCACAGCCATAGCCACGTTCTCTTTCCACGCCACCAGTAATTTTGTCAGAATGAAAATAATTGTGTCCAAACCCAGAGATGTAGGCTGATCCCTGGGAAGGCTCACTGGACAATCACAAATGCCATCATCATCCAAGATTACACCATCAGCTCTGCTTGGCTGAAATTTTGTTCTCTGAAGGCAGCCAAAACCAAGGTCTATTGCATCAATAAAGTCTAAAACAAACCCTATCTTGAAAATCAGTGTCTGGGCTTTCTGTATCAAGGGAGACTGTATCTGCAGACAACCAGGAGCGCTGTATATCGAAGATAAGGTAAAACCAGGATTTTTTTTTTTTTTTTTTTTTAAATGGAATTATGGTATAGCTCTATAAAAGTGACATCCCTTGCCTGGAATGAGAAGAAAATGCACTTTGTACCTAGACACACAGCAAAGCAGAGAGGAGCTATTCTTCAAAAAAGATGCCTTACCTGGAACATTAGGTACAAGCTGCATTAGTGCTCGTACCGTATGAATTTTACAGCACCTATTATCCATGTTAATAAAGCCAGATGTCTACAGAAAGTCACAAAAGTACCAGTGATCATGAACCTTGCAGCGCACGTGCACAACTGATATCTCTTAATAGAGACGTTATGATTGTATAAATAACCTCAGTGGAGCGTGAGGATGGAAAAGGATCCCACGGGCAGGGGCAGCTAGTCAGCAGGCTGCTGAAGGACGGAGGGAGAGTATGCTCTCGGGGCACAACACTTCTGATCTCAGGAGGCAAAATGCCGCAAAATCTGGCAGCCCCTGCCAGGCTGGCACGGAAACGAAGCGTCTCTCAGGTGTTCCTCTCAAGACCGGACATGATCAGCATTTGCCCTTGCGTCCAGAAGCACAGCTCCAGAGGAATACAGGGCGTTTGGAGGTGGAAGTCACACAGAAGCGAGCTCGCCGCCTGGGAGGAAGGCCAGCTCTATGAATCCACCATCTTCTGCTCTCACCGCAGGGCCATGCCAAAGAAATCCCTCGTGGGATACGTGCAACAGGAGTCATGGTTAAGTATAGACCAGAAGTGAATTTGTCATTGTTTTATTTATACCCTTTTGCTCTCAATCTTGCCCTTGGCTGTCCGCCCTTAAGTCTTGCTTAACATAATTTTGCAGTGTTTCACCACCCAGCCAGTCTGGTGGAGTGGAGAGACAAGATGAAACATAGTGAGACCAGTAGGTTCTCGGTAGAAAACAAAGGCAAAGGAGGGTGCACAGGGTGTCTTGAGCCATAGGTGCCTCCTCCAGCAGGGTCATAGAAGCCCGGAGCTGGCAGGTATTTCCTTCCTATTTTCAAAGGGTCCCTGGGGGATGGAAGGGAAGGGAGGACTTTCCTAGCAGGGAAAGGATTAGCCCTAACAGGCATGAACTAATTCCTCTCCTGCAAGAAGCAGGTGGAAAAGCAGTACTCCACAGATCCGGGCGAGATCTGGGTATTCGAACAGGCTCCGGCTCTTCCCCTGTCCCCTACAGGGAAGGCAGAAGGTCACTCTTCACTGCCATGGGGAGCGTTCCAGTTTATCAAAGCTACCCTTGGGGAGGTTTGCTTGTGAAGATTTACAAAAGAGGTGACTAAGTATGCCAGTGGGTGTCAGAAGAGTTGCTAGTTGACTGGTACAAAGAAGAAATTACTGTGTTTTTTGTATAAAGTCTAAATAACATTTATACACTACTAATCACAGGGCTAAAAATAATTTAAAAGCACCCACCATTTTCTTCTTTTAAAATTCAAATAAGTGACTTTTTTTTTTTGAGTGCCCTATTACATTTCCCTAATAGTTCACTGAAGACTGAAGCAAACACCCAGTCTTCACTGAGTACTAATATAAAAAAAAATCAAGCTCCTTGACAATAATGACAACTGAAATAATGGGAGCCACTGCCCAAACCAAAAGCTGCAGTAAGCACCCAGCCGTGATGCCCAAAGGGTTTTCACTGAGAAAGGCAAGGACGCCTGCATACAAACGTCAGAGTTAGCTTACTGTTGGAATAAGTTGCATCTGAGAAAAAACAGAAATATGCCAGAAACAACATGAACTGGCTAGAGGGCAGCCCTTGAAGACTGAGCCTGAGCAAAACTCCGAGAAAGTTCTTTCTTTCTTTTAGAGCAGTGGTACACCAAAGAGGAAGCAGCCATAAGGAGTATAAAATAAATCTGATCCTCACAAGCCTCACAAATACAACTCTTGACCTAACTCAGATATGAAAAGGGAGATTATAATATGGCTCACTGTGACACTTTTGAACAATTAGAATAAAAAGCTCTCTTGATTTGTAAAACCAGAGAAGCAGTTACGTTGTAAAATTCTCCCACTCTGAGAAAGATTGGCTGCAACATGAGGGAATGTCACAAGCAGAGGATGGACCAAGAGAACAATTCATAGATCTATAGGAATAGTTTAAATCTATCACTTAAGGTCTGAGGTTTGCCAGCTTGAAGGAACAAAGCTCCAGGGCACAACAACCAGTCAGACAGTCATGGAACAGACTTGGGAAGTTCCGCTTCTAGATGCCGAATTTGTAATCTCTGGAAATTCCCATGACTGAAGGTGTAGAAATCGCCAAGCTAAAAATCCTGAAAACACAGAGCAGTTGGAAAGTTGAAACTGAACCACCTTTGTGTTCAAATCTCAAGTGCAGACGGTAACGGCCGAACATCCATTCATACTGGAAGGAAACTGTTTTTAACACTAATCTGATGACGTTACAATAAAAAACCTGGGGTAGCAAAAGGAGACACTGAGGTAGCCAGGAGCAGAGAATGAAATGCTGATAATGTCATCTGCATTTTGGAACGAGTAGCGTGGTACAGACAACATTCAGACCAGGGACAGTCCCTGAATTTCTAAATATAAGCAATGCCATGATTATTCCTCATTCAAGACTATAAACAATTTGCATGCCTTTTATTCTAGAGCCAGCACAAGACTTTCCAACGGCTCAGACAAAATTGACACTCAGTCCTCCTAAAACAAGAGACGGGATAGGGCCATCCCTGCCCGCCGCAGGAAAGTGGGGAATTGCAATGGAGAGATCTCGAGGATTCACGCTGCCGCTCCGGCTGCCTCCAGGGACTGATACCCGCCAGCTATCACAGCTGCCGGCGCTGGGCATTCTACCAATAGTTTCCACTCCTACTTTAGCGGCAGCAGCAGTTTCAGGCAACCTGTTTTTCCCAGTCCTAATATGGACAAAATTTGGGGGGGGATGTTAAGGGACATGCGCTTTGTCTTCCTAGCAGCCCGCTACCTTAGGCCATTTCTGCTTTGCCTGTGCGCGCAGCCAGTCCAGTTTGCGGCCGGGAGCTGAGGACGCAATTTACCTTTGCTGCTTCTGCATCCTCGGGAGATTCAGCAAAGACTACGTTCACCAGCATCATCTTCTAATTCTTCTGAGAGTCAGGGGCCTTGGCCCTAAACGTATGAAGTCCACCCCATGTCAGTCTTAATTCTTCTGCAGGGGCATCAGTATAGTAGCATTCTCAAAAAAGCAAACAGTTCACCTATAATGATCAAGAATTTTTTAATGCGCTGTCCATATTGTGCTCTTCAAGTTCCTTATGAAAGAGTTTGAGTGCACTGAAATTCTTGATGTAAAAGCCTACCGTGAGATATTTCAATATGCTGTTGCAACACCAGAGTTATCAGTGTGCCAGGGTAGAGTTTGCCTAGTTTGATCAGGAAACTACTGAAGAGCCGCCGAGTAAATAATAGATTTAAAAACAGGAACAGCTTTGAAGTGTGTATTGGCGGTTGCTCATTGTACAGTACTGTCAGAACAAGTGTTTCATCAGTATTGGCAGATAACGCTGAAATTTCAGTAAATATTAGTGTTTCGAGCTAGAGTTATTAAAGCCTTATGCAGGTACATTTGTTACAGCTTTTCTGACAGATTATACCACTGTTGGCCAGTGTAGCAACAACAGGAAAACATGCAGAATAATAATTTTGTTCAACATAAAATCATACCTTGCCACACCATAATGACTTTTTATATCCAGCTTCATATCCTACTTAATTCCATTAATTTTTTTTTTAAATGTCTGAAACTTTACTGAGAGAGAATACTTCAGTGATGCTCACCAAGTTCAGACCCCTTCTCCACCTGCAGATTTCCACTGTGCTCTCTTGAGATTCACTTTGTGTTTTTGTGCCTTAGCTCCACGGACATAAAATAATCACCTTGTCCTACCTCACAGAGCTGCTATTAGCACAGCCCATGTAGATTCTGGACCGTTGCAGCATTATGGGAGAAAAACGGTTTATCTATGTACCATTTTGTGTGCACATTTTCTACTGAGCTTTTAAAAAAAAATCTAAACTTGTCTCTTGAACACTTGTTTTTAATTTTCTTTCCTAACTTCCATCACTTCGTTTTGCCTTGTACTGTGCTGTATCTGCTGGTACAGTCTTCTTCCTCCTTCAGTCATTTTTTCTGCGTCATATAAGTGATGAGGTTTCTCTCCGTATTTCTTCTCTTCACCATTGCATTCTTCTTATTTCTCCTATATTGACAGGCTCTCTAGATTGAGAATAGATAACTATTCCCAAACTTATTCACATCTTTGTATCTCCTTTCTTATTGCTTTGAGCCTTTCCTTTCCTGTCTGTATACCATCCTGCTTCCTCTCCTGAAAGAATTTTCTCCCTTCGCAGGGGTGAGGGAGAACCATGCAGCAGCATTCATTGATGAGGAGGTAGGGAAATTAGAAAGAGTGCCTGATCAGAGAGCTTTTATTTAGGATACATGTAGGCCTTTAGCTATGTGTAAAACACCTCAATGAAAAAGATAATGAGTGCTTCAGGGTAGGGACGGTATCTGCCTGAGATAAGCATTTCTCCAGCGCTCGGTGCAAAAAAAGCTGCTATCCTCGCAAAGGCCTTAGACTTGCTACAGCTCAAACTCCAGGAGGCTTTACAGGGTAAATCTTACATTTTGGACCCAACTGGAAAACAAAAGCAAAGCCACTGCATGCTACAAAACACGTGTTTTATGGGCTGATGGCAGCCCAGGTGCTGACAGTTCCCAGCTGCCTATTCCCTTGTCCTGTGCCACGGACGTTCAAAGAGCGCAAGTCAGAAGCAAGTAATGCTGTCATTTACCTTGATTTCAATCATCTGGAGGATCTAGACATGTCCTCAGAAAAATAAGTTAAAAATCTCATTGTTAAGCCTAGTGAAAAAATGATGCTTACAACTGCAACTTGGCCTTTCAAAGAAGAACTCAGAATCCAGTAGAATTCCTCGAGTAAGAATAGATATATTATTTATATGTATAGTGATATTAATTTTTATATTTCCTTTGCTTTCAGGGTTGGTAAGCGCATTTTTAAAGTTTGATAATTGCTTGGTCCCAAAAGATAAGGTATCTCCTCCCTGCAAATCTGAAGAAATGTTAGAGTTGGCAATACATCGCTGGAAGGAAAGCCTTACTTTGATAAGGCTCAAAACAGACCCACCATTTCTGCGCGGAGCAGCGGGCTCAGGGAGAAATCGGCATCTCTCCTTCCGGAGTGGCTCATAAGCAAAAGCTGGCAGGACTCAGTCCTGCAAGGCGCTGACATAACCTGGTACCGTACTTTGCTGCTTCAGGGTGCGGCGCTCAGCCGCTGCCAGGATATAGCCAAGTATCGTGTTTGTACACACCGGTATGTGTACAAGAGGCTGAACCTGCCATCTGGAGACTGCTCATGAGTGAGGAAATTTAGGCAGCTGCCCAAGGATGAAATTTGCCTCTGGTTTGGGGGACCTGCTCACTATTCAAGTCCCACCAAAGTATCTGGAAGCTTTGCTGCCTCAGTCTTCCTCAGCTTTGAGGCAGGACATATGCACACATGTGCATATATCCATATCTAAACCTCTGTCTATATCTGGGTATAACTTTCAGAAAATAGAATTTATTCCTAGGACTTATCCCACTGATCTATAGTGCAAGCTGCACTGAAACATTTTTCAGAAGTGATTATTTTGGTATAATCACTGTTTCATCTGCCTGTGTAAGTTTTCCCAGCCTGTTCTTTCCTCATGCTACTCTTTCCTTCTCATCCATGCATGCTTACACCAACCCATCCTTTCCTTATCCATCTTTGTAGATGGTTTCCCTTTGCTTTTTTGTCCCTGTGATTTGGATTTTACAAACGTTCCCTTTACGTTTTAGTTCATTTTCTGAGGGGACACAAAAGAGAGAGAAAGCAATTCAGAAAAACAAGAATTACTTTATAACTTTAACTACATAACTAATGCCAGGTCATGTTGGGGGAGAAGGCAGGGAAGAGAAGGCAGAAAGAGAAACTCCCCAGAGTTGTCTGTTTTTTCTAGACCATTTCAATACACAGCACAGTAAAGGAGATTACTAGAAGTTCTTCTGAAAGTGGAAGTCATTTGCCAACCAGAAAAATAGAAAAGAATATCAACTCTGGCAAGCTAAATTTAATAAGCCTGGCCAAAAAAAGATTTTGAAGAGCAATTTGCTAAAGGCATAAAACTGATAATAAAACATTTTTTAAGCACATCAGAAACAGGAAGCCTGCCAGAAAGTCTGTAGGGCTGATAAGTAACTGTGGTATGAAAGGGGAGCTCAAATAAGATCAGACTGTACACTGGCAAAGTGAGAAGAATTCTTTGCATAGGTGTTCACTATTGAAGAGCTTTTGGAGGTTCCCAGTCCAAAACCTTTCTTTACAGGGAACAAGCCCTTTAAAACTGGTTAGACAACAAGAAACACACAGTAGAAGTAAATGGTCACTCTTCACAATGCAGAGTTTTCTACTGGATCAGTGGAGGAAAATGCAGTGTGCAACATAGTCGTCAGTAATTTGGATAAGGCTGAATAGTGAGGTGGCAGTTAATCACACTAAAAGTTATTTAGGGTAGTAAAAACAAAAGGTGACTGAAAAATTGCAGAAGGATCTCAATTCTGTGTGACTGGTGATAAAAGTGCAGATGAAATGCAATGCTGATAAATGTGGAATCTGGCATAAAAGCAAACAGTCCCAGCTATACATGCCCAGGGATGAGCTTTAAAGTTAGATGTTACCACTCTGAAATACAGCTGCTGCAACTGGAGGAGCCATGTACAGTCCTATGAAAACATCAGCTTAAAGTAAATAGAACATTATGAATTATTATGAAAATGAAATGAAAGAGAGCAATCTTATTGCCACTGAGGAGATGTGCCTTATCTTCTAAGCCCCAAGGGACTCACCTGAAGTAGAAAACATATAGACAAGGGTGATAAATTGAAGGTAAGGGACAGTGTCTGTGTGAGGAACAATAAGTAGGCTGGGATAACTCAGATTGGAAAACTGATAGCTCCAAAAAACATGACAAAACCCATAGGAAGGGTAAAGCAGGAAAGGCTGTTCACCGCAACTAGTAATACAAGAAGGAAAGAGCAACAAATGAAATGTTGGAGTGTTAGATTAACGCCTAAAAAATGGAATATACTTTTTTACACAATAGGTAATTAAGTTGTGGAATAAACCGTTAGAATATATTGCAGATGTTAAAAGCTTGAATAAATTCAAAAAGCAATGAAACAAGTTCATGGGACACTCCACCACCCCCAACATTTATTAGAAACAAAGGTATAATTTCTAACCAAGGCCCTAAACTTCAGGAAAGGCTGAGAAAAGTACTGGAAAAATGTATCCCCCTAACATTGCCATCTTACACTCTTAAAATATACGTTATCATCTACGTTTAGAAAAAGATACCAGGCCTGCAGGTTAGGACCAGCAGAGCCGTTCTTCTGTTCTTACCCTCGCGAGAGCTGAGCTCTGAGCAGAAGACCTGCACATTTCAGCACGGAGGCACAGGGCTGCCGACCCGACCACTAACACCACGTGTCAGGACAGCAAAAGGGGGCCGGAGGGTTCCTCATCTCGTGCTGGGAGCTCTACAGCATCTGTACCCAAGCCTAAGAGCTCTCTGAGCCTGGATATTCACCTGGTACAGTCAGAAGCTCTGACCACCTCTCTAGCTGCGGATTTATTTCACTCTGTAATGTAGGTTTTCCTCAGAGGAGTTCTGGGACCATAAGAGGGAGGATAAAGTCTTGCCCTCTTGAGAAAAATCCACAGAGCCATTAGACAGTAGAGCATCTTATTTTTAGGTAGGTCTTGATACACAGCTAGCGAAAGATTTTGAAAGAGAAATCATTGCCCATATTCTGGAATGAAAAATCCCACCAAAGTCCACAACGCCTTCTTCCCTTCATCTCCCCAACCCATGAGGCCTTTTGGATTTATTCTCTAAGCAAAAGAATATTTTCAAAGATTGAGAAAACTGGTGAAGAAAATGGTTTGCATTTTAAGGAGAACAAATAAGCAAGACAGAAAAATATTAAAATATATTTAAGTTGGATTTGTCCAGGTTAGTAAATCACCCAAATTGACCTATTTTTACCTTGTATTTGTTTACAAGGTCTGCAGAACTCTTCATTTGTGTGGATTAAACATGCTTCACTGGCTTTTTTGTTTTATTTAACAAAAAAACCACAATCCATTCTGTCAACCTGGTATATGTGACCACTCCTACAATATTTCCTAACAGCAATGACTTACATTTTGATAATAATAATGAGCTGCATTTTCACTGTTCTTTTCCTTCAAAATACAAAGTGCCCCAGGAGTATTATTTAAATCCTTAAAGCAGCCATTTAAGCAAGCAAAACCAAATTCTGTTAGAATTACCAGGTTGGAAGGGATCTTTGGGCTCATCTGGGCCCACTCAAGCAAGATCAGCTTTGAAGTTACATCTGAGTTCAAAGGTTGCTCAGGGACTTGCCCAGTCAACTTTGTCATATCTCCGAGAACGGAGATGCCACAGGCTCTACGGGTATCTGTGCCAGTATTTGACCCACCCCTTAAGGCCAGAAAGATTTTTCTGATACTGACAAAATTTCCCATGTTGCAACTTGTTTCTGTTGCCTCTTGTCCTACTATGGTGCACTGCCTAGAAGAGCCTGGCTTCATCTTCTCTCTACATTACCAGTAGGTAGTTTAAAACAATTAGATTCCCCCCTTATTCTCATCTTCAGGCTGAACAAACCCAGTTCTGTCAGCTTCTCCTTGTATGCCCTGTGCTCCAGCCACCTGGTGCTTCAAGAGTCTCATTCCAGTATGTTAATATCCATCTTGTACAGGAGAATCCAAAACAGGACACAGTCCTCTAGGCAGGGTCTCACAAGGATCAAGCAAGAGGGCAAGAATCACTTCCAAAGCTCAGCCTGCTGGCTACATTCTTGCTTGTACAGCCCAGGATGTGGCTGACCTTCAGGATGCTCTGCTGACTCAATGTTGGAGTTATTGTCTGCTGGGACCCCCAGGAATTTTTCTGCAAAACTGCTTTGTAGCCAGTTGGTGTCCTGCCTGTCCTGCTGCATGGGCTTGTTCTGTCTCAGCTTCAGGAATTTGCATTTACCTGTGCTGAACTTTCAAAAGTTTCTGCCAGACTACTTCTCCAGCTTGAGAGCCCTCTGAATGGCAGCCCTGCCTTCCAGCATATTAATTGCTCCCCTAATTCAGTACCATCTGTGAAATTACTGAGCTTGCATTTTGTCCCATTGTCTAGACGAATGAATGAATGTCAGTGCCAGAATTGACTCCTGATAGATGCTACTAGAAACCATCCATCAGCTGGACTTTACACAACTGATCACAACTGTTGGAGTCTGGTGGTACAGCCAGCAGTCCACTCACTTTTTAGTTCATTTCTCAAATTCATGTCTCACCAATTTGGCTCCAGGGGTATCATGTAACAGGCCTTGTGGAAGTCAAGGTAAATAACCACGGCTCTTCCTTCACCCACCATACCAGCCATCTCCTCAGAGCAAGCTCTCAGATTGTTCAGCCACAATTTGCCATTTGTGAATCCATGTTGGTGGCTCCCAATTGCATTGCTGTCTTCCATGTGCCTGGACATCGTTTTCAGATGGGTTTTCTCCAAAATCTTCCTGAGGACTGAAGGGAGTTTTATGAGCAGATAGTTCCCCAGATCTGTCTTCCTGCTCATCCTGAAGATGCATGTGATGCCTTTTCCCAGCCCTCACGAACCTCTCCTGATCCCTAGGGACCTTTTGAAGAAGATACAAAGCAGTCCTTGCAGTGACCTCAGCCAGCTCCCTTCACATCCTTGCATCCATCCTCTTGTCCCATGGGCTTGTGTATATCCAGTTTGCTTATTTGATCACTAACTCAATCTTCTCAGCTCCTGCCTGCGAGACTTGAGGACAGAACTTGCCAGTAAGAACCAAAGCAAAGAAGATGCTGAGTTTCTCAGCCTTTTCTGTGTGCTTTGTTACCAAGTCTGCTGCCCCATTTTGCAGCCCCACTTCTTCCTTAGGCCTCCTTTTGATGTAGAAGCTCTTTTTGTTGCCTTTCCCCTTCCTCACCAATTTCAAATCCAGCTGAACTCTAGCTTCCCAAGTTCCCCACCTGCATGGCCAGACAGTGGTCTGTGCTGCTCCAAGCTAGCCTTCCTTGGCCTCCCCTGCCCTCTGTTTTGGTACTGGAGCCCAGGCTGGAGCTCCCTGCCCATCTGTTGTGGCTGTGTGACCACCTGGGCCATGGGCTGGGCTGAGCCCAGGTCTGGGGAGGTTGTCCTGCCTGGGTCCATGTCCCCTTCAGGGCAGTCTCCCATGGCAAGCTGCCAAACAGTTCCCAGAACGCGCTGTTCGACCCTCTGTTTTCATTTGCTCTTATCATTCTGGAAACTTCCCATTTTTGCCTGAAGCATTTGCTCATTTCAGACAAAAGATCTGCAAAAAAGGAAGTTTAAATGTAAAAAAAAGAAATTAAAATTAAACTTTTTCTCTATCAAAGTCAATTTAGATGCATCAGAACTTTTACAGGGAGCCACAGTCACTAAATTTTTCACTGACTACGCTGAAATAAAAAGTAATGGAGTAGTGGTGCTTAATGATTATTGACTATAAATAATGTCAATTATTTGTAATTTTAAATATTAATTTGTAAATAATGATCCATGGCTAAGTTGGACCATATGGCTGGAAAATAAAATCAAGAGACATTACAAAAACCCCCCTTCCAACTCAGCATCTCACAAATTTTGCTTGCTACCTGTCAACATCTGTTTCACTTTTCAGCAGACCCAGCCTCGCCTCCAGTTGCAACTCACAGAATTAGACAGTTCTAATTTAAACATTCCGTAATCATGTTTTTTGGTCCTAAATGACGAGCCTGTGAGATGTCCAATTAATATCTCTTTCATTTTATTCACAAAAGACAAGAGTGTTCTCCAACCTGTTATGCTAACAGAAGCTGAATGAGTGTTTGACAGGTAAAAATGTGAATGATGAACCCCCGAATTATAACACTAGAGGAATTAAATTCACATATTTATGAGAGTTTGGGCAAGTTCCAGAAACTGCCAGCATTTTGCTTTGTCTTTGACACGTACAGTATGCTCAAAAAGCCTCCATTAAAATGCCATGTAATTAACTTAGGATACAAGGGATAAAACGATGAAGAGAACAACAAAGATAATTTCTCATCAGGATTTTCATTCAAAACCCCCAGTATTATAGGAATCAATTTCAGCAGTGCTTTGCCCTGATTACTGCCTGTCAGATAGTATACGGGAACGAAATGGGATATTTGAATGGGGAGCGGTTGCTGAATCTCATCCTGCATCAGTGTTATGAGGGTAAGTGGTTTATCTACACTGACTGTAATTCATCATCTATATTTCAATATTCCAAAAACTGAAGACTTTGTTCTGATTTTAACTTCTCCTAACATTACTGTTCTCCAGTAAACGTTACATTGATTATAGCTTTTCCTGACACACGTTACAGTCTCTGACTTGGACAGGGAGAAAGACCAATGCGCTTCAAAATCACAGCAGCCATTAACTTGTTACTTTTTTCTCCAAAACCTTGTAGTTGTTTGTTAAATAGCATTATATCACCCAGGCACACAAACGTTACTGGCCACAGAAGCAGAGAACCAAGTTTGAGTTCAGACTCTGAATTGACCTACCACCTGCACAGCATTGAGGCAGTGTTCTTATTCAGCCTTCACATTTTTTTTTTTTTCCAAAATGTTCCTCTTGTAAAGCAGACCACTTTGGAGTCTGCAACACATTTTAAAGTAATGACTAAACACTAATCCACTAACATGTTAAAGTGGCACTTGAGAATTTGGCAGTATCACTTTAAATAATCTCTTAGCCTGCTGATGCCTCTTTCAGTAATCCTGTGTTTCCACACATAGGATGAATAAATTTATTTGAACTAATATCTTTGCCCGTACTTTACCTCACACAGTATTTCTTGCATGAAGAGCAAAGGCTCAACATGCATGGCTTACAGTATGGAAACCTGCAATGCAACATATGATCAAAATTTCAGTTTCTATAACATTTTTCCTTTGTTATCAAAAAGTATTTTTATAAACAATCCCACCTTAAATCTGAGAGTGCTGTTGTGGAATAAAGACTGTATTACAGAAATTACTTTGGTCACTTTTGACCAAAGCAACGCGGGAGTTCAGTATCATGCACGGTGGGCAAGGAGGGAGTAGCAGATGGAGAAATCAAATTCACCCCTACAGCATACACAAGATACGCAACGTTACTGAGGAACAGCAAGCCACAATATTGTACAGTGTCTTATAAAATCATGTTAAATGAATACAGAGGTAATTGGATGTTGCCTTGAGTTCTTTTTGCTCATTGGCAGGAACTTCTCATTTATTCTCTGCAAAAACTTGGCTGAATAATGTCTGTGCTGCACGCTGCTGCCTATAAGGGGTGTAGGGAAAGTACCTTTTATGGCTTAAAAATTATTAGGGGATCAAGATCCGCCTAGCTCCTTGGGCTGAAATGTGACTAAAATCAAAGGACTAAGCTTTTGATTTTTCCTCTTTAAGTGGAGAAAATGAAGGTGGAGGGGAGTCCTGAACCTTAAGCAGTATTTCAAACAAAAAAACGCATTCTCTAGCATTGTGCTGTAAAAGTTGTGTTGGTTCACTGATTTTCCATCAATTCTCAGCTTCCCAAGAGCTGTCCCAATATGCTGCAAGTATTGGGTTCAGAACTGCTTTGCTTGCATCTTTTTTCATAATCACATTGTAAGATGACACATACATTCATTTGGCCATAAAGGAACGCTTAGAGGAGTGACCAAAGTAATTTCTGTAATACAGTCTTTATTCCACAACAGCACTCTCAGATTTAAGGTGGGATTGTTTATAAAAATACTTTTTGATAACAAAGAAGATGACTTTGTTGCCTTATTAAAGAGGTGATAAATTCTTCTGAGTATCCAGCACATTAAGCCATTCATTAAATAACAAAATGTGCCATCTCTTTCTTCTCTCTGTTCTCATTTTTCCATTCCCAGTTTCCTGGTCTGTCCATCATTGCATGTTTCCTTTCTCCCAATCTGTTGATCTCTTTTTCTCCTCTTTGCTATCCCTACACTTGCTCTTCCTCCTGTTCCTCTTCACTCTTCCCATACTCTCTCCTATTCTACATCTATGTAACACTGCCAGTCATTTCCAGCTTCTCCTTTTATTCACATCCAGCCTCCTTCTATTTATGCTGTTCCTTTTCATGGAGCATATACACATGGCAGGAAACCAGCAGCTTTCTCATTTTCCAGTACTTTATGTAGGGAAAACCGGTGCCATTACATAGGAACTAAACCCAGCCCACAGCAATGCCCCATTCACCAGGTGCCCCAGAAGCAAAGGGCCACCATTTCTTTTAGTGTCCTGCAGCCTACAGAGCTATTCTATCCAAGAACAGGTCCTGGAAGTGACATGCATGACAGTGGCTCCACGGTAAACAGCAGGTCTTGTTCTTCCCTGAAACTCTTCAAGACTGCTGGATGCATAAAAACAAGTTACCTTGGGTCAAACTTCATTGAAGTGTTTTCCCTCTCCTCTTCCAGTGCTAGATTTGCCTTTTAAATTATTAAAGCTACTCATCAGAGCTAGTTCTACCGGGAAGGCCTGGGGCTTCTGAATACAATGATATCACAGGCATGACAGCGTTTCTTTTCTGCCACAATAGAGCCATAGAATGGTACCTAAAATAGAAAGTAGAAAATCTAGAGACAGAACATTAGATTTTTTTCTCTTTGATTTTTCTTCCTTGGATGTAAAACCCATTAAATAGGCCAGTATGTAGGCAACCTCTTCTTTAACTAGAATTATGGCAATTGCATCCACTCCACATGGAAACATATTGAGTAGTAATGGCTAATTATTTCAATGGAGCTTTTTTCCAATCAATAATTATAAACCCCCAAGTATTGATTACAACCCATATCTTAAAAAATGTCAACAATTATTGCTAAAAGACTGAGTTGTTGCTTATGGTGGAAAGCATACACATTAGGAGAGAGGAGTTACTCAAAATTATATGCATTCTGCAACACAGAAAATCTATTGGCATACAAAAATTAACAAGTTACTTTGTGTTGCCAGTCAGGGCACCACGATAATCTGTGACTGGTAATCTAGAGCACAAATAAAGCTATGAATTTGCTACTCTAAAGTGCCACCATTGATATTCCTACATTTATTGTGTCTTGCATAAATGAATTAGTCCAAGGGGAAGGTGGTTGGATGATGCTTACCTACATCTAGATATTATCCTTTATGCACCAACTGTAAGCCATTGTCACAGGGCCTATATAAGGACACTCATTTCTGTGCCTAATTCTTCCCGTTTGGCTCTAAAACTTTAGGTAACATCTGACCAGGAACTTACATGGAAATTGGGCCATCTAAATATGACCTTCTCCCCTCAAACCCATTCTCTCAGCCTCTCCTCAAGGCCAAGCAATGGGAAAGGTTATAAGGATAACCCAGCTGCCAAGTGTGTCCAAAAGTATGTCTAACGCATAACGAATGGTGAGAAGGACTTCCTCCAAATTCATCTCCCATTTTCAATATAGCCACACCAGTTCTGCATGCAGGGCAACACCATGGCTGCAGGGACATAACTTGCTGAAATTACCTAAATTGTGCTTTCTCTCACCTTTCTTTATGGATGCTGCTGATGTCAAAGATGACTCTTTGAAATCCCATCCCTGGGAAAGGCACACAGAAGGACTTCCACACCATACTTTTGGAACAAGTCTGTCTTGCTAGACTCTGGGTTATAACAAATCTGAAGCAATTTCTGTTCACTAAGTAAAACTAGGGTAATAGAAACATGATTGTTAGCAGTGTGACAAAATACATTTAAACCTCTGGCAATTAATGAAAAACACTGGTTTCTTAGTGCAATTCTGCTTTCATACAAGTTCAGAAGTACCACAAAGTGATACTTTCCACTGGCGTCAATGGGAACGGGTCATGTAAATAAAATGCGGTGCTGGTGCACCTGGATGTAATTCCGCCCTTGCTGCCTCTGTGCTGACAGCCTTCTCAGCACCTAAAGTCATCTGTGCAACAGGGAGGCTTTGTTAATTCCATGAAAACCTGGGGGTAACTTGAGCATTTTTTTTCATATTTCCTTTGTTTTTCTTTCTTTTTTTTCTTCTTCTGGCAATCAATGCAATTTCCAGGAATAAGAGTGCATGGGCTAGGGGAACAGTGACATGCTTTTCTATAAATCTTATGGTGATCAGGATAGGAAAGTCACACAGTTGTGCTCTCCCCTTTCACAGCATGAATGTGAGGAAACGACAAAATATTGCAATATACACCAATATCATGTGAGTAGAATTATACCCACAGGACTTCTTTTTTAACTGAAAAATCAATAAATATCAAACCATTATAATACGAGTAACTTTTCTCAGCACAGCCTGTAATGAAATTTTGCTTTAGACATAAGAAAAATACAAGCCATATTTTAGCCATATTTTGGAGTTCTCTAGGGTTCTCTAGAATTATCCCCTGTTACTGTGGCATAACCTGAAATTTTATTTTTCTGTTTCGCAGACACATTTTCTGTTATTCTTTTATTTATTTACTTATTTTACTTCTCTACACATTGTCCACATTCTGTGGATGGGGTTCAGTTTAAACACATCTCTGTTTTGGTTTAAAACAGAAGTCCAATAAACACTTATATGCTTTTTAGCATAGAATATTAGTTTTTTAAGATATATACTGATGTTTTGAACCATCACAGAACTGATTGTGAAGGTGTTCAGAGCTTGGCTGAACTCGAACTACCCAGTCTGGGTCCTACCCATCCAGAGGAAAGTGCAGTTAAATAATAAAGATAACATATTTATACCACACGTGTGTGTGTATATATATATATCCATATACATACATTCACTATACATACATATGCACTCTGTATGCATATATTATACCTGTAAACATAATTTTATGATGATAAACTTAATGTTCAACTCATTTGATCACACTTGCTTTTTTGACTTCAGTCTGAGGTATCTCCATGCTGTTAGTACTTAATGGTGAGCTGTAACTTTTCTTTCTCTCAGAAAGAAGGGATGATAATTTAGAACCCTTATTTCACTTGACATTGCTTATTTGGAGTGAAAAAGTAAATCCTCAAGGCTTGTACCTGTGCTTAGTACAGTAATTATGAGAATGAAAAGAGCAGCACTTTGCTCTAAGTTTCAGAGTCAATTCAGGCTGATAACATCTGAAATTGGGAAGGCAGCACGGACGTGTAACACCAGTGTGCAGCAATGAGAAAAGATCACCCTGTGCCTGACTTAAAAAAGGTATGCAAAGCCTGTGCTGCCTACAGCAGGCGATATCCATTGTCTGGATTGTGAAAACGATACAGTCCTTTTACTTCAAGACAGCAAAGCTGCACACACCACCACCCCCGAGTCTGAAGGGAGACAAAGGCAAGGGATTGATCTGTGTAAAGGAAAAAGGAAAACTACTTGCTGAGAAGATGCAGAAATACACACTCCTGTTGCCTGACACAGGAAAGAAGAAAGGCTGCTGAATGCATATATGCACATACCTTCTGCTCACAGCGCTACCCACAGCCAAGAGAAAACAACCAGGTTGAGGGAAACAAAGAAGAAAGAGATGGAAAGTAAAATAAAGCCAGCTAATCCAATACAATAAAAGCTGAGGCAGATTTTCAAAGGAGTTCAGCACCCACAATGAGAGTTCTGTCCCACCAACAGGTCTCCTGAGCTGCTAGAAACTGTGGGGGATAGAAGAGGAAGAGGAGAATGGTTTTGAAAGTTTGGTGAGGGTGCTGGTGGACCACCTTACACTGCACCCTAACGCAGCGTCTCAGCCTTTGCACCAGGCCCCTGAGAACACCCATGTGTGTTTCGGTATCTCATGTTCAGTATTTATGTAACTCTCCAGGCTCTCCGGACAATTCAGAAGGAACTTTCCTACCTGATGTCCATGCATATTTTGTGCGCACGCATGGATCTCTTCACTGTGTTCATAGGTTCACAGCACAAGAGGTTTGGGCTAGACACCCTTATTATCGTACAACGCCACGTGGTGCACTTCACCGGGTGACACTGCTTACTGTAGATTTAGGGGTCACGGTTCGTGGAATCCAGCCCCGGGCACTGCAAGCCCTGAACCGGGTCGCTGCGATGCTGACCTGAGCAGTACAAAGGCAGGGCTGAGCGGTATGGACACTCAATCTCTGCCTTAGCCGACTGGGTTCCTCCAGGCAGAGCATGAGTCCATAAATCTCTATAGAGAAGACATGCTCAGCGGGGTATTCAGCGGCTGACACGCAGCTGGATGGAAACACCCCACGGAGCGGCTAGTGCACCTACGCGGAGCAGTATGTGGGCACAGCAGGGTGAAGGCAGTGTCACCCCCTGCCACGGGCCAAATTAGCAGCTGTGTTGGAATCCTTTGCTCCAGAAACACCTAATAAATATCCTGGTACAAAATATATACAAGCAAACATTAGAGAGAGGTGCGCTCTTACAACATTAATGCAGGGTGGGTTTTTCAGTGCAATGCGTTGGCATTTCATAATGCTATCTGACCACTTTCCCTAAAGAAGAGTAACAATAACATACAGAAATAAGTGGTTGTGCTAAAGGTACAGTGATCCTGAAGGAAAGAAAATATAAAATCCAGACACATAACAACTGCTTGGAGTGTTTCCTGGCCTAAATTACAGCTCTCCTCACATCTAATATCCTGGCTACAGAAGACAGTTAAGGGATATCTGATGTCCTGGATACAGAAGACAGTTAATGACGATCATAAAATAAAATACTGAAATGACTATTCAATTCCTATTCTCTGGCAGAAATTGTGATGTTGGTTATTACTGGCTTTTCATGATTCAATAAAAGTCTTTAAAATATCACCTCTGACTTGACTGATGTGTTTTTGAAGCAGTTTCTTGAATCAGAATACCTCCACTGCCTGTGTACTACAGAGTTCCCTTCAGAGTTCATGGCTTTTGTTTTAACAAGTTTTCGTTCTTAATGTTTTCTTCTCTCCTGTGGTCAAGGTTTGGAAATGCTACTCTATGCATGTGTGCAAGGGCACAAGGTTCCTCTCAGTGATTTTATTCAAGATCCCTTATTTAAGAAAACAAACACTGAGATTAATTAATTCTCATATATGACACTCAAACTGAGAAACTACATTTCTTCCCCTACCTCTTTTGTTAATTCTACTAATAAAGGTTATTGTCATCGACTGGTAGAGAATTTAAACAGTAATTTTGTTGATGATATGCTTCGCAGCAGAGAATGGATCTTCCTTTCTCGTTGCGACAATGGTGCTGCCGTCCTTCTGTGGTACGTACACAGTAAGGGCAAACAATCCGCTTGGATATTGCAGCAACAGGCTTCCGACTCCAGAGGACAAAAAGAGACTAATCAATCCTGCTTAGCGTCTGGGTTCCTCCCCAGCTGTCCAGGCCACGTTATCTTCTCCATATACTTAATTGTTCTTCTGGAGGAACTGTCAGGGATTTCCTAGTAAATTACTAAACTGAATGCTTCAAACTGCTTAGGCCTTTCTGTAGCTGGGATTATGGAGCATTAGTTACCTACTGCCAGGTTAAGCTCCATGAGCTGCTGAGACCACCTCCCAATCAACTCTTATATTTCTAACTGGTTGACTTAGAGACGACATTTTAGTCTACAACAAACATTTGTCTCCTGTGTAGCAAAGATTTAACACATCCTCATTGATCTCTACTTACTTAAATTAACAAACAATTAATGTGAAGTAAAAGAAAACTAACCTCAAAATGCCAGCATAGGCATAGCTTTAGTCTTTAGAAGGGGGAAAAGGTGAATGAATGTTTAGATACCAGTGTGAACAAAAAAATTGCATATGAATTTACATATCGCTGCATGCTTAGCATCGCACCTGAATGCAAGTCTGCTGGACACAGGCATGCTACAGCCACTTGTGCTGCCTCCTTTTGTGTTTAAAGTGCTTAAGTCTTGGGGAATAGCAAACACTCATTTTGCACACAATATTACGCTGGTTCAACAGCATTACCCCTCCCTGTTTTCCACACTCTGCCCCGGAGCCGCACCAGTGGAGGGGGTCGTGCGAACACTCTCTAAAATGCTCAAGGCAAAACAAGCCAATTTATTTTAAGTGATGTTAACTGTGGATCTGGCCTGGCCTGGCTGAGTTTGCGAGTTTTAGGCTAAGGAGCAATCATGCGAGCCACTCCATTAGCAAAACGGCAGGGGCAGCACTGCCAGCTGGCAGGCGGCAGTGGCAGGAGAAAGCGGGAATGTCCTCGAGCAGAAGAGCTGGAGCCTAGAAGATGCCACCCCTCTGCAGCTGCAAAACTTCTGTCCTTTAGGTATGGGAAAGGTCAACCCCAAAATAAAACAGATGTGACAGGGAAAGTTTCTGTTGGTAACTTTAAAAAAAAAAGCTGCAACGTGTTACTTCTATCCACTTGATATAAACTATACTTGAAAAAACACCCCACAATGCAGCTAGTAAGTCAGCAAACTTGTAGGTCTAGGAAGCAAAAATTTCTTATACCCAATCCTCAAATAAACAAACTCCACGTTTCTGTGGAGTAAGTGCACCAACTTAGACTTTTTCCTAGCTTTTGGCATAAAAAAAAGTCCAAACTCATAAAACCTTCAAATATCAAAAGCTTCTGTGCTGTTTGTTGTTCCTGTCCTGGCAAAAGTTTTCAGCAAAGATTTAGTTCAGACAGAAAACATCATTACTAGTCCTTAACCTTAAGTGTGTCCACGTAGAGTTTATAGGCTAATGCATCAAGCAAATAGCATGTCTTAAAATGCAATGGTAGTTTGCCATCAAATACTTTTTTTCTGGCCTGACTGAACAGCAGCAGTTCCCTTCCCTATGACGCATGTTCAGTTGCACCAGAGCAATGATTTGGGGGCTACACTGCAAGCCAGATGAGCACGTTGCTCTGCTTTATAAAGGACCTTGAGAAAAAGAGAAGGGAGGTGGGTAATCTTCCAGGGTTGCTAACCCAGGTCAGTGTTCAGTCCTACAAAAAACTATACCAGCACAATGGGAAGAAAAGAGGCACAGAGAGGTGGTAGGTTGTGGACAGGGGTGGGAGCTACTTAAAGTCAACTTTGCCACCAAGAAAAATACTCATGGAAGACTAAATTGGTGTTAGGCATGAGTTCTGAGCCCCACTCAGAACTATCAAATAGCATTTAATACTTTATATTAATAGTAATAGACACATCAATTAAAACATGTTCAGTTAAATATTAAACATACTAAATAAATAATAACATTATAAACTTTGATTTAACAGTCCTTTAAAACTGTAATAAAGTAAAATTAAAATTCATGTATGTATTACATATCTGTATTTTTACACTTTTAAGGAACTACCTAAAAAATATAGTATGAATTTTTATGCAGAAATCTGTCACTTATGATTCGATGTGATTCATCTGTTCCATTTGGAAGGAACTGCAGGATGGCATCATGGATGTGTATTTTCCTCTCATTCTATTAGATTAGATAAAGCTTTCAGAATATTTTTAAGTGTCATAGCAAAAAACCTATAGAAAGCAAAAAAAAAAAAAAGGGATAAAATCACAGAAATCTACTTTCTAAGGCCTTCCTCCAACCCCTGACACAACCATCAGCACAGAAACTGCACTTGTCTTACCGATACGGAATATGGATTTCAAGCAACGGCTGCCAAAACACACACTCAATGAAAATAAAGTAACAGAGCGCTGGAGGATATCAGCTAGTAAACTTCTCAGGGTCACTCATGCAAGACACCTACACATAAAGGTCAGAAGAGGAACTGAGAGCGGTCGCCTCACGAGCCAGCCCCCTCCAAAGGTGATCTGGTGTCGCGAGAAATGACATTCTGCAGGGCGGTTGTTCCCACCATCAGTGTAATGCCTACCGTAGGGGTAGAGAACATGGCTGCAACGCTTTAAGTGTGACTGTTTAAAGACACCCAAGTCTGACCTAAAGAAGGACTTACATGCTTGAAACTTGCCTGCTTCTCCCAACTATTTTGATCAACACAAGAAACGACAATGCTCCTCCTCTGCAAACCCACCTCTCTTACCTCATGGGTGTTTAAAATTAAAAACATCAGTCTGAAGCCAAGAAAAATCTGTTCTCGTATAAAAGGAAACATTACTCACAAACTTATTCAAGACATTAAATTATGAGTGAATATGAGAAAACTATGAACTGTAATTAAAGTCACACCTCTCATTATTTTCCAGAGCAAAACATAAATTAGCTGAGTAGCTGTATTTAATTTTTTAAGCAAAGCTGTAGGACTAAATCTTTGGGTCTCAGCTTTAATCAGAGAAACATTAAATTCTGCAAGGGTTAAAAGCTATATGAAGTTGCTGCTACATCTCACAACTGGCTTTACTTGGAAGTACAGGTGCAACAGACTGAAATAGTGTCTTTTATCACTCAGTGGGCAGTACTGAAGAATAGCACAGAAAATGGGATGTGTTCCAGTCAACTGCAGAGAAGCTGTTGCACTCATTTTATAGAGTAATAAGACATCAGAAGCAATAACTGAAACAGTTGCAGGCAGTATTATCTATGATAAAACGTTGTGGAAGTCTTTTAGCTTTTGTTTTATCAAATAACAGTTTAACAAAGAAGTTTTGTAATTTTTCATTTTGTTCCCAGGTATTTAATGACAAGCACAGCTCCAGAGGATATCTCTTACTATCCTTCTGGGCTCTGATTTCTCATGCAGAACGAGTGTATCGAGGTTTTAATATTAAATAGTTTACTCACAGCACTTTCATTCAGATTCACATGCTAGTTTTCCTCCTTCATAAAAAGGTATTTTTGGACACATGGCTGAGGAGCCAATCCACAAAGTTGCCTTCCAAATGCAGCAGCTGAGCGCAACGATCCTGGAGTTATCCCTCTCGGTACACTCGGAGGAACGCATGGGTAATGCTCCGCACCTCCTTCTGAGCGTAATGGGAAATGCCATCCATGCCAGCAAGGCTGGAAAAAATTGTTTTCCTGATTGGCTGCTCATCCCAAACTGCCTGGCAGAGGTTGGAAATATGCAATGCAGGGAAGTGATATTCTGTGGCATTCATTCAATTTACCTGCACTACACTCCAAGGAGCCATGCTATTAAACAACAGCTCCAGCAGGTCAATAAAGTTAACTTAATTAAATTGCTTTCCCTCCCACTCTTCCAAGTAGCAAGATTTAAGGCACAGGGACACAGAGCTGCTTGTAAATAAAAGGATGATTTAGCTAATCATTTGCTGAAGAAAGACATATTTTTGTCAATAATTCTATACACAAAGCAGAGAGCTAGTTTAAATTAAAACAATCATGTAGGATAAGGGGAGAGACAATACCTACTAATGAATGGCCATTAATATCTTTCAAGCAGTGTCAATTAAATCCACTACTTAAAAGTTAAATCTCAGAGATTGCACTTTTTGCTCCATAAAACTGAAATTACAATTGCTTGAGTGTAATGTTATAAAACATACTATCATTATTACAAGCATAATGAATACACATTGTTAATTCGCTGGAAAGTGATCTAGTCCCTTTCTGGTCTTTTTGATGCGTACACTCTCACTGCCTTGCAAGAGTCATGTTTTAGGAGTCTCTAGTCTGTCCTTTTCTATGGCAGTACACAGAAAACACCACCAATAACTAAGGATAACAAAACATTACAGTTAAGCCAATGTTTACAGACTATTTGCAACCTTATCATACTTTCAAATCCTCAGTCTGAAACCTCTGAGGCTACTTGTCCATTTGAGGCTAGATGTTTTGAAAAGCTACAGTTTAACTAATGTAGCTGTTTTGCAAAATGATATTTAGGTATTCTTATTCCTTCCTCCTCAGAAAATCTACTACTTGCTCGCCCAGAATACAGACCTGCATTTTGGCAGGGGTTGCCCTGATGTGACATGTGCACCCTCAGCTCTGACTCTCAAGTGTTTCCAGCTTTGTCTCAAATCTCCCTTTGCACACACTGAGCAAAAACATGCCAAGCACCAGCAGCTACACTCTCTAAAGATTTCTTCTGCGCTCTTTATAATCTATTCCCTCTGAGCTTTTACCTGCAAGGAAATGGCTCTTTTTTGTTTCTTTTCTTCAAATATCTTTACTATTTCCTATGAATAGCAAGGTCTTGGAGCTGGTCCGAGTTCTTAAAAGCAAGTGAAAGGACGCTTGTAAAGGCACATAGGCACAGTTTAATTTAGGAAGTATGAAAATACACTAAAAGTCAGAAAAAGGTCCCTTTATGACCTCATAGCCAGTTCTTGCAGTACAGGCTGTCTCTCCATAAATCTGTCTGCCATGGGGTCTGAGACCATCCTTTCCTCCTAGAGCTCAAATCCTCCTCCAGTGTTGGGTTTGCTGCTCTTTGTTCTACTCCGGCTCCACTCGCCCAGTGCAAGTGAAGGTCTCTGACCCCAAATCAGTGAAATCACCAAGCTGAGTCCTTTCTCTGCTTTTCGTACCGGTTATTTTGTCTCTTCTTTCTTCACAGCACAAGCTGGAACGGCAACAGCCTTCCTGCACATCTTCTCCCAGTATTACAGAAAGAAACCCAGGGAGAGCATTAGTCACGTGGATTTGAATGTCACTCTGTAAGAACTCCCACTGAATACCATAAGACAAAACTAAGATTAAACGTATTATTTACTGTGATTAGGAGCATCAGAATTCAGTTGGAATGAACAGCCATTTGACTGCTTCATATTCCAGGATGTGTTACTCTATCAACGCCTTGTCAAAGTCGAGAGTCCACAATGAAAAACACATATACAAATACAAACATTAAATAACCAGGCTGAGAAATTTAATATAAAACTAAAAATCGCCTATCTAGGGAACTACCTGCCAAAGAGACCGAATGAACTTAAACTAATGGCACAAAGCAGTGGAAAGGTGGTCAGGATGCCGAGCGCTGTAGGGTCAGAGCCAGGAGGTCTGGTGGGATTGACTGACCTTCTCTTGGCACAATTTCTGCAGGACATAGGCGTGATGCACTTGATCTCCAGGAGGGGAGGGTGACACTCAGCTGCTCCCGGTGCACCTTCCCGCTGACGGACCTCAGCCTCAGAGCGGGCGAGCTCTATTCAGAGCATCGGAGGTGCCGGGAAGGGGAGGGAGGACTCTCTTGTAAGACAACAGTGACCTTTTGGCCAGGACTGAATACACTGAATAAGACCCTTCTGGAAGTAGAAGGGTGAAGAAAAGCAAATAGCACTGAAATGGAATTCTCTCTTTTTTAATCAGTTTAACTCCATATGGCAGCATAAAATAATTCAATATTGTAGTAATTATATTCACACATTTTCTTTTTCCTTTTTTCCCCTCAGTTCCCCAAGCCTGATGAAGTTGATAGGCCAGGAGACAGATGCTCTGCAATTTTATTTTGATATATAAGTCTCAGTGAATATTAAGAACACTACAACCATTAGTAAAAAAAAAGGAGGAGAAAAAAAAATTAGGAAGACAGTTTTCTTAGGGTAATGAAATGGCTTGGTTCCTTCCTGATGAACTGTACTTCTGGCTCTTTACTCATTTGTACCCTGACAAGACAGGCAAAGAAATCTGCCTAATAAGCATTGTTATCTTTTAACTGGTTATTAGTACAACACAAAAATAATATTCACATTGAGCTACACAGAACTGCATTTAGCCAAACCTGCTCTTAAGCTGGACTGAGCCTGCCCTATCATACCAGAAAGGGGGAATCATAGTTTGGAAGTGGCACTCCTCCTTAAAAAGACACTAAACGCTCGCTCTCTGCTCCAAATTCTTTGGGCTGCCAGGAATTTGCAGCCCTTTGCCAGAGCCCCTAGAGGAGCTGCTGGAGGCAGGGTGTCACAGACACACACCACAGCCCCGGGGCTCCCAGCTGCAGCGACATCCGTTTCTTCCATTTTTAATTTCGCGGGTGACGCAGCACTAGCCCGGCCTGCGGCCAAAGGGCCGAGGCAAGCGCGCCGACCCCACAGACCCTGCCCTCCTAAGCCGGGCTCCTGTGCCGGCTGCGGGGGCTGCTGCCGGGCATCCACGGTTTGTGCGGGCGGGAGTAGGCTGCGGGGATCCAAATCTGGAAGGCCGGGCTCCCTCTGCGCGCTGGAGAGCCGGAGCGCAGCAGCGGGGGCAGCAGCCTGCCTGCGCAGCGAAGGAGCGGGGACCTCTCGCTTCGCCTGCGGGGACGGGAACAGAAGGTCGCAGTGACCTTGCCGACCTTTAGGCACTTAACCGAAGCTCCTCATTCAGGACAACAGTTGCTTTTGGCTGGCAACAGGGAGAAACAGACACCTCCGAAGGCCCACTCAGGCCTTAAATGGACCAGCGTCCCTCAAGGTCCTGCCCTCCCAGTGCTCCTTCTCTGTGTTAACTGGCAGAGCCTGAGCTGACGGGACCTCCATACCTAGGACCCTCAGGTAGATGCCAGAAGTTAGACAGATGTGGGTCCGTGGGATCTGTGAGGAACCAGAGAGGCAGTGAAGATGACAGCGGTGATTATGGCACCCCAGCAGGACCTGCCCACTCATCCCCTCCTGTCACCCTGAGCACCCCTGCGAAGGGTCCCCTTTGCGGAGACCCTGCTGTAACTGCAGCTTGACTAGCAGCTGCGGGGAGGGCTTCATCCCCGGCACCCGGGTCGTCCCTGGCCGCAGCAGAAACGCTGGCCTGCGTCGGGCCTGGGGCCACAGACACAGCTCTGGGGAGGGAGGCGGAGCTGCGAAGAGCTTCCCGCTGCCGCCGCGGGCTCGGCATCGACAGGCGATACCTGCTCCGGCACAAAGTCTCCGAGGGTAAAGCTAAACCCTGCATACAATTTTAACACACCCAAAGTGGGGTAAATTTCTGCCAATTTGCATCCAGCGCCACCGGTGTTTCTCGCTTGATTAGAGGCTCCCTAAAGCCGAATTTCTCATTCAGCTGTCGCCTCTGCTGTGTGTCCCCCCGCCCTCCAGGCAACTGTTGACCCTTCATTTTTACTCTTGCATTCACCTGCAAAACTCTGAATTAGCAAAGACAGGTGTCACAGGGGCTCAGCGTCTCCCGTGGCGAAGGTCTTTATCTGTTACACCTGTCAGCCCAGTCAACGAGTGCTCTATCACGCTCCGGGCAAGCGTATTCCTTCCTGCCAACGTCAAAAGCGTATCTGTCTGTTCAGCAATGCTCGACACCGAGCAACTGCCGTGCTGTGGGGAAAGAGGACTGTGACCAGCACCATTTGTCTACATAATTGCGCTTGTTACTGGACAATTGTCGGGTCAGAGGCCAATTTTTTTTTTTTATAGTCTGTCCACATTCATCTGAATTTTCCTGTGCCTTTCCCCGTAACAAAAATTGCGATGCCATTTGGCTTTGTACTGCAGAAAGTCTGCTAGAAACCTGAGAAAAAATATCTGAAAGTAAATTTTACAGGTTTCACGTTACATTTTACAAACGGAATTTTACATTAAAGAGCTGTCCTCAGATTCAAGGTACATTTCTAGGAAAAAAAAAAAAAAACATGTACATATTTAGCTTTTTTTTGTCTTCATATTGTGTAACTTCTATTTTGAGGAAAATATATTGAATTCTGCTAATGGTATACATGGAATTATATAGATGGAAGATGAAGATCCATACATTTTCAAGGTTAGCTTTCAATTAGCCGCTTATTAACAACATTACCAAACCGAACTCAAATATACTTGCCTGGATGCTACGTTGTCTTTCAAAACTGAAACAAAAAAGATATGTCTCCCTTATGTCTCAGTGTCCATATAATCTGGTTCTGAAATTCCCCAAATGACAAAAAATATTTGTTTTCTTTATGATAAGAATTCTCTTTGTTTTCACAAAGAGAATGCATAGTATTTTGCTTTTTTGTTATGCTTATTAAATAAACAAATCAACATCTAAGTGTAACACGCTTGTTGCCTCAGGCAAGCCACTATTTTTCTTCTTTAACACCTCAAGGGTTTCCAAATAATCAAGCAAAGTAGAGCTGCTTGCTTCATTTTGCATTGTCCTGCAGGCAGCCTGGATATAAATTCATGCATCATTTTTTAATACAGGAATGGATTTTGCTCAAACTGTTTTGTTTTAACTAGATGCATTTTTGTCAAATGAAACATATATTTTTACTTAAAAATAGGATAATTTAAAAGTAATCATGAAACTTTAACAATATACTGCCAAGCTTCTTAGATTCTGTGACTTGATTTACGTTAAAACCATGCAGTATTCAAGTATTACATAACTGTTGGTAAAGGTTTGCTGACCATCAAACCACTGAGGTGGGAGAGTTTGAGTGTCTGAAGAAAACGGTCTCTGACAAAGTGTTCAGTCCAAGTTTGATAGCCGTAGCTTCCTCTGCAGGTGCAGAGAAGGTGTTTTCTTCACTTTATTCAGATTAGCTCTGTTCAGTATCCAGCTCATGCAAAGCTCTCTCTTGAGAGCTGATAAAGGCAGAAAATCTTACTTTCTGCTGTTGGTAAAAGCTGCATGGCAGAGGCCGAAATCTGCTAATTCTAAAATCATGCAGGACAGAGTAAACAGGAAGAAAAACACATTTCTGTTTACTCAGTACAAAGAATGGATAATTTGACTAATAAATCAGCTTAATGTAAGTAATAAATAAAACAAATAAACAAGTAATAAATATAAAATGTCATTCATAAGTTTCTAAGATTAAAAAAAGTAAAAATCAGGAATGTGAATATCAGGAGCTTTTATATAATTCCTTAAATGCAACTTAATATAGCTCCACCTTCACAAACAGAAGCTCCTAATGTAAACACAGTAGTAGTGAAAATAATCTGGTGTATGATATTGTCACAACAGTGGAACCGGACTGACTACAGGGATCAAGGACTTTTCTCCCATCACCATTTTGACCATGGGAATTATGCTGCCAGTCAACAATACCGTAAGCAAAAAGAATATGATGTAAAAGGAAATTACCCACTCTTATTCGGGTAATAATGTACTTCCCAGTCTAGATTATCAAACAAGTTAGATCACCCACCTTATTATTTATTGCTGCACTGTGCCAGAAAAGCAAAATACTTTAATGATACCAACTGGGAGGAACCAACCCTTTTCCAGGAAACTAATTAGAAAGTAAAGGCACGAAAGAGAATGATGATTTCAGTTACATTCCTTGCTTGCTTTTTCCCATCGTAAGTCCATCAAACCGTTTCTTGGCTTCCTTTAAAAAAGCCAAAGCAGACTGAGCTCTTCGAATCCATTTTCTTCAGTGTACTAATGTTTTCTGTGGCCTTCTTCTCACCCTCTCTGTTTTTTTCAACACCCTTTTTTAGAGCAGAGGCACCAAAATGCAGCCTTCCAGCATCACCGAAGCCAGACTCACAACCAAAGCAACGACTCCCATTCTACGTAATCAATTTTCTCACTTGAGTTGCTTATCTGCTGTGATTCCTGAAATATTTCCCTCAAAGGTTAGGACTCCTTAGAACACAATTCCTCTTTCTGTCAATGAAGCTAGTGTTCTTCAGCCTTAAATTCAGTATTTCGCCTTATATAGATGGACTGAGGTTACCAAGCAACCCAGGTTGCTTGCTATAGCAAGTGGCCTGGCCTATTTGTATCATTTGCAAATTTCATTGACAGTGATAGAAATTCTGTCAGCTTCCAGGTTGTCTGAAAAATGCTGAAAACGTATGTCTAATTGTGAACCTTGTTGAAACCCACTGCAAACACCTTCCCTCAATTACGACTCCTCATGCCAAGTGGGTGTGTTAGTTTAGCATGTGTTCTCTTGACACTGTGTAGGGTTGATTTTTTATCAGAACACTGAATAGACAGAAGTAAACTCTAACAATTTGCCTGGGAAAATTGTAGAGCCAAGGTAGCTGAAAGGTACTGTAAACAGAGGTGAGGGATTTGTGTTCCAATACTACTTAGTAGAAGAGGGAATTGACCCTGTGCCTATTACAATTCTGTACTACAAAATAAAAGGAGGTGTGACCACCACTACTTCTACCTATGCTGTGAACCTGCCTATTCTTCTCCTTAGCTTTTGTAATATCTGCCTCGAAATAAAATGTTGTTAATTAAAATTGCATCATCTCCCTAATCCTCAATGGAACCTCTTTCTCACCCTCCACCCCCATCTCAAAGTGAAACAGTCTTTCCTCTGTCCAGACTGACTCACTATTTATTATTTATTTCCTGTGTTGATGAAGTGATAACTCAGGTTTGTGCATAGTCGTGATATGCTTAATGCCACAGAGATCAAGTAATTAAATTATTAGGCTTGAATTCATCGTGGCAAATGGCGTGAGCTTCCTTATGATCTGCTTTTCATGGTAAAGAGGACAAAGCTTCAAAACTGCATCTTAGAGACAAATCCAAGAAGAACTGAAGTTGTTGGCTCTAGCCTGTCTTTTCTCTTAGTAAAATCCAAGTGAATGGTCAATTAAGTAGTTTTGGAAGCTCGTATTCCGTATTCAACGTACCTCTTACACATTATAGTCCAGATAAGAAAGTGAACCGCACAGAAGTGCAGATAATTAGGAGAGAGATCACTTAGTAACAAGTGATGTAGTCAGCACATCTGCTTTCTGGGAAGAGAGAAATCTAAGTCATGATCCTGTGTTTCTTTCAGACCCCAAATAAGACTCAAAAGTTTGGTTATGTGCTCATAGCCAAAATGCCTGAAAAGCAACCAAGCAAGCAATAAGAAAGAAGGAAGCTGGTTTTGCACTTGTAAAAACAATGGAAACAGAGAAAAATCTTACAATTTCATCTGCTTGTGTAGAATGTGAAATTTCAGGTGTTCTGTATCTTCTAATAAAATTACATTTAAGTAATATAAATAATATAAACCCAAAGATTTTTATTCCTGTATTTTCACTAATTTATGTGAGCAGGTATTTGTGCATATTTTTATATCACTTTTTCTTCTTTTATATGAAATAATACATCATAAGTCTTTTATTTTGGAGACTACTGGTAGCTAAACTTGTTTAATACTCCTGGAGAAACTGGCAGTCCGTGGCTTAGACAGGTGTACTCTTCGCTGGGTAAAGAACTGGCTGGATGGCCGAGCCCAGAGATTTGTGGTGAATGGTGTTAAATTCGGCTGGCAGCTGGTCACAAGTGGTGTTCCCCAGGGCTCGGTTCTGGGACTGGTCTTATTCAATATCTTTATCGATGATCTGGATGAGGGGAGCGAGTGCTCCCTCAGTAAGTTTGCAGATGACACCAAGTTGGGTGGGAGTGTTGATCTGCTGGAGGGTAGGAGGGCTCTGCAGAGGTCAGACAGGCTGGATCGATGGGCAGAGGTCAACTGTATGAGGTTTAATAAGGCCAAGTGCAGGGTCCTGCACTTTGGTCACAACAACCCCATGCAACGCCACAGGCTTGGGGAGGAGTGGCTGGAGAGGAAAAGGACCTGGGGGTGCTGGTCAACAGCCAGCTGAACATGAGCCAGTAGTGTGGCCAAGAAGGCCAACAGTGTCCTGGCCTGTATCAGAAATGATGTGGCCAGGAGGAGTAGGGAAGTGATTGTGCCCCTGTACTCGGCACTGGTGAGGCCGCACGTTGAATCCTGTGTTCAGTTTTAGGCCCCTCGCTGCAAGAAGGGCATTGAGTTGCTGGAGCATGTCCAGAGAAGGGCAATGAAGCTGGTGAGGGGACTGGAGAACAAGTCTTATGTGGAGCAGCTGAGGGAACTGAGATTGTTCAGTCTGGAGAAGAGGAGGCTGAGGGGAGACCATATTGCTCTCTACAACTACCTGAAAGGGGGTTATGGAGACATGGGTGTTGGTCTCTTCTCCCAAGTAACTAGCGACAGGACAAGAGGAAATGGCCTCAAGTTGCGCCAGGGGAGGTTTAGACTGGATATTAGGGAAAATTCCTTTACCGAGGGGGTGGTCAAGCATTGGAACAGGCTTCCCAGGGAGGTGGTGGAGTCACCATCACTGGACGTGTTCAAAAAACGTGTAGATGTGGCACTTTGGGACATGGATTAGTGGGCATGGTGGTTGGACTTGATGATCTTAAAGGTCTTTTCCAACCTTAATGATTCTGTGATTCTGTCATTCTGTACTTATGATATACAAGTTCATGAAATATGAGATACAGTATGACTTAAATCCAATGTATTCTCTTCATCTTTATCTCAGAAATATGCAGTGGCAAAAAATGATAATGTTCTAAAATTTTATTACCTATAGTCCACAGGATAATCAAGTATGATTGTGAAAGCTGAGCCAGCCTGTACCCAGGCACTGAGTTCCATAAAATCCATCTGGTACACTGAAGTGGAATATATTCCAAAAAGAAGAAAATAACATAATATTTACAGTAGCTGTATGCAACTACAAAGAATGATGAAATGTGGTAATGATGTGAGAATCTTCATTGCTATTTTGGTGGAGCAGTCTCAGGAAATATAAAGAACCCTCACTTAAGAAGTTAGAATGAGTGGTCTCCAGTGTTTAGAAATAATTTTGTGTTTTAAAATGTAGTTTCTTATAGACTTTATTCTTTATAAACAAGAGAACTTTATGAAGTTCTGAAGTTCTCCTTCAGCAAGTCCTGAACAGAAAGGAGCTTTCTTTTCTGTTCCTCTTAGTAAGGATCCTTTTCCTCCCCCTTCCAATGCAAGTTATTCTTTTTCCTCTCCGCTTTTCTCAATCCTACCAGCCCTTCTAATACTCTTTCCTCTAACTGTAGAGGTTATCCTCAGACACTGTTATTTCCAGCAGTTTCCAAATTCTTCCAGCTTCCTTTCCCTAAGTCCAGTAAGGACTTCCAAACTGTTACATACTTTTGTTTTTCCCGTTCTATAAAATCTCGGCTATTTTTGAGAGATATAACTGCAATGGAGTCTGGGAAATCTAACTATTATGGAAGAAGAACAAAGTCAAAAGAGCCTTTTTTAAGGCTCAAGTTCCTCCATTTTACATCCATTTATCTTTGGGGTAGTAGGTACCGAGTCTGAACAGGCATGAGAAGGTTTAAGGGCAGTCAAAAGTCTACCTTCTGGGAAATGCAGGGGAATTTGAGAAAGACAATGCAGAGTTGGAGGGAGAAACTGAGCTGATTTAGGTATTCATTTAGATGCAGTGTTAACAAACTCCTGATGTAGTATAAGTCCGAGACTAAGCAGTTCAACCTTTCAAAGAGTAAGACAGACAGAGGGAGCACAGGACACTAAAGGGGCAAAGGAGGCATATGAAGACAGTTTTTGTATCCACGTGAATCCTGCCAAATTTTAGGGTCCCATTTACTACAATGAGTAACCTCTATAGGCTCACAAGAAGAAAAAATAGAGCCTAAATGCAAATGGATAAGCATTTCCTGACCCTGATGCCACACAATTACAGTGACAGAAAGGAAGCTTTAACCATTTAACCTTTTACCAGGAAAAAGCCCCAAAGCATCCAGAGATATGACTACAGTCCCACTGGCATTACAACTTGGAATAATCAGGTGAGCCGGTACTTCATCTGAATTATATCTGTAATATTGATAGGTTTCATTCTAGCTGGGAAACATTAAGATCACTTTTATACTCTTCAATTTGTACCCATATTCACTTGGCCCAGAAAATACGAAGATAAAATACAAGTCGGGAATAAAGGGGAGAAAATAAAACAGAATTAAGAACTTACTTGTCAGAAGACCAGTGATACACAAAAAACTGCAGTTGTTGGTCAGTTTTTGCAGTTCTCTGCAGTCTCAAGGAAGATATCTAAAGGTGTTGAGTACAATCTGAAAAGAAGAATAATCAAGGACTTAGTAACTGTATGACCTATCAAATACTAAAACAAAATTGTCCAAAATAAGTTGCTTTCCCATTTTATGGGGTTATTCATTCATAAAATAATTTTTTATTCCATCAGTGAATCTGCAGAGAGTTTATGGTATTCTACAAGCTGAACTGCTCAGATCAGGCTTCCCAGACTGCACATGGAATCAGAACAACAAGAAGAGTAATTACACAATTTATTCTCTTGCATATCTACAATTCTAAGCTGCTCCAGTTGTGAGAGAACAATGAAAATGAAAGAAGTCTGCCTTCTTTCTGTTTTAATAAACCTATATGCTGAAGTAAACAACTTTCCAAAACAGGCACATGAAATCGTGTCCCTAAATGTCTTTCAGACAATTGACTAGAGTTCCTTTGCTATCTTTTGGACTAGTTCATGTATTTGGCCTCCTTATTTGTGATATAAAAGCTGAGGATGTCCCTTTGTACTCACAATATTATTCCGCATTTCAATCTGGTTTTGTAGTTTCCAATTGTCCTTAATGGATGGGACAGTTGACTGAGTAACCTCTGTAGGCTCCTCAGCCCTCTAAATCGAAATGAAACTGGAAGACTGGGAGATGACCAGAGTTTCCACCTATGCAGACTGTGGGTAGGAGATAGAGGAGTTGGGAACGAAGGAGTGAGGTTGAGCCTGGGAAAAAGAAGAGGTGGAGGGAAAGTGATTTTAAGTGTTGTCTTTGTTTCTCACTATCCCACTTTATTTTTAACTGGCAATAAATTAAATTAATTTCCCTAAGTTGGGTCTGGTTTTTTGCCCATGATCGTAACTGGTGAGTTATCTTCTCTTTATCTCAACCCATGAGATTTTCTATCACATTTTCTTCCCCTGTCTGCTGAGAAGGGAAAGTGAGAGGGCAGATGGGTGGGTGCCAGGCTACTGGCCATGGTCAACCCACCACAGCTATAAATGTTTCCATCGCCAATCTCCGAGACCAGCAGGACTGAGACTGGAATGGAAAAAAAGCCATACAAAGAAAACTCTGCCTATAATGCATAGGAGTAAACAATTAGTAAGGAACAGAACTTCTTCTCAGAGAAAACTGTGTTAACAGGAAATTTTCATACAACCCTAGCTTCTGTAACGTAGTGCAGCCACAAATAGGAAAACAAGATCTTACATTAACAAGCAAAAAGTCGAATGACTCATACCCTGTGAGAGTGCTGAAAACCTGATTTAAAAAAGGTATCTGCTTGTGATATGATACTGAGGTCTCTTTAGCCCATTAAGGAATTTTTGACAGTCATCATTGAAATAAAACATAGCGAGTGTTTTAAAGTCAGAGATGAGATAGACTTGCAGTAACTTATTTATTCTATCAGCACTTCTTTTAGACACAACTCTCTGAAGTTCTTCTTTCACAGCTAGGTTTTAACAATCTTGAGGTGATTTATTTAATTCTAGATTTCATTAAGCTCCAGAACTCCATCTTAGAAACCATTATGACAGTCATAGCACATTTCAGCTATGAAAAAAATTGAAGGGCTGTGCATCTCTCTCTGATATTGAATACTATGGGATGAAATTTTCATTGAGTTAGTACAGCAAGGGATTAAGCATTTGTTTGGATTCCATTGGTTTTGGTCAGGATATGCCTTACAGTGCCAAAATTACCAAAACCCTCTCAGATAAAATTAATTGAATGAACTCTTTCCTGAATGAGTTTCTTGTTAGAATTAATGTTCTGTTAAAATAATCATAACTCACTAAAAAGATGGGGTCCATGGGAAAAATTCACACTGCCTCGCATACTTGTGACAAATATCTGATACAACAAAACCTAGAACAATATAAATTGCCAATAGAACTAAGCAAATATTAAATTCTACCAACAATCTCCTGTTTACAGCCTAAAACACTCTTGTAATTTAGCTGTGTTTTCATGGCTAAATAACTAAGGTTCATGCCTGTACCCTGGGAAATCTATAAACACACAGTAAAATTAACTGTTGGTTGGGAAAGAAAGCTTGGAAACAGCTTTATGAAAATGTCATCTAAATCCTCATCAGCTGTCAGAAAATCAAATTATATATTATGAAATATTAGGAAAAGAACAGAAAACAGCAGAAGAAAACATGATAATGCTGCCATAAAAATCCATTGCTCACCTAACATTTTGAATACTGAATATAGTTCCAGTCATCTCATCTCAAAAATGACGGGATAGCAATAGAAAGATAAAGAAAAGAGTGACAGGATGATCGGAGGTATGTAATGGCTTCTGTACTAGGAAATAAAAAAATAGCTTTACAATTTTTATATATGGAAGAGGGACAAATGAGGGAAAGAACTGTGAAAGAGCCCCAGAAAACCACGAACAGTACTGAGAAAGTGAATAAAGAATGCTTTTTCACTGTCTCTCATTGCCCAGGAAGCAGTCCCAATAAAACAAGCAGTTACCAAGTTTAAAACATGAAACCCAAGAAAGGATACTTTCCACACAGATCGTCATTAAATGGTGGAACTCATTGCCACAGGATGCGGTGGATCCCACATACATGTGTGGGCTTCAAAAAGCAATTCACTACAGTAGTAAAAAAACATTGACCAATCTGTATTTTACACAAAGATGCACAATATAAACCTTCAGCTTAAGAAGCGTTACGGAGTGCTGTGGGATGATAGCGAGGGAAGTCATCCTTTGGTCCGATTTAAATACAGCTGTCACAATGTCCTCATTCATTTCGCTCTTTTATTGCATTCTTGGTGGTCTCCTGCAACACGCAATGTTAGAGAGCGTACTGTGTCTCCAGGTAGTGTGCAAGGAAGTTTTTGAGGGCAGAAAATTCCTAATTTCCCTGATCCCCCTGTGCAACTTCATATTCTAGGGTAATTAGAATAAATGAAACGTTTTATTTTTGGAGTCCTTTACAAGCCGTTCCATAGTTTTGGAAATATAAAAATTAATAAAATTATTATTATAATAATACTCTATATAGACCTGTGATAATTATTCAGTGTTTTGGTACCTTACATAAAAGATTAATGAATGAATGAATAATTAACCAAATGAATGGTTATACCAGGTCAGACAGGCGATCTATCTACCTAAGCCAGTATCCCATCTACAACAGTCGCCAAAATACAAAGTTAGCTCTGGCTAGCTTGACATATTCAGCTTTCAGTATATTATACGCGTTAGAAAGCCACGCAAACCTTTTTCATCCTGAAGAGACACGGAGTAACCACGATGAAAGGAAAGGTTCTGGAGGAAAATCCTCCTCAGGCCCGAGTCCAGGGTCACTTCCCAATGACTGGGATCAGACCAACCTATGCTCCATCCCTCCTCTCACACGTTGGCTTTCACTGAAACATAACATGGGCAGATAGCAGGAGGGAACAGCGATAGCAACCAAGGCTAGTGACCTGGGCACACGTGCCCCACAGCTTAGGTGCCACCTGCACAACCAGAGAGCCAGTCAGCCAGAGCCAGTCAGAACATTTCCATCAGTGTTCTAAAGTATTTCCTGAACATAACCTTTCATCTCACAGGAAGCATCAGCCACCCCACGGTGGAACTGGGACCTTCACTTGTAGCGTGGCTGTGAGCCGGGTAAAGTCTTTTATGACACTGCATCAGACGAACACGAGACGGATACAGAGTTAAAGGAACCTTGCTTATTCACGAAAAATAATCATATTTTATCACCGCAATAAATGGGAAGTGAAAATCCCACATATTCTATCTATGCATTTGTCTGGAAAATCTCTCTCTATTCCTACATCATGAGTTAGATTAAGCAGTTAAGATGAAGATCACTAACTACACAAGAAAGACCGTTTTCTTCTTTTCAGAGGAAATAAAGCACAGTATCATTACTTATTTCTGTAAGACGAGTATGTTTTTATTTTTATTTAAAGTATAAAAGTTTATAAAGTAGAGTTTATTATTTTATTTTGTATGTTTTTACATACAAATAAGTGTGTTTGCATAACTTCCTTCAACAGGTTACCTAAATTAACATGAAATCATTATTCTGGCTAAGCCAAAAGACTTTCTTATGCAGGCATTTACTTACCCCACTGTCTGTGCACTCAGTAAGGGTTACCTTTCAGGGTAACCCCACGGGTCAGAAGAACGTGTTCCAGTGGCACATAAGCAGACTGCCATAAGCCCCAGGATGTTACTGCATTTATGCTGGTATTTCAGCTACCGGAGCTCTCTTGGTCTAGGGCAAGGTATCCAAGTCCCTGCCTGGCTTACAAATTCCCCAGTAAAAATCCGTGGTGGTTTTTTTTTTTTTTTTTTGGAGGGGGGGGTGTTTTTTGTTTGTTTGTTTGTTTGTTTGTTTGTTTCTTTCTTTCTTTCTGGGTGATAGGAAATGACAAAACCCTTTCCAGGTCAATTTTACTACCCTGGCATGAGGTGGGATTGCTGGTGTGGCTGAGGCCCAGCCTGAGGAATGCTTTGCTTGTGGAGCACAGTACATCCATATTTCTGAGATGATTAGGAAGGCACTCCTGCTGTGGGTGTGATAGACACAACAGACCACACTGGCAGCTTATTGCTTCATCTCCCAGAGCACATCTTGAGAATTAAACTTTGCAGTGTAGAAAAGATCCCAAGACAACTGGCACCCCTGCAGAGAAAACGAAGCAGCTCAAGGGCACCTGCAAACTACAGCTTAGTCTACTGGCCATGCTAGTCCCCCCCATGTTAGTCACCCACCCACCTACAAAACCTTGGCAAAAAGTAGCTTTTTGTTGTAACTTGTACCAGGCCTACAAATGATATGAACTATGGTTTGCCTACAGGTACGAGAATCGACATTAAACCTTTCACTGCAGCACTGCAATAAACACACCGACTGTGCCAACAGCTCCTCGCGTAGTCCTGGCCTTATTTTTCAATGGAAAACAGGAACATAAGGGTAACCAAAGAAATAACAAAAATTAATAGGGATAATTTAAAGAGTAAAGAAATATTCATTTTTGATAACTTAATTCCTTGTCTTGGGTGTAGGTGTCAAGGTGTTGGCAGAGGGGGGCTCCAGGGGTGGCCTCTGTGACACCTCTGGGAAAACATATTTAAGAAAGGGCAGAAAATACCACACAGGCAGAGGAGGAGGGAAAAAAGATGAGTGAGAAATAGCAGAGGGAGCACGAAGGCCAGAGGAGGAGCAGGTGCTTGAGGCACTGGAGCATTTATGCCCTGTGGCCGTTGGAGGACCCCACACCGGAGCAGGCAGATATTTCCTGAAGGACTGTGGCCCATGGGAGAGAGCCCAGGCTGGAGCAGGGGAGACGCATGAAAGGGAAGGAGCAGCAGCGAGAAACCACTTTGTACTGACCATAATCCCCATCACCCCTATACCACTGCGAGGGTGGAAAGGATTTGGGTGTGAAGGAATGAAGTTAAGCCTGGGAAAGAGGGGAGGAAAAGTATTATTTTAATGTTTGCCTTCTTGTTTCTCACTGCCTAAATCTATTTTAATAGGCAGTAAATTTAATTTTCTACAAGTTGAGTCTGTTTCTCCTGTGACAGTAACTGGAAAGTGATCTCCTTGTCTTCATGTTGACTCATGAGCTTTTTCATTCTATTTTGTCTCCCTGTCCTTCTGAGAAGGGGTGTTGAGAGAGTAGCTGGGTGGGTAATTAACCACTGGCTAAGGTCAACCTACCACATCCTCGGAGCAGGCAACATGTTTATGCTACATTGCTTTCAGTGGAAGTGTCCATACTGGGTTTTTTACACCTCAATTATACACATGAATTCCATACCTTCAGTTAACATGATCTGAACTGCTCTGAGAAATCCTTATATAGTCAAGGAACAATTATTTTCTCAAGAAGTATGATGATGCAACCCTACTTTCCTACTACATCCACTGTAGCTAGTCTGTAAATGCATTACCCAACACTATTTCCCGCTTGAAAATTGTTAATGAGCAGACTTCTGCCAATGCATTTATTAATTATGCACTGAATTGTTTGGACAAAGCATTTTTAGCATGTGGGTTGTTTGTCAGCTGTTTGCTCTTGGCTATGCATTGTTAATAATTGTTTTGACTTCTGCCTTATGTGTCTTAAGGTGCAGGAAGAATGATATTGTTCATGAATCACAGAATCGTTTGGGTTGGAAGGGACCTTTAAAGCTCATCTAGTCCAACCCCCCTGCAATGAGCAGGGACATCTTCAACCAGAGCAGGTTGCTCAGAGCCCCGTCCAACCTGACCTGGAATGCTTCCAGGCATGAGGCAGCTACCACCTCTCTGGGCAACCTGTGCCAGTGTTTCACCACCCTCATTGTAAAAATTTCTTCCTTCTATCTAGTTGAAATCTGCCCTCTTTTAGTTTAAAACCATTACCCCTTGTCCTATTGCAACAGGCCCTGCTAAAAAGTCTGTCTCTATCTTTCTTAGAAGCCCCCTCTAAGTACTGGCAGGCTGCAATAAGGTCTTCTTGGAGACTTTTCCAGCTGAACACCACCAACTCTCTCAGCCTGTCCTCATAGGAGAGGTGTTCCATCTCTCTGATCATTTTTGTGGCCTTACAGCACTTATTTGCTGTAAATTTGGACAACCACCTGGAATTATTTAATTTGCTTTAAGCTTGGTCAAAATAAGTGCATTGTTTGATTTTCCTTAAAACCTCTGTGTCACCTGAAATGATCACATCTGGTACTGTCAATGCTTCTTCTTTGCCCTTCCAATACACAGCATTTTCTAAGTCCCAAAGGACTTTGACATGACGTTACAGTGGATCAGTCACCTCTAATTTACTGAGAAGGAAGAAAAGCAGTCTCTCCAAGACAGGAGAAGCAGACGGTGTGCCCTGAGGCTTCCCTGTTGTTACTTCATTTAGAGAGACAGGCAATACCACAATATCTATGACAAGAGAGGAAGAGATTTAAAGTTCCCCCAGCTGTCTCCTCTTTCATTTAATACTGATTGTTCAGTTGGTCCAAATGTCCATAAAACACTGAGATTTTGCATAGCTGCTATGCTGAAGAAATGATGTGCTCTTCTACTTTGAGCAATACTCCAAAATCAGTAAGCGCATGAATAATCATAGGCAGCCAACACTGCTACCTCATCTGGGAAAAAGCTGGGATTTTATTGAAGATTATCCTGGTGTGTCAGGAAGCAAGATTCATGCTTAAACTTTTCTAATGTCCTCAGCTTAGTTTCATAAGGACATGTGCAACACGAAGATGTATGTGAAGAACATTACACAGTCCGGTGAGCACTGCTTTGTGGAGGATGGACAAAAAAGTGTGTAGTGGTGAGCACAGTACCCTTGTTTGACAAGCTTGGACTGACAGCTAGGGAAAACTGTGCAGGTAACAAAGACCAAAGGTTGTTTCACTGACACACTCTGTAGGACGTAACATCTTCTCTATGCAGTACACACCGACCAGTAGTGGTTAGGAACAGGGAATCTCTGAGAGACCATGTCTAGTTAATATGCCATTTCAACTTAGAAAATACTAGCGTGTTTATTGTGCTATATTTCTCAGTAGAAGTATTAAGCACTTCCAGAGTTATCATTCCCTTCCGCAGCAGGCATCAAAATCCTTTACTAGTTGAGAAGAGGTACTATGCAGACTGCACGAAGAGGCTGAGCCACCTTACCTCGGGCCTCGCAACGGAAGTGGTAGAACTAGAAATAAAATTCATGTCAGCTACCCTAGGTGCCATGCAAGTTCCATCACTGCAGACAGACTTACACTACCAGGTAAGGGCAGAGAAATGACATAACTTGCCCCATGTCACATAGGTGAGGCTCACTTAACCTTCATGGTATGGCATTGTCTGCTAAACTGCTCTACCCCTGGAATTAGTTAAGGTTAGTGAAATGGCAATGCTATCGGAAGGCAACTGAGAAGAAAAGTCTTGCTGTGAATTGCTGAAAGTTATTGCTTACATCACAAAAATGACACCCATTGAAGTACCACTCTCCAGCAAAGAGAAACTGAACAATCATGACACAACATAACAATTTGTCCAGCGAACTAACTGCACAGCAGATATAAGTTTACTAGGAAGAAAAATGCTTAACATAGTATCAATTTAACCAACTATTTTTATTCCAGGACTACAATGAATGGATATATACCATATCATAAGAATCTGTGAGCACAACGCCATTTCACCTACCTATGAAATCAATGGTCTTACATTTGAAAAGAATGTCATTCGGGGACATCCTTGAAACCATTCATGTGATTAAAACGAACAAAGTTTCATTTAATATGGTCAGCTGACATCCCTGATGCATATCACACATTACCAATTATACTGTTACTTTATCCTTAGTGCTGCAATACTTAAAACGTCATTTCACCCATTCATGCATCAATATTGATCTCTGGCTACATTAAGTATTTCCAGTTAAACTGTGTGAAAAACCCCACCTTTTCAGCTATGGTTTGGGTTAAATAACTCATCTGAAAACTACAAGAATAATTCTTATTCAATTTCCTCATTCCACATATGAGAATGATTGGCAGTAATCTACTTCATTCAAACAGTGATCTCCCATAGTTTTCCAACAAGGTATAAATAGAAACAAATAATTTTGATCAATCTACAGCTTATACACACAATAAATAGCAAATTGCAATCAGTAAGCAAATTTGTAAAGGTGCAGTTTATAGCAGCAGGTCATTTGCTTGTACTGCAATTTAGATTTCAGTTTTCTCATATCTGCTTAGCAATTTTACCTGCTGTGTTTCCCAGAACACTGTGGTGTATCCTATTGTCATAGGCAATTTGGCCATGCAGAAGCACGGTGATGTTTCCATAATTTAACTTACGTGCAGAATTCCACCTTACCCTTCCTTACGCCAAAAGGAACGCCACAGTTGTTTCCATTGCTTACAGATCATGACTTTCTCATGCAAAGACCAGTGGGTCATCTTTGCTCACTACGTGTGACCTCCCACAGAATGTGTGATGCAGAATCCCACTTGGTTTGTAAGTCCCCAACTGCAAGCCTGAACTACTCTCTTCCCACTTGTGTCCCACCTTTCAGCTGCGAAGCTGTTCGGTGTTAGTGTACGAAAACGGGATTCCTCTTTCCATGGCTGTCTCTATCTCCTCTAAAGATAAAACAGGCAAAAAAGAAAAGGTGATCGACAGACAAATGGCTCTGCAGAAGGAAGGAAGGTCAGGGACAGCGAATTGTGGAATTACTGCTGGCCAGCTTCTGCCGTCCAGCTCCAGGGTAGGTTTGTCTATAAGGTAAGGAAGCAGAGGAAGGAAATACTGAATAGTTGGGGGAATTGAAAGGTTGCATACTGGAAAGGGCTTAGTTGGTGATTTCAAGCTCAGGCACTCCTGGGAAAATCTGCAGGGATAAGGAGGGGTTCAGCAGAGTTGAGAAAGTCTAAAAATAGTCTTGGGGGCTAAGCCGAGGGGTTTGCTGCATGGGCAGTTGGTGGGTCAGGGGTTGAAGGACAACCCAGCCCTCCATGCAGACACTGGACGGTGGCCTGCGTAAGGCACAAGAGCCAGGAAACACCGTGGCGTGGAGCCGCATAAACCCGTGGGCGCTCGCTGCCGCTGTCCTTCAGGCGAGCTGTATGCCTCTCTGGCTCCGTGTAAGCTGATGCAGGCAGAAGGTTAAGCCCATAGATCAAATATTTCTTCGTCCCCATAGCTGTGCAGTTTGCATAAATGGAAGTTAGTAAGACCTTGTTTATGTCTAGCAGGCACAGTAATGGTTTACCTGGTCTTTGTTCCGCTTTTCAAGGAGGCCTAAGGGAAATCTGTCCCTTTCTGCACCAATCTGCCACCATTAAACCTGACATCTTTGTACTTACAGCTGCAATAGCATCATGGTCTATGGATTGAGACAGACGAGGATTTTTTTATGAGTACCCATTGCAGTAAGAGTGAAAACTCTTCAGAAACATACAAGTTCTTTGAATCGCTACAGTATTTATAATGAAAAGAGAAGTCACTATAAATATTTAAATGTCTTAAATAAAGACTAATTAAGAAATAGGCAAGAAGATGCCTTTTCTTTTTAAGCAATAAATTTTTAATTGCAAAGTATGCTTTAGTAACAAATTGGTGCTTAATGGAGATATAAAAGGAGAAATCTGAAGGTCAGGGATAATGATCAGATACCTGCATATCCATCTGCACATAGAACACTGTGCTATACTTGAGCAAATATTGCAAAAATTATTGAAATATATTCATTTAAATAAAATGCTAAGTTCTATTAAAGTATTTACCATCCCTTTTATTTGCATTAGTTCATATTCATGCACAAGAGTATCCCTTAAAAGAATACAAATTGCAAATACCTACTTCTAAAAATTTTTGTGTGGCTGTCATGCCATTGATTAGGGAAGTAGGGAGCAAACAGAAAGATGCTTCTTGGAAGAGGTGGAAACATCTAATTTTAACTACATGGAAGAAGCCACATCTATAGAGCATGAACATAAGCAAAGAGCTTCAGTTTTCCAGTAATCAGGTAATAAATAACATTGTTAGCCATCTGAAGAAAGATGCAGGCATTCCATATGTGATGCCATGGCATATTTTAAGGTGTTCCTCTACCTGTCTGAAAAGAAAGGTAATTCTTCTCTGGTCTTTTAAGATAAACAGAAACCAGAAAGGCACTCTGAGTTCAATTATTCTCAGCTACTCAGAGAGCCTGGAAAAACTGGCTTTGGAATGCATGGGCAGGGCATATTTTGGTTTTGTTTTAGCACAGTGCCTTGGTTTGTTTTGTTGACTCACACTTCCCCTGTTGAGTAAGCTTCTTTTATTTATTTGTGCAAATGCACATGCAGAGCTTTACACGTAAGGTGGGATATTGCTATCCATCCAGGCTCACAATGCTCAATTTTGAGTATTGGGTACTAAGCAGAAGAAGTAGCATTTTATAGAAAACATCAAAAAAAAAAGCATCAAATGAAAGTTAATTCCCGCAATGTTAGCTGCATAAAGGCAATTCTGAAATGCAGTTGTGTAACTGGATGAGCAGAACTGAAAGAAAAAATCAAACTGCAAGAAGAATCTTACCTGAACTGAAACCTAGCTCTTGATACAAAAACCATGGATCAGGCTGAAACCACGCAGTCTCCCTTCATATGAGTGCGGCCTCCCAGCATGCATAGAAAAACTCTCTATTCTATATTCTTGCTTGCCCTTTCCACAGTCAGAGCTAAGAACAGCAGAATTATAAAAACAAAGGGCCAGAGAAAACATCATAGAGTTTCCTCCAGTTGCTCTCGTGGTGGAATGTTCAACAGAAAGGAAGTTTCTTATTTTTTAATAACAGAGCATTAGGAATATCCTCTATGCCCTACTGTCTCATGGCAGAGGCAGGAACCAACCTCCTTCTCTGCAAACAAAAAAGTCCTAGTGAACCCTAAAGCAGAGAGTATAGAAGCTATGCAATGAAGTGAGAGCATCAAAGCCAGAAAAAGTGGTCAGTTAAACACAAGAGATTTTGAACTGCATGGTCAAGACATATCTGAGCACACTGGGTCACATACTCAATTGGTATAAATAACCTCAAATCATTAATCTCAGAGCTACGTTTGTTCCCCCCTTGCTAGTGATGTAGCACAAGTCAAAAAGAATCCAGTGCTGGGCTCCCACCTTGCTAAGCTTTGGTGGTTTGCGTATTTTATAAAACAAGTTGAGAAAACAACCATGAGGAGTTACTAGCATTTTACAAGCTGTCCACTTAGAGAACCTGAGCAACTCAGCTGGCGTGTAGCCTAGGAGCTGCTCTGCCTTTCCGCAGGGTGGCCTATGCATGCTGACGGGACAATCTGTGGTAGCCTCCACAGCATCTCCCCAGTTGTACATAGGCTGTGGGTCAAATGATGCCTTCAGCTGCCCCGGTATTTACCGAGGTAGTTTTCTGAACACCAAGGGACACTCTTCCCTGAGGAAAGTATAAAATCTTCTGGACATTTCTAAACATTAAAACGAAATGTGGGGAAAAATAAGAATTTTTTTTCAATGATTTTGAGCACTGGTTTTCCTGATAGGTGTAAGGAGGTATAGACTACATTCTCAAATGCTTCTTCAGCTGTAATGATCGTTCCTTTAAAACTTGTCGATTTAAAATATTCATGTCCTGTGATAAGGACTATCTCTCACTGTCTATAAATTTGCTCCTGTGCAGCATAGGCCATAGTCTTGGTTGGACCAATGAGAAACAAATCCAACTGAATTTGTCATCGCCTGTTGTATGGGGCTCTATTGTACTGTAATAAATTTATTCCACTCACTCCAATATATTTTTTCTCTCATAACAAACATTTGAAGAAGCCATGATACCCCTTGCTTTCCTCAATATTTTGGAGGTGTAAGTTTTTGATAGAGGTTGCAGTTTAGGGATGCTTAATACAAAGATAAATTAATATTAATGGTACTGATCATTGGATCAAGATATTTATTGATTATAGTAAGAGTTTAATCTCTTTAGTTTTGCTAGATTTACAAGATCAAGAAAGAATGATCGGAAATGCATCTATACCAAGTTAGATTCAGAAATAAGTACCACTGCTAGCAAATGAAAACACAATGCTTTTCCATATTAGTCACAAAAGTTGTTTTGGTTGCCTAATATAGTGATTTGATACCAACGTAACTCCATTTATTTCAAAAAAGCTATAAATGCTGGGCTTACCTCTCCACTGAGGAACACATTTTCTCCTGAGGGTTTCCTGCCGAAGCCCATAACTACCTGATGCCATACCAGTCTAGTTGAGTGCAGAACCAGGACCCGCACGTGTTTTGACCACCAGAACCATGGTCCTCCGCTTGCCGACACAACTCCTAGTCACTAACTGACATTTCCAGGGATTTCAACTTACGATCAAATCTGTCTGACAGAAATCAAAATACAGAGGTTTTTTCTATACACTTGTAGTTTGTCTACAGCACAAACGAAACAAGCGCTTCCCTTATTATTGATCTTTTTCTATCATTTGAGCAATGAATGTGTTGAAGCACTGCTGTAAACAGGGTGGGAATACTACTGCTGTGCATCAGGAGTAAAACAAATAAGACAAGACAGTAAAAAAAGGTGCTTTCTTGCTGAAACAGACCAAATCACAGCATGGAACTTTATTACAGAATCTGACAGCAAAGCACTAATTTGCTTCTTTGAATGATGAAGATTCAATCAATAAATCTCCAGCTATCAGAGTAAATCCTTCAGGAAGATAAACCAAACCAGAAAATCAGAATTCACTCTTCTTTCCACAGAACATTTGGAACATTTAACTTTTTCCCTGCTGTACCTTGTTTCTAAGGTATTGAGTCCATAGCAAAGCCATGCTTTATTTTCACCATATAAGCATATCAATGTTCCCATGCTCCCATTTCTTAAAAAAAAACCTTAGTAAATTAAAATGATAATAAAGCTTCAGTGAACCGGTGAACTATTTCTGCACAGCTTCGATTCTACCAGGTACTTCCGTATGTGCTTTTCTCCCTAAGGTCAAGTCACAGCTGAATATGTATGTTAAAAACTATGGCAAATCATGGATTAAAACCTATGTCCTGTATCCACAGCCCTACATACTCTGTGGCTTCTGTAGTATACATTTTCTGAGGTCCCTTATTCTCGTGGAAGAGAAATGTAGCAAAGCTCTACTCTCTGGAACTTTGACATTTGCTTGTCAGCTGAAGGTGGCTTTAAAACGAAAGGTTGTTATATAATTATAAATTAAAAAAAGGAACACCATCAGCAAGAGCTTCTAGGTCTTCTTTCTTTTGAGGCTGAACTCAGGTCTCGTTTTTGGCTTGTTTGCCAACATAATAATTTTTTTCATTTGCTCCATGTTTAGAATTTTTCTGTTGTCATGACATACTTACAGATGGTGGTGGAGAAGGAGGACAGAGAAGTGAAAGTTCTGGCTGAATTGTGGCCAGACCAAATGGAGTGAATACCTGGGAAGATGTGGCTAGTATTTATGATACCTAGCATAATAACCACGAGGAAAGTAGAGCGCAGCGGAAAGATCTACACTTTCACTGAAGGGCTCCTTCCAGCCGTGTTTTCTATGATTTTCTTTCTTGATGTGCAAGATGGAGGCTGACTGACATTTTGGACTGAGTGGTAAATTTCATGTCTTGTAAGTCCTTGCATGGGTGAAGACCAACAGGAAGAGATGAGATTTTGAATCTTCTCTGATTTCTATTTGAGAAATTAATAAGACCTTTATGAAGTAAAACAGAAGAAGGGAAAGAAAGGATGGGAAGGAAGAGTAGGCTTTAAGGAAGGAGTCAAGGGTGGTAGAAGCGTTTTGAGAAGCAGGGTTCTATGGAAGCTAAAAACCAAACCTGTCTGGGCAAGAGCACAGCAGAACGGAAGGAAGAGCCAACACTTTGCAGGATGAAATGTGATCCCAGTAATGGTTTCACACAAATATCCACAGATTAGGGATAATTGTACCTAAAACAAGACCCCTTATCCACAACATTATATGATTATCATTGATACAATAAAAATAGTGTGGCTATGAGTATAATATCCGTTAAGGAAACTAATTAGAGCAGATAAGGTTGGCAATTTCAAAGCAGATACTTGCTATCTTAATTCACAAAGGTTTATCTACCTCTTAAGGATATTCTTAAGTTTACCTCAGCTCCTGGAGCATCAGTACTCCAAGATAAATACCAGAAGAAAAGCTATTTCATAACTAGGAACCTTTTGTGTGCAAAACTCTCACTCTGGTTACAATGATTATGGGCTTTAGACAAGATTCATATTCAGGGGCACCAAGGCTTGCACGTGGATGATCCTTTTTGGTTCAAGTGTTAAGAGGAGATGACATTGCACCATTGTATCTCCTGCCCTCCCCTTCTGCCCACAGAAAGGGTAAGAGGTTGGGTGGGGGAGCGAGGTAGGGAATTATAGCCTCTATAAAAGCATATCAAGGGAAAACTGACGTGTCCTCATAGGACAGGCAGTGTGTTCAATGTTAAGGGGACAGATACCACTGAGAGAAGGAACAGAATAATGAGTACACAACTGAATTTGAAACATGTCATTCTGTCATGCCAGTGAGAAAAAGAGTACCCCTGTCATGACGAAGGAGAGACTCAGTCAGATGCATTTTCTGAAGCTCTTTCTCTGCGGAGCACTTTTTCAATCCCTAGCTGTGGCTGTTAAGCTGTAAAGTACCTCCATTCAGACAGAAAGAAATGAATCCATGTAATACACCTGAAAAGTTAGAAATGGCTAAGTAATAGGTATCAGTTTATAAAAAGAATTATTTTTTATTTCAGGCGGCATCCTCAACGACAAACTACTAAATCCTAGTATCTTAAACCAATTTATTTAGAGAAGGAGCACTTATATTCATCTGAAGTTTGAATGCAGCAAATGGAATGCTTAAAGCAATGGAAATCCTCTTGTATACCCACTTGTTGAATATTCAGCCACACACCTTTTGCTTTCTCCAGCCCTCTGCTTCATACTTAAAATGAACTTTACATAAACACTTGAAGTTACACAGTTATCCTTCTACAAATCCCTTCTCAAAATTCTCATTTTCCATGATGCCAATAAACACAGAATACAGAAAAGGAGATGGAAAGGACCACAGGAGGTAATTTATCCATCTGCCTAAGCCAGGACGGAATTATTCCTGGAGACTTCTGTAGTCCCCACAGTGACAGAAGGTCTGCCTGAATCACAGTGATCTATACCAGTAATTTCTGAATACTCTCTTCTCATCTTTCACACCTTTCCTTTAAGGAAGCAGTCAAGGATGATGTCCTTTACTCCAGTCCACTGTGGAAATGAAGAACCTCACCCTTCCTTCAGAGGTGAAGCCATTGTAATACCAGACCATTAGCAGCACCAATCTGATCATCACCTCTCACAAGTTTCACTGTTACCTTTTATCGTTCTCTCCTGTTTTGTCATCTTTTACTTAGGCAGTAAACACCTAATGCTACTGACCAACCTTTTGCTCTGTGTGCATCTAAAACTCAGATCAGGGCTTCTTTGGTAGTAACTTTACACATGTTTAAGGTAATAAATTGAGGGGAAAAAAAGATTACAGTTGTTAGAAGATGAGAAAACTGGGAACTTCTACTAATCATTTCAGAGAATTGTAAAGACGTGGGTTAAGCGATAATTAGCAGCCAGATTGGGTTTGCCAAGAATATTGTCAAACCAATCTAATTTCCTTCTACAATGTGATAACAAGCGTTTCAGAAGTGTTAGCTGCTTAGATTTTGACACTGTCTCATATAACATTATTACAAGTTTATTCGTACATGAGGAAAACCAGGTCTGAATGAAAAGTTCATACAACAGATACGAACATGACTGAGTTTATTAGACTAGTTATTGAAGCACTGTATTTGTTGCAAAATCAAAGGATGGAATAAGCAGGGTTACCAAGGGGTCCTGCATCCAGTATTGCCCAATATTTTCATTAGTGATGTAGAAGACAGAATAGAAAGTGTGCTTCCCAAATTTGCAGATCACAGCACATTATGAAGGAATCCAAGGACATTGAAAAACAAGACAGCAACCAAAAAGAATCTTAATAAATTAGAAAAGTCATATGGAAACAAACAAACAAAAAAGAGAGCTACTCAGTACAGAAAAGAGCGAGTTACACTGTTCTTAGGCAGGAAAAATCAATGGCAGAAGTATGGCGTGGCGAGAGTTTTGAGTTATATATATGAAAATCTAGTTTGTTTCATACTTCTAATTGTAGTGTAGGTGGATATCAAGGCTGTGGCTTATACACACACAGCGCACTTCACTCATTCCTTAGTTCAGGAACTCCCCAGCCAGTCACCTGGGATGATGAGAGAAAGGACTGGTTTGAGACCAGGGACCAGCCTGAAACTAGGTGATGGCCTGATCTTTCACAGTCAAGCGTTTGACTGATGTTACAGGACCCCTCCTGGTGAGAATTCTGCACAGTTTTAGGAGTTACTCCCCCCTCACAGGTCATGCTGTTTGTGGTCCAATTTGTGTAGCTAGATGTGTTAACACCCTGGGTGGAGTGTCCCGAAGACCACTCTTGGTGGTTCCTGATGCAGAATTTTACATAGATTTACATAGATTACTTACCTTTGTAAGTAGTCGATACAAACTGTTCCTGCAGAAATGGTCATGTAGGACAGTCTTTTATGTATAGTTAAGATATTTAAGAGCTGCTTTGTATGTAGTTGAGATATATATTGTATGTAGTTGAGATATATAAATATCAATGAATTGTGCAAGTGTTAGGTGATGACTTTGGACCATGGGCAGCTGGATTATAAGTGAGCAGAGCAGTGTTTCAAGGGTCTCACCCCATGCAGCTGAACATGCTGCTGCAAGTACCTTTGCAATGGAGACTCCTGTCACCACCAGGCAGAGATCAACCATCTGGTTCAAGAGATTCAATCCCCTGTGTGTGTGTTACCCTATTCTAAGATCTGTGCAACTTTTTTTTTTTTTTCTTTTCACAAACACTCTGTTTCTGAACAACAGGATGGAAAACAAGTGTCTATGCAACAGGTCTATGGAAAAAGGATTTAAGATTTGTACGGGATTGCTGTGTGAGTTCCACTGTGCTGTAAGAAAGGTGAATTCTGCCTGGGCGTACCTAACAGAAGGACAACCTGCAAGAGAAATCAAATGATCCTTCTGCTATTTCCAATGCAAGACGACCCAGATAAGGGCCTAAAACTAAATATATTCTTCATGTCCACAACAGACAGGACAGGAAGTAATGAGTGTACACCACGGAAAGGAAGATTCAGGTTAGAATAAAGGAAAAACTTTCTTTGAAGAAAAGATCCCAAAGCTCTTGGACAGACTGCCTAGAGTTGTGGTGACAGCATTTCTGTTGCTGCCTAAACTGTTCCTTCACGTTTTCAAACCTCTGTTAAAGACGAGCCTGCCACAGGACGAGGGAGTTATCTAGGTGACTTCTTGCGGTCATTTTCAGGTCTATGACTTTATCATAATGTAGCAAATGAAGGAAAAACTGTGTTTATTTGATGCAATTAGTCCTGAAGTGTCTGAAGTGGATAAATACAGAACAGTGGAGTCGTCTTTTAGAAATGTCACCAAATAATCTGCAACAACGTCTTCCTGATCATTTGAGTACCTTTACTCTTACAACAGTGAAAATCTCTGCAGTTTTATGCCCAATGGATCTCATGATATACAAAATGAAAGGAGGACTTAAAACAGATGTTTCTATGCAGATCTAGTAGATCCTATAAGATCATTAAGTTCACTGTGACTGAAAAATGCTGTTATAGGAGCTTTAATACCTCAAGACATCATCTAAGTAAATAGGCATTTTTACTCCTAGACACATTAGCAGGTGAGTAACCAAGCTCATAAATGCATCATGAATGAATAACCTGTTTCAGTCCTGGAGGTAACACACAGACTAGACACCATAATTTTCTACTGAAGAGGTCTGCGCTTGAAGGAGAAGGCCACGAATTTCCTGTGGTGTGAATCAGTACCATCACAATGCGCTTACCTTTACGTGGGTCTCTTTGCCGCAGGAAAACCCTTTTGTTTAAACTGAGAGCGCTGCCAAATATCATGCCTCTTACACAACACTCGGACTTTTGGCAGCAGTGATGGTGACTCCTGAGGACTGAGTACACAGAGGGAGCTGTAAGAAATGTCTTACAGTACGGACCCGAGTCTGAGAGCAGGAACCTGTCTCTAGCCTGTCCTCTTGCCTCCAGCTCATGTGAGCTGCCAACACGTGGGGTACATTGTACCAGCAAAGAGACATGGGCCAAAGCTGACTCCCTTACCTCCTTTCCAAAGGGGCCGAGGGCAAGGGAAAAAACACTGCTGAGGGGAGAATAATTTGTCAGCAGAGGAGATGACAGACAGGTGCATCGTTCCCACTCCAGGAAGGCTATAGCAAAACTGAAGGTGAAATCATACCTTTAAACATACCCTTTAATCAGCTCAGTCTGCGTGCCAATGACACAGTAGCTGCTGTCATTAATGAAGACAGAGGAACACAAGCCTCTGCATGAGACACCCCGTGAAGGTGAAGGTCCAGAGAAGGTCTGCAAAGTATATGCTGGTACCCGTGGGGCCATCATTTGCTGCTCTCTATGCCTGAGAAGAAAGCCTATGGCCCTGAAAGCACTGGCTGCACAGCCTGAGTCTTAGAAACCATCTCATACCAGTGTAAGCTCTCCCCTTGAAAATCAGTCCTGCTTGAGCTCTTCCTTACCCATTAGTTTACCGTAAGAAGTTTCAGCACCATCACTGGCAACATGTGCCCTTCCACCTGCACCACATATTTCATTATGTCCAATATCTCCCTCCCTCGGACTTCTCTACACTCATGTGAACCCATGTGAACACCGTTTACATTCCTTCCCAACGATGAGCATCGGCCTTTCCCACACTGTTTGGAGGAATAGAACAAGCAGCTTACCTTTTTAAACACAGATTCAGCTACTGAATTCTTACTAAATAATTATCACCAAAAGATATTATTTTACTTGTAGAAACCTGCATGAGAAAAATTGAGTAAATCTTGTGAGACTCCAAAAATTTGGAGTAGCTTGGTGCTGATGTGCTCTTAAGAAGTGACTTTTATTAGCAAGTACACATACAGCCTCCTATGCACTAAAGAAATCCCCAGAGAGTGATAAATAAACTACGTATTAATATTTAATGTGTATAACCGTCAGGTTTTGGGAAAAATGACAGCATTCAATAAAGAAAAAGAGAACCACATCTTCAGCAACTGTAATCACAAATTAGTTAGTTCTGATATAACTACAGAAGCATTTTAGTAACAGCCGTTCTAATTTATTTATGACTTAAATGCTTTTGCTGAAGAGAAACATTATACCTAAGAGAGCACAATATAAAATAGCACCTATCAGCTGCTGCATTATCTTTGGTGGTGTCCACCCACTTTATTGAGGAAAATTACAAGTGAATGACTGAGAGAAGGAAGATGCTGTGTGTGTATTGATGCAGATCCCAATGGAGTTAGAGGACTATCGTGTTCTAACGGCACATGAGAGACTTAAGGCTCAGCAGAGATCATGTTGGGGGAGTGAGGGTTGCTTGGTTGCTTGTTTTTGCTGGGTTTTGTATGTTTAGTTTTTTACTTCCTGATCCTTGTGTGTTTTCCTCTAAGCCAAAGGAAATCAGTTTCCCAAATGCAGGATTTTTCAGAAAAAAAATCTGTACTGTGCTGTCCATTCCACCACTGACCTGTGTCACTCACTATTTCTCATTTTTCAGAGCTCGGCATCAACATCAGGCTCAAATTCAGCACAGTCACATTCCTATCAATCAATCTTTTCTCCTTTGGATAAAAACATGTTTCTCTCTAGTGTAACTGTTATGTTCGTTCTTCTTATTACAGGAAGATGACAAAACACAGCAGCTGAGACTGTATGGTGTAATCTGACTGACCTACATTTCACTAAGTGTCAACCTCTGCAGGCTTTAAATGCATTGTTTCCTACTTTCAACTCATTTCAGCATTCAAACTAAATTTTTCCAAGAGCCTCCCCACAGATGAGGATGATTTCATTTAATAGTCTCTGCAGTCGGACAGAGCCATGACTTTCTGTGTTTATTTACAGTGTGTTATATGTTTGAGTCAAATGTCACCTAGCAACTGCAACACGTCCCCTTTTTTACACTTACATCTAGTCCTAAAAAGACCAATGCACACATGCAATTTGCTTCCTATGAGTAGCTCCTGTTGAAGGGGATGAAGTTAGTCGTGTTTAGTATTTTACAGACCTGAGGGAATGAAATGGATCAAACAGAATAGAAATATATTATTTCTGATCAGTGTTAAAATAAAATATTTTTGTACTATGTCTGAATTTTTGAAGTTCGTTAAAAAATATTTAGTGAACTCTCATCTAGAATGAAATTCCATTCATCTTACATTACGGTATTTTAGGCACAAATAAATTATTATTATACAACGGTTACTTTGTTTAGAGGATAGATATACATATATGTACCTGTACATGTACAAGACAATAATAGCTCTAACCTATTCAATTAGATTCTTCTTAATGCAATGATTTTTAATAAGAACATACTAGAAAGGTTGTAACAGTGTACTAGCACTGCTCGCTTGATGTTTCTATATATTGATTTACCTTTAAAAAAGCTATAAAATATTCCTGCTGTTAAAATATTATTAAAACATCTCCCGCCTCTACTAAGAGGGCAATCTGGACGGAGGGAGACAAAAGCACCGTGGAGATTGGGATTTTTTCTTCATAAGTTGTCGACATTGAAAGAATTCTTCTGAGGAACAGAGGTTTTAGACATTTTCAGTATGCTTGCCAGTTTACAAGGGCACTGGAAAACACAAAACCAGCGGTGACAGAGAGTACATGCCTTGGCTGCAAACCAAGACAAAGCTGGCTGATCTGATTTGAAGCCTAAGAGGTTTGATGGCGTCTCGTCCGCAGGACTACTGCGTGGGCCATGGATGAAGGTGCTCCCTCGGCACCGTAGGTCTGCTGAGTGCACGCCCTGGATTACCAGCTTGCAGTGCTAAACCACAGCCGAGACTGGCACTCGCCATCCTCTTGTCAGGCAGAACTATACATTGGCATTTTAAGTTGCTCGCGGCCACTGTAAATGCTAAAATTTAGAGAAACCAAGGCCACTAGCGTACATCGCTTGCAGTCTTCTGTAGTGACTCTCATCGTTGCTTCTCTTTGTAATTCAGCTACTGTTCTCCATTGCTGCTAATTTTTTAAAAATTAGTATACCTTTATAGCTTCTTAAGACAGATTATTTTCTTGGACTCTTCTATAGTACACATCGACCTTCTTTCTTCTATATGCAAGTAATAATTACGTAGCTTTACCATAACCATAATTAAAAAAGAAAAAACCCAAATCATACTACATAGTGCTGATACCTTTATTTTAACCTGGATCTGCTCTTATTTTCATTGACAACATTACTACTGTTGTGAAGAGGTGCAGCATCTTGATCTGGAAAACAGTTGCGACTATCCCTGATAATAAAAATCTCTATATTCTCAAAAATACTTATTATTTCTCAGACTCGGAGTGCCCAAAATTTTATTCCACAGCAGCTTCTGTGGATATGTATCAAGATGAGGAAAATCGGACGATATCATTACTACTGTGCCACTTACATTTGTCACGCAAGACTGCAGAGAAGTGCGTTCCCTGGAGTATGTAATGTAACGTAGAATTACATGTTAGAAATCACTCAAAGGGATCACCTATCACTTGATAGGTCCAAATAGGTGCTGAGAACTCATTTTATCAGCATTAAGTGAACACAGCAAAAGATTGTTGGTTAAAGTCATCCGTCTGGTTGTAACTCTATGCACTAATGTTGTCCGGACAGGCTGTCTTTAGCCCATAAACTCGCACGCCCAGAGAAAAAGCTCACGGTCTTGGTTCAACTCTGTTTACAGTGACCATCTGTACTGTCACTGTTACAGTTATTAATTAAACACCTCTCATTTTGAATATCTATAATTCAACTTCCGGAATGTTTTTTGCTAATGAAAGCCTCACACCCGCATGACATGAAAATTAACGTGCCACAACCCGCCTTTTTGTAGGTACTGCTGGCTCGGGGCCCCTCGTGCTGCTCTTGCGTCCTTGCTCTACGTAGGCCAAACTCTGCTGTTCATCAGGCCTTGTTTTTAATAAAACCTGTGGGAGTGAGACAGCTTCTTTGTACAAGCACAGCGAAGGCCTTCAGCTTGCCAAACGGAATCCGTTAAGGCTTTATTATTAACTGAGCTTCAAGATCTATTTAAATAGGAAGTGTTAGTGATCTGACACAATGCTGAGAATAAGTTTAATTGACTTTTGTTATTTTTTTTGCCTTTTTGGGGTCACAATCCCTGAGTGGTGTTAACGCTCTGCTACTGGAAAGGGTCCTCTACCCATTACTAACTGCAGAAGAGGGTACAAACCTACTGTACCAACACTCAGGACTAAAACCCAGCCGGCTGAGAACATCACAATCCTTATTAAAACCTAAATGTTGCAAAGCATTTAATTCAAACAGGTGAAGTATAACGAGGAACAGGAGGTTGGGCGTGGTTAACACACAGCTAATCTTGATGGACTAATTATTTTTATTTTAAATTTCCAAACAATTAGTGTACAAAACCCAAATGTTTTCAAATAGCTTGCACATCCTCAAAAAACTAGACATCTGGGTTTGTCATTCCTAGAACTATGCTAAACTCACATCAGCCCATTCACTTGCATTTCTCAAATGGAAAACACGAGCTCCTGGGTCAAAAAAAGATAAGGCTCACTCAAACTGGAGGAATGCAGACTCCTTGCAAAATTTAATTCATAAAGTAAAATAAAGTAAACCGAGTATAACTAAGTATATTGGAGACAACTAGAATTAGATTCCCAGGTCAGTGACATTACTGGTTCTGACAAGGTGAATTTATCCAAGCTTTGACAAACAGGATGTCCAATTTACCTCAGAACAAGCTTATATTTTTCTGTTCCATCTTTTCAACCTGATGACATTTCGTAAGACTGCTGCACCATTAGTAAATAGGATGCTACTTTTAAAAAATGGCTTTCCGAAGCTCGGAATTTAATAGAAATAGAGTTTGGATTCTGTGACACCTATTTTTCAAAATTCACCATCAATCAACACGTTAGCTATTGCTCTAGGAAAATCAGAAGGTAAATGTAAGTCAAAATGCAAAACATCCTGGAACAACTTTAGCGCTCTTTTATGCCCTCTTTTGCCCCACTGATGTAATAAGGTTGCAAGGAGTAAGAACAAGGTTGACATTCTTTCCATTATAGAAAATAGCTTTGTACAATGAAAATTTCTTTGCGGGTCTTGTTTAATTCCATAAATGTTTCTGAATGAAATTTTGGTCTGATTGACCTTTTCTATTGACTTGCATAAAGCTGCAAATCATTGCCTGTCTTCTGCTTGTAGCAGAATATATAAACAGGACATGTTATTAATTTCATCTATCTGCAAGGATATTAAAAACTTTTCATTTAGTTGTTTTTTAAAAGGTAAAAACTAAACTGTAGGTCTGAGTCTGCAGCCCTGATCTTGTGTTCCATTGTCTTGGACACACTTAGTATATATTACGAATACCAAGGGATGATGTATAATAATTAATTGCCTCTAAGAAAGCTTTCTGCCTTTTTAACACCACCTCAGAAATATAGACCAATAAAAAAAGAGTGTTTGTTCAACTTAAAATTAATTTCATTTGCTTGAGCTTTTATGATAAACAAACAGAAAGAATAACGGAAATAAACATGATTCAAACCTCTCTAGGGAGGACTTGATTTACTGTGTAGACTGCTTTCTGTGTCCTGCACTGCCCCTTGCTGGAGTATCTTACAAATGTGACAGTGTAAATTCTAATAGCAACACTAATTGAAACGTGTATCAGTTTCTGAACCACAAAATAGTCTTAAAATATAAAAATATACTCATTTTATAATCAGTCACTTAATCAACAGTTCATTATCACAGATGTGGACTTCTTTTCTGTAAAACTATTGACCATTTGCAAAGACTAAGAGTTGATGAACGCTGTTCGCTTTTCCCCTGATTGCTTTCTCGTAAGAGATTACTATTGAAAGAAGAAAACCATAAAATGAAACACCCCAAAATATTGCTACTTTACTGCTAATGAAGAGTGGCAAGGAAACCAAAGCAAGCAGATGCTTTCCTAAAAAACATAACATGTCTAAGATGTACAGTAAATGTGAACATGATCCATATATAGAAATGAGAATAAGAAAAAGAATAGCACACTTAGCAATATCTCTTACCTCTGAAACTTCCACAGCATTGCCTATTATCCTTCAAAAATGCATCTGAAAAACTGGTGTCTGTTCCCTTTTTGTGTTATTGATCATAGATTCATTCATTTGTTCTCAAAGTCATTGCAAGCTTGACAAAATGAACACATTTGAGTACCTGTGTCTGCAACTCTGCATTTTTCAACTTTCTGGTTCTGGTGATTGTTTGATCTCTTTTAATTTTTCCATCATGGATACTATCCAACCCTAAACCAATGTGTTTTCACAAAACTTTGAAAGCTTGTCGGTAAAACTGTGTATGTAAAAAACCTGAATTTACATGTTAGAAGTTCAGTAAACACTTTCCTGCATTAAAGTAAATCCTACCACAACACATCTTCTAACCAAACGATTTGCAATACCCCTCAGCTAGTCATAATTTATTCAGTTTGTGCTGGTATTTTTAATTGCATCCTACATGCATATATCAGCTTCAGAGAAGTTATTCTATACATCAGATTTATGTAAGCCCAATGCAAGTTACCCTCTCTTTCTCTTCCAGAAGGGACAATCCTTTGTTGGCGAATGAAGCCAAGGACTGACCTTCCTTGAGTCCTCTCTGTGAAACCACCCACTCTTATTTGTCAGCAATTAGTAAAGCACTCTGTGGTACACTTGGTCTTTGCACTGAATTGCGTGACATCACTCCCCCGAGAGCTGAGGGCAGCGTATGGGTCAAAAGAACTAGTTTGCACTTGAAATATTACCTTCAACTTAAAAATGCACAAAAAGAAAAAAAAAAAAAAAGAACCATAGGCAGCTAGTTACTTAAACGCCATTCTTTTAAGAGCTTGCAGGAAAAGCCTGAGGGAAGAGCTTCGCCCTGGCCATACTGCCAGCAGAGCACCTTCTGACTTCATCAAAGCTTTGATTTCACCCTTGGAGTTTTAAACCGACCTGGGAATTTGGCCCAAAATATAATGGGGTCAAGTGGCAAGAACTGGAATTGAACCAAACCCCGTAAATAATCCAGCCACGCTAACAGATCGATGGGTGGTGAGAACACTAAGGGAGCAGAAAAGGCTGAAGAACATGAGGCGATATTGGGAAAGAGCACCGCAAAGCACCGGCAGCTCTTTAAGAACTTGGAAAGAAAATCAAGACTAAAATACTAACTTTGGTCTCTTTCTGTGTGCCGTCCCAGGGTTGGTTTAGCCACTCCTCCATCCCGGCATGTGAGGCTGACAGAGGTCCAACGTGCAGCAGTTCTGTTTTCCTACTGTCCCGATCCAGGAACGCTTCGGGATGCACGAGCAAAGCTGCAAACAGCTTAGGGTGCTGCCTTTTCTCAGCTCACACTCATCCTGCTACTAGAGGGAAGCTCAATGTGGCTATTTAAAATGTCAGCTCACTGCCACAGCTGATTACACATCTGCTCTGGAACGGAACGTCATCAAAGAAAAAAAATCGCACGCGTTGTACGGAGCGGGGAGCTCTATGTGAAAGCTAAATTGCAGCCTGCCAAATCCACCAAGCCCCTTTCCAGCAAGTCTGCGGAAAAGCAGCAGCGTGAGTAAGAGTCAGGATGCCGCCACAGACACAGCATGCCAACAAGGGTGACAATACGTCTTAAGGGTAAGACGATGTCTCTGTGTTTCATCTGTATAAAATGAGGCAGGCCAACTCCCAGCTTACTGGTAAGACTTGATTGAGGGGGACAGAAGTACAATATATTACTTCTACGTTTGGCACCCGTGTAACTGTGGCTGGAACACTGTGCCTATTTCAAGCATCCAAATTTCAAGAAGGATGCTGAGAAATTGGACAAGGTTCATAACAGAGCCTGGGGAATGATTAAAGAATTAGAAGACATGCCTTCTAGTGAAAGGCTCCAGAAGGTTAATCTACTTAGCTCATCAAAGAGAAGGTTAAGGGGTTGGGACTTAATCATAGTCTCACATCTAATATGAGAAGCGGAAGTTTGACAGTAAAAGAGTTTATCTCCTGCCTAATTACCAAAGGTCCAGTGGTTGGGAGCTGAATATAAATAAATGTGGAAAGGACAGGAGGCAGGTTTGTTTACTGATGTATTTAATTTTAACCAAGGAGGGTAATTAACTACTGAAAAAAAAAAGTGCTACGTTTTGCCGGTGATGTCAAATCACGATTGATGCTTTTTCTAAAAAGCTATTGGATACAGGCTGTGCTCTTTACTGAAAGATATAAATAACACAGAATGAACATACAGAAACAAAGTCATCAGCATATTGTACTGAGAAGAAATGCCATAATTTCCAAATAGAACAAGTCTCTCTGTTCAAAACTAATTCTGCCAAAACCTGAATTAAAAAAGATGCCCACAGAAATCTGAATCACTAAAAGGACTTACCTAGCAGCAAAATGTAACTGGAATTAAACACGTGAATTTAGCCAACTTAAAAAAACATACACAATATCCACTTCATTAAGGGCTGTGTTCTTAGGTTTTGCCACAATAATTTCCAGTTACTGATTTGCAATGTCCAAGTTCAAAGTTGAATGATTCTCCATAGCTGTCTGAGAAATAAACTTCTGAACACGTCTGGCACTACTGGGAAAACACAACATAAAATTTGGACAGGGGTTGTTTCCCCCTTCCTGCTTTTGGCAATGGTAGAAGATATTTGCAATCAGTGTTTTTTTCCAGCTGTGTCAGGAACCAGGTTTGCCATGACATAAATTACTTTTACATTTTCTCTTTGTTCTGGTAAGACAGGCCTATCGGTGAGCAGCTTCTTCCATTTATTCATACAAGCAGTCTACAGCAGTAGCATGAATTTTGAAAGATGTGTAGCCTCTGACTCAAGAATATTAAGGTATATAAGATTTAGCTTATTGGGTGATTTTCATTAAAAAACAGAAACACAAAATAAATACATTGATAAGTGTCTCAACTCTTAAACTAAGACTCCTTTGTATATGCCTTCACCTTCACCAAGAGCCCACAGGCCTGAATTTCACAAGGAAAAAAGCGTGTTCTTTACATCATATTGGCCAGCACAAGGTAGCCAACTTTTTGGCAGAGCAAAGAAAACATTACAGCAACCTGACAGTCCTTATGTTAATGTGGATATGCCAAAACCTGCCTATTTCTTGTTCAGATCAACTTTTGTTATCTGCTTATCAGATCCTGAAAGTATTAATGTTCAGATCGCAGAAATGTCCATTCCTTTTGTGTGTCAAGCTTGGAAGAATAATCATTAGCCAAGAGTCAGACTGGTATTGTTGCCTTAACACATAAAAAGTGGATTTTATTAAAGACAACCTTGCACTTTCATCATTCACTTTCTGATTAAGTTTCACAGTTTGTTGCCCTGGGAAAAGAATCTACAAGTATGTTAGAAATACATTATTTCTCATTTAGGCATGCATATGTTCTTGAACGCTTGCAGTATGCTTCAATATCCCCTGAGAGTTAACGGAGAGAGCAAGATTCTTTCCTCCTCTTTGCTGCGATGCCTGGATTAACAAGCAGAAAGGTGCCGCGAGTAGGAGTACAGCAGTATCGCAACCCAGCGCTGCCTATGGCTGATGCCCCATTTGAGTCCCTGGAGACTTTCCGAGAGGAAAGGGAATTGCGTGCTGCTGTGGGGCTCGGAAGAGGTTCACGGCGCAGGTCTACAGCCCAGGTAAACTCACAGAGATGGCTATAGCTGCACGCAACGTAAAGCAGCACAGCACTGGCCCATGCAACGTATGTTGTCCAAAGCATTTAGACAGCTGCAGATCTGAAACATGTCCACGTTTTGAAGGACAATCCTTTTTCCTTTCCAACATATTATGTTTCTTTTTTGCTATTGCTGTTTATTAACTTGAACTTTTTTTACAGTTGAGTACTAAATCTCTGTATATTTTCCCACATACTAATAGCATAGCCTTATCAAGAGATGCATTAAAGCAGCTGGTACTTTATGAGCAATCTGCATCACTCCACTTTAGTCAAAAAATATACCAGCTACTTCAGAGCTTAGGACATGAAACATTGATTCTAGGCAGTAGCACTAAGAGCTTTAGAGGTTTAATGTTTTATAGTTATGGAGGTGTATGTTTGTATATTTCTAAACTGCTTAAATCTGTGGGGTGCAATATTCTAAGCCTTGAGGATCAAACTTATTTTAAAAGTTCAGGGGACAATAATAAATGCTGAGACAGGTTTTCTGTCTTATTCTGAGCTACATTTGTGAAAGTGTAAGGTGAATTCAGAATATTTTTACCTTTGATGGTTGTACTGTCACAGGTTTTTTTTTTTTCTCCCAGATGGGCTTGGGACAAATGCTTCTATCTTCCTGTTTTGCCATATTTTTCTAATTTTTTTTCATCAATTATTTGTCTGCACAACATAGCCTCACAGCATCATGGCAGGGGTTGGAAATGCAACTCACCAAAAGTCAGAAGCCCTTTTCTGATGTGTTATTCACAGAGGGATGCATGCAGGGAACTGTGCGAAGGGTGAAGTTGCAAGGTCTACCTAAGCAGATTTTACCAAGTTAGTTTTGTGCTATTTCAGTCAACTGAACTGGCTTGCTGCGGATGGCACTCAAGGTGAGAGGCAGGAGTTGAAGCTCTCCATCTGAGCAGTAACAAACAGGTCAGTTTGGATCAGGCCATACCTTGAAACTACATCCAGAATAGCTTTTTTCTGCTGTTTAAGTGAACTGAGTCATGGAGGAGCACTCCTGGAAGAGCCCGAGGAACACCAGAACCAAAGCAAAGGAATACATTTAGCTCAGAGATACTGTATGGCAAAGCCATAACATAAGAATATAGAGGGGTGGACAGGCAAAGAGAAATAAACACTTAATTAAGAGATTTTTTTTAAAGGTTTCTGTTCAGTCCTACCCAGGAATAGAAACCAGAAAAGCCTGTTAAGGAACAGCATCAGTTATGTACGTAGAGGCTAGACATCTTTCTGTAGAAGGAAAAATGTGAGGCAAGTATGAATTTGGGTGTAGGGATGAAAATGAGCGGTTGGGTGGCATTGCATACCTTGGTTAAGGTACACAGAAAATAGACATACACATCCTAGTTGCTTAAGAAGCAGCATGTGCCATTCTTTCTCCACCAAGTTACACAAATATGCAAATTTAACAGCAAGTTGTTGATTTTTAATTATTTATAGTGGAGATATTACAACTAGTACACTTAAACTAATGCTTTGTAAACTACGATTACCAGATAATAGCCAATAAAAAGACCACACACAAATCCTTGTGCCAAGAGGGGCAAGCCCCATGTACACAGCACACCGTACAACAAACTTGTTAAAGCCAAGGTCTTGTGAATGGTATGCTAACAGGAGACCTCATTATAGAGAGTAAACTAGACACTACCTAGCAAAAAATGTATCTGACAATACACTGCGAAGCAGCCTGTATATTGATATGTGTATATATGTGTAAATCTAGTAATGGGGAAGATTATCAAAAGGTTCTAAATTTCAATAATACCTGTGCTAGCCGAGTTAATTAGAAGTCTTACCCATAACCTTTTCTGAATATTTCCTTTTCTTGCAATGATCTGCTATTTTCTTGCTTGTTAATGGAACAACAGGTAGAAATTTCCCAAGCAACAGCTTGCTCTGCAGGCCAGCTTGTAAACACAGAAAAGTACATTATAGACATCCTCTGTTAAAGCTATTTGTTCTGTGACTAGAATTTGCAATCTTCCTCAACCAACTCGAAGTCACCTCAAATACCTTTTTTTTTTTTGCTATTAGAAAAGCAGAAAAAAAAATCATCAATTTGTTGTTTTTTGGTTTTTTTTTCTTTGACGGAATTCTAGAAAGACCTGTTTCAGTTTTTCTAAAACTTTGGTAATCTGAAAAACAAACACTTGGAGATGCTGCGTTGTAGAGCTATAACGTAAGGGAATAAAATGATACACTGGTAGAGAGAAACAAATATTTCATTAGGAGATTTTCTCTGTAAAATTTCCATTCAGCTCTACAGAGGAACACAAAGTAGGAAAGCTTGTAAAGGGAGAGCATGCAGAAATGCATAAAAAGGCTAGACATCTGCAGCCTAACACATGTTCAGTTCAGCATCTTAATTCCTCATATGAACTTTCAAGGTGAAAATTCTTATACTTTCAATACAATGCTAACCGTTATCTGGATTCCTACAATTTCATTACAGCTCGTGATTTTAGTTTGGTGCTACTCTTTTACATCGGTGGTGGTCGCCGTTCTCAGCCTTTTAAAGCAACGGTATTTTAATCTCATGAATAGAAAAGTTATTCTAAAAGTCCTTAGTCAGAAAGAAACTTCTGATGCATAAGTTTTAAATCAGTAACAAAAAAGTGAAAAAATTTTAAAAATTCATAAAATAAAAAAAAATAAAAAGAACACTCCATCTTTAGACTGCCGGGATGCTGCAGCTGTGTAGACCTGCTGCTCTGGGTGCTGCACAGAGCTCTGCCCGGGTGCGGGTGTGCGTGGGAGAAGAGCACGCTGTGTACTGCCGTGGAGGGGGGCCGGGGGGCCGGGCTGGCCCTGACAGAGCTAAAGACTTTCCTGTGTCCTGCTGTCATGGTTTAGCCCCAGCCGGCAACTCAGCCCCACGCAGCCGCTCGCTCACTCCTCCACGGTGGGACGGGGGAGAAAATGGGAAGAATAAAAGTGAGAAAACTCGTGGGTTGAGATAAAGGCAGTTTAATAGGGAAAGCAGAAGCCGCGCACGCAAGCAAAGCAAAACCAGGAATCCATTCACCACTTCCCATGGGCAGGCAGGTGTTCAGCCATGTCCGGGGAAGCAGGGCTCCATCACGCGTAATGGTTTCTTGGGAAGACAGAAGCCATCACTCCAAATGTCCCTCCACCCCTTCCTTCTTCTTCGTCCCAGCTTTATATACTGGGCATGACGTCATATGGTAGGGAATGTCCCTTTGGCCAGCCTGGGTCAGCTGTCCTGGCTGTGCCCCCCCAGTACCCTGGGCACCCCAGCCTCCTCGCTGGCCAGCCAGCACGAGAAGCTGGACAGTCCTTGACTGCTTAGTGACAACCCAAACCATCAGCATGTTAATCAACATTTCCTCATCCCAAATCCAAAACATGGTCTCACACTTCCTTCTATGAAGAAAATTAACTCTATCCCAGCTGAAACCAGGACACCTGCGCTTGCTCCGTGTGTGTGCACGAGCATACCATAAAACAAACTTGCTGAAGATCTAGGACCTCAACGTGTATCACCACAGCCACCTTGCTATGAATGGCAAGTTTCTACCTGCAATACTATAGTGTAAGTGTCAAAAGTCCCGTGATACACCGTATACCACTGTGCATGTGGTACAACTGTAAAATGGTAACACCCCCCCCGTCTTACACAGGAAATGCAAATATTCCTTCAGAAAATACACTTTCTCCTCTTGGTGCAATCTTTTGTTGGTTTTGGGGCTTTGCTTTTATGGGTTTATATTTTTTTAATTGAAGTGAATAGTCTATGTATATGCACATGTATTAGCTTTCAATATATTAATGTTTGTTTGCCCTGCTTTTTGGCATAAAAATGAGTTCATTGTAAAAATAAAAAACACATCAGGATGTTTTCCTTTAATTCAGAAGGAGATCTTTTGTCATTCTCAGAAATCCTACTATATTCGAGCCTTTAATTCACAGTAGAAACTGCTTCAGTTCCTCGTGACGTGATTCAACAGAGGTTTAACGGGACCTCTGCTCCACCAGAGGAGAGGGAACATTCTGCAGACTCAGAGCGGTGTGACAGTGCTGGTGAAGCAGGCAGATGGAGCGTCTTTGTCGGAAGTCAGTTTTGGTCCTGATTGTCTTATGTTTAATGTGAAACTTGTAAAACAAATGAAAACCGAAGCATTCCCAAACAAACCATAAATCTTACGATTTAGCATTAAGCCTAAAACCATTAATGGATAAATCTCCAATGGCCAGGAATGATGGAAAACCTGCTTAGCATTACCTGTTGTGCATACTCATTTGGTATTTAATCCTTTCTTATGTTTCCCTGCTTTCATTGCCTTAGGTTACAATATTAATATTCTTTTAATGAAGCTTGTCTATGTGAATTAAATTATACTCGAGTTCTGAAGGATTCAGATGCTGTATTATTTTTCATATTTTTTCCTCCAGATTACTTATTTTTCCTGAGAAAGAAATGCCTCAGCAAGAAGGTGTTGCCACTAGCTCTCAGCTACATGAAGAAAAGCTTTCAGAGCAGCACTTGGAGCATCCAATTTAGATAAGGATAAGTTCTATTTGGAAAATTTTGGAGAATGCTAGGATAAGGTTATCTGCTGACCAGCTAAATGACAGTCAGGAAAATGCAAGCATCCTCCACAAAGGACTGTTGTATCAGAATGTGTTAACAAAATGAATAAGAGCCTCCTATTCAGAGTCATTTACAAAGTTATTGTACCAGATAAGAAAGAGCTGGAGTTCAGGAGTATATCTCTTATAAAACATGATTAGATCCCTTAATCTTAGGAGTGATGAATATTTACTCTTGAGCTTTTAAATGTATCTGAAGATTTACATACATTTATTCCATTATTATTTTACCTCTAAAACATGTCTCTACACTGATAAAACCATACAAATTCCAATAATTTAAGATTTGACAAAGTACTGATACAGCTTGTAAGCTTTCCCTCGTGAAGGCACAGCTGAACCGGCGAAGCAGCCTTCTGCCAATACAGCCGACAGTCAACACATCAAGCCACATACTTAAAAGAAATCAACAAAACTTTTCTTTTTCTGCTAGAACCACTGCTGTACCCCAGGGCTCCTGCTGCATGGGGAAGGTATCAACCAGAGGCCTCCCCCTCCGCACCTCGCGTTCCTGCTGGGTGGCCCTCGTAAAACCCGGACACATAGGCGAGGCCTCAGGACGAGGGGAAATGTCTTAGATAGCTTCACGAGCAAAGAAACTAGGACAGCTTGGTTTCTGGAGGACCTGAGGCACTGCACTAACCCACTGAGGAGGCGCGAGCTCCCGTGGGAACTTCTCCCAGGCTGCGGGCACTGACGAGGCTGCCCTCTCGGGGGGCAGGTCTCTGTTCCTCAGTAAGGTATCCTGAAACTGGTTATCAGAGCCTCTCATTTACAAAACAAGGATAAATGAAAATGGTAACTGTGTATATGATCAGAAGGCTGGAGAAGTTACTGGCTATACCAAAACCAGAGAAAATTAGAGAAACTGAACTCACTGACACTCCCACCGTCCTCCCCCATGCAGCATGTAGCAGTACTTGTAAATTCCTACTGATAAGATTATCTTTTATCACTTCTTTGATTTTTATGGTTGTTGGAACACATTTATATAATTTTTAAAATGGGCATATGATATCTAATTTGTGGAGAAAGGAAAACAAAAGAAATTATCTAACTAAAAATTACATTCATAGTTCTTACTCCAAATTGGGCCACTTCATCAGATCACATGATCTGTACTCAGATTTGCTTGGATCCTCTTTGAGGATGAAACACAGGATTGCAACCACAAATGTCCAATTACGTTCCAGAGATGACGCATTTCTTTTAGACCTCTATGACCAGAAATGGTCAGTACCTTGGTAGTTTTACGGTCTGTGCAGTAAGAAAACTATGAGCTTGATTTGCAAGCCAGAGACGTACTTGGAGCCCCTCTCACCTCTGTTACTATTTCTGAAGAGCTCAGTTCCTTGCGAGCGGAGGAGTTTTCCTTCTTTCTCTAAATACCATTTCCTTGTCTTTTGTATTTTACTGCACTGGAGTTTCTTGTCTTGTTATTACTAATCTTGCTGTAACACTTCACAGGGTATAAATGCACATCTGTGGGCATAAGAAGTGCTAACACTTCAGCATCTACATTTTAGCAAACCTTACCTTCAATAAACATGCTTCGTTGGAGACAGCAAGAGTATGTTTGTTTGAAACTAATCTTCTGGAAAAAAGAAATGGAAGCATTTTGATAAGATAATTCCCACCTAATATTACATATCTACAATGCAGATGTCTACAGCCAAGCTAGTATCCTCCACTTTCTTTAGAGTCAATGAAGAGAAATAAAAACTTGTAAGGTATGATTTATGTGACCGTTTTTAAACACATAATTTAGAATGGAATTATTTACATCCTACAAGTGCTTATTACTCTTGATGAACTAAAAAGCTGCTGAGAAGCTTGGCTACATCAACATTTACACTGTAAATATTTATTTTTGGCATTGTGAATCCCGCCTTCTCTACAAACAGAAAAAGTAGGGGGAAAAAAAAAAGAAATGAAAAAAAGTAACTTGTGAAGCAAATCTGATTGGCACAGCTGTGCCTTAAAGGGCTGGAGAGTTGGCTAAATCCCTTGCACTTCTGTGGCTGGGCTGCACAACTTGATAATTTGAATCTTCCTTCCACCTACAACTGGATGCTGTTGATTTAATTGCACTCAGATACTAATTCATTAAAAGTTCAATTTAATCAACTAAACAAAATCAATGTGACTCCAACTGCAAATTTGATTTGTTGATTGTACCAGTCTGTTGTAATCAGTTTTGTAAAAGAAAAAAGTTTACACGTTAACTGATTTTTACTCTACTGGCTTGCTAAATTTCCATAAAATGCTAAAAAGAACTCCTGCCCCCAAAATGAAACAAAAGTTGTAGCCCAGCAAGAACAGATATAAAGCAACTGAACCTTTTGACACTTTGCTGTGCTTCCAAATTACAACAGTCACCTACAGAAGATCAACAAGTAACACAAGGAACTTTGTGAAAGCACCCTGAAATGATAATGAGATTCTCCCACCAGCCAGTGGTAATTCTTACGGAACAGGTGAAATGTGGTGCAGAAGTATTTCTCTTACAAAGAGAAGAAAAAAAAGTCTAAAAGACCTAGCACAGAAATCCATCTTGTGTTTCAACTGGTAAATATATTTGAAAAAACAGAGGCTTAGAGCAGAGCACTGGAGCCCTTCCTTCTTCCTGACCAGAAAATGATGCTGGAGAATTATTTCCCCTTCAGTTTCATGCTCTTATTTTCCACCGCCCCAAATTACCGAAGTTGCCTTCCTTCCTGAACAATAACTCACGAGAAGGGGAAGTTCTTAAAGGGACAACAGAAAACAGCATAAGGACGTACTGAAGATTAACTATCTTTTGTCTACAATTGCCAGATTAAGGTAATCTAGTTTTATGGTTCTTGAAATACATAAATAAATAAATAAAACTAGAGTCCTTAAATATAGGGAGAAATTTGAGCTTTCCAGAGGAGCAATAGCTGATACCAAAGGATACTGAGTACAAGTGGGATGAGATCTGAGTTCTCCAGGACTGTTCCACCTATGTTTATCGTCCCTCAGCATCAGTATATTCAAGGTAAGAGACATAACAAGTGTGCTTCTGGGCAACGGTTGTAGTACCAGCCTCTTGCTACACAGTTATCGATTCTGCGTGTTTTAGTGCACCATCATCAAGAGGGGGTTTGTCAGCTGTACGCGTTGTGCATGAAGAACTTCCAAAAAGTATTGTGGTTGTCGTATGATCCGATCTGGGCCTTCAGCTGCAATTTGCACAGTGTTTGCTCTGCACTGGGGATAGAAAACTGTGAAATTGGTTACCATATCACTGCCAGAAGGTGGCAGATGTTTTTTAGACCTCGTCAACCAAAATACGTTTTTTACCTCTAAAACACGTCTCTACACTGATAAAACCATTCTGTTAGCTAACTAAGCAGTAACTAGAAGAATTAAATCACAAAGTGGTCAACAACAAAGTATTTGCCAGTGTGCTAGCTCCACAGTTATAAATAGTAAGGCAGAACTGGAGGACAGTTGCAATTTTTCCAAATTTTACTCTTGTGAGTAGGGACATCAAAGGGTCATCACCAAAGGTCAAGCAAATTCTATCCCCAGGAAAAGCAAGGTGCAAGTGGAAACATTTCTCTTGGATTTATTGCTGCTACATCAGATCTGCCCATGCATTGCTGACCAAAGCTCAGCTCTGAACATCCAAGATATTTATGGTATTTATGCACACAATTGATGGTTGTGCCTATTAAAGCAGCTCGATCAGTGGGTCAGAATATGTCCATAGGAAATTGCCTACACTAAGAACAATGTACCTGAATGGGATGCGGAACACACTGTTGTGTGGTATAAGGGACTTTTACATCAATATAATGTTAGAATTTTCCAAGTAAAAATGTTTTGATCCAAAAAAAAAATAAACCTCCCGAAACAAATAAAAAGCCTTTATGCTCAACTGAAATAGTGACAACAGGAAAAACTGTTAGACCTTAGTGATTAGCTTTGGCTGTATTTCTTTTCCTCCTAGATTTTCTACCTCACACAGAACTGTGCCAGTTTTTTATAGGATGTAAAATACAACTGTAGTTACTTAAGTTTTGATGGCATACAAAAGGAAAGAGAGAAGGAAATGAAAGGCTAAATCACTAGCTGGATTAAAGCAAGCTGTGGTCCCCATGTTGTCCTGAGCACGGACACAGCTCCTCAGTATTTCAGAAAGAAGGAAATTAGCTTCTGACCTTGCACAAGAAATAGCCTGGGTATCTAGTCATTACAAAAAGAAGCTTATGATCCTCTCTTTGATCTGAACTGATGTGGAAACTTGGCCTGTCTCGGATTATGTTGAACATGGAAATTCAACAAGGGAGGTTCCCTTCTGTCCTTTTTGCATCCATTTTAAATCTAATTTATAAAGCAGTGCCCTTATTCTGCTTGTAAACTTGTTTTTAAGTGTCAGACTTGAGTAGCTATCGAGCAAAAAGATACACATTTCAAACAACTGCCTAACTGGGTATTTACTCTAGAGACATGGCTGCATTCAAATAATGTATTCCATCTTCACAGGCAAATATTCTTCAATTTATATAATTTCATAAATGATTTTTAAAGAGAATTTAAATATTCCTCCACTACTACTCTTCAGTAGCCACCAAGATTGTAACAAATGTTGACAGAGAAGGAAATGCAAAGCAACTCCGTCCTTCAATGCCTCAGCAATGCCCTTGTTTTGTATTTTTACAGCAGTGGCTAATAGCTTACTTGCTAGTTCCTCCTTTGTGTCATACACCTGACTGTCTTTTGCCACTTCTGTGACAGCCATTCTGTTATTTAAGCATATCTTTCCCTTGTATCTAATACAAGCACAAGTCTATCTGCAAAACTGAAGCTGTGCCTTCACACATTTACTTGAGTAAAACTCCTGTGAACTTCAGTGAGAGGATTGAGTCCTGTTTTCTAACTTTCCCAGCGTGAAAGTCCTCAGCAGAAGGAAGAAACATGCAAGCTTCAGTGGGAATATCCCACCCAAGATCTGCCTCTGGCCACAGGCAAAGACGATACCTCTCCCAGCCCGCAAAGGGGGCTGGGGACTGCATGGAGACTTTACAGGACCCTCGAGAAGAACCGTATGGGAGCCTGAGACTTCTTCAGAGCTCTTCATACTTCTCAGCCAGACAGCACAATGTCGTCAGGTCTTCAGGCTGAAGTCTTAAAAAAAGCTGTACTCCAGAGAACAAAATAAGTGGCCTTATCTCCAACAAAGTCAAGAGCCAGGATCTTCCAGGGAGGCAGGATAGTCAATGTTTTTCAAAACCAGAGGACTTCATTAGTTGTTTCAACTCCATGCCTTTCACCCTCGGTCAGATTCTCCAGTCTATATATCGGCAGCTCTGTCCTGTTGATCACTGACTTATCTGAAAGCACCAGATCATTAAGCTGTGTGTGACTTTTCTTCACTGCAGAGTTAGCTTCTGTTAACATATGTGCTGTCCATAACTCAGGTCCCATTCATGAAAAAAATCACCCACCGAAAACCCACCAACTTTCATTCGAGAATAGTTACTTTTTTAACTGGAGTTAGCTGGCCCATCAGTGGAAATCAGCTCAGGAAACACACCACAATAGCTACTCACACAGCTACTCTGTATTGCTCTAGTGTTAATTCACAGGGTGGCTTGTCTCACTCAAGCCACATTAACTTGAGGGGCATTAGCTTGAGTGCATGCAATTTAAACTAACTCTTTAGTGAGGACAAGTTCTATGAAGTAGCTTTGCCATAACCTTAAAACCTTTCTGCCAGTATTTCCTTATCAAGAATTCATTTTAAAAGGAGAGCTTTTTTCCCACTCTTAATGTAGTGTTGCACAGGGCAAAGCAACCAACCTTCTGCCAGGTATTTTAGCATGCTGGACTAGCTGCTCTCACCTAGAGAATAGAATAGAGTCACAACAGAGTCATTTTTACTTCACTTATTGTTTTATGTGCTTTGACCTCCAGGTTTTGTCATTTTTACTAGAAGGACCTATTATTATGAGTGCTTTTTGCTAGCCAGTATAAATCCTTGGCAGCCAGTCCCCTCAGCCTGACTGAAGCAATCAATCTGCCAGAAAATCACAACAGTATCATGTGCTATGAATATTTTATAGTTTACTTACTCTAATTGCCCACTTCATGCCTAAGCACTAAGGTCATGCTGGTCACACCTGTTAGGATATTTTTTCCTCCATGGGACTGAAAAGCGGGTCAAAACCTAGAATATTCTCATATCCCATAATGCAGTTAAAGATAGATAAACCGGGACTAAGAAACAGATGAATTGACAAGCTTCTTCAGACCACAGAGCTATCAAGACCCTTTCAACATACCTGACCTTTTTTCACCCTGCACACATAGCTGCCAGGCACTTTGTGAACGTACTCCATGTCTGGAGCCACACTGTGCCCATCTCACTCTGTGCAGCAGCTTCTCTGGTACATGCTGATGTGGCAGGCTTTTTATTAACCTCTGCTTTAACATGGGATGTCCTTAGGCTCAAAGTCAAGCTCTTGTCAAGAGAAACAGTAACCAAAATAAAAATTTACTTTAGCAGCTTCTTTTAGGATTTTAGGTCCTCGCAGGACCTGGTTTGCATACCAGCCTCTGGAACACCAGACAATCCCAGTGCGCTGTTCGAAATGTAATTGTGAAGATCATCCTGTGCTGGATTTTCCTGTCTTCAGGCTATCTGAATAAATACCCGCGCTATATAACCCTCTCAGATTCAACATGTTCTATGCAGCTGGCAAAGTTATATTCTTTCCTCTTTCTGGAGAGGTTGAGAGAGTTGCTGCTCGTGGGACTTACAGAGCAAAACAAGTATCGAGCACTGATGTATCAGTAAAGATTCTCAAGAAAACTTTAAAGAATTCTACCGCAGTAGGACATCCCCCCAAATGCAAGCGCAAATACAGCTTATTAGGCACATTAAGGAGAAGCCCAATGGGCAGAGAAAAGATCATACATCATCTTGCCTACCATACCAGGGAAATGAACTTGATTCTGGTCCTCTTTTCCTAAGACAAGATATATAGGACCAGAATAACATAAGTAGCTTTGACTCAGCTCTGCTTCTGGGTTTTACTGCTTAAAGACAAGTGTGCCTTCACAAGTGCGTTCGAGTTATTCCACAGTTCCAGCAAGAGATACATGACGTCTGCAGCACGTACTGCTGCGGCAATGCAGCAGGTGATGAGAGATTGAGACGAACCCACCTTTGTGGTGCAGGTCATTCTGGTATTCCACAGGCTGTGGTAAGAGCTGATGGCTAGAGGCCAGTTTTGGATGGCCAGCAGTGCTCTAAAACACTGAAAGCAGTTTGGAACCCTATAATGAACTTCTGGAATTTAGTATTCTGGTAAAATAAGATTACTGCCAGGAGATTCAGGAAAGACGTGATATTCTTCTGCCAGAAACAGAATGGCTGTGGTAGCATTTGTGTCCAAGAACAGACAGTTCTCAGCTGTCACGCATATTGACATTGGGCAGGAATTCCTAAAAATGAACATTTGCTAATTGTTTCCATGCAGTTTCAACATATACAGTTAATTTCAAGCACCTACGGAAAGAGACCACCTCCAATACTACTATGTAATGAATGCCAACAAACGCTCTAGTAGGGTAACCAGGCCTAACCCTAGTTAGCACAGAAAGCGGTTTACCGCGTTTGTCAGCATATTACTTCACACGCTGTCTGTCTCTCATATCCCTACGACTACCTTTCTGTTGGGATTCGCTGCGAAAAATTAGAAAGAGCCGAGCTGAAGCAAGGTGCCACCACAGTTGGATAAAGCCCAAGCTGTCAGCAGAGAGGTAGCCTGGAGTAGGAATGCCATGTATTAGACTGGTGTATTACACATGCCAGAAAATGGTGGTTTATGCATGTCCTGGATTTCCTGTCAAGAATTTGCTTTGGCAGTGTATAGAAATTACAGGTCAGACTGCTCCTCAGCAATGCAATACCTGGCAAATGCAGGTATTTTAGAACAAAGAAAGAAATGCACACAAATTCACACACGCAGAGTGGTGATTTTGGTTTTGTATTAGGTTTCTGCTTCAAACACTCCCCTACTATCGTCTGTAAAAAATTTGTAAAACACATGTTATTCTGAATAACATGTAAATAGCAAATGACTCTCAATAATCAATTTCAGTGCTCTATCTTTTTTTTATTGACACTTAATAGGATGTAATTTTGCCTCACTATTTTTCATATACTTTTATAGGAGGAAAATGGGCATCTTGAAAAGTATTGCTGAATAAAGTCTAAAAAGTATTTTCAGGTTCTTTGTATTCTCCCAAATTTTTATGCATAAGATAGAGTTACAGTTGCATGTCTTGAATAAGCAGGATGCAAAATAATTGCACCAAACACAGAGAGCTCACACGTACAACTTCAGTATTCAAAGACTGGGCAAGAACTTTTTCCCCCCCCTGTTTCCCATGAATATTTCTGTCAATTCTTTAATTTTCCCATTCTGTCAGACACCTGCTTCAATCTCACTCAGATTCTGATCACTGGAAGATTCTAGAGTATTTGTCTATCTGTATGTGTACTTCCTCTGCGGGTACTTTTATTGATGTATTTATTCCATTTATTATAATAACTAACAACAGAAACAATAACTTCAGTGTGACTACATCTGATAACTTGGTAGTCTGAATTTGTCTGAAAATCTGGTCTCCTCAAAAGCTATTACGATGGTGTGTGGGAAGATCCAGCAGTAAGTATGTTTGCCACATTCAAATTCTTGATGAACATAAAGCTGCGTGTAATGTTTTGCATATTTTTGCTGTTTCTTCTGCTGGTGAATGAGATTGATGTGTAATGCAGTAATGCACCAGGGATATTTTTGAATACGTTAGTTACAGTCAGCTTTTAAAAAATAAAGATGGAATCAGAAAGTTCTCTACCTGGTTCCTCTATGATAAGGATCTTTGTAAGTATCAGAATGATTTGTAGAGTACAGTTATATGTCTATCCCATGTTCCCAAATGTACTGAAATAAATTTAAGACTGTTTCAGCACGTTTGCCTTAAAGTGATGTGAAAACCCTTGGCTGCATCCAGAATGTAGGTCATACCCTTTTTCTAGGAAAATTTGTATGTCTTTTTTCTTTTCAGGAGGAAAAAAGCCTTTGTATTACAGGACAAAACTTTGTGCCTTGTTCTTTCTTTCAACAGCCGAATACGACAATGGGAAGCCCAGTGACGGTTTCGTCTCTGTGGAGGAAGCTGTATGGCACTCAAGCCTTACACGACCGCACGCATAATATTCGGCTGAGATAAGGCCAAACAATAGCAGGAGCCTGTATCAGTCAAAACCTGTGACAGAAGCTGCTACCGATAGGAACAGTTCAGGTAACTTAATTGCCCAATCTCTTGACCTGGAAATAGTGGGCATGGATAAGGTGTCACGTCTCCAGATGTACATGACAAATGAACACCATTGCAGGGCCTTGACGCTCCAGATAAACGAGTAGGCTACCTAAGCAGAGAAAGTAAGCCGCTCCATCCAGCACAAGCCTGCACAAAGTCATCCTTCCGCTACTTTTCAAGTTTTCCTTAGCAGAAATACCTGAAAAATACCAAGAAATTTCACTTCCAGTTAAATCTTTTTAGCAGCAGTAATGCACCCATTTCCTAGCGCAGCACATCCAGCCTTACAGTCTCTTTCCTGAAAAACATTTATGTGAAAATGTTTTGTTATTTGCATCAACAGCCGAAGAGTCAGCAGTGGTGGCACTATTGTGGGTACTGCTTACTTTCTTGTAAACAAAGTTAGAATTTCTTCAGTTCAAGGAGTTTGTGTTAGAGCTAACAAATTAAACAAAAATGTTGAAGCTGCTGCTTTAGTGACAATCTCTGTATTTACTAGATGAGCTACAAATATGAGACTGTACTTGTGTACAATTTTAAAGTGTGGCCAGTAGGGATATCTGCCTATTACCAACATGAATCACCGTATATTTCTACTTATTTCATTACAATACTAAGCTTCTGCACTACAATACTAAGCTTGTACACATGGAACATGTCTGATAAAAAAGAGATTTTGCTTTTGAGATATACTTCATGTTTATTAAAATACCTCTTCTGCATCCCGTTGTTCTTCCACAAACAAAACCAGGTGTCATCGTTTCATATCAAGTTTCTTTCTTTCAAGTCAATCTCATGGTAAGCAACCGCGCTATTCTTGCTCTGATCTTGCCCTGAATGGGCAAATGAGCCTGAGTGTCACAAGACCAGTTCTCTGTCTATGGCTTGGGGATAGATTCACAGGCAGCGACCGAGCTCCATCCTGTCTCTATTTCAAAAGCAAGCAATGTACTAACAGCAGCAGTGGATAGTTAGAATGAAAGGCAGGTCTACAGGGTATTGGCATCTAACTGAAGCTGGATAATACAATATAAAACAGTCCGAGTTTTAAAGACTTAAGTGGTTGCCCTATCCTTAATATGGACACTTTGCAGGAGTCAGTAGAAAATAATAATAATAACAATAAATCAGTAAATAAAGCAGGTGAAGGGAAGAATAGACTAATACATTTGCCTGTTTGGTATTCGGGAACCTGAGCCACCGTAAGTGGCAGTAAATTACACGCAGTGTCTGAGAGTCAGTAGCGCACATCAAACTCAATGTGAGATGATAGCTATCACTCAGATTAGACAGTGTCTGCTGTGGGCACTGAGCACCTGAGAGGGAACCTGAAGCAGGTTATTATGCTGATGAGCATGAAAGATACAACGGCTGAGCCAGCCTTGGCTTTCTAGAGCTGTGGCTTCTTCCCACTGGCTCGGAACACGGGGCAGTGTTCGGAGGTATGGAAAGCTAGATGCTCAAGGACAGCTACTCTCTCACATGAGTAGTAGTACTTTCTGCGTCTGACAGCTGATTTCAGACTGAAGGCTATATGTTGTACCCTTGATGCAGTATGTCCTTGGTAAGATTTTTAAACTTGATTTTGTGTTTAAGTGGAAGCAGTGGACCACAAACACATCTGCCCTTTCCTTCAGCAAAGGAACAGCAAAACCTTCATTAATCAAATACAATGAATGTTAAACACTGACTCTGTTAACTCCAAGTAAATAAGCTACATGATTACATTCATCTTGGAGGTCAAGCCCAAGGCGATTTGTCAGAGACCACTTCATAACAGGCTACCCTTCTGCCCCACTGTACCCTTCTTCCCTCGCCAAATAAAGCGCAGAAGGAGATGGGCACAGGCCACGTTGTGTCCTTAGGGCACATCTGCACTGGAGCACAAGGGTGGGAGCAGGAACTCTGGACATTTTCAGGTAACGGGGCCAGATTGTTTTACAACAACAAAGTTGCCTGTGAGAATGAATAAAGCCTCTTCGGCCATAAGAAGCTTCAAGGAGAAGCCTGTGTGTTCTCTCCTGGCCCGGTCTACGCCAAAAGCACAAGAGTGGAGAAGATGCCCAGGACTCCCCTTTGCTGAGGGCTCTGCATGGTGGGCTGCACGGGACACCACGAGATGACTTAGTCCCCTCGCCACTGCCACCTGCAGAACGGGTGGGAGGAAGGGCTGAGCAAGTCAACAGGCCAAAGAAGAAGCACGGCATCAAATCCACGAGTAATTAATCTGTTTTTGGTGAACGATCTTGCAAAATGCCCTTAGTTGGAGTCTTGAAGAAGTAGCAGAATTTATCCTCATATAAATAAATTATTTATTCTACGTGTGTATAATGCATCCACACATTGGAAGAAACACAAGAACATAGTAAAAACAACTGTAAGTTTTCCAAAACCTGATTACATACGCACTGATATAAACTCCTTTAAAACATTTGCAAGCACCCTCATATGAAGTAATATGCATATTCACACATGCAATGAGTACATTTCTTACACTTAATTAGCATGACAGAATTTCTGCACTCTCTGATAATTTATCTGTGAAAATTACATTCCAGATTTTGCAGCTGATATGAAGACATTACAGTAAAAAACACCCAGTAAAATATATGAACTAATTACATAATGAGCCTTGAGAAATCAAGTTCTCACTTGGTACGTCACTGGTGGTATATCAGATATCTACATCAGTGGTACCCAAGAGCACTAATCTGCTCTATAAACATTGGTGATTAAACTTAATAACTAGCTCTTAATTCTGCTGAACTGACTACCCAGGATTAGGTGTCTGCAGGTGCCTCCAGTGCTTGGAATGATTCATCTATGTCAAATCAGGACAGGCAGCTCCCTACAATGCATATTGGTGTTTTAGAAGTGTACCTTGAACTATCCATACGGTATATCTTCCTTGCTCTTCCTTAGGTTATGCACATCTATTGATTTTCTATTTCCCCGACGGAAGTCAGGGTAACCTCTGCCCACATGAATGTACTGCACGCCTGAGATTGCAAGGGCTATCCCTACCTTACCCAGCTGTGCACACCAGCAAGAGAGGCTCCATGGAGAAAAACTCCTAACTGGAGACCCCATATCTGCATCATGCCCATTTTGCAGCATTTCAATTCGGACTAGCCCTGGTCCGACTCCATTGACCGAATGCTCATTTACAACTGGAACATATAAACACCTCTGAAGCAAATCTTCCAGCTTAGTTTCCTCTCAAAGCAAAGCAGCTCACGTGTTCTGAGGCAGCCCCACAATGCAAACCAAAGCACAGCATGTAGGCACAGTTGGGAGACTTGCATCAAAAGTGCCCTTCTGATGCAAACTAAGCAGCTAATGTATACGTAACCCCTTGACCAAATCGTGCTTATGCTAAAAGGGTGAAATTCTTCTTCCTCCATCTCACCTGTCAGGAAAGATGTGAAGTTACAGTGGCTGGGAAATTTAAATGTAATCATGAAGCTTCTCTTACAAAATGATAATATATAATTTTAACGTGAATCTGCTTCTCCAACAAAACCTTGTGCAAAAAGTTACGTGCTTTTGCTGAGTGGCCTTCCCAGATTTAGTTGTCCAAACAGAGATAAAAACCTATACTAATTCAAGACGACACAAGACAAGTCTTCTAAAAATGTATATTCTGCTTAACTGTTCACTTGTGATATATGCTCTACGGTAAAGAGGATTTTCTCTATTAGTCATGACTAGTTTGCAGGTTAACGACAAACAAATTTAGAACAGATCTCTGCATATGCTTTTGCCTCCTTACACTAACTACAATGCAGTTTACACCAGGGTGTAACTTGGAGGGCCTAGCATCAGCAGGTGCTTGGGCCTGTCAAGTAGACATGCTTCATAGTCGCAGTTAGCTTACAGTCAGCGTGAAAAATATTCAAAGCTCTTTGCTCTTTGTGTATCTGTGTGTGTTTTAATCTGTAGTTTTAAAAGTAGTAATTGTTTTTAAAATCAAAGGTTCACAGAACCATCCACAGCTACTAAATTAAGAACTTCTCCATGGGAGAACAAGGAAAACTGTGAAAATCATAATCAATGAAAAATGTGAAGTCCCTGCCTGTAAGTAGCGTATGGAGACTGTCTTGCAAGAGGTATAGCAGTTTTTGACCAATTTTATGTGGATTGAGCTGTACACGCTACGGCTTCTGAACGAGACTGTATATGAATTTAGGATGCTTTAAGTTACATAAACTGACCACTGCAAATACTTCATACAGTATGGGGATGGGAGGGACTCAGTGCTCTCATTCACCTTATATCAGTGTTCCCAAATATAATGTGCATATTATTCACTCTCTAAGTTGCCTTCAAAGAAAATGTGTGTGCAAAAATAATCTCTACACATCAGAAGGAAGGCAAATCGATAGAGGACAGCAACACCACACCACCACCACCACAGAGCTCCAGTTCTAGGAAGATCTAGGATACATCTCCAAGATCTAAGCCTGCAAAATACCTGCAAAGGACTATACCTTTAGAAGGAGCATGTTATACAGCGCAGTACAAATTTTCCCACATCCAGATCCTGTTAAGGCATGCTGTTCTGTAAGTGATACAGGCTTCTCTGCTGTCCCTTCTGGAAGGATAACCTCTGTCATTTCACCTTTCTGCTTCACAGGTACCAGCGGTTTTTGTGTTTCAAATTATCTTATTAGACAGTACAATGAAGTTAAATTGATAGAAATTGCTCCTAATCTGCACTAGATGCTGCCGTGTCTGTTTCAAACCTAGAAAGAAGAGTATTTCACCAAGTTTGTCTGTGTTTTGTTGGTCAGATGAGAGATGCTTACTTTCACCCTTACTCTTCTGGCCTCCCTTGTAATTGTTAGGGACCCTTCCCAGACCCTGTAGCTGTTCCAGCCTTTAGCTGCTTCCTGAGCATTCCAGGAAGGATTATAGGTTTCCATCTATAGCTGCTTGCCAGTAATGCACCCACAAATGTACCAATAAAAGAGAACCATAAGACACTGAACGGAAAACTTACAGCAGAAGTAAATTAGGCAAAATTCAGAGGTTGATCTAAGGAATTTCAACATAAATGTATATATATGTTAATATATATATATTTCTTTACTTCTTGCTCTTCACCATCTGCAATACCCCCTTTACAATACTTTTCATTCAGACCCTAGAAAAATCATGTGCATAGTTCCCAAGAAGATTTACTAAGTGCATGCCTGAAGTTTGGGAAGGCAGAATTACAACAGTATGTTGCTTTTGAATTTTGTCTCTGCTGCTGATACCGATAATAAATAGAATTACATAAAATTTGATGCCCAGAAGTCAGGAACTGAGGGGACAAGCCTGTAATAGATACTTCTGACACAAAGCTATCAGATTTTGACATCAAAAAGAAAAAGCCTGAAGTAAGGTTAATAAGACTACATGTTCCATTACATTTTCCCAGTAATTCTTGAAGAAAATATTGCCTTTGAGACTCTTCCAAGAACTGAGAAGACTAATGATATATTTGATCTTAAGTTTATTTCTCTCTTTGGATGTTTTCTTTCTGTCTCCTTCCACATTGATTAATGTTGTGTTAGTCAAACTGTTTTGGTTATTGCCACCTGTGATATTTCTTCTGAGGTGAAATTAAACTTTTAAAATGTGATTTATTATTTTGAAGTGTTTTCTTCCTCCCTTACTTCTTTTCACTTTCTCAGTAAAATTAGGAGTTCTTGGGGAAATGCTAGATCTTCCTTTACACACGTCTGCTATGCTCTTTAAAAACAGTTATAATTCCTATTCTAGAAAAGCACAGGGAAGCAAATGAAACTGGAGTGCAGTCAGTGTAGCCTCACCACTGTTGAAAGTGGTTAAGTCAAGTCATCAGTATGATCTGTAGTGTAGCTCATTCTTGGAGCATTTTTGCCATTGTTCATTCTGTTTTATAAAAGAGAGTGATATATACAGAACCTAACTTTACACTATGTGGCCAACATTTATAGAAAAATCGCAGACTCTGCCAAGCCTCAGTTCACTAGCCAATGCTGCAGTGCCGTAATCCAGGTCTCCACACAAATTCTACAGCAACACATAAGCATCTATTTCAGAAATACAGCAATAACTTTCTGAACTTTACCTTCTTCTCTTATTTCATCCCAATAAAGTCCAAAAAAGAATGCCAAACGAGAAGAAGAAAATCAAGATGTGAGTGTGTTTATCTAGCTAAGATTCTTTCTCTGAATGCCATTTCTCCTTGGATCCTCAGTCTTCAGCTCGGGTGCTTGTCTTGTTTTCATAAATTATTATTTTTTAATGAGAAAATGCCAAAGCACTACAGTCATGAAATAGGAGATCCCACTGTGGAAGGTGTTTATAAACAAAAAGACCATTCTTGCACTAAAGAATTTATGATTGTTCTCCTTATTCTAATTAATTGAACAGTTAAACTTTACTATGCTGCTGGCTTTATAGAGATTCTGACTCATCATTGTTCTCCTTACTTCATGGCAATCATTTAAAGAGTAAAGTCTGACCCTTAATCACATGTAGGAAAATAAAGATCTGCACTGGAGTGTCTGAGAATATTGTGTTCCCTGAAGTTCAGAGACACAGTCAGCGTGGGCTGGTTGTGGGGGCTCAGCAGAAAGGAGCAGCAAGCCCTGCCAGAACTGCCTACAAAGAGAAGTCCAAGGACACAGTCAAGGCCTGAGCGGTAGCTGCAAAGAAACCAAGAAATGAGGTGGTGAAGAACAGGCCTGAAGATAATACAGAGCAGAAGCAAGCATGAAGCTATGTGACAGGTCTGAGGAAGTGTAAAAGCGAATGATGGAAAAGCAGGTGCAGCATCGTCAATGCTGAGAGGGATCACAATCCAGTGGACATAAGCATAGTCCGTCTCAAACTATGCAAGGATCTTGGTGACAATGGGACTAACCCGAAAAAGGGTATCAGATTCCTGAACTACCAGTAACTTTGGAAGAGAATGAGGGAAGGAGTGCAAAAGGACTCATGATATACCAAATCTATTTTGTCCATAGCTCTAGCAGACTTGAGAAGTATCGAGCTTCTCATCATGTCCTCCAAAGCAACTACCATGACATTAAAGAATGGAACAGAGGCCTTCAAACTCCTCAATCTTTCAGAAGAAAACTACCTGATGAAATGTACCAAGAATTATCTCACTGCAGTCAAGGTGAATCTGAATCCTAAGCTCAACAGAACTAAAATGAACTATTCTGCTCCATTATCAGTGTCTTCTTTCCAGAGCGTGGTATAGGATTTTTGAAGGGTGAACCATTCTGCGTCCTAGGAACTTATGGGAAAGTAGTCAGAGCTCTTTGTTTCCTGAAATGGTGTCTCTTGCTCATCATTTCCACTGTGATAATGCCTCAGTGTTACCTTACTGTAATAATTGGAAACTTGTATGCTACTGATTATCCCAAGAGACAAGAACACATCTGAAGCAAATTCCAGTGCTGAAAATCTTTTATGTTCACTTCGCGCATCCAAACCCCCAAGGTAATAGGTGCCATGTCAACTGTTGACAGTAGGATGACATGTAACAAGTCCTTTCTCTCTAGTGTCTTTCTGTCAGAAAACTGATCTCACTTCAATCTTTTACTAATATTTGATGTCGATTTTAACAGCATAAAATGTATGCTAGCAAGCCAAAGGAGTATTTATAGTAGTGCCTATACACGATGAAATGATATTAGTGGCAAGGACACCAAAATAGAATGTGCTATGAATGGGAGATTTACGGCTGTATATACAGGATTTTGTAAGACAACAAGTTCTTCACTTTGTAAATTAGTCTTAATATTGATTTTAAATCCATTTCACACCTACACTTTCAGAAGCCCTAGCAAGGGTTTATCTTCTACTTATAATTTGATTTACATAGCAAACATATGCTAAAGATTACTGAAAATGTTTCTTGCATTGATACAGTTAGTGGAAATAACTATCCAGGCAGCAAACCAGCATTTTACAATGCAAACTCACATAGATTATAGAATTTCTTCTAATGTACTTAACCAAAGTAAAGCTTCACAATACTACCCTGCCAGAATAAAACTTTATCATATGAAAGCTGCCCACGTAGCTGAATAGATGGAAATCTTTCATACTATTTAAATAATATATGCAGCTTCATGCAGAGCAATAAAGTGACTATCATCAGAATTTCATATTGACAATGGGGAAAAAAAGAAGTAATGGCCCCCACTTATTCCTGGTAAGATTTTATTATCTACAGTAAGGTTATACCTTGAAGTATAGTTTGGAGGCTTGGGCATGTCAGATTTATGCTGACTTCTGCTTTTCAGACTCTCTGGGCTTTGATTCGATAACCCATTGTAATTTCATGCACTCAGAACGACTGCCTAATAGGTCCTGAGGTCCAATGGTTTGGAAAGTTTAAAGTAACACCAGGGACTATCAAGTCAGAGGAATCTCTGCATTTGGCTTGGTGTTCACATAACACTGTTAGCACTACGCTCTCTATTAGATGAGGCAGTTCAGCTTAAGTTTATTCACATACAACAGTCACAAAAGTTGAATGGGGAGACTCACTGCTGAAAGAGGCTTCATCTCTAAATAAAATACTCTGTGAAAAAAAAAATGCACCCTCCTAACTTATTTAGCTAAGTGCCATGCACAGGGTAACAAAACTATAATAAGGTAACCCTCAGTGAACTAACTGTTGGGTGCCTACTAAAATGAAGTTAGATATTTCAGTTGATACCTGACAGACTACCACCCGTTCTTGTCTTCCAAAGAAATGTTGAAAAACTTGTCAAAGGGAGAATTTCCCACAGGAAAAGTTTATCTTCCTTCCTTACTGAATGGTGTTTTGGTTTGGGTTTTTTTGTGTGGGTGTTTTGGTTTTCTTGTTTTGTTTTTTTCACTGCCACATGCCACTCCAATTTCATGGAGTGTCTATAACCCTAGGCAAGAATTCAGACAAAAAAACTATGCCAAGGATGGTGTCTGTAAGTATCAGGAATGCTGGCAGAATTTTCTAATGGGGAAAAAGGATGATAATCTTGATTTCTTGCATGGGTTGAAGATAAAATTAGGGATCGCTCTTTCCGAGCAAGTAGTGAAGGAAAAACAATCACAGTACCTTGCATGCACATGGCTGGTGTCTAGCTGGCTCTGAAAGAATAGGATGTTCTGCAGCCAGGAATTGCAAGCACATTGGCAGAGATCCTCTTGCTGATTTTTCCACCAAGCAGAGACAATATAAAGCGGCATCACAAGCTCTTCTACAGTCTCTGTTATGTTAATGCTTGCGTACTCCTCAATCCTTCTCTCTAAACTCTTGCCATCATGTACTAACTCCATCTCGGTGGCAGACAGCTGGAATATTCCAAGAGTACACATAATGCTGAAATAAGGTTTGGGCAACAGCTGTGCTACGCAGCTCCCTCTCCGTGTCTGATCACAACTGTAAATATGTGTTCGAGTGGAGAAGGATGTCTTAGCTCAAAGTTTGGCTCCTCTCCACTTCTGATCTAATCTTTGGTGTAGCTGTCACTGTAGTTTCATGGTTTATTTTATCCTGTATTAATGAGCAAACCAGTAACCATAAAAAGATATATAACAACAATGGAACCGGTAACATAAAACTTACCGTCATTTGGCTCCATGAAGCTAAAGCGTGATCTGGCAGTTATGAAAGAATCACAGTAAAAGACAGCAAAGTTCTGTATCATCAACCGAAACACATCTGAATAATTTTAGAATTGTGTTACATCTTAGCAGGTGAGAAGCTATTACACAGATTTATTGGTTCACATTTACCCCTGGTATAACTCAGTTAAAATATATGGTGGAACAAAAGGAATACATTTACTCTATTATGTAGTAAACGGTTTTTATAGCTTTGCTGAGTGAATAAATAATGATAGATAGGTTTTGTTGTCTACTAGGGCACTTATTTTCTGCATTGTACATTTGTATTCATAGCAAATACACTGAATGTGTTTTAAGAGAAAGCAATCATAAAAAGTTGCACACTAAGTTATATATCCAGTGTGAAAATTAAAACAACAACAAACATACCCAAAAGGGATATAAACGTTTAGTCATGATCTTTTGAGCAGAAGAAACAACTCTACCAGTGTTCCTAAATTGTGGATCTGATCTCCTGCAGTGTTCCCACAGACCTATTCTGTGGGATTAAAGTCCCGAATCTTAAGATATTACATTTCTCGGACATCCACACTCTTAGCAATTACTATCTCCACAGCAAGGATAGCAGAAAAAACATGCAAAAAAAGCAACGGCTCTCTGGATACCGAAGTTCGCAAGTTCAGTGCATTAGTTTAAACTGCCCTAAGTCTGTTGGATTTAGCTGCAGGATTTAACCAGTCCTCAGCAGGATGCTGAGGAGAACAGCATTCTCTTGTGCCTCTCCACACATACCTGCTGGTCTCTCACGGCTCGGTGTACAGACACCTGGAAGCAGTAATGTCCTTATCGCTGCAGCTTAATCCAGCGCAGCCCATTCCTCTGAACCCTAAGCTCTCTGAAAACTTCCCCAGAAAAAGAATAAAGATTACTTTAAAACACATTTATATCATTTTCTCACACAGTGCATAATACTGAATTTTAATGGTTTCAGACATACTGAAAGCTTGAGCATCCCAATTTAGAGGGTCCCGTGGAGCTTAGACAAGGTGTGAGGCACCTTGAGGTGTCCTTTGGATAGTAACATTTTGCAGAGATTAGATAAGTAATCCTAGTACAGATCTGATTTCTTTACCAAGGAATAAATCTTGCTCCCAAGAAACTAATGGCAAAATTTTATTTTACCCGCAGGCCACTGGGATCTTGCTCCAATCCCACTCTAAACATGTTAGCAGAAACTGCATATATTTTCATTTAAAGCCAACTCTTATACCCCGAAAAAGCAGGCTGGCCCACTGCTTTGCTCCACCGTACGGAAGCCCACTCCTGGTGGTTCCACAAAATGGTGAGGGAGACAGTGAAGGCAGTCCCTTTCACTTCTGCAGGAGGAAATGTGTAGACATAGCTACGGTACGTTCACTGATGTAGTTTGCCACAGGGTGCCCTACAGTACTGTGAAATCATGTGGCTTTTATTGCACAGGACAGACAAATATTAGCTGTTAAAATATGATTTCACAAAGTATTAGTAATTAAACAGGTAATGAAAATTAACTCACAGCAATTCTTTGCCACTGCTAGGAATTCAACCCCCTCCTGTTTACAGTCCAAAAGGAGGAGGGAAGAACAGATATTTTTTTGAGACTAGCTCATTGCAGCTGATTAACACAAGCTCAGACAATTATATTAGTAGCGATGTATTTTCATAGATAAAGCCCTTGCTCTCAGATAACCTCACATGACTCTAAAAGCACTACTCCTTAAAAATACATATTGCACCCTGAGATAACTCAAAAGAAGAAGTAAGGAGGAGAAGGAGGGGTTACTGAGGGAGAGGGAACAGACAATGGAGGGGCTCCCAGGAAAATTTTTCTTTTTATTACTCACACATATATACAGCCCACTCTGCTGCTGAATGACATTCTATTTTTCAAGCAGGTAACCTGCAGGTTAGACACATAGAAATACAGGTTATTATTATTTGAGCTGCAGTATATTCAGGAATGGACTTGCACCCTAGTGTGCTGACTGTATTACAAACAGAATTTAAAAAAAAAAGAAAAAGTTTTTGTCTCAGTAGACCTTCACAGTTCCATAAAATTACAGAAAGGCCAAATCTTGATAGTAAGTTCAACCCAACTCTTTTCTGGTTTTCAGCTACTTGGAGTGTTTTATATTACACCCTTGGGTTCTCTGTAGTTTCTTTCAGTCACAAAAGCATTTGGCAATCACATTATAAGCAGTTCAGAAAAATTCAAAATGCAGGAGCATAAATTACTTGAGACACTCTCAACCTTTAGAGAGAGAAGCAAAAAGAGGGGAGACGTAACATGAATGTGAGATGGGGGACAAACAAAAAGTAGTAACAACATTTTACTTCCAAACTTTTGTCTGACATCCAAGTAAGAAGGAAAGCATCATGGGGAATTTCCCAGGGAGTTCAGCCTCCAAGAAATCAAATGGTAGCTGTGACAGGAAAGGCAAACATCATCTTAGGCAAAACTTGCCACCTTACCCATAGGTGCAAAATACATGTCCATAACAGGTTGGGGTGTTGCATAGAAACCCTTTTTTTCCCTGATTGCTGGTGAATGGGAGCATGCTAAGCGTGGCAGCTAAGTATGGTCTCCATGCAACATGTTCCTGAGGGATGCACAGGGGGAGGCAGAGGAAGTTCTCAAAGGTGAGACTGGGATGCAGAGGCAGAGGTAATGAAAAACAGGATTTTCTTCCAAGAAAACAAAAATGTCCAAAAGACAGAACCAACAATTACCACCAGTCCCAGTCCCCAGGATTACATTGATGTGGGGAAGCTATCTCTTCATTTTCTCAGATGTGTGCCTGAGCATTCAGATTCTCTACTTTTTCGATACAGCTGAGATTAGGCTATTGAAATTCCACCAGTCTACACATTCATCCTCTGTAAGACTGATTTTTATTAGTCCTATTTGTTATTTGAAAAGCAGTCTCACTAAGAGGCCCCTTTTGAATCAGGAGTCCTGTTTTGAGGGAAATAGCAAAAATGTTCAGTAAGAGCTGTCACTAAAAGAAACATTTTAAACTCAGATAGGCAGACAAGAGAAGCGTAATTGCTCTCACAGGCGCAGAGGGATGAAGACTTGACTGCCATTGGAAAAAATGTTTTGGAAAAACATGGGCCTTAGTAAGTCATGCTTTTCCCATTCCAGCTCCATAACCAACAAAGCATGTCTGCTCTTTCTCTTAAGCAAGCAAGCAAGCACACAAGCCCACTTTAACCACTCTTTCTTCTAGGTGAATGGTCACCTGGAAATTGCCACCTTACTCCATCCCCCAGGCCAGCTCCTTACATCCCATATTTGACTAATGAGAAGTACAAAAAAAGGCCAGGTTCTCTCCTCACCTCCCTTTCTTTCACTTACCTCATAACATCATCAAGGTACACTTCTCTAAGCAACTTCTAACAATATATTTTGCATGTCCTAAACAAATGTAGTAAAATGACGTGTTTTTATTCTAAGCACCCATAGAGTTACAAGTGACATTGTCGATCACTAATACAGAAGAAGGAAAGAGGTTTGAACATTATGCTGTCTTGGCTACTTTTGATATCCCAATGCTGAACCTGCTGCCAGGGGTGACCCAACTCACCTATGTCAGGGAAACAGAAATACCAAGAATATTTCAAAACAAGCCCCGAACTTGGAAAAGTAAAGCAATGCAACAGCTGTGACAGTGCACTGGAGCCCTTCTCCTGTGGCGCTGGACACGGCTGGAGCAGCAGTTAATCACCGGTCCTTTTCTGCATCATGGAGGAAAACCTTTAGGAGAGGGTCACAAACGACAGATACATTTTTTTGACAACTGTAAAGCGAAACCTAAAGGCACGGCGTAACGACATGTTGCTAAACCATTTAGAACGCCTGGTTTGCACACAAACAGTGAATCCGAGATTAGCAAACTCCTCTGGGTTGGTCACAGAGGTCAAAGATGTAGAAGTTCAAACACAGAGGTCTGAAAGGCAGCCGGGGCGTGTGTGGTGGCATGGCACGCCGAAACCACGCCTGGGGCCTCGACTCTGGCCCACCTGGTTTGCAGGCACAGGCACCTTCTCTCAAAGTGTGGGGGTGGTATCAAGTTCTCTGCACCCAAACAGCAACGGCAGAGTACCTACACAGGGAGTACGTGTTCGGACAGTAGTTTACACGAGGCTGATGAGTGCCGCTCGTGCTCCTACAAAGCCACTTTCTGACTGCTACGCTTGCTGCTTTAGGTGCTCTACCTGACAGACCACCGGCTGCGTTAAGAGGAGCAGCAATTATCCAGCCAGCAGTGGGAAACGGTGGAAAGGCAAGGAAAGAGCGATGCAAGTCCCTTGTGAAGGGCACTAAGCGCTTGGGCAGGGGGACTTTCGGATTATACCATGTTGGCCTTCAAGGACTACTGACAACTTCTTGTGTCACCAGCTTTCCTAACTTACCTAAATCCTAAATATCCCAAATAACCTACCCTAAATATCTCACCAATATTTGCACAGTTACAGAGTAGGCTAGGCTTGGCTATGCGCTAACAATCAGTACCAATCTATACAGATGTCATGCGCTTGACTGCTTCAGCAATCGGCTGATAATTTGTCAAATGGGACCTCAGCAGTGAGGTCAGCCTGGCAATAGAGATACTCAAACCAAACCACTGCCAAAAGTGTAAGGTCTTGCCTCCCATCTGTCCTCTCCTGCTTCTCTCATCTGCTATCTCACATCCAGCGCTGTGACTCTTCTCCTTTCCTGATATCGGGTCTATCTACCTTCCCTTTGCTGGGTGAGTTTCCTAAAGGTCAGGGGAATGAAGCATTTCAAGGAGAGGCTGGGCAGGCACCACAGCTGGCCCAAGGTACCGAACAGAACTGTGTGACCAGGAGAACCAGGAAGGATGATGGAAAGAAAGGCAATAACATCCCCTCTTGGTGGCTGTGGGAAGCTGTTAGATCAGTTCAAGGCATATTTCCTTTCACCCCTTCAAATACACTATTACAACATAAAGGTGTGACTTGTCTTGCTCTGCTGGCCCTGGAAATGCTTGAGGGCTCCAGAGCAGGCAACGTCCATGCACAGGTGTCAGGGTTTTAAGCAGGTGGAAAAAAGGCAGGAGAGGGCTATTTATCCATGTATTTGGGTATGGATTTGGCATGCAGTATAAAGAACGGTACCCTAACTCTAGCAGAGGCTAGAGATGTGTGCAGAGCTAAAGTGATAAATTCACACTCAGATGCACAGCTGACTCATCAAGAAGGACAAGGAAAAGATGAAAGTATAAGAGGAAATAGCAAAGAGAGAAGCCTTACAAAAGCATACATAGATACAAAGGAGGAAAATGAAAAGAACATCTGAAAACTAGCCTTCACGTACCATGAAGCTTCTGACACCAAGGTAAACTTCCAGGTGCTGATGCCTTACCCTCCTTCCCCTTCTCCTCTTGCCAGCACCAGCTCACATGTAGCAGTGAGGATGACTCTGATCAATGACTGGTACAGCTGAAAACTAAGCCCATCCCCATCTTACTTTTCAGCTGGATCCCTCCCTGAATCTAACTGACCACACGGTTGCACGACCAGCCATGGTATTAATGCAGTGGCAGCCTGTACTTAGATGAGTTCAAAGCACCCATCACCCTGCTACCCGATAGAACCCGGCAACACATTCACAGCACAAACCTGTGCCATCCATCCTGGGACTCCGTAAGGCAGGTGTATCAGCCCGGGAGAGCTGGCCAGTTACGTAGTAGTGGCTCTCTGCCTTGCTCCCGGTCGCCGTTGTCTCATTAGCAGATAAGGAGAAAGTTGCATTAAATGCTTTGCTCTTAATTTTCCTTGTGAACACACTCTTCTAATTAGGAAACTGAAGCCAGAGAATGAAATGGAAAGTGGTGCATAGGCACAGTGTGCTTGCACAGCTCTCTACCCTAGGAAGTAAGGAGAAAACTGATGCCTTCTAGAGCCTCATCATCTTCTACTTATTTGCATGTCAATCACTGAATCCCTGTTAAGGCCACAGAGACTTGGAATAAGCAAGGTTAGAAAAAAAAAGTGTGCAAATATAAAGGGCTAACATTTCACTGTTTTTGTGAAACAGGTCTTAAATTACTACCTTTTAAAAGAGTTACTGGGTACTTTAATGACTAGAATTACGGGAGGGATTGTTCCTGCAGGGTATATGTTGAGAGGCAGGTACTTACAGCGCATGCTGTTACAAGCAGTGTGTGAATCGCTGGCCCAGAACCTTGGACCGAAAGACATCCTCTCCCTTCACGTAAAACACAACTTCATCATCTGGTTTCTGACGGAAGCTCATTTACAGAGCAGGCAACTCTCTGATGTCATAATTATAACATTAACAGGTAGCAAGCTATTAACACATGGAATTAAGATGAATATGGCTGATACCCAAGGTTTATTTCTCAGGTTAAATACAACTGACAAATATTCATGTTTCAGCAATTGCGATAACATTGTATGAATAGCTTCCCCCAATTAACTACATACATTCTGAACAAAATAAAACCTTAATGTGGCTGATGACAGCAAAGCTGAACACGGTCTTCCTTGCCTAAGCGATAACGGTTCTGTTCACATAGTTGGCACTTCTGAAAGGAAGATGAATTCTGGCAAACAGATCTATTTTCCTTAACAGATGTTTCAAAATATGGTAATGATGTGTGGGTTTCCTAGGCTGTCAGCTGGAATTCACTAACCAGGAAACAAAACAAAATGGATCTGACGCAATCCATCTTTTCCCTTTAAACCTTTAAAGACTACATTATATTTTATAGCAATTTTACAAAACACTGCTTGCAATAAATTATGTAATAATACATCCACCTCTGCTAACACAATTTACTCGCAACATTTCTTTCATTAGTTCATAGCTCTGTGTGACAGACATCATGTCTATTTGAAGGGCTTCAGAGTGGCTCTGGCAGCCAGAACACCATCACATCCCCCCACAAGAAAAAAAAATATTTAAAAAATCAGAAGAAACACATTTTTGTGATATTCCAATCAAACTGTAGCTTGAAAAATGCAACAGATTTTTAGATAGCAAACAAAAATGATACTGAACTCCATTCTTAAGTAATTTCTTGAACACAGCTTCATCTTCACACTGATGAAAGCTGTACTAATGAAGGACCAGCTAGAATTACACGTCTAGCAGAGAGATGAAAGAGAATGACTCCCTTAATTAAAAGTTAAATCACATTTAAATTTTCCACTTACAGTAGTTGCCAAACTCTTCTTTCCTGTATTTTTCTAGAATAACTCTCATGTTCATCTCAATATAAAGGAGCAAACTATATCATGATAGTGTACCATGTTAAATGTTCGCATGCCCACAAAGAGTAAACAGTTGAGAAACACATCAAAACCTTCAACTTCCAGCATTCCTACTTATGAAAACAATAAATTTGTGTGCCTGATGTTTTATGTCAGGCATCATTAAGATTGGTCTTTGGTTAGCAGGTGGAAAAACTACACTCTACCCTGACAACACAGAAAGAAGAGCACTAGTCATTTTTAGCCAACACGCATCATGAGAAAGCCAATAACATTGGTAGCTATATCAATAATATTATCGCTGGCAGAACTCATAGCTTTGCCACTTATTAGGGGTACCTGCCAATTCTTCTTATGAAGCCCTGAAAAGAAGGGAAAATAAACAAATGGGTTGACATTTTCTGACAGTCTGCAGCTGGATTTCCCATACACAATCACACCACCTAATTTCAGACACAACTGTTCAGGCATTTCCATCAATGAGGTTAGAGAAACCCCAGTGGTCTGAAATTTCAGACAATTCAGGTGATCATTCCCTGAGAAACTGTAGTATCTCACACGCTGGAAGAGTAACTTGAAATTTGGAAGATTGGTGGGTAGGCTTTTGTGTCAGAAATATGCTCTTTACTCTTATACAAGTACTCACAAGGTTTGCCAAACTATAAAAACGTGAACTACTGCTATGAAAAACGCTTATGCACTTATGGGAGGCTTCTCAGAGCTGGCTAAAACGCTTGGACCTTCTGTTCTTGCTGGGGAAGCTCCATCCTTTCTCTGTCCCTGTCTATGATGGGACTTACCATCTGGAGTTATCGCCTGCCTTGCAGGACTCAGACTGCTCCAACGGGGAGAGAGAGGGATAAACCTCCTTTATCTCTCTGAGCTGCAGCAGTACAGGACAGTGTAATGGAGGACACAGAGTCTGCCTTCTCTTCACCATCACCTAGCACAGAGGAGGAAACTGCTGGACTTAAATACAGGGAAAGAACCAGATTTAACATAGTTTATTTGGGTCCCGTTCTAAAAGTTACATGTAGTCTTCATCACAGTCTCTCAGGTACTTTTTGTACATCCTTCTAGTAGCTGGGAAGTGTTACTGCTCCTCTACTAAAAAAAAAAATACTGAGTATTAGAGATTAAAAGCAGCACCCCCAAAATGCCAGTTGTATCTCAGAGCAGAAACTGAATTCGAGTTTCTGATTTTTCTACTTCTCTGCTAGCCTGGTGAGAGGTTGGGGTAGAAAGAGATTCAGTGACTGGGGCTTACAGAAAGACTAGAACCAATATGTCCAATATCTTTGCCTAGTTAATTCCCACCTGTAAAGTGGAAATATGTATTGTTCTTTATCTTTAGGAACCACTGTGAAGAAAAATCCACTGAAGACTTTGAAGTGATCAGATGGAAATAATAAAAATAAGTAAAATAATAACTTCTAATAGACATGCTAGTATTTGTGTGAATATGACTTTGAAGTAGTAAGGTTTATGTGTATAATAAAAGGAACTATTTTGGTTTTATTTTGCTTTTTTAACTGACTATATAAAAGTGAGTATATGTGCACATGCACACTTAAAGAGAGAGAGATTGGGATAACCTATATCAAAATTTGAACTATAATAAAAATCAAAACTTTGATGTCAAGCTGGTAGTTTTCCCCAGTCTCCCATTAAATAACTCCCTGCACTCCCCACAGAGTTGGAGTTGCCCTTAATATGGAGAATTTGAAAGAAAATGGCAAAACAGGTAATGTTTGTTTCCCTCTGCTGCTTGTGTAAAAGATGGTAAAATGCAGTTTCATTATCACAAGCAAAACACTACAGCCATTTGCTGCTGAGGCATTCCTGTACTGACCTGGAACAAGCGAGTAGCTAAGCTTATGTCTTGAGTTTGGTGTTTCCAATAAATAATGGGTAACTGTAAAATACACTGATATATGCCTCAAAAGCAGGACTTCAAATTTGTTTTCTCTGAGTGGTTCAAAAACTACTATGTTAGTCCCATTGTTAATGGCAGAGCTTATATATAGTAACGGTTGTTTTTACATCAGCCTTTGCCAAGTGTTCATACCTAGCAGCCATTCTCTTCTTCAGACTATGTAAAGTTGTTAAGCTCATTTCAGTTTTGAAGAGATAATTTTCCACACACAAGCCCTCAAACAGGCAGAAGACGTCACCCAGGATGACATCAAAGCAGAGCATCAGGAGGCTGAACCAGCAGGCATTTCAATTCATATAGCAATTTCAATTCACATATAGCAGTGGTCGTTCTGAGGGAAGAAAGTTCTTAGAGAAAAGTGTCTCGAATTTCTGTAGATATAAAAATACTCTTTTTGGACCTACCAGTCCACTGCCTCCTACAATTGCTGTAATATTTAAATTGAGCTGAACTTCAAAGCCTTCCTGAAGAAACCAAAAGCAAACTGGGTTTTCATCACCTCCTTAAACAATAGCCCAACAAATAGCCCATCCACTAACAAAACTTGTCCACACTTCACTGTTACCAAGTGTTAAAGAAAACATCAAAATAGAAGAAAAATCTCTGGACTTAAGCACTTTCAGTAGTTTACCATCACAAAACCATCCACAGTATGACTTGTTTAAGCTCTGAAATAAAAAAAATGTTGAGGGTATTAAAAATTTACACTGGTGTCATCTTTCATTTGCTGTCACCATCCATATTATACACGTTCACCAACAGCGTCTCACTTCAGTGGCAGCTGCATGTTCCTGAAAACACTGGAATGGGCTGACACTGTGGTTCAAAGGCATGCCTTTTTACAGGTGTTTTACTAGCATTCAGGTGTTTCACTGATACTCATGTGCTTATCTCCTCAGTATTTTGAGGCTTGCAGTCAAAACATTTACTTTCACATGCACTCACCTCAGTCTTTCCCAGCTGCACCCTTTCCTTTGCCATTTTACCAATAGGTCATTCACAAACACCTCTGAAATTTCTTATATTTGGTGGTCTGTGATACTTGAAAGACTACTGCCAACTTGCTCCACGCTACGGTAGCATCAGGACCCACCTGCTCCTGATGTGAGAATTACGTGTGAGAATTAAATCCAGTTTATTTAGAAAAAATGTTTGATTTCCACCACTAGCGCCGCATCAGACACAAGCAGTACAAATTCAGTTTTGTTGATTTACATACAGCAAATCATAAAACAGTCATGACCTTGGACCTGATTTTAGACAAAGGATCTGCCTGTCTCTGCATGTCTTCAGCCTTTCTGCAAGTTGCCAGTGGTCCCTGCTGTGCAAAGCAGTTCTCTTCAGTTCCCTATACGCAAGGGCTGTTAAAGGGATGTAGTTTTTTGTCACTCTTTCTTCAGCTGAAAGTGAGATGTGGTCCCTGTATTAGCCTACTACCATTGCAAACAGGCATCCTGCACAACTAAAAGCACTAGCTTGTGCCCTGACAACATCTGCCAGAGGCAGTGTCACGTTACTGGAAATTTCCAGATACTTGCTAGGGATCAACTCCAGTGACAGAATTTCCGTTCTATCATGTAAAATTTGGGAACAGCCACAGAAGAACAGTCACAGATGTGCTGTCTGCAGTGCAGAACACTTGAAGTCTTACGGAGATGAGCCAGGGGCTCCTGAGGGAATAGAAGCCAACAGGGAAACACCAGTCAAAGACCTCGCAGGAACTAAGAGGTGTTCATCCAAGAGGGTGACACAGCTGCCAGCCCATCTGAAGTGCCTTTGCACCAATGCACGCAGCATGGACAACAAAAAGGAGGAGTTGGAAGCCACCATGTTGCTAGAAAGCCATGACCTGGTTGCTATTACTGAAACTTTGTGGGACATATCCCATGACTGGAGTGCAGCTGTTGATGGCTACAGGCTGTTCAGAAGGGACAGGCAAGGAAAGAAGGAAGGGTGGAGATGTTGCCCTCTACATCAAGAAATGGATAGAGTGTGAAGATCTGTCTCTGAAGAATAGCCACGAGCACGTTGAAAGCTTATGGGTAAAAATCAGAGATCAAGACAACAAAGGGAACCAAAAAAGGCCACCTGACCAAGGGAAGTCTCTTGATGAAGCCCTCTTACTCCAGCCACAGAGTAAGTGTGGTAAGTATAAGTAAGCCATCGCACTCGCAGACTCTTGTCCTGCTGGGGGACTTCAACCACCCTGACATCTGCTAGAAAAGCAGCACGGCGAGCTGTAGGCAATCCAGGAGACCCCTGGAGTGAATGGAGGATAACTGCCTGTGCCAGGTAATAGACAGGCCTACCAAAGGGGATGCCATACTGGACCTGTTGGTCACCAACTCCAGTGAGCTAATTGGGCACATCAAGACTGGAGGCAGCCTGGGCTGCAGTGATCATGCACTGGTGGAGTTCACAGTCCTGAGAGATAGAGGGCAGGTGAAGAATACAGCCAGAACCCCAAATTTTAGGAAAGCAAACTTCCAGCTCTTCAGGGAGTTGGTCAATAGGACCCCCTGGGAAACTGCCCTCAGGGACAAGGGAGCAGAACAGAGCTGGCAGATCTTTAAGGACACTTTCCATAGAGTGCAAGAGCTCTCAATCCCCAAGTGTAAGAAATCAGGAAAGGAAGGCAAGAGGCCAGCATGGCTGAGTGGAGACCTGCTGGTCAAACTAAAGGGCCAGAAGGAAATGCACAGGCAGTGGAAGCAGGGACAGGTATCCTGGGAAGAGTACAGGGACGTTGCCTAGTTGTGTAGCGGTGGGGTCAGAAGGGCCAAGGCATGGCTGCAGCTGAACTTGGCAAGGGATGCAAAGAATAATACAAAGGGCTTCTACAGGTTATGTCAGCCAGAAATGTAAGGTCAAAGAAAGCATACCCACCTTGATGAGCAAGACTGTCAGACTGGTAACAACAGATGAGGATAAAGCTGAGGTACTTAACTTCTTTGCCTCAGTCTTCACTGGCAGTCTCTCTTTCCACACCTCTCGATGGGATGGATGGCAAGATGGGGACTGGAGGAGCAAAGTCTCTCCCACTGTAAGAGAAGATCAGGTTCGAGACCACCAGAGGAACCTGAACATACACAAGTCTATGGGACCCGACAAGATGCACCCCAGACTCCTGAGGGAATTGGCTGATGTAGTTGCCAAGCCACTCCCCATCATGTTTGAAAAGTCATGGCAGTCAGGTGAAGTCCCTGGAGACTGGAAAAAGGGAAACATTGCACCCATTTTTAAAAAGGGTAGCAAGGAGGACCCTGAGAACTATCGACCCATCAGACTCACCTCTGTGCCTGGGAAGATCATGGAAGAGATCCTCCTAGAAGCTATGCTAAGGCACATGGAGGACAGGGAGGTGGCTCAAGACAGCCAGAATGGCTTCACCAAGGAGAATTCCTGCCTGACCAACCTAGTGGCCTTCTGTGATGGAGTGACTACCTTAGTGGACAAGGGAAGAGCTACGGATGTTGTCTATCTGAACTTCTGTAAGGCCTTTGACATGGTCCCCCACAACATCCTTAACTCTAATTTGGGGAGATGTGGATTTGATGGGTGGACTCTTCAGTGGATGAGAAATTGGTTGGATGGTCACATCCAGAGGGTAGTGGTCAACAGCTCAATGTCCAGATGGAGATCGGTGACGAGTGGTGTCCCTCAGGGGTCCATACTGGGACCAGTACTGTTCAATATCTACATCAATGACACAGACAATGTGATCAAGTGCATCCTCAACAAGTTTGCAGACAACACCAAGCTGAGTGGTGCAGTCGATACGCCCGAGGGACAGGACGCCATCCAGAGGGACCTGGACAAGCTTGAGGAATGGGCCCGTGTGAACCTCATGAGGTTCATCAAGGCCAAGTGCAGGGTCCTCCACCTGGGTCAGGGCAACCTCTGGTATCATTACAGGCTGGGGGATGAAGGAAGTAGCCCTGCTGAGAAGGAGTTGGGGGTGTTGGTGGATGAAAAGCTGGACATGAGCTGGCAATGTGAGCTTGCAGCCCAGAAGGCCAACCATATTCTGGGCTGCATCCAAAGAAGCGTGGGCAGCAGGTTGAGGAAGGTGATTCAGCCCCTCTACTCAGCTCTGGGGACACCCCACCTGGAGTACTGCATCCAGCTCCAGAGCCATCAGCAAAGGAAAGACATGGACCTGTTGGAGAGGGTCCAGAAGAGGGCCACAAAGATGATCAGAGGGCTGGAACACCTCTCCTGTGAGGACAGGTTGAAAGAGTTGGGGTGGTTCAGTCTGGAGAAGAGAAGGCTCCGGGGAGGCCTTATTGCAGCCTTCCAGTACTTAAAGGGGGCCTATAAGAAAGATGGGGACTGACTTTTTAGCAGGGCCTGTTGTGATAAGACAGGGGGTAATGGTTTTGAACTAAAAGAGGACAGATTTAGACTAAATAGAAGGAAGAAATTTTTCACAATGAGGGTGGTGAAACACTGGCCAGAGAGGTGGTAGCTGCCCCATCCCTGGAAACCTTCAAGGTCAGGTTGGACGGGGCTCTGAGCAACCTGATCTAGTGGAAGATGTACCTGCTCATCGCAGGGGGGATTTGGACTAGATGGCCTTTAAAGGTCCCTTCCAACCCAAACTATTCTACGATTCCATAAGTCAGCATCTGGTCTGCAGTGCTGGTTACTCAGTGGCTGTATTTGTAATACAGCAGTACTATTCCCATTTTCCTAAAAAAGAATGAACCTCCTGGCTCCATGCTCTACCAAGCTACTTTAGTATTCACTCCCTTCTCCCAGGTGAATTTTGATTTTTTGGCTGTTCTCAAGGACATCTCACATCCGTTCTCACTTCCTTTCACTCAGTGGTAGCTATGATCTCGTATTGTCTTGTATACAGTGCCATGGAAGTGCACACATCCAGATTTTAATACCACAAGGCAAACAAGTGTAATTCTCAGATTCATGTACTCATTATTTCCAACAGCAAACAAACTGACATCATCCCTATGCCACAACTGAATTCGGCAAAGAATTTAATCATGGCAGCAAGATTGATTTGGAGAAACCTCCCAGAGTCTTCCTGAAAGCTAATGTTTAAAACACTATTTTAAATTACTTATTTTGTTATTCTCATTCACAACTCTGTTAAAGGCTTTCTTGTATATGACCATAAATATTAAACAGAGTTCAGTCAGCACATTTGTTTCTGATTTCATCTGTGGATTGTAACAACCAGTTTTTCATACAGAAAAAATAGGGTTCACAAGCACATATTTTATTTAAATTGCTACTTTATTCCTTACACGTGTATGCAGAACAGAAAGAGAAAATTGGGAGCTCAGTTTCCTCTAGTAGTCACTTTAGGCTGAGAGGAAACTCAGATAGCAAGAGAAATGAGAGCAGACTTCCAGTCTTTTTTTTAGGGTATGATTTTTGACTGTTCACAATAAGAACTGACTGAGGTATGATCCAACAGTGATTTTCAATTATAAGCTGCTTTGGGTTTTTTTTATAATATAAGCAAATATTTAGAGTTTCAAATAAATTGAGTCAAAAATAAATCAGAAAAAATCACAAAATATGCTTCTAGCCTTTTCCAACAGTGCATTAAATAACATGATTAATATCTGACACATGCTTTTCATTAGCTTTTCTTCTTTCCAGTGCAGGGAGGGGGTACCCGGTTTAGAAACAGTTTTTCTCTCTTTAGCTTATAATACAATAACAATAGAATTCACTGCTTATTCATTCAAAAAAGTGGTGTCAATGACATGTGCTCATATCTAGAGGCAAGTGTGATAAGATTGTGATTGTTCGTTCTTCCTTAGAAAGCTCAGCCGAAAACCATTTTCTTCACAAAATCTGTGTCATCCAGCTATGTAGAACCCACATCATAGAACAATGTTACTCGACCAGCGACCCTGGAGACATTGGAAATTGGTCCAAGAAATAATCAAAAAACTTTTGTTTTTAACCAAAGATTAAAAAAAAATGGCATGCATATTCCCATTCATTACAAGTAAACAAGCAGAAACAAGGAAATAAAAATAATGTAAAGAAAGTTCAATAAACTCTTTTTCTCTTTGGTTGTACATTAAACTAAATATGACAACTAATACCCTCTCCACCTGTTGTTTTCAAAAACATTTGGTTGGCCCTTGGATTCATTTGAGAAAGGGCAGGTTATCTACTTTGATTTAAAAATAGTGAGAAATTGCATCACAGAAGGAACAGTACTTTGGAGACAGCTTCTCACTCTAGAACTGAGCATCCCAAATGCCTCCAGGGGATCACTGCAAGAGAAAAGGACTGTAATTTTGAATTTGATTACAAATTCTCAGCAAAGTCTCGTAGAATCACAGAATCACAGAACAGTTTGGGTTGGAAGGGACCTTTAAAGGCCATCTAGTCCAAACCCCCCTGCAATGAGCAGGGACATCTTCAACTAGATCAAGGTGCTCAGAGCCCCGTCCAACCTGACCTTGAAGGTTTCCAGGGATGGGGCAGCTACTACTCCTCTGGGCAACCTGTGCCAGTGTTTCACCACCCTCATTGTGAAAAATTTCTTCCTTCTATTTAGTCTAAATCTGTCCTCTTTTAGTTCAAAACCATTACCCCCTGTCTTATCGCAACAGGCTCTGCTAAAAAGTCAGTCCCCATCTTTCTTACAGGCCCCCTTTAAGTACTGGAAGGCTACAATAAGGTCTCCCCAGAGACTCCTCTTCTCCAGACTGAACCACCCCAACTCTTTCAACCTGTCCTCACAGGAGAGGTGTTCCAGCCCTCTGATCATCTTTGTGGCCCTCTTCTGGACCCTCTCCAACAGGTCCATGTCTTTCCTAGAAAGCAGAGAGTTTTAATTTGCACTTAGCATAGCTTGTATCATTAAGGAATCATATTAAATCACTGTATGCTATTTATTGATTTTCAAGATTTCACATTCTGGTGATATTCTGAAGTACTGAATTATATATTGAATTGCTACAAACTAGCCAAAAAAGTATATCATCTAGTCAGATCTCTTGCTAGCTATATATGCTTAATGAAAAGAACAAGGGAAAAATACGTCTTTTTTGATACTACACAGAAGAGAAATTAACTCCTAAGGAGAGTTTTTTTAATTAGATTTATTCTGCAGACACATTTTCTTAAGCCAAAGTCACACAAATATAGATAGCAAAAAATAAAATGGGTATTTTCAGATATGAATAAATTTGTATATAACTTATGGTTGCCCAGCACCTAATTAAGCACCCTCAATTCACAACTTGATGCAGCATCCTCAACCTTTTGTTGATCAAAAAGTCCCAGCAAACTTCTCCTTGCTCAGTGTATTCTTCTATAGACTCCTATTGTGGTTCTTGATAGAGATGCTTCCCTGAACCCAGCAGGATGAAAAACAGCCATCAGAAAGGCACATTTTAAGAATTGCCTCGTCCCAGGAATGGCATGGCAGTAGGATTGTTTAGGAATGGAGAAGTTATTCTCAGGGTCTGAACTGAAAGCTAAGAAAAGAGCAACTGGGTTCGACCAGACTGCAGCAGAGGAGCTCCATTCCTTGAATGTGTCCTTAGTAGGTTCTTCTAGTGGTAAGAATTGCCTGCCAACTGGCTGAACACATTACGTATTCATTCAGTCATGCCCATTAGGCTGCTTGTGCTGGACTACACAAGAGCTTTCACTGTCCTTTCCAAGCCCAGATCTCTCCTAAGTGCATGAACACTGCGCCAATCAGGGCATACAAATCACTGTCCTGAGCTATTAACAAGACTAACCCAATTCCACAATTCTTGTTCTCTGAAGTACACCCACTGACTTTGTAACAGCATTTAGGCCCTGACTTTTCCATGGTACATGAGCAATGAAAACAGTACGGATTCAGTTGAGATGAAAGGGGAAAAATCCGGTGAGATAAAGTGACATAAAGACTTCTGTCCAGCGCAGGAATTATTAATAAGCAACAAGCTGAATGCATGACTTCTCTGTCTTTGAAAGATACACACACATACATGCTGACAAACTATAAAAGACCTACTCTGTAATCTTAACTCAGTTTTCAGCCTACAGCAATCTACACTCTTCAATGGAACATTTTATTTTTTTTAAAACCTACATATATAGACAGAGAGACGAGAAAGCATTAGGTTCTGAATACATACATTGGGCAAGGAAGTCTGCAGTGACAATGCTCTCAGCAAGAAGGCAACACCGTGATTACACTGTGAATGCATCTGTCATCCTGACATCTAGCTTCGCTTAATTACCTGTGTAGTACCTTTATGGGACAGTTTAGAAATATCCCATTTCATCCAAACTGACATTTTCTCAGAGTGAGCCTATGTTGTTATTATTATGTAAGAAATTGAATAAAAGGACAGCATTAGAAGCCTCGCTTCACATGTGAACTTACTTGTGGTATAGTTTCACTACATCCCACAGTCCCTATTAATTCAAGTGACTGGCAGTCTGGTCTAACCATCTTAAGATAATTAAGTCTGGAGTAAGAAGAGACACGCTCTGAAGCTACACCCAAATGGCTGTATTTTGATTTGAACTGACCAGGAAGCAGAATTTCTCTTCAGCATCAACCCAGTTTTCCTGGAAATTTTTTTCCCCTCCCTGTTTTTAGATAAAAGACAAAACCACACCATTTTAATGGAAAGAGCTGCAATAGTTTGCTTCAGAAACACCAAGACATTGCCTGAACGTGGAGGCAAATGTGCAAATTGCACCATGAACCAGTGCAGTAACTACATTCAAACACTTCCAAGTTTCAAAATTCTTTGATCTGAAATGCATGTGAAGTTTCATGGATATAGGCATGGCAGGGTGTATTGGGTTTGCCTGGCAAGGTTTTGGTAGCAGGGGCTGCAGGGGCGGCTTCTGTGAGAAGCTGTGAGAAGCTTCCCCGGTGTCCGACAGAGCCAGTGCCAGCCGGCTCCAAGATGGACCCACCGCTGGCCAAGGCCGAGCCCATCAGCGACGGTGGCAGCGCCTCTGGGGTGACGGGGTTAAGGAGGGGAAACACCCGGCAACAGCAACTGCAGCCGGAGAGAGGAGTGAGAACGTGTGGGAGCAGCAGCCCTGCAGCCCCCCCGGCCAGGGCAGCAGGAGGGGCAGGAGGGGCTCCAGGCGCCGGAGCAGAGGGTCCCCGGCAGCCCCTGGGGAAGAGCCTGGTGAGGCCGGCTGTGCCCCGGCAGCCATGGAGCTCCACGGGGGAGCAGATCTGCACCCGCACCCGGGGAAGGCCCCACGCCGCAGCAGGGGGATGCCCGAAGGAGGCCGTGACCCCGTGGGCAGCCCGCGCTGGAGCCGGCTCCTGGCAGGGCCTGTGGGGACCCGTGGGGAGAGGAGCCCAGGCTGGAGCAGGGGTGCGGGCAGGACTTGTGACCCCGCGGGGGACTCAGGCTGGAGCCGTCTGTTCCTGAAGGACGGCACCCGTGGGGGGACCCAGGCTGGAGCAGCTCATGAAGAACTGCAGCCCGTGGGAAGGACCCACGCTGGAGAAGTTGGTGGAGGACTGTCTCCTGTGGGAGGGACCCCAGGCTGGAGCAGGGCAGAGTGTGAGGAGCCTCCCCTGAGGAGGAAAGAGCGGCAGAGACAGCGTGTGATGAACTGACCACAACCCCCATTCCCCGTCCCCCTGTGCTGCTCGGGGGGAGGAGGGAGAGAAATCAGGAGCAAAGTTGAGCCTGGGAAGAAATGAGGTGTGGGGGGACGGTGTTTTCAGGTTTGGTTTTACTTCTTATTATCCTACTCTGATTTTGATTGATAATAAATTAAACTAATTTCCCCAAGTCAAGTCTGCTTTGCCCATGACAGTAACTGCTGAGTGATCTCCCTGCCCTTATCTCGACCCACAAATTATTTGTTGCATTCCCTCTCTGCTGCCCAGCTGAGGAGGGGAGTGACAGAGTGGCTTTGGTGGGCACCTGCTGTCCAGGTAGTACACAGAGTAGTCTAAAGCATCTTAGCTGACATATTCCCAATAGAAAACTGAGACCTGGAGATCAGTACCCTCTCAATACGCAGTTAAAATTCCCCATAAACTTAGTTCAGAAGCTCAGATTCCAGTTAAGTCATCTGTTTCACCTTATGTCTGTCCTCAGTAATATATTTACAAGCTACTTTAGCTTTCAAACATGAGTGCATAGTTTATGATTAGGCAAAAAAAAAAGTTTTAGAAAGAAGGCAGGTTGTTCTGGGTTTAATTCTTTTAGTTACATGACAGTAAGTCAGATGTAAGTCCTGGACTTTGATGGAAATATTTACACAAATCCTCTTAAAAGCAGAATTTGATCCTCCATTACTATTCCCAGAAGCAGATGGATGTGTATGTTTATTAAGACACAATGCATTATCAGACATATTATACACTTTTTTTCCTAAGAATAGGGGAAAACAGTGTTATTTCAAGTGCTAAGCACATTGAATTAGATACATTAAAATTTCTATATATAAAAACATATAAATACTTCAAAAATGTAATAAGTCATAAATATTTATGAAGTGTTATACCCATCTAGGCCAAACCATTTGAGTTAGGTGAGTAGTACTGTTTCCTCAGTATCACTGTTCATACAAGTTGCTGCTTAAAATCATGATTCTCCAAGGGATTTCACAAACAGAGCTTTCTGCAGGTCATGATTAGCTTTTGCAGGGTTGTGAAATCTCTGGTTTTACTTCTATAAAAGGCAAAATAACAGTATTGATGATGACAAAGTCCTCCACAAGCAGCTATGGTTTAATACCTTCAGTGTTATGATCTATTATATGGATCCATATTTGGGATATTCACACTGCAGCTGTGCAAAGTCTCCAGGCCCCAGAGAACTAATCCTGCTTCCAGACCAGAGCCAGGGTAAGACCTGCACTTGGCCCTGACAAATGCCTCAGCCAGAGGTAGGCTCACCCCAGAGCTCAATCCTCAAGCTCTGCCTCCAATTTGTGGTCAAGGGATCCACTGGGAATCTTCCCTGAGATACTGTGCTCCTTGCATTTCTCTCATTTATCATATGGTTTTGGAAATCACCAGGGTTCTGGTTTATGTTACTTCTTTAAACATAATGCCTTATGTTTTTTTCCTTCCATTTTTCACACTGTTCACAAGGTTGCAACCAGTTTTCAGTCCTGAATTCTTAGACTTTCTCACAACTCTACCAGGAGAAGCGACTCCCCATCAGACCACTCATTAACACCTTCCACTCATCTAGGAAACAGAAAATGTGTGCTCCTGCATGTAAGAAAAACAAATGGAGGTGTCCACTGCACCTCACAATCGCAAGGAGAAAGTTGGGAATGGTTTGCAAAATCCTCAGCAGCAAAGACGCCAGTGCTGGAGCTCACCACACTCCTGGCATGAGGAACCCCATGTACAGTCTTAATCCCGGCCCACAGTCTGCAGTCTTGATCTTCCAACCAGACCTACAGCACTCTGCAAATATCTCCTCTGTGCTGACAATCTCACCACAGCAGCTGCCATGTAATTCAAAGGAGCTCCAGAAGGATACTTCTGTCAGCCCATTCCTCTGAATGGGAATAGCTCCAGTAAAAATGGGTGGGAAACCATGTCTTGGACTGTACATGTGTCCATCAACATTAAGCTTTGCAGTCAGCGCCATAGAGCATTGGAGAGCAATGCAGTAACTGGTGGGGAGGGAGAGAAAACAAGTGACATTTACTTTATGTTTTCTCTAAAAATCAGCCATAAAAAACAGGGCTATTAAACTCCACAGAGAGATACATGGCTTTATGAAGTATCAGTAACAGTTGAGTCTTTAAGGCAGGAAGGATGTGAACTGACCTCCTGGGTAATATTACTGGCATTACTTTTGCTCATTCTAGAGTTCCAGTGAATCTCAGGGAAACCTCTAAAGCTCCCTAATTTTCTTCCAGCCTCACACTGTCCTTTTTACTTTCATAAAGTTACACACTCCAGCTACCACCATGCAGAGCTTGAAGGAGGACACTCAGGAGGCTGCCAACACTATCTCCTAACTATCTGGAAAATAAATGATGTTGGGTGGTGGGGAGCACTTCTAAAGGAACCGAAACTGGGCTAAGTGTAAAGCGTGCTGAAAACAGCGCTTGGCCATGTTTGAGCAAGAGTTCTGCAACTCCAGTGACTCCACAGTACTGAAAGGTTTGGGAGGGAAGTCAAATCCATGGGAGAAGGATTAATGTGCTCAGTAATTTGCTAAGTCAAGAAATTGCGTGCAGCATTTACTTCAGATTCTCTTCCTCTTGTACAGATAATTACTGCAGCACAACTCCATCTCTAGCCTCACTGAGTGAAAGCTGAAGTGAGTGTTAGTGTAGCAGGTCTGGGGATTGTTCTCTGTAGATCAGAAGTCTGGCATGCTTCTTTATTAACTGCAAAACATTAGCCCTAGATCTGTAGTATGTGATTCACACAAGTAATCATGAAAAAAAATAAGATACTAAAGATTCATTTCCAATGATGATGCAGTTATTTGTCTCAAAAATTAAGATGCTTGGTTAATGAAAGGTCATTATCATAGGTAAAATACAAGAGCAGATGTTAAACGATCTGTGATACACACAAAAGATCCTACTGTTTTTCCATTTAAGAAGTAAAGCTACACTCTCCACTTTGAAGTCTGTCACCATGGAATTTACTTTGACCAATTCAGCAAAAGGACTTTAGTGAAAACAATAACAATTAGTGATGGGGAGCTGCCATAGGACTGAAAGCAAAGCCTGAAAGACCATGCTTACTAAGTATTAATAAAAGTCTGCTAGAGCATGCTCTGAAACAGAGCTGCCATCTGCCATACTTAAGGACAAGAGTAAGAAAGCAGAAGCTAGCTTTTTCCAAAGATTTCCCGCCACGCATACAGGTAGGGGAGACAGGAAGAGTAAACGAAACGTGAAGAAGTGCTGATACAACACAGCCAAAGACTTGGTGCAGTGATGAACGCCATGCCACCTGCGGAACAACACGATGTGACCTTCAGGCTTTGCTTCCCATCCAGCTATTTGAGGAAGCTAAAGGGCAAAACACGTACACCGAGGGAGTGCAGTGTCTGCACAGTTCCTCAGAGAATTCCCAATTCGCTGGTCCATAGATTTTTTGGGAGTCCAGCACTGTAATATTGATTTCTCATCACTGTTTTAATTCTGCTACTTGTCTTCTTTCTACTGAACTCTGAAAAATCACAGGCATGTTTAACTGCAACCATTCCAAAGACCTGAAGGTAAATGAGAAAGGAGTTGAAAAGATAAGGCATAAAAAATATCTGCTGCAAAACTAACAGGCAGTTTGAGACAGCAAACATCATTTAACAAAAAAAAAAAAAAGCAGGATCAGTTGGAGTATAATTTAAAAATCTTTCTCTGACAATTGCTCTAATATTACAAAAATATGAAGAATCATGAAGATGATCCTGCTCAATGACACCTTTGAGAGAGCAAGGACTAGACACATAAAGACATTTGTTATTTCTCATCTGATTTACCTCTTATTTGCATTGCTCTGGGTCATAGGATTGACACTGATCACTGAAGAATGTCAGAGTACGAGAATGGCTGAACTGCCAGGGCCTTTCTGAAGATGCTACATACCCCATCCAAATCGGCACTTGAATCTGTTTTTTCAACTTTGTGCATTTAAGAAAATAGCTATAGATTTCCTTTTTTTTAATTCTGTTTAGGTTTCTGGTTCCGCATGTCTAGGATACATCTAAAATTGGACCTTTCTGTCCTATCAACAGGCTGTAAAATCTGTGTGCTTTCATAACTATCAAAATCCTGTAAAATTTCGTTGGGCTGCTGTTACATGCAAAACCAGGTAGGGGCCATATAAATTGAAGAGGGTATTGAAAAAATTGAGCTATTAGATGATAGGATTGTATCAGACAGAAATAGGACTGTATTCTTCCTTCACTTAAATGTCAGCTTACAAAAATCAATGGATACAAAGATCAAACTAAAGCGTAACACGTCCTGCTACGTAGACTCCCTATTGCACGCTCATTTGTATATATGACATAGATAAAGGACCATGCTGCCAAAAGCCTGTCCATCTTGCTGACTTTATTAGGGATATAATGAAAGATATTAACCCTGCTTGGACACTTTGCATCACTCATCTGTGCCACACTGTAAGTACATTCCTTTTTTGCTTGAGTGGAACACACGATGCTTAAAGGCCCAAAATAGCAGCTACCCCAAATTTAAATATTTAGGTATGTTGAAAGCTTTTAAATGTTTTGTTGCCTCGTTTCTGAGCTTGCTTCAGACTTGGAAATTAAAAAAAAACAGGTAGACATCATGAGTATATTCACTCACGTAGAAAGCCCCCACACGTCCTGTGCTCAGAGACAGGAAACATCTCTGATGACTTGCCACTGCCCAGCCAGTGCAAGGAGAGGAGCACCAGGTGACAAGGAGTATTACGAAGTCCTGTAACAGTTGAGCAGTTCAAAGGACAGCTCAGAAGGACCTGTACAACAAGCACAGGTAACTTTTAGACCCAGCACCCTGCTTTGCTACCTTGCTTTAACTCACAAATAATTGAGAGACAGCAAGCCTTGGGCTGCTACAGAAACCTGAATCCGTTGGCTGGACGTTCAGTCCCGGCTGAGGAAGCACTACACCACACACAGCACGTGTTCTCTTTTGCCTCGTAGGAGGATCAGAAAGGACGTAGGAAGGGAACTTGAGGGACTGAAGTAGGGCCAAGGCAACACAGCTACCTGGAACCAGCAACTTTTCCCTCTTTCTATGTATGTACAGACACACATAGCATCTTCCAGCTGCAACTTCTGTGTGAGCAGCAAGCTTCAGCTCTGCTATTCTGCTTGCAGAACCGGTAAGCAGTTTTCAATCAAATGGAAAAATAGCATCAATTAAAAATATTCACATAACAAAATTGATTTAAGAATCTCCAGTGATCGGGAGCGATGAGGGATGAAGAAAAAGATGTGCTACATATTAGCATTCTCACCCCTCTTATGTATTTGTGTTTCAGTACCTTTAAAATTAATTTAAAATTAAAAATTCCCAGTCATATCACAAGGGAGTTTCTGCTATGTATTGTCTACAAAACTAAAATGCATAAAGACAACAAGACTCACTCAAGTATATATATCTTAGTACAGAAAGGATATATGAAGCTGCTTTTATCACTTATTTGGTTTAGTATTTATGAGGCCATCTGCAGCCGGTCAGTTTACCTAAGACTGGTCACCACTGAAAGCCCTTTTTCGTTGCTGTTGTTTCTGCTGTTTCTGACATGGATCCTGCCTCTGAAAAAGACATGATATAAAACACGCTACTCGCAGCTGCCTCCTCTTTTCCCCAGTAGCTGTATGATTGTTTGATCTTAATGTGATCAAGGTCTGTAGGATATTGCTTGTTACTACCCTTATAAAAAGCATCTAATGTACAGGCAATTCAAATTGATGGCTTGACAACGAAAACTAGCAACTTATGCTCATTTTGTTCAGTTGTTGCAGTTTTTCCTGGGCCTTTTTTCATTTAAATATCTTTCAATAGCAGGAAGTCCTGCTGAATAAAATATCTGAGAAACATATATTAGAGGCATATTAAAGTATAACCGAGCACATTTTCCTACGTCAAGTTCTGACTCAACATTCCCCAATTAGTCCCACACCTTCCACATATGCTCAGCAATGCACAGTCTGCGTGCCCCACACCTCACCAGGTCAGGCTCAGACTTTCAGTTTGTGCACAGAAAAGCAAATTTCCCAAAGAGCAGAAGGATTCCCGAGTATCGATTTGCATCCCCTTTGTGAGAAGCCACCCCTTGACAAACATGGGAAGAAGGGTAAGTGTTGGACCACGATAGCCACAACAGGTAATTCACTTTTAATGTTCTGAGGACATCACATCACTACTTACTGTAGCTATTCTCGTCTACATCAAAGTTGCATTTACAAACACCAACCTGCAATTGAGGATCTCATTTCATTTCTGTCGTCAGCTCCAAACAGGACAGTAACTATTAGCCAAACACAAGCTGTCTAATCACAAACCTGCAAATTTTAAATGTGACTTTGCTCCTCCAAAATGCAGCAAGGCCATATTTTCCCACTTTCCTCTGCAACATGAAGACTATCAAGTTTCTTCTATTGGTTTCTCCCAAGAGCTATAGATTTAAGGAAAATGTACGGCTACATGTCTTGCAGCAAAACTACCAGAATTAACAGCACTGTACCATGCCACTTAATCATTAAAAGTTTGGGTACGAGAGATGAACAAGGCACACTGTGTGACTGTGACTGCACAAAAAGATGACATTGTGCAGAAAATCTGTTCAAGGTTCTAAGCACTCAGTTATGATTAGGCAGGTATGGTGAATTAAATTAAAAATAGCAGTAGCCTTTCATCTACATAAGTGCCCAGCACTTCTCACTCTAAGAAGTACGGTGGTCATTTTCTGAAGAACCACAGCATTTCACAGCCTCTAGAGGGGATTTTATATCTACCAGGGGCATTTCTCTAAAATTGGACATATAATTTTTTCAGGCTCGATAAAAAACATATGGCAGCTTAGGTAAGGTTTTCCATACCGATCTTACTCAGAAGTATTTTTAATTATTGTTATTTTTTTCCTGACAGGCTTCTTGAACACTCCAGCAAGTTACACTCTCTCAATTTTCCCTAATATCTTAAAGTTGAAATTTCAGGCTGGACATGGACAAATTAACTGTGCTACTGTATAAAATATTATTTTGTCCTAAGGAAAATTACACCAGGCAGTGATCAGAACACATGATGACATTTCTCTCCCAAAATCTTCTAGATGTATTTAGATAATCTAAGACTGAAGAACTAATGCAAAATGTCAGACCTAATTTAGAAAGTTCAGTATCTAAAATGCTCTTTTACCATTTCTCAGATGTTCTGCAGTTAAACTGCATTCAGTCAGAATGGTCTCTGCTAATGCTGCTTCCTAAGTGAAGCTACCATGTCAATACAAATGATCATCATTTTACATTTAAACTATTAATCACAAACAGTGAAGCAGGTCCTTCTGTTTGAGTTACTTGACAAGCCACTTCAGATATCTATTCGCAATAAAGCATGAGCAGAAGCAGCATGTCTGTCCAAAATTCATTCAGACACCTTGCTCTGTGTCAATGTTAGTAAAATAAGATATGAGAGTCAAGAATTTACAGAACCTATCATCTGTTTTCTAAAGATAAAGTATACATGTTGCTTTTCATGTCTACTCTGGAATAAATGAGCTTCTACCAATGACATGGGAAATTACTCCACCAGGAATTAATTTTAGAAGTCCCCGAGTTCCTTCCTGTCAGAGTCCCTTCCACCCACAACCACAAATAGCTATTTTTTAAATTTGAAGCCACATTGTGCCAACTTTGCACCAAGACACAGCTCAGGTCCAAATTAATAAATGTATTTTATCTCCCTGTATGTCTTTGTGGATCTGGCCTTTACTTCAGAAACTGCCTTCAGTTAAACCAGCAAGCATCTTGGAGGCAATAAGATCTGGGGGAATAAGATCCTGCATCTCATAAATAAAACTGGAAGAATCTGGTTCCATACTTACATCCATGCATCTTTCCTCCCTATACAATCCAAATATTGATATAAACCTATCATGGACAGGCAATAACTTGGCAATTTCCTAAAAACTTGTATCTTTCTTTCTAAGTAAGGCCATGGGCACTCCAGAGGAAAGGGGACTTGGATTTTCTTGCACAATCATCATATATTGAGCCTGACAGAAATTAAAGATAGAGGTTAGTCAATGAATGATACTATGATCCTGAATAGTACAGTCAGCGCATGTCGTGTTTGCTTCTTATCGTCTCCGTATCATCTTTCACAGCTTGTGGGTGAAGGTCTCATACCTTGCAAATACCTGTGCTAGAGTGACTGGGAGGCAAAAAAGTGAACAACTACACTCCAGCAGCTGAAGACTCAATACCCCAAAGGGATGAACTGAGGCAGTTTGCAATTTCCACACCGTGTTTCAGTCTGTTATATACTGAAGTATACATGAATACATGAAGTTTATACTTCAGCTTATTTTTTCACCAGTGGTCTTGCTGCCCTCTCATTCATATCTGTTCTGCATCAGACATTGTGCAGTACGTCTGTACTGAATGAATGTCGCTACCCCTCTTTTTTAATTAACAGCCCATGCTGTCAAATACACTGATTTTTAAAAATGCTTGGCCTTCTTATCTTGCAGCTTTTTTCTTTAAAAACACCTCTCCTCTACAATTTTTACCTGCACCTGCTATCTCCTGCAAGTGTTAACTTTTCTTCATTACCAGGCAAACAAATTTGGGCAGTAATTCCAAAGGAAAGACCATAAAATTGGTTTTGGCCTGCCTTTACATTTCCTTGCTATTCACCTCAGCTAAATCCATGAACCGATCTCCAGCTTGGCAGCTTTGCTTCCTGGACTCATGTATTAATGATATGTCAAAATCTAAAGCTCCCTGAAGAAAAGAGGTTGCCATGGGATACCGAGCGCTTAGGAGCGAAGTGTAGAAAGACATATCCTGCTAAGAAAGGCTCCAAAGATCTTGCTGTGTCAGCCAGTATTGCTTTTCATCTCTTTAGATGAAACAAAATCACTGCTCTAGAAGTCACTGGGCATCTGTCAGCCTTGATTGCTCCATCATACTGACCGTTTCAACAGGACTAGAGGAATCCATTAGTGGAAAGGAAACTCCTCTGATTCCACAAAACCTCTTATTTTGCTGCCTGGTATCGGGGCTGCTCTCCGGCAACATACGTAGACAAATAATTTTTCTTCAGCAGTACCTGTCTGAGATCATCCTCTTCCCTCCTAGCTTTTTAAATATCTCCAAACCCATATGCAAAGAGGTTGTGTGCTACAGATTAATGATGGTTATGAGGGAGGAAAGGAGGATAAAGCGTGTATGCTGTAGGTGGGGTTGGCTAGCCAGATGGACATCATTTCCTCAGAGGTAAAGCTGACTTTGGAAAAAGATAAGAAGAAAATAAGAGGTGAAGACTAGAAGATGTGACTGCTGAAGGATAATTTCCAAGAAAGAGCATAGCTTCTGCCAGAAGTGTGCGCTTGGTGAGAAAAATAGAAGTCTGAATTGCCTGAAGGGCTAACAAGAGAGAAGGCACTTGTGACAAGTTCCCTGTGTGCATCAAAGAGCTTGGTCACTGATGTACTTGGAAGCATTTATATATTCCCACAGTGAAGTAGTCACACTAAAATCTTCAAAATTTCACTTTTTCTGAACATAAATTGCTGCCACAGAGCTATAGTACATACACAGAGTGGCTTCTGACACAACCTTTAGCAACAGACAAGTTTACAGAAATTCACTTCTGCCTGCAAATAATTCACAAAAGAGAAGAAAGGCTAAATTTGAGTAAAAATCTGCACCTTTTTTTTCCATCTCTTGTAGCAAACTTACTCTTTGTGAGGGTAGCTGTAAAGGTTTGATTGCAAATATAATGCATAATAATTTAATTGTTTCAAAAAGCCACCTGAGTACACAAGCTTCAACTGGTAAAACTAATGATGCATTTGCATGTATCATGTTTCTAATTAATTTCTTTGAAGGAAAACATACCAAAATTCTGCCTTTGGATCAGTAATGATGTTCGGTTGAAACGTAAGTGATAGTGACGATTTCCATGCACAGCTATCTAAAGATACAGTGTCTACAGCTATTTAAACATACATCTAACATACAGGCTCTAGTCTTCCTCTTTTGCAGTCAATTGTACAGATAGAAGGCAAAATGACGTGCGGGGACAGTGTGCTCTCCAAGGGCCAGTGTACTGTGTCTGCTTCACCAGTCACTGACTGGTGGAGGTAGAGGAAGTTCCGCTACCAGAATGATTTCCAGTTGAAGACTACGCTGGATTCTGTCAGCAGGACCTATTCTGTATCACAAGCATCCAATGTTGAAAAGAAAACAAGAAACTCAAATACACATTTTAGCTATACAGGACAGATAACATTTTATGGCAGAACAAGGAACATAGTATTATTTATCTCCAACACAAGAAAGATTCCATTGAATATAGCAATGAGACAACCTCTAAAATATTGTGTTCCTGTTTCTGAAAAGCCAAAATAAAAAAATAAAAAAAGCCCATACAAAAAGTATAGGGAATTTACAGAAAAGAACAAATTACTAAAGAACAGGACATGGTGATTTATGGGTAAAGATCAAAAGATTAATGCCTGGTTAAATTAAGGCTATGGTGAAAGGGCATATGAAAATCAGCTTGAAGTACTGAAATGTCATAAGCAATGAAATGGGAGAGAAATTACTTTCACTTAATGGACAAAAATTTGTAATAATTGAATGATCGTAACAAAAAGCAAATTTGGGGTAATTATAGATAAGGAGATGTTTCCTTACCTCTATATCCTTCTACATCTCCCAACAGTGCATTTGACTGCACTGCACAGGTTTTCCTCAGAAAATGTTGAGGCTTACACTTCTTAATGTAAATGCACATGGTATCTCATCAAGTTACCCCCATGGGCAAAAGAACAGTCTAAGAGAGCTCTCTGTGCCAGCTTTCTCCTGTGAACTTGCAAGACTAAATTAAAAATGAAGAAACAAAAAGTGTCTTGAGTTCAGAACAACAATGAGAGCAGATTCTATAAAAATATGAGATAAAAAATACAGTTCTTGGTTTTATTTATACTTTTTATCCTACTGGAAATCTTTAAATCTCTTTAAAAAAACAAGACAGAATAAAACAATAAATACAAAATTGCCTTTGGTGAAACATTTCTCCTTGAAAGACATTTTTAGTTCAACAGTATTTTAAGAACGCTCTTACAAATTTCAGAATCTTTCAAATCAGATTTTTTTGTTTTGAAAGCAACCACAGTGATTTTCTGTCCACTGTATTTCTTAATCAACATGAAGTCCTCATTAATTTTTGACTGCATTATCATTAATCTACTGAGTAATTTATTTTTAATTTTAAGAAATAAAAAAGCAGCAAAACAATAAAGGAGATAATTATTGAAAAAAGTAAACAATTCGTTCAAGATGCAACTAGCACCCAGCTTCCATGGTACGCTTTTGAAAACTTCATCTTCTGTTGCTGTGAGTAGAAGCACAGTGACGAAATGGATTCAGATTGGACTGATGGCCCAGATAACCTGCACAGTTAATTGCAGCAACAATTCCCACCCGCAGACCAGGACAAAACCTACGCAATGAATAGTGCCTTTAGGCAGACAACAGCCTTGGATCATTAATGAAGAATAAACTGCACCCTCATATCTTTGAATTGCACTTTCTGATGCAAGGCATCACGTTCAGGTGTTAAGTCAGAGCTCTTGGGAGTGGGGTTTTGCAAAGCGCCGGTTGTAAAACTTGTGGAAGTTTTGCCACTGACTTCTGGAAATGTTACGCCAGCAGTCTGAGGGACTGAACAGGTAAACTGTTACGAGGCACAGCACTGTGAGTGATAAAATGGCAGCTGTAAATCTACAGTTCACTTGGAGAGGTAGCATATGTTTGGGCTTTGTGATGCTAGCCAACTAACGTAGACCGCTAGCTTTCCTAGGCTCCTTCCATAGTCAAGTAAGATTTTTTACTTCCTGTTGCTCTCACATTTACCAAAATTAAGTCTGAAATTCAACATATTCAGGCACAGTCCCATTTCTCTGCTGCTTCCACCTAGAAGGTCTGCTGCAGATGGGATTTAATTCCCCTAACCACAGACAGCTGTAGTGTTGAAGTATACCTCTATATGCTTCAGCTCCCTTGCAGAGTGTAGAGAGCAAAGAGCAATGCAGCAGAGAACTATCTAGGTTTCCACTCACCCAAATGCAGACATCGTCAACTACAAGAAGCCCTTTCAACTGGGGACTAACCCTTGGAAATATGAATCCCGCCCTTTGAGCCTGTACCAAACAGAGAGACCGTCGTTTACTTTATTTTAACGTAACCTGTTAACGTGTTAAACATAGAAAGTCAGACCAGCTGCAGTTTTAATTCCTGGCTATAGGGTTGCAGTCAGCTTGCCGGTGTACAACACAGTCAGGCTTGACTTCCCATGGATATGAGGGAATCATTGCCATTTTGCATTTAAATAAATAACCCAGGATGGCCATTAAAGTTCTTTAAAACCCCAACTTTAAACAATTATTGTGCTTTGTGCCTCAGCTCGAGGATAACCTCAAATTGCCTATGACAATGCTAAAATTACCTTAGTCTTGCCTCCGCTGTCACAGTAAAGCAATCTCAACGCTCACCGCTGCCATCTCGAGGTATTTAATACAGCGTAAAGACATCCCTTTGTTGCAGTGAAGACACGGCCTGAGGCTGGTGCTCCTCCTTTCTCTGCGTGTTGGAGCATGGATGTCTTTCGAACTTCTTGAAGGCAGCAGGATCCCTTGGGTATTGTCATGTTTATTTTAGAAAAGACCCATTGTTCTGGAGTCTAAGACCATTTCTGAGACTATTTTGAAACTGCTCTTTCAAACTGTTTATTGTTCTAACCTTCAATTTTAGGGACATCAGAGGAAAAGTGATTAAAGACCCATTTCCCCCAGCATAGACACTATTTTTATTCACTTTTGATGCCCTATTTGGCTATTTATTGCCTTTATTGTTCCTTTTGATGGTTGCTAGGGAGAAAGAGATTAAAACTCAATGTGCAGCACAGCTCATCCTAGGGTATAATTTTTCTGGTATTTAAGTTAATATATGCTAGATAATAGATAAAAATTACTGTGTTGAGCTTAAAAGGGAATATTATTGTGCCATATTTAGTTTTATTTTTCCTGGTCTTCAAAAAGATGTTTTCTAAGAGATACACAGGAAGAAGACAGATGTGATAAATACAAACAGATTTCAGCTGTGAATGCAAGAGGAGAAACATAAGACCCAGAACAACTGACTCTTGTTTTCCTGCATGGAACAAAGAAAAAACTCCTCTCTAGACAGGACTAATTTACTTTAATTATGATTTTTTTACTGAAGTATGTGCTGTCATGTGCTGTTTGGAGCATATCATGTAATTCTGTGAATAAAAAGAATTTCTTAATATGTTTGTACTAGTGACACACCTATAAAAAACAGGCAAATATCCACTACTAGGAGGTAAACTACATTGGGCAGGGCAAAACCCAGGGGCACTCTTGGGAAAAGCAGAAATTTAGTCAGCAATCGTGTTTTGCTCTGGGCCTCTAGTTTCTTCAAAAAACTCTTGATTTCTTTGGGAAGGTTGGTCCTTCCAAACACGACCATCAAAGCAGCAACAGATTCTGGGTAGACCACGTGATGCATCAGCTTCACTGACAAAGCTCACTTTGTGAAACTGAAACAGGTGGTTGCATGCAGGAGATGAACCTCCATACGAGCGCTGCTAATCTGGAGTTGGTGTCCAGAGAAGGAGGAACAATTCGACCATTTCTGAGCCTGACTGGACCAGAGGGAGGAAACTCTGGCAGGGGAAAGCTATCATGTGCAGAAGAGCTGCACAACTAAAACCAGGGCTGTAGGAATGGCTGTGCCATCCATAATGCACTACTTGGCTTGCGTTATTTTTCAGTTTAAGCAAAACAAGAGGGAAAAAGTTTTATCAAGTGGGAAAAAAATCTCAAGGTGACTCTCAGATTTTTAAAGTTCTTAAAACCTGGGAATGAATAGAGATTTGAGAGCAAGTCTGGACAAAGCATTTACATTGTTTTAGAAACAATATCTGAAACTGCGTAGCGGATTCCTGTTGCTGACACCTGTCAGGAAGAATTCAGAGAGGAATTTCTCTGCTGTATTCAAAGAGAAAACATGCCCGTAGTCACAGCCTCTTCTTACTTCCACGGGCTCAGTTTCTACAGCTGACTGCCTTTGGGCACATGCCTGTGTACTGCTCACATAGTTTTAACAGGGTCCCATGAGGAGGAGAACTTAGAAAGAAAGAGGTTTGATTCCCAGCCCCACTAAAGGGTTTCTTGTGAGCCCTGGGGCATCTCATTTCATCTACACCGTTCACTTCTTCATTCAGAAATGAATATAGTAACATTTATCTATTCTACTGTAAACTATAAAAATAAAAATACTTTACTGTACCTGTATCACTCAGGTGTTGCACTGATAAGCATCACGCAGAAGCTCAAAGATCAAAACGTTTGGCTATCTCACATAAACTGCAGATCTTTCTCTCACAGAGATTACAGCATGCCTCAGCTGTATGACCAGAACTTATAAACGTTTAACATTAGCTACCAGTGTCGCTGCTTTAAAAAAAAAAGAAAAAAAGAAGAAAAGTCTGACCAGCACAATTTGAAAGAGCTCTGAAAGACTCCAGTTTGTATTTCACGACTCAGGCTGTGATCCTTAGGCAGTCTGTGGCTATTGCACTGGACATCTGATTACCCAGAAGTGATAAGCTATCTGCACAGACTGGTGGAATTGGCAAACATTGCAAGTACCAGGAAAGCCGTTTTTCTACCAGAACCTTAATTTACCAATGTCTGTCAAGATCAGTGAACAAATGACCTCAGGAGTTACAGCTATTTTTTAAAAGAAATGACAAGACCTAGTGGTAATGGATGCAAGAGACACCCATGTAAAATACTAACTCAGCTGCTTTCCTCATGGATCCTTTAAAATCTGTGATCCCTGAAATTAAGTATTTCTAGAGATTATAAAGTGTGTCATTTACTACAGCAGCTCATATATTCTGTCAAACTCAAAATAAAAGATTCACAGTGATCATAAACTTGCCAGATGCAAGACCTGGCATAGATTTACACACTTTTCTTCTGATTGTCAGGTTCTGGAGAACTTTAATTTACAAGAAAATATTTTTCCACCTTTATAGCTGCTCTTGTATGTGCATGCTACTCTGACTACATGTGTTGATATATAGCCTAATAAATAATGGAATAGAATAACAAGAATTTCAGCCTCGGTACATATTACAGGACAGAAGATAATTTGTTTGAAGTAGCTTCAGTTTTGTAAGCACAAACATTAGAAACTTGAAAAATACATAGAGAACGCAATGAAAATAATGATCCCGTAGAAGCCAGCTGACAGAAAAGCTGAGAAAATGGGTTCCTTCTAAGAGAGAAGGAACCCAGGACACAAAAAAGGAAAAAAAACTAGAGAGATAGTAGACACTGGGAGAGTCAAGATTTAAACTAAAACAAGAGGTGTTCTTGGAGGCAGGTGAACTGAGCTGACATTAAACAAAATCTAGAAATGGAAACAGGGAATCAAAAGGATGATGTAAAAGTATGGTTTAAAAATAGTTTTGGAAGAAAAAGAAGGAAATACATAAGGTGAACTTTTACTAGATTTGAAGATCAGCTATCAAGGGAAAAATGAAAATATTAACATTTAAGGAGATGGTGAAGGCTACAGAAAATGACTCCAAAGGAATATGGACACCGTTAAAAGTCATTGGGAAGATGAAAAGGACTTCCCTGAAGATGTGAGAAGAAAATATCACTATAACGCTGTAGCACCTTAAGTAAACAGATGCTTAGGGTCTAGTATAGTGACTGCATCAGTTACACCATTGGCAGATCAGTGATTCTGGTGGTCAGATGTTACCCCAGCTGGAACAAAACCCAAGTGACTGTGCAGCACTCTGACTAGTGTGCGTGTATGTTACTGCCACAGCCTGGAAGGAAGGTTCATGGAGATATTTGCAACAGAAGTCTCCCCAAATGGAAGGAATTATAAATATATATATTTATATGCATACACACAGAGAGTGTACACCCCTTGGCTAACCACAGTAGTTTCATTCACAGAAATGGCACAGGGATTTCTTTTTGGAGTCTAAGATATGAGATAACCTCTCTGATGTCATTTATGTTCAGTTAACCACTCTGGTTTCTATGAAATATATGAGATACAAGTGTGATACCATACTGGATGCCTCTTATATTCCAAAAGTGTGTTCCCTCTCTGTTTTACATTTAGCAAATATATTCCTACTTCAAGGAGACTAACATCAATTCTCCTGAAGTACTTAATTTTAATTCAGAAGAAAATAAAGCCATATAAAAATTATAACCTTAAGCAGGTTAAAACCAACAGCTTCCTTTGAAGGAGAAACTAACTAATTTAGAAATCTTTTGCACTGGCTATTTACCACAGTTTTGTTCAATCTTGATTTAAATGTTTCAATCAATATGGCTTCAAAAGTATGTCCCTTGTGAGACCTTACCGTCAGCTATTCAGCACATCAGTTCATCTAAAATCCTAAACCCAGTTGCATGATGTCTAAATGGAACCAGTCTCATTTTTTTTTAACCAGATATGCATGTTGAAATTTTCAAAGTGAAAGAATCAAGTCACAGCAAGAATAATGCAGTAACGTATCAAAATGAACTCCTGACATCTTTTAAAACGTCACTCTTGGAATGAGCAAACTTGATCCTTTTTTAACATAAAGCAAGACTATATTCAGACATTGCTTTTTTTCTAAAAATCCGAGAGCTTCAAGCTGATTTAGACAGCAGAATGGATCTCTCAAAATATCAGATTCCCATTTACTTAGCCCCCTTTCTTCATCTCAGTATATTTTCCTTTTTTCTCATTTTGACTGAAAGAGTATGTAAACATGCACATGCAAACTACCACTCACATCAAGCGTACTTACTTTTATAAGGAAGAGTACAAATACTAGAGCAACGTGATATTGTCTAATATGAACAATCTTATGGACAAAAGAGAAGACTAGCATAAAACGAAGCGAGGAAAACATAGAAACCTAATTGGAAGGTAGAGGGGCCTTAGCTGTCCTAACATCCTAGGTGGTGTCTCTGCATGCCTCATGGCAAGAAAGAGTCCAAAATTTGAAAGTTCAGGTCTGTAACTGGTGCTGAATCTATTTAACCTCAAACTGCAAGAGAAACATTTGGATGCAAAATAAATCACATTTCATTACAGTTGCCTCTTCTTCCTTCATAATCCAGATACCAGGCTCAGGAATTACAATTTCGAGTCTCAGATTCACCTGAATATTGCAACCAAAATTGATCTCAAGTCTTCCTTAGAGGAGCTTACTACTCTAAACGACTGATGATATCGCTAATTACAATGTAGACACAGGTCCAAGAGAGACTGCTTTAATTCCTGTTTGAAGTCCATGGAGGCTGTGACAAAGCACTGTTCATCCGAGATTTCTACACCCTTAAGTGATAATCTGCAAAGCTCTACAAATTTTGTATATAATTATTCCAACATAAAAGCGAGAAAAATAAGCCCAATAACTTACATAGCATCATTCTTCATTTAAACCAATATGACAAAAATCAGAATTTTATGATTATAGCCACAAATTGTCTATTTTGTTTAAAGGTAAAAGAACTAAAAATATGTAAATTTAGCTCAATGTAGTAAACAGGTGAAGGTTAATAATCTCTAATTGAAATTTTCTTTTATTAATTTTTCAATTATATTCTTCAGGAAAAAGTATTGTTGGGAATGCCAAATAAACCAAAAAGACATTAATTAGCCAAATAATACTACATAACAAGACAAACAAAAATGAAGATGAAATGCTTCTAAACTTAATTTAGCCATAGGGCATAATCGTTATGAAACTTAAGAACAGGCAAAGAGAATTTTAAGAGTCACTTTTCAATTCAATAGACATGTAATGTGCTCCATTTACATACAAAACATATCTCGGCTATGCAAGCTACCCACAGCTCAAAGAGGTTCAATTTTCCAATTACAGCTAATAGATATTTTGCTGTAAGTTGAGAGAAAAAAATTATATACAACATAAAAGTGCGTGATGACCAGGTAAGTTGAGGAGTATGCAATCAGTAACTAGCAAGATTTGGAAAAGAGCAACTCTTGCTTCAAATGAGGAAAAACCATTGCAGAGATAAGTGGAGGGACAGATACTGGCGGCTGCTGGGGTACCCCAGGCGTGTGTGCGTGCAGGATGGGTGTGTAAGTAGAAGTATGAAGTACAGTGAGAATCACTTGGCTACAGCTGGGAAGGTGATATTTTGCTGCTGCTCTTCTCTGCTTGTACTTGACTCTTTATGGAGGCACTGAGGCCAGAGACACCATGGCAGGGTGAGCAAATGGACACGCAACCATATGCTGATTTTCCAAATTTTAAATGTGTCTACTTAGAGAGGGCAGCGGTCAAGGGCACCTAAGCAGCGTAAGATTGTATGAGCTTTTTTGGACGACCGCTTTTCAAACCGTACAAAGACAGAAAATCAGGAAAGTATTCAAATATATCTTTATGCACATCGTACCCATTAGTTTTCACTAACAATATGGGTGTTATTACAGTTCTTCTACAGCATTGGAAGGGTTCTTCGACTAGCTTTTCTTGTCAAGGGAGCTAGTTGGGCAGTCAGGAGGAGTCAGGCCACCTCACCGGTGGTGTTGGAGGGTTGGTTCTGGCTGGTGCTCTGGTTCCAGGCCCTTGTCTTCCTCCATGCCCTGGGAACCCTCCCTTGCACCATCCATCCTTATTCCCTGTCTCACACTGAAGCCTCAAAGATATATTCTGCCCGGAAACCACAGGAACAAATGGAGAAGTGGAGCAGTCCATAAGGCATTTCATCCTACAGCGGGGTGGCTGCTCCCAGCTGAGCAATATGCAGAGACCTCTAGAAGGACAAAGCCCGCGGCATACAGCTTTACAGCGTGCTGCAGGAAGGCCAGGCAGGATTTGCGCCTGTAAACACTCGCTGTTGTTTGCACCGCTCTGTGGTAAGATGTCAGAAGGCAAGAGAAAAGCAGCGAATGCTCTCAGATGACGTCTTTTCAGTTTTTCTAAAATGACGTGAGTTATTAGCAGTGTTAATTGTGCTCTGCAGTACCTTGCAGGGAAAACCTATCCAAGCAGTATCTTAAAAACAGTTAAAGGGAGAAAAGATTTTTTTTTCATGCTACCGCCACTGTTGCAGACACGAGTGCAGAATCTTTGTAGAACAGGATAGAAGGGGAGGGAAGGATGGGTTTTGCAGCCGGAATAAAGCATTCCCAGCTGGGTTCATTTTGTGGTATTATGTATGCAGCAAATAAGCCATCTTGTTTGTATTTTTCCTTCTCTCTCTTTTTTGGAGGGGTGAAGAATCAAGGTGAGATGTGAAAGAGATTGTGAAAAAGCTAGTTTTTTAACCTGTACAATTTTATATGTTCAGCCATTGTCATAATAAAAAAAACCAGGAGAAGCAGCAGCAGCAATAAAGGTAGAAAAAAGAACTGGAAACACAGGAGGGAAAAGAAAGGGCAAGTAGAAAGAAATTAGGGATAGATATAGCTTCATATCTCATTATGGTACTACCTTCTGATGTAAAGGTTTCTACTATTTGCTTCAACAGAAGACTGTCTTATATAGCCTAAGAAAAGTTTAAGCCACAAGACAAGGGCAAAAGTGGAATGTTAAAACAGGCAGAAATATATTCTTTTGTAAAAGAAGCAAAAAGCTTTCCTTCATTGTTTTGTTCTAAGAAAACTTTGTAAAAAGCACAGTGTCATATGAATTCATTATTTCCTCTGCAGCCTGTCAAGTGTTTTTCCCAGCATTTAACATCAGAGTGAGTGTGTAGATAGACTACCAGCTCACCCAGCCTATTATTTCATGGGACTTATAACTGTTGTTAGCTAAATAACATTTTTGTCTAATACTCCTTGTATTGGAAATCTGAGTTTTCCAATATTAAGTCTTTACTTCAGCTCTGATCTGAAGGAAAAGGAAACCGTCAAGCTGACATCGAGGACAGAACAGAGAAGTGATACGGCCAAGATTAAAGGAGGGATGATTACAGTGTGCAATTTGAAGAGCTCACAAGGAATCCCTTCTTGCAGATGTCAACACAAAAGATGCCCTGACAGGAGGCACTTGGCGTCTTTGCATTGCTGTTCGCTCTGCGCACAGGGACGGGGTCCAACGCTTGGGATTCTCCCAGCTCTGTAAGGGCTGACGTAACACCAGGGTGTACATACTAATGTCATTGCTGACTTAGCTCCAGCTGCAGAAATACTTATTGCCTTACAATGTCTTTCCTTCCCTCTCCTGGACAGTGCTATGAGATCCTGCACTTCTTTCTCAGGGTGCTCAGAGAAACTGAAAACAGACTATTGTCAAAGTCACCTCCGAGGAACAGCGTCTTTCCAGTGGCCAAATAATATTGCAAAGAAACATACAAATACCAAGAAAATTGTTCTGAAAATCTTGCCAAAACTCAATGTATTGGATTTGCAGAGTTTCTTGTCATTTCTGTATTTATTGGAAAGATACATATATAAAAACACAGAGTGAATGTATATGTGTGCATGCGTATTGCACTTATTACTATATGTGTGTGTCTAATTACACCTATGTTATACGTATTTATATAAAATAAAATGAGGTTTTATTATTGCTGAGATATATTGCCAGAGCTGTAGGGTGCATTTTAAAGCACAAACATCAGGAAACCACCAGATTACTAGCACATTTGCAGTGTATAGCTTACCAAGGTCTATTTCAACTATTGTTGTAAATAAAAAACCAAGACTGACAAAACAGTCATCCGTTACCAAAGCACCTGTCAGCCCATGCTGTCTTTCATCCTCTCCTTCCATTTTCCGTATTTCAACTTAAAGACGTTCTCCGGTTTATGCCGTTGCTACACGGGGTGTAGCTAACAGGCATTCTTTATTGAAGAGAATGACATTAAGGGGAAGAGCGCGGACACCTCAGGAATGCCATCCGGCCCCTGCTATAGTTAATAAACATACTGCATAGCCCTGCTCAATTTTGTTAATGCTCCATCTCCAAACTGTTGAATACATACGGCATTTCGAAACTGCTGCTGTATGCCAGAGGCTGAAACACAAGAACACACAGGAAAAATTATTTTGCAAAGCCAGTCTCAGGCTGCCAATATAACTAGATTTCAGCTGGCGCCATGCTTAGCTTAACTACACAAATTGAAACGAAGGCTAGAGATAAAACCAGAAAAGCTACACGAGCAGCCTGTGCAACACAACGGCAGTGCCCCTGCACGGCAGGCAGCGGAGGGAAGGAGGTGGGCACAGAGGACATGAGGAGTGCACCAAAGACAGCCGGGGGTGGGCGAGGGATCCTGAGTCCAGCTGAGAATCAGCCTAAACTGCAGTCTAAGATCCTGGGTAATATAAATCAGCATATTTAAATTTACTTAAATAAAGCTATATTACCTTGCACCTGCTGAAAATCCAGTCCAATGTATATCAGTTGATAGCAATGATAAGTTGAGAAGTGGATTTAAATTACTACTTGCATTAGATGAATCAGTAATAATGAAAATGCAACCATTGGGGAAAATATCCCTTCAAATGAGAGCTTTACAATGCTAACATTATGTTGCGCACACGTTGCTAAAGAACAGTCTAACAGGCTAACAGGTTGATTAGCTCTTTCTTAATGGTGCCCATCCATTATTAATAAAGCAATCATACTTTTAAGGCCTGATTCGCAATTATTTCATTAGCCGAATGAAAAATTAAACAAAGATGAAGAGAGAAACATTTTAGCTTCCTTAGAAGCCCTGGAAATGAAAACCTTTTCTCCCACAGGGTATGTACAGAATTATTTGACAAGCGGAATAACCAGCCTTTATTACTGAGGGTTTTTGCTGGTGAGCGTATGCCAATGAACCTACCATATTTGTTTGTTAAGTCTGACTCATGGAAAACTTTAAAAGAGTACATCACCTTAGCAGTAGAAAAAGGCCAAAAGATTTAGATGCTTTGCTTGACCTTTGTTTATGAATTGGCTTCATCTGGAAATAGAGCTGAAAGCCTCCTATAAAAATCCTTCATCTTTTGAAAAAGGGCAAAAAGGACCCTTCTTGAAATACAAGCTCAGTAATACTTTTGCACAAATCAATTTTTTTCCAGTTTATATAAAACTTGCAATATTTTTTTCCCCTTTCAGCAAATCACCAAGAAACAAAAGTGCTGTTCAGACCAACTGTCTGAGATGTAATTCATAAACAGAACAACAGAACTTCTAAGAACAAATCAATGTTTAAAACTCAAGATGCTTCCCATTCTTCTGCTCATCTTCCCCATAGTTATACAAACTTACCAGTCACCACATCTCCATTTTCTGACAGATAAATACCCACTACCCTGTGTGAAAGCCAGAGATTCAGCTAATGTCCTACCATGTGTCAAGAGATGCATACTGGTTTTCGTAGACCAGATTAGCTCAGCCTACTGAACTCATTTTCCATTCACAGGCAGGAAGCGACACCAGCCTCTAGGCTGATAGGCAAAGCCATGGTTTACAAGCCACGTGCATCTGAACTATAGCCAAAGGGGGATGAAACCTTATTAGGTTTGAACCTCTTAAATGTACTTATTCTGTAATTCTTTCTGAAAGCCTTCATATACACTGCAGACCTTCTAATAGTTACTTTGAAACCAAAACTGCTTGCAGAACACTGTCTATCAAAGACTGCTTTCAAAAGACCTAGGGACAAGGCTGAAGGGAAGCCAGTTTATGGTTGTACCATGCAAGAGCTGAAGCAGGGAGAAATGGATGAACAAATTTCCCCAGTGATTCCCCCAGAAACAAGCAGATCATGGCAACTGCTGCTGCTGGATCCTTGAAGCCTAACGCACCATATCTGTAAGGAAGTTTGCTGGTATTTTGGAGAACAGGCTTAGGGGCCATTTCCTTCACACATTGCTTGGGCTGTCTTCCAGCCCTTAGGAACACAGCTGATCAGCAAGGCATGTCAAAAATTAACTCACCTTGCTCAGTCTCACTGCTTAAACCACTTCACTGTCACTCAAAGCAGAACACTTGAAAAAACAGAAAAGTGCAATTTTTTTTCATGTGCAAAGAAGGCAGAGCAGAGCATTCAAGAAACATGATTGTAGGAATGTTCAGCTAAGCATTCATATGTCTTGGTGATCCAAATGTCTTCTTACTTTCTTTTTTTCCTCCCTCTCTTTTTTCTTATATTTCAATGCAACTCTACAGTATTAAAGTTCTTTTTATATCCATGGCTGATACAACAGAGTATTTAGAAACAAGTGAAAGCAGAGTTGTAGTGAGGTTGTCCTAAGAACGCAAGGCATCAGAAAACAAAAAGAGATGTTTCTGGGAGAAGATGATGAATGTGGTGGTGAGATCCAGCTCTGTAGGAAAACAGACAATGTGAATATAATTTTTCATTTTTTTGTAAATAACAAGGTATAGCATTCTTCCAAAAGAATTCTATATCCTCAGACTAAGCCTAACAATGTTTTGCTGCTTCTGCTGTTGTCTGAGAATAGCCTGTTTAAGAGTTTATACTATTGGCTTCATACTGTGGTTTGAAGCTATATACTATGGGTTTATACTATGTACTCAAGCCTGTGCTCCAGCCTAGACGTGCCCAGTCCCACCCCATGTGTTGATCCATGTACCCAGATGCAGCTCAGGCCCAGGGCAGGGAAGTATGCCCAAACACACAGCCTTTGTCCAGGCTCCAAGCTCCCCTCCATCCAGTCCAACAGTACTGGCAGGAGGAAGTGCTGAACACCCTAAAGTTTATTTATGAGAGTGGCTTTCCCCGAGGATGGTGTGGATGTCAGGAGCTGAAGGTCTAACCACATTTCCATCATTGAGAATGGAAATCGCATGGTTCACAGTACATTGCATGTGCACGTCCGCTCCTGCACCCTTGTGTCAATTGGAAGACTAGCCAGAAGCACAGCCTGAACAGCAGCTGCCCGGGCACGCAGACCCAGCAACCGGTCCTCAGGTTCTTGGAAAATAGCAGGGTCTTTTTTGCTCGTTGTGTGCAATTTCCTAGCACAATGGTGTCCTTTGGTTACCGTTCCAGTTAATATTTCTTACTAATAACATTTTCTGGACTGCCTGAGACATCATTGACACATCTTCCCTGCAAGCTTTTTAAGTCCAAAGCTTATATATAGCTTGTTTCCAATATTGATTATAAAGCAGTGCTTTTTGTGTTGTATAACACTGTGATGACCCAGACCTACTAAATGACTGCAGAGTGACCAAGATATTAAAGTCATAGGAAGGAATGAAAGGTTTGCTTCTATTAGCATTCTGTTAATGTGCTTCATGTTGCTAATCCTTGACCTCAATCTGCTAATATAATATTTTCAGATTTGGAGTGCCAGGATCATTTTTGAGTTCATCCATTCTGGTGCAAGAAATTTAATTTGGGTTTACAGTAAGTGACAGAATTGAAAACTGACAAGGTGATAGTACAGCATATTACACTATTAGAGTATCTGATTTCTGATTTACTTTTTGCAATGCTGTAGAAAGAGACTAATGTGCAGAGATTAGAGGTCTGAAAGGACTAGAAGACAATATCCATATCCAGTAAATCAGATGCTTAGTGCAACAATACCCACTGATTGCCTGTTATTAAAAAATGAACTAAAATACATTCATAGTAACATGTAATGTTGCAAGAAAAGTACAGTATAACAAACATTGATAACCCTGTGAAAGACAAAGAGATGCTGTGCATTTCTGAAGAACATCTGTTGCGATTCTTTGTCGTCATACTCTGAAATAAGTGGTATATTTGTCATTTCAGTATCTCAGAAAAGGCTGAATGTACTCCCCCTCTGTCTGTTGTTATGAAAGAGCTCTTTCCAGCATCATTATATGAAATAACTCTGGCATCATTACATTATCAGAGAGCTAGATTATGAATCTTAATCTTTCTACTACAGGTGATGAACAGTTTTGTCATCAGATTTTGCAAAACAGAATCAGCCTGAATATCCAAAGCCAGTATTTCAGCATGAAAAAATGGTCTTTGTGTAATTGTTGACAAGCAGAAAGTATTACTGCTCCTGCATGTCCAAATGAAAAGTGGATCAATAATCATTAGCGAATCTGTTTACTCATGAAAATCTGGAAATTACTCATAATCTTGCTTTCTTCATTACCCTAGCTTCTGATATGTAATCAATTTCAGGATATCTCCTATCTGAGCAGTACTTATTAAAAAAAGTAAAAATGCACTGAGAAAAATGCAGGGGCCTTCAGCAAACATTTGACTTAGAGCAGTAGTCTCAATTTCAGCAAGTCTGGGGAAATTGGATGTGGTTTTTTCCCATCTCCATCAGCACCTTGCTGGGGGAGTTAGAGAAAGGACCCCACCTACGCAACAGGTTTCTTGGGACCCTTAATTAGTCATTCAGATAACATTTACAAAAAACTTTATTCTCTTGCCAGTGTAAAAAGATGACTATGACAGGTTTTTTATCATTTGTTTGGGTTAGGTGGGTGGTTTTTTTTTTTGCATTCAGCCTCCTACAGCTGAGAAGATTTGTTTAAAATTTATTACTCACATTCAGGTTTTTGGGAACCAGAATATGGCTGAAATTTTGAAGTAGAAAAAACTTTGAGACAATGGAATGGTTTCTGTACCAACTAAATGTTTTGTGAACTCCCTTGCAAAGACTAGGCTTCAAATCAATTATTCAAACTCCTTTTGTTAGTTTAATGTTTACATACACAGACTGAACAGGCAACGTAAATTTTTTACACAGGAGGATTATTTCATTGGTTTCTTGTTTTCAGCTGAAGTGTTTAGCATGAGGGAAGGATTCTAGACTAGTTTCACTAGTTTCCAGTGTTGACATCATTGGGAAGTCAAAACCTGAGTCTTGCCCTAAATAGGTATTCTAATGTCTAATAACTACTTAATAATTTAAGCTTCTCCTCCCTTTTAAATAATGCATGGAGAATTCTTTGTAGCTGCATCTGGGTTTTGAGTTTCCACAATTGCTTAAAAAATTTCTCCGTGCAACCACCAGGGCTCTAGACCAAGATCACGTATGTTATACATACCAATAGGAACCTGGGGAACGGAGCTGTGAAAACCGCCAGCAAAGATCTTACCCAGAATATGCCTAGGGGAAGCTGAATTTTTATTTTAAGCCACCACCTCTTCCCTGACAAAATGATCCTGACAGATTATTCATACTCCTTTCTTCTTCCTCCCTTTCCTCCCCTCTTTTTTTCATTTGGTTACAGAAATTTTGGCTAAAGAGAAAAACAAGTTTATCTTTACATATGACAGCCTAAGCCACAGAAAACCAACTGTTAAGAAGCAACTGACTGTCAATGGCACATAACATGGTAGGGTTTTAGACAGACACCTTCTTTAGGATACCCAGGAAAGCACAGGAACATGAAGGACACATATGAACAAGGACCAGCTTAGGAAATATCCCCCTTTCCCCCCCGCCCCTTTTAACAGCAAGAAATAATTTTTCTTTTTCAGAATAGGACACTGTCTGTCTCTCTCGTCCTCCCGCACTGCAGTGCTCTGTTCCTCTCATTTCCATTATTAAACTTTGCTTAGGCATAAAAATGTCAGCAAAACAGCACAGAGTCAAACACTATAAAAAGAAGTCCTGGGAACTACAGGCCTCTTAAGATATGGATGTGAGTAAATGGAAATTTGGATCCAAGAAAAGGACCTTGTGAAAAAAACACATTAATAACTGAGGAGAATCAAGACACAACTATAACAAAGAGAGCAGTTCTGTAACCCCAAGAAAGACTTTGTGTGATGAACTTGCTGAAATAAAAATTATATTCTTTTTAAATGGAGTTGTCTGTATGCTATAGCTTCTAGGTGTTCTGAAGACAGAGCTCTGGTTTCACTAAAAACCCCCTCAAATCAAACCCTAAATGGTGCTCACAAACTACTCTATTGCTTTATAACATAGCAGTCACAGTTTCTCTCTCACCATGGCTGGTTTAGTGTAAGGTTCTTTTCAATGAGTTGCTGGTATTAGAATTTTCTCAGCCACTATAATTTTCCAACTCAGTGTCAGAACGTTATTTTTTTCTAAGACACTTGACAACCCCCCAATGCCAAATCCAAATGCTGCTTTTTATTTGTTTGGTTGTTTTGTTTCTGCACAATGTTTTTCAGCAGCTGTTACTGCTTTTCCTGATTTTACTCACTTTTAAATGAATACATTTGGTCCTCCTCTCTTAGCAAGAACAGCCTATCCTGAACCACAACAATACTTAAAACTTCTTTGAAATGAATGAATTTGTTTTCTTAGTTGCACCACATGCAACTCTATTCTGCTTAAAAATTCCCCTAAGACCTCCCAAATTATAACTATTTTCATCACATTCCAACTGTATAAACAATGAAAATCTAGAAATTAGATTCTGATCTAATTTCTACTACAATGAAATTAAGATGAAATCTTTTGAAAGAGCACTAACAATCAAAACCACACCAATCACATTATAACTGAAACACTGCTTTACTTCATTACACCAAAATTTATTAATCGTTGTAAATCCCAGAGGTTTCATTCTGTTTCCCACAGGAAAAAGGAAAAAATCTTGTCACTAGTGGTCTTCATTTACATCAGTCATCATTCTCCCTATCAACAGTTCCAACATCATGTTAGCTGCAGTTCATCTTCCAATTTTACGAAATAGAAATGAAATTAAAAAACTGATGAGGAAGCTTCTACCAGGATCACTCAATGGCCTCTAGTTCTTGCACTGAAAGAGATGGTGAGCAGTCAGTATTATTCACCCTCCAATCACACTTGCAATTTCACAGATCTCTGTCAGATGTCACGTCAATCACTCCTTTTCAAGGAAAAGAAGTCTCAGCTTACTCAGTTGTTTGTTATACGGAAGTCATTCCACATCCACATTTCTTTACTGAGAAAGTGGTCAAGCATTGGAACAGGCTGCCCAGGGAGGTGGTGGAGTCACCATCACCGGAGGTGTTCAAAAGACGTGTAGACGTGGCACATGTTTTAGTGGGCATGGTGGCATTGCGTTCATGGTTGGGCTTGATGATCTTAAAGGTCTTTTCCAACCTTAATGATTCTGTGATACTTCTCACATGACAGTTTAATTCTCCCAAAGACCTCTGTTGAGGGACTTAGAATCAAAGCAGACTATATCAGTTGAGTCATTCGACTCCACATACTTGCTGACCACTTAAACTAGGAAAGATCTGAAGACAGAATTTTCTTTATAGTAGCCATAGTGATTCTTTCCACACAGACACCATTTATCTAGGTGCCCACTAAGTCTATATTTTGTTATAATTTCCACTAGTTTCTCAGCACAGGTTTCAGTTATAGGACTGCCATTTCCAGGTTCCACCTAAATCTTTCTTCAAAGATGGGCATCACAGCATCCTTCCATATTCAAATACCAACAGAGTTTTAAAACAGGATGTTACACACTATTATTACTAAGCTATTTTATCCCTGAGTTATTCTGGGACCCCTTGTGAACACTGTCAAGTCCACAATACTCTGTTACTGTTAATTTCCTCTATTTATTCTACAACCTCTTAGACATTTATTTCAATTCCACACAAAGCCACTGTTGTGCCCTTCCCAAAAGAAAAAAAAAAAAGTTTTGCTGTAGGACTGTTCCTGGTCTCTTCATCAGTGAATGCTAATGTAAAGAGTTGATTTGGGCTGTGAGCAATGTGTTTCTGCTTCTTTTATACTTCTACCCCTTCCTCAAGTGTTTCTTCTTTATGTTTGGCCTTCTAAACTCTCCCTGAAGGGCTTCTTGCTCCTCGGTAGGGATAGGGATCAAAGTTAGTTCCAATTCCTTTAGCTACTTGTTCTTCAAATTCTTCTTTTGTCTGCCTAGATGTATCTTTGTGCAACTGGCCAGAGTTTAAGATCCTTTCTCTTAATTTGGATTCAATTTCCTCCATTACTTTGCTGATTAGCCATATTTTTGTCCATTTTCAGTCCTTCCTCTAGTGCTTTATTACCAGGATGGTGTTCCATGTTAATCTTCGCATCACAGGTGAGGATAACTTTCTTGGTTGTTCCTTTTAGGTTCTATAAATGATGTGTTCTCATTTTTACACAGCTCCCCTTTTGAGCAATTTTTTGCTACCTGTTGTTCTTGAAGGGATGCCAAATCTTAATACAGTATTGGTGACAATACTGACACAATGATGCTTCACCTGTAAGATTTCACACCAGACCATTCCTTACATTGCTAAATACTGATTCAAGGGCTGAATTTTCCTGTGAACAGCTGTCTACAAGAAACAATCATTGATAGCACCTAAGAATTATGTCTCTGCTTCATGTCTTGGTATAACATTTGCCCAATTCACATGGGAAAACTTTAAGTTAACCCATACTAATTTTCTCTGCTTTCTGCTTCTCTCAGAATATTACACTGGTTCTGCCACTCTGGTCAAGCAGTCAGTAATGTGACCCAAGTATTGTATTCTTCCTGTTCATGTCTGGAATTTCAATCCATATTGATTCTAATGTTACAAATTGCAGTAGTGAGTTGACTAATGTGATTTGAGTATTATCTCCTTTAACTTATAGTATTATTATTTCATCTTATCTTCCTTGTAAATTTGGTATTAGTGTCTCTTTGACTGTCTTCTTTCCAGTAAAATGTTGACATACACTAATACATCCATGTCTTCATTTAGTTATAAATTCCAATTCCATCTTAATTTTTAGATTTACACAATTTCTTTAGAGTACGCATACCACTATTCTAGTTCCCTTCTTGGCAGTCTATTTAAAGGACACTCCATCTGTTTCTAATTTCCTATATATTTGGCAAAGAAGACAACCAATTATTCACTTAAGGATACGAAAGTTTTCTATCTCGCCTTAGACGCATTATCCCAAACTGCTATTCTTGCATCTAGTAGAAATGTCAACAGCTCAGTGCTGGATTTCCCTCTGGACATCCCAATCTGATCAAGGACCATTTGGCGGAAATCTTCTCTGGCTACTCCTGTTAGTTTTGTCTTATTAAAAAATGTTCAAGCTATTTCAAGCATAATTTCTTCATCTGGCATACTATTTTCTCCAAATGCCGTAGCTGGAGTTATCCACTGTTATATATGTCTGAGCAGCATATACTTATGACCTGCAAGAGGCTCAGTTCTTTTATGCTTGGTATTATTAACAATTTTATAAATAATCTTACTGAAGTCAAATGAAGACATAAGAGCCTGTTACCACAGTCAGCAGTAGATCCCTAGAGGATTATGAGAAAAGGCCAGACATAGTTCTCCCAGATTCTAGCAACCCAAGTGCTTCCGAGCTGAAGATGCTATCTTCCATATTGGCAAACCTTGATGTTCTTCTTACATTGATTTCTCCCGTCACATCCTGAATCCATGTAAATAAAGCACTAGCAAAATTGTAGATGGAACACAGGATGCAAAATTTTTCATCCTTGGCCTAATCACTGGTCTGTCAGATTCTTATCAGTACCAGATGCTCCACCTTGTGCTGGAGCATCTATGGATGCCAGCTATATATAAAAGACAAGGAGAGTTGTGTTTCTTCCTTCTGAATTGACTAAACACAGAATGAGACTGAGCTGCAATGCTGTTGAAGTGGAACATGGCTCTAATGCCTGTGACTACTTTTTACAGTTGAAACTTGGGAAGAGCAAAACAAAATTCTTTCTGAAGTGCCATGCCACATCCTCCCCAGAAGAAAACCAACACAAGTCCACAGAAGTTCAGTGGAGTGACACAATTAACAGTGTCTCTCCCCAGCTTCTGCCTCCATCCTCAGTGTGCTGTCAGGTACAATATGTACCTGAAAAGAACACATTAGGTTTAAAAACTCTTCTGTTAAGCTGAGAGCCTGTCTAATGCAGCTTAAGCTATAAACCCCACACCTTTAGGGAACACTTTAAAAAAACCCACAACCACCATCTGTTTTTATACGAAACAGGAAGAACACCAAACTGTACGTTTTACTGTCTTTCAACAAAGCTACTTCAAAAGTAGACAGGATGTGAGAGATGCACCTTGCCCATGCACGTGGCCCTTGCTTAACTCTCCTCATCCTTTGAAAGAGTTCTGACTTAGCAACGTTCAAAGCTCTTGAACAGTCTGTGTTGGGCATGTTCTGCAGCTCTTTTACTAGCCAGGAGGTGTACCCTGAAATAGAAACATGATGCATTCATGAGCAGCTGTAAAGTGTTCTGCTTTCGAAAACTGCAAGAAGCACCAGCTGAATTTGCCCAACTGCTTCCTCCTAATGTACAAATTTTCATCATCTACTCTAGTTCAAAACTATGTTCCTCTAAAATATTGCATCTGAAAAGCCAGATATTATAATCAGTTAAAGCCAAACTTATACTTAAAAACCTCATGAGAACCTAAATTCTAGCTCTTTATATGAAGTTCAGCTGAGAGAAAGAAGGAGTAGTAGTCTTTCCTTGTAGAAAGTAAGAGAGGGAATGGAGAAATAGCTGTATCTATTGATTGTTAATTCTGTTGATCACTTCAGCTATATAAATCAAAAGCGTGTATGGATATTTAAATAGATATAAACACACACACATACAGACACCCATGCATAGAAACTGTTACTTAGCCTGAATTGACATCAAGCAGTTTCATTTATTGTCTGAGACAAAGGATGCCTGCTAAATCAGCTAGCTAGCATACCATTAGCATTGTGACAAAAAAAAAAAAAAAATCTAACCTTGACTAACTAGAGACAGTTAATCTCCAGAACTAGGGACTTCTCTAGTCTCTAGTTCTCTAGGAAATTGAACTCACATCAAACTAAACAATATATGATTCTGCTGGAATGATGTCTATTGATATGGGAAGCAAAAAACTGTGCAGGGTTCTATACAACAGGGAAGGAAGTAAAATTGCCTGTTTATCTACCCTTTTAAATGTACAAGCTGCATTAAGCAAGCTCTGTGAAATGACACTAATTAGGAGACAAGTAATCTTGTAAGAATTCAGTGGATTTCTTGCTGCTCGAGGGGGGGGTTTCTTAGACTTTGTGCATTGTATTTAGGTTCCTGAAGCCTTTATAATTGAGACTTAAAAAGAAAACAATCCTCCACACTGAAATATTTACATTCCTTTAGCACCAACTTCACTAAAAATCTCTGCTTCTCTGTGTCTGAAAGTTGAGCTGCCCCAACATGAATTCCTTTCTAAACTGAGTCACTTGTTCCCTTTCATGTTTTGGAACTCCCTGGAGGCATTTCCAGTCCACCTCAAAACTAGGAAATCTAAGGTGAGGGAAAAAAAAAAAAAGTTCATTTTCCCCCAAACGTTTTACAGGATGTGTCATCAAAACCAGATATCCCCAAGGGGAGAACTTTCTATTCTAATTTTGCCATAGTGCACAGTCTGCACTGGTTTTGCAACAGCTAGCCAGGAGACATGGACCTTACTGCAGGTATAAGTAAAAGATGCCCCTGAGGGTAGACTACTGAGGTGGCCATGCCTAGAGAAGAGATCCAGCAACGTCAGTATCACATGGAGCTTCTCTCCGTTGAACAACCCTTCAGTCCTGCTGCTACCACAGAGGGCGATGCTGAGCTGGAGAACATGGCAGCTACTGCAGGGAAGAAATGGTCCCCTAAGCAACTGTGGCTGACACCTTGCCCCTGACAGCATCAGGAGCAGCAAGCTCTGTCTACACTGTCACAAAGCCTTGAGCTGGCTCAGAGAGAAGAGCTGATGTATTCCTCACTGTTTTAAGATGATTGTCTCTTCTTTCCATGCCTGTACTCATTTTGTAATCAACCTTTCAGCAGATGAAATGAAGCATTGTTCTGATTACAAGTGCATCTTTAAAACATCATTCCTGAGCATAATCTCCCAGTGACTAGACAAAGAAAACTTCTGATTTACCTTCTGCTTTTAATTCCTTTCTGAGTGAAGATTATGAATAAATAGGTTGTCTTTATGTCTCCTCAGTTGGTCTACTTCGATTCTCTGAATCCACCCACGCATGACTGAAGGCACTACGCACTGGCTATCTGAGGTTGGTGAGTGGCTTCCCTTCCAAGTGTACTGCAAGACAGATACCTTAAGACCTCCAGCAAATACCTATGCAGTATGGTACCTAGGGGAAAGATTCCCCATCACTTGCATTTTTATATCATGCTATGACTGGATCGTAACTGCCTAAGGATGCTGAAAACTGTTATTCACTTGAAGATTATTTTTCTCTATTAAGATGCATTAAAAAGGAAACACTTACAATCTCTTACATTCAAACTTTTCACATCACTTTCTGCAAGAGAAAGGTTATTAAACAGCTGCTTATTTTGACCCTTTGAAATGACCGCAATTTAGTAATGGAATTACAGTTCTTCACCTGTCACTGCATACTAATTTTTTAGAAGCTTTGGAATGAATTTCTGTGCAAATGACAATGATTGTCACCATTTTTACCAGTCATAAAGAATGAGTTCAGAGTGTTTCTTAATAGGATGCAAATGCTGTGAGCTGTTTCTGATAAATTACTTCAGTCCTAAAAAATAAAGAGTTTAAAAAGGTGAACGTGAAGATGCAGTCAGCAAGACAGCAAATGTTAGAGGAGGACAGAGCTGTAGTGTGGGCACAGTAGGATACCAAGACTACAGAGAACTACCAAAAGTGCCTGGAATATGGAGTCTTTTTTAATTAACATCAAGCTTTTCTGAAACAGTCAGCCTTCCAATATAGCATTGCACTTTCTGTAGAGGTGGGATTCAAGTCAGTTAATTGCTTCTACACAATTGCTTTGTGTAACTCAAAGTTTCTCATTTTGTCTTATGGTACACTTCTCTCTTACTAGCCAGCTGGAGAAGTCTGGTCCCAAAATTGACACCTGGTCTGTTTAATCACACTCTTCATATTTCAAAACTGGCCACATTCAAAAGTCCTCACTTAGTCTAGTGACACCTCAAGCAATCAGATCACTGTGAGGACTAGGACATTAATGTGTTACCCTGATTCATCACTGATATACATTACTGTGCCTAGTCCCTTTCTGGCTCAAAAGGACTGGACAGCAAGCAAGGAAGATGAATCAGATCCAATCTGTCTACTTCTGCTTAAATTACCTTCAGGAAGCAGCCAAGAAAATACAGGATCTGGTTCCTCCAGCACATCCAGTTCCAAGGTCTGACGGGCCATCTTGGAGATACTTTTTGTTCAGATATACATTTTAAAGACCAGTTTAGTTGTTTACATTTTTAGTCTATCTTGAATATGGCAATAGCAGAATAGTGATAGGGGAACTCAGATTGCCACAGAAGATTTTAAAACTGCCTGCAGAACTCTTCTATTTTACAGACTGATAGGACCTGTCAGGTTGGAAGGTACCTCAGGAGGTCTCTGGTTCCTGCTGAAAGCCATGAGGTCAGACCAAGTTGCTCAGGGCTTTATCCAGGCAGGTCTTGAAATCCTCCCACAACAGAGACTGCCCAGCATCTCTGTTCCCATGGTGAAAAAGTTTCTTCCTATATCTAGCAGTCTAATCTTTTCAGTTGTCTTTCATTCTCCTTCCATGCACCTCAGTGAAGAGCCTGGTTCCATCTTCTCTCTAACTTCCTTGTAGGTCTTGGAAGGCCACTGTTAGCTTTCCACTCTTCCCCCAGCTGAACAAGCCCCCTTCCCTCAGCCTCACCTCCCAGGGCAAATGCACCAGCTCCCCAAACATCTTGGTGACCCTTCACTGAAGGTGCTCCAGTTTATACTTTTTCTTTTATTAACAGCCCAAAAATGGACAAAACATTCAACATTCAAGAAGTGGCCTAGAAAGGACAAGTAAAGAGGAATAATCACTTCCTTTGATCTAACTGCAGTCCTGTTAACGTATCCCAGTATATTGCTAGCCTCCCTTGCTGCCAGGGCACACTTGCTGACTCACAAGCAGCTGCTTCTCCACCAAAAGTTTTCTCAGTCACATGGTGCTTAGTCTTATTCTGTTCCTTTTGATGCTAATAATTTCTTCCAAGAATACAGTCTGTAAGAGTTTGGTGCTCCTAAAAGCAGTGTCAAGGATGGCATTACTGTAGCAAAACAAGTGATTTCCTAAAGAGGACCAGAAACAGGTTAAACACAGTAATCCACGTATCTTTACTATAGCCATTCAAATCCTGTACTTAAACAATGAAAGCATACTCAGGCCCCTGTAGGTCAAACAGAAGACATAAATGATAGATTAATTTGATCCATATTTGTGATGGAAAAGATGTGTAAAAAGTGCATGCTGATAAAACAAAACATCGACATCCAACTGTAAGAAAAATCAACTACACTAACTACTAAGGAGGAAAACAAGATAAATAGTTATACCTCTGGCAATTTTTAATCTTTAGTATTGATGTTCTGTTTCTACTGAAAATTATTCTTAAGACCTTACAGGAAATAACAGTTGGATATTTCAACTGTTCTAACAGGACAAGAAAAAAACCAAAAACATTCACTCATCACGCCACAGCTTACCAGACTTATTATTCTGCTGAAACTAGGATCTGTTGGTTGTTTTATGTTGTGTTTTTTTGTTTGTTTGCTTGTTTTGGTTGTGTGTGTGTTAAACATACACAAGAGGTGCTGAGGAGGGAAGGGTAATCAAACTGCTTAACTTAGCATCATTGAATCAGAAACCCAGGCATCTCTGATTCCCTGCCCTCAGTCATCTTCAATAGGAATGTAATTTTAAGAATCTGTACTTTCAGGTTGGTCAAAAGCAATCCTACATAAGATTAGGTTGTCTTAGGATTTCTTGTTTGTACCATTACCATCGATATCTGTCTGCTAGTAGTAAAGAACACTTCGTAGGACTTGAGCATCCAACATTGATTTTATCATATCGGAAGGCACAGATTCTTACTTAGATCTTCTAGGACTTCTAAAAGCTGAGTGATCTTCACAAAGCCAGTGCTGCATATTCCATTTCTGTTAGGTTAAAGCTAAGCTAAACCCAAAGTGGGCTGATGGTATCAAAGTGGGCTTTTACCTGAAGGTCCCTGTTTAAGGTCATAGCAACCAGGCAATTTCTTACGTGTTTCTCCTTACTCATATTGAACTCAAAATACCTACTTGATCTCATACTTTTCTCTAGGGACTTCCACATTCTCCCCAGGTCTCTGTGCATTCCTGTAAAAGCATGCCCATTCATGGGTTACCTCCAGTCTCAGAATTAGATTAACTTCTGCAAGAAGAAGGTCACCATTATTCAGATCTCATTCTTTTAGTGAAGGCAAATGAATTCTGAATATTTTCACCTTCAGCGCATGTGGCATATATTAAGTGAGTGCATCTGCACCTTACCGCTCTGTGTGTCGGATTTTTCTCATTTCAGAGACCTTCCTAAATTTTCTGTTATTTTCCCGTTTATTTCTTTTCATGGGTTCCTGGAGAATCAGTTGCTAATGGCTTTTGTAGCCAGGGACATGAGTTTGTCCTTTTTCGGTTTAATGTTTCTAATAAAGTGCATTGCGAAGCATCATAATCTCAGGCCAAATTGCACTTGAGTGAAGAAGGAAATGAGCAGGATGAAACCTCCTGTCTCCTTGTGTGATTAGATGCATGCAGGCTGCAGCCCTATTTAGAGTGAAGGGATAAGACTCAGTTATGACGAACATAATGAAGATTCTTTATTCAAGACATTGGAGATTGTCAAATCCCCTGCTTCTTCCTCAGTCTTATTAAACAAACTGTCCTCTCTGCTGCTACCTGCCCAAAAACTCTTTATGCCTGTGCATGCTCTGCAAAGCTCCAGAATGGATCTTTGTCAACAGCAAGCAGGGCACCTTTTTTGATGATTTGTCCCGTTCCTGATAAATGCCCCTAAATCCTCAGCAACAGTGGAAACTCAGTTTATTTTCATTAATAACCACTTACCTCTCAATTATTTTCAAAAGCTCACATAAGAGTCCCTATCACTGCTTTAGACACTGAAAAGTTCTTCTGGCATTAATTTTACTGATAATACAAGCTTTGTCAGCAACTATAATTTTGAATGTCAATATTCCTTTCTAATTTTTAACATTATAAAGCTGCCCCATTAATATTTGCTTGATTCAAAACTAATAAAAAAAAGATTTATTTTGACTTCTTTCTCATAAGCTCTGCTTAAAGGTATGGATGTATCATTTATTGTTCACAGAGTTCTAGTAAAATCTATAAATAATTCACAAAGCAAATACTACTTCTATTCACTACCTTTCTTCAGACTTGGTGCCATTCAGATGTGAAATTCTAGCTTGAATTGCATTACAATTATTTCTGTTTATTTGACTAAAGTACCAGGGGGAAGTGGAGTCAGATCTCAGTCACATGATACCTGGAGAGCAGCTCTAATGAAATCTAGAGTTATTCTACTTAAATATGTGTCAGTGGCATCAGAGCCTACTTGTACTAAACCTAGCAGTCCTGCTTGTCCTACTTGTTGTTGTGGTTTGCCAGAAGTCCTGATTGCAAGATAACCAAGCTTTAAGGGTTAAAGTGTTAACCAAGGGTTAAACATACTGTCTGGCTGGAAGTTGTACAAACATAAGTTAACAGCAGAAACTTTCCAAATGCTAACAAGGACTATTACTTCATCCACAACAACATTCGATGCTGCTTAGCTAAAAATGTCATTAAATAAATTTCATAAGCACTGCAGCCTGCGTGCAATACTAGAGGTGGACTGACATAACCATAAATTATTCATGGACAGTCAATGGCATTGTAAAAAATCAGATTCCTCTTCTGAGAGACTGACTATTCTTTTGAGAATATCAGTTGAACAGCTACTGCACTTTAAGACAAAAGCCTTTCAGTGAATACAAAATATAAAAACCTGTAATGTTATCTATATCTATGCAACATAAGTCCATGTCTATAGGCACAAGCCATCAATTATGTATAATGAAAAGGTTATAAAGTGCCTAGCCTCAAGAAAGAAAGAAGAGCAATACATGAATGCCTTAAGGTATCACGGTGTAACGAGTCCTAGAACTCTCACAATCAAATGTACAGGACACATACCACCAGAGACATTGATATTTATATGACCAGGAAATAAAAAACCCCATATTTTTTAACAAATCTGAACACTTCATGCTATGTAATTAGGTATCAGTATAAAAATAGGTTATTAACTACAACAAAGTGAACTTAACCGCTACTTAGGGTTACTGTTTAAAGAGGAATATGGACTCAGCAGACTGTAAAAGCTTATATGCAGAAGTTAGTACAGACAACTAGTATGTCTAGGCAATATCATGTCCACAAGATCCACACCTTTGTCACTGCAAGGGTCCTAGCAATTCTGCTGTGCAGCAGGCCACAACAGCACGCACCATCAAAGCAAGAGAAACAGACTACTTAGTGTTCTTCATGTTCAGGCACAACTTTAATAAATGCATGCCATGGCACTTCACAGCGGAAAGAGAAAAATTGACAAAATATTCAAAACGTATGGCTATGCCAAAACCAAGTCTGTCACCACATAACATGGCACAAAGTGCTTCAACTGTAACTTTCTCCCTGTATTTGCTCAAAAACAAGAACTGGATAGAAATAGGTCATTATCTAGGGTGTTGATGTCCAGCAATGTTTGCCTGAGCAAAGGACTGACAGACTTGTCCAGTATGGTAGAGAGCTTCCTGGCAGACTTTGGCATCTCTGAACTCACAGATATAAGGCAGACAGGGGGGTAACCTCAGCCATCTCCCTGGAAACGTTAGCAGAGAATTTGCCATCCCCTGTAACTTGTTCTGCAGACAGCAAATATTTTTGCTTTCTGTACAGTAGTTTCTAGGTAGTCCACTCGGGAGAAAAAGTAATGACTGTTTTCTAAGATAAAAATCTACATGTTACTTTGCTTTTATCAATCTCTTTACCAGTCAAAGAGAAAAAAAAAAAAAAGTAGTTTTATTTTTCCCTATTGCTATCTAATAAGTAATGAAAGATCTATTTTACCTGTCATATGATTTTTTTTTTCACACAACGTGAAGTAGACACGTTTTTAATATCTCATAGGTTGCTTCCAACTTCCCCAACCTTCCTATGTGATACTGAGAAAGACATTGCCATTAAATGTTTCTAGGTCAAACCCAAATTGAAGTTTCCTGTTTGACAGCTAAGAACAACTTATCCCTCACTGTCACTAGGTAAACACAATATTGCTTTTCAAAGAAAATCATAGCAGGAGAAGAAGCAAAAGAGAGATAGTCAAGAAAAAAAAAATCCATCAAAACAGTGGCAATGTTTTCCAAAACAAAAACACCCACCCCCCCAACTCCTCTACAGCGCTTACTCACGTCATTTTCAGGGACAGACAGTTGGAAAAGGAACTCATTTCAGTGAGGCTTGATTCATTAAAATTAGGAACCCAACAGTAACTTTTTTTCCTCTTCAGTACAGGCCTTCTTAAGAAGCACTGCTACTGCAGTCATCTTAAAGTGAGGCCAACATGCTACCACAAAAACCAAAGATGGATCATAGGATCTTTAACACTTGTTTAATACACATTTCATTCCTCTTCATCCTGCTCACAAAAGTGTCCCTGTTCTTCTGGACAAACTGGGAGGTGCCTAGGACAAGCAACAGAGATAGCACCATGCTCAAAGGCACAGAAATTTACCCTTCATCTCAGCAGCGTCTATGTTTATTGTCACATTTAAGCTGTGCCCACAAACAAGGCATACACTGAATAAATCTATTGCGACCTTGGAAAGAACCTTCTGCAGATGTTTTAAAAACTTAAATGGGAATCTCTAAAACGGCTGTAAGAATTACCCATCTAACTTCTACATCCATCGGCCTGTAGGTAATTTGCTATATAACAGCCTAAAGATTGGACAAGAGACAGTGACTCATCCTTTAACCAGGGGCAGTGGGGGAAATACTGCATTTGCTTTTCTTACAGCATCAACCTGAACATTTGCTGTGTCACGTGAAGTGAAATACTGAGTCAGACAGAGCAACGGTGTCTCTGGCTGGTGCTAGATGCTTCAGTAGAAGCATGGCATCATGCAGCAGAGAGCTAAGAGAAAGAGAGAGCACTCTCAGTGGAATAAAAATACAAACAAATACATGCCTACAATGAGAGACTCACTGTGAGGAGCCTCATGACAAGAAAAAGAAGTAATAACTAGCTAACCCAAGAAATGGTTTTGCTAAGAAATTTTCTAGAACTGTGAGTAACGAAAGGAAGCCAGTTAGGTGAGTGATCAGGCTGGAAATCACTTCATCTTAAGGAAGCTTGTGGGAGAGGTCTATATCAAAAAGCCCACTGCAGAATCCTAAAACCATGGTCACGGCTCTGTACAGTCTGGAGAACTCAGTCTGGAGAAGAGCTTATCGCTCTCTACAACTACCTGAAAGGGGGTTGCAGTGAGTGGGTGTTGGTCTCTTCTCCCAAGTAACCAGTGACAGGACAAGAGGAAATGGCCTCAAGTTGTGCCAGGGGAGGCTTAGATTGGATATTAGGAAAAATTTCTTCACCGAGAGGGTGGTCAAGCATTGAAACAGGCTGCCCAGGGAGGTGGTGGAGTCACCATCTCTGGAAGTGTTCAAAAAATGTGTGGATGTGGCACTTTGGGACATGGTTTAGGCGACATGGTGGCATTAGGTTAATGGTTGGACTTGATGATCTTGAAGGTCCTTTCCAACCTTAGTCATCCTGTGATTCTGTGCCTTGAGAATACAGCAGGCATGACTTGCAGTCCTGCTTCATCAGCCTTTCCTCTCTATAGCCCAAAGATTTGTCCCTGCATCCCGCTGGGGAAGCCAGATCCATCTGCTACTCCAGCTTCCCAGGTCCACCCCCCAGAGCCCGATGGACTCTTGTTCCCCCCTCAAATCTTTCAACATACTCAGCTCAGCTGGCTGAACACCTTCACTCACCGTCGGCTTCTTTTAGAGGGATGAGATTTCCCCAGCTGTCCTCGTATAAAAGGGCAGCTCCTGGGCTAACCTGAGGTGTGACACTCCAGCTGCTCTCTAAACAGGGAGAAACTAGAAGTGACAGAAAGAGACAGCGGGATAATGACATAAATATGAGAGAAACTTATACAATTTAAACAGAGTGGACACTTACCAAACCTTCTTGGTAGTTCCTACTTTGAATCTTGAAATAAAAGGTGATTTTCAGGTGACTGTGATATAACTTGGTATGCCAGGAAGGAATAGTTAAAACCAGACAGTTTAAAACCGTCTAAAATAATTAGGCTTCACCTTATTTAAGCAAATGTTAGTGTGATTCTCTATTCTTATGTAAAAAAGGAATACCTCCAATAGCAGCTCAAAACCCTGTTGCCTTTTGATCTTCCCTGCAGACAAATTATTTAAAGTAAAGTTAACGGGGAGTGCCATAGTTACAGAACGTATGGGGTGGCATTTTTAGGAAGTGATTTCCTTCCTCTCCTGTCAAAACAGCTGTGCAAGCCTGATGTGTACAGTCTATTGGACAGCTGGCCCGAAGGCACAGAGGCTGCACGCTACCTGATAAGTTGGAAATTTAACGGGGGAGCAAACATCAAGTGTTGGTCTTGCGTAAATGAAGGCAGCAGATCTATTGAGAGGATAGAGTCATCGCTCAACGTTCCCTCAGCAACTGATTTTTCTCCTGGAATTTGCATCAGCTTTGCAGGGCTCTGTTCACCTGCTCTTCCAGTTTTAAGTGCAAGCGTCGAGTACGATGGTGCTTGCTTCCTGCATGCAGAAAAGCAGGAAATGGTCCAGAGAGAGAGGATTAGGATGAGTTTGTTTCAGGCAGAACAAATCAAGGAAACACTTCTATTGGTGGAGATCAAGATTAACTCCTCTTATGAAAGTACATTCAGAGGAACAGTGATTGTCTAATGTTATTTGAACTATGAGTTTGAAATCAGTGTCACTGAGATCATGTTAGGGTTTATGAATCCATATTGCATTTGGTGATGTGGGCTGCTTGCTTCACCAAACTAGGATGTGAGTTAGTTTGAAAGCCTCCAGTTCTTTTTTGAAGATCTTGCAATTTCTGGTTCTGCAAGAGGGTTTCAGCTGAAGCTATGTGAAATAATAACCTCCCCCCTTCCACACACACTGGTTCATCCTGAGCGAGGGTACAATCCCAGAGAAGCAATGCCCATGTATTTAGTAAACAAAATACATAGAGCCAAACCCTTTAATTTCTACCTGGGAGCAGTGCTAATGGAAGCCACGTTCAGAAATCTTGTAAAGCAACTCCACACTCATTAATGCAAATGCACTGACTTCATTATAAATGTCATCTTCTTGTTCAGCCTGAAAGTTGAGAAGCAGTTTAAAAAAATTCTCAACCCAATCTTCTACTGTTAATTAATCACTAATTAGAGGGATACATGCTAGAACTATTTTATTTACTGCAACAGAGGTTGCCATGCCCTTTGATGCCTTTCACACGTGCCATTCAGTGAAATGAGCCATGTAACATAATCCCAGCTGCTCCATGTTTTGACAGAAATCGGACCTGCCCCAGTAAGCTTGGTGTTTTTCTTCTCTCTTATAAAATTTCGCCTCACTTACAATCTTTTCTTTTTTGGATGCTTTTAGATAGTGGTTTAAGCCCCACATAAAGCAACTGTCCAACTGCAGTGATTACTTCGATGGGAGAATTATGAGGCAAGTTAGGAGAACTAAATTAAGTTTCTAAATGAGGTGAAATTTTACCCATCTTTATACCTCTTATGCAATCTTCTGCACTATGTTTACTTTAATTCAAGCTGTTAAAAGGTGACAAAGCCATGAAACGTTTCAGGAACACACAAATCACTAGTTTTACATTTGATCATAAACCCCAACCAGTATCTAAAACATAGACAGTTTAATACATGCATGACTCCATCCTTGCTTTATTTGCTTGGAAAATATCTGCCTTAAATCAGTTATAAACCAGAGATGCAATAATGTTGGCAAAAGAAATGCTTCCAAAGTCATTTGCAGTGTTGCAACCTTCCCATTCTTCTGCAAGCAAGAGCATTAAAATTTTGCTTTCCTTACTTTACTGAGAAAACAATAAACGGTCTGTGTGCATACACACACAAAAGGTTTTATTAAACGTACAGATAAAAAGAAAAAGTATCTCTGAAGTAGTTTTACCCACTGATCACCAAAATAGTTTGACGGTCTGTAAAATCTATTTATTTCCACAGAAACGTGATTTCTTGACTCAATACACATCACTGATTAACAAGTATAAAAAAGAGCAAATTTGAACTCCTGTCCTTCTTCCAGAACTCTTTTCTTCCCATGCTTGGCATATTAGTCTGGCAGTTTGCATAAAGAAGTTCTTACTGCTTTTAGAAGTCTTGGTCCTTGAGAACACTACCTCTGGGCCATACCCCCACTTTCAATAAACTAGATCTAAGAAATGATGGCAACTTATAATCTGTTGAAAACGAAAAACATAGTTGTTCTGGAAAAAACATTGGAGAACATTATCCAATATAGCACTACTGCTACAGTTATAGCTGGTTTTTTTATATACATATATATACACACACACATATACACTGTTTTTTATATATATATATATACATATATATAGCATATACTGCTACAGCAGCTGCAGGGCTGCTACCAAAAAGCAAGCCACTCAGGTCTGTCTCCGCTCTGTGCCCTAGGCTGTGCTTGTAGACCGTACAGTGAGCAGGTACCACACCTGCGGTGCACCCACCCTCAATCTAATGTAGGGTCTCTGAGGTCCAGAGGATGTGCGTGTGATTCTTCCCCTGCTCATTATTTCGAGACAGTGCATTATATATTTCTGCATATATATTTTCTTGCACAGGGTTTTCCACTTGGCTTGGCTGCCAGCCTGTATCCCATTTCACGTGCCTCTCCTTTATACTGCAAGTGCACTCTGGCACCCATTCCCTTCCACTAGCCAGGAATGTTAAGAACAGAACCCAATCATGTCTAATTCTCTTCATCCGAATATACACCACAACAGTTGAGAGATATCCAGCCATTGAACCGCTTGCATGGTTCTCACCCTGTTCAGTCCGTGGCTGGACATGCAGCTGCAGTTCTCAACAGTGCAGTTAGCATGCCAGCTTCAGGGATTATCCACACCATGCATGAGCATTTCAAATAGGTGTATGTCAGCGAGACGATGAACTACTGTATTTGGCAATAAGCCAGTGGAAGAGAGAAACAGATGGTTTTCAAATGTTCTCCAGCTCAGAGGGTGGGACCCAACCTGGAGTTGGAAAGCTAACAGGCAGGAATGCCACTGGCTGTGCGAGCACATGCAAACTTCCCCTTTGACATCAAGAGAGACTCCTGCACCAAAGTTCTTGGGGAGAACTCAGTTCCAGAGGGTCCTCATCCAGAACGGTGAGCCTGCTGTACTGTTCCAAATACAAACAATAGATAGCAACAGTCTATCCCAAAACACTCGTTTTTCTTGACAGGCTACAACAGAATAGTTTTCACCTGACTGTTTTAATAGAGTTCAGATACATTCTTAGGGATTATTAATTACCCTTCAACCTGCAGCGCCCACACAGTATGGAGTTAATTCTACCAGAACTGCAACGTAGGTTGAAACACAACAGCTATTCAGGCAAAAAAAACCTGCGAGGCTTACAAGAGTGCTCCGCTGTTCAGTAAAGTCTTCACTAAGTGAGAAGAACTTTTCAATGGCTTAAATGAAAGAAGGTGCAATAAATGTTGCCATTTAAGCAACTATTTATGATGTACTTTACTTCAGCATTCGAATGGGCAGATTGCAGAAACCTTTCCAAATTTCAGGTTTTTTGGTTGTAGTTTTTTTCCCCTATTTGTCCCATCACCACCAATGCTTTTTTTGTGTAAGGATTTCTAATGCTATTAACCCCAATTTTTCCTGCTGAGAACACATTAGTTCAGTCATTGTAATAACATCTGTTAATACCAAAACCACTGCTCTTCACATGGAACTACATTTAAACATGTAGGATGTAAATAGGCAGTTTCTGCACAAAGCAGTTGGGTCTAGGATAGGGTTACCCAGCAAGCTCATGGAAAGCTCATTATCTTCCTTTTAGTCTGGAAACTAGAAAATTTATCTAAGTATGTCTGAAGCCACAAGGGAAATAGAATGGGTTCTCCTGTTTTCTGACTATCCTTTGGTTAGGAAACATGTATATACACGTGTATGTATGCATATGTAAATCCATACATGTATAAAACACACACATGATACTGATATACCTCTGATAGCTTGACTGCAACAAGAAGAAAATGTCCAATGCAAGCAATAATAAAATAAATAATAAAATAATAATATAATGGAGATCAGAATCAATAAGCATGGATATCTCAGGGTGACCATTTGTGTGCATTGTCTAGTGTTCTATACAGATTGATGTTTTTTGGTTGTTTTTCGCGCAGTGAGGGCATAAACATAGCCCAGCTGCCTATTCTTATGACAGTTATTGTAACTCAGTAACTTTAGAAATACACCCACCTGTCAAGTTTGGCTGAAGTTAGTTTAAATATAATTAAGAAAAAGACTCTCAGATACATCCAGAGAATGATCATGACAGTCTTGTTTCCTTAGGAAATTAGGTTGGGGGGGGGGGGGGCAGGAAGAGAGAGAAAAGAAAAAAAGAAGAAAAAAGAAAGAAAAAAGAAAAAAGAGGAATATAGTTAGAATGAATGAAACACTACAGAGGATTTCTGGGTCTCTAACTCTGAATCCTGACCATATATTCTTTCTATATTCACAGAGAATGACCCTACTTTATGTGTGCCTTGGTTCTCCCCTAATGTAAAAATTACACTTCCATACTCAGAGGGATATTGAGTTGATAAACTCCCATTAAGGATCAGAAACTGTTCAGACACTACAGGTATAAAACCGTACACAATGATCAGACAGTCAGAAAGCAGCTACATTGCTGTAAATCAGAAGCAAGTGGAATACATACACATGCTAATCATGTTTTAGAGGCCACGTGTCTTTCCCTTCTGAAGGGATGCAAATTTGTCCAAAGTTTAAGGGTTCTTTTTCCCTTGAACTTACTAATTTTGCACAACGTTGTTCACTGTCTCCATTTTCAGCTGTCATTTCACAATCTAATTGGCAGTATTGCAATTGCTTCTCTCCTTTTTACACAGAGGTCCTCAGGGATTATTGTACTAGATAAAACTTACAAAACTGGGGGGAAGGTGTATGGTATTTTTGCTTATGTTCCATTCCTTTCAATGTGTATCATTTTGTTAAAGGTGAAACATGCTTTAATCTCAGATTTTTTTTTTCCTGCTGCTCCTGAAGAAAGAAAAAAAAAAAATCCTTGATTTTTAATTGCTTAACAAGAAAAAAAAATATATATTCTAGGTGGCTTGTTTTTTTTTAATATTCATACAATGCTTTCATTACTGAAAAAAACAGGCATCATCTTTTCTTACACCACATGCAACTGTAATGCTAATTTCAGTGCAAAAGTAAATAGAGACAGCATAGTTAATGGAATTTTTTGAAAAAGCCTAGTACCATTGCACAGGGTTATTATGAGAGCTCACAAGTCAGTACCCAAAGAGTCAACAGATGTATTAATGTTTTTGAAGAAGTAGCTTATCGCATTGATTTCAGGGAGGATACTTGTCAGAACATTACCACTGAAAGATGTTATTTTATTAACTGGGCCAGAATTACTGTGTCACAAGAGCCCTCAGAAAATGTTAAACCTTTTATTTCCAGCATAAGTAACAGGTGATTCTAAAATATGTTTTTTTATAACTGTGAAACCAGGTAAAGCAAGTTAGTGCATGTGTGTGGAAAGGAAGGAAATCTGTCCAAACGGATTAATACATGTACTCAATATTTTATCACTAACAATTCAGACCAAAGCCACACCCTCAGAAACAACTCAGCTCAGAAAAACTGCATCCATTTAAATTTTAACTTTATTCACTTTATAAACTATTCAATGTTCAGTTGCTAATTATTCCTGTCTCCTGTTATTTCCTTTCAGTTTGAGAGTAAGACTGTTTTATGCTTCAAAGGCAGGGTATGCACGTGCATTTTTACACCTGAGGAAAGCAGCATATCCTCTGGAAGTACAGTATTTGCTGTTCAGGCAAAGGAGTTTTCTGAGAGTGTGAATTACTAATACTGATTATGGTCACATGTCTTAGAAGTCATTAAAAAGTCATTTTGCAAAAGCCATAGAAGGAAAAATTGGAAAGAAAAGCCCACCCCTCTGTCATTAATAATGCTTGTTAAAGTATTTTTTATGAGAAATTAGGACTGACCACTTAAGAAACAGCATTACCGAAGAACTGAAGTACGTTTATGTGAGCATCCTGCAGTCATCCTAAGGGCTGGATCTGCGCACCGTTGGCTTACTCAGCAGTAGGAGCATGTTCTAAACCAGGCACAGACACACCACGGCACCGCGCTCAAGTTCACCAAGGCACACTGTACAGTGTGGATGGGTTTATGCTGGCTGCAGAAGAACAGATGATACGCAATGAGGCATGAAGCCTGCTGGAACAAAGCTCCTGTCAATGTTTTGTGAGCTTATCTAAGTGAGTTTAGAAAACATGTCATGTGGTTGCAGTGGGCTTGATCTGGCAGAAGTCTGAAAACTAGGTTTTCTATAGCACGGTTTCATCGAGCATTTCTGGCACAGCTTGTTTCATTTTAATTCTAACTAAAACTTTGACACAATTACCATGAAGAATTATTTGGTTCACCTGCTTTACTTAGCACAAAAGTTCACGTTTCTAGTACTTCTACTGTTGTAACAGTAACCGCAAACAGCCTGTTTCTGAAGTCACTTATGCTAATGTAACTCTAGTGAATGACTCCTTCCATGCATCACCTTAGTTTACCTCACACCCAATCCTAAGACCACCTCATAGGCAAGTATTCAGGACCTTCCAAGTTATATCTGTTAAATGACTAAGATTGTGTCTACAATAGTGGCTTAGACCAGATCAGGAGTGCACTTTTGAAGCAGATCTTCTAGATGTCTATACTTTGCATTTTGGTTCACATCCCAGAGGAATCTCAGAGCTAACAAACTGGGTTCCTTACCGATGCAGCTAAATCAAAAGATATGCTTCAGGAGTGTACCTAATGCATCCCGCTGCTAAGGAGGGTTCAGCCCAAGGGATAACACTAGAACAAGACTGGAGTAAACCTACAGGCAGCTACTATGACTGCTGTTCTGATTCTCTTGACCTATTATCTTCCTGTTGGGATGAGTCTGCTAAAATGAGAGAACCTCATGCCATTTCTACACCCTATAATTGAGCCATGGTCTAAATAAAGCTACAAAGCACTAAAGAGACTGTGGAAGAAGCTTCAAGCTCAAATTTCTTAGAGATATATATCAAGCAAAGGTTGATATATTCTGATATATCAAGGTTGATATATAAGGTTGATATATTTCTGGGAAAATGTAGACAGGATGATCAAGGACTGACAGAGCTGGATCACACCATTACTGGGTTTAGTAGGAGATGACTGAGTCCTAAGAATCCACAGATGATGTCAGATAAGAAATCCCACCACAAAAAACTGTTAGGAAGATGGAACTAGCACACATTTTATAGATGACCCCAAGTAACCTGTTCTAGCTCTGAGATTAGTTCAAACTTTGAAGTTAGCCCTGTTTTGGGCAGGTGCTCGGAGGGAGAGCAGCTTGGACCAGATGGCCTCCTGACATCCCTTCTACCTTAGACTATTCTATGACTCCACAATTTTTAATATTTGTTACTAGAAATGTAAAATTGCTTGATAAAGAATACATAACACCAATGAGGCCTTCTCTTGTTTCAGGCCTCAATGATTTCTTCAAACAGTATTTCACATGCTGGAGGAAAGAACTCTGGTGGCCAAAAATTACAGTGCTTAACCAGAATGAAAGCAAATGAGTTTTTATACAAATACATAAGGTTTATCTCAGAGCTTGAGCCTCTACTTTAGAAAAAGCTTACACGAAAGGTGAGTCCAAGTTATTGCCCATAGAGTCTTGCAATTACATGGAATAAAAGAAGACTCCAGACAAACCAAGTTCTGTTCCTAGGCTGCTTCTATGTTGTGCCTCTTCATGTAAACTACTAAAAAAACTACTTCATGCAAACTACTAAAAACCCATCGATACGACACGTGAAATTTTTTCCACCATGAATAAACCAATGAGCAGTTAAAAGCAAGTAAAATTTTACTTATTCTAATTTGAATTACATGTATATCTAAAAGTCTGAAAAATCAGAGTTGATTCTCCTCGAGCTTTAGTTCTCCTGTTATAAAACAGGAAATGCGATAGTTCCTTGGCACAGGAACTACTGAAAAACAATTCTTTGTCTTCTGTTTTGCAGGAGTCAGACTAAATTATCACAATAATCTGTTTTGGCTTTAATCTGTACTTTACTTCCTCACACAGGTTTTGTGAGGATAAATTCACTTGAGTATTATTGGTGATAGGAGAAATTTAAGTAGATAATAGATAGAGAATGTTCCTTCTAAATAAATGTATTGGCAATTGAAGATATAAATAGCATAATCAGTTCTCCAGTTTCATTATTCATTATCTGCATACATAGGTAAACACCCAGATATATGCATAAACATTTGATTTAAAAATTTTTTTGAAACATTAACATTTTAATCATAAACATGTGAAATAGTTAATTCTCCAGTACTTTGACAAAGTAGGAAATAAGTCTTAATATTTCTTCCTTAGCTGAAGGAAAATCGAAAGACTGTGGTGAGGAGCAAGTCATTTTTTCCAAGACCATGTATCAAATTAACGGAAGAACTTAGCTCATGGTTCTGTGCTCATTCCCTCACTCCATGTTGCCTCTAACTTGATTAGGGTCTTATGACTAACCATTAATAATTCCACATTATGCAATCATCCCTAGGTAAAAGAGAAGTTTATTCTTAATAAATGACAGGGAAGCTAAACAATTTTAGAGTACCACAAAATGTATAATAATCAGATTAATTAAAGCGGACCCTGTTTGATTATGGCCATAACCCGATATACCCAGCCAGTCAGTCTCTCATAGGCTCTAATTCCCAGACAAAATTACATTTCAAATGTATCAGGAAAAGAGAATCTTTTCCTGCATTTAGCGTAAAGTCATTGTTTTTCTTCTCTGAAAACTTTATAAAAAACAAAACAACCCTTTCTACTCCTTAGTAAGCTAAATAAACAACAATAGTACAGTAAAAAATCTGTAATCAACAGAAGCCTTGGCAAAGCAAGCTAATTTTCAGTGAACAGCAAAAAAAACTGCCTCTTGACAATGAAGTAGAAGTTGTTCAACTTCAGCAGATCTGATCTGATCACCCCAGACAGCGTTTGATCAATGTCTCATTCAGCAAAGTACATAAGTGCATGCTTATTATTAATTCGATAACACCTTCCTGGTCATTAGGTTATAAGGACGTACCTAAGCAAGGTACTGCAACTGGATCTCTGCTATTACACTGTGGTTCAGACCAACCAGTGAAGTAAATACGGTGTGTGACGAGGTACAGGGGCTCTACCTGCCTTCCAGTAAACAGGAAATGTCCTACTGTTCAGCCTCATGGAGCAATATACACAGCAGTTTGAGAGAAGGCCATGAATGCAAGTCTATCTTTGTCTATCCATCCAGCCTATACATCATCAAAGATGATGTGAACAACATAAAAGGTAGCTACAAATACAAATTTCAAAGAGGACAGAAATCCAAAATGAGCTATTTCAGGCACAACCATCTCTTTCTTTGCTGGTAGAGCAAACAGGTTTCCCCTCATCCTGCAATCATGTCGCTCTTCCAAAATCCTTAAGGAAACAGAGGGGGAAAGCTTGGAAACTTTGAAAAATTAAGAAATCTTTACAAATACCCCATTATGCTGGATAACTCCAGAGGTTTCGCATCTTTCGGGGTTTTGAAAATCACATAATGAAATGCCAGGTTCTGTGTTAGCACAGCAAACTCCACCAGCTCTTAAATCTTCCTGGCTGGCTCCATGGCCAAAGCCCCCTTCCCCTGGGCAATCTGTGAGTGGAACAACCCTGCAGCAGCAATTCTACAGTATCAGGCCATGCCTCTACCTCTTGAAACCTCCTGATGCCACATGCTTCTTCCCCCAGCTCTCTCTAAAGTGGAACAGGAAGCAGGAATGACTGGGTATGGATGTGATCAGACCTGAAATACTGAAGCAACCTGGAAAAATTCTGTATCTTCTTTAGGATTGCCCTTATAGGAAAGAGAGAAGACCAGGGTCACATTTGCACTCCTTATCCTGGCCCCAGGCGAAGTGATTCCCACTGCCATGAATGATCTGGCCTGTCACTTATGCAGATGACAGCAATGACAGACTGCTAGCACTGCCTGTAAATTAAATTCCAATTAACTGCACCATCTCCTTGACAGTTAGCACTAGCCCCTCCTTCCTCGCTCCTGTTGCTAATGCTTATGCCTACAGAGACTTGAGGCACCAGCTCCAAACTGAAAATCAAATTAGGCCTTCAGCTTTTTCTTCAGTTGCTTTGTCTTGAGCTTGGCCATAGCCCCAGTAGTTGCTCCAGCCTCAGCATTTCACCTTTGACAGGCAGGGCCAGAGCTTTAGTAGTCCCTTGAAGGCTGAGGTCATGGTTGCACTGTGGATCAACAGGCTGAGTTTTTCAGTTTAATGGCATTACTAGCCTTGTAAGTCTACAGAAGTCCATGGCAAGATTTTCTTCTGAAAGGGCCCAAAAGCCATTACACACCTTGCACGTTAGGCATGTGGTCAGTAGCACATACCTAACACTTCAGCTGCACCCACAAATTCAGCACCAAAAACCGTTCATTCTCAAAACACTATCACACAAAGAATACAAAGTAAATCCAAAATTCAGAAGTTTTAGTGGAAGTGAAGGACTCCCTGGTTTCAGGTGGTTATTCTGTGAATAATCTGTGATCCTAATTTGCTGTTTATTGTTTTCTTCTGGTACAGGCATTAGCCCTTGCCTCCAAAGACTTCTGTCCAGAGTCTCTGCAGGGTTACAGCCTTTAAAAAGATGTATTTTTGAGTAAGCACAGAGAAAGAATTTCCATCACTTTATGGAAATATGGCTTCCCAGGGAATGACAATAAATCAAAATGAGCTTGGCTCACTAAAGGGGAGATCGTATAAAGCATGTGGGTGTGTGACAAGAAAAGTGAAATGCCTTTGTGAGAAAGGAATTCCCACGGGTTTTTAACCAAGTCTCTGAAAACCTGAACCTTTTCACCAGAAATACCAACCCATTAAACTGGGATTCTTATGGAGACAGCAACTCAGGAATAAGAAAAGCTCTTAGCTATTCCTATCAATATAATTCTGATTAAGGCCAAAAGCTTGATTATTATTACATGGCCAATACTTCTTCCACCTGTCACCACTGCTCATTAATCTACAAAATACAGCATAATTCTGTATCATAAACATTAAATTAGGCATCAAAAAACCTGGTATAACCTATGAATAAATAAGAATTTTCTTCAAAGAGCATTACTATAGCTGGAATGAATACATCAGACACAGTCCTCCGCCTTCCACATTTAACTGACTCAAGTCTATAAGCACTAACAGGAACTGAAAAAGGTTTGCCTTGAAAATGTTCAATACAGAAAAGACAGCATACACTGTAGGTAGCGCAGCTCAAGAATAATGTTATCATATTCCAGGAATAGACGTATGTTGCTCCAGGTTCAGGTAATGGAAACAATTTAAGGGCACAATTTAAGCTAAATCTAAATTATGTCTGAGCGCGCTATAAATTCAGGCAGGAAAGGAAAGGAGTAGGTACATGACTGCAGGTTTTCAGTGAAGTAGAGCTCTTTGGATAATTGTTGAACCTGAGATTTTAATCTATAATTGAGGTGATTATTTCATTTGAATTTTATTAGGAACCATGCACTGTAGCAACATCCTCTTTCAGTTTACAGATAGCAGCTGGGTAACATAGATGTGAAGAACTAGGATGAAACATTACACTTCACTGGAAATTCAGCATGTCTAATTAGTCACCTAAAGGACTGATTAATTAAGTTTGGGGAGAGGGTTGCTTCCGTCATATTAAATCCTTCCTGAAAATGTACAGATATTCCAATAAGAGCAATGGTAAGGAAACCAAATTATAGAAAGCCACTACTATTATTTCTGAACTTGCGGAGCTATTATTTCAGATCTTGCAGAAATCCTTTGCTAGATGTTACATACCACAGTGAAATGCTGGAATTATAGACATAGGAGGCATTCAATCTCCAGTTTCAAATATCAGATTAATTTCAATAAATCATATTGTACTTCTTGTTAGATAAAATGTTAATGGAGAGAATGATGCTAATAAATTTTCTTGAAAAAACTATAATAGCTTTCAAAACTTTTGCTAACACCTCAAGCGTCTAAAAACTGCCTTTGATTTTAATTACAATTAAATATTTTCAACAAATGCAGATCATACTATCTGGCAACTATTAAAAACTTTTAATATTTTAAATAGTCTCTAACAACTCTTAGGTTACTAATGGATTATGAAATTCAGCTACAAAGTCTGATAGGTTGAGAATTAATCCTTGTTCTGGAAACACCCTCTGCAGGTTGTGTCTAGATGTGGGACTAGGAAATAAATGAGATTTCCATACACTTATTTATTCTCTTCTTAAAATAACAGGTAAAACCTCAAATGTAGCCTTTATTAGAATCATAATGACCAACCGTTTTTTGTTTTTGCTGTTGTTCCCCTTTCTAAGAGTGGTACACTCAACAGACTTTTGGACAGCTCTGCTTTTAAAAAGCAAGACTGTCAGGCTACATCCATATAGTTTTCATCGCACTTTGATTTTCTGAGCATCAACCACAAAGTCTTCCTGTGATGCTATATTATGTTTTCCCTGTTAGTACTCTGCACAACAGGAACAGAATTCTGCTGCTCTTCTTTCTGCCTTACTCCGGGAAAACCTTTCTGACCAGCTTTCCAAGGAGCCTTGCCTCATCTGGGAGAGCTGATCTCATCCATGTAACACATGAAAGAGCAGAACTGGGAAAATATTACCTGCACATTTACCTCTTATTTAATATCAGTAATGTGCATTGCAGTATTCCCTAGCAGCCAGACACTGCTATACTTTCATCCTCTTCATACCACACAGCAGACAGAAACAAGTGGTTTACAAACTGCAAATAGGAGTCCTTGTAAACATAGTTCAGGGGAACCATCTTGAATTGAAAAACATAGTCAGGATAAGATGTCGCGCTCATCCTGTGTTGCATAAATGTATAAAACACTAAATGAGTAATTCATGTCACCAGTCATATAAGCTGCAGCATTATCAGACACACAAATATATCTGAAATATGACAGCTAGAAAAATGTGTATTGACAAAACTATGTAGAAGGTGTTTCTTTCCTGTAAAAGTTAGAAATTTGTATACTTCAAAGTGTTGTAAGCGTTTAAATTTTTGGTACTATAGTTTTAAAAAGACATTACATACAGTACCCTCCAGTACTTCTGCTTTAGCTAACAGACTTAAATGCATCAAATTGAAAGTGTCAAAAGCCTGGGCAGACAGAGGCACGGCTTTGAACTACCATCCTCACACATCAGTTATCAAACTTGGCTGGGGCGTTTTTCCTTCAAAATATGTTTCAGCTTCCCATCAAAAACCCATTAACAAACAGCAGCCTTTCTCTCCGTCCCTCAACACTTTCCATGTGGAAATATTTGAACATTTATTCAGCAGGGAAATTTTTACAAAATAGTACCTTCCAGGCTACTTTGATTTGATCAATATTGTGCTTGCTTTTCTATCTTCTGTTGTAGCTATTCCACTTGGCATAAATCACTAAATAATCTTCCAGCTCTAAGCTGAAATCTCAGAGAAGAATAAACACAACCATAAATTCTGTGGGTTTTTTCCTTTTTTCCTCTCAAAACCGAAAAATATTTAGGGTTTTTACCTGTGCAAAGGAACAAAAATGCTGGAGCCACCTCCAACTTCCAACTTGAATACCATCCAACAACTTCCCAAGTAAGTAAACATCCACAGGCCAACAAGCCATATACAGATACCTAAGGAAATATTTTTTCTTCTGCTGCACTATGCAGAAGAACATAACTCCCAAGCAGGCCAAATCGGATCAGATGAAACAAAAGATGTAAGCAACCCACCATCCTGCACCTTGAAAATGGTCAGTAAAAGTTAAGAAAAGTCATGAATATCTGAATAGTATAGGTACCTGACAGGAATACGAGCAAGCAAACCCCAGTTACCAGTAGAGCACTTCAAGTAGCTCTCGATCAAGTTCACCAGATCTCAGCAACCGTAACAGAGCTCCATGGTCTGCTGCCTCTCAGCTGCAGCATCACTTTTCGCTAACAGCCATCAATCCAGACCTACGCCTTGCTGTAATGTTGACCCACACCACACAAACTTTTCATGTATTTGCTGCTCCCATTTCCAGGCAGGTCATGCGCTGGGAACGTCCGTCACTAGTAGCAATCTATTTCAAAGCAAAGAATCAGTGATGCCATGCGTGGCTTGCTGGCACTGTACCCTACTGAGTCCAAGGTTGGTCTGGATGCACACAAAAACACAGAGCCGCTTTGCTACTTCTCGTCTAACATAACATGCTTTGCCTTTTATTGGCAAAGGACAGGTGAAGACAGAAAGTGCCCAAATTCAGTGATTTTTCTGATCATTTTGAGATTAACAGACCCTTAAGAATTTATCAGTGGAAGCACTGTAAATTCAAGCTCATTGGCAATAAACTTGCTTTTCTCGGTTAGGCTTTAGTAGTAGCTCATGGATCTCCAGGCCTGTGCAAACCATATAATGAAAAACAATCCCAGTGACTTAGAAGGCCTTTTTCTTTCGAGCCCTGCTACATGCACTCTGTTTTTTATTAATAGTAAGCATACTACAGTTGTATTACTAATGAAATCAAATATAACGATACTATACATAAAAATTCTTTCTCCAAGAGCTGCTAAAATAGAATAAAACTTCAGTTGCCTCACTCTGAAGCTAGGAAATCATCATCATGATTCTTGGCTTTGTAGAAATAAAATTTTAAAAAATCCTACTCTGTAATACTGAAAACTCCGTTTAAAAAAACCCAATTTTCTTACAGGGTTTTCTCAGACATAGTATTCCTTCAGTTCAAAATAAACAAGGAAGATAAGCCAGCGAGCAAGTTCCAAACATCCACTGCTTCCACCTTGAACATGATTTTTTTTTTTGCGCTGCTGTTTTCCATTTTAAGAAGTGAAAAGACATCCTCCAGGGATTGCTCTGCACCCAAGTAAAAGATGCAATTAAAAATCAGTCTTGTAAAACGTTATTGTTTCTCACAGACAGGTAGAATAGTGCTTGTCGTCTTGTGCAGCCTGAATGTGAATGTGCTCCTACTGATTTGGCCCTGTTCATCAGAACTGTGGGTCCCTGTGTGCTCAAAAGGTGAAGCAAGGATAGTGAAGCTGATAATAAGAAATTAGGACCTAGACTGGCAGACGAATAACTTCTATATGGACATACATGTTGCGTGTCTTTCTGATTTTAAGAAATTTTCATGAAACATATACAGATGTTATATTTGAAACAAACCCAGTTCCCTTCATCTACTAAATCAAGCACTTAAGCGCTCTAAACAACCCTTAAAATATATTTTTATTTAAAAGACTTACAAGTGCGTTAGTAGAAAAAAAAAAAAAGGCAGACAGATGTAATCTCCACTATTCACTACTCCACCTTTGACTACCACTATCAACAACAGATGCCTAAGGAAAGAGTAATGAACAAGTAAATGAGCAATTTTTTCTCAATAGCAAGGGGACTTCCCAAGCCAAGTTTGTGTCCATATCTTTGCTCTAATGGCAATTTAGGGGACTTTTGCCAAGAATTCACTAATTGATTTCACAGCCTGGTTGTGTAAAAGAATTTCTAAGAGTTTTAAATTTTTTGGAAAGCTTTCAGATTGAAAAATTGTCTTTGATACCCTGATTCCTAGTACCATGAGAAAACTAATAAATAATCTGTGTTTTCTTTTCCATACTGCTCAAGGTTAGATAAAACTCTGGGTTATTGCTCAGATATATTTATCGTAAAGTTGAAATGTGGCAGCGAACTTCATCTCCTCATATATGAAAATTGTCTCATACTCTTGATTGCTGGCCTTTTTATTCTCTTCTAGTTTTCCCCTCCTATTTTTGCAAAAGTAGTCCAGATCAGCATGAAAATTTCAACACGTGAACACACCATGGATTTATGCAAGTATATATGCAACACCACGGTGAGATTTTCTGTTTTGTTCAGTATTCTTGCTTACTAGTGGCCAATTTTGACTGTTGCTGAGTTTGAGGAGATGATTTCAAGGAGCTAGATACAGCATTGCTCCAGGACTTACTGTCTAAATGCTAATAGCTAATTTCAGGACCATCAATGCAATATGTATACCGTAGGCTGTTTACAAATATGAATTATTTATATTATTTTAATATGAAGTTTTATCTGCAACTTTACTGAAAAATCACTCTATAACATAAAGTTTTCCTATAAGTGTTTTCAACAAGAGTTAGTTCTCATTGCCCTTAATCCTTTGGTTTCATCAGCCAAGTTGGCCACTTCTGTTATCTACATTTAAAGTATTCATTTTAATAATTTGCTGAACCTAGTGAAAAAAGAATTAAGGCTCAAAGACAACAAAGAACTAGTGAATTAAACATTTTCATAGTAAATATATGGGAGAATTATTTGTCTTTGACATGGAGAGAATTGGATTTCTGCTGATCAAACTGCAGTGTAAGAAAACTTCTTTATACATTTTATTAGGACTACAGTGCTTTTGTAACTAAGTAAAACAGAAAAAAGATGATAAAAACATTTTCAAACAATTTGTTTGGATTTAAAGCATATAAATATTTGATCTGGCGTAAGTAAACATGCAGAAGGTAAGTAAAAATAATGTTACTATTTGCAATACTCATGAAGTTATATTAAATAACAGAATATTGTACCTCGCTTTTACTGTAGGACCACGTATTCATACATATTTAAAAAATGAATGTACAAATTATATGCTTTATGGATTAAGAAGGATATTAAAGAATTGGCTCTTTGATTCTCTTTTCCTACAAAACACCCTGAAACCTGGCAATTATCTTGTTTCTGTCATGATGGAGTTGCACATCTGAAGGAATGTGTTGTTAGAAGTGACTTGATTTTAGTATTAAAGACAGATGTCTTTCTATGCACAAGTACTAAATAACTGTGTGTGACTATTTTAAGGGGGTGAACCAACCACACACAAAAAAGGAAACAAATTTAACAGTTTAATCTTAATTCAGGAGTTAAATTTAGAAGATACATCACTCTCCTCCCATTTTTTCAGCTTATGTTTTCAAATGAAGTCCTGATGGGACTGAAACTGAAAAGTTAAACATGCAGTCCGCTCATCCGTAAGTTACAACATACAGTAAAATCAGCTATAAGCACGAGGAGACCATGTGGTCTCACTCTGAATGCAGCTCTAGGAGGACTACATTAACACTGCAGAAAAAGTAATTTATGCACACAGTAAATGATCATCAGCTTGCAGAAGGGTCCCCATTGATTTTGACATTTGATCTTCCATGAATAATTCTAGAGAAAGCCCCAAATTAATCCCTCAAACAAATGCCAGGGAAGGATCAAGCTAAAACACTACCCGGTGTTCTTGGTAAACATAGGAATGGCACTGCTGCTCATATCGCAGTATGTAATCGTACTGGGAAATGTGAAAACACTCAATAATAAAGTCTCACTACAATTAAGTTTAAAAACTAGAAACCAGCACGTTGTGGCCAGATAAAGACATGTGGTTATGATCTGGATCTGCACACATATTTAAGCATTTCACTGTTATTTAACACCCTCAACATGAGACTGGCTTATGAACGCTTTTGTTGGAAAGAGGGTCTCAGTGCTTCCAGCTTCCAATACTTACTGCTGGCCCAGAGCTGCTACACAGCTGGGCAATTTCATTCTACTTACCAAAGAAACTACAGCTAATTAAAAGCAATGTAGTCTTTTGGAAGGCAAAGAAAGGAGGGTATTAAACCTTTCCATCACTTCAAACCAAAATGCTCAGATTTAATCTCTGCTAACAATTTTGGAGTAAACAAAGCCGGACTGACTGCAAAATGCAGGCTTTAAAAAGACTTGAAATATACTGAAATCATTGATATATTTAAATGTCACTTTCCTCTTTCTTAGAGCAGTTCTACAGATGTTTTGAAACCTTCAAAGGAAAAGAAACATGGCACAAACTGCAGTATCTCCAGCCTTTGAAGTACACGTGGGAGACAACTCCTGCTAAGAGAAATGTTCCTGGTAAAGACACTGTATATTTAACTACAGCTAGGCTGCGATACATCCCTTGTTCAGATGGGCAACTGTTGTTTTCCCTACCACCCATCATTCCCGGCTATGGGGATTTTGGAAGTGTTCTCTCTCAGATACCCAAGTCAGAACAAAAGACATGGAAGTTCATTGGTACTGATGTCTTTCAGTGAGATACCTGGATCAATTTAATTCATTTCACTAAGGAATAAAAAAAAAAAAAACCCACAGGGAGAAAGTTATGCAGGTCCTCTCCTTCCCCAACTGTGTTAATCTTAGGTGAATGCTACAAGTAACTAGCTCTGACTTGTACTTCCAGCATTGTCGTTGCCCAGAGATGTCAGAGACTTTATTGAGAAAGTCATATAACTGCTGTCAACCACTGCATTTTGTCAATCTTTACTCCCATTTTTCTCTCCTGGAAAACAAATTTATCAATGCATTCAGTCTCTTCCAAATCCCCACACTACTGCATTTCCAGTCACTGGAAAAAGAAGGTTCTTCAAAACTGCTGCTGTGTTCCCACCCAAGCTAGTCAATGGGTGACACTACAGGGACCTCCCCCCCCAGCTCTAATTCAAATGCTCAGTCATCTGGAGAGGTATATATGGGAGAGAGTGTTATGGAATCTAGACATTTTACAAGGAATGTATTTAAAAATATTTCTAACTGCTGACTCATAGCTTTGCAATATGATATCACTGAAAACTACTACGTTGCAAGTTCAAGAAAATTATAAACGGTGAACTCCTGATAACAAAGAAACAGTTACACTGTCCTTGTCCTTTTTTTTTTTTTCTTTACCAAAAGATAATCCCAACAATAAAAAAAATTTTGGGAGTTCTTATTTTATAAGTAGAGGAAGCATTTTTGAAAGGAAGAAGCTCATTAATGGACTGATGATGATCCTAAATATTTCAAGATTCAAAAGAAACATTGGAATCAATTAAACAAGTTTCCATCTTGGAAACTCTTTTCATACAAAAGAAAACATCTTCACAAAACAAAAGCTTCTAGTGTTTTGAGAACCCACCCATAAAATGGGAAATAACATAAGGTGCTTCAGGAAAAAAAAAATCTGAAAGACTATATTTCGTACATCACAAAATGCTCAAGAATGTTTTGGTTTTGTTGATTTTTTCCACATTACATAACATTGAACTAAAATTATGTCTTCAACAATGCAAAAAGTGGGAAGGGAAAAATATCTATATTGAACAAGATCTCATTTTGACTTTGTGATCATGTTTATTCACTAAAGAAAGAAAGGCAGGCATATTTTTGTAATGAGAAAGTAATTTTTTGTTGGGGACGAAACAACAAAGAAGAGTAGCAAATGTTTAACCAGGAAATCTCTCAGCAGCTTTTTCAGTTTCACACTGATCCAGTACTCTTTTTATCTGAACATCTTGTCTGTGCATTTTACAAATTTCCTATCTGTTATAATTCTCCCAGACTGATAGCTCCCAGCAGAGCCAGGTAGTAGCGGGGCCTTATTGTGCCAGCCACAATACAAAGCACAATGGCAGACATTTTATCTGCCCCAAATTGCCTGTAATCCAGTGGCTCTGACACATGGCTGACTGGTGATAGCGCAATCACAGCAGTGAAAAAGTCACTTCTCAAGTAACGTTGCCACTATTTCACACAAAGAGTTAAAGTAATATTTATCAATCCTGTGCAGAAAGGTTTCATTCTGAAGACAATCAAGCATTTGAAATCTCTCCAGTCACTGACTACTCGGGAAATCAACGCGTTATCAGGCTCTACTTTCACCGGCGCAGCGTACACAGAGCCAGCATACTCCACATCCCTCTGGAAGTGGTCTAAGCAGAGTCCTTTTAGACACAGTTATTTCATTTGGCAAAAGCAGCTGAGCCTTTTTATTCCCTGTGCAGTATTTCTGCTCCCAAACGGCAAGTAATCATAATTTCATGAAAAGCACTTTAGGAAGAAGAAAAAACCCCCAACAAAATCCAGGTTGGCTACTTTCTCTATGTAGAAAATGGTAAGCTTGCTACAGAAGTTGCTTGCTGAATACCTGAATTCACTGCAATAGTAAATAAATGCCTGGTTTTGTTTCCACCTTCCATTTTGAAAACAGAATCAGAATTTTTGCTCACTTGTTCATCTGCAAGGTTGGGGCCTCCTGATAATCTTTAGTTTGAATGCTCCACAAACTGCAGTCTCTGATACACCGCTGCTTAACCAGGTGCCAGTTTTGTCTTGGCATAACTAAAAATGGGTTTTAAAAGACACTGATATAGAAGTAGTACTGTTTCCATCCACAGAAGGTTTTTGCCCCTTCAGAGTGAATTCGGCATTCAGCCAAAAAATGTAAATGGCACTGGAAGCGACTCCTAAAACTGATTTGTTTTAGAGGAAACTTCTGCCCTGCAGATGGTGGGTCCCTTTCAGAAGGATTTTCTCCCACCATCACTCAACCCTGCCTGTCGGCAGCTGGAGATGGTGTTCAGTCAAGTCCATCTTCAAGCACTAATAAAGAGATAAGAAAAGCTGTCATACAAAAACCTGATACATGAATAACGGACTGCTGCTTAACAGCTGCTTAATTATTACATGCAGGCTATATCTTTTCTACAGGCATTTTTCATTTATCTCTGAGAGGATTTATGGGATGGGTACACTATCTGAAAAACAGATGATGAGGTCAGTGCAGCCCAAGGTATTTCATTTCAGCTTTTACAATTAACACACATACTGGAGGTGCTGGGAAGGTCTTAGAAGAGCAGTGGGTTTGTCAAGTACGCTCCCTCTCTCTCACATGTATTTGCAAGGGGAGGTAATGGAAGACTAACAGCAAGTACACTGATATTGTGCAAATTAGAAAGCCACAAATTGACAGCTCTGGGAGGGAATGGTACAAACAAACATGCCACAAAGAAGCACCAGGTACAGAACTTTTTATTTCATTGCAGTAAGTTTCACCAGTGAGAAAGAAAGTCTCCAGAGTACAGCTTTGATAAATGTACCTTGCTGAGGATGAAGGGAGCTTCAGTCTCTCTTCATAGTTAACGTTCAACTGGCACACTTTGATGGCATTGAACTTTTGTCTGTTTTTAAAATATATACCCTTTAAAACATTACCCTTTGACCAGTATTATTATTTCTATCTGCCTCAGCAAACACAAAAAGAGCAGTTCAGAGGCGGGGCTGCGTAGGATGAATGAGGAAAATACTGGGACATCCTATTAAACCTAAACTCCGCACAGTACAGCACCAAGCTGGAACCAGGGCACCGTTGTGGGAGCCCGCACTCTCCAAGTAAGCCGCTGCTCTTTTGAACTCATGCTTGGAAAAGAGTCTCTAAGGTGAGCTGAAAGTCTAAGGATTTGCACAGATCTACTAATACATGTATAAGCTACACTATATAGGATGCATCCCGACGGAGAGGCAGCATTACATAACTATTGTTAAAGAAAAAGCAGCACTGAAGGGCGGCGGGAGGAGGAGGAAGGGAAGGAAGGAAAAGGAAGCAAAAAAGAGAGACCCAGGAGATTAATTATTAGAGAAGAGACTCAAGTGGTTTCATTTTCACTTGGCTCCCCAGACATTGGTGAAGTCTGTAGTTCAGCTTACCATATTTATAAATGGATGTCTTCCTGCAAGTTTATTTGGTGATTCGAACTGGAAAAAATTCTCTTGTTGGGGGAAGAGAGAGGGATAAGGCAGAACATCCTCCTGCTCCACTGAGACTGAAGTTATATTTCAGATTTGACTAAGTCCACACCAGAATAAAAAACACCCACCTCTGAATCTGAACTTGGGGTTAAATAAACTTACATAATTTCAACATTAGTGGTTGGACATGAAAAAGCAGTCATTTATTTCCTGGTTTATTAGCAGTTCTAGTCTCTGAAAGATAACTTGGTTTCCCAGACACACTTAGCAGGAAGGTTGGATTTTCAGTTTGTGATACACCATTATTCTCCTTCCCACCACACCTTCCTGATCTTTACATCGGACACAAACCAACAACTGTTTGTAAATTACCAATAAACCAGAAACTCAAACAGATTTTTAATTCCAGAAAAAAACAGAGTAGAATTTATAACACAAAATACCCTCCATTATTTGGCTGCGCCATCTTTATGCCAGCTGAACAAGAGAAAATTGGGGTCAAATTAAAAGGTGCTCTCAGCTACTTGATACCAATTCAAAGGTGAAGCATGGCTGGAACAGACAACTGCCTATTAAGTCGATGAAAAAGATAGATGTATTCTGAGGGGGAGAGAAGGGGTTACTATTCGACAACATTAAATCTGAGTGGTCCGCTGGGAACTTTCACAGGGAGAGAGCTGAGCAGCAAAGGCTGTCCAAAATGGATACAAATACGTTGTCAAGCTGCTGTGACAGATCTATTATGGGTGAGCAGCTTAGCAAAATGAACTCGATCTCAGCTGTCTCACAATATAAATGCCACGAGTTCAGAAGGACTTGGGCTTCCAGTTCCCTCGTCCCTTTCTCTAAGGTTAGCAAGAAAGAGCTAGCATCAAAGAGAAGCAGTGCATCAAGGAAAGCTTTATCCACAAGAACGATGACTCCGGGAAGGACCCTCCTGTCATATGCCAAATCTGCCGTGCTGTGAGACTACACACTTTCAAACACATACGCTCTCACAGGTGGTCTCTCTCCTTCTTGGGCTACAGAAAGGAAATCTCTATGCAGTTACAGACAACAAACAATAAATCTGTTTGCTTATGCTGATTTCTCAGGTCATACTGAAAAGTCATAGCACGTGACATTTTTTCCCTACCCTGAACTAATGAAAGAGCACAAAAAGGATAATGACCTGCTACCAGTGCTGGTAGCGGCTTGAAACTTGTTAAATGACATTTCCCCAGACGTATTAGCAGTAATACTTCCAAACTCAATCTATGAGGTACACGTGACATATATGGGTTAGTGAAAGCCAGAGCTTTTAAAATGTATTGGATTTTCAAAGACAGAATATTTAACACAAAATTAAGTTTTATGATAACAATTAAGGTCACATTACAATTTTTGCTCACACTTATGTGATTGTGCAGCAAAAAACATTTGAGCATATGCTTAAGTCTCATTAAGGTCTCAAGAACGTGAGCCTGGTGATTTGCTGAGCCATGACATCAGCGAGCAACTTACCAGCCAAACTGAAAGGATCTTCAGAATAACCACAGTAGCAAGGCGGCAGAGTGGGGACTGAGAAAAGGTGAAGTATGTTATCTCAGCTCTTGAGGAGGACTTCTCTCACACTGTGGTGAATTTATTAGGAAATACAGCAATTTACAAGATATCCGATTATTCTTTTCCTTTAAAATAACAAGCTTTGCCACTCTCTTCAGGTCCATCCACTCCAAGAGAACTGCTAGAGCAGGCACCAAAGTTTCATAGAGGATATCTTGTTAATTCAGCATAGTACAAGCATTGCCACATGTGTGGATCTGAGTGCAGGGACATGTGGAAAAGCACATCAGAACAAAGGTTCAGCCAAATACACCCTCCTAGACAACATGAGGAGAGACTGAAGCGTAGCAGGTGCCCTCATTATAGAAGATACAGACTACTCCATTGTTTATTAAAATCCAACCCTGGCCGTGCTCCAAATTGCATGTTTGATACCACAAAATAAGAATAGCAAGGACTCCTTCCTGGCTGATGATCAGCTAGCTCTGTATGTTGCTCCACAGGACCAGGTACTGTTGAGAAAGCACACCAAGGAAAAGTTTCATGCAGGAACCTGATCACACAAGAATCACTTTTGGTTTTTTCCTCTCACTTTCTGTTTTCCACCCTCCCTCTTTTCCAATGCTACAGCACAAGAGCGGTCCACCTACGGGTGAGGTCTTACTGCAGAAACAGTTTTTCATCTCCACTCAACAAACAGACTGACAGTTGACACTATGGATCCTAACCTTAGCCGAGGTCCAATGGTGAGTTTCCTGCCATTGCAGCCCAGCCAGCCCACCCAGCTCATTCACAGGCTGAGGATTCCTCGGTCACATCCAAGACCTGCTCAATATTTGTCATACAGCCCAAACACTTTCTCACATAGTTGCCTAAAGGTCTCTAAAGTCACTTGACTTTCCATTCCCCACCCACACATTTTTTTAAAGCATACAGTCCAGCGTTTACTACAATACTGCTTTTTAACACCGATGTACCTTGATATTTGCAGGAATGAGTATAGTAGTGCCAGTTCTAACTTTGGAGGGTTTTTGAGATGGAAAAGAAGGGCATTTGCTTTTCTTAAACTGGCCAAGTCCTCACTGGCCAGGATTTTTTGGTTTGTTTGGTTTGGTTTTTGTGGGCTTTTTAAACATAGATAGTTATATTATCATCATAAACTCTGATTAGATATCCAATCTAATAGACTGAAATTTTTGCACGTAAGTCTCAAAGGACTGCATTGGATTGTCAGTACCATTTGATGAAAATGAGTGTTCTCCAGTTTTTCAGTGTGCCCATATTAAATGAAAAAAGATATCAACTTATGGAAACATTTATCTGAACTATGTTACCATCATGAAATGATGACCTTATGAAATTGGATAAAGAGCCGTTAACATAAACTGGCAGACTGCCATAAAACCAAAGGAGAAAAATAATGAGACATCAAGTAGAATAGCAGTAAATAAAAAACAAAACACCCCCCCCAACCAACAGAAACCAACCAAAAAACCAGCCTCCTCTTGCGAGAATAAAGGTCTCTCCATCCCGCTCCCCACATAATAAGCTATATACACATCAAATCCCCTGGCTGACATCTGTTGTCCTGACTTTTTTTTAGGAAATTAATGTTACTTTGAAAAATTTTAAGTGTGTTCCATGGCTTGACAGCATTGTGTGCATGTCACAGACTGTTATTCTGTCATGCTCACATTTCCAGTTTCAGCCTGAAGCATAATTTGTATTCCATTTCCTCAGGATCAGACCTTCCAAAACATTGGACACTTACTCCTGACACAGAAGGAAAAATTGACCCTGTAAAGGTTGTCTCTCTTAAGGAAAGATCTATCTATAAAACACCTAGACCTTTTATGATGCAGAGGAAATACACACACAAGCACACACACAGAGAAGAAAACCTCTTCTGAAAAGATGAGCTCATGGAATGTCCTCTGCTGAGATTAATCCTTCCCTTTCTGCAAGGAAGGAAAGGTCAAGGTATTTCTGCAGCACCATTTTTCCTTTTTCTGCTCCCCACAAACAAGCAAGAATTGATTTATCATATCCATAATAAAAGGCAACAAAACAATGGAAAAATATATCCATTTGATCCAGCATTACTAATCACGCTTACACAACACACACATACAACACCAATTTCTCTCATGCACTCCTGCAATGAGTGGTGCACATCTCTTTTCAGGAATTCATACAAGACCACAATTAAGTGCATACCTGTAAAATTTATTGTAAGGTATTACATGCACTCACACAAAGTTAAACTAAGGTTCATTTCATCTAGGAAGGGATGAGTTTCTGAATTATAAATCACAACATATTGACATTTGAGAAGCTACTCAATCCATGTGCAATACATAGGTCTGGATGGCAAACTGTACTGGTGTTAAAAATATTATTAAAGGTTTTACATTCCTTAGTGTTAAATTTACTGTCACTTCATCACCGCAGCATTGGACTGGTGCTACCAGTTCACCTTTGATGGTCTGTACCAAAAAGAATGAAAAATGCAAGTTAAGAAAACCCAAACATATTTGATACCTTGCAAAGGCGTGATGGAAATAAAACAGACTGAATGGAATTAAACTCTCTCCTATACAGCTTCATAAGAAGAAAGTTCTGAAGTATCAACAAACTTCTAGAAATTTATCATCATGTTCAGACTAGTAGAGAAAGCACTGACACTTTTTCCTACCTTCATTTTTAAAATCTAACCACAAAAAACTGAATGGAGACAACAACAGGTACTGTAAATAGGATTCAAAATCCTACCAGGAATATGTATTTGGTCTAGATTGCTTCAGAAAAAGTTACCCTGTGACTTGAAAAATGACATAATTCAGCAGCCTCCTAAGCTGGATTTCAGAGATGAAAAACTAACAGTTATTTGTTGGTTTGTTGTTTTTTTTTTTTTTGCATACTTAGAAATGTCTACTGCAAGTGTTAGTTTGACTTTGTTTGTCAGACCAGCTCTATCCAATTAAATACGCTTCACCACAATGCATCTGCTTGAGTGACGCGAGTAGTGCAGGGCACCCCCAATTGCCTAACTGCTTCTGACTGCCACAATCCTTCCAGTAATCATTTCCACAGTGTCTGTCCCTGCAACAAAGGGTTTTTAGAGCCTCACGCAAGCTTAGATCAAATCCTTTCAGATTTCTCTCCACTGTTTCTCTGGAACTGGGGCAGCCTCACATAGTCCAGGGAGAGGAAACTCCTGCTTGGTCACACCACTGTTTCATGACTGTAAGACCAAACAGGTCTTTAGATCTATGTCCTAAGTATTAAACAACTACCATGAATAATGAAATTCAGTGAACAGCACGGTATGAAACTCTACCCTTCCTTTAACCTCTTTTTTATCTACTAGCGACATGGTTGGATACGTTCTTTACAACGCTGCCCATCTGATTAAATGGCTGAAGAGAAAGGAGAAAGAGTGCCACTAAGTAATTTAGCATCATTGACTGTTACTATACTAAAACAGTTATTTATTTCTCTATGAGCATGTGAACCATGCATCAATTATACCAGGTTTTCTGAGCTGTCTCCCCATAAGCCCGAATATCCTTTTTCACACTGAAATCTTACCACCTTATTTCAAGAAATAAGGTATATTGAAGTTACTTTTTTTTTGTTCACTTATCTCCTGCTGTATATTGTTTCTGAATAAAAAGCTCATTAATAATTATTTAAACCTTGTTTTTGAAGTGTCATTTGGGAGAGAGGGAAAGGAGGTAAATTTTCATTTCACTTCCACCAGTGTAAATGCAAAATAAGTAAGATAATAAGTCTATAGTTCGCACTTACACTAGCATAATCAGGATCAATATTTGTCATGTAGCAGTAATGTAATAAGACATATCAAAATCAACTTACCTATCACATTAGGTGTCCATGAACCACAATTCTTCCTCAATCCAAAGAAAACTTGACCTGTTGAATACGAAGCAATACATTTTCACCCATGATGAAGTCTTGCCCTCTTTAGAACAGGCTAACAAGCCACAGAATTTTGTGGGGAAGAACCAAAAGCACTTTGTCACCACAGAAAGCTTCGCATCTCACAACTTTCTTTTCATGCTCTGATACAACTCAAATACTTACAGATAACTTAGGTTTCCCCATCAACAGCCTATCTTGTTTTAATCTTTATACAGAGTGTTCACTGAGGTTCAGCATTTGGTTCTAAGTAGTATCTCAGAAAGATTTACAAAAAACCCTGAAGGTTACATATATTGGGTTTGCCTGGCAAGGTTTTGGTAGCAGGGGCTGCAGGGGCGGCTTCTGTGAGGAGCTGCCAGAAGCTTCCCCTGTGTCCGACAGAGCCAGTGCCAGCTGGCTCCAAGATGGACCCACCGCTGGCCAAGGCCGAGCCCATCAGCGACGGTGGCAGCGCCTCTGGGGTGACGGGGTTAAGGAGGGGAAACACCCGGCAACAGCAACTGCAGCCGGAGAGAGGAGTGAGAAGGTGTGGGAGCAGCAGCCCTGCAGCCCCCCGGCCAGGGCAGCAGGAGGGGCAGGAGGGGCTCCAGGCGCCGGAGCAGAGGGTCCCCGGCAGCCCCTGGGGAAGAGCCTGGTGAGGCCGGCTGTGCCCCGGCAGCCATGGAGCTCCACGGGGGAGCAGATCTGCACCCGCACCCGGGGAGGGCCCCACGCCGCAGCAGGGGGATGCCCGAAGGAGGCCGTGACCCCGTGGGCAGCCCGCGCTGGAGCCGGCTCCTGGCAGGGCCTGTGGGGACCCGTGGGGAGAGGAGCCCCGGCTGGAGCAGGGTTGCGGGCAGGACTTGTGACCCCGTGGGGACCCAGGCTGGAGCCGTCTGTTCCTGAAGGACGGCACCCGTGGGGGGACCCAGGCTGGAGCAGTTCTTGGAGAACTGCAGCCTGTGGGAAGGACCCATGTTGGAGACAGTGGTGGAGGACTGTCTCCTGTGGGAGGGACTGGCTGGAGCAGGGGCAGAGTGTGAGGAGTCAAACCCCTGAGGAGGAAGGAGCGGCAGCGACAGCGTGTGCTGAACTGACCACAACCCCCATTCCCCATCCCCCTGTGCTGCTCAAGGGGAGGAGGGAGAGAAATTGGGAGCAAAGTTGAGCCTGGGAAAAAGGGGAGAGGGGTGCCCTTTGAATAAAGCTGCAAAGACCAGAAAGCAAATCGTGCCCTTCACCCGTTCCACTTTTCATCTTTGCTCCTTTACTTTGAGAGAGAAATAATATGTAGAAAGTCAAGGGAATGGAAAAGGGGGATGGAAAGAAATAATAAGGACTGTCAGGGAGATGAGGGGGCTGTTTTCTGCCAGCAGTAAAGGTATATTAATTGCATTTTATAAAATCAGCTCTCTCAAAATCATTGCTGTGAAGTATTTAGTTTTCTTATATTCACACAACATAATTGAGGTTTAGAACAGTTTTTCTGAAATTTCTTGAGCTATAAAGCAAGGCAAACAAGACTCTCTAGCAGTCTGTGTTCACTAGAAAGTAAGCAGAAATTAGAGGTGTCCAACCCTTGTTAATGTATGTAAAACATATTGTTAATTCTAATATTGCTCTTGAAAAGAAAACAGGTCAAGTTTCAATTGTCTATTGCAATAGAACATGAATTTTTATTCTCTGAGTTTAAGATGATACAATAGATAATCTACCTACTTTTGGTGTACAGAATTGTAGTGTGCCATTTTAATTGCCTCCGATGTGAAGCACAAAACATGAATCCACCATTATTGCCTAAAATTTTTTTACTGACTCTACTTAAGTACCACAAGGGAACTGGTTTCAGGGCAAGCTAGGAAAAGATACGCAAGTCAGGAACATTTAACCTATGACACTCAACATTGATTTTTTTTTTTTTTAATGCAGTCTATATTAACATTGGCCTTCCTATTTTCCCCTGGTCATATGGGTGCAGGGAACTCCACTGCATCAGAATGAGGTCAGTAACAAAGGCTTAATCCCATTTCCACTCAATATAGTGGCAGAACTTCCATTAACTTGATAGGGAGCTATATTGGCACCTGAATAGCAAAAAATATTTTGCAGGCCACCTTTTCTTGCCTTGGACAGGGATTATAGGCATCAATATTTTAGGATATAAAAGAGGAAAAGAAAAAAAGAAAAAATGCAGTTATTTGGGAGATTCAAGAGAGGGCATTATTTCCATGGTTTGTTTTGTTCGTTTTGTGGTAAGCAGTGTTGACACATAGCCAAGTACAAACAAGTAAAAACTAATGCTGTGTTACATGCCACAAGGGAAAAAACAACAATCTGGTTTTATAATGTATCAGGAAATTTCCTCAGGAATAATGCTGTTACAGCATGCTTGCATGGTATAAAGAGGAAAGAAATGCAGAACTGAATAAACAGTTGGGGGGGGGTGGTGGTGGAGAAGAATTCTAATGGACCTCTTAAAGACCTTCAAGTTTCTGATAATGCCTGCAAGCAAATTGCCTTGTCACACACTTACACCTTCATATGAGAGCAGAGCTACACAGCCCTTTCTACTGATTTGCATCAGTTCTTTGCTATTACAACAGTTTTCCTAGGGAACACTTCAATCTTTAAAAGATGAGCTTCAAACCAGCTGGACAATGCTCTGCAGCTCAGCCTAAAGGCATCCACTGCTTTCAAACAAACAACCCAAAGCTGACACCCCCACCCCAGACCCTGCCATTTGTGAGCTATACTTCACTTTGCTTTACATTGGAATTACATTTTTAATCACAAATTTACATTTGTGAGCTATACTTCACTTTGCTTTACGGGGAATTTACATTTTCTTAGTTCTGTGGCTTGAATACCTTTGAAGTAATGTTTGCATTAGGTCCTTGGAAACAGTCAAACCTCTGTCTTTCTAGTTATTAGGAGTAGGAAATGAAACCAGCTCCTTTAGTCCCCTGCTGTTCTCAGGTTCTCTCTGCTTTTCCCTGAAGGTGCACAAGTCCTGTGGACTTTAACGGGTAGTCCGGGCATCTGAGCAGGCTCTGCCCTAGTAACAGCCGTAACCGAGAAGGGCTTTCACAGCCTCTTTCTATGAGGATCTCAAAACATTTTAAAAGGTGAGTGGCAGGATAAACACTGGCACATCTACTACATGTTTATCACCTATTTGCTAAAGACTGAAGAAAAAAAAATATTTTTTTTATGCTTTAAGATCCATAATATCTTTAGGAATATTATTCACTATGTTTTTAATCTATAGTTCCTTTCTCTTTATTTGCATTTTTGATTAGATGAAAGTTTAATGAATCAACCTCAGCATAATGGAAATATATTAGCAACCTATTCCTAGGTAAAAATTCACACACCAAGTTTAATACACAACATTTTCTTTTAATTTCAAACCTTGTGTTTCCTCATATACAGAACTGAAATAACATTTGCTTTTTAGATCAAGATGGAGTTCATGACTCAGACTTCTCTTCACTTCTTTCTTTCAAAAGACCACCACCTTTCAGTGCACAGCATGCAGTTATGCAATACTATTGAGGGAAAAGGTTCTTGAATGAATTCTATTAGATGTGCTCAGTGTTGTTTGTCTGCGGTACAGCTGTTTACAATAGGGAACATTTTATCTTTGGACTAGACCTTTAGAGTAGAAAATGTACTATACTAAAGCTGATATAAATACAATTAGAAAATGTGCAAGTCACACAAACCAGCATCCAATTTCTTAAAAGAGTTAAAGCTTCCAAAAATAGTCATTTGCTCAGTGAGTAATATGAACTATTCAGCATGCTGTGTTATTCCATTTTCCTCTTAAGGTTGTTTTACATTTACAGTATATGTGGTGTTTTATACTCCCTCAAGGAACAATTTGAAGACCCTCAACTTTAAGTTATTACCCCACGCTCTCTGAGACAAGATGTTAATTTCCCGTTTCAAGTATGGGAAACAGCAACAGTTCAGGTATCTCACTCCCTCTAAAGACATAGGCTTGTTCAGCCACTGTGCTGCCCCTGTACAGAGCTTCCCAATAAGCCAGTCATGATGGGCTAAGCAGAGTACAAGTAAATGTCCTGGAGGATAAACTTCTTGCCCTCACAGAAAGGGGAGACAGACAGACACCAAAAGTCATGCAAGCCAAAGACCCTGTGGGATCCCTGTAGTGGATATCCCTCTGTCTGCGCCTTCCAAGGGACCAGGCACCTTGGGGAGATGTTGCTAACATGAATTTTAAGACATGAATTTTAAGACAAACCTCATGATGCTGCTTCCCTTTTATGCCAGCCCGTAGGGTGATAAATACCTGTTACAGAGCAATTCCTGTGTCATAGCAGTGGTGCAGCAGGAGGGATTAACTCAAAACCAAACCAAAAAACCAAAACGCATGTGGAAAGATGGGTTCTTCACTTGAGGTCTAATCTGTTGCATGTCATACAAGCCAACCCACTCTACTGTAGAGATCAAAAATAAATTTTCACTTTTCCCTGCTTCCTAGCCATGAAATGCCGTGAAGCACTAGATAAGAATTACTTCTTTTGTCCAGCACACCAAGAGATTACTAACAATTTATTTGAAAGGATAAGACTTTAGATAGAAACAAAAAGGCAACATTGATTAACACAACTCAGTATTTTCTTTTAAAATGGAGTTTAATATAATGGAAAAGTTGCAAAGTTAGGGATCCGAGTTATGCGCTGCTTATGCACTCAGAATACAAGCTTTTCCAAGGCTGTTTCAAGCTAATGTTCATTATCTATGGTATCCTGAAAAAGAAAAAAAAAAACCAAAAACAAACCCACAAACCAAAGAAACTACCCAAACACACAGAGAATCATTAAGGCTGGAAAAAAACTTCAAGATCATCAAGTCCAACCATCAACCCAACACCACCATGCCCACTAAACCATATCTTGAAGTGCCACGTCTACATGTTTTTTGAACACTTCCAGTAATGGTGACTCTACCACCTCCCTGGGAAGCCTGTTCCAATGCTTGACCATTCTTCTTGGTGAAGAAATTTTTCCTAATATCTAGTCTAAACCTCCCATGGCGCAACTTGAGGTCATTTCCTCTCCTCCTATCACTGGTTACTTGGGAGAAGAGACCAACACTCATCTCACCACAACCCTCTTTCAGGTAGTTGTAGAGCGCGATAAGGTCTCCCCTCAGACTCCTCTTCTCCAGACTGAACAACCCCAGTTCCCTCAACTGCTCCTCGTAACACTTGTTCTCCAGACCCCTTACGACCTTCGTTGACCTTCTTTGGACACGCTTGAGCACCTCAACATCCTTCTTGTAGTGAGGGGCCCAAAACTGAACACAGTATTCGAGGTATGGCCTCACCAGTGCCAAGTACAGGGGCACAATCACCTCCCTAACCTAAGAGATTAGCTAGTTAGATTGTTTAAGCAATTTCCTCTCATTCTGTGGAACACACAAATGAGTTGGCATTTTCAAAATAGGAATGTATGTCCACAAAGAAATGAAATTACACAACCAAACTAGTTTATTGAGGCAACATCAGATAACAATAGTTCACTACTGAAGATTTAAACCTGCAATTCTTTAACTTAATAAGCATGTGATCTCCATTGCTTTGTACGTTGTGTAGGAATTTACATTTGCATAAAGGACAGGAAGAAAGCAAAAGCACCCTTTACCAAACCATTGTTGTAATGCTGTAAGACCATTTACAATGGAGCCAGTGAAGACTGCTAGAGCATTTGCCCCTGTATTACTAAGAAAATACTTTTTTACTTAAAAAAAGGCAAAGAAAAGCAGCCTTACCAAGCAACATTTGAACTTCATGACTTGCATTTGGGAACGCTTTATGTCTAAACTTTGACAAGACTGCAGTGTTTTAGAATGGTGTTACACGAAGCTGAACTTTGTTAATTCACTAACATGACTCTAAGAAACGTTGTAAGTTAACACATCTGGATAAATAAGCAAACAAGGCAGAAATGGGTGAAGGAAAAAAAGCTCTGAAATACAGTTCTGCATCGCAGTTGTCAAATGCTAAAACTAAGATACTGTTACTAAAGGCATAAATACCAAGATATTTTATATGCATTCAAAACATTTAACTACAGTAACTCATATTATACTAATTGATATTTTCCAGTATTATAAGTGAACTCAAGTAAACTGCAGTTGTGCAAACACTGTTCTGATGTAGCAAAGTGAAAGCTAGTGGTGTAAAATGCAGTAACTTCTTAAAAGGCTGACGGCCTCAAACTGCTAACTAAGGTCAGGTACCATACGCTGGAAACAGTGATGCAGCATCTGTATCATGCCAAATCATTTGTGTAATGAGAGGCATGCCAAAACTCATAGGAGCCTTGCATCTATCAGGCTGCCACAAATCACTTAAAGAAGGAATGAAAATTAAACACACTGCACAGAATTACAAAATTAGTCTGGAGCTAATGACATGTCAGGAAGAGCATTAAATGGAGCATTTAAAAATTCACATGGGAACTGAAAACAAATACAAAAGTGTCTCTAGCACATACAGGTCAGGTACTTTGTAGCGCCAAGCTATACTCAGAGAGCCATATTCCTACAAGGCCTGCAGGCTCTCCTTTGAGAATGTTCTTAATTATTTATATTGTTGTTTTACAAGTCCGTTTACAAGTCAGTGGGAGTTCTAGATACTCAAAGAGATTAACAAAAAGTATTTAAGCACCTAAATTTCAGTTTATATATATATATCACAGAATCATTAAGGTTGGAAAAGACCTTCAAGATCATCAAGTCCAACCATCAACCCAACAACACCATGCCCACTAAACCATGTCCCAAAGTGCCACGTCTACATGTTTTTTGAACACCTCCAGTGATGGTGACTCCACCACCTCCCTGGGAAGCCTGTTCCAATGCTTGACCACCCTCTCGGTAAAGGAATTTTCCCTAATATCCAGTCTAAACCTCCCCTGGCGCAACTTGAGGCCATTTCCTCTTGTCCTATCACTAGTTACTTGGGAGAAGAGACCAACACCCATGTCTCCATAACCCCCTTTCAGGTAGTTGTAGAGAGCAATATGGTCTCCCCTCAGCCTCCTCTTCTCCAGACTGAACAATCTCAGTTCCCTCAGCTGCTCCACATAAGACTTGTGCTCCAGACCCCTCACCAGCTTCATTGCCCTTCTCTGGACATGCTCCAGCAACTCAATGCCCTTCTTGCAGTGAGCGGCCTAAAACTGAACACAGGATTCAACGTGCGGCCTCACCAGTGCCGAGTACAGGGGCACAATCACTTCCCTACTCCTCCTGGCCACATCATTTCTGATACAGGCCAGGACACTGTTGGCCTTCTTGGCCACACTACTGGCTCATGTTCAGCTGGCTGTTGACCAGCACCCCCAGGTCCTTTTCCTCTCCAGCCACTCCTCCCCAAGCCTGTGGCGTTGCATGGGGTTGTTGTGGCCAAAGTGCAGGACCCTGCACTTGGCCTTATTAAACCTCATACAGTTGACCTCTGCCCATCGATCCAGCCTGTCCAGATCCCTCTGCAGAGCCTTCCTGCCCTCGAGCAGATCAACACTCCCACCCAACTTGGTGTCGTCTGCAAACTTACTGAGGGAGCACTCGATCCCCTCATCCAGTTCATTGATAACGATATTGAACAAGACTAAATATATGTTTACATATACGTATATCCAAACATACACTTACATTCCAAACTTCTGTCAACTATTAAAAGTTTGAGTCAGACTGTACCATAGTACAGTTGTACCACCGGACAACATGGGTTGTAGATCTCCGCACCTTAGTAGGTTCTTACCTTTCTGTTTTGGGGTTTTTTTTTTTTTTTTCCCCCCCCCTCTTAGCTCATAAGATTCTTCTCCCTTTATTTCTTTAAATAAAAACCTTATTTTACTTTGGGTAATAAAATATGTAAAAAAAAAAGCACCAAAAAAATAAATTACTTAGGGTAGCAGCAACAAAATATTTCAGCTTAACTTTCTTCCCCATAAGCTCATTCATCATTTCAGAATTATAAGATTTTAAAGGGTTAACATAGGCACAAAATATTGATGATTATTAGAGAGATTCTCATTATCTGTCAAAACACTTTGTCCATCTGTAGTGTCCTTGCTTGTCAGAATTCAAAATCCAAGATCACAGCTGTATATGCAGGCTCTTTAGCCTTCCAAAATGGACATATAAAGGAAGTCACAGAAATAATGCCTTAAATAAAGGCAAAGGGCTCAGTATTGTCATGCCCACTGAACAGCTTCATTTACAACCACTGACTAAATCCACTGTAGATGCTGACAGCTTTAGATCTATGTATTACGTTTTAGGGAATAAATGTCACTACATATTTAGCCTTTATAGAGCAAAGCTTTTATTTTGTGTATAAATCTGCGTTTAATGAGCCTTGAAAGAGATGATTGCTAAATAACAGCCTGCTGCATTCAAGCTCAACTGCCTCCAATTATATTGTTTATAATTATATAATTGTACAATATAATGTGTGTCCAACAATCCCTGTGTTTTATTACTGCACAGCACTATGACACCAGCATAAATCACCTTTTCACTTTTGCAGTCAGCCTCTTTCATTTTGCTTACTCAGCCAACACAAATGCACACAGAACTGCACTTTTGACTGCTGAATGCATCAAACCAGCTTACCAGCCTCAGCAGAAATAAGAAAGTAATGGAAGTGGTCGACTCACAAAGATGAAAGGGGGAAGAAAGTTACTGTCTATACAAGGAAGTGAGGGAGAAGAAAAAAGAAAAAAGGAGTTCAAAATCATACATGGTGTTTGTGAATTCTGTTTCTTAGGGTGTTTCTTGTTGGCAGATGTTCCTGAATATATTGCCTATCCAAAATTCCCATGAGAACAAGTGCAAAGCAGCTAACATTGGCAGGTAATGTTCTTTGTGTTGTTCTTACTCCTATAGGGATACCACAGCATTTGCTGTAATAGCACTAAAATTATCAAGAATCTTATTAGCAAACACACCATTATGCTGTTAAACGCCTACACAAACCTCTCTTCTTCCTCCACCTCCAAAGAACAACAGTTCATCTATCTCTCCCATCATTTGAAAACTAACCCAGCTTTTAATCAGCCATTTAATACACTGGCACTCAGCATATACTTGTAATAATTCCTGCCACAGAAATTTAAGTCACAAAGTCATTCATAAAACTCCTTTTTGACTTAATAGGGACATTTCACTGTTTTGACATGACTTGTTGGGCATACCTTCCAAAGTAATAAAATTATTGTTTTTAACTGTGATGTAAAGCCTTCTGCCTCCCTCTTCCCTTCCCTTCCAACACACTCTCCACAGAGGATTTTCTTCTTTTCTCTTTAGTCCACAGGTCCTCACACCCACACCACCTGGGCATTTAATCAGTGAAGCTCCAGTACTGCAACCCACTGCAGGGGGTTCAGGTCTGCCAGAAGGGCTCCCATCAGTCTCCCCAGCAGCGGAGGGCAGCACACAGCTGCCTGCTACACTCACCTCTCTATTCTTTTTGCTCTTGGTTGCCAGTAAAACATTGATTTTGAGTTGGTCTGTGCTGAATTACTCCAAGTCAGTACACTGAAATTTCACAATCTGAAACAATGACACTTTTTAAGGTCTTTGGTGGTGTTAGGTGGTTAGTAGTTGAGGCCTGAGAGCTTCAGGTGTAGGGCTTCACATCTTCTGAACCACACCAGCATGTTCTCCTTCCTCATCAGCATTTACACACGTTTACAACTCCTGCAGTCAGAGGCATATGTATAGTGGGATGCCTCTCCCTGTGCTAGGTGACTCAAATCGTCATCTTCTGAAATCTACTGCTATTGTGATTTTAACAATCTGGACAATTTCTCAAATTGGGAGAAATTGGTTTAAAACCATGATTAATTTTTTCCAGTGTTACCAATAAAATTACTGCAAACACTTTTTCAGGTCAATTAACTTTACTATTCCACATCAGTTCCTAAATAGTCCCTTGACTAGAGTCAATGACTGTAGAAAAGCAAGGCACCTGAACTTTTCTTAGGTTTAGATGCTGTTTTGGAACTGAAGACTAAGTTTAAAATTAACATGTAATTGTAATTATGAAGTTATTTTGAAATAGTAGCTGTATCACTGTCTGTGATCTTGAGGAAACGTTTTACCATTATTTATCAAACAACCCACTTTTATATCCCATCTCATAAAAGTTCTTCTAACTATGACCTTAATACAAATGTCTGTATTGCGTTGAATAAAAAAAGTATCAGGTGGGGAAAAACATGATCACTATGTCTCATAGTTTTGAAAAACTGGTTGTCACAGCAAGAAATGCTATACAACTGACAAACACACCAATATTAACTTGTATTTAGATTTAGCAAATCATTTTCTATAGCCAGGTGGAATTGTTAAACAAAATCCAAGCAGAAGCTAATTAAATGAAACATCCAAGGGCAGAAGTGAAGAGGCACAGTGAAGAGGCAGCCCACACAGTGTCACACAACCATGGGTCCTCTTGGTCGCTTCAAAGAGATCTGGGACTGACCATGAGGCCACAGGGAAAAGCAATATACTGTCAGCAGAGGGCATGGCACCATTTTCATTCCCAGCCCAGAGACATCTCACAGCTTCCAGATCCCCAAACCTACTCAGAGGTACTGACCCAATTTCCAGCTGCTGTACTTTCCCAGCTAAAATAACTAGCAGAGTTTCTCACAGCGTCCTCCCCAGGTGCTCAGCCTCTTCCAAGGTGAGCATCTGTGCATCTTGCCTCAAACACTAGCGCTCATTACCACAACAGGAACGATACTGCTGATGGAAGAGATACTTTCTGCTAAACTGTGAGAGTATATACACCTTAAATACATAAAGTTGTTAAAGACGATATTACTAAATTTCAGAGACCTTTCATTTGTCTTCTTGTTTCTAGGTCTCTGGAATTTGCTCTCCCATCTTTACAAGCTTTCCTCAGCAAAAATAAGGGAAATGCCAAGGTTTCAAGTGTTCTCCTCATCCTTCTTCCATTTCGCTGCAGAGGAAGGAGGGGTGGGCGTTAAAGAGAAATGACTGTTGTGAGTTCGGGTACCTTGGGTACATTACCTGGGAGCAGCTCCATAAGATCTTGCTGTTTGTGAACAGCTGCCTGATGCATGAAGTGATGACACCCCATGTGTTTCAGCATTTTAAGTAAACGGGCATCTGAACTGTTCTCACCTGATTTGTTTTCAAGCAGAAAATTAGCAACAGAGAGAGGAAGCACTTGTTGGTTGGCAGTGGGAAGGGAGGGTGGGGCAAGTTTAAAACTGGCAGAGGAGGCAGAACAGGGCAGGTAAAGATTCATTACCAGCTGAGGAAAAAAGAAATATTTAAAAAAAAAAAATCAAAGCCACTTGTATCTTAAATTTTGGGTCAGTTGTCTTTCACACATATACCACATTACCTTTGAAAGGCTTTTCAGTAGATCTATCTGCACCTGGTTCTGCTTCACACCTGTAAAATCAGAACTGTCATGGTGGTTTGGGTTTTGTCAATGTGCTTTAAGAATTGTTTTCCTGACAGCTATACTTGGTCTCTTTCTCTAGAAATTACTGAATTTGTGTTGCTTTGCACTTTCAGACTATCCACCCAATACAAGAAATCATCTGCTATAGAGGAACTGCTTCAGAAGATAATATTTTTGGTTTTTTTCACCCCTTTCTGGAGAAGTGGTATCATTAACTTAAGTAGTCATGGCTTTAAAAAATATAAAATAAAACAGTGTTTGTAAGCAAGAATGATTAAACAATAAGGTAAGTTTCAATCCAAATGGGGAAAAAATACAGAAGGTAGAAACAAAAAGCAGACACAAAAGTATGTCAAATTTAAGAGGGAAGAATGAATTGTCTTGTCCTAACCATTGATAAAGGCCACTTTCCACCACTCAGAGGTATAATCTGACAGCAGATAAAAAAGCAGCAAAGAATATGCATTAGATATCAGAATTTTTGCTAGGAAATAGAAATCCTGCTACTCCATAGATGCTAGACATACCAAACACTTCAAACTGATCTTAGCTTACTACATATACATGTATGAACTGTTACTTCCGTGGGCATTGCTCCCAGGTGCAGCAATTTTCTGGCTGGCTCTTCCAGTTACCCCAGAAAAAAAAGAAAATCTTCCTTTTCCATTTGCAAAAGTCCAGGAAAATGTACATGTTCAGCATGCCAAACTGTGTGTGCTTTAAGCTCTTAATTTGCAAAAGCTTAAATGAAGTCTAAGCAATGAAAACCTTGCATAATTTACTATTTTTCCTAGAATATGGGGGGGTGGGGAGAGGAAAATGCATAACAAAGACTTCACAGTTACATATAGTTGCACACCCAGCAACAGTATTGCTGAGAAGCAGGTGTTAGTTACTTTGACTTCCAGCTTCAACAATCTTGAAAAAGTGCCCAAATGTTACAAAATTTTACATACATTAACTTCCTTTACAAAGTTGAAGTATTGTAAAAGTGTAAAATATTAATGCTTCAACAGCTTTATCACAAAATCTACCTCTATTTAAGATAAAAACAAAGCATGTCAGTGCATGTGAATGAAGTTTTCACTTCTCCTTTCCTTGAAGTCTTGCACCAAAACTTTGCACAATAGGTTGTTTTTTGTTTTTTTGGGTTTTTTTTTTTGGGGGGGGTGTTTGTTTGTTTTTTTGTCTTTTTTTTTTTTTTTTTTTTTTTTTTTTTTTTTTTTTACACAAAAAGGTTTCAAGCACATTTTTCCATCCCTACCCCTTAGACAACCCAGCTCAACTGCAGGAAAAATGCGTTCTTTTTTCTTCCCCCATTATTTAATGGATTGAAATAGTGGTGAAAGTAGAACTTTTAATTTATAGGTCCATCAAATACAGTATGCCTCAATTTGATTCTGTCAAGAGCCTGTAGATACCACTATGTATTTGAATTCATAATAGAATATGAAAAAATAAAAAATAAAATCAGTGAGAACCATTTTAACATGGGATGCTAAAAAGAGCGTTTCTTGAAAGAAATGGAAATGAATAAAGAAGAGGTAAAGGCAGAAGAGGAGTCACTCCCCCAGTATTAGATTTTTTTTCTGTACTGAGGTTCCTGTCCTTGGTGACAGCTGGCAGGTAATACATTATTGCAATTAACCAATATACATCCCTTGATCAAACACTACAAGTCTGCATCAGGAATTTAAAAGTCAAGCGTTCATGTCTTCTTATAAAAAGTACACAGACATATGTAAAAATTATGTTTGCTCCCTGCTTTCTCCCCACAATCCTTTCTTTCCTTGAAAAAATGGTTTCCATTACCCAGTGAAAAGTGTTATTAGCATTGTTTTTAGGGCTGTAGCACATCAGGCAGTCATTCATGATATCATAGATACCATAAATACATATTTCAGCCATTGGTCACACTGTGCACGTCATGCAAAGATGGTTTAAATATTATAGAACATGAACAGAATAATGGCTTTTCCATTTCACATTTCCATTTGGCTGATTCCAAAGCCTGAATTCCTCAGTGTGGTACTGATATCAGGATCAGCTGGCCATCTGCATGGAGTTCATCTGCATGGAGTTCATCTGCATGGAGTTCATCTGCATGGAGTTCATCTGCATGGAGTTCATCTGCATGGAGTTCATCTGCATGGAGTTCATCTGCAAGAAGCCTCCAAGCTTGTCAACATTAACAATCCAGGATCTCCATTTCCTACAATGACATATTTTACTTCACATGTCAATAATGACATATTACCAAAAAAAAACCCCGTCTCTTTCCTACCTCCAAAGCACTAACAAGTGCTGTTTTTCAGCCATGCTTTCTGAGCTCTCTTCTCGTGCCCTGAGCGAGGAGAATTACTTCACAGGGCAATGATTGTTCATAGGACATTTTAAGACTAATTTCAAGCTTCACCTATCCAATCAGATCTTGGGTTATCTAGCAGCTATACAAGAACCCAAAATGCCAACAGCCATATATCTAGAGCCTGTCCCTAAAAGGGTCTTCATCAGTTCAGAGGAAGTGCTTGCTTCTTGCAGGAACTGAGCCCTATCAGTGGATGCTGCTCTCTCCTCTATCATTAATTATTTGCCTCCTAAAGCAATTTGTCGGCTTACCGGGAGAACAGCTTCCCACAAGTAACTCCCTACCTTACAGAAAGGAGAAAGAACAACCTAGTTCCCTTCTGTGAATTCACTTGGCCTCTTTTAAACTCCTCATAAATCCCCACTGGAAAGCTTCTCTGAAACATTTTCAGGACTCTAGAGTGTTGTTCTCCTTTCTGAAACTGCTGATATTATTCCTATGTCTCTTTTAAAAGATTTTGTCACAGTTAAGACAGGCAGAGTTTCCCTTCTGGGCCTATCAATATTTCTCTGGGCTGTCAACCAGGGAAGTTTCCAGCTCTAGATGCATACATAATAAAATAAAATAAAAAAATAAAAAAAAAAGAGAGAGAGAAAGACATTTGCCTTAACTGCCTGTTACTTTCTAGAAGTTCTTAAATTCTCATACTTATTCTTCACCAGTCTGCTAAAACCATTCATCTGATGCTTTTTTTTCATATTAATAGTACTGATTCAGTTTTCAGCTCTGCCCTCTCATACCAGTTTCCCTGCTTGAAGTCTTATGGGTTCTGATTGGGCTAACAACTACTAAGGGATCCAGCCTGTTTTTTGCCTAGGAACTGAGATGTCCCACATACCTGAAGCACAACTCATTCCACAAAAAAGTATCAAGAAACAGCATAGCGAGGAAGCATGGTGCCTATGTACTGAAGTAGATCTTGAGGAACAAGGCTGGGTCCAATCAGGCAGCTGAGATGAACACAAGGCTAGTCAGGACCACTGCTATCTCCATCCAAAACCATCTCTTTATGCCTATACTGACTTCTGGAAACAAGTACGGTGCAGACACACCTGCCATGGATGTGCGCGAAGCCAGCTTGGGTCCCAGGCAGATTGATTTCCTCAGGCTTCACACTGCAAGACAGCGACTACACCGCTTCCACTCCAGAGCTCTCCCTGGAAGAAATCTGTCCCCACCCACACGTATTTGAACATGAGCTGTCGGATGGGAGCTGCCTTGGCACAGAGCTGGCTCCCTATTGCCCACTATGGGTAATCGTGCCAGTGGGCAGCACCCACTTTGTCGCCCTGAGGGAGCAGGATCCCATGCCGTTAACAGATCAGCAAGAACAGGGATGCGCACTTACTCTTGGCCTTAACGGTGGGACATCATCATGAAAATGACTGGAGCTGAAACTGGAGAGCATTTCCCCGTTCCCAAACTGCAACTGTACCCACACTGCTGCTTCAGATCCAAGCCCCATGTTTTCAGGAGGAAAGCAGGAAGAAGGGGAAAGGAAGCTTCTCCCCCGGTATCTGAAATGTGCTCATAGTAGAAAATAGATAGATATTTTCTCTATGAACATTCAGTGAAAGAAAATATGAAATGCAATGGTCTGATGAGGTCATAGGCTCTATTAATTTATTACAAAACAGGATAGGATTTCTGTATCTTGAGGCAAACTACTGCATGGGAAATGGTGATCCAGGATAACATAGCACAGTTATGGTACGCTTAGAAATTCTAAAATACAGGTGTGTGTAGATTTTTTTAAATGGCTTGCCTTAAGGGGATTCTGAATCCTCTAAAAACATGCTGTTTTGTGATACTTCGTATAACAGCCTAATTAATTCTATTTTGAAACATATAAATTGATCACATTTACATTAACACAGAAATTCTAAGACAAACAAGATTTTATGTATATCTCAAGTGTTTATATATCAGGATATTTCTTGATGGAATAGTCTTGTCACTCCCATGCCTCCTGCTTCAAAAAGATAATTAAGATAAGAACCTTCAACAAGATAGAAGATTTGAAAACAAGACCTATACAAGGTCAGAAATTTCTTACTGACCTTTCAAAAAGAAATGCATTCTAGGAAATACAGAACAAAGATCATGAAAATCTGTCACTGTTAATATCAAACCTTGTATCTTGGACTAAAAATGAAGGTGCTGTATAACCTGTACACTGGTCTAACAGTCGCATGAATGTTACTCAAAAAAGTAAAAGCCAGTCTTTAATAACTGAATAGATAGTAGAAGGGTTTTTTTAATTATTTTTTAAACACAAATGACAGCGTAATATAAACCAATATATGGGATCGATATTGAAACTGTTAAGAATAAGAGGTATTTCTTACCCTTATCCACAAAGCAATCTAGTCCACCTACATCCCATCATCAAACTTTATGGTTTTAATCTTTGTTTATTCTGAGATTGGCCCAAAAGAGAACAAAAGCTGAGAAACAAAGGACAGCAAGTTCTACCATAAGGAGACATTTCATGTTTACTGCGGGGAGCTGAACACATCTGAAAATACAGCTCTGTTAATTGTTGTGTTTTCCAAATAACTGTTATAGAAGTTCTTTATTGGGTTGATAGAAAAGCACTAGACAATAATTAGGCAAGCTCAAGTGGTGTAAAGATGGTCCCAAAGCCTTAGGGAAAATTTTCCCTTTCCCAGGAACTTTAGAAGATGACTTACAAGTTGCCTCCCACAGATGTTACTGCAAGTGCCAGCGTATGGAGAAGGCCACAGCACTCAGTGTCATGAAGACTGCAGCTTGCTCAAAGCCATAGAGGATGGTTCCAGCAACGTTACCACAATTTACAGAGGTGCCCAGAGCTGGACAGCTTACCCTAGAGTCCCTTTCTGCCTCTAAAGCATCTCTGCATCAGAGAAACACAAAGACGGCTTAAAGCATTCTTACTTTTCCTTTCACTTGGCTCTAAAACCTGCATTGTGCTTCTGAAAAGGCAAGAGGGAAAAAGAACATCTATCAAGACACTTCAGTACAAATTTGCCTTGAAAGAAAGCCTGCAACATCAAATGGGGAAAGTCAATTCACTGTAAAATGTTAATAATACATAATAAAATTCTTTCTACCTTATACTTCAAGGGCAAAACCAATGCAAAGGTTTTAAAAGATTCTCTAATACGTTACAGATGTGACATCTTTAAGTGAAAGAGGACTTTAGGTGTAATCCAAGAATGTTTCTCTCCTCAGTTTACAAAACTAAATTCTTCATATCCAGAGAGCTCTTATTAAGTTTTTTCCTAATCTGATTTATAATGTTATTAGTAATAATGATTACTGTTAGTTTTATGGTTCCATAAAAATATTGTTAACTTCATTTCTTTAAAGGTTCTGTCCCTTCGTCTCTCCTGTCTACCCTCTAACTTATATTTTCATTCGTTAGTACCATAAACCAAAAGAAAATCAGGAAGCTTTTCAAACCTAAGGACTACAATTCTATCGATTGTGTCTCAGAACTACACGGTTGCACTAGCAAGTTATAAAGCTGGTAAGATACCTCCTACAAGAGAAAGTTTCACAAATAATTTTCAGGCATCACAGTCGTGTTTGTGCAAGGTGAATTTTGATCGTTATTCCTTTTGAAAACTGTAGGTCACAACCTCAGTTATAATAGTCGCAGTGACAAAAAATGCTATTCTTTTTGATGCAATTTTAAACAGCTACAAGATGGGGATTAGGAAAACTTTCCAAAGTTAAAGTGTTTGATTTCAATTAATGGTTTCCAAAAACTGTGTGAACTTCACAGATTTTTGATTTCACTGGTGAATAAACCCCACTTTAGTTACTAGTAAGTAATTGCTTGAAGAGCAATGGGTGTACTACTGTAACACCCAAGTTTGGAACACCAATCCATTTAACTGCTTTCTGACAGTACCCCTGGGGGATTTCAAGATTTTATTAAACCTCACAATAGCACATTTTGGGTTACTGAGTTGTTTTGGTATATTTTCTTGTCAAATCACATTCCATAAACCTCAAAGGCAGCCTATCTCAGGCCAAACATGAAGATCTAACTATAAATAAAGCACAGAGATGAGAGATGTTGAAGAAATGCAGTTCTTTTGCTAGTCAACATTTTCTGGCAGGTTTCCATTAAAACCTCGAAGACATCCATAGCTGAAGGTAAACCAAATAATGTGACTGACACTGCTGGGAAAAGTCTGAGTTTGCAAGGATCACACAACAAGCCACAGCTTATGTTCAGTGTCTTGGTAAATAGAACTCTAGAGTAATCAATTATTTGTTAAACAAAAAAAAGAAGATATCAGTTGGAACAGGTGTCATCAGAACGAATACCATGTGAAACACATAGTAAAATCTGAAACAGGTAAGTCTGTCTGTTGTGGGCACTCTGGTTTAAATTGTTCCTAAATGCATTGTGAAATAGCGTTCTTCTGAAACAAGAAAACAGGAAATGGTAAGCATTAAGTTTTTTAGCTGTATACTTCCTGAATTATCATATTAGTAGTTAATGACATATTACTGTATCATTTTGCAATCAGCTAAGCAGCAACAACTACAGTATAAAGTATGAATCATCACAGCACAACTGAGTTGCAGGAGATTAACATTCTTGCAAATGGCAATGTTCAGTACAACTTAATGCTTTTGTCCTGAAAATAGCACTTACTCCCATGAGCTACAATGAAGAATCCAGGCGCCATAGTTATCTCTCATTGTCATTAATAGACCCCTGAACAGAGATGGTGAACATACCTCTGAGACAAATTCAGAAAGTTTGACTATATCCTGAGATCCTGGTAACTTTCGTTATTAGTCCACCTGTAATTCATCTACAGCAAACTGCTCATGCAAATATGTAGATGCAGAGACACCTTCACAAATGTCTAAGTGGTTTGACTATTCCCCAAAAGTGTGACTGAAGCCCTCTGTGGACATGCCTATGCTAACTCAGGTGCTGGTAACCACACAGACACATGCTGCAGAGCCCTGCCAGCAAACCCCGGCTGCCTTAGAGGGATCAAGGCTGCTGTCGCCAGACTGCAGCCCCAGTCTGCCCTAGCTAATACTGCTCCATGCTAATGCTCCTGCAGCTGGATTGGGTAGACACAGCTGGAGTATCTTTGCACATGCATCTTTTCACCAAGACCTTTTTACCCCACAGCTGAGCAGTGAGGTAAGTAAGTGCTGAGCAAATGCTACAGCAGGTATACGTAGTTTCTCAATCCTTATGCAGACCAAGCATCCCATTCCTATGTCCCAGTAAAATGGACTGCAACCAGGGACATACAAAAGTTTTTTTTCCTTTCACTCTGATCCAGGTCTGCAGTTTGATCATGTGTCAGTGAAACTGAAGATTTGGTTTTGGACCTTCTTAAAAATGAAAAGACCAGTTTCTGCCTTGTGGTGGTGATGAAGCTGATAAATCCAGGCACGGGAAGAAACTTGCATCTCTACATTCAACAACTAGTCAGGGCTAATAAGGGATAAAGCGTTACACCTTACTGAAGTGACCTCAGTGGACCACTGCAAGGATCCCAAATCAGCAAGCATTAGGGCCATTTTAGTTACACAGCCCATCATCCTGATCCATCCAGCTCTAACAGTGAAACAGCTTGCAAATGTACACATATCTTGCCCAAGACACCACCGTATCTTCAAGCCTCATGGGAGAGAGCACAGCACTCCTCCGCTTCCATCATAAGGTGGGAAGCGTGAGTGCATGTGTCTGTGTTAGAAAGAAATGCCATGAAAATAAGGCAATGAATATAAGTACTATGGCCTAGATATGGAGGTACCACGTTTGGGAATAGGGATGGCAGTGAAATTTAACAATGCAATACATCGTTGATAAGGTGGCTTATTTAACAACTTACCCATCTATTTGGTTTGGGCAGTTTTCTCCGGAGCACACAGAAAAGTCATTAACTGATTTTTAAACAATGTAGGTGTCTTCAAAATTATTTGGTGCCTGCATATAACAGTTGGAGAAGAGATGGGGGAATTTATTCTGTTTGCCAAGCCCTTTGAAAAGAATTGCCTTTCATATTGACATCTCCCTAGTTGCAAATGACAGGCAGATTATCTGAAGTGAGGGCATATGCCTTGAAACAACTGCTTTAGGCTCTTGGCAAAGTGCATGGGTTTATTCCTTCTACATATCCAAGGCACTCTCCAAACTTACAAGTAAGTACAGATTTCAGTGATGAAAATGATAGCATGATCACTTCACCTCAAATGAGTAAAACAACAGCAAAAGCAAAGATGTTCACAAATGGTTAAATAATTCAGCGCAGATGCATCTGACAGCTGGCCACCTGTAACTGTAATAAATGATTTGACACGTTATTGCCGACTTTCATTAGTCAGCTATTCCTCCCAAGACATCATGCTACATTTAGTTTTAAAGATTTAATCCAGTATTTCTTTCCTCATTTTTACCTGATAAATTTCAAAATAATAAAAAAGTATTTTAGGGCTGAACCTTGATGAGGAAACCACTATTCTACATTTTTAAGTTATGTAATTGTAACCCTTCTTCATTTAGAAACATCATAAATAGATGTATAAAATAGAAAATAATTATTCACAGCTATTTATTATGAAGCAAGAAAAAACGAGATTTAAATAAGGTGCTTATTAACATCAATGTTTTGATTTTGCAGAACTCCCTTATATGTAAATGTCTGAAAGCATTAAAAAATTACGATTATTTCATATCATGGATGAGATACCTGGCATTATATATAGACAACTCTTCATTGGCTTCATGGTCCTCTAGGGTATATCACACATCTATACGGTATACCTGACTCCTAGGACTGAATTGTTTTTTAAGCCAGCAAATGAGTAGAAAAAAGTCTGCATAAATCTGACAACTCTCAGTTGGATAAATTTCTCAGAGGCTTTTACAGGGAAACTTTTATTCCCACTAAGAGCTGAGAGAAACACATACCTCATTAAATTTTTGCCAGATAAAAAGCAGTCCCCTCCTCTGTCCTCAGATTTACCATACAGATACCTGCTGAGTCAGGCAGAAAATGATATTTCAAAACAAAGAGATCCAGATTCACAAGAAGGAAAAAAGAAAAAAGTAGAGAGACCTGCAGGATGTAGAAAAAATGCATAGCCTGGAATTTCAGTCCCTCACTCAGTAGCACTAGGGAAATATATGCATGCAGGTCTGGTCAGAGGCTGTTATTTCTACCTCCTCTTTTTTTTTTTTTTTCCCCCCCCGCAAAGTCCATAAAGAGGTTCTCGCAGAACTTCATATCACCATAGAAGGCCGAAGTAACCATCAGCTCTGTAAAAGCACTTCAGCATGAAGCTGTATGAAGCTACTGTCCCTCTTGAGGGGCATGGGATGTGGCAGTTTCATTAGATGATTTCTCTTCAAGAATTTCAAAGGGTTGGCTCAATAAATCACTTCTCAGTGGTGATACTTCAACCACCACTCTTCTCCCGTATGGAGATCTGTTACCGTATGGAGATCACCTATTGGCTTCTGTCTATGTAGTTTCAGGACTGGGACATGGCATGAAGACAACTTTTTTCTCTCGGTTGATGATCTTCACCTGCAGAAGGGTAAACATCTCACAACTGAACATGATATTTGGTCTGCCAGCAGGTTCTCTGGGACTGTCTCTTTTGGCTGAAGTAGCAGCAAACCCAGAGCAAACACAAAAGCACAACCTCCTCCCCCTGTTTTTTGCTTGCCATGCCCAATGGAGCTTCCCTTTGGAGGGAGAAACGCAGCTGCCTCGTCCAAACCACTCTCACAAATGCCAGAGCAGGCTGCAAGTTTCCTAACGAAAAGGCCTCCGCGCCAGGCAGCCATCCTCCCCGCTCCGCTAAGCCCTGAGGCAGCAAACACGGGGTGCCGCCAGCCTCCGGCCCCCGCAGCCATCCCTTTTTCAGGGGCAGTGCCGCTTCTGGCACGCGGGGCGGCATTTCAGCGGGCAGCCTACCCCTTCCCCACTGCTCCTCGCCCCGGCACCCTTGAGGTGCCAACCTGTGGCCTGGCCTCCCGCCATCCCCACACCGGCCTCTGCCCCAGTGCCGGCGGGACACCCTCTCCCACTCCGAGGAGGCCTGGGCCCTGCAGCCCAGGCTGGCTCCTGAAAGGGCTGGTCTTGCAAGGATCCTGCCACCTTTTTGCTTATTTTAATCAGACATCGGGAGGCTCTGGCTGTCACCTCGATGTGGGGTGGGAGCGTTTTTACGCAGTAGGATGGGAAAAGCGAGGGTCCTGTTCAGGCCTGTTGCACACATGTTGCGAGAGTCCCCCCGCCTTGCCCCACTTCAGCCCTGTTGTCGCTTCATAATTTATGCCATCTTTTCTCCTCACGCCTGGAGAGAAAGTAAGTATCAGAAATAACACCACATACTTTACTAATCTGCCATGGTGATATTTCTCCTGCTTTAGGCAGAACATGCCAGCTATAGTTTTTTAATGACAGGGAACACAACTTGTGCCCTTCCATGCTATTTGTTTTGTTGCCAGTCTGGTCAATTTGAAGCGAATGGAACTTATCATTTTAATAACCCAAAAACTGATTTCTGCCCACCGTCTGCAGGGCAACACAAAAATACATCAGAAGGCAAGGAGAAGGACAGAGAGTCACTCTGTAACAAAATAAACCCAACGATCTATAAATGCAACTGGATTTGAATTTTTGCACCTCTAAGCATCCTTTAGGATAAGTTAAATATGCTAGAAGGTGATTGACAATTTTCATCAGTCCTAAAGACTGAATAATTTAAATGCAGGGCTTCTCCTCATCTATTACGAAGTGCTGAGCACAGAATCCTAAACAAACAATGTCAAATTTAAATCTGGTCTGCACAAAATCTGAAACTGAGGAAACTGTTTAACCCAAGGTGAGCCTGCACGCTCCGTGACTGCAGTAGCATCTGATTACTGGCAGAGTGGCAGGAAAAAAACAAACCACAAACCCTGACTGCAAAGGGAAAAAAGATAGGGCATGTTAAACTCATCTGAAAAATGCCAGGAACAACAAAATCCCTAAGTCCTGTAACTGTGTTAGTGTTAAATGATGACCTGTGCTTGCCTTGACTCTCATTACAGCAAAGTGCTGTGTTAGTGGGAGACGAGCCCAGATCCTTATGCGTCTCAGTAGTCACCGTTTTGCTGAAGAATCGAGTAAGAGCCTGATGAACCCTACTGTCATTTACAGAAAGCCTCAGAGGAGCTTCAGAGCTACAGGAAAATAGCACAGCAAATGGTTTAACTTGGGGAGGCACCTACATGCACATGGGCAGGCCAGCTGTGCTCCGGAATCAGTTGGTGATGAGGAAGCTCATGGAAATCTGCTTCCTCCGGTATACCAGATGATTCTGAATTATATGAGCTGTTGTTCCACCTCCGTCAACCAGTCCTTTCCAAAAGCTGTAGCATAAGCCAATCATTTCATCTGCTCTTGCCAGCAACGTTCACAGAAATGAGTTTCTGTAATTTCATCTGAAAATTAATCCCAGGAGTGCCTTACGTGGGCATTCTTTAACATCAGCCAGCAACAAATTAGCTTAACTCTGGTGGTGGGACTTAGCCATCTCACACGGCCTTGTTTTTTCATAACACTGCAAACCTCTGAGGCTTCACAACACAATGAGTTTTCATTTTGCCGCCTCTGACTTCTCATATCTGCAAGACCCTTGCAGTTTTCTTACAGTTGAAACATTTCTGCCTTCAGCCCTCCAGTGCATGTAGCGCCAGCAGTGGAAAAGCCAGATTTCACTAGTCTTGTGCTGTGGTTTAACACAAAATGCAGACTGACGTGGCACTCTTACTTATTTTAGAAACACTTCAGTAATGATTAACTCACCTACTTAGTAGCTTAGGATTATTCATTCCATTTTAAAATTTACAACAGCCTCCTTAAATGTGGCCTTATATTTTTTGCAGCACAATCTTGATGGCCTTACACAAACGCACATCTAGTACAGGCCGCTACTCCTTCCATTAATGATAAAGGCTAGAAATATGCTGTTCTGGGCAAGCTGTCCAAATAACCTTTATTGCTTTTTTGCCAGATGTCATTCTCAGAAGTAACTCTGACAGGCCCATTCCTGCCCCTTTCTTCCCTCATCCCAATCAAACTGACATTCTTTATAATCTAGCTATGATTAGCAAGAAACAGCTAATTTCCACAGCTATACTTCTGACAAATGTTCAGAAGAGGATGTTTGCAATCATCCATTTTCTCCTAGGTTAGTATTCAATTTGCAGCCACTGAACTGCTCTCTATCCTTGTTGAGAAAAAGGTATAGGACTACTGGTCACACTCCTTTCAGGAAAGGGAGTAAGTTTCAGCCAACTTACCCTCCTGTAAATAAAGACAGGAACTTTTACTTACTCATTTTCCGTTCAGATTGCTAATGTACACTTGAAGAGCATTCAGTTTTTCTTCAGAATGAGATAAATAAGCCACTGCTTGTTTAAAACCATACTAGCTTAGGACACTACATCAAAGTCCTCCAAAGACATAATCACAAATAACGTTGTTTTGTGTTTGTGGCTTCTGGACAAAATATTCTGTTCTTCCATCATGATTTTCATAAAAACACATCAAAAAGCTTGATAAATTCTTATAAGGGTCAGAAGATGCCTCAATATGAGAAGTGACTTATGTGCACATCTCTAATACTTGAAATATCAGCAACATTAACTTTAAAGTACACATTTAATAAATATGATTACTACTTAAACAACAATAATAACCAAAGTATGAAACATTTATCTGATTATGAGATTTCACTGAAGCCTATAAAGCTTGTCTTTTTCTTTTCACAATGTGTCAGTACATTTTTCTTCAGTTTTTAATCCAGATGCAATCTGGCATGACAAAAATGCTGGCTTCCCAGACACTGTCTGATAAGCCAAATTCCATGCTGATTCAAACCCTGCTTCAGTGGGAGCATGTGGGTTTCAAAGACAGCGTACAACAGTTGCCATTGTTGTGAAACTTCTGAAGAGAGATGAATCACCATAGCCAAAATAAAACTGCAGATTACTGGGATTTCTTTTATGGAAAAACAATCTCGCCTATTTCCATCTTTGCATTCATCTACTGCATGTGCTTTTCTGCTTGTTTTCTTTCCGATATGAAATGAATTCATAGTGGTCAGTTCCTGCTTTTGTTGCTGCTATAACACACAATTTCATTTCCATACACAGTGTACATTCCAACGGAAGATCAAAAAAAAAACAAACCAAAAACAAAACCCAACAAAATCACACAGAAAATTTTTCTTCTGTATAATCCTAAGTGGAACCAGTGCTTTCTTATGCTGCCTTTTTTGCGGGTGGGGTGTTTGTTTGTTTGTTTTTAAATTAATATTTCCATTTTTGTTGCCACAGTCTGGACTGAAGTTCTTTGCTCTATTACAAATGCAACAAAACAATAAAGCAGATTATGAATCATACTCTGCTTCTCTCTATTTCAATTGTGAAACTGAGACACATTGCCACTGTTGCCAACAGAATCACCAAGATTCAGATGTACAAGAACAAAAGACAGAATAATCTAAATCTAAATCTGTATCAAAAATCAGGCTTACCTTCACATAAAGGCTTCTGTTAATATTACAATTGGCAAAGCACATTTAGCTGAATATGTATGGGTACAGAAAATACGTGTATAGGCTATGCTTGTAGGTGCAAAAATGTGAATAGAGATGAAGATGAAACCTATTTATCTCTCAAGAAGAAAAAGCAAGTGGGGAAATCAAATTGAATTCTGAAACACTTTCACAAAAATATTCTTTTGGCTCATAAAATACTCTTTTATAGACACACATGCAAGCAGGCAGACTTACTGAAAACTAGCTAATATTGCTTCTGTCAGCACCTGATGCAGCAGCAACATGTGCCTATTCATCAAGAAAGATTATTTTCTCCAGTAAGTTGATGTCCTCAATTATAGTTTTTCATTAAACACTGTTGTTAATATTCACTCTGAGCAGAAGAATAGCTCTGATTATGTCTTCATCCATTTGATTTTTCTCTACATACATGGTCCACATTGGCTTACTGTGTTTGCTGCCCATTAAGAGAGAACAAGCCTACAGCAGTCTATATTAAGCAAAAGTTTTATAGCAACTAAACAAATTTGAGGCAATTAAAAAGTCAAGACTATGGTATTTCTAGTATCTATAACAAAAGATCCCAACAGTGTAAGTTGAATCTTCCTTCAAATTCTCAGATCTGGAGTCATGTCACCCAGCTTAATCCTTAAAGCATCAAGACAGAAGACAAGGGCGAGGTGTAAAGAACCATCTTGCGGGGAGGAAAAAGAGAGACGGTAATCCTCAGAGGTCCTTAGACTAGTAATGCAACGTCTGCTCAGATGCAGCAGGTGATAGCATAGCAGCTGATGCAGTGAGTGAGTGTAAAACCCCAGGGATTACCCCTCTTTTCTCCTACTCTTCCTCCACCACCTTGAGGAGCAACATTTTCTAGTGACTTTGAAAAGCAGGAATCACTAACCCATCCTTTCTCCAGTAGTCTGGCGGTGCCCATGGCAGGGGGATCACTGTAGGTAATCTCCTCAGAAGCCATAAAATGTGTCCTGGGTTTTCTCTATTCCAGCCTGAGAAGACAACACTGGCAAAGCTTGAACTTTTCCTTCCTTCCAGTCCTGTCCGACTATTGCTAGGTATACACATACATGCTGGAAACTGCGAAGAGGTAGGAAGTGTCTTCAAAAGGATGCAGAGGGGAGACAATTTACAGAAAGTTGGAGAGTTACAGTCTGATCACATTTTGCGCCTTCAAGACTACATCCAAGAACTACCATACAATTTAGAAACAGCAGTGCCTCTCCCAAAAGGCAGTTCCTTTAAATTTAGAGGCTCATCATCCTAGTTGGACACAGTCCAGCTGCACATTAGAGCTCTATCTCCACCCCTATTACAGTGTAGGTTTTTTCATTTAAATGTGCTGAGGCCTTTATGTGGCGCCTTTTGTGCCTAAATTTTTAAAGCAATTTGAAAAGCATTATTTTCAACCCATGCAGAAGAAAGGCAGGAAAAAAATTAAGTGATCTGTCCAAGGCAGCTTCTCAGCCTGCACCTGCTCTCTGTACAAACCAGTCAAGGCTGGGCACATCTACGTGCAATAGAAAGTCAGACACAGATGCCCAAGCTAGCCTTGAACGTACCAGCAGCAACACTGCCTGCAATATAAAGTTATCAGCACAACGCTCAAGGCTATGCTGAGAAACAGGGAACTGCAGCCCCCAGAGCACCTCTCTCACATAACCGTGCTGTGAAAATACGCAAGAAACATTAGCTGTGGGCACGGTGCCCACATAAACCTACCCATTCTTAGTCGTAGCATTAATTTGCCTGTAGGTGGAGCTCAAGAATACCTGTATAGTTCCTGCATCTTGTGGGATAAATGCTGCTTGTCTCATGCACTCACCCTGGCTCCCACTCTAAAGCTTCACAAGCCTTACATCAAAAGCTGACACAGAAGTTTTTAATAGAAATGACTATACAGGGTCAAAGCCACATACGTGTTTATTCAGAATAATGCATACCTGACTGAAAAGACGGACTGTTATGGCTTTAAGTTACATAACAGTAATTTCAATTACTCATCCTGTTAATCTATTCATAGAAGCAACCGTATCTCCCAGGAATTCCTTTCTTCCCTTATCCTTACCTAAACACAGGCCCTTCCCTGTAAGCCATGGGGAAACAGATCACAAGGATACCTCCCCACATCAAAGACCTAGCACCCAAGCACTACCAATCAAATCTCCATTTTCATTTACCCTGATTTTACAGAAGCAAAACCATGTTCTTCAGGGAGCCTTATATCATAAGCAGAACTAAATAGGCACCTCTTTTTGCCTGTCTTTGATTCTTGATACCAGATAGGAGGAGAGCCATTAGAAACATGAGCTTCTTCATATTTGTGCTCTCTCATTGAGAGGTGAGATTTTAATAATCCACTCTGCTGTGTGCTGGTTTCGGCTGTAGAGTTAATTTTCTTTACAGGAGCTAATACAGGGTTATGTTTTGGATTTGTGTTGAAAACAGTGTTGATAACACAGGGATGTTTTTGTTATTGCTGAGCAGTGCTTACAGACAGTCAAGGCCTTTTCTGCTTCTCACACCACCCCACCAGCGAGTAGGCCGGGGGTGCACAAGAAGTTGGGAGGGGACATGGCCAGGACAGCTGACCCCAACTGACCAAAGGGATATTCCATACCATATGACATCATGCTCAGCATAAAAGCTGGGGGTAAGAAGAAGGAAGGGGGGGTGGGAACTTTTGGAGTGATGGCGTTTGTCTTCCCAAGTAACTGTTACACGTGATGGAGCCCTGCTTTCCTGGAGATGGCTGAACTCCTGCCTGCCCATGGGGAGTGGTGAATAAATTCCTTGTTTTGCTTTGCTTGTGTGTACAGTTCTTGCTTTCCCTATTAAACTGTCTTTATCTCAACCCACGAATTTTCTCACTTTTACCCTTCCAATTCAATCCCCCATTCCACCGGGGGGGGAATGTGTGAGCGGCTGCATGGGGCTTAGTTGCCAGCTGGAGTTAAAACCATGACATGTTGTTAAATGCAGATATTTAATCTTTCAAATCTGAACAGGTTTTTCCGTTGTTATTTTATTGTTAGGAGGCAGCCTATAGGAGTTCACAGATAATCTGGTAAATATTTTAAATGACAATTATTGAAATAAATTTCTCTGTCTTAGTTATAGCACAATACATTTCAAATTCTGCTCCATGTTATATCCATTGTTATCTCGCAAGAATGGAGCCAAATACAGCTCCAAGTTACTCCTTTACAACGCTATCTGAACATAGCTGGGAACAAAATTTAATGAATGTGCTAAAAATGCAACTTTACAATGTATGTAAGCCAGGATCATATTTCTAAAGGCAGGATCAGCCAGCTGTAACCTAAGGGTTACAGCACATTGTCAGTTTTGAACTTCCTAAGGCAAATCTGGCCAGAGTGCTCCCACTTGAGAAAACAGCATTCGTGAAATCACTATCAGCCTAGTAACACCATTTAAGATGCAAAGCCAGTGTGCAACTGTCCCAATCCTCATTCCATTTAAAAACAGAGTTAATCCATATTAAAGCTACTAATAGATATAAAAGGATTCTGGATTTACACCAACACAAATAAAACCAGGGTATTTCTCTTGTTGAGGATCTTGAAGGGCAGATGGTTGCATTACATATTTTTATTATAACAGAGTGCCTGAAATGATTCACTAAGCTAGTATCCACTAGGGATTAGGAGACACGTGCATGATCACATTTAGATGGTGTATATGTTCAGGGGAGTTACTCTAAGAAGTACTTGAGAAAATTAGGAACTAGACGAAAAGCAAAACTTTGGAACTTATGCAAGTAAAACAGGAACAGTGGTGGCCAGGGAAATTGGAACAAGTTCAACAGAAGCCATCAGACAGCAGCATCAAGATTAATGATTTTCTGTGTCTTTCATTCTTATGACAAGTTTCTAACCATTTTGCAGAAGTTGCAGCATCATTTGTGGCAAAAAAAGATGAAGGAAGGTATAACTACAGAACCAACTGCAGAAGGGAATGGCTTGATAGCAATCCACAGCACACTGGTAGGTGCAAAGGTGAAAATCCACACTGAAGGAACCAACATGGCAGAACGTTTGCTGAGCAGGGCGCTTGGCCTGGTTTGGTTTGCTTTGTAAGCAGCGGGCAGGCTAGCCAATGCCACCAAAAGTTAAACAAATGTAGTGTCTTGGGTCTGGCTGAGATGGAGTTAGTTTTCCCCACAGCAGCCCTCATAGTGCTGTGCTTTGTACTGGCAGCCAGAACGGTGTTGATAACACACCGGTGTTTTGGCTACTGCTGGGCAGAGCTCGCACAGCATCCAGGCTGTCCCTCCAACATCTCCCTCCTCCAGTAGGCTGGGAGGGGGCAAGGTCTTGGGAGGGGACACAGCCAGGAGAGCTGACCCAAACTGACGAAAGGGTTATTCCTTACCACATGATGTCTGCTAAGTGATAAAAGGTAAGAGAAAGGAGGAGGAGCGGGGGCATTTGTTTTACGATGTTTATCTTCTGGAGCAATCGCTATGTGTACTGAAGCCCTGCTTCCCGGGAAGTGAGTAAACATTGCCTGCTGATGGGAAGTAGAGAGCAAATCTTTTGTTTTCGGGTGCAGCCTTTGCTCCCCCCACATTCTGATTTCTCCCCCCTGTTCTGCTGAGGAAGGGAGTGATAAAACATCTTGGTAGCACCTGGCATCCAGCCAAGGTCAACCTACCACACACAGGAAAACAATGATGGTACTTGGAAAGTAAAAAAAAAAAAAAAAAAAAAAAAAAAAAAAAAAAAAAAATTTCAAAGTCTCAGAGGTTCCACAGGGAATCCCAAAATTAAAAACAAAAGTTACACTCAAAACTGAAATTGCAAAGTGACCCTCAGAGTGGCATCCCTGAAGCTGTCCTCCCACAGTTTAGCATCCAACCTTGTCGTTGATGGGATTTTTACAGAATTTTTCTGCATTTAGTTCAAATTAAATTAAAAGTTAAGGGCTCAAAACACACACATACAATGCTTTCCCTAAAATACATAAGGACCAGGCTGCAAAAGGTTTCCCTTGCTTCTACATGCGCATCCTCTACAACACACACACATTTAATGGCAGAGCTCTCTATTTTGCATATTAATTACACAATTTTGAATCTATCAATTTTATAGAAGTTGGCCCAATAGCCAAAAACTCAGAACTAAGCTTAGAAAAAAATTCTCAAACACACATCTCCCCGTGATATGGTTTGAGTATATTACAGAAGAAGATAAACCATGCCAGTTCAGCAACAGATGCGAGACTCATATACTTAAGTGGCAAGAACTCCAGGGATGCTGGTAATTTTTGAGCTGAATAGAATAGAGCATATTTTCTAGTTTGTGCATGCCGGCACCAGCACCAGAAAACCAACGAGTGCAACAAAGACTCAAGAGCGGGCACAGACCATAGAAACAAGCAATAAAAGTCTCCGCAGCCTTCCCTCTCACACCAAGAGGGGAAGGGAGAGAACAAACCAAGAACAGGAGAAGGCATTAGCAGGAAATGAGCCCCGTACATTAGCTGAAATGTTATCTTCTACCTAATGCTAATGGAAGCACTTACAGGTGCACCCCTTCCTCAACCCTTGCTTTTCCCACTACACAGGAATAGCAGCAGGACTTCCATTAGCACAGGATGGGGTCCTCCTCAGCAGCTTTCTCAAAATTCGCAACACATACTCACAGCCCTGCATTTGCATCATGCAAAATTAAGTTTTCATGAGTCAAAATGGAGAGACTCAAATCCCAGAGCAGTCACCAGTAACTGAATTAACAAAGTATGAATTAGCTCAAAATAAACACCACCTCCCTCACCGGCTGCAAAAATCCCTATTCAGCATTAACTCCATTGAAGTCTCTCTGCCACTTTGTTGCTGCAATTCCTCTCCCTCACCAACTTTATGCACTAAGATTGAGCTGTACAGTCTGTTAAATATATGCTAGCTCAAACTCAACATGTTCCATGCATATACTTCCATTTCAACAATGCATTCAGTGAAACTGTTTTTTAGGAGCAAGAAAAGCAAGCAAAGACGAATAAATGTAGGCAGGATGCTGGAAGACCAAGTTCATGTTCCTGAGCTCTGTTTCAATGAGCGATACAGGACGTAAAACTATATTGAACTGGGAAGAGAGAAGACCTGCGGTGGGGTGCCCCATACCCTACCAAGCAGGCCCTCATGCCACAGACCAAGCTACTTCTTCCTGAACTGAGACTCACATGCTTTTTATTTGAAAAGGGAAATGCATTGACTTTCAGACACCAAATCAATGAAAAAAACCTCAGAAATGTTTGATTTTCCTTATGGTACCTGAGAGAAACAATTTAGAAGCCTTGGGGGATGAAGTAAAATGGCAGCAGCATCACCCAGCCAACCAGAGCTTGTCCTTGCATTGTAGGCAACGGCAGATGCTCCGAGACTGGCTTTTTCATCCTGCTGCTTTTCTTGTCCCATATTATGCCAAAACACAGAGATGTGAGGAAAAAAAAAAAAAAAAAAAGCCAAATCCTTGGGTTTGGTCCTGCCAGTGAAGCTCTGCTACATTTTCATTAGGCTCACGAGAAAAGAGCATTCAAAATGAATTGCCAGAATATTCCTCAATAAACAGCTGCAATCTGCAATTGATTTGGAAATTAGTTGGGGATAAATTCATTGATGTCAATTAATAAATTCTTCTATTGTTTAAATTGCTAAGGGTAGCTGTAATTGTTCCTCCAAGCATTCTCACAATGAACCACAATAAATCAAGTTAAATATACCAAGTGAGCTGCAGTATCAGGTGGAATTATTTTAACATTTACTGTAATAATAATTTGAATGACAGGAACAACTGACCAGAAAAATAATGTGGAGTTGAATGGCCTTTGAATTGCAAAATAGCACTTCACTTCATCAGCCACTGACAGACAGCCATCACTTCTGTTTCATCCACTGTCCAACAGCAACAGGTTGGACGAACAGAGAAAGAGAAAAAAACAACGGCAAACTCAAATTGTGTGTTTCCCAACCCCCTCTCTAATTCTGTAGCAGTCAGTTACATTAGGCAACAAGTCACATTTTATTTTCTTCAGGGAACATAGCTTTTATCTAAACTAATTCAAAACTGAAACATCATTACAACTTACTAGGTATCTAACTACTCCATTTATCAAAATTCTAACTTTTCTGCTGTAAGTGATCAGTGTCAAACATGATATGAAAGTCCTGTTGGCCAAGATGAAAAAGATGGAATCATGATCTGCAAAGAATCTCCCCCTAACCTGAGTTTTGAGGGGAAAGAAACAAAACAAAGACAAAATACGTTTTGCATTTTTTAAAGTGTCCTGGTTTCAGCTGTGATAGAGTTAATTTTCTTCCTAGTAGCTGGTAGAGCGCTGTGTTTTGGATTTAGTATGAGAATAATGTTGATAACACACTGATGTTTCAGTTGTTGCCAAGTAGTGCTTACACTAGTCACGGACTTTTCTGCTTCTCATGCCCTGCCAGTGAGAAGTTGGGAGGGGGCACAGCTGGGACAGCTGACCCTAACTCGCCAAAGGGATATTCCATGTCATATGATGTCATGCTCAGCAACAGAAATCTGAGGGAAAGAGGAGGAAGGGGGGACATTTGGAGTGATGGCGTTTGTCTTCCCAAGTAACCGTTACACGTGATGGAGCCCTGCTTTCCTGGAGATGGCTGAACACCTGCCTGCCCATGGGGAGTGGTGAATGAATTCCTTGTTTGCTTTGCTTGCATGAGCGGTTTTTGCTTTCCCCATTAAACTGTCTTTATCTCAACCCATGGGTTTTCTCCCTTTTACTCTTCTGATTCTCTCCCTGATCCTACTGAGGGGGGATTGAACGAGCAGCTGTGTAGTGCTCGGAAGGAGCAATACATAAGGATAAGGAAATGGACTGGAATTTATACCTTGCTATTTCCTTCTTAGAAAAAGAAAAAAAAAAAATCAAAATAAGCATTTGGAAAAGATCCCATTCTTGAAAATGTTAGACATGAAGATCACTAGCTTTGTTAGCTTCTTCAGTTTACAACATTTATCTAATGAAGCACAACAGGGGCACTTTTCCAATGGTCACCCCAACATGAGTCCTTTACAAGGTTTACTTGGGTCATCTTTCACTTACACTTGAAATGAGGAAAAGAACATTCACTAATCATGTAAAAAGGTAGTACACGCAGTACTTCAAAAAGACAAAGTTGCAAAAGACTGGAAAACAAAATATTTTTCTTATGCTAGCATGTCTACTCAAAGGCCAAAAAAACCCCACCAAACAACAAAACAGGAACTAAATCAGAACCAAGTATCTGATCCGTAAGCATTGCTGGGAGACATACTTAATGCTGTAAGTACACTCACCAGTTTCAATGGGAATTGTGGTTCTAAGCACCACTGAACATTAAGCTATTTCCAATTAGTAATAATTTATGAAAGGGGAGTTTGCAAGAAGTACAGAGTCCCTCAAATACACTCTAGCTGAATTCAAAGTGCATCAGATACAGGAGCAGCAGGTACTGCTATCGTGTATAATTCATCGTAATGGGACTTCTCCAATGTCCAGCAGCACTGCTCTGCCGGCTGCTCTTGCAGGCAGCTGGAAGAGCTGCTGAACAAGTGGCCTCTAAGAAGTTTTTTGAGTATCACACTTCCCCTGAGCTGAAACCTCCCTGCGCTGCTGGTGAGGACAGCGGAGGAGCTTTTCATTCCTGTTTGAAGTCGTTTTGGCCTCTGAATTAAAGACAGAATTTGCAGTGTGGGGGCCATACAAATCCCCTTTGAACTCACAGTTGAAGTAAGAAATGAAGTCATTTAAGTAATTCCCCTGGAACATGAGCCACTTTCTGCATGAGTTAAGTCTTTTCAAGTCACTTGTAGACCATAGCTGGGAGTAAAATCTGTCCTTCTGGGAGATATTTTAATTGTTACTGGTGCTGGGAAAGACACTAAAACCTTCTGGGAAAACAGTAAAAGTCTACTGAGAAAGTCAACGTGTACCAGGAAAAAAAAAAAAAATTCTTCATGACAAGAGTTGTTTGCAGCTACAGATAGCATTTGGGAACAAAAACCAGAGAGGCAAATGCAGTAGTACAGAGTACGGATTTTTCCTTAAGTTATTATCTTTTTCATACCATTTTGGATACAGATTATGTCTTGGAAAAGTGTAAAAACATAGTAAGAAACAGTAAAGAATCACTAGTTTTATAAATGGAAGATATTAATAAAACCAATTTTGCCTTGAGATGGCTTCTTCCAGTACTACCATCTCCAGCAGTATTTACACACATGTATCCAACAGCAAAATCTTGCTGGAGTATTTGAACCAAATCAAAGTACAGAGTAATTAGTCCTGTAAACTGGAGACCTTATTCAGCACCACTTGCACAGTCAAAACTCCTGCTAAAGCCCCAGGGAATCCTGGATAATTAAGGTACAAAGTAAGTGGCTCTGGAACTGCATCTGAAGAAATCTGGCTGGAGGTGGGCTCTTCTGAATTACAGTAGCTGGTTCAGAAGTATTACTAGTATCCATCTCAATGACATGCCGCAAACCAGAACGTAAGGGTAGGTAGATCAAGCCAACAGGAGGACAAATAGTAGGTAAAAGAGGACTTCAAAAACATTAAATCTCTCTTGGGAGACATCAGCCCTTTCCAAGTCAGACAGGTTCTTCTGACTTCAAGTCCTAGGAGATGCTGTAGTCCTAAGGGGGCTAGACCAACTCACCTCCCAGCTGTTGCCCTGCCTCCTCAGCACCGACATAGATATTTGTCTGAGCCAGTCCCACGATGGTTTACTGAATAAGCTGGAAAGAAACAGGTTTTTGTTGCTCTGGATTTATGCTCCCTTAGAGGTCTACAATGCCTGTGAAAGGATGGTACCACAGAGCCTTGCAGGTAGACCACCATGCACCAAATTGTGGGTTTGCAGCACAAGGGCAGAGTGGCTCAGACAGAAAATTAAACCGGGGGGGAGGTGGGGGAAGCCATCATTGTCTGTTTCGTTGGCAAAGTGCGCTGCCTGACCAGCAAGTAGCAGGGTCAAAACAAGGGAGAAGGCAAGACCACATAGCCACAGTTTTGGTTGGAGGGAGGAACAGGATTACCAGTTTAGGGGACAGCCAGCTGTTGAATTAGGTCAGGAAGGTTTTGCAACCTGAGAAGCTATTTCAAATAGTGGGGTCTGCTTCTGAGTGTCCCTGTTGAAAAGCCACCCAAAAAAGGTCAGGAAGCTGGTTTATCCTCTGCAGGACAAGCAAAGACATGATTATCTCTTGTCCTCTCAGTGCACTTTTACAGAGCACGTCTTCTGCCAATTTGTCTTTCGCTCAGTAAACATGTAGAATAAAAATAATGTCCTTTTCCTTTGAAGTAGAAGTTCTTATGCAGAATTTTCATTATTGCCTCCAATACAGGTATGTTGGAAACAGAGGGGTATTAATGAAGAAGTCATTTTGGTATTCAGAAAGTTGAACAGAACAGTGACATACGTTAAAATTTGACAAATTGTCTATATAGTCACCAAAGAGATTAAACTCAGCACAAGGAAGAAAAAAAACACCACAGTACTCATGTAAGAGAGACATTCCAGAGAAAATTTGTATCACATGAAAAGGTATGAGAGGAATTCAGAAGCTTTAACTGCAACCTCCAACTAACTCCAAGTTTTGAATCAAGTGTAAAGAAAAAAATTATCTACAGATCTCACTAGACAAAAGAAATAGCCAAACTGACTAATGTAACAGCTAGAAAAAACAACTTTTTCATAGATTCTTTGCAAGTACAACTTGCAATATACCAATATATGGGTCACCATATTTTGTTCTAATACTGTAACAAAATGTGTATATATGTATACACACACTTCTAGAAAACCTACAACACAGTAGTGACATCAGCGTGTGATGAACCAGTGTAAATAGAGCTGAGTACTTATGATAGAAGCATCTCAGAATGGAAGAAACGGGTTACTGCTAATGCAATTACCAGTTTTATTGTGCCTGATTACACTTACATAATAAATCAGCAATCAACTGGCAAAAGGCAAGTGGGAAAAATTCCTAGCACTGAGACTAGAAAATAAAGAGGCCAAAAGGAAAGGAAAGCATATTTGGCAGCTTTATGAAAAATAAAGCTTCCGAGGATGTGCTTAATGGCACTGAAAAAGAAAATGGTATATGGAGATGAACAAGGATTATGGAACATAGAGGAATGGAAAATGCTCTAACCACATTACAAATGTGACTGGAAAGGCCACCTTTGGTGTCATTATATTCTAAGAGGCAAAGTCCCTCTCCTGCTGCCAACTGGTGTGTAGACTTCATTCCCTTTGAAGTTAATTATAGTAGTGGACATTACAATAGCTACTGTCTTGATGATTCTCATATCCATTTCCAAGAGCCATTGTTCTTCTGTAGTTTGCTCCGATAAAAAGGGTCAGGTTAAAAAAAGAATAAGGCTTGATACTGTGACACAAATGGTTAACTTCTGTTTGTTCAAAAATGCAATCCAGGCTTTCTCTTTCCTTTCCTCTTTGAGCAGACCATCGACTCGGTCTAATGCATCTCCTGCTTGCATTCAAAATATAGCAGTTTTGGTCTAATGCCATGTTCTGGTAAGAAACTTTTAATATGTGGAGTGTGGAGTATAACCTATTACATGTCAAACTAAGCACACCAAAAAAGTATCTATCTGGAAGAGAGCCATGCTCCTAAAAGTGAAGACTGATTTATGCCTCTTCATTATAAAAAGGCATGCATTTCAAACAGGGTAGAAGCTGCATACCTAGAGTGTTTATGGAAGTGATAGGTTTGTTTTGCAAGGGAAGGCAGCAGGCATTTGCCAGAACCCCTGCATAAACAAATGCTTCTGCTGCTTATTTTTGGATAAGGGAGTATACATAGACTGACTCCACATCCAGAATTCCTACACCACTTGATGACAAAGGGATCAGTGTGACAAATGGCTGGTGCTGTACATGCAGAAACACAAATAACTGGTGACCTGTGTTACTGGAGCATAAATTTATTAATAAAATTTTCTACAAATATGAGATTCCTTAATAGACATTAACCAAGCAGGTAACTTATCCAGGCTGGTGGATGCGCTATGCTAATCAAAACCAGCATCTTCGTGAGAGACTGACAATTAATTAGAGACTCATCATTAGGAGAAACAAACTCTTGAGTAAGAGCACTGTTTGAAACCTCAAAATAAAATCTTTAGACAGTATTAGTACTTCTGTCTAGGACAGCAGCTACAGGCACCAGTTGGGAATCTCTGCTTTACTGAGCGAGATGCTATGCTGTATGCATGTAAGAAGAAAAAAACCCTAAACCTCTCTTGTCCAAAGACCTTCATCTTACTCTCTGAAAGAGGAAAACAAATTAATCAGAGTTCCTGAGAATAAAAATGTCAGTGTTATGGGACAGATTTCCTCTTTGTCCAGTTTGAATAGGGAATGTTTTGGAAGTGGTTTTTAAGAGGAAAAAAAAAAAAAAAAGTGGTGCCCTAATGCTGCTGCTTCCATAGAAAAAAACTTTACCCCTCCTTGCATGTCCCTGGTGTCCATCTTCTCTGATTGTACCAAAGCAGGTCACCAAACACATAATGTTAATGAATACTCCTTAGTGTTAAAGGCAACAAACTGTTCTCTAGCTTTATGCACAAATTTCAGTTCCTGTTGGAACTGGTGAAGCCCTGTGTCTCACAGAATCACAGAATCTCTAAGGTTGGAAAAGACCTTTAAAATCATCAAGTCCAACCATCACCCCAACACCACCATGTCCCACAAGCCTGTTCTCCACTCCCATTCACTGGCTGGAATAATCTGAAACAGCCTTGTCCTCCCAAACCTGCAAGAGAGAAGCACAGCCACAGCAGACTCCTAAAAATTACTTTGAGCTCTTATACAGTCACAAAATCTACACCCTAGAGCACAGGCATCAACACAGACCAGCCATGGTAGGACAACAAGCCCGCAGACTGCTCCATGGTGGCAACTGCTTCCACTTATCACGTATAAGAATCAAAATAAGTTAGCTGTATTAGTAATATATTAAACCCTGAATGATGCTGACCAATGCCTTTCAGTACTCCTGACCAATCTAGCCAAAGAGGTCACCAACCTACACAGTCGATGGCCCTCCTCCGTGAAAGACTACCTTGCTCACAGCAGAGATACCCGAGCAGGACAGATACCAGTCATCACGTTATGCTTATTTACACTGAAAGCAGCAGGATTTTTCTCTAGACCACTGGGTGATACATTGCAGCACATAGGACCTGGATGTAAGTCCCACTGAATGTTCTCTCACATAAAAGTTGGTGACCTTCAGAAAAAAGGCACCGTGAGCAGTTAAGACTGTAACTATTACAACTCCTCCAGCTCTATCAGTTGTTAAATACAAGTCATCAATTTATCACCAGATGAATTACCTGAGCCGCAAACGCTGTTTAGTAGCGGAGTCCCTTCAAGAATTTCTAATTAAGATAGATGATCCCTGATGAACGCTAATGTGGAAGTGTCTAGCTCCTTCCACTTTATTTAAAATGGCCGTAGACACTACGCAAAAGCAGAATAAAAAAGTTAGTGTACCAGCAACAGAAGAAATTGAACAAAAGATGACTATCATGGAGGATTCCCAAATATAATGTTTGAGAAAGTTCCAGCTCTTCGGGGTGAAAAAAATCCATCTGTATATTACATTTTATTGTTGTACAACAGATGCAATTCAATATTGAATTTATTGGAATTGTTGAGGAAACAGAAAGATGCAGTAGGAATTGAGTGCTAGGTCTCAACAGTGAAATTTTTTTTGTGCTGTGTGGCAAACTCACTTTAGAAAGTTTGGTTTCTGTTCATGTCACTCTTAGCATCAAACTCAGTACTGAGGCCAGTGATTCACACACTATTGCTACTGAAGACACTCAGTAAAAGTTATTTTGGGCAACTTTTGACATAGAAAGGGAGAACTCACTGGTCTTTTAAGTCTAGGTCTTGTTCTTAGACCTTGAGACTAAGACAAAAGCAGCAAGGCATTGCTCTATATCAGTCTAAGAAAAAAGAAGCAGTAAGATTTTAGAAGAGGGAAAAAAAAAATTAAGAAACTCAGGAAAGCACAAAACACTTGCACAGAAGAGGGTTATACTACTGTATAGATGTTTTGGTATTTTCCCTTGTGAACTTTGAAAAATCCCTCAATTAGACAACAGACAAGAATTTTAAAATTAAACACTATGACTTTGAAAAGCCTGGGTCGTACCCCATTCTGCTATGCCAAACTAGCTTTTAACAAAATTCCAAAATATATACTTGGAATGAAGAAAAACTAATAGGACACTTAGAAGCCTTAGGTATTTTTTAAGCATCAAAGATTTTAATTTTTTCTTTTGGTAAGCTGAAATTGTGGTGTCCTATGTATTTACCTGAGGGCTGAAGGTACTGAGAACCAATGAAAAAGACGGACTCTTTGACGTAAAAATCTTTTATACGGCTTTGTAGTTTAAAAAGAAAGAAGCAATGGAAGTCATGCCACAAATACACACATTCCTACAGATCTCTCTTAGATGTTGCCTCTGAAGGCCCGTTGAAAGTGAAAACGGGAAATGATCCAAACATGCTGTTTTCCTGCCATCTTCCCCACTACTTACAATCCCTTAGACATCCTACCCAGCAAACAAAAATTAAACCAGCTTTCAGGCTGCTCTAACCTGAGCTATTGCAGCGAAATACAGACGTGTAACTGTCTGGTGGATCTCGCGTTCGTTCCTCTGCTTACGCCGTTCCAGAGCCGCTAGAGAAGGCTGCCTCCCAAACCAGCTCTTCCCAGCACATCCTTTGGCTCACGCAGAGCCTGAGAATTTCTAGCTAATCCTCCCCTCAGGGTCTCTCAGGGCCAAACACGTGTCTTAAACTCAGAAACACTTCAGTTCCAAAACTGCAAGGAGGTGGAAAACAATACTTCAGGAAGTATATATCTTCTCAAAATTATCCAAAAGCCACAGTGTAAAGCCTCAAGATCCAAAGCCGTATTATCCTGAAAGCCACAGGAAACATTACCACAGGCTACAAATAATTTTAAAGATAGGAGATCTGTTTGTCAAGCTTTGTGCAAGCTGCAAACTCAGTTTCCACTGATCCTTACTCATTTATGAGCAAAGTAAATGCCGTTTCAACATAATATCACCCATCAAGTTTGCTGCTTATGCTAAAACTGGATTCTTTAGAGGATCACAAACTCCTAATTACTGGGAAAGTCAAAACCAACCCCAGATCTCTGCAACTTAGCTCCATCTTTCCTCTATCACAAGTCTTCTCAATATAAAGCTCAACTACTACCAAAATAAAATACTACCATTAAAATATATGACACGCTAGTCATGATCTCCCCCTCCTCTCAACAGGTAGAAATAAAGGCAAAAATTAATTATGCCAGTATTTTTGTGCTTTATTTACACTTCTTTACTGACTGCTCAGAGCTGCTACGGTGTGATATACTCTAAATATGAAAGTAGCTGCATCTGTGGGAGACTTAGGCACATCACCAAGCCAGAGGTATAGGGGCATGGTCTCACCCAAATGTGCTACGGCAAACACTTTACTTTTTTTGTTGACAGACATTACAACAGAACAACTCCAGGAACTGAAGGGGACTGTGTATGGCAGAGGGAGATGTTGAGACTATACAAAAGAAAAAAAAAAAAAAAAAAAAAAAATCAAAGGTTATTATTTTTACAGGTGGCAACTACATGATTGTCCGCCACCTTTTACCCTTCAGTCTGTTACATACTTTTCTCCTTTAAGTTCCTGGTACAGTTTCAGCTGTGAAGCTCAATGCCACAAACAAAAATTACAGAAACAAACCAACTTGCCCTAAAATCACCCCAGACAAGAAACTCTTTCTATCCACATTTTACGCATAAGGGAACTGAGAGCATAAGGATTAGGAGTCTCAAAATAACACTGATGGCAGAAGTAGGAAATGAACCCTGACTAAGTCAGCCTGTTGTGCCACGATTACTGAAGCATCCCACTCTCACTTTAATAAACCTGAATGATAAGAGGGGATCAGAGGAGTATTGGATGTTTTTTAAAAAAAAAAAAAGCATGCTCACTCTGCTTCTGTTCACTCTGCACCATATGAAAGTCCTACCTTCGTGTTGCACAGTGTAGGTGGCAAATAAAAAAAGATAAAGCAATGGAAAACAAGGCCTACAAGCGTTACTGTATTTTAAACTTATTAATGAAATCGGTTCCCATGAAGCCAAAGGGGTGATAGGACTGGCCAACCCAGAAAATGTGGGTGCACCTGCAGCTGGGCACATGCAAAGCTGGGACTGCAGAAGGACGGTGGCACGCTCTCATTTTTACATGGAGTTACTGCTGCAGCTCTACGAGGTTCAGCGGAGGGCCTTTCGTGCCACCCATCACAACAGAGTTCCAGCTGCTAATAACATCAGCTCTCAGAATTGCTTTTAAGCTGTTTTTGAGCCTGTATGGCATCTGCAAAAAGGTTTATTTTGGGGTGTAAAAATAGGCATGATTTTCATGCAGGCTCACAGAATTTACAAAACAAAAATGCTAGAGCAAATCCTCAGCTGGAACAAGCTGTCCTTCCATTTCAGTAGAGCTGCCTCCTCGTATTTACATATTTCCAGTTGCCCTGTCAGAGACATTGGCAACTACTGCTTTTAAAACAAACAAGAATCTCAAACTTTTTTTTTTGCATTTTCATTGACCTTAAATTAAAAACAAAACAAGCCCCACCTCCCCACTCTCCCCCCCCCCCCCCAAACCTAAACAATCCACTACACAAACCCAACAACCCACAATAAAGTCGGTATACTGATATTTCCTCCCCTGGCCAGTTATGTATCCAAGCTGCCATGCTCTGTCCCAGAAAGAAGAATAAGTTAATTTTAATTGAAATATCTTATAAATATTTTTTAAGGTCAAGGATCTAACCAATCATACTTCCATGACAATTGGGGGGGGATGGTGGCGAAGAGACAAAAATAAATTTGAAAATAAATTTGAATGGATTTGAAAAAAGAACAAGTTGAGGTAAGATTCCTTTGCAAACCTCCTGCCAAAGTTGAGGGCATCACAGCCCGCAGATTATTGTTTTGGTGTTTTGTTTTTCTGGGTTTTTTTTGTTTGGTTTTTTTTTTTTTTTTTTTTTTTGAAGTGCATTGTTCCATTTTGCAGTCATGCCCATTGTAGCTTTAACTTAGAATTCACCAGACACAAACAACCCCCTGTTTTTCTCTGTCACATCCAAAGCCAGTTAGAAGTCCCCTTATGGGAAGGATAAGATTTTACTTTTGCTGGCTCAGTAGAACTTTATTATGCAAAAGTCAGGCTAAGTCTGATCTTTTCACTACTGTCAGCCAGTACTTGCCTAAGTTGCACAAGAGTTTAAGAGATCAAGGCTCCAAAATACTTTAAATTGACCATAAGCAAGCAACAGGTGAGATTCAACATCCTTAGGAAAACAAAAATCCTTAATGGAACATCCACTAAATATTCTTTTATTTATTTTCCCACTTGAGCTCCAGGATCTCTTCTGACCCCAGCCTCACCTGAGGGGGAGCCACCTGAAGAAGCTCGGACAGCCAGGAGTCACTGACCTGTTCCAGAGCCGCAAGGCCAGTGAGCACCTCTCGGGTGCAACCTGCCTGTTGTCTAGAAAGGTATTTTGTAGGCCAAGGACAAGGATGCTTTGGGATTAGGAGAGGAATGTGAGATACCATAGCCACTGTTCCTGGTATTACTGGAGGTGGTGACATCTTTTTGAAATATGGTAATTTAAAAAATAAAATTTACTATGTTTTAAATGTATCAAAGGGATTAATGAATAATTCATTAGTATATGGATGGTGTGAGTACATCCTTGCACTTAAAGCAGACTAACTAATATCTGAAATAAATCATTACAAAAAATGAAAATGAGTGTTCCACTGCAATCATATATTATTCACATTGCATGATATTTATAGCCATGTTCAGCGTACAGCAATAAATACCTTTACGAAAACAAAAGTATCTAGATTAATTCTATGCTATTTAAGTAGGCTTTAGACCGTTTTCTAGATACATATGCAATTTTTAAAATGCACTTCTCTCTGGAAGCAGAAAAAAGCAAACTTGACAGATGAAGATGAGTATCTTCATTTTCAGCTTTTCACAAGAACCTTGTTACCTCTGTGCTGCCTATGTTAGATGCCAACCTAAACAGGATCCTGAAAATGTCCCTAAGGCGTAAAGTTTTACTGTACCAGATACACGTTATTTTGCAGACCTAACCCAGCCCCACGCCCCAGAAAAATATAATCAAACCACTCATGAAGACAAATAGGTCTTTAAGCCTTCTACTCCAAATACTTCCCCCCCCCCCAAATTCTACTATTTAAATACAAATGCAACTTTTAAGCAGTTCTCTGCAGTGTTTAATAAAACATGAACCAGTTCTCAGGCAATAAGAACAAAAAAAAAGAAAATATTTTCTTTTAATAGATATCAAAATAAGGATATGGGTTATTGAGGGTAGACTGAAATATCTGAGATCAATAACAAAAACACACGAGCATTTTACATTTCCTTCTCTCTTTTCTACAGCTTCAGTATCTGAAGCTTCCCCTTTCTCCCAGTCGAGTCAGCGAAAAAACCTCCTTTCAGCTAGATGAGGTCTTGCAAGAACACGTACACAATCAAGTTAACATGAATGTTCACTAAAAGCTCCAACAGGAATCTCTGCACTCTCACTCTGATCACCGCAGTGAAGATTCTTTAATTGTTGGGCTCTCCAATATTGCTACAAGCTGATTTCTGTTGAGATCTGTAACTGCATCTCTCAGCTTCTCTATGAGCATCTACATCTTCCTGCCACAAAATTTAAGCTGAACTTACTATAGCAAACCCAGAAATGAGCCAGTCTGCTCAGGAGCACCTAGAAACTCAAACTATAGTGTTTCAGCATTACCAACAACTAATTCCATACAGCATAGTCTCTCAAGTGTAATAAAACCCCCAAACCTGTTGAAACCTCATTGTATAATGGTAGTAAGCATTTCTCTTCCATTTATTTTTTTCCAACATGCGCCAGCATATTCAGCTCACTCCTGGCAACAGAAATTAAGCTTTGCTCCTCTATTTCCAGTGTTGCTTAGTCATGTTTGATTGAAAAACATGCATTCTAGACCAAATTTCATGAAATAGTAAATCTGAAACGAGGTTTACTTTATACTAAAATTATGCATTACAGTAGAAGTGCTGACATAAATTATAGCATTATTTCATGCATATAAAGCTTGCATTGTTTTCTGATTTTTTTTTTTTTTTTTTAGTATACTCAAGTAGGTGGGAATACACACAAATAGTCTGTTAGATTGCAGGAGTGTCCACACAGCATCCCAATCATTTAATTTTATCCCTTTCAGATTTCTGTAGTTAAACAGATACTTCAAGAACACATACAAGACCGTAGGAGTAATTAAGTTTACAGAAATTATCTTATCCTGACCCAATTCTTGTCACTCAAGTTCCGAAAGTGGGGAGTAAGTGGGAATTGAAAGGCGGTGTGTGGGTGTGGGTGTGTGTGTTGGGTTGGAACACAAAAACCAACAACCCTCAAAACTAAAAGACCCTACTTTTATCCAGGAGAGCATATTTATCCCTTCTCCTTTCTCAAAAGGACAAGAAAGTAAAAGGATATTTGTTAGAAGCAAGAGACAACAAGAACTTCTAGCCTTTCTCTGTACCACACTACCTACAATTTGGGCCCTTTCGTCAAGAGCTGGATCTTGCACGCACTTTTTGAAATTAAAACATCCACCTTCTCCAGTCATATTCAAGAAATAGAGGAGGTTTCAGCATCTGGAGTGGATACCTTTGCCTTAGAAAGAATGATACACAAAAGCTTTTCTCAAGTGGTGTTCTACCTTGGGCAGTAGCAAAAGCACAGAAACTCACTCATTGACACTTGCCTCTGTTCTGTATCAAAGACATTTGGATTCTGGTGTTTGCATTGGAAAAGGGCATCTTAAACGCTGAAGGAAAACCTAGAATCTCTATCAAAGCCTTCATAAAACAGCAGCTAGCATCCAAAAGGTGAAGATGTTGTTGGGACAGCTGGCATCGTGTGAAAAAGCCATGCCTCCAACTCACACATGTGTATGCAAGTATGAAATACAGTACATCATTTAAAGCAGGCACAACACAGAAAACTACCAGAAAACTGTAAAACAAAACAACCCCTTACCAATAGCTTTCTATGGAACTAAAAAAATTATTGTATCACTAAAATTATCTAGTCAGTCTTTCTTTACATCACTTCAGACAATTTAATTTCCTAATTCTTGTGTTCAACCTTAATATGCTTACAAGAGCATCTTTCTCATAAGAAGATACGCTTGAACAAAAAGTACCTTTCCCAGGGACATCTGATATTGACTAAAAGCCTCAGAATGCTAAAAGTTACCTATATACTTCGCTGTTCTGTTGCTTACCCTCGCTGCGTTTAAAAACTGTGCCACATTTCCAGTCTGAACTTTCAGCTTCCAGACACTGGGTCTTGCTTTTTCCTGATGATACAAAGCTTGTTCTCAAGTACCACCTCTTTGTTTAGGTACTCAGAGGCTTAAGCTATAAGGCAGTTTCCAAAAGGATTCCAATATCAAAGCACTGTTTTACATAGAGTTGCTTATGCAAGATCTTTTAATCAGTATTACTTATAAAGAACCATGACATCCCACAGGTCACACAAGCATCGCTGTTCCATGTGTATTTCAATATCCTTCTCTCTTTCCGGCTGCAAATAAGCTTGCAAGGAACAATATCCAAGGAGTCAATGTGAGCATCATTCTTTCACCAAATGACTTGACTTCAAGGACAGTTCTGCACTAGTAAAAAGAAACACAGTGGCACTACACACATTTCCATACACTTCCCAGGCAGGAATCTGCAGAATATCTGTGTATTTATTTGGTTTTAGCAAGGATGAACAATAAACTATTTCAGCATTTCTCTGAAATCAGAACATCTGTTATGTACCAAGAGACATGTCCTAAAAACCTACATAATGCTAGATTTTATTTTTCTATTAAGCAGCAAAGATGTATTTATGTGCATCAGCATGTCGGGGCTTATATATATATATATATATATATATATAAAATATATATAATATATATAATATATATATACACACACACACATACACACACACACATAAGATGAACATTAATCTGTTAAACATTGCCAGTAATCAAATTCTATACTTCCAACCCTAGCGCACAAGGTTTGTGAGCATTTTTCCGTCCATTTTAGGACACTAATGTTAGCACCGTTCAGTTGTCACTATTCTTGGTTACAGACACACAGACTGTACTTCAGGACCACTGTTTCTCAGCTAGATTGGAAACTGGAAGATGAAAAAACTCCCTGAAAGATTTGTCATTAAAATAAATCTCAGGATTCTCATGACTCCCTGATAGATGTTTTCTTTCTGCCATATCCTTCTTGTCTCTTACAGAACTTGTACCATCTTATGTATGACTTCTCTGAATAAGTAACTAGAGGAAAAATACGTAAGAGAAAAAAGCATGCTTACGGCAACTCTACTTCAAAAGAAGCAGAGCTTGCAATGGAAACGAGTTTAATCAATGACCAAGGATAGGGCAGTAAAAGGTGCTAGTCATCCTGCCCCTTCCCAAATCTATAGGGTGTTTGAATCATGCCTAGATTCATACACGTAAAGAAATGAAAGGTCTCTTGCCTTTGCTACTCTCCGAAAAACAGAGAGGATTAAAGAAGAGTTTCACTGCGCCGATGTGAAGGCCGTCTCTAGTCGTCACATCTGCACAGATGTGCACGCTCTCTGGACAGACCCTCTGCAGCCTGAAACCTTGTGCGATCGGGTTTTCCACATGAGCAGAACACTGGGCGCTGTGCCCGGGTGTGATGCTGTGCTGCGAACCTGTGCCTTTGCGATGGGCAGCGTGGTGCCCCACAGCGCCGTGCCCCACAGCGCCGTCGGAGCCAGGCTGTGGATTCCCCGTGACAGTCCAGCGGGCACCTGCGACAGCTCAGCCCCAGTGCTTTGCTGCTCCCTTTCGAATACAGCTGAAAGCACCTTCCCACTCAGAAAACAACCAACCAACAACAAAAAAAAACCCCAACCCACCCACACTTCTGAAAGCATGGATAGTAGAGACTTTAAGATTATTACATATAGTATAGAAAAGGTCATGAATAAGAACTGCTGACATTGAGATGAAACTCTATGCAGAGGTCACCAACAAAAATCCTTAGAGAATTAAATTAATCTGATGCCTTGAAAGTGATACCTTCCTAAGCTTTGATAACCTCCTTTAATTAAAGTTTTCCTTCAAGCCTTTAAACAAATACAGCTGAATGAAGTTGTGTTAAACTTCCTCAGGGGTTGTGTTGGGGAACAGGTACATTACAATCACAATGTTAAACAAATCTTATCATGAAGCAGAAATAAGACTTCCTAATTTATATATAACCTACCCTATTTCCTGTTTATATTGTGATTAAATGGTTTAGCTTCCATTGCTGTTGCTGCTTGCACTAACGCATCTTTTTGGTAGGAAAATGTTTTAAAATTTTTTTTCTTTTAAGAAAAACAAGAAGAGAGAATGATTATCCAGCTATTCTTCAAACTACACGCGTGACAAAGGGCACACTAAAAAAACTTCAATGATCAGACGACATGATATGAGCATAGAAAAAAAATGACAAAAATGAGCCACACAATTGTGACTTACAGGAGACATTTCTCTAGTTGGAGTTTGTTTTAATGTTATTATTTCTAACAATCTTTTCTCTGACTTTTTGTTCCCCCAGATGTTATTTCTTCCCCTAGATTTTTGTTCTCTCCCAAAAGTTTAATTAAAAATACAACAAACACCCTAACATTTTGAAACTTTTTTCCTTGACTCAAGGAAAGCTGAATACTGGGTTTATTCACGCTTGCATTCAGCAGATACTCAGTTAGCTTATTTTCTGCCCTTAAATTCTGCAAATAGGTAGCATTAGTACTGAGCAATTCTGTCTCAGATGAAAACTGAAAATTAATCTGTACAATATTTATTTTTCCCCTCTCAGCTGGGGGCTTGGTTTCACTAGACAGCTTGTAGCAGTTTCTGAATTCCGAGACTATTGTCCCGCAAGTCCTGTGAAACTCCCAACACCTTGCCAGGTTCTCACATCCCCTGGGCTGCGCAGTTAAAAACGTTCCTGGCTCATGCTGGAAACCTGAGATAACATTCGTTATAGGAATGTATGCGAGAGGAACTGGAATTCTGCTGAGCCCCTTAAGTCCCCTAATCAAAGTGACAACACATCCATAACACCAACACAGCATCACTAGTGCTGGCTGAGAGCGTAATAACGTGCATTAGATGTCCTATAACTCAGCAATCATAAAAGAATTTGTAGATATGTAACAACCTGACTTTACGGAGAGAGGCTCTTGTAGTTCAAGTTGAACAACAACAGCCTTTCAGATGACATGACTGCTTGCACCAAAACATTGCTAGCCCTAATATCACTAAGTGGGGACCAGGACCTGCCTCAGAGCATCTCCCTCTCAGCATCCCACGTTCAGGCCCTAGTTGCAAGCACTCCCTAGAGAACAAGAAGCTATTCTCTGCCTGTTCCTCACCAGTGCACAAGTGCAGAAAGAATGAACATAAAAACAAATGAACCAAAAAAAAGAGGGAATAGGATTAAAGCTACAGCTAAATCAATGGAAAGGAAGCTGGTACCTCTGAAAACTTTAAGCTTCTGCCTCCTGTCCATCTCCAGAGCAGAAAAGAAACTGTTTAAACAGAACTGACTCAGGACTTTCACAGGGGAGATGCTAATAACTTACAAACAAAAAAAACCCAGCACCAAAGCGCATTTGAAAGCATGATTACTTGGAGATGAAGAAAGGCATTTAAACAAACAAACAAAACATTTTAATTTGGAAGCTTTCAAATTTCTCCTGGAAGAGGAAATCTTTTCCCTAGTGGTTGTGTCCTGGCTGCATGTCCACAAGGGACTGGCAAGTGCCCACCTGTGGTGGGAGCTGGCTGCGCTCCTCTTACTCCTTACTCCTTCCTCCAGCTCAGGCCTGAGCTCTGGTCCTGCACCCTCCCTCCCATGCATGCCCCAGCCTCCTTCATCCCCACGGCCCCAGGAAGAAGCCCTGGGCAGAGGTGCCAGAAGGACCTGCAGCACTCCCCACCCCTGCAGGACCCCTGATGTGGCCAGGCAACCAGGACAAAGAGGCGCCCCAAATGTCAGCCCTTCTGCAGGACAGCTTCTGTGGCACCAGGATCTGTTGTCAGAGCCAGTGATGGCAGCTTTTGTACCATCCCTTGTATAAGATCTTCATAAAGGTCCAATTTTCTCCAAAATGATTAGCTCTACACTTAGAGAATGCCAAGAAAAGAAAGAAAAGGCAACAGTGATAGTTGCCTCTAATTGCTTTTGTTTTCTTTTCTGAATTTCCTCTCTTCTTCTACCCAACCTCCAACTTGAAGAGTCAGACACAAACACGTACAAACACTACATGCGGTATATATATACTGCCTGATTCTACATAGGGTGGTATCTTCAGATACCAAACATACACATTTTTTAAATGGTAAAATGTCTCACCTGACTGTTGCAGATATTTCATCTCCATAAACATTTTGCAAAACCTGTAAATGGTCTAACCAGATTAGTAGGACAGGAGGAACATCTCACAGAATTTATTACTTCTTGCTGGGGGTCAAAACATGACACTGCTTTTATTTCACCACTCTAGTGCACTGTCTAAATCCAACCTGGAACAAAACAATGTCAGATAGAAAATTTATGATTATAAATAGCCAGGGAACAATATCCTAGACAGTACTTCCCTGTCCATAAAGAATTGCTTCCTGGGCAGTAACATCCTTGAGTGTTTCCCTCTCATTACTTATTTTTGTGACTATTAACACCACACAGACAAGAACTGTCCTCCAGCAGAATCTCACAAGTGGATGTTGTTTCTTGGATGTATCTGCAATACAAGTTCAGCCAAATGAATAGAAACAGGCAAATTAATCTCAGAAGGAACTTCATTAGGATAAACTTCGCTCTCAGCTTTCTGATGTCAATTGAAGCAACTTCTTTCCTGTAACAGGGCTGGTACAACAGAGCAGAAATTTGGTTGACAACTATGGATGAGCAACAAATAAGGTTCAGTTCCTGCCACCAAAAGCATTTTTAGTGTGAACGGGCAAATGTTTCTGCTGGATTTGAGAGATGTCCCCAAGAGTTTTAGCAATTAGTTGGCTAAGCCATCCCACGCTGGGCTGCAGAGCTGTGGCTGTCTGGTACTGCCTGATGATCCCATCGCTCTGCGAGAGAGGATGCCACTCAGCTCTGCCACCAGGGGCTTTCATCCGCTTACTTTAATAGGGGGAAAGTAGCTTTACCAATGAATTTTATAGCTTGATTTGCAACGCTGCCCTGGGAGAAAAAAAGCTGGAAATTTGCACAAACTGTTCGAAGAGTTTTAATAGCAAGACATTACAATAAGCTTATTAAATAGAAGCCTGTGATTGAGAGCGATTGCATAGCTTCTGTTGTCTAGGTAATTAACAATATTGCATGGAGGGACTTGCTTGCAACACATTTAAGACTTTAAATATTTGCAAAGCATTCCCTCTCTTCTTACCCTGCCCAGACCTAATCAGCTGTTATTGCTGTTCTTTATTACTTGTTAAGCACCTTCCCCATGCTTGGTGCCTGCAGGATCCTTCCTAGCAGAGTGAAAACAGCATTTCAGCTGTAAGGAGTATAAAGAGGATTCTTTGTTCAGGCTAGAGGAGACGCAGAGCCTCTCAACCTCCTCACTCCTTCAGCATGGCTCTTGCTGCTTCATGTCACCAGCCAGGGCCTCCCCCAACCACGGTCTGACCCCCACGCTCCTGGAAGGGACCAAGAACCATGCTGTGCTGGCTCCCCATCAGCAATGGGACATCAGATGGAGACATGGCCCCCACCTGGCGCCGGCGGGTGACAGCTGCATTGCCCTCTCCTTACGGGTATCTCCTGGTGGGTGCAGCTTTGCCAGAAGAGCTGAACACGGTGTTTGGTAGACAGCTACCCCCACCCTATAAATGATTGTCACCTTTCATGCATTACATTCCTACACATTCAGATTTTCTCCCCCACCCCACCCCCCTTTATTATGAACATGTGTGATGACTCTTAACTGGTAAACTCAATTAATAAACCTGTATAAAGATAATAAATCCATACAAAGATATTCAAAGTTTTCTGGTTTCTTGGCCATTTTGCTGGACATAAGAAATAATTTTCAATGCAACTTTTAATCAGCTCATAGAACTCTAGTTTCCAAGAGAAAAGATGTTTATGGGCTGCCATAAACCCAGGTGCTCAGTCCTAAAGACTTAATTTCCTTAAATAATCAGACATCAACAGAGCTTTTAGATTTGTGTATCCCATAAAAGGGCTATTAGAACCTTTGAAAAGTTTTTATTTTCATCTTTAAATATATTTGCAGAAAAGACTTTCGAAGCCATAATCCCTTATTTTTAAAGCTGCTTAGAGCAATACCAAACACGCTTTAGTTCTTGCGGCAGGAGAGCCATCAGCCAACGCTGCAGAGACGGGGAGCCCTGCGCTGCTTTGTGGGCAGTGCTGCCCGGGAGGGCAGAGCCAGTAGCAGAGCCTTTGGTAAAGAAGCCAGAAGTAAAGATTCAAGCAGGCAGCAGAGGAGGATTGCTTTAGCTTTAGAAAAGCTTGACCCAGGGCCAAAGCTCACTTACAGCATACCACGTGTATCCTTACACCTATGGTTGTAAACCAGACCTAGAGTAGTTCAAATAACCTGCCGAGATTAGGGGTTTTTCTCCGGCATTCCTGCAGCTGCTGCTTTTGATCATTGTTCCACATGAAGCCCTTAATTCTTGAGGCACTAACTGAAAGGGGAAAAAAAACAACTGTCAAAAAGCTAATCAATCCAGAGAGATGAATGTCACAATAAATTAACTAGTACTTAAAGTACTCATTCTCTGACAGTCTGTCACATACCAATACAGGATACACACCTGACTGCAGTAGACTGAAATTTTCCTTTGACACAAACAATTCCCTAGGATTTTTCACTTTTCAGAGGCTCTCAGCACAATAGAAAGGGAAATAACAACCCTGTATTACATCTTCATCAGAAGATTAAGCAATCTGCTTTGTCACAACCCAGATACAATACAGCCACACTGTTCCTCTTTTTGGTCACGTATTGACAAAGACACACACAGAGACAGGAGGGATAGGCCGTCTCTTTTACCCTCCATACTTTTATTTTTGCAGAGGACCCATCTTAAGGCCCCTTCATTTCTTTGTCTCCACCTGCTTCTGCTCCCTTTGAGAACACCTGGTCCTCCTCCCTTGGCCTCAATAAATTCTTCAATTTACCCTGTAACCTGCACTCCCCTGTCATGCAGCAGGGCTTGGCCCTTTCCTGCCCTCACCTCTTCCCCCCGCAACCGTTTTTTGGGAAAAAAGCTGTTGTCAAACTGCTGCTATTTATAGGGGCTTCCAGTCCTTCCTCTGCTCAGTGGCCAGAGGAGACAGCAGACAGCGCTTCTGAGTGGTCATGGGAGAAGATGCCGGGAGTCTCACCCATCTCCTGTCTGCCAAATTGCATCTGTGAGACTGTTCCCAGCCCCGGGCATAAAACAAAAGACATATTTCTTGTAGGTCTGGAGGGACGGTAGACTGGTTAATAAGAGTATAACTCGGTACATTTACCGCATGCCGTATAAAAATAGCTGCATCAAACACCTGACTTGTGTGAATGCTATCCTGAGAGCTGCTTCTTGCAAATGGCTTTTCAAAGAGTATTTTATCAATGCTTTCTTTGCTCAAAGAGAAAACAACACACAAAAAAACAGTTTTAAGAACATATTACATGAGAGATTTGAGAGTAGGCACTATCTACACCTAGCTATTTGTTTGTGACCTCAAGATGCTGCCAAATGCCCTTGAGAAAACAATCCCACCCAAAAGCACAACATTTTGGTTTCAAATGCCAGAGAAGTTTCAGGGTTCTCCATTAAAAATTCATTATATTTGACATACTTTATTAAAGTTTGACTGTCTCCAACTGGAGTGTTTTCAAGGTGTGCCCTTTTACTACACATTGCATTTTTATTCATTTCTTTCTATAGTTTGACAATTAAATCATTGTTCAGCTTCCAAAAAAAAGCTGACATTTTTCTGGAGAGGATTGACACCAACAAATAAGTATGACAACTTTCCCACTGTTGCCTCTGTCACATGTATTCTTGCTGTCACTACCATACGTACCTCCCCCTTTGCCATCAGGCCTCCCTAAATCTCTCATGCATCTTTCAGCGCAGTTCAATAAAAACATCTCCAAATAGGTGTCATCTCTGACCAGCCAGCGTGAAACAGGCTCTGCAAGGTTCTGCTTCTCTTAAATTGCCAGAAGATGCTCCCAGGTCTCAGTCATTACAAATCTTCCTTTCAACTCATTTATAGACAAAGACTGGTGCAACCACATAGTTTTCATTACCTATACACTCAAAAAGAGGTATATACACAGATACCTGCCTCACCCTCATATGCCCAGCCATGTTAGAGCACCTCAGCAACCCATGAACTTTCCTAGTCTTGGCTTCATGTATAATTCAGATTCTAGGAATCCTTCCTCTCCTTTTCCAGCACTGGAACAAACTGCAATGCTGGGATTTTTTTGTTTCTCCGTTCATAAAAACCACAGTAGTACACAGCAATCTACTTCAAAAAAACTGAGGTCTGTTTCTAAGGTGCTACGTAAATTAGATTGTAAGTATCTCCATATTTGAAGACAATATACAAAGAACAGAGCAATAACAGGCAAAAAAACCCCAACATATCTGGCCAAGCTCTAAGCTGAATAGCATTAATGACAACAATACATCAGAAAACATTCAAAAGCAGTTTGCTGTTGCTCAAGCGTCACTTTTCCATTGTGTTGAGGATCAATATGTCTTCCAAATGGCTTGACAGCCACACCAAAAAGATTAGCATAGAAGTTAGTTTCACTTGAAAGACAACCACAGAAGATTAATTTGCACCGGGGACTCCAGCGCACCTTCACATTTCAGAACAAGAGCCTAAACATAGAATGCAGAGCAGAAAAGCACTCTCCTTTGGGCAACACGATTTTTGTCAAGTTAGAGAAACTTATTTGACCTACAGCTAATGCTACTTAGCTGAGAGGTAACAGGTGCATAAATTAAACATGTTACAGCACCATTTTAGCATGGCAGCAGTGATGCCAGTACCCAAACTACCTTGGTCATTTCCATCATCCTTCGTTAGGACATCTCTCTCCAATTAGAAAGAGGTGTGCAGTGTGTCCTGCTGGAGCCTCAGAAGTTACAGAGCTAGAATACAGTTGGCCAGCTTGGAAAATATCACTGACTTTCTATAGTTTAGTTCTTCTCATAAGGGCTTTTTGTTGCTGTTTTTTTAAAGCAAAAAAAAAAAAAAGAAAATTTTTTAAAGTCTAAGGTGCCCACCTCTAAGCAAAAAACATATAAAACCTTCTGAAGGGCAAGTAAGCATTCAGCTCAGAAAAGAAATAAAGGGCAAAAATCAAGACAAAATTAACTGGGACCAATCTGGGAGGAAATCTTAATTTCAAAATGTTATTTCAACTTTTTATCCCTGCTTCAGGTAAGGAATTTAGTTAAGTGATGGGGAGATACACAAAAATTTGCAAAGTTGACCTACATCAATCTTTTCTGCCTGTAATTGTCAACACTTCATGGCAGAAATCATCGTTTTTTCTCTTTGTGTCACTAAACAGATGACAGCCTCAGTCATTATTATGCATTTTGCGGTTCTAAAATTCTGCTCTTAGTAAGAATACCAGAACACCAGTAATTCTCACACAGGAGAAAGTCAGTGGAGAAAGGCACTGAATCTCTATGGCCAGCCTTCTAATTTCCAGATGACTTCCACAGACTTTCAGCCCCCACTGCATCAGGTCCTTCCAGCATCTTGGCCAGTCTGAGACATTTAACAACTATCCCTACTTGAGCTTGGAAGAGAATTAAAGGCTATTTCTGACTTCCAGAGAAACAAAGTCTTACCCTTCCCTTCCAACACAGGGTACTAGACAGTAATATAAAGTCCTTACACTTTATAGGTTATAGATATATCTATGTAACTTATCTAACTAAGCCTTAACTTCTTCAGGACCCTTCCATGTTTCTTTTAGGACTTGATAGGAGCTCTAAATGTGCTCCAGATAACACAGCATATGAACACAAAGTGTGCACACGTTCCAAAACAATGAGTTTTGCTATAACCCAGTCCTGTGCTGTAGCAAGACTTTGAGTGTGAATAATGCACTCAAGTCCTCCCAGCTTCTCTGGGCTAAGAGTGGGATGTGGAAAGGGAAACAGTATCCGTTGTGGGATTTTTTTTCATCTCTTTACTATAGATTAAGTTTGCCACAAAAGAAATGCTTTATGGTTCCTTGCCTGTTGCCCACATGCAATAGATAGCAGTTGCACAATTGCCGGCGATATGCAGAGGACTGGATGGGGACTGATAGGCAGTCTCTTTCATCAATACGCTCATATGACTATTGGCATAAACAAGCAAAAGAAATAAATGAATCCATGTGTTTTACAAGTTTTAATTTGTAATGCATGCGTGGTTAAGATTAGTTCGGACTTGGTTGGGTTTGATACTGAAGAACCAGAGTAGTTGAGAGCATGGACAATAGCTGATTTGCCTATGACAGACAAGTGAGACCTACACAGGTCTTGTACATGGGTACACTTGTACCTGCTTTACTGCACTCAGGTCCAAATTTGAGAAGGAAAAGTACTAGTCTCACCATTCTCTGCACTTTTGACATTGACATAGGCATGCATCATACGGCACGTCAGGTATAATACATTGACTTGCCCTGCTAAAAGGGCAAGGAGAAACGCTTTATTCCAGACATTACCTTTTCCACCAAGGTGCAAGCAGAGACCAAGACATTCTAGTAGAGGGCAACTGAGCAAAACTGAAGTTTGCAAAATGAAACATTTAAAATTTTGGAAACTGAGGGGTGCACTTCCATTACTACTACCTGGTAAAAATCCAGTGAATAAAATATTACTACTCTGGTAAGTACAAAATTTCTTTTAGTAGTTCTACAGAACCTCTTACAAAAATTCCAAATACATAATGAAACTGGCATCCATAGTGCACCATTTAGAGGCTCACCTCATCTTCTCTAATACTGTTGTTTGGCCATGCCTTTCACTTGCTATAATTTCACCTTCTAAGGAGGAATAGTTTGAAAGAACCCAAAACATCCCTAAGAAGATTATAAATACAAATTTTCTGATAGTCACCAGGTCAGAGCACACACAGATTTACATGTAAAAGAAGCAGCATCTAGCACTTGTAGGTCAAGCAGACATTTCCTCCTTAATTTTCATCCATTCCTTAACTTGGGGACTGGCTTTTTTAAAAACAAAGAAGTTAGGAAGAAAAAAGGCAGGGTTTTTTGCCCCTGACAGAATATTTTGAAACAGTGAGTACATATTCCTGCATTTCAGAAAATTAAGGTATTATTTTTTGAATACATACTTTCATATTCCTTGGGTCAGTTACTTTAGAATAGCTTGTCAGGTTCTGCTTTCTAATGGAAGGATCAACATTACCAAAAAGTCCCAATAGAGCTAGAATGCATCAGAAATTATTACCCTGTATTAAAAAAGGCTAGAAGTAGAAAATGAAAAAAAAAAAAAAAAAAAAAAAAGAGAAATCTCACCCTCTGAGTGGGCAAATATAACCTAGTTCCCACCCCTTTCCCCAACTGTGACATTCCCTTTCACTGGCAGAGGAGCACTAAATGCACCCATGGTAAGAAAATTTGTTACCTTCTGGAAAAAAACATGTTCCTTTATTTTAACATATGGCCATCAGACTTCAGTTTTGGAAAATATACAGTGATACAGTATATATAGTACTGGTGGGTAGTATTTTAGTGCCACTCTAGCGTGTTAAATATTTAAGTAATGTAGGTATCATCCTGTTTTGTGTACGTTTTCACAACAGATTGTTTGTTATCAAACTCAAATTTTCCCAGAAAGAGACAGTTGTCAAGTATACACACATAAAACAACAATAAGCAGCACAAGAAACAGTCCAGCAGACTTCAGGATGTGCTCTGCCATTTCTCTTCACTTATGCACATATTGAAGATCAATACAACCATTTACCTGCCATAAAGCTGATACTGTCAATTAATATTATCTATCTGCTGCTACATCCTTCAGATACACTTCCCCTTAGCTGGGGAGTACGTACAGGCACATAAAGCACCCTGGATTCAGCTGTCCCTTGAAGAGCTCTCCCCAACCCAGACCTTGCAGTGATCATCATTCCAGCTCCCTGCCCGCAACCTAAAAAGCTGCTGCAGATTATCTACCTTTGGGATGAAAGATTCAAGCCATCTCCTTGATCTCCATCTCCATCATCAACTTCTCTTTACCAAAAGCATAGTTAGGCCTCCGATATAAGATTAGTAATACCATATTCTATACCTGCCATGTCCCCAAACATTACAGCTTTGAACTGAGCCTGTTAAAACACCTGAAAAGAAATGGTTGCCTATCTTCTCTTACAGGTGATGGACAACAAGTAGCTTTGAAAAAACTTAAACATTAACGCAATAATTTCATTAATACAAACTTTCTTATTGGTGAAATATTGGTCAGCCTTTGTGCACCACACCCTCCATAAAATGCAGACATTTTGTTATGCTCTGCTACTTAAGAAAAAAAGCTTTTTTTTTGTCACTGATGTATACAAACAGCAGATGGAAGTTAAAAGGGACACATTTAGATACAGGGTATATATCACTGCCTCTTACAACGACTTAATGATCAATTAATATTTTATGGCTTGGGACCATTTTCCAGCATGATTCGCTTTTTTTAATAGCTTGTATTTGCAAACAGTACTTTAAACATTAAACGGCCTCATGCATGTATTCTATTCCTTTGCCTCTTACTATAGACCAAACATTATTGGCTACAGACTGCAATTAAGGCCATACCTATAGTTAATAAGACAGTTGCCACAGTTCCCTAAATGAATCCTTATCTGGAAGCTACTCTTCAGCAATTTTAGCTGCACACACAAATGAACAGATTATGCTCACTTTGTAAGCATGTGCTCCACGACTCTGTTGTAGATAGAGTACAGTTTGGCCAATTTGTCTACAACACAACACATACCATGCTTGTTTTTCCAATCTGGACACAAGCGGGTAACATATTACATCCTACAGCAACGTAGCAAGTGACACAAATGAAGTACCACAAAACTGGATCCATGATCGGGGTTGTTGAGTCTGGACAAGAGGAGGCTGAGGGGAGACCTTATTGCTCTCTACAGGTACCTGAAAGGGGGTTGTGGCGACAAGGGTGTTGGTCTCTTCTCCCAAGTAACTAGTGATAGGATGAGAGGAAATGGCCTCAAGTTGCGCCAGGGGAGGTTTAGATTGGATATTAGGAAAAATTTCTTCACCGAGAGGGTGGTCAGGCATTGGAACAGGTTGCCCAGGGAGGTGGTGGAGTTGCCATCTCTGGAAGTGTTCAAAAAACGTGTGGATGTGGTGCTTCAGGACATGGTTTAGGGGACGCGGTGGCACTGGATTAATGGTTGGACTTGATCTTGAAGGTCCTTTCCAACCTTAGTGATTCTATGGGCACCGACCTACTTGCAAACGAGTAAAAGTTCTGCCATTTATGTGACGACATCTGTGCACGATCAGACCTCAAATGACTTCAGGGGGTGCAGGGCTGGCCACTGCTTAGTCTTCTGTGATTGGTCTTTGGAGGCAAGGAAACAAACCCCAAGAGTGTGACAGCCATAAAACCCCTATGCTATGCCCAAGAAATACATCCTTTTCAAAAATATGTATTATTATTATCTTTCCTATGTCCAGAAGACCATGAGTCTTACTCCCTCCTTCATGCTGGAACCAAGGTAACTCCAGGGGCTGCAGCAGCCAATTGGAGAGCGAGGGCAAATTCATACCTCTCATGTGAAAAACTCATCAGGAACGTACAACACGCTAAAATAAAGAATCAAGGTCAGACTATTCGCTGGTATGCAACATGCTTCCTGGGCTACTGAAAGGCTGTCACACTCCTCTGTTTTTCCCAAAGGCATACCACCGCTGAGGTGGCATGTCACAGATGAAAAGCTTATGGTATTCCTTTCATTTCACTTAGAGGCATGCTATGCAACGCAGCAACCCTAACTGCGAAATACCGTCACAGATCGCATACATCGATCAAGCATATAGTGTTACTGGGCAACTTAGAATTGCAGGAGCCATGAAAAGGCTAAGAAACTGGGGGAGGGAAGAACATCCACGTGTCTGTACATTTTAGGTCACACATACGGTGGATTAGCTGCATTTGGCATATGAACTTTCAGCAGAAGGTTGCTTATTTCACACTTGCAGTTATGTTAAGCACAGTTGTTTCTTATGCCTACTAAAGAATTGTTTAAAAATCCTCTTCCTGATTAGGCGGTAAAGCTGAGACATAAGAAACCAGAGAGCTTATATAGAAAACTTTACATCAAGAGCGCTTAGGTTAAACACGGGTCATATACAAGCTAAGTACAAAGACAAAGAACAACTGCAAAGCCAGATAGCTCATTAGAGCCACGTGGAAAACACTGAACTTGGCAGAAGTCGGTGATGAAACTCCTCTTAGCATCGCTGATGCTTTAGGTGTGGTTGTGGAAGGCCTAACACCCAATGGGGAACACCCTACTGCTGTTAGTAAATCCTGGCACAATTCTCCACAAAAGGCAGCACTTTGCCAACTCAGTTATCTGGGGAAATAGAATAAGGTAAGTCAGATTATGAAAGAAACCCACAAAACAACCAACACCTTCCCCACACAAACCACCCACACTAACAGCACAAAACACAGATAACGTTAGGCGTAAGACTTACTTAATGCATACACCTTTGAAATTATGCATTTGCAGCCACCTCTAAAGAGCAGAGGAAACCTCAAGTGCAACCAGGCGAAGCAGCCTTTATGCAGGCTGCATTCCACAGCTAGCAACCCCCCACTGCAGCTGGTGCTGCTGGGGAAAGGCTTAATGCATTCCTAACATCAGAGGTACAGAAAGATGGCTAGTTGCGCTAGACCCCATCGCCACCCCCTCTTATTCCACAAGCTGCCCGTTTCCTATGAAGGAAGCACCAGCATCATGTCCCGTGTGGGTAGCTGCTGCTGTACTCAAGTCCTCCCAGGGCAGAGCAGGGAAGAGAAAGTGGCAAAGTGAGAAGAACTTCAGGTCCTGGGGATAGGGGCTGCTGCAAGGAGTTGTGTGGGCAAGAAATCCTACCCATCACAAATCCGAACCTGCTTGTACAGTGTGCCCTGTCCTGCAGCCTAAAACAGGAGCCAAAACCTTTTCATGTCCCTGATCCTGAAGGGACCACTTATGAGGCCAAGACAAGTAAGAAAAGCTTTGCTGCTTTTCTCCCATAACATTCTATTTAGAGTGGGAACACCTGCCAGCTTGACTTGTATCACCTAGAGATGCCCCATCCTCAAAAGCAGAGAACCAGCTGGCAGGCAACCAGTATGACAAATGATACAACTTAGAGGAATGGAGAAAAATATCACAGGCAAAGGCAGAAAAAGACTAGAAGGGAAAGTGAAAAAAAGTAGAAAAGACAGCATAAAGATGTGGAAAACATCCTTTTTTTTTTTTTTAATTACACCGTGCAGGTGCTGCAAGAACCACAAGGATAGTTTCCATATGAAATGAGGATTAAATATTAAGACCCTCAGACACGTTCACTGTGACATATGAAACCAAACTTTTGCAAAACATTCACTTCCCATTAATACTGCCAACCAATGGTTGTTGCTACAGCATATGAAAGCTTCAGAAGACTTGCACTCTCCTCTTACAGCAAGTCTTCAGATAAAAACACTGACAAGTCTGTCAGCAACCTGTGTTCTCAAACACACACACACACCACTACCCAGCCTACAATTAAAACCACTTCAGTGTCATTAAACACGTTTGAAGCACAGCTCAATGAAGAATTCTGCGCTCACAGAAGGACTTCAATCCTCCAGAAGAAAGAAGCCAAGTGAAAGACGTTACTTCAATACCAAGCACCGTACACAAGCAGAACTCTGATTTTCACGCTCTTCAAAAACGTCACAGGAGAGAACTGTTGAGACTTTAAATAGTGCATATTCACAGATCTCAACAACTTCTCTACAAAATATTAATAACCCCACTCAAATGATTAGAGGAAACTCCCCATCACACAGCAGCAGCAGCCCTGAGAAGCAGCATGCACCACTGCTACTTAGAAAGATCCCATGATCCTTTAGCCATAAGGAAAAAAATTTTAAAAAATGAAAAAGTTTATAATCCAAGACAGCTTTTGGCTTCTAAGCTCCTCTTAAGCATATTATATCAAATATAACCATTAAATCTCACCTGTCTCCAAATATTTTCAGAGAAAAAGGAGATCTACAGACAACTAAAATGATATTTTTACACTAATGAACAAATACATATTACTAGTTATTCTTCTGTAATGGCACAAATTATATAAAAGAATCTTGTGGAGTCCACACATGCTCACTTTCAAGCTTCAGAAACATTCATGAAGAGGAGGTCAAAAACATCTCATGCTTCAGTTAAACTGTGTGCAGTCTTTCAGATACTGTTGCTTAGCTGCAAAACCTGTGTTACAACTAGAAAGAAAAAATTGAAGGCTACGAGATTAATTATAAGGCTACAAAAACCCATAGATAAAATCGCTTGGAAAAGTAAGTCGAAGAAAAAGTGGGCTGATCCAAATGAACCGTAGGACGCTCTCTTTATGGGGGGAGAAAGGGACCAGCGCTCCTCCCTGCCAGCGTGCCTGCCAGCCTCCCGGAGCTGAAGGCTGGGGAGAACCTGCCACCAAAGGCAGGCAGGGAAAGAGGAGGTCCCTGGAGGCTAGTGACCCGCCTTCACCAGCTGCTAAGTGCCGCTCGGAAGTGGGGTGACAGACCCGGGGGGGGTCCTTCGTTCAGCACCGCATCCCTGTGCCTTCTTGCCATAGATGACGGCAAGGTTACAGATCCGATACGCAGCACTCTGGGACCAGACCTACCCATAATCGTTACCTAGGATACAGTAGGGAGATAAATGTAAGCCCTCGCTAACGGAATAGGCATGTGTGAATGCAACGATGCTTCTCAGTTCAAATTTACATCCAAAGTACCACTGACTATGGCAGCAAGGAATGAATTTTAGAAGCTTTAGTGTAACATATTAAAACCACAGCCATGCTCTCCCATAGGTCTTAAGCGTGCGTTTAACCACAGCATCCCAAATCTGATTTGTTTATGTGAACTCTAGATCAGATGATGAATGTCTTCACTCCTTGAATTGAACAGAATCTAAACATTATTAGGTGTACTTCTACTCTCTTGCTTTTATTTTGGTCAAGAAAATCCCCACATCTCTTAGAACAGGAGTATGTACCACAAAGCATACTGATCAATTGAATGAAAAAATCTAGGTATTTTCTCATATGGTGGAAGAGGTACATAAAGCAAGGGTTGCGAGTACACCGGTTAGAAATTAGGTGGGGTACCCATCCAAAAAGGTTGTTACCAGAAACCTTAAAAAGCAGCAATATAATATAACCTCTGGTGTGATTTTGTCAATAAATGAGGCTGTCAGTAAATGACAACCATAAGGAGTCTGTAAGGCTTGGCTACCGGGACTGAAACACGAATGTCAGGGTTTTTTTCATGTAGGTGTCTCATAATTGGTGCTTCAATACTTTATATATTTAGTAATAGCTTGTGTTCTAGCTTATCAAGGGTACATTTTCAATAAATAGAAACAGTGTTATTTATTTATGCCTTCAGCAGCATATAACAGCTGAAAAGAAATCAGCAAGATGTATTTGGAGATAAAGACGAACCAATGAGACTTCTCTGATGAATTAATTCTAACTATAGTCTAAAAAAAAAAAACCAACAAAACCCTCTCATCAGTTCTACAGACAGATGTCTTTCACTTTTCTTGGCAACATCTGGGAGTGGCTAGTAGCAGTGACAGGACACTGAACCTAACAGACCACAAAGCTGGTCTAAATAAATCCCTGTTACAGTGATTAGTTTTACCCAAGAGATTAACGTTACCTTTATCCCTGCTCATACACATCTGGCTTTAGCAGATTACTGCAAAGAAAAAGTGTTTTTGGCAACAACGTTCTACATAATTTAGCCTTTGCCACTCACAAATCTGTCATTCGTTGTAAAGAGAAACCACGTTTAGCTTTAAATAATTAATCAGATACTCAAAATAGCACTTCGTATGAAATATTTAGTAGCTTCACGGGGCAGCCATGACAAGTGCTGTGTTCGGTCTTACATATGACTTCACAAACAGAAGCCGTAATTCTCCTCTTCTTTTCAGGTTTGTAAGTCAGAAACGCCAGTGAGTTCAATAGCTACAAAAATCAGGTGAGATCCAGACAGCACCAATCCCACGTAAATTGGGAAGAATTGTTCTTTCTATGTTTACAATTATTCCTCCTCAAAACATCTATTATATGTTTCCTTTTAGGTCAAATTGGATGTAAGCACCTGAAACTCCCATATGGCATCTGGTAGAAAAAGAAATATAAGAACAAGCTCTTGTATTGGGTTTGCCTGGCAAGGTTTTGGTAGCAGGGGCTGCCCGGGTGGCTTCTGTGAGGAGCTGCCAGAAGCTTCCCCGGTGTCCGACAGAGCCAGTGCCAGCCGGCTCCAAGAGGGACCCACCGCTGGCCAAGGCCGAGCCCATCAGCGACGGTGGCAGCGCCTCTGGGGTGACGGGGTTAAGGAGGGGAAACACCCGGCAACAGCAACTGCAGCCGGAGAGAGGAGTGAGAAGGTGTGGGAGCAGCAGCCCTGCAGCCCCCCGGCCAGGGCAGCAGGAGGGGCAGGAGGGGCTCCAGGCGCCGGAGCAGAGGTTCCCCGGCAGCCCCTGGGGAAGAGCCTGGTGAGGCCGGCTGTGCCCCGGCAGCCATGGAGCTCCACGGGGGAGCAGATCTGCACCCGCACCCGGGGAGGGCCCCACGCCGCAGCAGGGGGATGCCCGAAGGAGGCCGTGACCCCGTGGGCAGCCCGCGCTGGAGCCGGCTCCTGGCAGGGCCTGTGGGGACCCGTGGGGAGAGGAGCCCAGGCTGCAGCAGGGGTGCGGGCAGGACTTGTGACCCCGCGGGGGACTCAGGCTGGAGCCGTCTGTTCCTGAAGGACGGCACCCGTGGGGGTACCCAGGCTGGAGCAGCTCATGAAGAACTGCAGCCCGTGGGAAGGACCCACGTTGGAGAAGTTGGTGGAGGACTGTCTCCCATGGGAGGGACCCCAGGCTGGAGCAGGGCAGAGTGTGAGGAGTCTCCCCTGAGGGGGAAGGATCGGCAGCGACAGCATGTGATGAACTGACCACAACCCCCATTCCCCGTCCCCCTGTGCTGCTTGGGAGGAGGAGGGAGAGAAATTGGGAGTGAAGTTGAGCCTGAGAAGAAGGGAGGGGTGGGGGCGACGGTGTTTTCAAGCTTGTTTTTACTTCTTATTACCCTACTCTGATTTTCATTGTTAATAAATTAATTTAAATTTCCCCAAGTCAAGTCTGTTTTGCCCATGACAGTAATTGCTGAGTGATCTCCCTGCCCTTATCTCGACCGACGAACCTTTCATTGCATTCTCTCTCCCCTGCCCAGCTGAGGGGGGCAGTGACAGAGAGGCTTTGGTGGGCACCTGACATCCAGCCCCACCACAGCTCTTCAGTTATATGGGCTTACGTCTCATCAGTGAGGAGCAGCCACCAAAGCACGAAGTACAGCATCCAGAAACACACTTAAGTCTCATGTTAAATTCTGCAGCACCCTAAACAACGAGCTATAGTTTCAAACAATCTGGAACCACCTATTTTACACTATCTGTTACATTTTCAGTATGAGCCCATATACACAAGGTCTCCTTAAAACAACAGCTGGAGATTCTGGATCAAAACCACATCATTTATTCTGATTTACAGTTCTGGATTGCAAAAAAACCAAAAGCTTAAATGAAGACTTTCTTCAACCATTATTTTTTTCTGCCAGCAGGAAGCAGAGTAGCCATTATCTTGGGCAATTCAGACCCTTTCTTCTTCTTCGTCCAGCACCAGAGCTGCGGCAGCTGATAGGGCCAGCTTTCTGGAAGCTCTAGGGCAGCTTTGATTTATTCCACCATGCATAAATCTAGCACGTACCAGAAAGGCACAGTCTCTCCCCATCTAGGAAACATTCTATGTGAAACCAGCCTCTCCTTGCTAACCCAGCACCAGAGAGACACGCTGCTGCGTCTCATAGGTGCTGGCTGCCACAGAGGCCCTTCAGAGCTCTCCAAATCCACCCTCCAGCCATCTCTAAGCTGTGTGATAGGAGCAGTCTGGCACTAGGAAAGATGAGGAGCCACTAAGCACAAAATCACTTTGCACAAAACACCTCTCCCTAATCTGTTCTGAGCACTTGATCTGGTCCAAAGACTATTTCTGCTCATTCTTCCATATTTTTTCAGTGCCCTATCAGCCTGTGACATTTTAAGTGTATGTATTCTTCTTACATACATGCAGTCTGCAATTTGATGTGCACTTACTCTGAATAATCAATATAAATTCAGTCGCCTAAGAAATGTTCCTGAATATATCCTTCTAATTATGCACCAGACTGCAATTCCATGCTACTCTGACACAACACTGACAGCATAATCCTCTCCATGGCAGCATATGGTGTAATCACAGATCCTGAAAATACTAAGTGCAGGTAATACCTAAGCAGATGCTTAAAAGTGTACTATGCATAACAAGCATGCAAGTGATCCAAAAAGACGAGACTATGCATTCCACAAGTGTAGAACTATATGTTACTGAAGGATCGATTAAATATTTCATACAATCAGTGACTACAAAGAGTGTCTGGAGTCATTCATCTGTCTTTCCTAACAAGGGTAAATATTTCTTCACTGTTCAGGAAAAGCAGCACTGTATGAATAATTGATTTTTTAAACAATTGGTATGATGTCCAAGTTCATGTAATTAAATTTCCCTTTGTCAAGACATACCACCAGTAAATGTTTCGTAAAAGGGAATGAGAGAAGACAGACATTAACATCAAAATTTAACTGGCATTATAACCTAAAGAAAAACCAAACCCAGTGAACTATAGAATTCTCCATCACTAGGCAAGAGATCTACATTGCTTATAAATTCCCTCTTCCCTCACCCAGCCTTAATCATGAGTAGGTGTTATTGTCTGTTAGAGTCCTCATACAAATTATGTGAGATAAAGGCAAACAAAAATTTTGTCAGCTAAATCCTATCCCAACTGGAGCCAGTGGCAAGACTCCCGTGGACTTCAAAGGCAGCAGGATTTGGCAGGGGTTAAGTGTTCCAAATGGCATTCAAACAACAGATGGACATTCACTGTAGTTCAAAGGCACGAGACATAGCTTATGCCTTCTGTTAAAATCTTAGCCCAGCTTATATAACCGTGGAAAGACCACTAGTTCTAGAAGTGGGGGACAGGCTATCAAGAGAGCCTTGTGCAAGCCACCACCCATCTGCTCTGAAACTGCAGTGAAAGTCAGCTTACTAGGATGAAGAAGAAAAACAGTGAAAGGCAGCTGTGTGTAGTCAGAGGATGTCTACACTCAAGCAGCAATCCAGCTATCCACAGCAGATGCTCTTCCACCCAATGTTTCAGTTCACTCTGATCATAAACTTATGCTCAGCATTTCACGCACACTGCAAAAAGATGTGTGCCTGCTCACGCCAAGTTCTTTCTTGGCCTTAGTTTATCATTAAAAAAACCCCGCTTTTATTTTGTGAATTCATAAGACTTGTCTTATTCTACAAAAACTTACAATGAGGATCTACGTATTATTAATGAAAATTTAATGAACAAGCATGTTCAAGCCCAAGTAAAATGGGACATGCAGACATTTCAGAAAAAGCAACCACTTCTTACCGCCCATTTAATCTCCTGGCACCTCTGCAGTTTGCCCTGTCTTGCTAGCTTTCCTACACACCCTGAAAACATCGATTGTGGGTTTGTTTTCTCAGTTTCCTCCAAACAGTACTTATATACAATCATGTCTATTCAAAACTGAAATCTTACAGTAACACCCATCCTGTAGAAAGCAATGTCATGACATTTCTAGGAAAGCCACAAATTTCACCCCAAAGACAAGAAATCCCCTACCAAAGAGGAAGGGTTTTCTAGCCTTAGGAGTAGGTTAAACACACTCAGCTGAGAGTACAAGCGTGGTGTTGAAGGACCCAGTAAAGATTTGGGAAAATACGTTTACATCAAACCCAGCCAACTCACCACCACCCGCGGGCAGAGTACCCCGGCGCTGGGCTGCACAGGCTGCAGGCACGGAGGCATCTGTGCTGGCTCCAGGCAAGGCCAGCTTGGACTCCGCACCTGAATAACCAGGCTCACACGGCAAGTGTCCAACTGGCTCAGGTAAGTATTAGCTCACTGACATCTCATCTCCATTACACTTTCACTGTGCCTTTTTATAATGTGATTTGCATACGCTTTGTATTATCTGTATTCGTTCTTCACAGCCACCCAGTGTCATTGTCCTTCTCCATTCTGCCTCCTGCCACCACAAATAACCAGGAGCCCCTTACACAAATGAAGTGTCATTTGCCAAGTGGCAGGGGTGGGGCTGAAGAAAGCTCTGTACCATCTCCATGAAATTGAGAGAACCATTTGGTGAGCATAATGTGAACTTCAAGCCGTTCGTTGCTCTGATATTCACATCAGCATTGCTGTATTCTCTTTAAGTCTATTCTCATATTCCCAATGCATGGAAGCCAGTTCAAAGATACTTCAGGCTTCCAAAGAATATCCCAAACTGCTTCAGAGTTACCATTCAGCATCTTGCCAGGAAAATAAAACAAAAGGGTCCTTTTGTTCCGGGTGCCTCTGAGAAATGTCTTTGCTTTGCTAGTCCCTATTTTGCATTCTCTCAGAGCATGCACAGTTTGGAAGCAAAGAGCTCTAAAAACAAGTGGGTTATTAAAGGCTCTTTGGCAAACTGACAGATTCTATGCAAGCAGCCCTGACAGCAAAATGTTTCACCAGCAGTTTAACGATTACACTTTAGAACTGAGGGTTAATGCAAGTTTTCATTCACAAATAGTTACTCTAAGCATTTTCCTTACAACGGTATATTCCAAAATGTAAATTGAAGATGAGTTTTAGAGGTTTATCATGCAATACTTTACCTACAAGGACAGGAAAATTATGTCTAAGACAAGCTGTCCAATGAGGACTCTTCTAAGACCTAATGAAATCATTGTTGCTCTAAGGTTCATGCCCTTGTGCTTAATATAACATGGATCTCGGCCACCTTTTACCCCAGAAGATGTCCCACACCTCAGGTGCATCAATTCTGAAAAAAAAACCCAAAACCAACCAACCAACCACCACCACCACCCAACCAATAAACACACACAAAAACACAACAGATATGTTATAACAGCTTAAAATCTCCTGTAACTTTGGCTGGCACTGAAAGACAGCAGTGAGAGAGTTCTCATTTCCCACATAATTTTCCACCAATGCGCCTGCAAAAAAGTCAAACGTAAGGCTGTGTAGATAACTTATTTCTTGGCTTGGCCATTGAACAAAAGCAAACATGAACGCACAAAACCTCACAATGCTTTTGTTTGTATTCAGATCAAATGAAAAGTTCTACCAAATCCATGATTAAACATACAGATTTGAGTACTTAGAAAGAAACGAAGGATGCACATAAATACAAAAGAAGAAAGCAGAGGTCGTTCTCTTCTATCCAATTCCCTACCCGTGCAGCGCATTTCCTTAGTCCAAGGTAAATTAAGCCCATTCCATCCCAGGAGAAAGGCTCACAGCTGGTTTATCAGCTTTTCTAGGGTGGCATAAAACTTAAGACAGAGTTCCTAATTTCACCATTATACATGCACTGGAGCAGCTGTGTGAATCAAAATCTTCATCCTCTCAGACAACATAAACACTTGCTGCCTTGCTTGATAAATATCTCTGTTTTCTGTGTGACAGAGCTACAAAACAGGAAAGATAACTCCAGCTCAGAATATCCCATCCTTGCAGTAGTAGAAGGCAGCAGACAGACATGGACCCAGACCCTTCAGGCAAAAGAGGCATTTCAGCTAATGTCTTCCATCTCTCAGAAGAAGGAAGTATTCTCATCCTCCCAATACAGGTGGTGGAGGGTGGAATAAAGAACTAACACAAAAACAAACACCACAAAACAAACCACCAAAAAGCCACGATTCCTCTATAATGAATTTTTGGGTTAAAAACTATCAAATCAGTTCAGTATGAATTTACAAATAACACACAAATAAGTAACCAAATATTCAGTCTGACCTATCTAGTCAAATAGAAGCAATATCGTGTTTCCCCCTTTCTTCTCAGCATTTTGAGAACAGAGAGCAGAATATTCCACTTCAAGTTACTATGATATTATTATTTTAAAATAAGTCTTGAGATTCAAAGATGAAGATGGGAAATTACAGACCTGCAAACTCCACAACACCAAAACTGCGTTTTTAATGCTCATTCACAGAAAGCAAATGAAACTGGAAAGAAACTTGCAAGAGCAGAGGCATTAGCAAATGGCATAAAAATAGATTTTACGTTGAGAATGCTAAGTTTGATACTGTGGTTTCTGCTGAGGGACTAAGGACGCAAAAACTGAGCAGAAATGAGCAAACTAATTTCCACCCGTCAATGATTAGGCCAAGTGGTGAGGCACAGGAAAGAGTAAAGGTTAGTCTTTAATGGCTTTACAGAGATACAGTACTTGTCCTATATTCGCTTCCTATTCTGTCCTCAGCAAATGACTATTTCAGTACTGAAATGTCCACATATCTACTCACCATCCTTTACTCTTCCCTTGTGCCATGGTTTAACAACAGCTGGCAACTAAGCACCACAGAGCTGCTCGCTCACACACCCCCTCAGTGGGAAAGGGGAGAGAAATAGGAAGGGAGTGGGTGAAGTAAAACTCATGGGTTGAGATAAAGACAGTTTAATAGGACAGAGAAGGAATAGAATAATATTAATAGTGATAAAGAATATACAAAACAAGTGATGCGCAATACAATTGCTCGCCACCGCTGAGTGATGCCCAGCCAGTTCCCGAGCCGTGGTCACCGCCCCTTGGCCAACTCCTCCCAGTTTATATACTGAGCATGATGTCACATGGTATGGAATATCCCTTTGGCCAGTCTGGGTCAGCTGTCCTGGCTGTGTCCCCTCCCAGCTCCCCGTGCACCCCCTCACAGGCAGAGCATGGAAAGCTGAAGAGTCCTTGACTTAGTATAAGCACTACTTTGCAACAAACTAAAGCATCACATTATTCTCATCTTAAATCCAAACCACAGCACTATACCCACTACTAGGAAGACAACTAACTCTATCCCAGCCAAAACCAGGACAACTTGGGGGAAAAAAAAAAAAAAAATTCTCAGTCCCAGATGACCAGTTACACTTGCAATATGAAGTCAGCCATATTTTCCTGTTCAATCCCTAGTCTACAATTATTCAAGTACCACAATATCATTCAATGAAACCTAATTTTTGCATAATTAAAACTGAGTCCATTTGCAATGTTCATGCCCTTTTAGTTCTTCCAAACTACCCTGAGGAGCTTAATAGGATAATTAGTATGACCAATACCAAGAGCTTCTATCATGACAGAGGGAAGCAAGCTACAAAATTCATCTTTATACAAAGGCTGTAAATACCCTGTATATCAGAGGTACAAGCATCGAGCAGCTATGATGGTACAAAGAACAGAAGTGTAAAAACAGTCTATATTAACTGTTCAGTATCACCTGGCCATGCTAGAGTATGCATTGTGCTCTACATGGGGAAAAATAGGAAATTGTGTCTGCATTGAATGATTTATCTCCTCTTCAGATACCCATATTTGACCTCATGCACTTAATTTGTTCTCTGGAGCACTTTACTAGTAAGTCCTCCCTCCTTGAATGAAAGGGATATGGTCTAACAGCAAGCTGTCTGAACAGTGAAAAGTTGTCATCTATTTGAGGTGAGGCTGTGGGCCTCAGGCCCTCCTAACCGTCACAGAACATCACGAAGCCTAAAAAATAAGTTTTGGAAACATGAAGGTAACTGTTCATTATACTTCCGTAGACTTTGATTTTGTTTAATTTCTCCTGCCACTTCATAGCATACATGAGAAATACTGGAACAGAGCGGGCTGTCCTGACAAGGGCCAACACAGATGTACAAGTAGCTTATGAAACGTAAAATATAGAGAGGAAAAAAAAAAAAAGAAATGAAAGGACTTAATGAGTTGTAAAAGGGCTTATACTCTCAGTGGTCAGATTCAGCATGGCAGTGATCAGGAAAAATACGTTCAGCGCTCTGCTCAACAGCAGTCAGACATGTGGAAAAAATCCCAGAGGATCTGAGAAAAAGCAAAGTCAATCAAAACTAATGATAACACTGTGCCTGGCAGTGAATGGGAGCAATTCTGTAGCACCATCCACCCTTTTGGGCTTTATTCATGATCTGAAAGTGAACAATCTGTGTCTCTCAGCCATAATTACCTGCTTGTGATGTGCTGTGTATACCCTGCTTGGGAAGGAAGGAAACACTTAGCTGGGTGGAAGAGAAGACGACAGCACCAATGGAAAATCCCAATGTTTCCTTTATTTCAGTAACAATTTCAAGCAAAGATCAGATTCTTTTAAAACTGAAACTATTTTTTTCATTTTCAAATTGAAAAAAACCCAAACAAAAACCCACAACAGAACAAAACAGAAAAACCCCAATGCAATCAAGTTTGCTACCACAGATATGACTTTTTTTTTTTTTAAGCACTAGATTATTGTTTTCATGTTTGTGAAATTGCCTTCCACAAAATGAGAATGTACGGCACTGGAGAGACATGCCCTCCTCCTGTTACGAACGGTAGCTCCTACATCCTTGTACCTATGCTCATTTTCAGATTATCTTCAGCATATCGGTATAAAAATACGATATTACTTATCCTGAACCACCTGCTTGACTTGGTTCCACTTCCACAGAGCTGTTTGACACATCCATACAACAAGAGGCAGCTACCCTCGGCGGGGGGACGCCCTGCCCCGGCAATGCGACATGAAGCCGTGCCCCTCTGGATGCGGGGAAGCCATGTGGCACTTCAGGAACCCTTGCAATGTTTCTGACGCTGGCTGTGGCACCCAAAGGCATGGCGTCAGACGCAGCACGAAAAGAGTTCACGCAGCTGCGTTGCTTAAACAGGTTGTCCCCTTATTTATCCCTGTACAGCCTCACAACAGCAAAACACATGCCCCTGCGGCTGCAGAGACCAGCTATTGTAATTCTCTCCATATTGAGTTTCCCTGCAGGGTTTCCCTGCCTCGCGCGGTTAGCGCGGCATGCAGCGGCACGTCGGCCACCGGGACGGAGCCGCAGCGATCGCGTTACAGCCACCCGGTGCTGTGCCCCATTCTCGGGCAGAAGCAAGCCTTCAGGAGAAAGGCATTGTACATATTTGTTCACCACTGGTTGCAGAGTTACGTTTCCTAATGCTACCCTTCACCCCTGCCTTTGAACTAACGTGGAAGAACATTAAGTAGGTTTTCCTCCAGGTAAACACTTTCTCTGTAAGAAGCTCTGTGTGCCTTGGCAGATCACAGCTGCCTCACAAAACTCCTTTATGCTCAGCCAGCCCTCCTCCAGGTCTACAAATATTTTTGCCGTTCAAGGGGGTTAGCTTTAACCACTGCTTCTTGCCAGAAGACTTTCAGAGCTGTACCACATCCCATCAGTGTCACACCCTAGTAAAACCCTTATGCATCCTCTCTCCTCTCCAAGCTCCTGTCTTCAGAAATTGGGTAGAGCAAATCTATAGGTCTATTTCAACATGAATTATCCTCCCTATGTGAAAAAACAGTATGTAAATAGGTATGAGACCCAACCGTGGCATAATCACCATTAATCCTGGATTTATTGCAATTAGTTCAAGTGGGTCCAACTTTCATACAATTAGCATCCAAGGCATGCAGCAGTGATCGCAGTGTCAGCACACAGAAATTAACAGGTAAGAATTGTCAATACAGCACTCCACTTCCCTGCTGGTCTCAGGTTGGAGTGTTTCACAGGAAAAAATTGAATGCAGCTCCAAGGGCTCATCGACATTTATCTGTTGCTGAGGTATTTTACTTGAAACTACATTCTGCCTGGTTCCCTGGGCAGGTGGTCCCAAAGCAGAAGTGGTTCCAAGCTGCTGAAAGGAACCACCAATGCTTTCTGTCTCCATTAGAGGCTGAACCACACTCGGAAAGATGTTTCTGTACAGTCATCCTTCAAGGAATCTTTTTTGTACACACCAAAACCACTTTGTGAACCAAACTGATAAGCAGTATAAGTGGGGATAAGGAGGGAAGTCAGTTCAAAATTGGGGTTTTTTTGGTTTTTGTTTGGAGGTGAAGTACAGTCTCAGCCACTACAACCATGTTGAAACATCTTTTGGGGGGAGGCCAAGTTGCCCTAACAGTCTGGGTTAGGAACTCACAAACCTTGCCAAAGGTTTGACCAACGTCAACACACCACACCTATATCACTTTATTTAAACTAGAAGCAAAGCCTGTAAATGGTACGCAGTAAGGACCAAAAAGTTCCACCACTGAAGATATTAAAAAAAAAAAAAAAATCATTTCCAAACTGAAAAAACAGGGTGTCACTTTTCCAACCGTATATCAAGAATCATTAGAGACAACAGCAGGTATGAAATTTAAAATGTACATTTGTGAGTGCATGCGCACGTGTATATGGAATAAAGCAACAGCACTAACTACTTTCCTGAACAGCACTTGGCATTAAACTTGCTCCCTCAAAACCTAGAGCCCAAAAAGTAATTCAAAAGCAATGGCTCTGGACTTTCCCTATGTCATGAAAGCCTTGTGTGCTTGTGAGCTATCAAGAGGGCTGTGCATGATCACTGGCTGGGTTCGGTGCTGCTGTAGTGCCCGTCCTGGCTGACAGACCCCTTACCTCTTCTATCCTAGTGCTGCCTCTCGGCTCCAGCAGATGCTGCCCCACATCCCCACGCGTGCACGCCTACACACGTGCACCAGTGTGAATGATGCTAAACTCGCGCTGCAAGTCTGAAAGAGGTCAGACCAAAATCCCTAGAGTCAAACACTACTGAATTTCCAATTGCGTCAAGAACAGTTTGTATGGCTGTTTCCAAAAACTGTGATATTTACTTCAGTCCAGGATGCTTTCTAGTCTTTCCACCCAAATAACAAAAGCAAATATGATGTATTGTGCCAAAATTCATGTCTGTTATTGGTGTAAATTCACCTATTATAGAAGTGTTATCCGACTAACAGAATTATAATCAGAATTTGGCAGTGACCTTTAAATTTTCCTTGAAAATGGTTAAACAGTAACTCTAGAAATTCATCACCACAGGAGGCGAGATGCAACTAGATGAAGAATTCAGATCCATGTATTTTGTTAATCTACCGTCCGTCTGTTAGACAATTATAGCATGATCCAATAGCCTATAAAAACAAATCTTGATCAGATAGTGCAAACAAACAAAACAATCAGATTTCTAATAATTAACATGCAGGAGTGTTTTGGTTTTTTTGTGGTTTTTTTCATAAAGTCAGTCACATCATTAGGTTGGTGCAGTTCCCCTAATGGAAGTGAGTTTCATCATAGACTGATTATTTGAAAAGACTTTTAGATAAGGAAGAGAGCACATAAAGGCCTTAAAGAAAGAAATAACATGAATCAGTACCTTCATTAGCTGCACACAGTATAACTTGGTAATCCAAATTGTCATAAAGCTTCATACTGTGGGACATAACCAACTCAGATTTGCAAATCCCCCCATACACACACACACATTTTTTGCATTCGTTGGAGGACACAAGACTCATTAGTGGCAGTGTCTCAACAATCAATTTCAAAGATGATCTGGGAGAAGAGCCTGCTATTGTCCTGCAATATTTATTATCCTTATTAAACATTATTCTTTAAAAATGGGGCAACTGTGGTACCACACTGAACAATGGATCCCTGGCTCTCACCTCCTCTCCCCCTCCCAAGTATTAAATATTGAGGAGAAGCTTTTGTTTAAATTGCTCAATTACTGCCAAGTTGTTTACTGACCTCTTAAATTTTATATTACGACATGCCGTTGTGTTAAAACTGCGAGCAGACACGAAATAGGTGCCTTATACAGTGCGGGGCGTGTGTGTGTGTGTGTGTGTGTGTGTGTTAACCTACCGGAAGACGACCTAAATTCCATATTTTTAAGATGGGGAACAGCTACAATGGGCCAGAAATGAATTATAATGAGGCACAGCGCTCCACTTGAAGGGTAGCTGCCTTCAAGTACATCAACCTGCCAATTACAGTTGCAGAAAACATGCAAAACTGAGATGTGAGAGAGCCTGGAACAAAGAGAGAATGAGAAGACCTCACTGACCCACTGCCACCTATGCAGCAGGGGTAACGTGCACACTTAGGGGTAACAACAGGTAGGGCAGGAGGGTCAAAACAACCTGTTGCCGCTTTTTTCTCTTGGAGGAAAAATGTGCCACAATGATGACAGAAATGTCTTTTATCACAAATGAAGTCTGCCTACTTCTCATATATGCTTGCAAATGCTAGGAACCACCAGAATTCCCTTTGATGGAATGCCTCCCTGCTGCCAAACTAGATCAGTTCACAGCGCTGCATCCCAGAGCAGAATGATCCAGCCTGAAAAACACGAGTCCCTACACTTAAATACTTGACAGCCAGTACTATTATTATTTTAAATCAAAGGACTTTGTGTGATCTATGCTTTGTACACAGAAGGAATTATTTAACACAGCTGGGAGTGGACTTGGACTCAGGCTGATCAGCTTCACCTTAGTCCCTCCTGGGAAGGTGATAGAGCAACTTGTCTTGGAAACCATTTCCAAACACATGAAGGGCAAGAAGGTGGTCAGGAGTGGTCAGCATGGATTTACAAAGGGGAAATCACGCTTAACCAACCTCATAGCCTTCTTCAATGAGGTGATCAGCTTGGTAGATTTTGTTAGACCAGTGGATGTAGTTTACCTTGACCTTAGTAAGGCTTTTGCCACTGCCTCCTATAACATCCTCAGACAAGCTGACAAAGTATGAGTTAGATAAGCAGGCAGTGAGGTAGACTGAAAACTGGCTGAGCTGCCAGGCCCAGAGGGATATGATGAGTAGCACAAAGTCCAGTTGGAGGCAAGTCACTAGTGGTGTACCCCAGGGGTTTATACCGGGGCTAATACTGCTAACACCTCCATTAAAAACCTGTATGTCAAAACTGAGTGCGCTCTCAGCGAGTTTGTAGATGATGCTAAACTCGGAGGAGTGCCTGATAACACAGATGGATGTGCTGCCATTCAGCAGGACCCGGACATGCTGAAGAAATGGAGAGAAGGGAATCTCATTAGCTTCAACATGGGGAGGTATAAAGCTCTGCATCTGGGGAGGAATAACCCCAAACACCAGTACATGCTGGGGACCAAGTGGACAGAACGGACAGCCTTGGAGAGCTGGTAGACCACAAGCTGACCATGAACCACCAATGTACCCTCATGACAAAGGAGTCCAACAGTACTGTGGCCTGATTCAAGAGCATTGTCAGCAGGTCCTTGGCAACCTGCCCTAGCTGACCTTGCTTGGGCAGGGGGGTTGATCAATGTTTTCAAGAGTTTCCTTCCAGCCTCAACCATTCTGTGTGGTTCTGTGTGAATGGAGGTCTAACTAGTATTGGTATAAGTTTGGTAAATTACTTTAAACAATATCATAAGAGAGACCTAGAGGTTTCATTCAGGGATTAGGGCCAGACCAGGCCAATAGAGAACTCTATGAACACCTTATTAGTCACATTAAATGCATCAAAGTTAGAAGCAAGTCACAGGAGTTACCTCCACTGAATGCCACAGTTCAGACCACATTGAGGCCAATTCATTACTCAGTTCTGGAATAAACAAAGAGCAAATATTCAATGTTTAATCTGGAGCCACACCATCACAGGAGCAGAATCAAGACTGATATATCCCTCCAGAAATATTTCCAAACAATTTATTTCTAACAATGGTAAAATACTGCAGCATCAGCACTATTCATTTTCTCTTTCATAATCTAATGTTGGTTAGTTTTATATTCTGCAAGTATCCAAGCTGCAGTTGATCAAGTAGTTTGTATTAATACATTGTTGTACTCCCTAAAATTATCTGAAATTAGATTTCTGGAAATCGTGATGTCACAGTGTTAAGAAACTGATATTTTTCTCCCTGTTTGACATGGAAACAAATAGTCTGTTCATCAGCAAGGATGTTATGTGTCCATAACACACCTGACACCACATACCTGCTAGAGGGGAGGTAAGGAGAGGAAGATACATCCCTACTGTGTCTTGTAATCCCACTGAACCCTAACCCAGGCCTTGTGCTCAGAGCTGAGGGCAGATATCAGGCTGTTACTTTAGGACCTTTCAAGAAGAATAAAGAAGGAAAGGAAGGGGGTAAAAGCCAGGCATTTTCTTTCTTTTCTGTTTGTGTGAGGAGCACACACTTGTTCTTTCATTGCACAGTTTGTACCAAGTTTACTAGAGAAGTAATTGACTGCTATGGTTATAAGTGAGTGAAAAACATATGCAGAAATCACAGTATGAAACATAGGCTGCAGGGAAAATAGGTTAAGTACTTTATCTTAAAATTGCTGTTAAGCTCACCTAATTTTTTAAGAAATGATGTTATGTCCAACTGACATAGAGCAGATGGCTCTGATCTCTGCAGGTGCAGCAGTGCTGCATATCTGACTAGAGCAGATAGAGCTACTGGCAGGGAGAGGAGGGAAGTGTCCACATACTGGTATGGCTTTACAATTTCCCCAAATAAAGGAACCTATGAAGAAAATTGCTTGCTTTGTGAACACCACCACCCCACCCCACACAACATCTGGCCTTAAACAATGCATTAGGAAAAGGTAAAAGATGTACTGTGAAATTATTCAATTTACTGTGGGAACACTAACTTGAGAAATTAATTCAGGTTAACCTTGTATTTGGTTTCAGTAGGAATAATACTACCCTTACAAAACAGTAGGGGAACATTGCTTTAAAGCTTCATGGAATGGTGTTTATTAGTAAAATAAAAATTTGCCTTGGAGAATTTCAGCAAGTAGCTTGTTTCTTGATTATAAAGGCAGAAGAGAACAGGAAATCAAGAAAATCTGGAGATAACTTTGAGGACAACTGTTTAGCTTGCCCAAAGGAACCAAAGCATTGCAATAAAATATCTGTGGATCTGAAGATGCAGGGTGAAAGAAAAAAAACCACACCACTCTCTGATCTTCAATTTAAAAAAAGCTAGCAGACACTTCCACATATAGTAGAGACTTATTTTTAGTGGACCGTGTTTTTTTAGGAAAGTGTTTAAGTGAAAGAAGGATATGCATGTGTTTGAAGATACCACAGGACTCATCCCTACTGCCTTAAAAATCATATCATCTCTGTAGTAGAATTAATAGAAAGGAAAAACCCCACTACTAAAAAAGTCTCAAACTAACATTAGAATGTTTTCTTTCCCTAAATTGTCATAATTTATAGAAAGGTGATTTCACTAAAGAAATACCACATGCATTGCATTATACAGATTAATGGGCTAAAAATAATGTTACTGTGTGCATGTGATAGAGAAAAGATGGGCTGTGTGCAAGTGCAGAACAGATCTTGTGGGGGTGATTGGTTTAAGCTTAGAATTTGTTCCACCCTCCACTGTTTAAAACCTAAGTCAGTAATAATTTATACTACCACGTACACAACATGATTGAAATAGCATCTGGATTCTACATCTCATCCTGGACAAGTATCAAAATTAGTATTGAACAGCAAAGGTTGTAACTGAGTCCTATGATGAAACCATAAAAAAAAAAAGGATTCTATTACACTTTCACTTGTGCATGCATGAATCTAGAGTAACAGTTGACGTTGACCTTATTTTGTACATTCGAGGCTTAACAGGGAGCAGAATGGGAAAAAAGAAAGTGGGGACATTTAGATACCTTTGATAGATTTTGTAGTTAAAATGTGCTTTATTACAAGGCTGTGAATGGACAGACAGGAACAGCTATTTTGCAGTCTTAGGAGATTTAATAGGTATGTGCTAATACTTGTTACATTTAGGTCAAAAGATACCCAGGAATTATAACTACTCCAGAAGGGAAGGAAGACAAGATTAAAATTGTTTTCCTCGCACTTCAAAATGGGAACAAAAAGAGAAATGTAAACTGTCTATTGGGGCTCTGAAGTGTACTATATAGCATCTGTTAAAAAACAAAACAAAAAAACCCAACCCCAAAACAGTCACCCCCTCATCCCCAAACACAACCTGTCCGTACACTTTGTAAGAATTGCTTTGCTACAATTTTAAGTAATGGATCTACTTGTTTCTCCTTATGTCTCGTTCCAGGGTCTTTTGGGAAATCCGTAGTAAATTAACAGGTTTTCTCTCATCTCCCAAGCTACTCATTGAAAAGACAGAGATTGTGGCGGCGTGGATGCAACTTACATCTTCAAAAAAAGAATTTCATACTTATTTATTGTAAAACAAGGAACATTGAGGGCTCTCATTCCCTCAGTGGAGGGAAACTGGCAGTAGCTAGTTTAAGAGACCCAAGACTGTCTCTTTGGACTAAATAAACAGAAAGCCTCCTCTCATACAAGGTCTCCCTTGCTTTAGGTCTGCTGACTGGCACTGAGCTAGTCATTAATAGTTACGATCTAAGCAATATTGGAATCCCATGGATATCTTTCAGAAACACAGGATAAACACTTTCAATAAGCCACAGCCAGTTTTGAAATTTCCACTTAGAACCATTCTTGTTGATACACCACAGCATTTTCCAACCTTGATGAGTCTATAGGCAGATGAAGCATTCTACAAGCGACTGTCAGAAGTCTCACAATCACTATCCCTTGTTCTCATGGGGGACTTCAATTTACTGAACGTCTGCTGGGAGTGTAACACGGCAGAGAGGAAACAGTCTAGGAGGCTGCTGGAGTGTGTGGAGGAAACTTCCTGACACAGCTGGTGAGTAAGCCCACCAGGGGAGGTGCCTCGGTTGACCTGCTGCTTACAAACAGGGTAGGACTGGTGGGAGATGTGGTAGCTGGAGGCCACCTTGGGCTTATCGACCATGACATGATAGAATTCTCAATTCCTAGTGAAGTAAGGAGAGGGGTCAGCAAAACCACTACCATGGACTTCCGGAGGGCAGACTTTGGCCTGTTCAGGTCACTGGTTGAGAGGGTCCCTTGGGAGACAGTCCTGAAGGGCAAAGGGGCCCAGGAAGGCTGGACAGTCTTCAAGAAGGAAATCTTAAAGGCGTGGGAGCAGGCAGTCCCCATGTGCCATAAGAAGAGCTGGCGGGGAAGGCGACCGGCCTGGCTGAACAGGGAGATTTTGCTGGGACTCAGGGAAAAGAGGAGGAGGGGAAGGCAACTCGAGGAGAGTACAAGGATCTCATTATGTCATGCAGAGAGAAAATTAGAAAGAAGGCAAAAGCCCAGCTAGAGCTCTGTCTGGCCACAGTCATAAAGGATAATAAAAAATGTTTTTACAAATATATTAACAACAAAAAGAGAGCCAAAGAGAATCTCCATCCTTTATTGGACACGGGGGAACATGCTCACCAAGGATGAGGAAAAGGCTGAGGTATTTAATGCCTTCTTTGCTTCAGTCTTTAATAGCCAGTCCAGGTATCCTCAGGGCATTCAGGTCCCTGAGCTGGAAGACAGGGATGGAGAGCACAATAACTTCCCCCTGATCCAGGAGGAAACAGTTAAGGACCTGCTAAGCCACCTGGACACCCACAAGTCTATGAGGCCTGATAGGATCCACCCAAGAGCACTGAGGGAGCTGGCAGAGGAGCTTGCCAAGCCCCTCTCCATCATTTATCAGCAGTTCTGGTCAACAGGGGAGGTCCCAGAAGACTGGAGGCTTGCCAATGTGACACCCATCTACAAGAAGGGCCAGAAGGAGGATCTGGGGAACTACAGGCCTGTCAGCCTGACCTTGCTACCAGGGAAGATCATGGAGCGGTTCATCCTGAGGGTCCTCACAGGGCATGTGCAGGACCACCAGGGGATCAGGCCCAACAAGCACGGGTTCATGAAAGGCAGGTCCTGCTTGACCAACCGCCTAGTGGATGAGGGAAAGGCTGTGGATGTTGTCTATCAGGACTTCAGTAAAGCCTTTGACAGCGTCTCCCACAGCATTTTCCTAGAGAAGCTGGCTGCTCAGGGCTTCGACAGGTATACTCCTTGCTGGGTAAAAAACTGTCTGGGCAGCCAAGCCCAGAGAGTTGTGGTGAACAGAGTTCATCATGTCAGCCAGTCACAAGCGGTGTTCCCCAGGGCTCAGTTTTGGAGCCGGTCTTGTTCAATATCTTTATTGGTGATCTGGATGAGGGAATCGAGTGCTCCCTTGGTAAGTTGCAGATGACACCAAGTTGGGCAGGAGTGTTGATCTGCTGGAGGGTAGGAAGACTCTGCAGAGGGATCTGGACAGGCCAGATCAATAGGCTGAGGCCAATTGTATGAGGCTTAACGAGGCTGAGTGCAGAGTCCTGCACTTCGGTCACAACAACCTCATGCAATGCTACAGGCTTGGGGAGGAGTGGCTGGAGAGCTGCCCAGCAGAAAAGGACCTGGGGGTGCTGGTTGACAGCTGGCTGAATATGAGCCGGCAGTGTGCCCAGGTGGCCAAGGAGGCCAACAGCATCCTTGCCTGTGCCTTGCAATAGTGTGGCCAGCAGGAGTAGGGAAGTGATCGTGCCCCTGGACTTGGCACTGGTGAGGCCGCACCTTGAATCCTGTGTTCAGTTTTGGGCCCCTCACTACATGAAAGACATTGAAGCGCTGGAGCGTGTCCAGAGAAGGGCAACGAAGCTGGTGAGGGGTCTGGAGCACAAGTCTTATGAGGAGCAGCTGAGGGAAGTGGGGTTGTTTAGTCTGGAGAAGAGGAGGCTGAGGGGAGACCTTATTGCTCTCTACAACTACCTGAAAGGGGGTTGTGGTGAGGTGGGTGTTGGTCTCTTCTCCCAAGTAACTAGTGATAGAACAAGAGGAAATGGCCTCAAGTTGCACCAGGGGAGGTTTAGACTGGATATTAAGAAAAATTTCTTTACTGAGAGAGTGGTCAAGCATTGGAACAGGCTGCTCAGGGAGGTGGTGGAGTCACCATCACTGGAGGAGTTCCAAAAATGGCACTTCAGGACATGGTTTAGTGGGCATGGTGGTGTTGGGTTGATGGTTGGACTTGATGATCTTAGAGGTCTTTTCCAACCTTAATGATTCTATTCTGATTTATAAGTCCTAATCACAGGCCAGGACCCCCATTGTATTCAATGCTGTACAAACATGAAACAAAAAGATGACAAAACTTCACAGTCATCTTTTGTAGATGAAAGAGCTTTTTGCTTCCAATTCTAAGAGCAAAAGGGGGCTCTTTGTGCTATATAAGAGCAACAGGTATTAATGTTTGCCTTCCTCCTAGCAAAGCAACACTAACCTGTTTCTGTTCAGCACAGACTGCCATTTAAATTGCATTCCTAAAAATCAGGTTTTGAAATTAAAAACCAATATGGGACCAGACCATAAGACAGAGTGACTTCTCATACAACAACATGGATAAACTAAAAATCTCCAGGTCACTAGGGTCCAGGTCACTAGACCTGGTATTGATAGAAAAGGTCTCTTTTACATAAAGAACAGTATGCTGTGTTTAATGCAGCGGAAGCCTGGCATTAATGTTCCTCTGCTTGGTAGGTATACTTTCCCCAGATACCGCTTTTTCTTGTGCGCTGACAAAAAAGAACTATGGTTCCTGTGGTGATAGTCATGGAGCTTCTGAAGAAACAGGGAAAACACACAGTTTGTGAAGGAATGATTTTGGGTGATGCAGGCAAGAACATGTGCAGGTTGTGATCCTCCAGAAGACATATTTGACCTGTACTAACACCAACATATGCACCAGCTGAGGGTTTTCATGGCTTAGAAATCCACATATATATATATGAAGCTGTATCAGCCTTCAGAAGTTTGAAGTAGATTTTTTTATTGTCTTAGAAGCTGAAGAATATTTTGAATTTATATGACCACTCCAGCAATGGTCAGACTACTATATCCTGTGTCACACAGAACTGGACAAATTCTCCACAGAAAGCTACAGAACAGCTGCAGAGCGTAGTCTTGCATGGTAACAAGAAACAGAAGGAGAAGGCTGGAAAATATTTTGTTCACACATCTAACATAAAGCGTAAAAACCTTGAAAGAAATTTATTACATGACTAGCTCTTCTCTGCACTCAGACAATAATATTTTCATTTTAATCAGCAAAAAAACCAAGTCCAACTGATTGCCTGAGTCTATCCAAAATGCACCTTATATATAAGTTCAAATAGAACACAGAAAATATTTCAGTTCTGAATAAAGAATGCAAAAATTGCTGTACTTGGATACTACAATAGCGTATGTAGGACTATAAGAAAAAAGGACTCCAAATAGAGCTGTAGAAAAGTTATTAAAATCCAGATCCAGAGAGATTACAGTCCAAAGGGTTAGATAAAACAAAGCAAATGAGACATGTACTAGTCCAATAGTGGAGAGGTTTGCAAATTCATTCCTAGTGCCCTGGCTCAACAGGTCTCTACACTCGACACTTTGGTCTCGGCTTCCTCTATACCCCTGCTCCCACTACCTAGAGTATCCCAATCCATTTATCAAGTAAGAGACAAGAAGCTGGAGTGACCACTTCAGGTTTTTTTCTTGTTTTCTCCACCTTCCCTTATTCCTACCATACTGGTCTCATGCTAGCCATGTCAGAGACATTGCCTATAGCAGCCAGCGAGAGCACCCCTGAAACCCAATGCAGCTGGAAGAAAGGGAGTGGGTACATCATCTAAAACCTCCTTTACTGGAATCCCACACCAAAGCTCCTCCCGTATTGGGTCTTGCATCAGTTATGCAGATGCCGTGCAGAGGAAGCAGAGCATGGCACTACAGGAGATCCAAGGTGCTGGTGGTAATAGGGAGATTTAAGGGAGAAAACATCAGAGGAAATGAAACACAGAAGTATATGGCTCTCCATCTTTCCCCCCTCCAGCCCAGTCCAGTCATGATCATCCTAGGTTGATGGTCCTCTGCCACGGAAGTCATAGAGACCTCACAGCAAAGTGTTGTTTGGGGCATGGGGGAAAAAAAATGATAGAATTCCAATAGATCATATGGCTCAATCTTGCAATATGAATGTGGTCTTTGACTTGCTGCTGAAGAGCCTCATTTTAGAGGCTTTCATACAATACCTCCCACGGTCTTACAGAAGAACCTGTCTAATATATTGTATTTAAATCTTTTCTCTCAGAGTATGTATACTCTAGCAAATATCTTATATTTTTATACCAACAAAATCTGCATTTAACATTTTCAAACGTTTACCTTGATTACAACAAGCAAGTATCATGTATATTTTCATGACAAAATATAGGAATTTTTCATAGATCGGTCCTGTATACCAATCCATATTGGGGAAATTATTCTCCCTACATACTGCCAAATTTTATGTGTTAAAGTTTATTCATAGTCATATCAACTTATAAACAGTCTTTCATGTTGTGATCCCTCAGAAGTATAAGACAGTACACATAGTGGTTTCATGTACTGCAATTAAACCAAAACTTATATTCTACTTTGATATTAAACTTGGTGTTCTGATTTTTTTGTTCTCACTACTAATTATCTAATGAACTTCTTCAACAAGGGACTCCTATTCTTCTCAACTCATGTTCAGTTTACTACTATTAATTAAATTTTTAAAAAGTTAAATCAACTTTAAAGTGACAGCCTGGATATCAAGGAGCAAAAGCATGCTTTCTTTTATAAGTTTTTGTTTCCAGCATACTTTGGGAACAACAAAAAGAAAAGAGAAGAGGGGGATTAACACTTGTTTACATTTGTAAATGAATTAAAAAAAAATCTGATTAGCATGTTGTTAGACTTTTATCATCATGCAGTCTAATCAGACTATATTATTGTCCACAATAATTGCGTAATAACACCATAAGGTTCTGGATAGAAATTTTAGAATAAATGTTCTGTCAAACATACTGTTTTCTAAATGCTGAAATCCTTCAGTAATTATATTGTCCAACAGCTTTCATGGCTCCAAAACTCTGTTTAATCAACTGGACTCAAGACTAAAAATAGACCTTTTGACATGAACAGATTTTGCACTGTCCAAAGGTGTGCTTTTCCCTCACACAGAAAATGACAAATTTCAAAACCTCTAAAAGGTTTCATAAAGCTGAACAAGAATCATCCACATTGCTCCTCTGTAAAACATCTGGAGAGATCTGAATTCAAGTAGGTTGTCTAACTATTATCTCCCCTTAAACTCATAACTTAGAAACTTCAGGAGTCAAAGCATTTTACACTGAAGTAGGCATCTTTGCTCCTTACCCTCATCTCTTTCAGTAAGAAGTGGTTACCTGTATTTTTTTAAATGAACGACTGTGTGGATTGGCCTCCTTTCTCTTCCCTAGATGCATTAGTTTTCATATTGTCCCAAGTACTGTCTAAGGAGGATTAGCAGCTCTCCAGAAAGCAAAGATCTGAGAAAAATCAGTCCACAAGACAGAAGTAGTATTGGAGGAAAACTGCTAGAGGACCAAAGAAAGCAGCTCACGTGGTCAGACTCAATGTTTTAGGAGAACTTTAAGTAAGTAACTACAGATGTATCAGTCTGCATATGCAGCCTGTATTTTCGCATATGTGTATATAGACACATGATTCTGAACTAACACTTACTGCACATGTAACGTGGAGAAGATCTTAAATTTTTAAAATGCTACAAGTTTGAAATGAAGCAGTACTGTAGTAACTAGGTGAGTACATCCTGAGGTGTTTCAGATTTGAGAGTATCCGATTTTCTTTTCCAGATACAAGCTGCCTGGAATTTTAATTTTTTGTGTGTGTTTGTTTTACGTAGGTTAGTAGTAAGGATTTGTAGTAATTCCAATACAGCAAGAAGCTCATTTTATTAGCTGTACATGTTCACAAGGGCAGGGGCAAAGCCCTGTTTGTCATACCACGGGAAAAGGGTTTACTGATGAGGCTTGGTCTACATAAAACAAAGAAAATATTTCACCTTCGCTGTTTAAGAAAGTGTCACACAAACCAGCGATTATAAGTTGAACTCACAAGGAGTAGGCTGACCCTTAGCTCAGGCCTAGTTTTAAAACACACCCAACAACTTCACTAATAAACCCCATTTTCTTTGAAGAATTAAGTGCTTTAAAAACCAGCAAGACAAAGCCAGTATGTTCATAACACACTATTCTAGGTCTGGAAAGGGGATCAAGATCAACCCCTTATCACCAAGTATAAACCCCAAAGGTAGTCTGCTAAAGGCCTATGATAATCCTTAGGCTGCAACAGCAGATGATATTGGAGAAGAGATGGATAACACCAGCCCTTGCAGCACTCATAATTACAATAGCTATTATTCCCAAAGTGAAAAAAAAACACAAAAAACCCCAAAAAACCACTAATCACAAACAAAAAAACAATGGCACTGTGGAATCCCCTAAACAGTTACTCTCCAGCAAACAGGCTAAACAGTTGCTTTCTGCCAACCCATAAAGCTTTCATGCCGTGACAGCAGATGCAGCCAAATGAGAAAGAAAGTGAGCTCACATCATTCATAGTTGGCTTACAAAAGGCTTCAAGTAAGCTGGCAATGGAATCATAGGGAAAAGTGGGATATGAATGACAGTGAAAAGAGGGATATAATTGGGAACAGCATCATTAGACTACATAGGGCAGTGTTGTTAATTAAGAAGTAGATCCTACACAAGGTCTACCAATTGAATAGGAACATAGTATTAGATGAGCCACACTGACCTAAAATTAATTCCTCAGTCCTACAAGCACAGGAGCAACTGCAAGTATAAAGAAGCAGAGAAATTCTGCAGTGACATCAAGAGGCTCTGGCAGCTGCTTCTCAACGGGAACATGGACTCTGGACAGTATCCATCAGCTCTGCCCCCACAAAAGCACAACCATACAGTGAAGTCCATACATGCCAAGTGAAACAGCAGAGAGTGACTTGTGAGTAAGAATAACTCTGTAATAAAATTGGTTTTGTCCATTCATAAACCATCAAGATGATACACAGCCACCATGTCAGCAGATGTAAACTAGAAGAATGTTATCATTTCAGAAAATGCAACTCTGCCATGAAAGTCAACAAATCAGTATTTCAGACTCTATAAAGCAACACACAAAGGCTATACACTTCATTTTCTGCCTTGGCAGACGAACATACAAGTGGAACTTCCATTTACATGGGATGGTGTGAACAAAACCTAATAGCTAATCCAAACCTTTTTTAATATCACACACAGATTTTCATTCCCTTTACATTTGACAGCAATAACAGCCTCTCCATTCATTTTGGATGCACATACCAAAGAATGCAAGTGTCTACCCCACCCTAGCCCACACAGAGCACCAGCTCATCCAAAGGCTTTGGACCATCTCAGCCGCATTCGCTCCTCTTATCCATCTCACCTCTCTGTATCTGAGCAGCTCTGAACAGACATTGTCTGCAAACGAAGGAACACATTTCCCCTTTCCCCAGCAAAATGGAAAGGGTTTTCCCAGCCTGCTCTGCCCTCCAGCCCGGAAGGACTAAGAATGACTGGTCCTCAGACCAAGCAATATGAGTGAGGAATGCCACTTGGGGCAGAAGGGGCAGGGGGGAGTGTGTGGAGCTAGACACATTTTTGAGTAAGAGTAGACTCATTAACTCTTATGATCGTCACTGACCACCAGTATATGCGTTGGAGGAGCCACTTTTTGATAACCTTGTACTGGCTTTGAGTAGGTTTCCTGATATTCCACTTACAAGGCTTACGGACAACTGTGAGGCATTTCCAAATAGGCTGTTACAAATAATTCTGAATAACTGTCATTCAGCAAGACTTTACAGACATTGTTACCTCCTTAGAAAAGGAGGTTGACCAAGAACATTAAATTGATACAAGCCCAAGCTGATCCTCGGCTTTAGCACAAGCTTGAAAATTGGCCTTCAAGTGTTTTGAACATTTTTGCACTTCCTTCAAGATCTGCGCAGCACTGACCAACCTTGAAAATTCTTGAGCTACTCTAGCTCCTCAGTGATATTACTTGGATATCAACTAGTAGGTCAGACTGCAGAAAGTGTTACTCAGCTGAAACCATTAACAAGAACATTTTACACTGTCTAAAGATCCTCCGTCTGCCTTCCTACTCCTTGGCAGCAGCCAAAAGTCTCTGTCTGACATATAATAGCTTTAAGCAGCTGAGAACAGCATCTTTGAGAGACTCCTGCTTTGCCAACAATGAACTTCTGCCTTCAAGTCTTGGAGACAGTTCAAAAATCAAAGTGCAGAATCAGCCCTCCATGTATATTATGCCAGAAACGCATAGAAAATACGTCTGTTTTGTGCAAGCATATCTACAGCAGGTCTTAGCTTTTGTCTTCATTGTTTGATAAGATACATAATTGTACTGCTTCACAATTCTTAATATTCTAGTGTGTACCCACTATATACTTAAGGACATGCACTCAGACAGTAACAAGAATTACCACTATAAACCAGAAGCTAATCTGCCAGTCAGAAGGAGTAGGATTATTCTGATTAAAAGCAGAAATTCTCATCAACAGAAGCCACCTCAGGCTTCCATGATTCTCAGAGATTTAGGGTATGATTCCTTTCATACCAGATGCCTAAAATAGATCAGATGAACCTCACCCTAGCTCTACCTATTTCTCTCCGTTGACTATACTGACAGCCCAAGGTGACTAATTCAAACACATATACAAAGCTAGGGGAGATTCATCTTACTCAACATGACTACAAGCTGCTAATAAGCCCTATCTCCATAGGTGAGCCCCAGATATATCAAGAAATGTGTTTACATAAGGAAGCATCAAGCCTGTAGAAACTGGTGGAGAAATCATTTGAAACACCAAGTGATCATAATTTTTTTTTTAAACACATCCTGAAACAACAACTTGAAAAAAATGGAGAAAATAGACAGAACATCTAATCAAAATAGCAAAACAACAACAAAACCCACCTCCCCACTGATGTGAGAAAACACATTTCAAAGGCCTTAGCTTGTTAATTCTCACAAAAATAAAGCCTGAGAAAGTTACACAGGCAAAACCGTTTAAGCTAAAGGACAGTATTGGCAGTAAAACAACTATGAATAAACTAGCTTTGAACTTGCCTTAGCCAAAAATTAGAAGGCTTGTAACTTACATAGGAGCTCAGCTGGGGAACAACCAGCATATAACAGGGCAAAGAGCCCTGCTAAATTGAAGATGGACTACAACAGCCTTCTCAAAGGGATTTATATACTACAGCAGCTGTGATGGCAAGAGGAAAGACAGGATGAATCAGGAGGTCCCTTCCAATCCTACACTCCTAATTTAAGTTTCTACTTAATAACAGAGGTCACGCTGATCAAAGAGCGCCAGTGCTCGTGTAATTTAAGATACAACTTCAAATCTCTCCTCTTCTTCCCCCATCTCATGCCCTTCTGCCTTCATCTGACCCTAGGCCACTAGTGCCAGATGAACTAAGCAGCCCTATTGTTTTCCTCCAGTAAGTCACCTCCACCCCGATCCTGAAAAAAGAAAAAGGCAACTTCCAATCCCTCTTCCTTTGTCACCACAGAAAGGATACTAAATAGATACACAACAGAAAATAATTTGAATTCACCCCAGCAGAACCCTTATTTATGTATTATACAAAGCTGCATTTCAATGTTGAAAAATAACACACATAAATTACTCTGGTAAAACACTTCCTTTTGGAAACCAAAGGTTATCCTATCTGTTTATGATAACTAACTAGAAGATACAATCTGGGAAACGTATCTTACCTCCATTCACGAGGCCGCTTTATCTCACCAGAAACAGTTGCTTTTCCCACTCCAGGACAGCTCCCCAGCAAGACAAAGCCTAGTACCAGCTGGTAGGCACCAGCTAACAACTGGCTCTCATGAGAAGACAGCTTTCACCTGTGCCTTACAGAAAGGCTCTCCTCCTCTTTGGGAGGATAACTGAACATCAAAATTAAGAAAGCAAAACAGCAGCACCTGTGGAGGTGGCACTGACACTCAGAAAAATGGATCCCTAAAGACATTTTCTAGAGAAGCCTATAAGCACTTGATGAGAGTATATGTCACCTAAGTAAAACAAAAAGCATATAAAACAGCTGCAATATCTGCACTGAGGTGTGAGCTACCATAAAAGCGGAAATACTTACAGAAATAGCTTAGAAAAAAAATGGATGAGCATTCATAAACAACACTTCCCTCTCTGAAGAGCATGCTCAAGGGCTGCTGGCAGCAGCGGTAGGAGATGTCCTGTACAGCAAAGTGCAGTAAGAAGCTCAGAGCTGGCTGGGGGTTAAGAGAAGAGAGTGATGGGTCCAGGGAAATGTGGGTTGGTGCTGGGGGTGGCAGGCGGGTTTTGTGTATTGTGTGGCATTAAGGTGATGGATACTGTGCGGGAATGTGTTTATGAAGTGCAGCAAAAGGTGTTTGAAAGCCCTGCTCAGACCTTATTGAAGGAAAAGTTTCCTCAGACAGTTACTGAGGGAAAAAAGTTATCATTCAATGGAGTAGGAAGTGATTCAAGACAGCAGTCATATCCTCTATTTTTGGTGAACCCAGATTGGTTTCAATGACCAAAGTAACTTTTTTTTCAGTTTATGAAATGCTGAGTGACCATAGTTTCTTTTACACATCTTAAACCAACAACGATTTAAAAAAAAAATAATTGAGAAAATAGAACATCTAAAGAAAATAGCAAAACAACAAACTCTATGACAGAAAAGCTACAACTATTCAATCCCTGTTGTAGCTGGAGCCTGGACTTAGTGGTCTTGTGAGAAGATGGTGGAGGACAATTCACGTGACTTGTTATTGCAAGGAGAGCAGGATTAGCATAACTAACCTTTCACCTGATTAAGCATGAAGAGACTCATGGGGGCAAATCACTGAACCTAAGCAACTTATTCAAAAGTAAAGAAAAATAGGAGGTAAAATTAAGTGGCTTTATATGATCCCCTCACAGCTTGAAGCAAGTCCAGAACTCAGTGAAGACTGTACTGACATCAAGGGAACCCCATTATGAAGAAAGAACTTGATGCTATAAATGGGAAAGTTTATAATATTTATAAAGTTTATAAATTTATAAAGTCCAAATGCTGCTGACCCTGGTGAGAAGGTACATACTGACTATATAGGCTATTTCTGAACAAGTAATTTTTCCAAAAATACACTGTTTAAAGTTTTCTGAGATGCTGAAGAGAATCATTGCTGCTCTTAGCCAAGCTCTTCCCCACTAATTGCAATACAGCTGCTATTAGCCAATTCCCCTGGCCTCTCCAGCTTCCACAGTGATTTGAAACCCTGATAATGTTTTTCATTTTGTTTCTTCTATTGACAGAGGCAAAAGCGTTTCCTTTCCAACAGCATGACACAGGCTACAGACAGCCTGACGCCAAAGCTTTCTACAGATCAATATATTTAATGCATTTGAAGTCAGTAAAATCTCCCAGGCTAGTCGAGGGCTGCCTAAGGAAAAGGAAAGCCAAAAGGCTAGAGAGCTGTGTGGATATGGATTTAATATTCCATTTTCTTACTTAAGGATAAAACCATTTAAGTTACCTTGTGTTGTAATTTTGTATTTTTCTCAAAAGGTTTTGGTGAGTATGGAGAAAAAATTAACGTAGTAAGATACACTCAAACCCAGGTGGCGGGAGGTATGTTTACATGCATAAAGACAAAACAGTGAATAAATCCCAAAGATTGTGGGAACAAATATATTATCAATCCCATCACACCAATTCTCTTTCTCTCCATTTCCCAGATTTATTTTGTTTACTTGAATATTGTTCCAGCCACTCTGGCCTTTCTCACAGGCTTTCCTCATTTACTTAAGATAGTTTTCATTTTCATTAACCTTCAGTCTTTATTCCTCCAAAGCATCTTTCTTGCCCATCGATGAAGTTTTACTGCCTCTTAAATATAAAAGCCAGAGGCAATCACACAAGTGAGGAAGCCAGTCATTCTCCTATCAAACCCATCAGATTTGTTCTCTTTCCACTCAGCCTCAAAAATTCCCCAGGGACTCCCATTCACTCTACCTTCTTCCCCTCCTCTCACTCCACAAAATTGTGTATCACGAAAAAAGGAATAAGGCTCACTAAACAAGCTGCCATACTTTTCAGTCTTATTTTGTATCCATTAAAAAACATGATTATGTATTAGCCTGTAAAACTCTATAATACCACAGAGCAATTGGTACCTTGCTGTCAATCTTTAAAAGCTGCTAAATAATGGTACCACAAGTTCACAATCTGTCTTGCAAAACAGAAACATTTTTTATTGTTTACAATTGGAAGAGCAACTTAATCGCTATATACAACCTTGGGCTGCCAGAAGCAGTGAATAAAATGACATCTTTCACCTTAACATAGTATTAACTATGATGCGCAAACACACATTGCTTTAAATGCAAATATTAATTATTTCATGCTAATATTTCAGCAAGAATGAATGCAATTGTTTCATCAAAGCAGATGCAGTGGGAGGTAAGCAAGGAGAGGTAGGCTATCACTGGTTTCTGGGAAATAAATTTGGTCTTTCTCTCAATCATTTTTTCTTATATGGATTAGGTGGTTAGAAAGAGAAACGTTGCCTTTCTGCTACATCACAAGGTCTGGCTATGAAGTTCCACATGACTTGCGCTGCTTTCCTGAATACCAACAGTCTAGGTTAACCCAATAATATTTGCAAAGTGTTTAGAATAATTTTTATAGGGTTTTTATTGAAAATCTGGAAAGTGAGAATGAGGGTATATCACACAATCGTTAAATTTATCATCATTCATTTCTCTCTCTGAGTGCATCCTATTCTGCTACAAATCTTCATCCTGATACTTTACAGTGCTAGAAGAAAGCAGGGTCCCTGCCACAAATTCCAAGACAGTCTGACTCCAGCAGCGCTTGGGAATGGCACTTTATTCCTTTGTAGCAAATATACGAGGGGAGCAGGTGAGTGATATCTTCTGGGTTCAGCACAGCAGAACAGAAGAGAATGAAAGGAACCACTTCGGTCTCTGGTCTTTGCGCAACGTTGTCTTGTCTTTGAGGTGGCAGAAACCAGCTGTGGGCATTGCACCCCGGGATCACATCTGCCTGATGCAGTATCGGAGGCGTTGGGCAGCAGCCCAGCTCTCTGCATGGCTCCGCTTACCGAGTCAAACTGCAGATGTGCTGCTCAGCCAGAAACTTTATGTCACACCTATCAAAGTTCTCAAAGGACTCAGTGATCAAAAAAGTGATCATCCCCTCTCAGAAAAGATGTCCTCATGTGGATCCTAAGGCCTCGTGGCTTGAGGTTCTTGTGGTGGAAAAGTTTAGCCAGAAAGCAAGTTAGCAGTAAAAATTTGCACATGCACTCACACCACAATGCTAACCCTCCTCTGCATAAACTTCCCCTTGAACCAACTCTTCGTAGCTGCTTGCCTCCACTATTCAGCAATGCATAACAGGATAGATGCATTTTAGAAAACAAGCACCATTTCCCTTCTGTCTGTTTTTCCTTGTCATCTACCAAAAGCAGTTTTTGCCCATGCTTTCTGAAGGACCAGCTGTAACGTCACATAAGAACTGCATGCTAAAAAGGCAAAAAGAGAGGCAAAAAAAAGAAAGGCAATACTATGAGATATAAAAAAAGGACCTTTTCTATCTCAACAGGACTCCCATCTGAGCAGCAAAGCTGCTGTTTTGAACTTGTGTTCTCTGGGATCTCAAGTGTAATTTTTGTATCCTACACTACAGGCCTCAAACTTTGCACATAATTTCCCAGTCCATGAAAATGTCTATTCTATCTCTTAAATTTAAATATGGCATATGTAATGCTGTAGCATCTAGAGAATCCAACCAATACTGAGTCAGACAGATGACAGAAAAAAATCTCTGCCTGCAAACTTGTACTCTTTTATATGCCAGTTGTGTAGGTGAAAACTCCAGTATAGTCCATCGGCTTGTGGACCAGGGTCCAAATTCTGCTCTGTTTTGTGTTGGAACGGCTCAGCCGGTTGATTTCAAATAACCCGTTCCATTTCATTCCAGGAAAGAGTTTGCCTCAAGAGTCTTGCTAACACTTTTGACCATAAACACTGAAAGGGCAGTAATCCTCAAGCTCAAATGAATTAACACGCTTGGCTTCTATGGCTCAGAAGAAACAAAAACTGATCAGTCTACTGTGAAAGGAAGTCCTCTGCCTGACAAATGAAAAAAAAACCCAAACCACCAGAGTGTTGTCAAAATAAGCGTGTATATGAGGGTTCCAAAATAAAAATTTGCCACTCCTAAGCGCAGACAAGGCTAAATAATATGGATGGCAGGACATAGCAATGCTCTTCTGGAAGCTTCTCATGAGGAAGGCAAACACTGCACTCTTTAAACTCTGACTCACACAAGGAAGCCCGGTGAAATCACTGGGACCATTTGCCTCACTGTGAGGTGACCTACACCTGTGCTTCCCAGTGCAATCCTAGATATACAGCCAAACCAAACCCATCCTAAAGAGTAGCTGATACTACACTTATTTTTTGTACCAGTAAAATGAATTACACCAAGAGACTTTCAACAATAGCAAGAGGTGAGTAAGAGGGTACAACACAATATTGCTGCAGGCCTGTATTTGTTATACATATTTAATTATTATTCTGAAGGAGTGGTGATGACCAACCTTTATCTAAGTTAGTCAGACCTGAAGAAAGCTTTTAGGAAACTTTGAGGGACCTCTGGTCCAAATGGGGACTGCAATGGCAGGGAAAATGCCAGGCTGCCAGTTAAAGGTCTGGTGATCGAGTAGAGTAACAGGAACTTCTTATGCAGATTGCTAGATTTTAAACTAGCTATTACCACTTGAGGAAAAATGACAAAGTTTCATGTGAACAAGTCCTTCCCTAAAACAAACACACCTTTGCTCAAAAAGCAGCAATATCATCCCCCAAAAATATTAAGGAAGGCAGTACTGGAGTTATGACTCCTTATAACTTTCTGGAACAGCATGTTCTTGTTGGTTACCTATCTTAAAACAGTGTGCCAGAAAAAAACCAACAGAAAAACAAAACCAAAACACAACAATAAAGACAGACAGACAGTCAATAAAAAAGAAATAACAGCTGAAAAATATTAGGGCAATGAAAAACTTGCCCAAAAGACAGACATACTACAGAAAGACAAAACAGAAGTCCTTTTCTACATAACCATTTCTCAAGAAAAGTCCTTTTTATGCTCTTTTATTCTGCTACAATTCTGTAAAGAGCTCTTCTTCTCAAAAGTTTCTACTGTAATTGTTGCAGAGGATTGAAACAGAATGGCCCCAATATTTTCAGTGAGACAAAGAGTAAGAAGAAACACAATAACATTATACAAAAGTATGGAGAATGTAAATTGCAGTACCTTCATAATTAAACTGTATTAAACATTGCTTTGAACTGTCAATAAGTGCATTTATAAGCCATATTTAGGTTAAAACAGTGAAGAAAAGACAGCATATTTTTTCTGCTCAGTTTAACAACTCTAGGTGAAGTTAACATGGGTGTGAATTCTAACTCCCAACTGGAAATAAAACCCAAGCAATTTCATCCTGCAATAATCTGGAAAAGAACAGCAATTCTTGTGTGAAATGACTCTAAGAGGAGAATCTTATTACCATATGTTGGTAGAAGAAGAAATCTTATTTCCTTAGGTGGGTTCTTAGTCAAGAGGAAGTTTGGGCCACATACAAATTTACGTGTCTGAATATGAAAACTGCCACCAGCAAATGCTTGTTCAGCAGCTGCTGAAGCTCATTTCTCACTCAGTCTTACTCAAGTCCCACAGACATCTCCACCTCAGCAGCAAGGCGCTCATCTCGAATTCAGGAGCCCCTGTAACCCTGAAACAACACCTAAGCCTCAAAATCTTGGATCTGCTCAGCACACACTTAACAGACACAGGCAAATATGCACTTCTTGGAAAACACCCTTGTTTTTTAGGGTGCAGCTGGAAGAGGTAGTGTCCTGTATTACACAATCATACAGCTGGAGTGCTCCCTTGGGTGTGAGGGATGTCATTCCCAGGCACTTCCCACCCAGCGGTGGTGTGGACACCCACTTTCCAGCAGAACTACAAGCTGGTCTGGAAAACACGAGTGGGGAGTGTTCCACTAGTCCCACTACAGCCCTGCCAGAGTGAAGTAAGCTGCAAAGTTCATGCCGCTGGCAGAAAGCCTCGCAAGAGGATCGCGCAGCCCAGTGGCCGGGCAACTTGGTGAGGAAGGGAAGAGCCCTCAGTACCGCACAAGCAACGAGTTCCCACATATCTGGTGGGCTGCAAGGGCCACCATGAAGCCTGAGAAGTCCTTTTAAAAAACCCTGCTGTGGGGACCTACCTCCAGAGAAGAGCCTGGACTCTGCCGCCTGTAGGCACCGGGCTCTGCTCAGCCTTTGCTATGGGCTATTTCAAGGCAGTTTCTGCTGCGGTTGCAGGTTTCCACCCAATCCTGGCATGCACTACAGAGGGAGATTGTATGTCCCAGCCCTATGTCTTTATTGAGCCTTCCTGGGACTGGCTACTGAAGACACCTGTTTCAGCCCTAAATATGACAACAGAGAAGCACAGAGACTACATCCTGCCCTTTGTTCTTACACGTAAAGCATTTCTGGCCCAACATTGTAAACACTTCACAGTTCTCTCACCCACTGCAGTGAGAAGTGTACTGCATCTTCTATATTTTGATTTAACTCTCCTCTGTACCTTGCAGCTGAGGACAAAAACGTTGTCCTTGTGATAAATTTCCTTACCATAAGATTACAGACACTAACAACAATGAAGGAAAGGAAAAACATTGGAAAAAAGAAGCGCATTACTTAGACAAAATAATGGAAACCATAAATCACCGCAGTGACATGATTAAATGTGAAACCTTTAATTATACATTTAATCATTTACCAACTTCTTATTTTCCTTGTAGTAATGTTCATGAAGCTTCAGTAAGATTTGAGGTTGAGGATGATTTTATTTTATATGTGAATTGCAAAAGCAATACACATAGAAAGGGTTTTAAGGATAAAAATAATATGAACTTTAATCTTAAACTATGTTGACACCTTTACTTAACACCTTTATTGTTCTCAGTCATACTGTCCCTCGCTTAATGGCATCACTGTGTCAATGCACGGTCAAACCCATCTCCATTGCACAGATATTATATAAAATAAAGTAGAACTACGGGGGAAATAAGTGGTGGTTCAGAAAGTACGCTACTGTATTAAAACAAGAGAGTGTAATTGCATTGTTGAAGCAGACATCATGTTATTTATGAGGTATGGACAAACCTTTGCCCACAGGCTGTATCTGCTCCGCCGCCTTTTCCAAAAGAAGGCAAGAGGCAGCTGCTAGAGCAGAAAAGTGACTCCCCAGCCCCTGAACACCTTTTCCTATACATCCCAGGGTCCAGCAACACGGAGCAGGGCTGTTGTTGCTGTTGCTGTCGGGTTCAGAGCAGGAAAGGGAAGAACATGGTTTCTGTGAAAATTCTGTGCACCAGCATAATCTTTCAGCACACATAGAGCACTACTTACTGAAAACAAAAAAAAAAAAACCAGAACAAACCAAAAAGCAAAAATAGCAAAATTACCCTTTTTCTAACTGGAGAGTAAGGCAAAGTCCAGACAACCTTCGTGTTTACACAGATCCCCTCAAAGAACGTGCAGTAGGAAAAAGCAGACTTTCATCAAAGTCAAAACATGGCTTGCATGCTAAGGAAAAGAGCCTAATATTATACTAAACACATCATCTAGTAGCAATTGTAAATGCACTATTATACTGCTAGATACTGCATTGCATATCAGAGAGCTGTTGGCAGGAAAGTACCTGTCCTCTGGAGCACTCTTCATTTTGTTCTATCGTGTTGCAAATTGCCTTAAGGTTCCTAGATGAGGTGGGCTGTCACACAGCTAAAACCATAATTCAGCTGCTCTACGCTTTCTCTTTTTAAAAAGTGTCCGCTAGACCTGGGTTGCGGGGGGGATGGGTTTGTCCTACTCATTCAACTCATGCTTTTTGCCCCAGCACAGAAGACAGAAGCAGACGGGGCCTTGCCAACGTTGCGGGTGCAGAAATGGGCAGGACCAAATACAGTGGGGAAGCATACACTCGGAGGGACTTTCATCCATCCCAGTGGAGGAGGGCAACATTTTCATCATGTCTTTTGTAAAGACAGCAAACAGAGGACTCCAAGGTCGTCTTCAGGTTTTGTTTGAATTTTCTGCCATGTTAGTCGCCTGTTCTGATTTAGATCATCTTTTTGAAAAATAAGTTATCCTCTGTACATGGGACCCTTGAATCTATTGGATTGGCTTGTTGGTACTTGACAGACCTTCTGGCTCACTGCTATGGACTGGAGGAAATGCTGCGGACTCTGCTGCGGGGTCTCTGCTTCTACCACTTTTTGGAACAGGTAAACCCAGAAAGAAAAGGGGATCATATAATTAGGTTCTGGCTTTCACATCAGTCGACTACACATTTGCTTCTCAGCTAGGTAATTTTTTCTATTGAGTTTTGTAAGCAAGAAAAAATTGCCTAGGGAAATCAGGGAACACCAGCCCAGATCTGTAGGAGTCCGAGTACAGTCCGCACTGGGAAAATGAGTTTTCTTCCTTTCTTTCCTATTTTGGACCTCTTTTTGAATCATGAGGAGTTTGGAATGATTCGGTAATAGTTACACATTTCTGTTTCACCCACTCAATTTGAAAAGGGTCTTAACAGTACCACGTACATTTAAAAAATCATGACGCAGAACTGCCTATTTTATTAAATGCATGTTGAAGGCTTAAACTGACAATATAGGTGTCTGTGTTGGTACTTCTGAATAATGTAGGCACCAATGTCAGAGACCTGGAAACAGGAAACATTTTAATCATTTTTTTCAAAAATTACGGGAAAGGAAATTCCTGAGGCAATGCAGGATCACTCGTTGTGGACCTGACAACGCAAGACACAGATGCCAGGACATTTACTCACCCTGCCAGCAAGATGATCTGTAGGTCTTTGGAGTTCTTCTGTCTTTCCTTTCTCTAGTCTACTCATGCATCAGATCCCTTAGAGGCAAGGGACAGCCAAAGGAATTTACGTTTCTTGTTCTGGGTGTAAGATGTTTTCCTGTGACAGAGAGGACATAGAGACCAAATGCGGCATACGAAGACACTGGAACAATCATTTTCAATCATACTACAATTCATGTGTTTCCTACCTCCTGCCTTCAACAGCAGCCAATATTGAGGAATAAAAACCCCAAGAGACGGTTTCCAAATAAGCAGTCTGGGGGGATCATTGCTTAGTAAGTTCCAGAATCTTTTATGCTGCCCTATTTAGTAGCGGGGAGATAATACGTGTGTGGAGAGTTTCCAGTGTTTTAGTCAATAGTATCCTATAGAAATCAATTCTACTGGTTAATTCTGCACATTTCAAATACGTTTTTCTTTCATCAGTGTTAAATGCATGTATTTTTAAAGTTTCTATTCCACTATTTAGGCACTAGAGCAATGACCATGATCCTTTCTGAAATATTCATTCAATCCCATCAGTCTACACACGTTCTCTTCCCTGTACCTTCTCTAAGCTATCTTTTCTACTTGCTTTTCACTCCAGAATGTCTTCCTTAAAGATTATTCATTAGTTTTGTGGGTTTTTTTGAATACCTATGGACTTTTCCTCCTTAGGGATGAGCTGGTCAGACCTAAATATATTTCAGAATGGTCACTGAGCACTTCTGTTTCCCTCTTTTCCTCCCTGTACCACTGTCGTGGTTTAGCCCCAGCTGGCAACTAAGCACCACGCAGCCGCTCACTCACTCCCCCTCCCACAGTGGGATGGGGGAGAGAATTAGGAAAAAAAAAACCAAACCTCGTGGGTTGAGATAAACACAGTTTAATAGGACAGAAAGAAAGAAGGGAACAACAATGATAATACCAACAAAGGAATGTACAAGAACAAGTGATGCCCAATACAGCGATTGCTCACCACCCTGTGATCGACAGCCCGTCCCCGAGCAGCGATTTCCGCCCCCCGGCCAACTCCAGTTTATGTACTGGGCATGACGTCGTATGGTAGGGAATATGTTTTTGGCCAGTCTGGGTCAGCTGTCCTGGCTGTGTCCCCTCCCAGCTCCCCATGCAGCCTCCTTGCTGGCAGGCCAGCACAAGAAGCTGGACTGTCCTTGACTGCTCAGCAACAACCCAAAACATCAGCACGTTATCAACAGTTTCTCATCCCAACTCCAAAACAGAGCCTCACACTGGCTTCTGTGAAGAAAACCAGCTGTATCCTGGCTGAAACCAGGACAACCACCAAGAGAGCTGTGGGACACCAGTTCAAAGTCAAGCATGATAATTGTCTATGGCACCTTTCTGCTCCGTTTCCTTCAGAAAATCGGTGCATCTGGTAGAGAAGCAGACGAGGAGAATTCGGAACGTACACATGAATGACATCCTGTAAGACGACTGTGCTGCCATGGGTCAAATGGAGAAAAACAAACACACAACCCTCCAAACATACTGCACTTAATGTTATTAAAAGCAGAAATGGGCAAATGTCTAGCTTTGAGGATTTCAGATCTCCCCGGAATAATTTTTCTGAATTGTCAACTGAATGGGCAAGAAGCTGAAATAATTCAGAAAAAAAGAAACCAACCAAGAATGGGTAATGATTTTAATTGCCTCACAAAGCCTAAAACACAAAGGACTTTCACTAGGGGTACCTTTGGAGGTGAAATTGCAAACTTCTCTTCAGAGATTTTTCTACTAAAGGTCATGGGTATCAAAATCTATTGTCTTACTTTAGGTCAGTTATAAAGCTACTATAAATAAAAGTCTCCTATATGGCACCTTGTCATTGATTCCCACTTCAGTGTAACCAGCACTGCAGACACAGGAAATTCTTAAAATAAACAGCAGTATTCTCTACTTACTGCACTTAAATGGAGTCGGGAGTTCTGTACTTTTCTTTTAAGATATTCATCATAATTTCTCATTAAGCGAATTATTTTACTACTGTTTAGATGAACAAAAATACTGTATCAAAATACGGTATAACTATGACAACAGTAAGTCATAGTTTACCACTCTACCACTAAGCAAATTAAGTAATTTTGCTGAATTATTTCTTGATAATAAAAATATTATAATTTCCAAGCAACAGTGTTAGCGTTTACTGTTCTTAGAACTAGTCCAATATCTTCTATGACAACTGTAAATACATCAATACATGCTTCTTGGATAAAAACAGACCATACAACTGGAAAATGTAGTGCTTATTCTACTGAAGCTGTTAGAGAACTCATGGTGACTGTTCCAAAGTTCTGGCCAAAAAGAAAAAAAAATCCAGAAAAAAAGTCAAAATACCTGACAACTTCCAAACACTTAAAAAAAAAAACCAAACCTGTAATAAATTTACATACATGTAAATGAAAAATCATGCTAAAAAAAGAAAACCTTGTGCAATTGCAACGTTTTTATTTCCTTCAGACTACATTGCTATATCTTCCTGAAAAAGATTTGCCTTTTGAAGATGGAAAGGTAGGAAGTAAGAAGGATGACCTGAAAAATCTAAACCCAACATTTGCATCAATTTTTTTGACAGCTCAAACTGAAATGTGTCACCTGAAAACCAAGACAGCAAAACGACCCAGAAGAGCGAGCTGCTTGCTGAGGACAGCCTTCCCGGTGCACCGGGACTTCCCAGCTCACCATGTGGAAAGCCATGCGGGCACAGCAGAGGAGCAGTGTGGACGGAGGATGAAGAGGCTGGGAGGGTTACTTGGGAGCAGTGCAGAACTTCCTTGTTCTGGCCTGCTTGGATGAAATTAGGGAAGCCAGAACTCAACTGGACCTGAAACTGGTCAGGGACATGAAGAGCAACCAAGCTTCTAGGGGAACATTGACAGCAACGGAAAACTGAGGAACAGGTGCGTGGGAGAGGCTGAGGAATCTCCACCCTTGTAGATACTCCAAACTCAAGTGAACAAGGCCCTGAGCAACATTATCTAACGTTATCTAAGTTTGTCTCACTTGGACTAAGCCATTGTTGATGCCCTCCAGAAGTCTGTTCTAACCAACACAATTCCATGAAATACTTAATTTGCCTGCAATTTTCCCCCTCTCAATAAAAAGGTGGAAGTAAAAAGAGAAAATGGGAAAAAAAAAAGTAATCATTCATCTCATATTTAATATTTTTCTTAAAGAACAGATGCCTAATTTGAATAGAAAATACTGTGAACGGGGTAAAACTTTTAGGCCACTACTAACTGCATTTTTTTTTTTTTTTTATCTTTCAATTTCTATTACTTATATGATTTTGTAAGCCATTCATCCTGTTTTGCTTTTTTCCTTTTACTGAATTAATGCAGACCAATAAAAGAAGATTAACTGATGACCTAGTTCTCATCAGATTCTTGACTGATCTAGGTAAGCTCCAAGTCTAGGTAGGTGCTAAGACTGAATAGCTCAGTTTGGTAGGCAGATTTCCCTGTGCCACATACCAGCAGTTGACAAGTGACACTATAGTAAGTGGGAATAGATGGGACATAAAGATTTTGAGTCTAGCCTTCACAAAATGACTTACGGGGGCCTTTCATTTCACCAGATGTTTTCCTGGGCAGAAAGCTTCCTCTGTACCAGGGGATGGCACCAGAGTGTAGGCACTATTCCTTTTTCCAGATGCATGCTCAATCTGTTTCTCCCTCTTTGCCTTTCCATGTTTACCCAAGAAAATGCAAGAATTTAGCACCATACACTTTTCAAGCCTGAGTAAGCAGCTTAATTATTCAGACAAAATACCACTGATTCAAAAGTGTCTGAACAAATGAAATTCAGGCTTGCCGACCTCATTGAGAAGGACAGCCAACCTTCTTGGGGAATTTCCAGTTGTGTTACCTACGTTTCTTGTTCCTTTCTTTTATTTCAGAGGCATGTGATACAATACAGCACAACTTCTGGTACTGCGTGCACACCGCTTCTTTTGAAATCAGAGGAGACTTTGCTTAAGATGCAGACCTGCAGCTTCCTCTGAACTCAAAAGCAACCTATGTGCACCTGAGGACAATACACAAATCAGGGAAACGGACAGAAAAGGTGAAAAAATAAAATGGCAGGCTCAGTCAAGCATCCACTAAAATGAATGAGACTACACACATGTATGAATGTGCTACCCTTAAACAAAGTAAAGCTCACACTCTGTCGTTGTCTTCTTAAACCATAAATTCAAGTTTTTCCAAAGTAATTTCAAAATTCAGTAATTAAGGGTCATTTTCCAACAAGCCATTCCTTTTTTTCTTCAGTCTTTCCAAGTGTAAGCATTTAGACAATGGACAATCATCTTCCCCAGTATTCACTTTTATCACAGCAGGCATGCTACAAAATAGAGACCTTATATGCTGCATTTATTAAATGCAGGTATGAAGCAACTTCCCAGGATATAAATGGACCATATTATTCATTATGTTATTTGCGACAATAGTTGAACACTAATGAGTTGCAGATCCAACAAATATCCAAAAATGGCTACCCAAAAAGACCTAAAATTAAGTTCTTGACAGATAATAACTAATGCTGTACATCCCTACTCTTTATGTTATGAACAATATGTACACTATATTTATGCAGAAGAAACCAGTATTTAAAACTCTTACATTTATCATAAAAATAGATTTATTACAGAAAACAGTGCCTTCTCATAAGAGATTTACAATTGATTAAATAGGGTGACTTGTCCTAAAACACTTACATGATTCCATGCAAAGAAAACAGATGGTCTGTGTAACAGTAATTTGATTTCTTCCAGTAAACATTACTCATGATATAGAAAACGCTTATGTTGATCTCTTCCAGAATGATGTGTGTGCTTTGCATCTCTCTTTAAATGAAGCCTGTAATTCTGTTCAAGAAACAGCACAGCAGCTCTGGTTTCACAACAAATCAAATAAAATCAGGTAGTCTAATGCATCGTTCCTCACTTAAGAGCCTGACAACACAGAGATTGATTTTAACTTTTCACTCTCCCAAAAGTGCTTAACATAACGCCATGCTCCTTTCTCATTTACTCCGTTTGTAACACTTCTTCATACAAAAAAAAGAACACTATTTCTACCTTCATATCTGCCTTAGAGAAGTATCATAAGCAAAAATACAATGTCTATTCTCTTCCGATTGCATCTAATATTCTTTTCCTTTATATAGCTGCAGGTGTATAAGAAGGGAAGAAAAGTCTTGCTGATAAGTTGCCATGTGTCCACTGCAAATTTTGTTCTATTGCCTGAGTCCCACCAAGAATGCTGCTCAGGGAACTTCAGCTCCCAAATTTCCCTGAAATTACTCTACTCAATCTTTACGCTTCCCAAACACCGGATGAAATGCCGTCTGCCTTTGTAAGGCAGACAACCCTCGCGAGGTCATCTAAATCACTGAATTCCTTGGGACTGAACCATGGATGAGAACTCTGTTGCTTGTTCCCACAGGATGACAGTCTGGGCTGATAAAGGATTCATGTTGCCTTTTACAGATCTTTTGCATGGGGTGTGTACAGGTGGATCTTTCTCAAAGGCACAAATTTAACCCCTAAGAGTGCATCCTTAAATCTGGCCCTAATTTTTACAGGGGCTTCACACCAGTGTATGTTCCATCATCCACAGGTAATAACGTTCCTGCTGGCACGTAACCCTGTTTGTCATTATCTTGTCTTGTTTGATTACTGTTGCTTCACCTGACTGGCCTGGACTTACCCCAGCCAAATGAAGTAAGGGCACAATCCTATTAAATGCCTGCTGGGAACACCCTAAGCTGCCGCTCCTGTCGGTGGGAATTAAGGGTTCTCAGCATATTGTAACAGGTACTCAGGCCCTTGAGAAATTTGACTCTTAATTAGATATTCCCTCATGACAGTGTGTGCTTATTTAATGTTCTGACAAGACACCTCAGCAATCTCACAGGCCCTGAATTAACTATCCTAGAAGAGCTCTTTGCCAACTGCAATTCTGTGAAACCTTTGTCATGCTCGGCCATGGAAGCAAATTGCATTTTACAGAGCATATGAAATGATTTACCCAATGAATTGCCTGAATTATACAAAACACAAACTGCTGGCCAGGCTTGAGATGTCCAGTTTTAAATAGTTGATCTTTCCCTTTCCTAATCCTTCGCATGTGCCCTCCCCTCCTCTCTTCCTTCTTTTTTTATTGTCCCACTTGCTGGCAGAGCGCAGCAGCAGCAGCAGCAGCAGCAGCAGCAGCAGCAGCAGCAGCAGCAGCAGCAGCAGTCCTTGCGGCGGTGGGGGATGATTCATCATGCAGTCTACATGAGACAGATTAATACTGCCAGAGCAGCCCCTTATTATAAATTTCCCTTTCGCCTGTCTGGCTCATCTGCATTATAATATTTGTTACTCACATGTAAATTCCCAACTCTAGCCTATCCATCCAGGGGCTGCTGAAGTTTTTTAATCTATACTGAAAAGTTTAACAAAACCCCAACAGAGTAAACATTTCTGCCTCGCAGCTGATGCCATGTTATCAAACACATAAATAAAAGCTACAATAAGCATGAAAAAAAAAGTATAAATAAACAGAAGAGTGCTGTTTACATAACAAATGCACACAACGAATGGTCATCTTGTTATCACTCCCGAGCCATAACACCTTTAAGCACAATCACCCTGGGGAAAAAGGGCATAGCATCAAACATTTTCCATAGGATTTTAGCAACGGTGCCATTCTGATTACTAAACCCTGGCTCGAGTGTGCGAAATTATGGTGCTTAGCAATCAATATTAATCTCCCCTCCACTTTGTAGAAATGAAAGCTTGACAAGGAGTATTTGGACCACCTACCATAACTCCTATGACACCTGAATACCCAGCTGAGACCCAAGGACTGTAGTCAGAGTATATCAGCTATAGGCAACTGAAACCTGTGCTGCAGGTAAAGAATAAGAGAGACAATGACTGTCGCCAGAGGTCCCAAAATGCACTCCAAAAGTTTTATTTTTAGGAAAAGCTTTATTAAACTTTGAACTTCTCCATCCGTGCTGGGTTGCAACACACTTTCTGAGACCAGCAGAAATCACAGCACTTGCATGCTCTCTGCTAAGGCTTGCAGTTCCTATGCTTGCAACTGCTTTTCAAAAGGTGTATTCAACTCTACTTATCTGCGGTCACTTCTACTAAGTCCAACTCAAAGGATTCACAGGCATGAAGTCTCTCCCAGCTCCCTCCCTGCCCTCCTACCCAGCCAAGACTCTTGCTTTACCTGATTACTTTTTAGGAAGGCTTTTTTCATCCTTCTATTGTTAACAACATTTCCATCGAGTATGTATTTTTTTTTATGAGCCTTCAACACAACCTTAAGTTGTGTCTCACAAACATCATCAAATCCACTTCCACAATGAGGAATCTAACTTCAGATAAATCATTCTACCAACTAGTTTCATCTACACAAAAACAGTTCCTTGAGTGCTTTATGCATTCTGGCAAGCATCTGCTTTGCCAGGAGTGGATTAAATAACACTACCTCTATTATCTTAATAGTGTGGGAGATCATATAAAATATTTATATCGTGAACTGCAGGCAAAATGCCTACTCTAAATTATGCTCTGGAAGCTCAGCAAGATCTTATATTGGTAGAAAAATACCTCAGTTTAAATAATTGGGCAATTTTAGTTATTCCTTATTCTACGGATCTCATGTCATTTTGCTGTTTCCCCCTTGGGAATATGATCTATTTTAGTAAGTACTGTTTTCCATGTTCAAGGGTTTCCTGTGTACTACTACAAACACCTCACCCACATCATACTGAATCACAGGGCCAGTATAGAGATAACTATAAAAAAAGCAAATGCTGTCAGTGCAGATCAATGTTCTGCCTGAGCTTCTTCATTGCATTATACAGGGCATCAGACATTTTTTAGTACATAGCTATGAAGAACTTTGCTTAAGGCTCAGTTTTCAGCTGACTTCCAAATTTGCAGAGTCTGCACGTGCTTTATTTGCAAAGACCGTATTCAGAAAACCCCATCAATGTGGTAAGTTGGCACCAACTTGCATGTGCAAGAATAATGATGTAAGCCAAATATCCTCTCTCCCCAGAGTTGTATTCTTGATTTTATTGGGGTTATGCCAATTCACTATGTGGGTATGCATGACTGATCACAAGCCCATTCTCACAGAAGTCACTTGTTTCAGCAGGCTCAAGTTCTAATTTAAAGGTGGTTTGTTTTTTTTTTCTTAAAACACAGCAAACACTATTCTTTCCACATATTTCATGATTATACAGTGCAGGATTGTTGACATTAGATTCTACAACCAGCTAAATGCAGTGTATGCGTGCTTGTGCTGTTTTGTACAGCCCCAGGAAAACGTGGAATGAGAAAGAAGGGCACGAGCCATTCCTGTGCAGAATTTTCCCTGGGTAAGCAGCATTTTCAGTCAGTCTGAAGCCAGGAAGGACAGCTCACTCACCAACTTTGTCTAATCCTGATGATGCTTTGCTGAGCATCATCAGCGAGGAGAGGAGTGAGGATGTGGGCAGAGGGAAGGCAAAGTGGCACGCAACAGAGTGGACTGTGCCTTCCCCTCCGTTGGCAGAAGGCAGCAAAAGCAATCCCACTGCAGCTCCCATGCAGCCTTTCACATGCCATGGGCAGGCAAGCTCTTTAAAGGTGAACATCTCAGTCAACAGCTGAAGTCAGCTGTCAAGCCGATGTCCAAGCTAATGGCATTTTTAGTGGCCTTGGAGAATCTTCTCCACAGACTGTCACATGTGAACCTGTCTACACTTAGATTTAGAGACTGCTCTAGGCTGCCCTTGCCCAGCTCAGTTCCCATTGCACACAATTTTCCTGACAAAACCAGCGGCACAGTGCTGTTGGTACGTGAGGTTCACCTCCGGAGTGAACGGACTCACCTTGCTCTCCAGCCTTACTTCCGTTAGTGAGGGCAGGCATGGGCAAGGGCAGCAGGAGGAAGGGAAGGAAACTGGCAGGCAACCAAGAACAGGTTTTCCTTGCCTGTCTTGCTCTTGTCAATTCTGCCTCAGCTCCAGCACTGCCACTTGGCAAGGGCAGAGATGGGGCAGCAAGGTCCACTCTTTCCAATGAGAAATGGGGCATTAAGCATCACCTGCTTTTCCTGATCCCACCCCACCACATGGGTCCACTCCTTTATTTTGCAGGCAACTCCCACTGCAGTGGCCTCTAGCACTGTCTCTCCTATCTCCTCCAACGGCTCCCTTTCCCCTCGCCCAAACCGGACAAGTGCCCTCAGAGCAGCTCCCAGTCCTCTGGGAGCCAATGTCTTCTGCCCAGGCTGCAGCCCAGTGCCGCCAGAGGAGTAATGGGTCTATCCCTTCATCCCTTCTGGGCTGGGCAAAGGACTTAGATACCCAGTACTCTCCACTTCAGTAGATCCAGAAGCATGGAGTCAATCCCACTCAAAATCAGGATGATTTTCCAGAAAAAAACCCTAATCATGTTATTGTAGCCTGTGTTGTGACTTGTTAACTTCCCTCCCTTCAGCCAGCGTATGCAAAATTGTAATAACTTCATACTGAAAAGTCATCCTTGAATGCATTTAAAATGTGCACATTTCCTTTGCTGTTCATGCAGACAGCATGCTGACTCTCTGCTCACATCTATAAGAAAACTTGTGCATTTCCCCTCACTGGTCTAATTTCTTCCCACTTTCTCAACCTGCTCCAACCTGATCCTCATGCTGACCCTGATGCTCCTGCATTCCCACCAGTCCTTTGCTTCTTTTACTGTCCCCACTAGGGTAAAAAAATACATCTAGAAAAATGAACAATGAACATCCATAACCCAGTAAGCACTCATCCCATGTATTAGGTTTTCAAATGATTTATCAGCTGCCTTGCTAGTGGATAGTAAAACACTCAGACAAACAGCACCTTCTCTAGCTTACTACTTTAATGATACTTAAAATTCTTAAATAAAGCAGAATCAATTCTCAATCATTCAAAGTATATAAAACAGTTTTGCACTGCTCTCTTTTTTGCATCAACTATAAAAATACAGAGATTATCAAATAAATTTTGTTTATTGTCCAACAAATATGCTCAATAGTATACTGCTCAGTAAATAGTTTTTATTAAAGAAAACAACATGACAAGAGACTTATCGAAGTACCTAAAATAATTCATTTCAGACTTGTTCCATGCCTGGGACCCTAAAAGCACTTCCACAAATCTATTCCTTTGTTATCTCTTTGGACATGACCCCAGGAACAACAGAAATCCGTCAACCCTTCTTAAGCAGTCACACCTTGCCCTACAGCAAAACAGAAGAGCACCTCAACATTATTGGGAGAACCTTCCCCAATATTCCTGCAGCAATATCAAGGTGTTTGATTTTCATTTCCATTTTAATCTGGATTTGACTTCTCTCACCGTGTAGACATAACCTTAGCATGAGACACACTGTTGACTATTTCAAGGTGTTTACGCCAGACAGTAAGCTACTAAGGATATAGCTAAAATGTCCACAAGGCTGCAGCCTACATAAGAACTGCATTTAGCCTAAAATTTCAAGTAGACTCCAGTAGTCCGGAATTGGGGAATCTGAAAGGGTCCAGTCCCACAACAGGATTGCACTCAGATGTGAAGCTGAGCTGTTTAGTTTTTATTTAAACAGCCTTGCAGACACTTGTATGCTCTGTAGAGCAAGGAGGCAGATCAGACTTCCAAGTCAAGCCTGGCATTGAGCTACTTAGCAGTATGTCCCAAGGTGACAAGGAGGGTTGAATTTTTGCATCCTCTCATTTGGAGACCTGGTCAATAAATACCAAGAAGCAAATACAGACCAACCGTTTGAGTAAGAACTGCCACGTCAGACACTAAAAGAAAACCTGTTGTGCTTTGAATTTCCTTTCCTAAGATCTTCAGTGACAACACATTGTCAGCAAGTAGGATTCTATTAAGGCAATCTTCCTCCCCCTGGCAAAATAAGAACCAGGTTTCCCAATACTGATTTTAATATTAAAGCATCTTCAGAGAGAGTCATCTTCAGGTTCTCACTGAAAGTCTTACTTGGCTTTGTGGCTTGTCACAGCTGACATGATTCTTAATCAGAACTCCTTTAAAAACACAGTGAATAGATAATAATATCTGGAAAACTAGGACATTAAAACTTTGATTCACATAACACATCTCTCTAGTCTTATCATACATTATGCATAGCTGTACTATATTTTGAGGGAAACTGCTGTGACGTGTTTTCAGTGGGAGATATACACATGACTACAGAGTCTACAGCATATCAAAAAACAGGATTCTGATCTGTTGAAGATGTTCAGATAATTAGGCAAAACTGCAGCACAGGAACATTTTGTCCCAAACCAGAAATATTTTTGATTGATAATGAAACACTCGGATTCCGTATTACCCTGAAGGTATCTCATGGGAGTTATAGGTCAGGTGCCTCAGCAGCCCAGTGTCAAGGATATTTAGTTTTCCTGAAACTCGGGTTTGCCATGTGAAGACTATGTCATTGGAAATATTCAGACTCCAGCTGGTATACAACAAAGACCCATAGCTGCCTACTTTTATCATGTTAGTTTTGCTTTTTAAAGCAATGGTTATTATTGACAAATTGGTATTGACTCTGATCTCTTTAACTGTTATGCAGATAAATTTTCATCCTTATCATTTACTTGACAGTGCTAACAACATAGCCCCACTTTAGTGATGTGACTGATTTTAAAGATTCATAAATTCATTACTACAGCACATATCAAGGTTAAAAGAGGGAGAATTCCCTTATCAGTGTGAAGGACTCATGCAGTTTGCAACAATCCTAGACAAAATTACCCTTTTGTCTTTCAATGAGCAGAAACCTCCTGTAGTGGCAAATGTTCATAATGGACTGTTTCATCTTGGCAATCATCTGAAAAGCATCTAATTTAATTAAAGCTTTAGGACAAAGTGATCTGCCCTTAAGCACTTAAATATTTATTTCAACACACATATCACTTAATTGGCATAACATATCAAAGGCTATTAATTGATTGTACAGTGTGTAAGGACTGAAAAAAAAGGTCTAGCACAGGTTTAGAAGTCTTTTCTGTATTAAACACTAAATAAAAAATTGCAAGGCAGAGAAAGGGCATCAAAGATACAATAATAAGCAAGAATTAAGACAACTGAGATTTTAACGATCATTAGCTTTATGCTACCACTATGCTAACCCCTGGCAGTACAAGCTGTATGACAAGTCTCCAGAAATGCTGTGTTCACAGGAGCTGCATTAACTAATGCTGGAATTGAAAGAAAGAACAGGAGCAGAGATTAGAGAGAACCTAGACTCAACAGTAGGTCTGTGTATTGTTGGTCATTAATCACTGCTGAACACTTGATTCCAGAGCTGTGCCAAAGAAGCTATAAGTGGCATAATATTATCTATGTCAACATGAACTGTATAACAAAACAGTATATATGGCCTGTATCATCTCGACAAAGATGAAAAGAATGTATCACATTTTATTCAATTATCTGTCAGAGAGAGACAGAATTTAAATATATGAAAGCCACACTAATTGGAAACATCCTTTTCAGGCTTTTTTTCAGCCTTTTTCCCAGGGAATTAGAATATATCTGTGAAGGGGTGGAGGTGAGAATTTGTCTGAATAGTTGCTAAAATTAACTTAAATGTGCAGTTACAGGCCATCTCTTCAGCTAACAAGCACTTACTGATACCATTTTATTTAGTAAGATACAGACTTCTACACTAACAAGAAGCTCAGTGGGGAACATTCAGGCAACTTCATGGGAGAAAAATCAGAAATTCACCTCATCTACTACTTTTTGAGGTCTTACAAGCTCTACTGTTAAAGCCACATCTTTTTTATTTCTCTATCAAAGATCAGAAAAGAAAACCAAAAGGAACAAAAAAAGCAACAACAATTTTAGAACTGATGCCCTCCTAGTAGGAAAGTATACCAAAGGCTGAGTAGCAAATATCTAGCAAATTAAAAAAAAAAAAAAAAAAAAAGATGTTTGGGAAAAGACAAGGGAATTTTAAAAATGTGTGGTGCTCTGTGTAAACAAAAAAGGGAGACATGGTGTAAATTTGCTACATGTAACATCCCAAAACTAAAACATAAAGTCATGTAAGCATCCCCAAAATAAAACATAAAGTCATGTAAGCATCTCTAGTTATTTCAGTAATATACTGCTCAGAAATAGTCTGTGGACTCTCCTCAGTGTTTATTTAAAAAATTATGTCAATACCTAGTCTTCATCTCAAACTTCAGCAAGTTTGGACAATCTTGTTCCTTTTACATATCCTGATCATTACTACTCTTACTTATATATGAGCAGCGGCTTATGAATCTTTCCAACACAGTTCTGTGCGTATTTATTCGGCTAATTGCAAAGAACTTTCTCACCATGATTTCCTTCAAAACTGATTACAATTCAGCAGTTTTCTAGGGCCACTTTTTACAGTTAAGAACATTTAGTTCCCTGGGAGCCTTTAGAAACAAAAGGAAGTAGACGTTAAAGAATGAATACAGGAAACTTCAATCTAAGACAGACAGAGGAGTTGATGAAGGTTTTCTTCAGTAGTATAACATGAAATGGCTGTACTAGATCACAACACAGTCCAGTACTCTACCTTTGACAATAGCTAACAACAGATGCTCATGGTGAAAAAAAAATTAAGAATCAGTCAAGTAAAGAAGTTTTTTTTTTGACTTTCTGAGCCTGAACTGTTTTGTCTTTAATCAGAGATTAAGATATCACTTTTAAATACATTTTTCAAATTTATATTGAAATTGTACCTACTTTTAGCATCTAAAATAGTGTAGAAAGAAAAGTATTTCCTTATGTTTTAAAAATTCTGCAACTTCTTTTGATGACTTCTGTTTCTTACATTGTGAGAAAAACTGAGCACTTTTTTTTCTTTAACATTACCATTTCATATTGAACCATATCCCATCCCAGTTTTCTCCTTTTGAAGCTGAAAAACTAGGCTATGAAATAATAGATGATATCTGGTGTTGATAAATTCAAAGGAATATGTATGGAGAAGAAAATGCCCTCTTACTTTTCAAATACACTGCTGGGTCTAAATTAGCTATTGCTGTTGAAGAAACGGATCTCAGAATCACCATGGACAGTTTTGTGAAAACATCCAGTCACCTCCAGTGGTGGTCAAAAAGACGAATATAACATTATTGACAACCAGTAAAGGAACAGAGAACAAAACAGAAAAACAAATAACAATCAATAATAAACAAATAATAACAACTAATAATAATTATTATTAGCATAACTGAACATTAGTAGTAGTAGTAGTTGTTATTATTTCTTATTATTTTTTATTATTATGCTATTGTACAAAACTAGCACGCGTCCATACCTTCACTGGCACACACAGTTCTGCTCCACACTCTGTGAGAAAGAAAAGAGCAAGACAGAACAAGGTATATATTATACACCACACTACACAAAGATCTCAACAGGCTGGAAGACTGGGCCAACACAAATTGAATGACGCTTAACAAAGGTAATTGTAGCGTCCTGCATCTGGGATGGAATAATCCCAAGCAGCAGTGCAGGCCCAGAGACTGACTGGATCGGGTGTGCATCCTTGCGGCAATGAAACCAACCTGGGACCTCGGCTGCATCAGCCAAAGTAAAACAAAGAGATGAAAGAATGTCACTGTTTCATTTGGCATTTGTTAGGTCACACTTGGAATAATGTGTCCAGTTTTGCACTCTCACTTCAAAAGAAATTAAATATTGGAGATGGTCCAGTGAAGGGCCACCAAGTTGATTAGAGGGTTGAAGACCTTGATGAATACTGAAAGGTCGAAGGAATTCAGCTTGCTCAACCTAAAGAAGAGAAGGGGCAGAGGAGATTCTCTCAATGCCTAAAAGGTAGTTACAGAGGATGTGGAGGTATGCTTTTCACAAGGACACAGTGACAGGATGAGAAGCAACGGGCAGCAGTTGCTTCAAAAGGGAATTTCTTCAGTCTGTATGAAAAAGCTCTTCACTGTAAGAACAAGCGAACATTGGAACTGGTTGTCCAGAGAAGTGGTGGAATCTTCCTTTCTGGAAGTAATTCAGGACGTGTCTTGTTGGGCCAATGGATAACCTAATCCAAACCCCTGCTGCCAACTGTAGGTGGGCTCAGATGGTCTCCAGAGGTCACTTCCAATCTGGGCTTTTCCTTGTTTTTACATGGGAGGGCAGCAGGCACAATGAAAACAGCGTCCACGGTGGGCAAGAAGCAGCAGTCTAGCGCTCTTTAACAATGAAAAAGAAATGACAGTGGACAGAAAGGGGGAAGACAGGTTTACAGCATCATGAAAGACCCAGATAAGGTAAGTATGGAACAGATAGTCAATCTTTTTCACAATACAGGAAGGAGAGGATATAAAATGAAATTTTCAAAGGGAAGACTTGAAAGAAACCAAAATATTTTTACCAAGAAAACATAACTAACCTGTGAAACTCACTGACTTATATTTTCTGGGTATCAAAAGAATGAAGGGAATCAAAAGGACATACTGACATGAGTCCATCAAGGGCTGTTAATAGAAGAGATGCAGAATCAAACTCTAGACAGGAAGTCACCAAGCACAGCGCTGACCAAACATGGAGGAGTATACCACGGCAAGGATGAGGGTGTGTACTCCTGCCTTTTCTGAAAGGATTTTCCATATTTGGAAAGCTAGAATTCATGGGAGGATGAGAATGTTTTACCTAAAAAATCTCAAATCTCTTTTTTATTTATCAAAAAATAAATTCCGATGCCTTTACTGCCACGTCAGAATCAGGAAAACATTCACCAGCTCAGTGGCTCATAATTTTTTTTTCTTTTTTCCCTTTTTTTTTTAAGATTGCTACTAAAAAGCTTTTTTTTTTTTTTTTTTTTTTTTCCTGAGGACAAAATTAAATCCTGCAAAATACACCAACTTCCTAAGCTTTTGGATAGCTGACTACATAACGACCAACATTTGGCCTATTTTTCTTTTGTAACTGATGCTGGGAGCACTGAGATGGAAGAAGGATCATGCATATGATTATAGCAACAGTGGGAATTCTCCTGGCTTTACAAATGAGAACCATGGCTTACCACAGGGAAGCCACAGAACGCCTTAAGGTCCAACTGTAGCAGCCTGTCTAAACCTGCTGTGCAGCAGGATTTGTTTCTTAAAATTCACAATTTACATCTTTTTGCCAGAAGGGAGGTTGCACATTCTCCTGTGGAAAAAAAAAAAAAAAAAAGAAGAAGAAGAAAAAGTGTAGATTTTATCAGTAGCCTTTGGTAAGTATTTATTTCTTTCTTCTAACCGAAAGGCTCCAAGGGAAACTGGACTCATTTAAAAGTGAAAGATGAGCTCGCGTGCGTTTTCTTGGTAGCATTCTCAAAGCAAATTTCACCTCTGTTTTTTGTTGTGATCAAGTACCAAAACCCAATGCCAGTATCATAGGATGGTACACATTTTTGAACCATATTCACAGGCATCCAGGCCCACCTTTTTAACAAATTTTAAGGCTATGTATTACATCCGTTCTGTCAAAATATTGATAAGAAATTAAAGCATCCAGATTTGAGTCACTTACAGCGCATGGCTCAAACACTCGCTTCCCAAAATAAACAACAGAGCATTAAATTTCTTTCTACTTTGCTTTTAGAAAGCTCTTCAAAAATCAGAGGTAAATCAGTGAGCCTGTTCATATAGAAGTATCTCATTTTCAGATCCATTGTGAAGTATCATTTAATTTTTTTGTGATCAAATGCAGATTCTTGAAAGGACTCAATTCTGTTTATATAAAAATCTCCGTACATTCAAGGACACAGAAACAAAATTTTCTTCTGCAGATGGTGGTAAGCAATTTTCCAAAAGTGCTGAAATCTGTTTTATTCCAAGCCACTACATTAATTTCTTATTACAGTGATTTGCAAACTGTAATTTATCAATTTGTTTTCATTTTTGTGACAGTCAACTGTGTTCTTCAGCAGAGAGAGTCTCTGGGTTGCCTTGGTTTCATCATAGGAAGGATACATTTCTGTTTTCTTGTATGTTTGGACAGATTAGAAGGCCAAGAAACTGGATCAAGAATACCCAGCAGATTATTTGGATTTTAAATACAAAGTAAAAAAGAAAGACATCCAACCACACCCACTTGAATAATAATGTGAATCTGGTGAAACTTAATGAGGAAGTAGCAAATGTCAAGTTATGTGGATGACTGTGAAAGATTGGTGTGGGGCTATGGATTTTATAAGATTAAAAAAAAAATCTAGGAGGGAAAACCTTAGACTCAGTAGATTAAACAACGTTAATTGAACGCATGCACTCTTTTAAGATGTTCCTCTCATTTATTTGAAAAAGCAAATAGAAATATGAGGCAATGCTAGAACCCCCAGATAAATTATACTCTTAGTCCAGTGAAGAGAACAATTCATTTCATCTAAAATCAGGATCCATTTAAATGGATCACGAGTTACTCTTTAAATACTTCTTTTTTTCTGAATAAATAAAGCAGATTACCATTATTCTAACTGAATTTCAAATATCTTTGGCCCTATTTTATTGCTATTTGGAATACATTTAACTAAGTGGAAAAGGTTTGTTGATCTGTTCTGTTGAGATGATGAGATATTATAAGCAGATAATCAATGAGTTTCAGGTATGGTTGTCAGCTTCTTAAACACAAACAGAAAAATCAAACTTCGGAGAAGAACAGAACTGATGTTATTATCTTGTGACCCTAACTGAAGTTGATTTTTCAATCACTATATATATAAAAAATACAAAATGAAACTACAGAGTTTCTGCAGTTGCTGCATTTAAAATACCCCAAGGTGCATCTTTTTGTCCAAGGGCTTTTAAAATCGTCTATGTTGCAGTAACGGAAGCATGCAGCAATTAATCACAAGTGAATTTTTTAAATGGAAGTCCTAGAGGATAAAATACTGTCTCCTTCACTGACATAAACCCCACACAGGTATTAGCAAGTGGCATCCACAAAATTCAAAAGCTACAGAATGTTACACTTTCTCATCATTTTCCCCCAGGCTGGCAATCTGCGCAAAACACAAGCACTTATGAGTCAGCAGTTCATTTGCATGTTACCCCAGAAGATGAGAAAATTTATATTTTTCTTTGCGTTTAGAGTTGTTTTTAAGGAGACTAAAAAGGGAAAATTATAATCAGGCTTGATTACTCTAAAACAACGGGTGCATTCAGATCACACACAAATCAGTTTATCAATCAGACCTGAAATGAAAGCGTATAAAAATGTATGCATGGTTAATGCGCAAGATTTCTAGGTATTTTACTTCCACAAATCACCTAGGACACTATATCGTGAATTTTGAAAGGTTTTTATATTCACAATTGTGATATCAAGTTGCTAAAATTCTGATCAGCGTAAGTTAAAAGCCCTAACACATACATTAGGTCTCTTCCTTCACCCAAAGTAACTGGAGGTTACCTGTTGCCTTTCAGGACAGGTCCTACCTGCACATGCACAGAAATCTACAGTATCTGAATTTTGACTTCAAACTGGCCTGTTTGTAACTCAGTATCCTGACATTTCTTATGGGATTGCAGGTTTTCAAACATGATAAGGTCAATCCCCCACTACATCCATAAATCAGAGGAACAGATGAAGTAAACAGCCTGAGTGGGAGCACTCTTGGCTTCCCCGATTCCTAAGCTGGTCCTTTGCAGTTTCTAGCACAATTTAATCCAGTCTTGCTGCACAGCAAGAAATCATCATATGAAATAAAGTGATGGCACACTGGCCAGGAGTGCAACATTTCTCCAAACCTGGAAGAGAAAATAGCTCAGTTCCCCAGATCTCCCAGGCCAGAAACTATTAGCTGTTTGACTGTGCTTTTTCTTCAGCACTTCCATTCTCTGGCAATTTGAGGTTGAAGTAAGACAACAGGCTAACCTGGTCACAGCTATCAAAAATTATGACTGGACTCAGACTACTGCCTGAGATATTAATAAATTGTTCTGGTCAGATTTTCCTGCCTGCCAGTCCTTACAGTTTTTTCAGACTACACAGTATTGCTACATTTGCTACCAACACGTTGCTGGTTATCCACCCTTACAACAGATAATGCGATGCCCTGGGGTGTAAACACCTGCTTTTCCTCAGCCCGAATCGCATCATGTCATGCTCTCCAAGCCAACGTCTGATGTTTGCCTCAAATTCAGTTCTACCCTTCTTCCGTGGGCTGAGCTTATTGCCTCCTCCTAGAACTGACAGAGAAAACACCAGAGGAATGTTCCTTTTCTTCCTTTCTGCATTAAGGGACACAAAGGAGAGCAGGATACAGGGTACCCTCTGGCCCCAGGATGTGGGAAATCACAGCAGAGTGGTGGTAGGCTAAACACAGCCTTCGGCTTCCCTTCCCTCTAAATAAGCTTTGCTGCTCAAGGGCAGAAGAATACCTACCAATGTCATTTAGATAGATGACTCTACTGTGCTGTAAACCCATTTTGCAGTAATTCTGAGCTCTTCTTCCAAGAGAAGAGGTGATCCGCACCAGCACTAACTACACCGTGCTGATTTACATGCCAAAGTTGTTGGGCTCCTGCCTCCCAGACAGAGACCACCAGGTCCCACCTTCTCACCTGGAGATTCTGTTCACCAGTTGGCTAACAAGCTCTCTTCTTTGTCAACGATTCATCAATAATATTTAGAATTATTTTAATTTTAGATTAGGGAATCATCACACTTTCAGAAAGAAAAATATGTTTTAATACAATCCAACATATACAAAACAGGTTGGCTGACTAATTTTAACAAAAACATCATGTATCTTGTCCCAAGCACCTCACACTCTACTCAGAGATTCTCTTTTATGTTAATGAGGAGGAGGAGTAGGAGGAGGGGGCTTTGTCTTCCTTTGAAGATATTTGTAAGCAGAACTACTTTTCCACACACAGAGTAATAAGCAACACAGCAAAAAGGAGATCTGCTTCTGAAAAGTTATTGCCTGCATCACCTTCCTCTGTCCTAAAACTAGCTAAAGCAAGAGCCAGTGTCAGCACTGAGATTAATTAGTCTTTAAAAGAAACAAAAACTGGACTATATGAAGCTAAAAACTAAAAGCAATGGTGGACCAGAAAAATTGCCTGAAAACAACTGACTGCCCTGCAGACATTGATGCAAAAATGTGAAACATGATAAAGGTGGAACTGTCTGGTTTTCAGCATTATGTGCCCACTGGCCAAACCCTGTATCTTGCTTTCCATTAAAGTTGGTGAGATGAATCAAATAAGAAGGAGAAGTAGAGTTTGGACATAAATATTCCATTCCAAAATGGAAAAAAAGGAGCAACACTTATCATCTGTATTTCAAAAGTCAATAACCACAAGTTGACTCAACAGAATATTCAGGATTATGCTTCTAAGATCTGAACACTAAAAATGTGAGTGTCCTGAAACTGCCTCAAACTGCATGTGAATCGTTACTGAGCTAAAACCTCACTGAAGTTTCAAGATGGAAGGACAGCAAGACAAGACGTCAGGATTGAGCCCCTACAGACATATTTAAAAGGATATGGTGAAGTCAGTGTTTCTATCAATAATTGCAATTAAATTATAACAAAGACAATACAGAGGTTAATACTTATTCATTTTCCAGCAGCGGTAACACAGACAGGAGTTTTGCGTGAGTAAATCTGAGGAGTTTTTCTTGATTTTGCGTACAAGGTAATACTGTAACTTTAAGGCTTCATATTTAGCAGGATGTGTGGGGTTTTTTATTGGTGACATGAAAAGCGTTGGGATTTTGTGCCATTTAAAAATCTTATTTCAATTTGGATTTTATTTCCTGCTAGTAAGTCCAGAATAACACTTTTATGTTGTTTGACAAAACTATAAAAAGTGCTCGCACATATATCCACTGCTCCTCATTAAGAGAGGCTTTCACATCAGCATTCCTCTGCCCCCATAGAACAGACATCATGTCATTTTACAATCTCTAATTCTAATTTATCAACATTAGTAATGATGAATTAAAAAAACAAGTAATTGTTGGCAGACAATATAAACAATTCGTTTAAAGCATTCTTCCACTTTTATACTTCTAATTCCTGTCTCAAAAAACCCTTAATCTGTGATTGATTCTCCAAACCATGGATTAAAAAATCAATGTATTAGTTCATTTTGGGAACAAGAGGAGGAGGAGTATTGCTTTTGGAGTGTCATTTAATTTTATCGTTTTAAGGAATTTACGTCTCAGTGCTGCTTCCACTGAAGTAATTGGGAATTCCAATAAATACTCTGATAGGAGAAAAAACTGATTATATATGATTGAGATGGGACAGGTTCAAATTTCCAGACTTAAATTCTTTACTTCTAATGAATACGGGTAGAAAGAGGTCAGGTCCTCAGAGCACTTCCATTGCACAGCAACATACAATGATATGTACATACTAAAACCAGAGCTGGTCATGAACAGAAAAAGATTAAATATTTATTTAGATCAATATCTCTGCATACTCTTTTTTCCATCAGCTTTGTTTCAGAGACAAAGTGACAAAGTGTCACTTGGTGTTGTATTCTCTTTTGGAAAGGAAAATACTGGAATCGCAATTTATGGTGAAATGGAAATTAGAATTTCTGAGGAGTTCTAGGGAGGAATAACTGCCATGAAGGCTTTGTCTTGGACTGTTAGTGACAGTCAATTTTGTTGGGGAAAGAAACTCTTACCTTTCTTAGAGAGGCAGAATTCTGTATAGAAACCCCACCAAAACCTTCACCTGAAAACAAACCGTGGTTTTTACCCACAAGCAGGCAGTCTAAGTGCCCATTCACCATCAAGCTTGAAATCAAGATTCCTCTTTCTTTTTTGCCAGGCTCCGGATGACTTTCATACACAGTACAAAAGAGGCCAACAGCCACCACATACTCTGATAGCGTTTGGCATCTGTCCCCCAGGCCCCTTGCTTAAATTCATTCACTATGTCAAGAACAGTTCAAAAAAAGAAGCACGGCCTGGGAAACCATCTCTCCAAGCTCTAGTGCTACCATTTTATTTTCTCGTTTGAGACTCATTACTTCAGGTACTGTCTTTAACTCCTCATATATAAAGGGCAACAAAACTCTCTGCCTCATATTTTGGTGCAAGCATGTGCTTGCTGAATAGCTCCAGGAGGGTTCATCAGCGGCACCGCTAGCATTTCTGAACGACGACAGCAAGAGGACAAGTGCTTCTCTTTGTCTTCTCTTTGGCTGCTGCTTCTCTGGGGCTCTTCACAGATGCAAGGACAAGGAACTAGCTTTTGCCTCATAGTATCCTATAGCTACAAACAAGTAGAAACGCCAAGAATTCTTGGAATTCTTCAAAACACACAGCTCAGCCCAGCCTGTACCTCTGATACATAGGGCAGGGCTATTCAAGCACATCCTGCAGTGCTCTTTGGATCTAAAAGCCAGAAGTGATTTATAAGTAACTATACAGTAAATGTTTTTCACAAAGTATTCCATAAATGTTATTTATAAAGAAATTAACACACGATACTATTTAGGAATATGACTTCTGATGTTACAAATATATTGGGAGAAATGTAGTTGGACAGTTTTGCTATGAGGTGTGTTATTGATTACACAGAGAGGCCTTTATAGTAATTTCAAAATACATAGACACTTGTACAGCTGTATATGCATTGAAAGTGATTTTTCACATCCTCCATGGATTACTGATAACTATGCAAATAAGTAACATTACTGTAATGTTTTTGTTTTGTCTTTTGATTGCAATCGATTGTTTATCTTTTTCATTGTCTGTTGGAGCAGCACATACTAGACCTAATAAATGTTTCCATCCAGTAACAGGCAACATCCACTGTAGGTAGATTTAATTTGCGCTGTCAGAAGCAATACTGCACCGAATGAAAGACCCCTCCATACATTTTTCAAGCATGATAATGAATGCTATGCAGCTGAGATTAAGAACAAGCTCTCTACATAACACTTTTTCAATCAGTTCTTTTAATTTTGTAATAAATACTTTAGGTTTTAAGGATTTAATTTGCTTTACATTTACTAATGAGAATGTCTCCATTGACATATAGAAGACTATCTGGGAACGTAAACAATTTGCTGAGGAAAAAGATTTACAGACTTCCCCTGAACCCATAATTTATCTATTTCCCCTTGGTAAGTCTCCCATTTTACAAAGGACATACTTTTCCAAGGCTTGCATGCTCACCTGTAACATTTTCTTTCTCTCTTTCTACGCTATTTTTCATTCTTCCAAACAGAATTAATTGCATAACATTTATTGACCTAATACTTGAATGAAAATCTTTCCTATCTTTGAAGAAGCATTCAGATTTTTTTTTCTTTTTACCTCTAGATGATTTATTAGTTCCTACCTTAGCAGAGGGTACAACTTGTGACCTGTGTTGTGCATAAATAAGCTTGGAAACAGTTGTAGAGCTCAGCTCCAGAGAGCAGTAGAGGAAAGCTGGCTTTCTGCCTCAGTAAAAGAGGAAGGTGATTCCAGTAAGCAGGTTGCAACTACCTGTAGCACTGATTGGCATCACCAGCACCTGCATAAAGGTGGCACACAGGCACATTTTCATGTCCTTGTGCCAGGCTTCTTCATGGGGTAGCATGAGCCAAACTTTGTCCACAAGACAGTGCCTTGACCTAGACCACTGCTTACACAAAGCTGAAGTTGGGAGAACCTTTGGAGACACTCCTCGAACAGCCATCCGCATCAAGGCTCAGCCTCTGGCCTACATAGTGCATATTTTCGTTCCCACCTGCCTGTATTCCAAAAACAGTAAGAGTCCTGCACTATGGTCTGCATTTCCCTTCTTCCAAGTCAATTTTCCTCTTTCAGCTCTTCTCCAGTTGCTTTGCTACCCAAGTGATACCACCTCAGACTCTCTAGCAGGAACACGAGCGAGTGTTGCTTACGCGCTCTGTCTGCTCCCATGTATGTCACATCTGAACTGGGCCGACTGTTAAGCTTGATACGCTATTTTGAGAACATCCCCTACTTTGCTGAGTTCAAGCAGCCTGCTGCAAAGTATTCACCGTAGCGAACGCTTCATTCACCTTTCAAGCAGACCCTTCCCACCACTCCTTTGCTAACACATTTTGCAGTTCTCTCTAGAATACATGACTTTTGACTGAGTCAGTTCTTACCTTTACAGGTAACTAAGTGAAGAAAGATCTAAGAGGCCCAGAAAAAAGCAATTGTATGTGTCATCCATGAGGATAAAAGGGTGTGATAGTGTCGAGGATTTCTGCAAGTGCCTGACCTAGAGGAAGGAGTAGTCCATGGGAAATGCATGGCCAAATCCAATTAATCCAGTCCAGCTTCACACGGTTCTCTTCCATATGACTGAGTCTCCAGCTTTGCCAGTACCACAGGAGGAAGTAAAGAATTATTTACTGTAAGACTTCATCTACCATCCCTTTGTCCTCTGATGTTATCACATGCTATGCTGAGAGGCAAGGGACATCCTTCCTTCCTGGAGCATTATCTTTAATGAGTGGCGTGTTTGTGGTTTAACAGTATGTTTTTGCTGATTGATTCAACAGGAAAAGAAAAGGTTTCAGTTTTTAATGCCATATCTTGAATCATTATTCTGCAACTATAATGAGTCAGGTTTGTGATTTTTCCCCCTAACTGCCTATGTCTACTTGTCAATTTTATATTTGACTGCTTCACCTTGTTTTCATTTTGACAGCTGTTGTGTTTATATAAGTGTGTGTATGTATATGTGTGTGCGTGTGTGTATGCATTTATACATAAAATATAAAAAAAAGTGAAAAAAAAGTACTTAATACTTTTGTTGTTAGTCTAGGTTACCAGATTATCAACATATGATTTTTTAAATAGCGTGGTATTTGAAATGTTTAAAATTATGTACATTAATAGAAACCTTAGTCATAGTGGTGGCATTTTTATAGCTCTATTAGTATTGTCACTTGTGTAAAGAGATGGTATAGTCTTTAATATGTCACTTGGAGGAGCAATTTACTATTTCTTAGTATGCATTTGATAAAAAGAGTCAGAGTTTTCCTAAGTCATAATTTTACATATTTTAAAACTCCAGAAGCCAAATATAGACTCATTAGAACATGATTAAATGAAAGTATGGTATTTGTACAACTGCAGGTAGTAAGAATTTTATACGGCCAAGCCCAAGGAAAAATGGTTTCTGCTGCTGTTCACAAAGGCTTTTGAGGCTACTGTTTATCCTGGTGGACTTTTTTCCACCAGAAGATGCCTTGTATTTTTTACTGGTTTATGATTGCCAAAACCATAGCAAGTATGGGACCCAGTCACTGGCTTTACTTATCCCGAAGGGGCAGAATGACACCTGGGTTAATTACAGTTGAATTCAAGTGCTTTGATGTGCAAAGAGAAACCCTAGGTTCTTTGTTCATTGATTCTTGGGAAAAATCACCTCGAGCTTTTAATGGTAAGAACTGGTATAAAATGCAGCTATTTGTTTCCCAAAATGGTGAGATAGTACCTGTCAGGTGCTTTGATCCTGTGGCTCACTGAGATCAGGGTCACCTACTCAATCATTAAAAACCTTTTTTAGATACCTTAGTTTGCCCTTGAAGATCTCTTGTGCAAGCTATTGTGAAATCTGATCTTGTACAGTTAGTAGCAGGTTCGCAGCCCAAGGTCACATTTTATGTTTGAAGGCTAAGATATAGACGGATAATAAGACATTACATATAATGAGATGGGCCCAGTAGGGCAATTAGGAGTTGACTACAGAGGACATAATTCGTCCAGGTTCACATGAGTGTTTCTACAGAAGTTTGAAAAGCAGCAGTGCCAGGGAAATGGATGCACAAAGAATGAAAAGAATCATGTGGAAGATTTTCAAAGAACTAGAGGAGACTTGGGAGCCTATTCACTGGAAACATGAGCTCAGTGAAAACCAGAGAGAGACAGGGGCCTAATTTATCTTTCTGTCTTTAAAAACTTCCTATGACAATGCAAAAAAAACCTGCAAGTCCAGAAGACTCACTACTTACTTGAACAGATAAAATCTACACGGGAGAAAGAGAATAATTCTCTGGACTTTGTCAGTAAATAATTTTCTGTGGGAAATATTTTAGATTCACAATGATGAGAATAATGTCTGAATCTTGTAGAAAATAAAATTGTCTATGACAACACCTTCTGAAAACTAAGTGCAAAAGCCGGTAGTCACACTAGATAGAGAACAGACTGCAGCTGGGCTTCTTCAAAAGGAAAGTTTTGAGTGACATGTGAAGAGTTATGGAAAAGCACTGCATTATTCTGGTATAGCAAAGAACCTGTCTTTCAAAGATTTTCAGTGTTTATCTTCTGATGCATAACTAAACTGCTCCCTTCAAGAAGTGATACTGACTTTAGGCAGAAATACAATCTTAGAAAATAACGATTTATAAGAAATCCAATGTATCAAGCTATTACATTGAGAGCATCAATAGCCAAGTCACATAGGTAAAGAAGTCTGCTGTGAGGGATTTCAGCACAGGATTGCTCCTGCCACAAGAATTTCTTAGTCTAATACAGTAGCTAAGCCGGAGAAAACTTTGGTTTGAAAGACAATGACAAGCAATATCCATTGTAGAGTGTGGCCTCTGTGTTCTTAGATTAAGCTTATTATATGAACATTTGAATCCATATCCTTGACGCTGGCTTAGTTTTAGAGAGATACTGTTTCACATTCCTAAATTCTCATCTAGGTGGACAGAATGGCTGTTCTGCATGAGTAACTCTACCCCTCAAAATCTCGGAAATTGTGACATTTCAAGGTCAGTTTTTACTGCATGATCCCCCGCCCTCAGAGTCATTTATTTGAGAAGCACAGGTAGTATAAAAGTCAGATTCTCTGAAGCAAAGCGTCCCATTGCAGCAAAGATTACATTGAAAGAAGATGAACTGGATTAAGACTTCTGCTTTGGTTTACCTTGTTTGGAATTGCTAGCAGGGAACCTCAGCTATTTCAAGGGAAAAGCTCCAAAAGTCCATGAACAAATTTCAAAGAAGTCAAAGCAAAAAATAAAAAAGGGGGAAGATGGGAAAGTGATGACTAGAAGGTACTCCTCTACTCTCTGGACTTAAATCTTAAATGGTGCATTATGTGCTAGAAGAATGTATAGTAAGTGGAAGAACTTCAGCAGATGTATTTATCTGTAGTATCCTTTCAGTCAAGTAAATACTAAAATGAACACCATAAACAATATATATTCCATAAGGAAATATATAAAGAGAAACCTTTTTCCTTTTAAGAGTATCTTTGTTTTTTTCTTCAGGGAGATCCAGCAAGGTGCAGGAGCTCAAGATTATTTTTTCTTTGACATGTGGTGGAAAAAGTAATGGCTGTCACTAAAAGGAACTGAGTGTTTTCACTGCATTCAGCCATTGAATGAGGACATGACTGAATTACCAGCTGTTACCTAACCAAAACATCTCAGTGGGAGAAAAGACTCATCACCGTTCCACTAAGCATGTGAGGCAAGGTATATTCAGTCAATACATGTAGCCTCATGACAGGTTTGCTGTACTGGTAGCCACCTCAAGAGTATTATTATCCCTTTACGAGGCTAAAGTCTCAGTAACGTATCAAATACTTCTGGGAGAAAAGGGGAGAGGTGTTATCACAGTGTACAAAGCATCAAAGGTAAGACAACAGGAGAAGTTCTTGGCTCTGTGTTGATTGTGCAGGACACACACTTGCCTTGCAAGACCTTTCCCTTGCTAAACCCTGTGGGCTTAGGGGAGCTTAGTTTGTTCCATACTTTTCAGTGGAGCAAGTTGGAGTGAATCCTCTTTGTTCTGTGCCACTCGGCGCTTGGGTAGCTAGAGAGCAGCTTTCATATGTCCCTGTGATTTTGAACAAGTATTTAGATGTTGCTATTGTTTTCCACCCAAAATGACTACAGACAGTGGCATATCATTGTTGAGGGCTGAAGGCTACCTAAAAGACCTGAGAATGGACAAGAATACAGCTGACGGGTTTGCTGTACTGAATAGTCCTTTCCATTCTGTTTGTATTCCAGGGAAAAAAAAAAATCAGTTGTGATTAACTTGTTAATACTAAATTGACCATCTCTTCTCTGTGTAATTCAACGTGGTTGTTTTATAAAATGGGACTTCAGGCCTCGCTCTGAAGAAAAATACATCCTTTGGTTGACAGCCCCATGCAGACCAAATGAAGTGTACTTCTAAGTCCTGGACTTCTCAGGTGATAAACACTGCACAATGAGGTCTCTGAGTAACAAATGCTATATACTACAACAAAGGTACAAATCACTTAGCCGTGTAAAGAGGCAAAAGGGAAAGTGAATATTGATCAAGCGTTCCCAGAACTGTTCTTAAACAAAGAAGAATTGATTTGGCTCCCAGTTACAATGGTCTGACAGGAATAAAACTACTAAATCTGAGTCCTCAGCTGTCCCAGAGGAACGTGACAGAAGTCCTTCTGGCTTACAAGCACTGTCCTCAAATTATTAATTTCCTGTACGTGCCTTCCAAGGCACCAGTTCTACTCAATACAAATGCATGCTGTCTTTTCAGACTGTCCTCAGCCCTGCCCCATTGGATCAGTACATCTATTGGTGTATTTCTCTGTTTTGGCTCCTGTTTCTAAACAAACAAAAAAAATCTGCTTGCATTTTTCCAAGCAGTCACAACGCCTGAAGAGGCCAGTTACCACTGCTTACCCTGGCAGGACTTAAGTGCGGTCTTTTGCCATCTTATCACACCATTTCACGTCGAGGTCCACAGGGTGGAAAAAGTGTACCTTCCTGAGTAACACCAACCTGCAGAGCTACGAGCTGCTATTTAACAACCACAGAGCTCCGGGTATTTTCCTCTGATGTGCTCTCTCATTATCTGCGTATTCATTTCAAAGAGGAGCAACAATGCACGGCACAGATCTATACTCTCGTTACTCAACAAGATTAAAGAATATCTTTAATGCACTTACTGGAAGTTATAAACAAATAAATATTGGCTCCTCAAAGTTTTCTACTTTGGACCAGAGGCTAGCTGGCTTACACCCACTGAGCAGAATTACACCCATTCTCATCTAAATTCAGTGAGATTATTTATAAGATTTTTCATCCAGAGTAAAGTTTTCCAAATGCAGCCCCTGGGTTTTAGCTATTGTATTGACCTTCCTCTTTTCAGAGACTTACTCCTAGAAGAAAGGACTAGTTGCATTTTCTTCAATAAAACTCTAATGTCATTTAATGTAGCCTATTCAGATCTGACCGTGCAGTGGAAACAGAATTATTGTTACTGCCATTATTGGTTTCTTGGTTTGAAGATTACCCCAAACCAAAGTCTTTATAATGTTATTTCTACTAAAGTAAGAAAGAGATTATAAGCATTTTGATCAAGTGTACTGCTGCTTACACACACACAAAGGAAAAGAAAAAAAAAAAGGCAACAAGTCCTGTTTCCCTGAATCTACCATTAAGAAAGAAGAAGAACAAGCAGGGTTTTCTTCTGATCAGGTTTTCTATTTCAATAAACCCTGTGCCCAAGAAGGCCCCCCTCTTTCTTCTTTTCAGGGTCACACTCACAGATTCCCAGACTGGCTTCTTCTATAGTCTGCAGCTGGCATTTCTGCTACCAAGCACAAGCCACAGTCTGGGTAGCTTCTCTCCAACATTTCATTCTGCCCAAAGCCTCAGATCAAACCTTCAACTAGTCCTATTCAGCGGCATACAGGGGCTGTTTATTCCTGCTTCCACAGAAAAGTATCAGTCTGTACACCCGCAGACCTTCACAGGTGCACTAGAAAGACTGGATCTGAGATTGCCTGCCTAATATCTGGTCTACTTCCACGAATTCCCTCCAAGGTTACCTTCTAGCTGTCCACATCTTCTTGGATCACCTGCATAATCCTGAAAGAATTAGTCAGATCAAAATTAAATGCCTGCTTTTGAAACATATGCTTCTTCATCTTCATCCCCTCTAGAGAGAAAGAAATTTCCCTGGTTTCTAAGACACTCCTGGTTTTATCTTAGCAACTCTTCACATTTTCTCTTGGTTCTTTCTTCTTGTTGCATAGCCTAATTGACTGTTGCAATCTAGTTTTAGAGATACAGTGCCATCATTAAATATTCTATTTTAGCAAAGATTTTACCATCTGTACATATAATAAGTAAGTTCTTTGGTTTTAGCATGTTTCTCTTCAGTACATACGTGTTCATTTTTCATGTCTCACAAAAGACACCTGGTACCCTGCAAAATTCCATGTATATTTTCGTCATCAATTGTCAACTTGACATGGTCACACATGGACACAAAGAATAACCTAAAATTATCAATCAAATAAACTAAATTACATTTTCTTATTTGCTTCAAGAATAATTGTGCTGGTTTTGGCTGGGATAAAGTTAATTTTCTTCATGGGTGCTATTATGGGGCCATGATTTGGATTTGTGCTGAGAACAGCATTGATAATACAGAGATGTTTTCTGTACTGTTGAGCAGTGCTTACACGGAGTCAAGACCTTTTCTGCTTCTCACACCACCCCACCAGTGAGTAGGCTGGGGGTGCACAAGAAATTAGGAGGGGACATGGCTGGGACAGCTGACCCCAATTGCCCATAAGGGATATTCCATACCATATGATGTCATGCTCAGCAATAAAAGCTGGGTGAAGAAGAAGGAAGGGGTGGACATTCAGAGTGATGGCATTTTGTCTTCCCAAGAAACGGTTATGCATGATGGAGCCCTGCTTTCCTGGAGGCGGCTGAACACCTGCCTGCTGAGGGGAAGCAGTGAATGAATTCCTTGTTTTGCTTTACACTGGAAATGATTGACTAGAGAGGTCGTGGGGTCTCCATCTGTGGACATATTCAAAACCCAACCTGGGCAACCTGCTCTAGCTGAGCCTGCTTGAGCGGGGTGAGTGAACTGGATGATCTCAAGAGGTTCCTTCCAAGGCCAATGATTCTGTGATTCTGTGAGATTCTGTGAAATTCTGTGCATGTTTACTGCTGTAAGCCAGGTAAGTTTTCAGTACTCCTTTCTTTTAATGACATAAGCAGAACACAAGACTGCTTTTGCACTTTAAAATTAGACAAGTGATTAAACTATTTGATAGATCCTCATATCTCTTTTCAGTGGAAAGATTTAACCTGCTTCACTTTGCTGATGCATGGAAAAAACCCAAGCTATAATAGCCCCTTCAAAAATAAATCTTGTTAGCTCACATTAAACATGATCAATAATTAAATATGGAAAATTTTCTTAAATTTACCAGTAATCTATGAATGCCTATATATAGATACATGCTGAGATAACCACCTACTTGGAAACATTCACATATTGCGTCATTCTGCACTGTGTGGCTGCAATCCACAGAAAACAAAAAATATTTATCTGGAGAGAACTTAAACAGCTTAGACTAGGCACTGAAAGCTGGGTGAGATAAACCCATAATGAACATACTGTGGTCAGGTAGTCCTTCTACATATTTACAGAATGGGCTGGATTCTGTAACTCATATATTGAGCTGTAGTTGTGCAGCAAGACCTGTTTTACTCGAGAAGCCATCCGTGTACATAAAGGCAGTTTGGCTAGTTCATAGGGACCCCAGCATCCTGCCTCCTTCCCAGAGCTGTTCAAATGCAAAAAAAATACATACTGTAGAGCTTAGCGGAAAATGCCATCTGGTTCTATATGGATTACCATTGGAGTCGAATAATTTGCCCATCCAGCAGCACAAAAGTGGGAGGACACATTAATATACATTATATTTGGATTATTGTTTGTCCTGTAATTACTGAGGCTCTTACTTGCTTCTTATTTTATTAGAAGAAACCAGTATTGTTGTTGCAGTGCTAAAAAAAAGAAGTCTTCCCTAAATGGAAAGGCTTTCAAGCAGTAAGCCTGGTATCTTCATCAGTGCCAGCAGTATAAATACCAGAAAGAGTGACAGCTAATCCACATGCACTGAGAAGCAAAGATGAAAAAGCCAGTTACACACGCTTGTCAGTGCTAGTCTCATCCACATCTATTAGCTCGCAAGACCTTCATACAATCAGTCAGCAATGAAATGAGTAGGGGCAGGAGAAGAACAGAGAAACGGGACAGGAAAAAGATGGAACACCAGTAAAACATCATTCCCCATTCATGTAAATGGGAACAGGATATTTTAAGCAGAGCTTTACAAAGTGGCTTAAATAACTTCAGGACTAAATATCTCTCTGTACTATATCAGCTTCTCAGGATCACCGTTTGTTGGGTTTTCTTGTAATCCCCTAACCCCTTTTCCACCTCTTCTTTCCTACTCCCCATCATTGTCAGCATTTCTGTCTTGGCAATATCAGAGCAAACAGAGAAGGGACTGAAACAAGAGAATCGCATAGAAGAGATTGTTTTGGCAGGGCTATGCAGGGCTGCCTTACTAATCCAGCACACGGAAGGTATTACTGACTTGTATTCTATTAAAAAATATTAGCGGAGTGAAAAAGCATCCCGTGCCAAGGGCTGCTGAGCTCCAAGTGAAGTTCTCCCTTACAGCCTTCACCTTTCACTCTCACTCTGCAAAATGAGATAAAAAAGGAGAGGCCGTAGTTTTTGATTGCCCAATAACAACTTTAAAAAAGGCAATATGTGTATGGAGCCAGCGTGCTCAGTAATTTGATCAGCCAAGCCCGACTGACATATGTGTTCTCCTGAACTGTGATTTAAGTTACAGGGCATCTATGCATCAAAGAGGAGTTTTGCTATCTTCTCCAACAGCTGTGGGATGAAAGTACTGATTGACAATGCAATTTTACACAGATATATAAACAAGGCACATAATTCCTTTAGGCTCCTTGAAAAATCCCATCTGATCATACTCCTGTGGAGGAATCTTTCCATGATTACGTTTGAGGGATCCATTGATTTTTACATTGAGGTTTCTGAATTCACTCAAGGCAGAAAACATGGCCCTGAAGGTTTGCAGTCACAAAGTTTAGCAGTGTTTCAGAAGTACCATTTTCCTAAACTTTGTCATTATGTCAATATCCATGAACAAAGATCAGCATGCTGGTATTTGCAAAATATAAAAAAACCCTCTGTCTTTGGTGAATTTGTCAGTGAAAACATTGTATTAGCATTTTCCTCAAGCAGGCTCTTCTTCAGTGAATCTAAAGGCTAATGTAAGACTTCCAGAACTGATGTTCAAATCCTCATACATTTGTTGAGTAATACCATACAGGTAAGATGGAAATTTAAGGAAATATTTAAGTAATGTTATACTGTATCATTAACATCTGGCATTTTATAAAAAATCTAAGCTGCTCAGTAGTACATATATGCTGGATATAATGCTCAGAGCAGCAGATAGTGGGATAAAAGAAATGTCAATTGTCACCTTATTCATCTTTATGCTTTAAATTCCCCTGTCTTCAAGGATGATGGACACAAAAATTTTCTACTGTAAAAAGTCTGTTAAAGTTGCATTATTAAACACTTTTCAGATTTCTGGGAATTACTGTTTTGGATAGATATTACAGTTTTTCCTGGAGAGTGTATTCTGCAGCCTTAAAGAAGATGGTATTCCTCTAGCTATTTATGTAGAATACAAAAAAGATTCATGTGGGATTAAATTTGCTCACCAAACAAGCAGAATTCATGATAACCCAAAAACTGCTAGTCAGTCTTTCCTGTGCAGAAATAACAAAAACATACAAATAAAAAAAAAAAAAAGAGGGGAAAAAAGAAAAGGAAACAGGACATTAATTGTGCAACTAAATTTCAGCACCATGTTTATTCTAGTCTTAGACTTTTGCCAGTGTCTCAGGAAGATATGAACAACAGAGATTTAAGAAGCAACCATCAACTGGTTCAACCCTCTCTTTTCCCACTTCTCCTGGTTGTTAATCTTCCTGTAGGAAAACTGGCTGTTCTTTAGAGGCTCCAGCTGACACCCTGGTATATGAATGCAACGGCAGTTGAAGCCGATACCTTGGACTGTGATTTGCAGTGGCTGAGAAGCTGATACGTGTTCCCTTCTGTTATTTCTGCTCCGGGGCCCTTGTCCACCGGAGGATGGATGGCACAGACCATAGGACGCTATAACCTTTTACACTGCTGGAGCAAGATTCAGCAGAACTTGATCCACTTATGACCTTATTAGATTTTTCATTTCAAGCATTAAAACCTACAGCTGACCGATTGTTATCTAGCAGTTTGTCACAGTACCCTCCAAAAAGAGGAAAAGCTCCCCAAACCGGAGGAAGCCACCGTCTGTTGGCAAAGACTTGAGCAAGTACTGACAAATAAGTTGTGCTTTGGTCTCTACCAGCTTCTTGAGGAGTTGAGGTTGCTTGAACATGTTATAGTTTGCTGCTGGCACTGATTCAGCATGAAATGACAACTCCTCAGAAAGCAAAAAATAAGCACAACATGAACTAAGCTGACAGGACACATCAAATTCACACTGACTGAAATTTTTCCCAACCTCTGCCAAATACACTGACCCACTGACAACACCAACACCAACTAGTCTAATCTCTTAGCAGCCTTTTTTCTTCAGTCATCCAACATTTTCTTTTATTTTTAAAGGGGTATTTGGACCTGATTTCTTTTTTACCTATGTGACACTAAAGACTATTCACATTCAGTGAAAAAAAAACACCAATACAAAATACTATAAACACAAGGCAGGCTCTGTGCATATAAATGTGCTATTTTATTGTTGGACAGAATGAAAGACCAGCCCACTGAGGAAAATAAAGATATTCCACAAAACATCACAGTGATTTTTCCAAGATAAAATTTTCAATGCAATGTATGAGCATTGTGTGATGGCTAACTGCTGTACAGGGAAAAGCAAAGGGAGTGGGGGGAGACAACGTTTGGTTTTTTAATATGATTTGATTAGTCTCAATGGCCCACCTGAGGACATAGCATTAGAAAGACATTTACTTTTTTTGCAACATGAAACAAACGCTGTGTTGCAAAAATAGTCAGCATCTTTAGGCTATGCTGCAGTGAAACCTACAATAGTATGGCCATCTGTTTTAATTGAAAGGTACTGTTGGGTACTACACTACCGAGAATTCATGGAACAACTGAGTATATTGAAAAGAAAAAAATAAGTCAAAGGATGGTAACAATAAAATGTTTACCTTCTTTGGGATACCACGTCCTATTAGTTAAATAGCACTGCAACCTTTCTTCATTACATTCTAAGACTTATTTTATTTTTGGATTATTTTTCTGCAAGTCAGCAGGAACAAAGGACTTTGTCATTCAGTACTTTTTTTCTCTCTGTGTCCAAAGTGGTTCAGTGCCCATGTAGCTGTGCCACTCATAAAAACTCAAGAAACAAAACATAAATCTGCTTGTCTCATTTATTGGCTCAGAGAATATTTTGAAGTTTGATTAAAAAAGGAAAATAAAACCTTCATAGTTCATCTTCTACTTTCTTTGAAATAATTCAATCTTTCAAGCATTATATTCCACTCACTTGCTCTAATCCATTAATTTACTTTTCTTATTTTTACTGCTTATGAATGTAACAATCATGAACTAAGCTGGTATGAAAGCCCCAGTGAATGAACCTCACTGCTTGGGTTTTGTATCAGTGTTCAGTGCAACGTCCTCTTTTTATCCATGCTGGACACATCAAGGGCAATGACAGCAACAGATTGCTCTACCACTGTGACCAGTCCAAATCCAGCAAGAACCAGATCCGTTCCAGTTATGCCTTTTGCCTTTTGGTGTCATTTACCAAACGATGTACCACTTATCTATGCAAAATAATGATACATTCTTTCTAATTATATTTTTTATAGCCATTTGCTAGCACAGATGGAAACATTTGGGCCAGATACCAGAGAATCAGGTAACACCAAAGCAAAGGGGAATCGGGCTCCCATCCCTGAGCGCAACGGAGCGCTCAGGCCCTGTAGCACACGGGATGCTTACGGGTCCTAGCAAGAAGGCTAGCAAGGCAACTAACTAGTGCTAGGTGTAACCCCTTGCTGTGGCCTGGATACCTCTGTGTTAGGAACTGGAAGAAGCGCATCAGATCCCACAGACCCACTTTTCAGAAGAGCTCAGCACCTTGTATTTCGTGCTGCTGGAGCCCAAAGCAAGTTCATCCTTCGCTGTGTGAAGGACACTTTCATTTAAGCTGTCAGGCAAAGGGCCTCACTCTGTTTCCATTACAGCCACTGTACACGTACCGAAACCTACTCTCCTCTGAGGGGAGAACAAGGCTCACTTGTTCACGTTGCAGCTCAAAAGTATTATTCTTCCTTAGGTACAGAATACATTTTCAAGGGCTGAAGGCAGCCGTGACATTGATCAGGGGCTATACTGAAGAAATTAAAAACTAATCCTCACCTGGCGATGAGGGGGTGCATGCCACAGCAGGCAATGCTAATAGGAAGCATGGATGGTGTATGTCCAGCCCAGAAGCAGTAGTGGAAAGGTTAACATTTTCAGCTATCAGACCATTCACCATCACTACAACATTTTTACAAACACATTATCTATGTTCAATAAGAAAGGCATGCTTTCCTCAGCATTTTGCTAACATGACCAGCAGTTTGATATCTGTGAGGCTATCTACAAATTGCTACCATTCACTTTTGCTTAAAGAAAAAAATATGATTTCCTTTTCTAATTTGATTTAAAATCAAAAGATTTTGTGCAGCATTACCTTACTCAAACGATGTCTTAATTGCAAGTCTTTCAATGCAGTATAATGTCTCTGAGACAGAGAGTACTTTAAAATGTAAACGATGAAAAATCTCTTATCAGTTTCTAAAAAGTAGAGGTCCGTGGTGCCTAGCTGGTGTAGGGTTTCCATTAACACTTGATGGATAAATGAAGTTTCAAAGTCTTAATTATTCTGATCAGAGGACACATCATATTTACACTCAGATAATCCTGAATGGGAAGCTTACCTACGCAGAAAAACAATCTGGATCGTCACAGGTAGCTGTATGCTTGCAATTTATATCCCCCCATGAACGTAAATAAAGCTCACAATATATTCAGGACAGGTACCCCAGAAAGCAACACGGTGGAGGGCAGAAGAAAAAGCATTGCGATTGTTAAAGATGCCTGGCAGTTGTATCCTCATCTGGGTGACACCACTCACTCTCTTTCCTTCCATTTAAGTCTGAGAATAAAAAAGGATATGGCTTCCAAACAGCGGTCTGAGAGCCCTCTTACCAGTACTACGGATCTCACCTTTTCCTCTGGTAACGTAAGAGGTAACCTCATCTTGGTAGATGGCTTGACATACCTTGTAAAATGAATCCCTGACTGACCGAAGACAGTGGGTATCTGGTAAGGTCACTGCACTTACTCATGGTAAATTGAGTGAATAAATATCATCACAGGAATACACACTGTGGGGCAACAGGAAAATCCTGTCCTGGTGGTCTAATACAGAGCATGAAAGGATTAAATTAGGAGTGAGAAATGGCTGGCAGGAAAAACACCTTTACAGTCTTAGAGAGTACCAAGATGGCGTTGGAAGCTCTTGCACAAAGGACAAATAAATCTAGGGGCAAACTAACGCAGAATGTTACATCTCCTGCAGTTGGTATTAATTGTCATGTCCAAAAAGCAGCAGCTTTTGCTGCAACGAGCCCTCCATGCGAGAATTGTGTCGCAGCGACTGTGATTTTCACGTGTACACAAGAGCTGGACCCCAAAGGGGATTTAGGACCCCAAAGATGCACACAGGGGCACGTACAGCTTTGTGCCACTGAAATCAGCCAACTTCTTCTTCCCTGTGCATGCAGCATGGAAGCTTAATTTCAAACAAATCTTCATTAGTGGAAGCTCTTTAATTAACTCAAGATGGGGAAGCTTTCACATCTCAGCTGAGCAAGACATGAGAGACAAGTGCAAATGCAGGGATCTCATTTTAAGCACGGTGACTCAGTGAGTTGCAACACAATGAGAATAAAGATTTATTTCCTCTAGCATACGTTCATCTTTGTCCTTTTTTTTTTTTTGTTGCTGTTCTCATCCCTATCTCCAAAGTAATCTGGACACACTGTTACAGCACTGACATTGATGTCACGTTGAAAACTCTGGCAAATGAAATGATAGACAGGGGGATACTTGGTGTGCCCTAATGAAATAAAAGACTGTTATTATCCAGACATGAATAACTCTTCTTTCCAAGGTGTACTTGAATCCTTATGTCCCTTGATGCTGCCTAACAAGCAAATGGTGTCCTAAAAGCAAGTGCCTGGTAGGATATATGGAAACCAAGTGATACCCTATACAATGTCTATTATCCCTCTAAACTTTCAAGATGATGCATGCTCAGGTGTCTCCAGAAGCCTTCTAAAACCACCTCCCACACCTTCCATAGATCTGGCAGTACAGCAGGTCCCAAACATTTAAGGTTTTTTTGTTTATTCATGATGAAGCCATGGACTAAATTGTCTTTTCTACCCTCTCTTATTCCTGAGAAGTCATTTAGAATGAGGAGGTCTCTTAAGAATTAATATTTACAGGAAAGGAAGAGCTCAAAAGGTTAGAGACCTGTTATATTAAACATCTAAAATTATCAATAGTGGGTCAGTAAATAATATGCATTGCTCTTTATGTTTGGAAACCTGGGAGTACATCTCTCTTGTGTCTGCAAAACTTTCACATACTGGTATGAGAGGACCTCCTTGCTGGTATCTGGCCCCAGCCCCAGCCCCCATACTTCCATGGCAGCCGAATTATAGCCTCAGTCAGCAATTACAGTCTGCGATCATGGTCTCAGAAGTAGCAAGGAGGTTGGTTAGTTGTTCTCCAAAATCCACCCACAGACAGACTGCAGCATATCTAAAGAAATGCTGTAGGCATTGAACTGCCCAAACCAGTCTATATTCTGCGTCCTGCATACTCTGTAGGGAATATTCCTCAGGAAAAATCTGGGACTTTATCGAAAAGGTCACCATCTATCCAATTGACAAAGAATTTTGCAATACCTTTGTGCTGTCTCAGGGCAACTTCAAAAGACAGCCTAGGCATATGTATTCTTCTTTACAAGACATGAGGAACATCCACAGTAATTTAGTGGCAAGTGCAGTTCAAACACTTCTCATACAGAAGCAATCTTAGCTGTAGGCTAAGATAGAAATATAAACTACCTATTAAAAGTTGAATGCAATTTTAGACTCTGTTTTGTCTGTCTCTGGGCTACCTGTTGCAATACGGGACACAAATGCAAAAAGTAACCATGTCCAACAAAGCTACTGGACAACAAATAGGTCTTTTACTTTGTGCTCTCAATTTTATGTGGGCAAAGGTTGCCAATGCGAGAGAGAACTAATGAAACACAAGATTTAACATTTAATTAATGAGAGCCATGTGGTGCTTCTGTTAATGAAATGGTGAGCTCAAGCTTAGTGGAAAAAAAAAATCAAACTCATCTATCTATAGAAACAGAATAGTAGTTCTCTGGGTACAACGCCCTGATTTCAACAACAGCGTGATACCCTTGTGCATTTTTCTCCACAAAGGAATCACATGCGTCTCTGCAGAGCAGGCCCAGACTCCAGCTCTGTCTTGACAATATCTTGCCTGAGAGTCTTCCCCGCAGCTAAGGTAGCTGGCAGAGAAGAAGCTTAAAGAAGCTATAGAGGGATACAGTGCAAAGCAGTGTATGTCTAGAAGGAACACATAAAGGACAAACTTCAGTTTTATTGTTGAGGCAGAAGTTCAATATACATTAAGAATAGATGCAGCAAAAGCAAACAAGAAAATCCTTGGCCTGAAGATAAATCTAGGAGAAAAACCAGCCTATGGTAAAAGCTCTGGAGACTGTTTTGCAGCCAGATGAAAAATATATAATTTTCCAACAATCCAGAGTCAATCGGAATATTTTTCTGTAGATATTGTGCTAATAAATATTCTGATCGATCTTTTTAATGCAAACATTGTGCTAATAGAGAAAGAACGTGCTGCTACTTCAAGTCTGGAGCACTTTCCATTAGCTATCTGATCATGGGTGGAGGATTTATTGAATAATGAATTGCCTACTGGCAACAGGCTTGCAAAAGCTCAATACGTCCTTATTAGTGCCTCAAAATTTTGCAACACAATAATTAGGCTTTGAGTGGAACAGAGACATTTTTCTGCATTCTGCAAAGTGTCAACTAATAATTTTGTGAAGTTCTGGCTGTTCTCAGTTGTGGTGTATTTTTATTTGTTAAGATCTATGGGACTTACACTTGCAAGTGTTGATGAGTCAAAAATGTCCTCTATGGGAAATTTTGACTGAGTAGAGCACGCAGAATTAAGATTGTACCATGCAGTGTACAACAGTGAATATTTTCCATTTCATACATGAGCTAAACAAAAACCTCTCATAAAAATGTAGGATACCTCAAAGAGTCTCTTAAAATTTATTATTTCTCTATGTCTGCTTGCCAGGGAATAAAACTGCACATTACATGGAGCTTGCATAAGCTGAATAGGTCTGAAAAAAAAAATGTATTAGCCAACAGAGTGAATGTGGACCATAAATCCCATTTCTAGCTACCTCATAATTTTTTAGTGAGTGGTCTTCTCAAAAGACCCAAAAGGGCAAAACTGTACTTTAGATTGGAAGTGTAAATAAATTCAGCACACAAAAGAAATCATTCCAGTATTACAAGCATGAAAACATAAAACCCAACTTAGTTCCAAAGTTCTTTTGCTCAGTCCAGCTATATATTACTTCGGCTTCTGAAAGGATTTATTTTGGAGATGCTGCTAGGTGCTGAACTGACGTATAAGGACAAGACACAGCTGATTTAAGCAAAAGCAAATCTTCCTCTAAAGATGTAAAGAGTATCCATAAGCATATTTTGACTCAGACAGGCTTTCTTCTAATATAACACAAACCTTAATAATTAAGGATGTTCAGGCTCAGCCAGTAATTAATTGCTTTTTAGGGGGTGGAAAAATGCCTCCAGTTCCATATCAGCCAGAAAAGAATAGCAACTGGTGGCCTGAAGGTAATTCCCGCAGGACTTCTGCTTGTGCCATCACGCAATGTGACACCACAGAGGCTGTGGTCACTCCTACCTGACGTGCACCACCACCCTGTTGTGAGAACGCTCCACTCGGCGCCTGGCTGTGCTACAAGCAGCCACAACTACTGTCATCCGTCCACAATTTTAATTAAAAATTCTATGCACACAGACACCACATCCATCCCAAACTAATCTAACCCCATCCTTCCGCCCTGATTCTGTATCTGCATTAAATCATTTGCAAACTACTAAAGGCTAAGGGAGGGTGCATCTCTTTTCCTAATTACTGAACTCTATAGCACACTGCATACACACACACACAGAGGCATGCGGTTCTGGGTTAGATGATTTTCTTTCCTGACTCTTCCTCTCTCCCCTAGATTTTCTCTGTTATTGTAAGGACGCCATACAATATCTCAGTAGCATGAGCGGGTAGGCAGTGTAGGCAAATAAAGAGACCTGAAATCTCTTCCTGCCTTTGACCTCCGCATCACACGATTTCTCTAAGCCTTATTTTCTCTAAAGATAAAATGTCATTCTTAGTAACGTTCTTAGTAAACTGGTGTGACAGCTACAGATGAATCACGCTATTTAAACAGCAAAACACAAGGAATGAGCTGTAGAAACATGAACAATACAGGAAAACGATGAGCATGACACACACAATCTGAATAAACTACTGCAAGATCAGAGTAAGTGGGCAAAACTGGTTGGTATCCAATACAGCTGGGGTTGCAGGATAATCAAGGAAAGGGCAATAGAACATGTTGTTAGAGCTGGTTTTACTCACAGACATGAAACTGTAATTGTGACTAGGTAAAAAGTCAATGCTGATACTAAGACAAATAAGTTAATCTTACAAAATACATGCCATTCTGCATAAATCTAAATCAGTCCTGAGGGAATGAACACTATGAAGCTATTTTTTACAGCTTTATTATATCCCCATTTTACCCAAACTAGGTCAAATAGACTATCCACTATATGCCTCATATCTGTAAGTAAAAGATCTGAATTACCATTTATAACAAATGCTCTGGCTTGCTTTTAACACAAAATTATTTTCTAACTAACTGTTCTTCTTCCAACTTTAAAGCCTTGAAATAGGTAGGGTAACAGTAGTCTATGTAACATCTACAGCATTAACTTCGACCCATTTATCGATTAAATAGCGTATTTATATAAACTTGCTTTAAAGTGCAGTTTCTGGGAGAGTACATGAGTAACCACCAGAAACTGTCCAGTCCAGAAGATATTCCACAGAAATAAAAGCTCTGGCTTGTTCACTTCACCAGCAGAAAGAACCAAAGAAAACTGTAGATTTCATCCCACACGAATTATTAGCAGTGGTGGTTCGTTTTGAACAAACCATGACTTTTTCTTGTGTTGTATCTGACATCAGCATAGTACAGTACATTACCAACACGCATTGTGCACTACCTGGGATGGAAAAAAACAAATGACAAATCCTAATCCATTGCATTTTAAGGAATCTAGCTATGGCCAAAGTTGGATGTGCAAGTGAGGCAAGGAAGTATTCCACAAAATCTTTTAAATTGGATTCAAAGTCATTCAGGATGTCCTCTAATAAAGACCAGCGTGGAACCAGGGTGGGATTTTGTCCTGTTTTTTTGCCTTGTGTAAAAAATCAAGGAGGATGAAATTTCTAAATTTTTTTTTGAGGAAGAATGAGCTCTACTTTCCTACATTTTTCCACTTGAAATTGAAAGTTTGCTTACCTTAGTAAAATACAATGACAAGGCAACTCATGTAAAAAGGACAGTATGAAAACCAGGAAAGAAAATTTGGGTAAATAAAAGAAATTTTTGTTATTGTTAGACACACAAATTCTTCGTTTCTTTAAAAAATTCTGCAACTCCAATGACTGACATTTGGAGAAGGGATGTTTTGTTAACACTTTTGTCTCTCATCTTAACGTGTGAAAACTTGCAATATACATTCTTAAGATTCCCAGTAAGTATTCCAAAAACAAAAATCAGAACAGGTGTTTCTGACATTTCTGATTTTTAAGTAGCGGGGAACAATTCAACATTTCTAAGAACATTTCCAGTCTTTCCTATTCATTGCAAGAGAACAAAGAGAGGGAAAAGTTCTAATGGTTAAAAATCACCTGACAGCACCTTGTGTTGAGTGAACATTTACAGAGACAGTAAATGCATTTTTTCTGTTACCCTGGAAATGGATTTCCAGCAATATGTACAGAAGACCTTGGGTTTCACCTGACCTCTGGTCCTTAGAGTAACATAGCTACAGAAGAATTAGACTTTAAGTTGTAAATAATATCTGTGAAATAAAATAATTACAGCAGGCTCTTTTAGAAGAGGCCATACTTAAAGTGGAAATACAAGTAACTGTAATAACCCGTTAATAACTAATTTCTAATGTTAGATGAACTAATACTTCAAAACAGGGAAAAGTACTACTTGAATTTATAAGGTGTCCATCAATCTATACGAAACGTCTGAAGCCTTGCTTTCTATCACTGCTTATCCAAGAAACTAGTATCAGCAAACAAGCTGGCGCACATACGTGACCACATAAGCTGATTGTGCATCACATCAGTACATCTTTCCTTTAACATAACAGAATTTTGCCAGGTTGCCAGGTTATCCCTATGCAGTGCTCCTTAGCCACCTCCAAAAAGTCCAGATGCTCTTGCCTGTGGTGACCAAATTAAGATCTTTCGCCTACCACGCTCTAACGTGAATGCAATGTTTCCCTTATTATGCTTTATGTCAGGGCAAGGGAAACACGTGCCTATGGCTTTATTTGTTCTCATAATGTTGGAATTTTTTCCACAAATGTTTGTGATGTTTTCCAGTGAAGGCTTTAAGTACCTACGCCGTATTTAAAGGCGTAATTGATCTTAAAAATGCTTTCTGGAAGACTTAGTGGCAATTCCTTTGAATCATTGTTATGTGATAACAGTTTCCAGCCCTCAGAAAGTACAAGCAGGCTTTGGCACGGACCTGAATAAGGTCTGCATTCAACAATACAGGGCTGTATTCAACTTCTCAGTTTCACAGAGTATCGATATAAAGCTTATTTAACTCTGAATACAGATTTGTATGCCAAAGTGCATACTGAAATAAATCCCAATAATCATTGTTACACTGCAGCTACTGAGTCATTGTTGATTCAACTGAGAATCAAGCAAACCAGACAAAAAGAATTAGATATTCAGCCTTTGCTTGATCAAAACGGTACCACCACCCACTGCCACCACCACAAGCCAACACGAATACCAAGCAGATTTAGTCTATGTCCAGTCCTGTGGCAAAACGCCAAGCTATGTATTAAGGTAGCCTCATAACCCTGTAATGCATGTACTATCATCCCACCCAAATCAGATGGAAGAAAAACATGATCAGCAATTCCCATCTCAATGTTTCAGTCTTTGTGCATCTACTACAGGAAAGGAATTACAGCCATTTCTGAAGCCACTGTGGCACTGAAGCGAGTCATTGAAGAGCAGTGGCCAGGGCTTGGGTAAAAAATAATTTGAAATTCCTTATTCAATAAAAGGGACTTATTTTAAAAGGCCTGGATGATGTCCTTCAATTATTAACTTTCAGCTGATTGCCTGAAAATATAAAAAGACAGTGGATGTTTCTTATTTTTTGCTTTCTTTTATTACCTTGTTCTTCTCTGATAACAGGAAGAGACATAGTAAAAGGCAAAGATAAGTGAAAAAAGCCGTCATCATTATTTCTAATTGAAAAAGTGAGGAATTTTAAGGATCTGTAAGTTTAAAACAAGTACATGAGAATGCACTTCAAATCCAACTTACCAGTTTATTAACTGCTCACAACAAGGAGTACAAAAATTAATCTAGTCCCGTACTGATAATAAACAGTGACTGCAATTAAGCTTGACACTTGGCTATAGCCCCACATGTTGAAAAAATGACTGGCAATGTGTTATGTTTGAAATGCCAGGCTGTCAGCACTATTTCTGTCTGCAGGTTATTCTTCCATATCCAGCTATAATAGTTCTATCTATAAACTTAAGCCTTCCAGGCTACATATTCATAACCTTTAAAAATCTCCTTGCCCTAGAAGTAGTTTTCTCCAAAGCCTCTGCTTCACCACAGAGGAAGATGTAAGGGTTGTATGCGTCAGGTCTGAGATGCCTAGAATGAGCAAAATCATAGCTTTTCATCCTAGCGGCTTACTACAGATGAGACAGATTACCTATAGCCTGCCCATGTGTGAATGCATCCATATGTATTTAAAACTGCACTTCTTGCTTGCTCTGCAGCATTTTTCTTTAGAGGTTTATGTCAATATCTTTGGCAAAATTCCCCCTCCTTCCCACTGTTTTGCAGTATGCCATGAAACTGTTACCTACCCCCCTCTGTAGGGTGGCTGCATTTGAGCAAACCTGTTAAGCACGGACTGAGCAATGCAAAGCAATGAATGCACCAGAAATTTGCAAAAATGGCAAATAAATTAATGATACTATTCTGCACATTCATTTACTAAGCCACACGATCCTATTTCAGCCAGTAGAAGAGCTTAAATGCTTTATGACAACTATGCGTAATTTGCTATTCATTACTTCTTTATGCTGATGATCCTCCACATTTACTTTGCTCTTCAGATCTGATTGAGAACATCTCCAAGTCAAATCTTCTGTTGCCTTCTGGCATATACAAAATTATATTTTTTTCCCTGTATGTCATCTATCTTCAGTTTCTTATCCACAACACTGGAGCTCTGTTACACAGCTGAAAAATTTTACAGGCAAGAGATAGAACAAGAACTGTAATTCGTGAGTGAACCAAATGTAAATATTTCAAACAGAGGCTCCCAAGCCAAGCTTAAACTTAAACTCTGAAAAGCTGAAAAGCTTTTTTTTTGTTTATCTTCAGGTACAATGGACAGAGAAACATTTTTCAGTGGCTACCAGGAATGCTGAGTATATTGCAGATGGCACTGCAAAGGAACTGACCTTGTGACAGCAGGAGTCATTTTTTGTAAAATAAAATAAAAAATAAGCCTAGTGTAACCTTAACAAATAGGCTGCTGCATGAGGCTTTGCCTGGTGGAGACTATTCTTCCACAGCCTCCTACAAGTATGACCCAAATTCTGTCTGATCAATACCTGCCTGCAAATATTAACTTCCTACCATTCATGCAAAAGTGCTCAAGGCCACATTATTAATTACTAAGAACACCTAGTGATGTCAGAAATTCCCAGGTTTTCATAGCATTATCTAGCCGTTACTTGTTACAAGTAACAAGTAATAACTTGATGCAGATCCTGTATCAGCGAACGAAATGGTGTTAGGGACCAAATTACTCATGGGGAATAATTTTGCCCTATTCAAGGCATTTAGTGGTGGTTTTCTTCCCCTTGATTTCAGTGACTGGGATTTCACCTGTAAGAATGTAATGGTTGCAATGGTTAGAATACAATGGAATTTGATTTTAATAGTTATCAGTATTAGCCTCCAGTCAGTCACTCTGAATATTTAAATATTTATATCCTACCTCTGCATGTAAGATCATGGCTTCGGACTGTAAGTGATTTGTTTTATTTTTATCTTTTCAGTGTCACACCCTTTTGCCTGTCTTTTGCTTGCAATTAGAGCATGCTACAGTTAGAAGTATCCATGCCCCCCCACCCCAAAAAACAAAAAAACAACCAAACAAAAAACCACACACACACAAAAAGAGGAAATTAACTTTCTTTGGTATTAAAATTTCTAGTGGAACTCCCTACCTCTTGGTAAGGTTTTGTTTCCATGGAAGAATATGAGTTGGAGACTTTCCAAGATGCAATGATCATTTCACTTGCATGAACAAAATGGAATTTACCCATATCATTCCTTGTGACAGTATTTCAACATTTATTTTAGGAAAATTAACAACAGAGAACGGTGTCCCTGATGCAGTAACAGATGCAGTACATACAAACGAGGGAAAGTTAAACAAAAGTATATAGGAATAATCAGTATTATCCCCTACTGTAGGAATGTGGTAAATTTTACAATATGGATTACCAATTCCACTAAATATTTCAGAAACAGAAGAATCCTGTCCAGTGATGAAATAAAGCACAATGCGGTTCATAAATTAAGCAACTTTAATAGAGTAACTGCTATATTATACATCAGATTTGTTTAGTTTAGTAGTAAACATCTGTATAGAAAACACCTCCTAGAATTGCTTCCACTGTAGCTTTCCCCTGGGTTCCTCTATAAAGGTAATGCTACTAAAAGGATAAACTGTATGAAACACAATTTCCTCATTGGATTTGGATCGCAACATGTCCTGAATAAAAGCGTTGTGTTGAATGCGACTTGCAGAATTCTCTGTTTACGTCCTTGACGGACACGTACCCTACGTAGGCGCGTGAGTCTCATCCCATCTGCATTAATTCCCATTAAAGTCTAACAGTCATCTCCCCAGCTAGAGAACTGCTGGAGGATGGCACCAGCTGCCCTTCTGCCTTTGTATTTTACAAATTCACACATACGCACTGCTTAGAATGCGCAAGCTCATTTTGGAGGGTAAGAGTGCACGGTGCAGAACCGGGGGAAAAAATCGGCATGTTTGAAAGTTATTTCACGTGTTTCCTTGGCTATTTGTCATGCCATTACATTTACTCTCCACAAACTTGTCGTCATCCTTCTTTGTCATTCTAGGCTGCTAACAGATGTAACAATTTATTTAACATTCCACAATGATTTCGAGAGTGCGCATACACATCTGACAATTTCAATATGAATACTGAGGAAATATTGTATTGCATTCCATACACCAATATAAAATGAAAAACAAATACTTAGTTTTTGTCAAATTTAAAAAAGTATTCAAGCTGAAGTATTAGTGTTATATTCACAAAGTATAGCAAAACTGCCAAATGAAAAGAGCAGGTTGCAAAAGTAATCAAAACAGATACTATGAATTACAGTAGTTGGGGAAGGAGGAAAAATAAAGACCATTTAAACATATAGTTATTAGCACCATTTCTTCTTTTTGGTAATTGGATATTTTAAAATCATTGAATAGTGCTAGATTACAGTTCTGAAGGAGAACACACCACCCTCAGCAAGGTTTTTCCATCTGTTTCCAGCTTCTGGTCCTTTCAGAGTCAATTCTCAATATTTCATATCTCCAACTCCAGTCATCATTCAGGGGCAGCATTAATATAGCCGTGATAAAACTGATTAGAAAAAGTGGGCAGGGTGGGTAAATACATTAGGAGTGAATGAGGGAAGCCATGGGGAACCAAGTTGCTTTTGTTATACATGCCATGGGAGCTAGGACCATACACCAGGGAGGATCTTATATAGCCAGCTCACATTAATGCAGCACTAGTGGCTAATGGATGTGGAAGAGGATTAAATCCATATGGTAATGGCACTGAAAAGGGAAAAAAGGGACTGATAAGAAAAGAAAAATCATAAAAAGGAACAGCCATCTCCTCTCAAACAATTTTAAACCTCAATCCATCTTCTGCTGAAGTAGACTGATTTGCCATTGGTGTTGATGGGAGTAGCACTGGCCTCATTATCGACATCTATGCCAATACATTATGTTACATAACCCTCCATAATGTGCTCCCAGAAGAAGTGACTCCCCAGAAAAACCCCAAATAACAGCCACTAAGGGAAGGGCTTCTACTAGTGCTTAGTGTACAAAATCCAGACCAGTTCTTATGTTATCTAAAAGTCAACGGACAGGGCCCTTGGTCCAACAGCTGATCTCTCCTTTCCGTTCCTCCTTTCAACAACAAATGTCTGGGATACCCTCGCATCTAAGGAGGCTGCTACCAAGTGAAAAGAAGCATTAACAGAACCCATTAACATGGCACTTTCGTGGTCAGTTAAGGGCTCATTCAGGCTTGATGCTCCAATACTTTCCAATATACCTAATGTTAATCAAGAAAATTCCTCTGCCTAGATGAACATAACTACTTCCAAGCTTAAAAGTTTAGTAAATTATTGGCAGGACCAAGACAGTTAAGGTTCCTCCTTTCCTCCTCCTCAGTCATAAAGTTAATTTTCCCACTTTCTCACAAACTGTGATCTGCCAAAATGGAGTTGCAGTGCATGGAATTTATGGGATAAATTTTAACATGATTTCAAAATGTAAAGAAGTGCACTTGCAGCATATTCCCAGTGAGCACAAGCACTACTGTTTACAACAGCACTCAAGACTGGAAGTGCCTGGTAGTGTTACTTCCACAGCCCAGTTAAATACTTGAGTGCCACCCACAAACGATTAGGACCTTGAATCAACTGCAATCCTACTGCTCTACCTTAGGAAAGTTTGGAGGCACAGCTTTTCTGATTCTACAGTTTCACAACGTTACCCTGAAATCCCAGAGACACTCTCGTACTGTTTCTAAAGGCAGTGACTTAATCGCATTAACAGGAACAAGGTCATGCCTTTCCTTGTAGCATTGCATTAAATGTAATATTGAAACAGAGGGGACAGGAACAGGGGACACTTCTGCTGGAATGAAGAGGAGTACGACCACCTCAACTTATGAAGAACTCTCTTTTTAGCCCGGGAGTTTTGCTGAGGTCTCTGTTGCTCCCACTTAACCAATCCGCTCTCCTGACAGAGAGACAGTAAGGTCTTTTTTAATGCAGCTGCCAAAAAACTGATGGGGCATTTCTCTTCAAGACTTGAGATGGGAACTGACAGAGAAGAGGAGTCTTAGTCCTCAGCAGGGGAGCACCATATGAAACAAAACCAGTGGCACACAGCCCCATGGTTCTTCTGTTCCCCTAGGACTAGGAGCCTGCTTGTCCTGCTAAGTCCCACGGATGGCTGAAAAAGCCCTTACTACTCACATATGAGAACCACAAAGTGGAAGTGGAAAAACAATCCCAAAATTAAATATCTGGATCTGAATTATTCCATATCTTAAAAATATTGGAACTGGGACTTTGATTCACATCTGCCGATAACAAAGAAGCAATGCGAAGCTTCTTGTACGAAAGGGATGGCAAGTTTGCTGGACTGTAACCTGCGTTTGGCTTAGAGGTTTGTAAAGGCTGACATTACATGGCTGACATGCTAAAATGCAAACCCTAGTTATAAAGTAAGCATAAAGAATCCAAAATGTCAAGCAATGACTAGAGAAGATCACAGAACAAGTGTGATGGGACACTTAAATGTCAGAAGTATCAGGGACTTGTCACATCGTTGGATGTTGGTAGTGATTGATGGCTAACAGGTACAAAGCTGCTATCTCCAAATGCTTTGGAGATTTGGGAAAGCTCCTATTTGGGGAAAGTTTCTGCAGAAAGAGCAGGTTATCCACAGTGTTTAAGGAATTTGCTGTTGTCTTCCTAACCTGAAGCTGTACCTCTAGCCTGGGTACAGAAGCGCATGGCTACGCTGGACTCTTAAGATGTACCAGGGATGATAACCTATGGCTTCTATAAATATGCTTACCACTCTGTTCTCCTGTCCTGCACAGTATATTTTACTGCTGAATCTTTCTCTTTTTGCCCTCTAATGAGTGCCCAGTTTGGCACACTCTGAGAAACGCGTCCTTGCTTTGCTTTTATGATAAAAAGTTAAGTGAAAACCAACACTTCCATCTGATTCTCAGCCACAGAGACAGTGTTAAATTTTCCTCAGCTGAAAATCACACTTACCATACTGCCATCATACCCACCATATTCTGAGACCTCCTGCCAAAATGCAACTCTGACTCACAAGACCAGAACATAAATATTTCTGTTCTTTAATTTTCATAACACACTTTAAAATGCCTTTTTTTCTTTCTAGATACAGTACCATGGCCTGTTGAAGAAGCAAAAGTTTGATCCATCACACTAAAAACATCGGTTTTATGATGTGGATTTATGGGCTAGATTTATGAGTAGCCTGCACAGCCACTCTATGGCAACAGAGAACTGCAGGAAAGGACACTCACTCTCCCCAAATAGCTGCACTTGGAAGAGGTTCCTCAGGCGGCTGTCAGGTGCTCCCCCTTTGGGGAATGGTGTCAGCAGTTGTGACACTGACTTCTACAACAAGATCTGGTGCAGCTGCACTTTTGCTTTAACTAAGCTTTTTGAGTATTAGAAGCTTTTGTACTAAGCAGCACCAACTCCACACATGCTGAAAATGGAGTTATGACCCTGAACTGAGCTATGTGCTTTTGTGACGAGACTTACATTAGCTATTCAAGCTAGCTATTTAAAATTCACTCCACTATCTCCACACAACACTAAAATCTATAGAACAGATGTGTACTCAGGTTCGCACAGAGATCAAGCTCTTTTTTACAGGTACAGCTGCTCAACAGAAACCGATTTTTTGCACCTGTGAGTAAGCAACTATTTAAAATCATTAAAACCCACCCGAGATCATAGGTTTAACCTGCTTGTTTTATACAGGAAGGACTCCCAGATGAAGTACACAAGGGACACCAGTCTTCCTTACCATTGAAGGCAGCCCAGAAAATCTGGAGGAAATCCCCCACCATGGTAAGGACTTGTATGAGTTTATTGCTCAGCAATAAACAACATTTCTTTTAAATTATGATACAGGGAAAAAGATGCACAGCAGGCAAGATTTTCCATCACCCTTCAGCTTTTATGCTACTGTAATGCTAGAAACTAGTAAGCTACTCCTGATCTATGTTGGTGTGGCTGAGCCTAGCACCAAGTGTTTATAAAGAGATGGCATCTCTGCTCTCTACTTAAAAGAAGAGAATGTAGTAGTTTTAACATTTAAAAAACCCCAGACAAACCACCTTTACGTTTCAATAGTATGCAATAAATACTTTAGCAGGTCAGTGTGTTTTAAATTTAGAGTGGTGACATGCTCACTAATGGATAAAAGGAATGATATTATACCATCACAGAATCATAGACTCATAGAATGGTTGAGATTGGAAGGGAGCCCTGGAGGTCATCTGCTCAAGCAGGCCCACCTAGAGCAGCTTGCCCAGGACTAATCCAGATGGCTTTTGAAGATCTTCATTAAAGGCTTACTAGATGTTGCAATGTTTTATCCTGTAACACATGTATAGCATTTAGCTGACTGACAGAAAAGAAGAAAATTATCGCTGAACCTCCTAAGCAAGTACTTGCTTATTATAATTATCACTGTGTTTGGGTGGATATCTTAAATTATACCTGTGAGTGAGTATTAAGAATCTGCAAAACTGTGTAAAACAGAATGAGAAAGTTTATCCAACAGACAATTTGGATACTGCTACTCTTTTTTAAACCAAATCTCAAATGAGCAAATTGAACATTTTAAAGTGTTTAGTCAAGAAAATTAAAATTTTGGAAAAAAATATTAATTAAAAAAAAGGGTGGTAGGAAGTTGGTTTACAGAAAATTTCAAGAGCCACTCATTTTAATAAGCAATATTTAAACACACCTTCAAGTCTACTTCAAGGGGAAGACATAATTAAAAAAACCCAAACAAAACCAAATGTGGGTGGGGCAGGACTTCCCAATAAAATTGCAGATTAACACCATGAATAGTCAGTGTTGAACCTTTCTGTCTTGTCTTTAATGCGTGCTGCTTACCACATGAGATGATGTGTTTTAAAACATCATTAATTTTTCCATAATCTAAACATAAAATCACAGTCTGGCCACGGAAAAGGATGTCACTGGTTGTTATTATTCTTCACCAGATGCAGCTCTGATGTTTACATTTTCTATACAGGATTTATTTAAATGCTCTACTCCAGCATAGGAAGCAAATACAGCTGCTAATGATGCCTTTCTCTGCAGGATCTGCACGTCTATAAAAGATAGCTTGATAAGGAGCTGGGGTTGAGATAGATAACGCCGCAAAGCGATTGCTTGCTGCTCCATCAATATGCTGCCGTGCGCTGTACCCTGCTCTCAGGAACTGCACTGGATCTTACACATCCTGCTGGAAGTACTTCATGCCATCATCTGTGCAAAACTAGGTGATCCCTGTATGCTTACTCCCTTCAAAACACTTAATTCCTCTTGTTTAGCCTGGGAACCAATGCCCATAGCCTGCGGGGTAGCTGGTGTATATGCAGACAGATGACAGTGCCGGGGCGGTGAAAGAGAACAAACAATAAGGACCACCTCCTGAAAGAATTATTTTTGTTAAGGCATGTATTCATAGTGGTCTAAAGACTGAGCTAAATCACAAATTATCTGACATATGCAGGACTCCATGACATGGGGCTGCAGTACCATCTCCTGAGATTAATGGTGGGGCACAGAGCTGTTTCTCGGCATGAATGCTGCTGTTGCTCTGAAAAAGAAATTACCATCTCCTTTTCCCAAGCTTTTGCATTTCAATGCTATCTTGTCCCAGTTACACTCAAATGTGTTAGGCATGCAAAAAGAAATATGGAGTTGTTGAAACTTATTTTGAGTCGGGCAGGATGGCAATTCAAAGCCAGGTTTGGGATGGAAAGCACGTCGATTCCTTCAGTGTGGAAGCGCTCCTGTGACTGCCACAGAGATTGCTCTTATTTGAAGAAACCTCACTGCTAAAGAGCCAGATTATGCCACTGGTTTAAAGGAGACTCCCTGGTGAGATCAGCGGAGAGGCCTGATGAAAAACCAGTGGTAGGACGCGGCAAAGATACTTAATGCAATGAGTTCCCCGTCTACGCAGCAACCCCCCTGGGGGTGTTTCTGGAACGGGACCGGCCGCTGGCAGTCGGGGAGGCGGAACGCCGCGGGGGCACGGGAGCACGCCGGCGGCTCCGGAGGTGAGCTGCTGCTGAGCGCGGCGCGGCCGCCAGCCCGGCCTTCCTCGCCGCAGGACAGAAGATCGTTTGCAAGGGTTGTCCTGAGGTAGCTGTCGAATGGAGATAGAGCCGTCGTGGTTTAAATAAACAGCACTGTGCCGGGCGGCTTTGGTTTGGAAAATGAAACGGGCAGTCTGAAGCGACTCCCAAGTCCTGAATTAGTGCTGAGGAAGATGGACTTGGTAACACATGAACAGATGAGGTGGCTGTAGTAAAAAATGCAGCCTCTTACACAGGTCTGTGTTTCATCACCTGGATCAGCACCAACTTCTGAGATGTGCAAGGCACCACGCAAGGAAGGAAGGAAGGAGAGGGATAGAGGGAGGGAGGAGAGGAAGGAAGGGAGGGAGGGAGGGAATGAAGGAAGGAAGGAGGGGATGGAGGGAGGAAGGGAGGAAGCAAGGAAGGGAGGGAGGGAGGGAGGAAGGGGATGGTATCCAACATACTCAAGCTTAAGGTGTCTGTTCTCCCTCAGCTGTCATCGGCAGTTAATGGAAACAGACACTTCTCCAAAGGACTATGCTGGCCACCCGGTTAAGTTTCCACTCTACACGATAACCCAGAAGCAAAGGGCGGTGTAATTTAAGCAATGTAAAATATCCTGTCCTAATTTCTCTTTCTGCCAAAGAGCCCTCTCTTTGGGAGAGGGAGACATGGCCTTCCACACTTTCGTCAGAAGCTCTGTTCTATTTCGATAGAGCTGTTATGGAAAACAGTGACTCAATAAAAAAAAAAAAGGGGGGGGGGCAATTTATTACTATGAATCCAGCTTCTGAAAAGACCTCTGGTTATCTTCTTGGACTATACGCCACCCCAGACTACTCCCATAACTACATGGACCTTTGTCTCTCTAGATACAGCAGTGGTATTACCGTGATTCACACATTATTCACCTCGACACTACATAACACTTCCGAAGTAGCAAAAAGACAAAGAAAAGGAGATAATGTTTTGAGCTGTACAAGGCATTTTTGACTTCCTAAAAGAACATTAAAAATAACTAATAGATATTTTTGTGGTAATTTTAGAAATATATGTGGAATCAGGTTTCCAAGCTTTTTTCTGTAACAGGGATGGCTAGAAATGTGCTTTTTCTAAAGAATGCTGAATTTACAATGGGTGTCAGAGGAAAAATCATGAAATATGACAATACTATGTCAGTTTGTAGGACTTAAACACCAGTGTTGTCAACAGGAAAGTGGGAGAACAAACAGAATGCAGTACCTTTACAGAAGCTGCAGACAGGAAAATGGTACACAGTAAGAACAATGAAAGAAAAATCAGAATATAACAGCCAAAGTAAGCTGTTTGGCATGGGCTGAATGTATTTAAAAATTAGATTTTGTTTGATTCAATTTAATTAAACAAAATGTTTTGAACTAAAATGATGTTATTTTCTTCTTCCCATTATGCCAATGGTGGGTTGAAAAAAGAACAGAAACAAAGCAATTTCTGGCTGAGCCGAGATGATGTTTTACCTTTGAAATTTTCTGGTTGGAAATAGAACTCTCAAAAGAAAATGTTTCTTATTGTAGCTTTCTAGTCGATGGCCATGAACAAGACCTCCAAAGGTAGCTTCTCTTGTCCCTGTTGTATTTCCTCACTTCTCCTTATCTTATGCTCTTCAGCGCGTACAACAAAGAGAGTGTTTAGTAGTCAGCCCTTACACTGCTAGAAAAGATGCTTTTTTACTTCAGGATACAGAATTTAATTTATGTCATTATTCCCAGTGTCTTTTTTACAAGATAATCTAATGATTCAGCAAGTAAGAGAATCTGTTCCACTATATGTTACAAAGAATAATATTAGCTATTATTGTTCGTGATACGTTAGGACGTTATCTTACTGGATGTACCTAATTCAAAATCAGGCTGCTGCTTCTCAGGAATTCTGCAGATCTCTTCTAAACATAACAAAGTAAGTAAGAATCAGGATCAATCTAGTAGAACATACATCTGAGGCTTAGGCTATCTCTGTAACTTTTTTACTTGCTTTTCATTTTATCTACCCATTTTACAGCTTTTCTTGGGACTACGAAACAGTTTTCTTTCTTAAACACATAATGAAACATATAGTTTATGACAAGTTTTTTTCCAGCTTATTCCAGAAAGCAAATATACTCCAAACTATGATGGAGGCACGTGAGTGAAGGATGAGCTCGAGTATAGACAGGTCTCTCTGCTCCATGATTTTGAAAAAATCAACAATAAAAACCAAACCACAACATTAAATACATTTTAAATCACACCCCCTGATGATAGTGTAATGAGGACTGTTTGAATTTGCAGAAATTTCAGAACAATTGCTTCAAAGTCTGAATGTCCTAAATTCTCTTAATAGATACTAACTCAAAGTTTGTTCACACCTGCAGGGATTGTAACTTCCAAGAGAATGAGATTAACCCTAATTACTAGAGTTTTTAACAGAAAACAGCTTCAGAATTTGAGTCATCCTTCTGAAATCCTTGTTCAGCTGTGGACCACAGTATCTAAAAGATACAACAACTATGACATATTTCATTCCTCTTCTGAGGTAGCTTTAAGTGAAACTGCAATAATCTTCTTGGACTGTATAAAGTCTTTTTGATCTACCAACAGTACTTGAAAACTGGCTTGTATCAACAAAGTCTTTTTCCTTCTCAGAAGGTAGTCAAAACCTAGGGTATACAGCATGGAATGCCATTAGGTTAAGATAGCTCCTGAACAAGTATTTATTTACTTCCAACATATATAATATATAACATATAAGAATAAATAACAAAGCATCCAGGAAGATGCAAGAGAAGAGAAAAAACATAGGTAAAAAAAGAGAAAAAAACACGACATTTTACTGGAGGGAGAGAGAAATAATTTAGAAACTGTAGCCAACAAAAACTACAAGGCAAACAACCAAGGCAGATCCAAACCCTGACACAGCAATAACCAGATAAAATGATCTCATAACATCTTTCAGCTGATGAACAGACGAAGTTCTTTGTGTTGCAACTAACACAACAGGGATCCTACCAGTGGTACTCCAAGCATGCCAAACACCAAATTGTTTCTTCAGTAGAAAAAATTGACCAATGACTGGATTAATCAGTGACTAAAATCCTTACAGACCACGGATGGGACATGCCCACAGAACACACTAGAGAAGCCCAGCTACAGTCATAATTTTCTTGGGAACTTGGTAGACGATGATCATGCAACAGACAAGCATAAACCTTGAGGTCAGTAGTCCTAAATCACTTCTATAAATAGAGATTCTAGTGAAGAGTACATATACAGACATTCATGAAATTCAGCAACACTCACTCTTCTTTAATAATTGCAAATGTGATAAAACTAACATACTAAAATTTAATTTTAGCCATTTAGATTTTTCTTCAAAAAATAATTGTTTAAAATTTGTCACACATTATCATTATCCATGTTGCTTTCAAAACTAATAATAATAACAACAATAACCACCACCACCACAAACAGAAAAAGTCTATCTGTTTTTTTTTAATTAAGATGGGTTAGTGTTTAAGGAGAATTTTGCTAAGAACTGGTTTTATTAACACACTTCAAAGCCTACAGTATAGTACCGAAAGCATTAAACAGGCCTCAAGAATTAAAAAACTCTAAAGACCTCCTACTGCCCCCCATCCTGGGACATCAGTTCCATCCAGTAACACCAGATCAAGCCTTTTACAAACACCTAAATGGATTTTTACAACTAGCTGGGGTTTTTTCTGCTCATTTTGGAAAGTTTTTGCAGAAACGCATTCCTCTGATAACTAATAATCTTTAAATTTGTTTCCTGTTCATACCCACTTTTTCTTTGTGCCAATGCAGTCCCTTAGTTCATTCATCTCAAATGTTTACTTGCTTGATGTTATAACAGAATAATAATGTCTGTTCTCAGACTTTGTTTTTCTAGACTAAGAAGCCAGGCTCTTTAAATCTCTCCATAGAAAATAGGTTTTTTTTCCTGCCACTTAGCCTAATATCTCTTCCAGACAAATTCAGATCTTTTTATGAGGCCCTAATGCATAACCTTGCAATTCTCACTGTTAAATTCCACTCCATTGATATTACTTCACCCCTTAAGGTGATCCCATTTTCCTCCTATATTGTGATCTTTGTTGTTAATCTCTGCAAATTTAGAGCATTGGGCCATTTTCCCTCTCGCTCGCTTTTTTTTTTTTTTTTTTTTTTGCTAAGGCCGCTAATAAAAATACAGGACGATAGATGTTTAGGACATTTCTTTGTAGTTTCTGGCATGATTTTAAGAGGTATTTATTTCTGCCAAAAGAAGCATGTAGGTTCTTACTACAATTTTTAGCAGTACTTATACCTAACTTGGACTAAATTCTGTGAGTCCTGCACTTTCAGCTTCCCATTACAGGATTAACAGCTTCTTTAGGTACTTAACACATCCTTATAGTCTGACTGGTTGCAACTTGAAGTCCCTCTACAAACATATTTTTTGAGATTGATCTTCCATAGACCTAAAACCATGTAAACTTAGTGATCACCATTCTACCTGCAAGCTGACCCTGAATATCTGGAAAACCTTCTTTGTCTGAATATTTTCTGAAATCCTTTTGTTTTTTTAATGCATTCAAGTACACGATATCAATTTTCCCCATCACGAGTGTGTTTCATAGCCTGGTCATCCAAGACAACATGCACAGTTTTCAAGGGATTAGCCTCTACTATAGCACGCAGTGACCAGAAATATAAAATTTAGTTCTCTCTTCAAAAACAGAAGTGTTTCAACAGAAAAGGCTTTCCTTGAAGACTTCAGCATGCAAATGGGGGGTGTTATCACAGCTACTACTCAGAAGCAAGGGGAGCCCTGACCCCACAGGGCCAGAGCAGGTAAGGCAGCATCTCCTCCACAACCGAGAGAACAACCCTCTTCTCCCCTGTGTGGTCTTGGGATTTTTCTGTGAGACTAGAAATTGCTTTTAGGCATCAGAGCGGTACATCTTTCTTTGTCATGCTAAACAGATTCTAGATTTAATGTGAAAGACAACTAATTTTTTTTACCCAGCAAACACGTACCTTTGTTTTATTAAGAAAGAAATTGCCTGAATTGCCCCTCAGTAGAAATATACTTAGTTAACCTATCCAAATCCCAAAAGGAAAACAGTCAAAGACTGAAATAGGAGAGCTTCCATTCCTATCAATATTTTTCTTGTTAGTACTTTAGTTACCCTGATGGTCGTATTTCCATAAATGCTCAAGTTTTTTTGTGAAGATTGCTAAGGCCCAAGCTGCCACCAAAACCTGCAACTGCAATAAAGTATTGGCTTTTCACCTGCTTTGAATCTGCCACATTACAATTGTTTCACACATTTTTGTTCATCATCTGTTCTTCACTTAAAGACCCATGTGACAATGACAGACTTTTGAAATTTAATGAATTTTCATATAGTATTATTTGCCTTTTTTCTGTTTGTGCCAAAGAGCACTTATCGGTGATGCTGACAAATTGCACTCTTGGAATTATGCCATCTTTGAGTTTACAGAAGAATTGTTTTAAAGACTCACTAACAGATAGGCAACATGATGGGTTTAGACTGCTACTCTTCTTTTTGGCGAAGTGAATTTCTTTGGCTTTTCAGCTGGCTGATAAACCAAAATGATTTGGACGCAGTTAACTCTTGGGCGGGAAGAGCTCTTAGAAGGGTGCTTGCGCTTGTGTTACAGGCATGGCATTTGTCTTTCATAACAAGCCTTCAGCACCCTTCAAGGCAGGAATGAAGACTGTTTCTTCTATTTAATCCTATCTCTGAGTTATTTTGTTGGCTGTGGCTTTGACTGATAGGAATTTGAGAGGATGGCAGTGGTGCCATCCTCCCCCAGTGGTGGGAGGGGGAGAAGCATATGAAGAAAGGGTCTATTTTTCCCATTCTCCACTCTGTATTGACTATATTTGTCCTGCCACGCTATCTGGATGCTTATAATTTTGTTTGTAAAACACTGATAAAGCCACAAAATGCCTCTCATATGAAGCAGAAAGAGTAAAAAAAGTTTATTACAAAAATTCTTATTTTCTTGTACAGTTTCTAAGGAAAATTTACTCAAACACTGTGTTTATGAGGGTTTTTTTCTCCTCATAATCTGGTGCCAGTGCTCTGTAATGTTATGTGCTTGACCTGGATTTTATTCCTCCTTCTGTTGTGTCCCATCTAGAGGCTTCATGTAATACAGGGTTTAAAAAAAAAAATAAATCAGTACCAATCAAGCAGACCAAACTGATCTAGATTTTATCTTTTCAGCTCACGCGAGCAAGGGAATGCCGTATCTGACCAGGGCCTCAATGGATGCCCTCAAAGGAAGAAAAGGAAAGGAGATGTACGTGCTATCGTTATGCATCCCGAAGGAGATGTTCTTTGCTCTGCAGATTCTTCCTGCAGTTTTGGCAAAACTGCTTTTTCTTTGCCTCTCTGTCTCCTCATTAAAAAAAAACAAACACCAACAAACCAAAAAAACAACCTGGTTTGCAATTGCCTCCTTCAATTTTAGTGAAAATGAATAGATCGCATAGGTAGCATATAGACAACAGTAAGTTAACAATATCTACAGTAACTCCGACCCAGCCACACTGGAGAATTGCTGCATGAACTTCAGATATCTAGTTTAGATTGATAAATGAGGTTCCCCCTGTGGCCAGCGGAAATACACAGGCTCCTCCAGAAGATTCAGAATATTTTGCGTGGAGCTTCTCCCCCTCTTTTTTTCCCAGTGGCTGAAGAGATAACCCACAGTTATTGACAGTAGCAATGCTCTTCTGTCTGTATGTGTCACAGCAGAGCTTTCTTTACCAACCAGGTCCCACTGATCATCACCAGTCTTGTAGGGTAGCTTTCACAAAGGACATCACACCCTGGTGATCAAGGACCCTCCCTCCAGTATGTCAACAAGGCACCTCCTGAAAGGCAACTGGGTTTTGGTATCGCTGAAAGGAAAAGGATACCGACCTGCCACCAGCCTGCCCCTACTACATGGTTTAAACCAGAAACAAACTAAAAAGTCCCAGGCTCAATCAATCTGTTTACGCCTCAAGCTCGAAGGAGCCTGCAGCTCTGAGGAAGTTGGAAAGTTAAGAAAAACATCCGATTAGAGCTGCAGAAACCATGAGCTGGTGCCGAATTTTAAGATCAGTATATCTCAAGCAAATAAAAGGAACTCCTGGGAGCCCTGCGTCTTTGTAAGTAGAGCCATTCATTTAGATGCTTAATTATGAATTTGGAGTCTACCATGGGCACACAGTTCCAAATCTGCTGGACTGCAAGCTGCTGCAGCATTTCTAATTCCTTTTGTAGGGCTCTGCAAGTGTGTGCAAAAGTGGGTGACATAACAATTACGTTATTCAAACAAAATACTGCACACATATCAATGATCTCTGCCAGGACAGTAGGCAGACATTTGGAAACCCAGAGCGTAAAATGTAACAGCATGGCTCTGTTGTTTATAACAGGGATTTTCGTTTGCTATCATTATCCATGGTTACTTGCCAACAGTCACTTGATAAAAATCTGAGGTACTAATGTATATGTAGCTTGACTTAGAAAATCTAGCAAGTCATTAACCCTAAGCAATATATGCTTATCTTTGCTGGTGATGCTGTCAGTGTTTAATTTCCTGTAGATCATAAATTCAATAGAGAGTTGACAGTGCTGCCTGGATTAAGTAACGGAAAAATTCCCTTTTTAATATCTCATCCTATTGATCATTTTCTTTACTAGTGAAGCTCTCTGTAAGCCATTTGGACAGTAAGATCATTCCTGAAGGTGTCAAAAGGCATATGATTCATAGTGTGTCTCTGGTCAAAATAAATGTGAGAAGGAAACAGGTTTTCTTTTCTCTCATCCCCCTTTCTTAGATTCCTTGAGTTTTCCAGTATTTTTTTCTTATGAGCAAGTCCTACATTCTTCTGAAGGATTTATCTGTTTATGAAATACTTTTCTCTGAGAAATCAGCTCACTAACATAATTTTTCCTTCATTAGTGGGAATTTAATGCAACATTTTGTATTCTTTATTTTATTCAGACTGTTATGCAAACAATTACTTCTACTCTGCATATTTTAATGGCCCTTTAGCTATACTACAATACCTGATCCTGTTCTCAAATAATCAGATGTCTACCACCAAGATGAGGAACAATCCAGACAGATGGTGCCTGAGCAAAAGTCTAGGGAGGTGAACAGAAGTCATTCCATTGACTCAGCCCCCAGGAGGCATGAGCCATAGCCTCCTACCAAACATGTGCTCCACCGAAATATTAGGGAATGGTCCATATGTCTAATGCTCTTGCGCTGGAGAACTTGAAATAGGCATATGGCTTAACTTGGAGAGTGGATTCAAGTTTTGCACAAAAAGTAAGTTATTTATGTATATCCTGTAAAGTCTGGCAACTTCAGAGCAAATAGCTTTAGAGTAACTTATTTTAGACTTTTAGACTAAGCAATGTGCATCAGCCCTCTCAAATTCATATTCAACTGGGAACCGTCTGGCTACTTTTGAGCTGATATATCTGCCAACTGAAAAGAAACATAAAATTAAAAAATGCCATGTTCAGAGACGTCAGAAGAATTGTCACATTTCTACAGGGCTATGTTTAAAAACCTACAAATATTTTATATTTAGCAACATACGTAGTTTTAAAACGGATGTGTAAAACAGCACTACTACTGCAGCAGTCTACTTCGGTATTCAGCACCATACACAAAAGATCTCATAGATTTTGGAGGGGCTCTGTTATGCTAAGGCTTAGCATCTCTGACATTCAAAGGCTTGCAGCCAAAGTAAAACTCTGTCTGGATGGCAACTGTCAGGTGTTCTCCATGGGCAAGGTAGTACCATGTAGCCTTATTAGTTACATTCCTTATTCTTTGTGCTGTATGAAATGAAAATCTTAGTAGAAATTCATTGAGAGGAAGTTTGGACCACTTTGTAGTTTCCTACAAAAGCCTACAGTCCAATTATACTCCTGGGGAGAAAAACATGTATTATAAACTTCAGTAGCAGGACAGCAGTGTTTAACCAAAAGCAGTTCTTACTGCATCATCCCAGTGTGACTAGTAGTTACAAAACTTTTAGACAGGATCGAGATTTTCACTGTAGGAGCAGAACTGCTATAATGATCCAACCTGAGGAGAATATCCTGCAGGGAACCCCAGATCTGCCTCTGGAGCAATGTTTATTATTTATCAACTACCTTTGACTGGAACCAGAGTCATCAAACCATCTTTTTCATGTGAGTGAGCACCACACCATGACTATGTTTTGAATACAAAACAACTGCTCCTTGCAACTTCAGAGCAATCACAAAATGCCTGTTGCAAGCATAGCCAGCAATGTCCTGGGTAGCTGTGCATAGCTCTTGCATGGGTCTAGCCATTCCAGTTCTACAACTGGTATACGTTGACTAACCACACTGACTAGAAAGTGTTGACAAATAATATCCATATGTGTAGCTAAGAAGAAAGAAAAACTTTTAAAATATTACATTTTTTTTCCATCAGTACTCATAAAGCAAACGTGCAACAGGAACCTGAGGATCAGACGATCTGGAAGAAAAAAACCTTCCTTGGCAAGAGGACATATTGGGAGGTCTACGGAGTGGTTTTTTTCCTCCAGAGAATTACTTCAACAAGAGTTACATCTTTTTTTTAAAAGGGAAGGATTCAGGAGTCAGTCGAAAGAGGAAGAACACAATTTCAGATTTCCAAAAGCTCTTTAAGTAAAAATGAGTAAATACTATTTACATCACTCAGCTGCTGCAGTTGGGAAGTTAGAATCACAAACCTCATTGCTTCTATAGAGGGGGGCTGAGGGAATCATCCCATTGAGAAGTGCTTCTTGTAAAGAAGCGTATGTTTGTTCAGGCACTACAGATGATTATAGGGTCACTGTTTTCAGAGGAACGGCAGAGCAAAGGGACTACGCTCTGTGGGAACTCTCCCGCTTGGGAACGGCTGCGAAGCTGCCTGGAAATGAAGGACGGGGTATGTCAGCCAGGGAAATGTCTCTCTCTGATGACTCTTCAATAACAAAAAAACCCGACCATACAGGACTGAAAAAAATTGATTGTGTAATCCCTATTCACCATTACTCCTATTCATCTGCCCATGACGATGGTGGATTGTGTGTATTGCCCTCCTCGGCGACTCATCACAGATGGCCGGTTATGAAAGAGCTCTGTTCACCGCCGCAAGCCCCACTCTCTGAATCATGAATGAAGACAACAACAAGCTTCAAAATCCCAGAAGCTAGAGGAGATAACCTCTAGCATGACAGATCACAAGGGCAAATATTTACTGCCACAGCAACAGAAACATGTGCAGAAAGAGTGATAAAAATTAAGGTAGGAGAGATGCTGCCCCTCGGTTTGTAAAAAAAGACATATCCTTCATTTTTTAAACTGATGGGTTAGGAGATACCTTGCTGCATGGCAATTTGTTTTGGTTTAGGGTGGGTTTTTTTTACCTGTGTTTTTTAAGATGGCAAGGTATGAAAAATTGAAGTTACATAAGGAAAAACACCTTATCATAGCTCCTACAGCTTTTCTGACAAACATTTAAAGCCTGAAGCAGTCATAAAAATCTACAAGGGACCATCTACATTAATACAGAACAACTGATTAGTTCCCGTCAAAAACCCCAGAAATCCTCCCTGAGCTGTAACATATGTTTCTATGACAACAAATATAGCTGGCCTTAATTAAACAACACCCTGCCACACCCATGATAAATGGTAGGGCAGGATTACTGTGTTCTCCTATTATCTGGTCATTTTGTATTTCTCTTCAGCCTATGGAAAAAAGTCACCAATACTCTACGATGCTCCTCGCAAACAACTAGCTTGTAGATATTGTGAATGATGCAAGATAAAATAAGTAACTAATAAAATGAGGAATAGTTGTAGACGAGAGTACACCACTGCATTTTAACAGAAACTGTGTGCAACACATTATCTACTTGGTCACACGTGCATCTACTAATTTACTTATGTACAGTTTCTAAAACTGCCACTTCTGTTCATAAAATTATAAGAATTCTCCTTATCCTGTGAAGAATAGTTGCCTTGTCATAAAACTAAAGCAAGTTTACGGATCTCATATAACTGTTATTAATTTTTATGAGTGCTTTTGGTACATCAGGGAGTGTTTTTTCTTCACGGATTTTGAATTAATTTAATTTTAATTTTATGATTTTTTGTTAATACAGTTATAGCTTAGTTATGCTTTATTTCTTTTGAAAGAGTCTATTGCTAAAAGCAATTGTTTGAATTTCCCACTTGTTTTATACATTGAGTTCTTTTAGGATATTAATCCTTTAAGAAAAAATTGTTATGAACTAGTAGTTTACCAGCTGGAGAGTCTGTAAGTTAGAACACACATGAGTCTCATCTAGCTGTCAACAAAAAGAATCCGACGCACTATTGCTTTATGCGCTTCTGGTAAAACTATAACTCGACATGTCTAGGGCTTTCTTTGCTCCATAATCACCAAGAAACACATGAAATAGGAACTGAATTGCATCCTGTCCAAGGAATAGCAAGTTCCTCCTTTAATTAAATCAATATTGTCTTTATTAATTGAATTTGAAAAAAAAAAGTTACTCTTTCCATAAAGAATGCTGACTCTTCACCCTACTAAAGGTTCTTTTTTTTTTTTTAAATTCAGAAAACTGTAGCCCTGTCAACCCATCAAATGATTAGCATTGATTCATGGACACCACTGAACATAAGATAAAAGTACTATATTCAAACTTACTAAACAATCAGCAAGGCATATTACTATTATTGTGATATTTAAATTTTTAAAGTAGCACAAGCTATCTAACCCCCACCCCATGGCTCTGTCTTCACCACGCATGAGGCCTGACGTATGTTTGTAGCTTATGTACAAACAGTAATAAAGACGACATTATGGGATATGTTCCCTGGGAGCAGATGCTTGGGCCACTTGCATAGATACCAGTTTATTTTCATACTCTCTTAGTCTCCAAGATGGGCCACTGAGCTGGAAATGTCCCTGACAGAAATGTGGGTATCTGTCCATATGATTAACTAAATAAACATATTGAAATGTAAATAAAATCTTTCAGGATGTTTTGAAGAAAGGGGAGAAAAAAAAGATAATCAATACATTCTGAACACTCCTTTTACAGCTTCTCTAGTACAAAAATAGCAGTGAAAGACGACTAAGGCTTTGGGGAGGAATGCTGCTTACTGAGTGCAACGGCTCTGGCCTGTCCAGGGGTCCTGGAAAGAGGCAAGATACTGCAGAAGTCTTTGATAGACTCAGGGGCAAGCCAAGGTTTTTAACAAAGCAGTCGGTATCTCCATTATTCTAACCTCCCAACATGCTCCCTCTGCTTATCCGTGGGCTTTGGGACTGCTGCACAGCTCCAGCTTACTCCACAAAGGCTTGTGTGAGGCAGCAATTAAGTGACTCATGGAAAAGATCGACAAAAGATACAGAAGATATTGGTTCAAAAATGAAAATCCTCAATCACCACAACAATACATGCTTTTCCATGTCCCCTACATGGTTAAAATGCAACGAACTAATTGCTTTTCAAAACGTTTGAGAAGATGTAAATTAAGTATTTGCCTTCACATTGTGCCTTCCAGGGTACGTGTTTGTGTGCCTGTGGCTGTCTACAGCAAGACTACGTCTGAGTAAGCATGGCACTTGGCTCTGAAGGCCAGCCGTCCTGCGCGATCGGGAGTGTCACAGTCGCAACCCCTGTGCAGAAAAAAAGATGTGGCCTCTGTCCACCTGAAGCTCACGTGTGATGGAGTTACCACAGTACATTTTGAGAAGAGGCTGATCGTTCAGGAAGTGTGTTACCCTGAGTAACCTGGGCCTGCTCTCTGAAGGGTTTTTAGATCAGGACCAGTTAGTAGCAGAAGACCAATGGCTACGACTTTTGTGTATCAGCCAGCAGCCTTAGACCTTGCCCCCCTGAGAGACCAGCACAGCCAGCTCCCAAGTCTGTGGTCAGCCAGGTCAAAGTCAGCTAGCAAAGGGCATTCCCAGCATCATATTTGCAAGAAACAGGCCCCCCCCTCCAATGACAACCTTCAAGACAGCTAAATGTCTATTAAATACTCTACTGGTCAGGAGGTGGCCGAGGCTGAGGCATGTGCCTCCATCTCTTTGAAGAGCCTCGCTCATGACCATGCTTGATGAACTGCAGTTGTCTAGCTTATCTGTTTTAGAGGAGCTCATCTGCACCTCACACACAGTTGTACAAGTTAAGCCTTGAACTGGAGCTCCTAGGATCTTATTAGAGCTTTTCTACATATATTTTACAAATTCAATATTTACATGTTAAAACCAAATATTTTCATCTCATGAATGCAAAAGCATCACAACAGGAAAACACATTGCTTCCTGCTGCTGTATGAAATATCTCCTTAAGCACTTTAAAATACATTCGGTCTAGCCATTTAATGACAATTTTGTGAAATCATCATAAAGGACTACTTTTCACAAGAGAGATTTCAAAGCAAATGAGCTCCAGATTGTACATATTTCATAAATAATCCATGTAATTTTTTTTAACTAATTCTGGCTGATATTGTTAGACAAATTTAATAAACTTTAATGGCCCTCATCTTGGTATTACATTGGTCTCAGTCCTAAATGAAATTGAGTTCATAACCTGTTTTCTCATCAGATTGGCATAGATTTCCGGTTCCTCCTTCTCATCTATTATTATAAAATCACTTCATCATGCACAAAGAGCTAAAGTTTGACAAAATTCAGCTTATACGATGCATCTAAGCAATCCACTCAGGAGATATTATGTAAAGTTGTTAGATGCTTTCTGTACATAAAGCTTTCTATTTCATATCTAGCTAAATTTTTGTCCTTTTCATTAAAAAAAAACCCAAACAAAAAACCACAAAACCAGAAAACCCAGAAAAACCAGGAAATATTTTCTGAACTTCTTAATGTCTCACTTTGAAGACAGCTCCAGTTCCTGTGCTATTTACAGTTGTAGTTCTAATTGTGACTTTGACTGTAATGTGGTCCGTAACTTTTGCAAATTGCCGTGTTATGTATGCTAATTATCTGTTAAAGACACAATAGCCCTTAAGTACTTCCTCTGCATAGGTACAGAAATGCTAAACCTTTCTTTTCCTTCACCACCACCAAGTAATTTATTTTAATTTTAAAAGCATTTCATAATTTCAAAACATTTAACCCCACTAGTACAATACAATAGTCTCTTTATTAAAGTTTTATGATAAAACCCATTTCTTTGGAAGATGGTGAATCCTACTTAAAGTGGCACAAAGCACAACTGTACAAGTTTTTCCTATATAATATCTTAAAAGGCACTTCTGTTGTAAAACTAATTGGTCTCCATTTTACATCACAGTACAAGAAATCCAAAGACTTTCTGAGCTCCAGCTTTTCTCTCCACCAGCTGTCATACAGACTGGGGTGGCATTACCTATTGTGCAGAGTAAAGCTGGTTTTACAGAGAATCGAACAGAAGAACTAAAGGTTTAACAGGGACAGATCTACTTTCTAGTAAGGAATCTGCTGAAAAGATAGCTAGGTAGACCACCTAGCTCCTCCATTCCCCAAAGTAAATTGGGGAATTTGCTCCTTGAGTAGCACTTCAAAATGCCATATGATGTCTTGAAACGATACAGCAGTTCCCATTTGCTAGTTTAAAGGTCATAATGTCTAAAAAATACAAATTCATAAATTAGTGTTAAAAACCACTGCTGAAGTGGCTATTTACTGCAGTTCCGTGAAGCAGTGTCTTTGCAAGCACTTAAGAAAAGTTTTCTTCCCATGCTACCCATACATAACCAATTATCCACAGTGGGAGTGATATGCATGCCTGAAAGGAAAAAAGTCCCTAAACACACATTTCACAGTAATGACAGCACTGCAGCAAAGTGGACATAAAGTTGCTAAACGGATCATGCTAAATTTCTCGTACCACACAAATCCAAAGGTTACTTTGCAAGACCAGAACAAGGATGAAAATGACAAGTCTTTTTTCTCCAGTTTTGATGCTCAATTCAATAGCTCATTCAATTGTTTGACTTCTACATGAGGTCTTAAATTTGTGTTTCTGGAAATATCCTATGTACAAGACATAATGAAAGACAATGAAATCTGTCTATTAAAAAAATAAACCGACTTACTGCAATGCAAAAGATTTATCATAAAGACTGTGTTAAGTGTACAGTGACAGCAACCATTTTTCCGAGACACTTTTTCTTTGAATTTCTACAAGAATAATAACTTTTTCGGCCCTAAATGACACCTTAAATGCTCAAGCACCAGACTGTATCACTGAAACCTCCATGTACAAACATACAAAGAAACTCTCAATGGCATAAAACAATTAGTTGATAGTCAATGGCTGTTTCTTGCAAGACATACCAGCCATCGTTTACCCCAGTCACCTGGTAAGAGATGTAACAGAAAAAGGAAGGCAGAGAAAGAAAAGCTCTGCTAAATCTCTTATGTATCCCCAGAGAGCGTCAATACAAAATTCTTCCCTTACAATTGTTTTGATCCTGAAAGAGATTAGGTGCAGCACGCGGGGAAGAAAAAAGAATGCGGCTGTTACTTTTCAGTGCGTTGTGACAGGTGAAGCGGTACCACTACAGGTGGACATCAAGCGTAGCGGGATGTCGAAACCACTTACTTGCCCACCCAGCCCCTTGCAATCTGGAGTGCGAAGCAAATGAGCTGTAGTACGGCTACCGGCAATTAGTGGTGCCTCTGCATCTCAAGAGGTACTAGCTGAAGCGCGATTCTGAACACGAGTCCTGCTCAGGCCCCCCGGGAACGGAACGGATGATAGCAATTTCCAAGGATTTTATACTCTGGCTTTCCTCCAAATTACGGCAAAACTGAAACGCTTTGAATAATCTTGGAAGGAAAATTCCACGGCTTTTCTGTTTATTTGTTGATTGTTTGCACTTATTTCTAAAGAAATCAAAATAGATAAAAAATGAATTGAAAGAATCACTTCAAAACTAGGACTTAAAAAAGATGTATTCCAAAACATTAAAATGTGCTCTGTCTGACAGTCTTTTTTTATTTTTTTGGGAAAAAAAAAAAAGTAGTCTACTGCAGTTGACCTGCTTTTGTGAAGTATTTTGATTTCAACAGAGCTGCATTTTCCAGGAGAGCTTTCACACCCCCAAAATTTGTAGATTTCTTCCATCTGTCTCTCACTTAGCCAAGATATACATTTACATTTTATTCATTTTTTATCTTCAGGTCATTAAACAGCCCTCATCTTTCCCCAGCTGATTCTCATTTTTCCATTACCCGCCGCCAAACTGTTTATCTCTTGCCATGTAAAAGCCCACGGGTACAGGGTCTGCCAGAGGCGGTTTCAGTGTCATACCGCACCTTGGCCCAATAAACACAGCAATACATGTAAAAACTGCCCTTTTGCAGTTCTGAAAACTTCTTCACAAACAAATATCAAGGGTCCAGGTCACACCTACCTGTTTCCACTGCTTTTTCAACATGGCACCTGGCACAATGCAGCAGAAATCTGGGTGAATTAAGTTCCACATGTCCTGTCCACTGCTACCCCCTGCTCTCCAGTTAGGTTAATTTCTTTTCTTCCTCCCTGCTATTTATCCATCTGATCAAACTCTACCCTCACAGATCTGTGTACAAAACGCGATGCTTTTCAGACAACCACAAAAATTGATCTGAAGGCACAATTTCTCAGGTCTCGCCCATCACTGTAAATGTGCAAGGATTCTTCCCTGGGGAAAAGATCAGGCACCAACTACGGAAGGACTCAGGTTTTTACAAACAGCACAGGCCATCTGAACATTGCATTCCCTGTTACTAACAGGAGTTTGTGTCTCTTGGGTATCTCAACCTGCTGTTGAACAGCAGAAAATTACTTCCCCCACCATCACAAACTTGTTAAGAAGTCACAGGAAGCATATAAAGTTAATGACAAATGAATGACCAATACACGATGAATTATGAAAATGATGGTTGGAAAAAACCTCTGGAGGTCATCTCATCTAACATCTAACCTCCCACTCAAAGCAAGGACTATCACTAACACGAGAAAGATGTCAGCTGTGACCATGCTTAGCTAACTCTAGAAAACCTCCAGGGAGCAGCAAAAAAAAAAAAAAAAAAAAAAATCTGTCAGATGACAAAACCATCAGACAATTCAGCATTCAAGAAAGGACAAAACACAGAAAACATAACATACCTACATAATCAACATCATACAATCACATTTGAAACTGCCAACACTTAAAATTAGGCTACTTGATCATCAGCACACCTGAAACCCAGCTGTGCTAAAAACAACATGCCTCTAAAATGTCTAAAACCAGGAGATGTCATGGAGAGAAGTGGAAAATGTCCAAGAAAATAATAAAAGCAATGAGAAGGAGGCTGGGTGGCCTAGGTATTGCAGGATGATACGCACCTCTTTTTATCTGGGTCACCATTTTAAAACTGTATGAGTGTAAACACATTCCTCACTGTGGAATAAAGATGTGATAAAACAATCCTGAAATAGGGTGAGCAGACCTTCCTTTCTTTTCGCCCACCTTCAGAAATAATCCGCCTCATGGAATTCACTCTGGTAAAGCTACACCAGCGCTTTGTGAATACACCCAGGTTACCAAAAAGTTCAGCCTGGAGTTACATCTTCCTTAAATCTGCCTGGAAAATGCTTCTCCTGGAAATAAGAGGAACTCTCCACCTCTGTGTCTGAACCCACAGAAATTGATCCAGATGGGAGAAGGAAAGACACTATGAGCAGGACTTCTAGCTTGTCACGTGTCTTCTCTTTGCAGCAAGATGGTGCATCTGCAATTGTTCGTCTGTGCAGTCCTCCGTTCAGATGTTCATCGCATTTCTGAGATGTTTTATTTGTCCATATGTTTATCAGTAGGAGGGTAGCAAGCAAATGAAACCCAGAAGCAAGTTGTTTGGTGGCTACAGATACTCTTAGAAAAACCCTATAGTTAGTTGGTGGACGTGCATTTGACAGTAACTTGTAGATCCAGCATAGAAAAACACTAAATGAAAAGGTGCATAAAGGAGTTTTGAAGACAGAAAAAAAGGGAGCTTCTTTGAAAAGTTTAAAACATGTTACTGTTACTGATAACTCTTCGTATTTACAGAGGGATCTAATTGTTGCATCTTGCAAAAGATGTGAACCAGAGGTCTATGCATGTGTTAGGAGACTGGAGGATCTTCAAGCACCCAGCAGCCAATAAACATTGCAATGGGCGCTGTAGTTTGCAGGATCTGCTTTGTTCTGAAGCCTTCAAAATTACTTTTATTTAATTTTGTTCCTCCTGTTTGGCTCACATTGCTAACGGGAAACACTCAAATCTTCACATCAGCCTTTCTTCTAGAATTCCAGCTCATTAGCCACATGAGAAAAGAACTGGTGGCCACTCCATTTCCTAGCAGGCAGGTGTCTCCTGGTTTGGCGTTACATGGCCTTTAGGCTTACAGTTTATTCAGAGGACAAGCCTTGTGAGCAGACAGTAACTTACCCACTGGGTTGCAAGGACAATTTCTTTCAGTTAGGGCCATGAGCAAGGCATGCCTGGTGAAAGTTTGTAAGGCAGCTGGTGATCCTGTTCTATCAATAGATCAAAGATCTCTGCTTTCAGGGAAAAAAAAATCCCAGCATGTTTTTAATCAAAAGCATGTCTTTTAAAGAGAGTAAATAGAACAAGCTTTCAGAAAACAAAACAGAACCTAATAACTTCATGAGCAATTGTCATGAATGTATTAGCACGCAAGGTATTCTGTTAGTTCTCACAGCATTTTAAAACATATTCCATTTTCTTCTGGTTAGAATAGAAATCTTAATCACAGGACTGGGAAGTGCTGATTGTATGATATCTGCAAAACTGCAGCCGCGCTCTTGTGAATAATATCCCAGTTTAAAAAAAAAAAAAAAAGCTTTCAAATATATATTAAATCATCCTTAAGAAATGCTAATGTGCTAATGTTAACCAACGCAAATGAAGAACTGTCCTGAAGACACTGAATTGTAATGACATTTCATTTACATCTACAAATGAAATGCTTTTCTCCTCTCTAAGCTTAAGTGTTATTATGCCTGATTACGTTTTCAGATGTTTTTTCCCCTCTTTTGTTCCCCCATTGGACTGTCTGTTTTACAAACAGGTTTAAGCAAAACCAGTTAACATTTTCATCACGTGGACACTCATCTCACTTAATTGTGTAGAGTTCAAACATTTCTGGGCTAAAATGTATATTGCTTTGCTTAGCAATGCAAACTTCCTTGATCTGCTTGAGCACAGCTAAGACACAATAGAGTTTTTGTTCTGTGCTTTTAACGAAGACAAAAAATTAGACAGATTTAGGTCAAAGAAAAAAGAGTGTGCTAAAATGCTGTAGAGTTAAAATTCAGCTGCAACAGTAACAACATATCGTAATTAATTATAAACTTCACGACTACTAACTCAAAGATAACGCCAGTTATCACAGCATTTGCAACATTTTTCTTCAAAATAGTACCTCACTATTCTTGGTGCCTAATGCTGTAGTGAAATTTCCTGCTTATCTTACCTCCCTAAATTTTTTCCTTTCCTCTTTCTCACAGTGAAATTATCATTGTGGTGCTGTGAAGATGTCCCGTTTTCTGCTAGTAACAATGCAGCTGACTTCAAACATCGGGGGCTATATATTGAAAATATTTATCCACTTCCTGCTCCATTACTTTGCTGTCAACATGTAGTTATTTTCTGCAGTATTTCTACAACTAAGAATCACTGCACATGACAACTTTTATACAGGTTCTCCCACAGAACTTTTTCATATTGAAAATTAGCTAGACAACAAGTCCACACATTCCATCACAGAAACTTTTGATACACGCAACCATACAAACAATGGTGACAAAAAGAAAACTAAAAATATATTCTTGACTTTTGGATTTGGCATTTGTTTGTGGAGGAAGGGAGATACATTATTAAAAAGGAGGAAAAAAGGAAAAGAGGAGTAAAAGAACACTGATTTCTGCTGGTGTTCATATTTTGTTGAAAATTCTATTTCTGAATCAAACCAAGGTGGGAGGAAAAGTGTTTATTCAGAAGCTTTTTCATGGAAAATACCAGCAGTCTTGTTTTCAAAACCAAAAATGAAAAAGCCGTCATGGGAACGGCAAAGATCTTTACGCTCTGCGCAATACCTGTAAATCATACATCCTCCAGACGTGCCTCCGGGCAGCCAGCTTGCCAGCAAGTGGCACATGAAAGAGAACAGGAGTCAATAAGCCGCATGGCTTATCGGCTTCGGAGCCAGGCCGGGGTCAGCGCCCGGCTGTGGCCACGGGCCGGCAGCCGGGGTGGCAGGAGGGAGAGCGCACCAAGGCAGGAGCCAGCTGCACGGCTATAGGGAAAACTGCAGGAGAGAAGTTTGTGGTGTGGGTGTGGTGGGGTGCACTGCCTTCATCAGGGCAACGACGACTGTGCTGTACGGGACACCCCTTCTTTCTGCTCCTTGTGAGACGGCGAGTGCTGCGAAACCAAAACTCACTTCTTGCCCCCGTTACCCAAAGGCACTGATTGACAGGCCAGCCTTAGTCCAACTGGCCAGTGAAAACGTGAGCATTGTAATGTTCTGGCCATAGCATAAAGTGTACCCAACCTGTAATTCCATGTTCTAGCCATTGGAAATACACAGAAAATCAAAATATGCTTTACTTAAATACACTGAACATTTACAACAGCAAAAAAATAATTCAAGGTCATTGCCCTCCCTCTCCCAAGATACTCTTCAGATCTCCAAAGACAGATTCACACATGGATCTCACATGTGACATCAAGGACTGCAGCATCCTCCTAATCAATCCAGCTGTCAATGTTAATTTCTGGATAAATCAAAAGTCAGATGGATTTCATGTTATGCTATACACCTAGCAAATTAAGTTGCTAGTGGTTACAGTAAAAGTACTAAATCCATGTGATAGGAAGGTGTTGTTATTAACTATACTGCACTGTGATGCTCCTGAATTTCAAAAGCGTCACTGACGAGTTAAGACTTCCCCAGAACAGCAGATGAAGATGTGCTCCAACTAAGAGTAAAAAGCATCAGCAAGCAAAGAGATAGGCAATGAGGGATTAAAGGGGGGCTATGGTTAACATTCATTGATTCATTTCAGAGGATTGCTAAGGTTTCAGAGGAAGGATGAAATTGAAAATCCTAAAGCAGTCAACAACTTTATCCAACGATATGTCTCACAGCGTCTTCCTTTAAGAAAAGCCCATGTTTTCTATATCATTTAAAGTACAGGACATTAGTAATAATATGAGCACAGTGGGCAGGAGGAATGAGTTTGACAAAGCTTGTGTCAGAGGTTCAAACAACTATTTAATAGTTAACTTTTGTATTCTTGACAAACAGGATACCAACTTCCTCTTACAAGTCTTAGCTCCAGTATATAATTTTCAGTATTTCTCACAAGAAGATGAAAAAAGGAAGAAGAAAATCAGACCAAAAATACATGAAAGTAGTAACCCCATCTAGCTGCATTCGCCCAGGGAGTCAATGCAGACCAACACAGAAGTATTAGTAGCTAGCCGCATGAATGAGGTTAGTGAATCAGCTCATTTATCATTACACTGTTCTAGCCTCTGGTTCACCTAAAATACTGTTTTCCAGGATGAATCACTCAACCTAAAGTATCATTTCATAGCACTCAGATGGATCATAACTCTGTACTGCAGCAAAAGCTGATTCTTAAGCAACAAACCCACTTTAGGTAACTGATACTGTTACTACACTCAATAAAACAATAAAAGCATTATTACACATAAAAATAAGTAAGAAAAAAAATAAAGACACTCTAGGTCTTTACACTTTATTTCAAATATCGTACTTATTTGGACCTGATTTCTTGCTACATTAATCTGCTATACACTGCAAAACTTCTTTGGAGTCACTGAAATGGTATCTGGTAGCACACAGTAGGGAAACAGGTTATGAAACCTCAGATGAGCTACCTGACCAGAAGTTAAATAAAACTGAGTGAGAGTAAGAACCCTAAAAGCCGTATCTAACAGGTCTTCTTGAACTTCCAGTGAAAACTGCAGCCTCAGCATCACTGTCACTGAATTGTGCTGCTGAGCCAAAAGTACGCTGAAAGAAAGGATGCCGGCGTGAATTATTCAGTCAAAATGGTGTCCTAATATACTCTGTAACTGTTACACTATTCCAAATCTTTAGGCAGTGTAAGACAACAAATATTTCTCCTTTGAACAGAGGGTGGACATAAATTCAGGACAGAATAACACCTAGTCAGGTATAAAAGGAGAAAGTCACTATTACTAAGAAAGCAAGAGCAGTAATAGTAGTATGGAAGAATGGACGAGAAAGCTCATGATGCAGAATTGCAGAAGGGTTACTTTGGGAAGGGAAATAACAACTTAAATTTACATTCATTCAAATTAGACTCTTCTCAAGATGTTAAAAATGACAAGTATAGGATCAGAAAAAAATGTTTTTCAAGCCAATGAATCATTTTGACATGCTTTTAGCAAAAAAAAAATATTATGATTCTCATCACCACCTTTGCTCTGATAGAAACAGTCAACAGGACACATACTTATCATCTTGACTGACAGTTCAGGACTGGACGTGCAGCTTCAGTCCATCACAAACATTAGCTATCTCGATTAGACAGGGTTGAACAAGTGAAAGATTAATGTTCTGATGTAAAGCAGAAAAAAGAAAAAAATCCAAACCAAAAAACCAAAGCATCAAAAAAATCTACATCTTCTATAGGTCACCTCAAAATACATTTAACCAGATATTTGCTGTGTTCTGCTTTGTGATCCATATTATCCTTTGAAGACTTCACAACAAAAACTTGAATCCTTCCCTACAAAAGAAGTTTCAAAACTTTAAAGTTGCGTATGCACACTATCTCATGGTGCAAAAATATTCACTGTTCTTGAATTTACAATAACTTTTCTTTTTTCAAAATTCTGTGAAGGGACAAAAGAAAGCATTTATAGGTAATAAGTTAAAAAAGTATGTGAGTCTAGGTGTTATTTTTATTCCCATATGCTTATTTTACCAGGTAGAATAATTTCACGGTCCTCATGACCTGAAATGAAATGAAGTGTGAAAACACCAAATGGGAACCAACATGAATTTTATTGAAGAATGACAACGGAGTAATAATTTTCTGAAGACAATTTACTATTTTAAAAGATTGTGGTGAATGTGTTTGGAGATAAAGCTCTACAATGTAAATGTAGAACTAAAGACTGAAATGCTGCCTTTCTTCATTAATTTCCCCATTCAGTTTTGTTTCACTGATTTCTTAAATTTCCTGTTAATATTTATCTAGCTTCTGATACACTACTTGTAATCCAAGCCACTCCCCCTAAAAATAAAACATAGAATCATAGAATCATTTAGGTTGGAAAAGACCCTTAAGATCATCGAGTCCAACCATAAACCTAACGCAGCCAACTCCACCACTAAACCGTGTCTCTAAGTCTTTTTGCAGGTACATCTACACATCTTTTAAATGCCTCCAGGGATGGTGACTCAACCCACTTTCCCTGGGCAGCCTGTTCCCCAGTGCCTGATAACCCTTTCAGTGAAGAAAATGCTGATTACTATTTTATTTCTAGAAAACTAAGACATGATGCTCATACAAAAAACAACCTGTGACAAGAGTAGACCTCGGACCAGTAACCCCATCTGCCAAAATTCAGGGTCTGAACTATGAAACCGTCTCTGGTTATTTATGAGACATCCCTGATGCATCCTCCAGCCACTAAAGAAGCAGCAGCACTGCCACTATCATAATTCACTCCTAAAGAGTTCTAATAATGAAACATGTAACACAACGGATTCATAAAGAACTTCACTATGGGAAGTGGGAAGATTCAGTGCTCAGAATGGTTAACATTAATTAGCATTGTCAAGGACCTTCATCCAGTGGATCCTGGAACTGCTTACTGAAGTCTCTTACTTGACTGAAATACACAGATTAGCTGTTTGGTCTACAATGTGCCTTCCCTTTAACTGAAACCAATTCGGAAGGGGAAACAAAAAGCTTGTTATTTAAGATGTCCATTGACTTTGTTAATACCTGTGTACAAGCACACACAGGTTTAAGAGGAGACACACTAGACCCCAAACCAGAGTAGGATTTGCACAGAAACAGGTAGTCTCTGCTTGGTTCATCATTCAAGATGTTAGCATGCTCCTGATGTCACCTGAAAGCTTGCAATTACTGCTATAAATGCTGAAGACCAGCAGCCCTGATTTAGTCTTGAACCTGAACGTGGAACTCCTTGCCTATGTAGGGATCATCACGCAGGAGAGAGATCAACGATATTTGTTTTTTCCTGCCAGCATCTCAGTGTAGCAGCACAGCTATCCAAACATTTTTGTAGGTTTAGGAGAATCATTTCACAAGTAGGGAGGTTTCAGAAACTTCTTGGGGGAACAACAGATGACTGCAGAGAGGTCACATCTTATAATCTGTAGACATAGGAATAGAGAAGAGGTCAGCCACAAGAACTCTGACTTTACTGTTCTCTTTTTATTCTAGCATTACATATTGATGCTCGAAGAGAGGTCTCTCAGAACTAAGAAGGAAAATTGGCCAAGAACAGTTTGCTGATTTAACAGCTTACGGAAACCACTTCCATGAAAATCTCATCGGTTGCTGAAGTGCCACTGTAGCGGGAAGTATCTGCCTCACAAAGGCTTCCCTGGGTCTATTTCTGCAGAATCAATCTATGGAGCATGCTTTCACACTAGGTGAGACCCCAGTTTGACTGTTTATGTCCAGCTTTTTATAGAATCTCACCAGAGTGTACCCTGATCTTAGTCCATGACACATGAAGAGATTTTAGATCTTGAGCTCCTTTGAAAAACTGATCATGTGCACTGAAACCCTACAACACACACACATGTACATGCACACACCTCAACAGACTAATGACTTGCTCAAAATTCAAGCCTACTGTCTACTCATGTGACAAAAGGCAAGGAGGAAAAAGTCACCACCAAAATGACAAATCTCTCTGTCACTCTCTATTTTAAGAAAATTCAAGGTTTTGCATCACTCTCCTTACCTCTGTTTAGTCAAACTGCTCACACACAGTGCAGGTTTACTCCCAGAAGTGATTTCACTGAGGAAGTCAGAGTAGCTGATCAATATTTAAGGGAAGAGACTAACAATCTGAAGAGGAGCTGTTCCAAACAACCAATCTCATCTTCCTCCGAATACCTCTGCTCACATAATTAATAAGGTTTTATAAAAAATGATAAGACTACTCCATGGTGTTTGGTTATTAACAGATTATCATACCCCAAGAGCATTTCATAGCTAAGGCAGTCTGGTCTTTTTGCATAATTTCAACAGCATATCCACATGCTAATAAGACAAGATATGAATTTGAAGGTCTCCATTTATTTCTGTACAGCTAAACAGCTATTTAAAAAGCATACACAAAGCCTGACTCAGACTACAATAGCAAACATTTCCCATTTTCCAGTTACTAGACATTTGACCTCTTAAGACAATTGCAATTGCATCAGAAACGTTTTCATGCTCCTGAAGGACAAAAAAAAGAAAAAAAAAAAATCACAAACTTATTGCTTGCCATACTGGAGAGCTGAGTCTGGGCACGCTATCCTGCTGAGCACCTAGGGCCTGCCCTGGTAAAAATCAGCCTGAATTCAGTACAAAGGCTTGGCTTTTTTGGTCTTTGTTTGAAAAAAAATCTAGGCAGTTGTAAATTAACTATTCTAATGTTTGCTTCTGAGTATAACTAGTTGTATTTCTACCATATTTTTATTTGTAAAACTAGCTGTTATTTCTATTGAAAAGTTTAAAATCCAAAATGCTGCATAAGCACAATTTTCATTTCAGGTTAAACCAAGTATTGGGATGGGTCTTTTACTTTCCTTTGTAGCTTTTCATTTTCTGAACAAAGCCCTTTTGTGTGATTTTTTCTTATTCTTCCAATTCATCGAGTCAATAAAACAAATCAACTGCCTGCATCGCTCTACCTACACAGTTGTCTGTAAAGTTGCTAATGTAAATTGTCCCCCTTGGTTAGTCATGAGAACCTCAGGCAGGGTAATTATGCACAAATCTGAATTAAAAGAAGCAGGAGAAAGGGGAATACTCTCCAAATGCCACTGGGCAGTAAACAAAGGTGAATCAGTGGTCCCTTCTCTGACAGTATGCCCTCAGAACAAAACCTCCTGCAACACCTGTTTAAATGTTTCTTTTGTTTTCAATGGCTGTGGTCTTCTGAGTTGAGCTGCTTCTGTCTCTTTACATGACTTTCTACTAGTATTCACTGCCACCAGTGTGAACAGAATGAGCTTAAAGAATCAACCTTTTGAAAGGTTTCGCTCTCTACCTACTGGGTGATCAGATGCTACAGTCACATGGAGAAGTGCGGCACCTCACTCCAAACATCCCATTTCTCTCTCATAAATATAAGACTGGAAGAACTGACTCAGAAACACAGACCTATTTCAGGACAACTGGTTTTAGGAGAAACGCAGCTTCAGTTAGCCCTGTGAAAATGTAGTCGCATAGGAAATGGAGCTCCCAGGTGGAGATGGTGTAAGATCATTATCGTCTCTAGACATGTCAACAGAACAGCTTAACATTTTGAGATATTTGAGAGATATCATTATTTGCGTCATAATCTAGCATGTTTCTTTGACTGCTAGTATTATTTGGCTCTGCAGCAGCAGCACTCTGTGTTTTTCAATGTTTTTCTGTTTATATTCCCCAATAATTTTCTGCTGAATGCATGTATCTCTAGATACAAAATAAAATTTTCTAGCAGTGGGCTGCTATTAATTACCTTTCACAGATCCCTCAGGAGCAGTCCACAGATCCTGGGGGTCTGTAAGATCATATTTGAAAACTGTTGTGATCCATGTAACAATTATTATTTATGTTCCCACAGAAATGTTACTCAAGTCTTTGCAGGGTAAATTAAAACAATTAATTTACCAGGGGGCTATCATCCTCTTAAAACTGAAGGTAACCCAATCCATTTAATAACTGAATGGCCCTCTGGAAGTTCCCAGCTCTCTACACTGTCAAACAGATGTGCTTAAGGCAGCTGATCAAGAGCTTAAAGAAGGGAAATGCATGATATTTATAATCAATGGTTGGCTGAAGAGGCTTCCCATCCTAAGTTGTGTACCTCACTAATGCTAAAACAAGCCTTATTGTGATAGATGTTGGTTCACAAAATAGTATTTCAGTGCAGTGGTTGCTTCAAAGCTAAGGTACATCAGTTCCTGTTGGGTTATCAAAAGGGCAAAACTGAGATCCTGAAAGGTATTTATGTGAAGGCTCACAGAAAGCTTTATGGGAGTTTGGTGCCTTTGAGAGCTTGGGTCCTGTAGGCATCTTTTTAGGCCACTCTGAATGGGCAAAGATCTGCATTTCTCACATGGGTTATGTTCAACACATATTCCTACATAGATTTCTTTAGGCATCATGTCAATCAAAGCAAGCAGTTTATTTTGTATCAGAAGGTTCAAAATTAATCAAGAATACTGGACATCAGTCTCTCAGAGAACTGGCTGCTTGACAGCTCAGGGCACATCCTTTGTGAAAACAGTGCTAGGAACTCTGCTTTTACCTGTGAGGAGTACAGAGCAAGAGCAAGGGTATGAAAGGCTATAGCCTTATCAGTGGCCCATGTCTCAAACTATTCATGTTTAAGGTCTTAAGTTTGTGGTTTTTGGTTTTTTTACACTTGTTTTAAAATATTAGTTTTGTTTTTAAAAAAGGGAGCAAAGCACGCTCTTTTTCCAAGTATTTTCTCCCCCTAATTCTCTCAGATGCTGAGCACCAATATATAGAGGACATGGATGCTCAGCAGTACGAAGCAAAGTCTCTGGAAAGAAGGAAATTGGGGTGCACACAATGCTGAGAAGGTTTGAACCAATAGTTACTGGTAAGTCTGCTTTATGTACATATATTTTGGTTAGACATTTAATTGCAAATATTGTTTTAAAATAGGAATGAGAAGCTGCACTCACTTACACTGCAGAAAGGCAAACCCTGCCCAGTGTTTGTCAGCTCAGTAAGTATTTTCTTGTGGAACTAACAGTATGTGCTTTGGAGTCCTAATGTGCTCTCTCAATTGTTTTTCTTGCTGCTAGCTCTATTGACAGTAAGATTTGTGTAGTACTCCCGTACCCCAAGGTTCATTATTCAAAACATTTTTACACAGCTCCTTACTTAAAAAACAGAAAGTTATCTCAAATAATATACGCCAACATAGCTTCTTTAATAGCTACTATGCCACAAATAAAAGACAATTAAAAAGTTAAAAAAGTAATAAATAGCGGATGGAATCTTTAGCTGCAATTATTTTTTGTCTATATCCACACAAGTATTTGCAATGAAAACAAGCATCACAACAATATTACGTAAGGTAGCAGCACTTCTCACATATGAACACCTTGGCTTCTTGAAGGATTAATTGCCAGAAATAATGCAAACAGAAGTGACTAGACTCCTAACTTCAGTATTTATACAACTATTGCATTATTCAAACAGAGTATTGTTGTAAGTTGTTATCCTAGATTTCTTGCATTCCTATGAATTCGACAGGAATGTGGGCTGGGAAAGGCTTAAAGGATTAGGAAGACAGTTATGGAGAGGCAACATCTTCATCTTCATTGAGATGGCTAGCAAGGTGTTGTTTCCCTATAGTAAAGATGACACTTTCAGTGAGCAAAGAAACTGCAGTACATTAAACTATAAAAGCACTGTGAAAAGTCGAGCCTTCTTTATGCCTAGGTACAATCCAACGGGAAAGATGTAAGACCCAGATTCTGACAAAATAAATAGCATAGCAAGAACATTTGCTCCTACCTATGGACTAAAAGGCAGATAAAATTGCCACCACTGCACCTGTGAAGACATGCTTGCAGAAGTGGAGTTGGATCGCTGTCCCAAAGCAAGCCTGCAGTTGAGTCTTGCAGGCACTGCAGGTGAGCGTGAAATGCCTGCTTCATGACGACGACGAAACAGGAAGGCATGAAAGCCTGGCAGAAGAAGGAGAGAGCTCGGAGCGGGTGCCCTGCTGCATAGCTTCAAAACTAAATATGAAAGGAACAACATTAAGAAAGTAGTGGTTCCGAGCAGGGTGTCTTGAGTACTTTCCTGCAAGTTTGAAATACAGCGATTCACTAACGAACTAGAAGATTTCTGACAGTAAGCCTTGAGCCAGCATCCTCCATGTAGGTAAGACTGTAGGAGTTACTGGGGAACCCTACAGATGAGTTTCCACGGCTCACAAGGTGAAAAACCTTACTTGGTGTGGAGCACTTTGTGAGACTCTTCGGAAGGCTGTAGGAGGAGGAGAAGTGCAGACACAAGAATACTTGTTTCCCTTTCATTTCCCATTCCCCCCCTTGCTCTTTTCTGTGTTTATCAAACTTGTGGTATTTGTGACAAAAGCAGGAGATATTACTGGGTTATGCGAATTGCTGCGTTCACTCTCTGAGTTTCTTTCCACAGCCTCTTAGGAAAACTCAATACGATGAAGATGATCTGTTGCTTGTATTTGCTGGGGAACACTATCAAGTCTGCAGTTCATCACGTCTGAGACAGAGAATACCTGCCCAGGGTAGCTGAAATGTTGCTACCTGCTTATATTGTACGACTGGTGGTACCATCAGCTGTCATCTGAATGTGCTTGAAAGAAGAGGAGAATTGCTGGTAAGCCACAGGTGGTTTTCCACACCTTACTAATCAATGGAGGAGGAGTGAGACACACAATGCTTACAAGGAAAAGGGAACAAAATTACTCTCTCTCTCGGAAAAAAGGAAATTCCTACTCTATGAGCCAAACTCCCCCCCTTGTTTCATCAGAGACTTCTTCTAGTACCAAATAGCATTGGGTAGAACTGCAGACTTAAAATAGGCAGACCTGAAAATTCAGATGATCTCCAGCTTTGTCGTGATTTTTTTCTGTAGTAATCAAGCATATATTTGGGACGGTAGCAGTTTCCCTGACTTATGAAGCTGAGCGTTTGGTCCACTGGTTTCAGGAGGAATTGATGGCGGCTGAGCAATGTTCAGCAACCTGCAAAACTGGGCTTTCAGGGAAGTGTTGAAATATACACCAGTGAGGCTGTTTTTTCACATTGCCAAGTATCCTCTATCTGTAATCTTTGCAAGCCTGAGGCTGTTCTCGTTCTCGTTACAGAAGTGTTCTCCAGCTGGCTGGAGTTCTGAAGTCAAGTTCACAGGAACAGGAGTGAGGGTTGGTCACCGAGCCACAAACGCGGCTTCTAGGAATCAAATCCCACAGCTTGAGCCTGAGGTACGAAGTGCAGTTTTTCCACGGATAAGTAGTTTTAAGGCCTTTTTATGAAAAGCACTTTCACTGGATCAAAGCATGGGACCCTTCCCGCTTCTGACTCACCCTCTGTTCCTAATTTCTTGACATACTGAAAACAGAAATCTGAAGCCAAGTGGGCCCTGCAAAATCCAGTGCTTTCTACCGAGCAATAATACTGATGTTTAATCTAAAGTTACATTAAAAGAATTGAGTAAACTGCTATAGGAGATGCAACAAGAATAGCTATACGTATGTCACAACAGAATCAAGTGCTTCGATGACTTTAACTTAAATCGGCATGTAAATTTTGCATAGCTTGATCATGAACAGCCATCTGCAGTCATTTCTGAGGATGGTTTTCTTAAGCAACAAAACACATCACATCCAAGCCAGAATAGCCCAGGCTGCAGTTATCTGCTGGGATTAAATGGTCGCTTTATGAAACAAGCACATAGTTTTTAGGAAGGTATGGTATTTTATTTCCTTAAAGACATTTATTCAACAAAAACGCTATCACCTTTGAGTTAACTAACAAAACCAGCAAGGTACAACAAAATCAATATTTATACACTGAAACTGAAAACTGAAGGGTTTCTAGTGTGCCGAACAGCAGAATATAGGTCCTTTTTATAAACAATTCCTACTGAAAAAATGACAGCTCTAGCACAACTCACAGTAGGAAGGGGGAGAGGCAAGACACATTTTTTTGCTGCAGAGAAATGTAGTCTCGCTTTGAAGAATGCATGTCAGAGAGATCATCTTTTGAACTTGCTCTAACAGAGCCATTTAAAATATTTCTGTGCAGCGAGAGACCTTGTGGTGGAATATGCTGAAGTGTTCAAAATGGTGAAACAAATATGGGAGATTTCAACACTGAGCTTACCCACACAGTCAGAATCCTCAGTGCTTGTGCACGTTAGCTACTAGGGTGGACTCTGAAGCAAGTATACCAGCTAAACTTAATTACACTCAATGGCAATACCTTAGTAATGCTTTATATTTTATCCCACTGGATAGAATTTCAGTAAAAACGAAACACAGTATTACTTTAAAGTTTGCAGATGAGATTAGGCAGAAAGATGAGACTAGCAGACTACCATGACGCACAATAAAAGCCCAGTAAAGCTGTCTGTGAGAAGTTCTACAATGAACATCAAAACCACAGAAGACTATAACTACATTGGGGTTTGAATAAGTAAATTGGAACCTGATTCTCTACACAGAATATACAAGTGTATTTCCATGCAATATCTTTGCAGGGAAATAAGGCACACACTGCCTGTACATGTATGTGCATTTCTCAAGCCTGAGGTTTGTGAAAACTGTGAATATCTAGGCAGATAGCAGATTGAATAAATCTCAGTTGTAACTGAGCAACTACCAAATACTAGCCTGGATTATTCTGCCTCATAATAAATCTCACAAGAGCGAGCTCAGGAAGAGGACTTTTCTTTAAGCATCTATGAGGCACTCTTATTCATTAAGTCTCCAATTCATATGAATTTGAGTACCTAACCTACTCACCAACCAGCAGAAAATATGCGTATTAGAGGAAATCTCTAGGAGCCCAGGCAGGATGGCAGCCCTCTTTGAAAGAAATGCTAATGAAAATATATTGAGGTGACTCCTACATTCTTCCATACCCAACCGTATTCTTATACCAAAAATGGAGGGACAGTGCAGATAGATAATGCTGCTTACACAACAAATATTTGAGACCAGGATGTCTTACCATCATCTGCCCTGCCCACTCCAGCATAGGTATAATTTGCATCAGCAGGTGTAAATAATGATATATAACTAGATATTTTGAGTGATCCCTTGTTTTCTGCATTTCCTTCTACTACTTCTGTTTGAGACAACTTTCTTAAGAATGAGATCATAATAAAGATTAAAAAATAGACCATTTTCTTAGTGCTTAGTCCAGTTTGTAGTCCTGCTCTTTAGCCTGCAGTTAAGTTGCACTGCAGTAAAGTGACAGAGCTTTAATAGAGAACTGTACATTTGGCACCTTCAAACAATTATTGAAAATCGGTACCTTCAAAATTGGTATTGGATGAGAAAATGTGCCTATGAACCAACTACTGTAGGACCCTTTCAGAGTTACCTGCCAGCACTGTTTAAATTTTTCTTCAGCCAACCTTTAGGTCATGTGACAAAAAATAATTAACTGTTTTTTTTTAACAAGTGCTGTCCTCTTTTCTGGTAAGAACACCACATACATTCTAAGCTCTTGTATTCTATTTTTCATATATAATAGCTTAATGAGGGATTGCATTCTGTGAACCCCTGCTACCTGCAGGCATATAGTTCCATTACACTCAAAATATTTAGCAATTGTTTTCCTTATTTTTCTCAAGTATTGTACTTCATTCAGCTCTCTGCTGCAGCTACAGATAAGATCCAAGGAACCTTTGGTGTGTACAAACAAGTGCCCAAAATGACGTGTAGCTGGGGTTTTGGCTGCTCATCCTTCTCATCCTGCTCATGTGGTGCTATAGCATAAGGGCTGGATTGAACACTTTATACCAGAAATTCATTTCAACAGAAAAATACTTTAGTGATAATACTCCCTGCCCATCTCCACCTGCCTTTTTCATCCCACTCCAGCAGAAAAAATTGCTTCCCATGAAAAAGTCTGACAGAAAAGCTTTTCCAATGTTTAGTCAAAGCTGGAACACTTGCACTTGGAAGTAACAGTGTTTCCTGCACATAGTTTGAAATGTATATACTCCCATTCCTTTCTCTGGCTTGACTAGATCTTCCATGATGCTCTGGCCATCAGATTCCCATGATCCACTAAAAAAGGCATAAGGCTGTTCCTTATACCAGAGGACACTATTTGGTCAGGAAGTCAAGTTCATAGAAAAACATTAGGTCCCCTGAACTTCAGGTCATGGAAACAAGGTACCATGGAAACATCTCCAAGCTGCCACATCTTAGGTTTCAGCCACCTTTGCACTTTTGACCATCAGCTTCTGATTTTCAGTTCTTTTTTGAAGAGTGATCATTTCTGAAATGGGGGAAGGAACTTGAGCATAAAAACTGGCTCCTGTCATCCTTTTGGTCTTGCACCATTGTCTGGGGACTCGAGAAGGGCGGAAAATAAATTGCCTGTATATATGGTCTTTTGTATTGATGGGGCAAGCAGGACAAATGAGAGTGGAATGCGTCTTTGCTGAAGGTGGAATATCATTCTATAATTAATTCAATTCCATTTGTATATCAAGAGTGATTTAGAAAGGATATGCAAAAAGTCTTGGTGTATGCCCAACATGAATAAGCATGTAGAGTACCAGTGCGTTCAAAATTGTGTTCATTCTTTCTAATGTTCTTTTGGACAGTGAAATCATTAATGAAACCTGAACACAAGTCACAACATGAATGATACATATGTCAAAAGTTAGTCCACAAATGAACATAGCATTTCATAGCATAAAAGCTAATGACCCACTGAAAAGCAGAATCATTTAGAAAGATAAGAAAGGAATTTTATATAGTCCTCCCTTACAAGATCCTCCCTAGAACCATAAATTTCAGTTCAGTGGAAATTAAGCTTTAAAAAACCCTCAACTACCCGTAAATAGAACACTTTAAGCATGCCTTACGGGGAAAATAAACTTAACTTCAACACCAGGTGATCTAAAGTCTCTCATCATTCTAATTAAGATTTCTTTGTTTTTTAGGTGATTGGTGCTGGGGGAACAAATACATGACAACAATTTGTGGCGGCTTCTCCTTCTTTCCTTTCTAATTCTCCCCCACATCCTGGCACAAACCAACTATATTTTCATTGTTTAGAAAATTTCTGATGTTTCATGGAAATAAGATAAAGACTTTATGCTATTGTAACCAAGGTGGTAGGGAATTAAAATAAAATAGGGTTAGAAAGTAGGTTTGTGAATTTGTAGCAAGTTGTAACTATAAGAACATTATGCACCAGCAATGCTGCTCGAGAACCCACCTAATCCTTCTCATCTTGATTTAATTATCAAGGAGTTAAGTGTAACATTGTGATCATGATATTATGTAACAAGTAGTCAGAAAGAAGGAACACCTTGGTCAGTTCGGTGGTCCGGTGGGTAGGTAATTATTCATTCTATAGTCCTGTCTTAAAACAAAGGACTGTGGGGTGAATGATTGCATATTGGGCCGACAGCCCGTGAAAGCCTATTGAGTGTTGCCAAGCTTAAGTGAACTTTGTAGGAAAGGTAATTCTCAAAAGATTAAGGAAGTAAAATCCCAAGAAATTATAGTGAGCATGCGTGGTCATTTACATGGTAGGCAAGGAATACTTAACCAATCATTTTATGGACACTTGATGAATATGTATTAATCTTGCCTATAAATGTTTGATTTTTGAACTGATCGAGGAACACGATTTAGGAGGAGCTATCCCTCGTGTTCCCAGCGCCGTGAATAAAGAATGCCTGCCTTTTAACACTACATTGGTGTTACGAGGTTTATTCCCGATTTCGGTGACACTATTTATCCACAAATCCAAAAAAGATAAATACTTTCATTAGTTACACTGAGCATAGAGTTAACAACATAGTTAAGTACGTGAATTAGCTAAAGCATAAAACTGTAAAAGAAAGAAATTGAAATCCAGCTGTATGTCAGGCAGGATGCTCTATAAATGCATGAGATCCCTCAGCATCATACTGCTTCATCCTTCCTGACTCTTGTAAAGATATCAATAACGAAAATTCAAAAAAAACCAACAGACACTCAGACGTATACCTTCATATCAGGTTGCTGCATTTCTCCAATTTCTGGTATTTCATTTTGCTTTTATACACATTTCACTAGCATACCTGAAAGAGCTGCTTTGCCTTTTTGCTGTTCCACAATACCATAGTATGAACAGATAATTTGACATGTAACACAGAGTTGCATCTCCTGTAACAACCGTACTTGCCTTTAAGGCATTTATCTACTCTCTGAAACACTCGGATTGGTTGATAACAGGGAACTTCATGTGGTTGATCACATTTCACTTTCTCCAAGGCATAAATATTTTTGGGATAATGCCTCTCCTTTTGTTTAAATCAAATTCCACTTTTGATTTATTTTCAGCACTCTTAAAGTGCCTTGTACGGGAATTACTTATTAACCTAAATGAGGTCTAAGGAGAACAGGACCTAGCTCTCTACACTCTCCACCAAGACCACCAAGTTTCTCCAGAAAGCTGCAATAAATTATAGTTCCATGACAACAAATTCCTGCTGTGTGCTTAAAAACAGGTATTTGTTGAAACCGATCCTTTCCCGGGAAATATTTGGTGAATTGATAAATTGAAGTCAGCAAGCAAGCAAAGGCCGCTCTTACTTGTACGCTTCTGATTAATTCTCCCCATAACCACAGCTATTTATTTTGACCCAAATGCTGTTTGGCTGGATGAGATACAACCCGCCCTAGTAAGAAGGGCTTGGTTTGAAGGGCTGCATGCTCCCCGGTTAGATGAGATGCTCCTGACCATGGTCCCACAGCAACTGCTTTCAGCCCCAGCTTAACAAGTTTCCCCCAGAAAATGTGTGGCTGCCCCTGGACTACCGAAACTCCTTTTACTCTCCTACTCCCGATTTTCACTGCCTATATAAAAAAGCATAAATTGAAAGCCTATCTGGAACAAAGGGACACAGCACCAGGGAATCGCAACCGCTGCCTCACCCTCCACGGCTGGAGCAGCTCAAGGGCCTGTTAGCAGACTTCTGTAGCACAAAGCAGCAATGGCCTTTTGCACCCCAGACCAACGCACCGGCGGGCCCTAAATCTAGCATACAACACCGGCATTTCCAAGCAGGCAGCCCATCCAGGTAAGGCCAATACAGCACTGCCTGTCTAAAATTTGCTGAAAAGGCATCTGAGCGTTCCGGCAGAAATGAAAGAGTTAACCAGAAATCTTGTATAAATCACATTTTTCAGGAATCACTCTGTTAAAACAGATTGTGCAGCACTGTTTTTTCCCACTCTTTCCGATACAAGCACCCTAGGCAAACTTTCTAATTAGAGCAGCAGATGTATGCAGTGCCATGTCTCTGAGAAGTTATTATGCCCAAACCAAATTTTGTCACTAGCAGCCAATAATTCGTTTGTCTACTAAGGACTTGAAGTGGCCATATCAATTATTCAAAAACATACCAAGAAGAGGAAGCCATTTAAAATCTTCTGGGAAGCCCAGTTATAAAACAGTGCATGTTCAGATTTCATTCACAATATTGTCTTTTTAAAAATAGAGTATTGCTAATTAAGGTTTAGTGCATTAGGCCATTAGAACTTGAGTGATTCATGACAGCATAATGATCTTGCTTATCATTTGTGCTTTAATTTATGGGGTACTAAGAAAAAAAACACAGAAAAAAAAACTAAGCAATTTGCAAAACTGAAACTCATCCAAAAATTGCTTGCAGTAATTTCTCCTGAAAAGTGATTTCACTGTGTGTAAGTGCTATGCTGGTAAGAAAATGCTTCCTATCAATAATTAAAGTATAATGAAAGTTTCATGTGTCAGAAGACACCCTCAAAACAGGGCTACAAAGAACGTTGCTTTTCATTCAGACCTTCCACATTTTAAATCTCACAATAACACCCTTCTCAAAGCAGCATTTTAAATAAACTATTTAATGAAATATGTGCCTATTCAAAACGCACCAGAAGCTGTAACAACAGTGAAAATTATCACAATTCTAACAAAAGCGGCAGCAGAAAACTGAGGTCTGCACAGTGCCAAGCATCCCTAAAGACCAAGGGCAGCCGTGAAAGATGTGGATAGTTACTGTATGTCAGGGTTATGAACAAAAGCATTACAGGGAGGGTGTCAAAGAAGTCTAGTTTTCTACAACCTTGTGTTGATTTGAAGTGTCTTAATTGTCTACGAAGGTCCGGCCGTTGACTGACTCCTACGGCTGGAGTATGTCAGACGTCTGCCTTGGGCCCGTCACAGACAATCTGTGGTCTCCTCCTTGGGGCCAGTGTCCTCCTCATCCGTCCAGGCACATATTTGGATGAAACTTCCAGGGACTGGGTTGTATTTTAAGCTTTTCAGCCCCACGGCAGATGTGGCTGATAGCGGCAAACAGACACAAGAGTTGCTGGAGAGAAGAGGAGGAAGGCGAGCAGCAGACTGCCGTCAGCCTTTCAGAAAAACAGCCTAAAAATAACAGTAATTCCGCACACTGATTTAAAGTATCCACATCATTAGATGTGGATACTTCGGTATTAACCGACAAAGGCAGAAGGTTAGCAGGATTTTCAGAGAGGTCCTTGGCATAAAATCCTTCTTAGTATTGACAGAAGTTAGAGACCGACACACGTTAGAGGGGGATTTTTCCAGAGGCCCAAGTCTTCAGCCCGCCGATCCCCTGCGTCCTCCCTTTGGTTGTTAGGGAACTCCACTGCCTTCGCGAATGTGGACGCACTTACGCCGGCAGGATGGCTGGCCTTCAGCAGCATCCCTCAGGAGGAAACCAGTCCCTCCGCTGCCGAGGAGGCACCTCCACCGCGGCTCTGCCGCTCGGGAAGTTTGCAAACCAGCGTGGAAGTCGGATCCGACATGCTGGATCAAAATATTAATCAGGCTAAACAGGAGAAAGCTAACTCTCGAAACACATAGGTGGGTCGGAATGAGGTTACTGTAAGCAAACTGAAGCCAGGACGTTTGCAGACAGGCCGGCCACACTGCTAAAACTCTCACTTGAAACACTATCGCGATGCACACTCTGCATGATGCTGAAGGGATGCTGGGCTCGGCGTGAGGCCACCAACTCTGCAGCTAAGGAGATGACGGTTTTGAAAATAACTGAAGTCATTGTAACCTGAAGAATTAACTAAACCTTTACCTAAACATTTTTTTTAATATATTTTCTATTCTAAATGGTTTAATATTATAGAGCTACTTTTCTATGTGGTCCATGTGGAATTGAGGTGACAGTTTAGAGAAATATCTTGATTGATGGGACCATTTATATAAACAAACCCTCAGGTTTGCGGTAAGAAACATTAAATTCGGACTAAACTCACTTGATAAGCCTCCCTAGTTCTGGCTGTCTAATGGACAGAGCTCAGACTGGAGTCTCCTGTATTCAAAGTCCATAACTCAGGAGGGGACCAGCAGTCCTCTCAAAATTTTTCCCCCGGCGTCCTGCTGCAGGAATGGGAGTTAGCCTTGCTGCACAACAAACACACTCTCTTCTAACGCTGAATAAGGAAGCCACCCTTTGATCTCCTGATCTTCCAGCAGAGCCGCTGCCTGTCATCATCTGTGGCTTCCGCTACTCAGAAGAACTTGGGAATCTCCGATCCCCTCTCCACCTCTTCCCATGCCTCAATCTGTAACTACAGTTACTGCTTAAAAAGTGCTCCAAATAGGTCTTCCTCTCACGTGATAAGCTTAGTTTATCACATTTCGAAACACAGGTGACTTCTGTTCAGTAAATTCAAAACTCTCTTTAACAGGATGTCTGTTTAGCAGGCTGTTGTACACAAGTACTGTTGGTAACGGAGTTGCAGCAATTCAGTCTGGAACCATCTGAAGATGCCACCTGCTTTTCAATACTCAAATACTTTGATCAATCTTTACCATGTAGGAGCTTGGCATGTCATTGTCATTATAGGCCACAGATGATACTTCCAAGTTCTTGCACTCATCCAATTTTACCATGATTTGATTCCTAAAAGTCAAACAGAGTAAACCTTGGGCTACACCATCCCTCCCCGCCTCCTGAAAAGCTGGAAATCTCTAAGTTTGCTTTTCTTATCTTCATCTCCATTATCCCATCACATTTCTTTCTGGCCTTTTTTCTTTATATTTTCCCTCCTGATTTATGGAACTCCTAAAATTTTCTAAAGGAGGTGAGAATTCCTCTGCAGTTAATAGGACCTTATTGTTAAAAAGGATCGCTTTCTTGATTTGTTTTGGCCATGCAAAAGCAGTCCATGAATAACAAGAGAGATGCCGCTCACGGTTTGAAAACTCTTTTGACAAGACTTCAAGTAGAAACTCCAAACTGTCCCTGTGCTGTCCCAGGAAATGCAAAGTTCTTACGGGTTATTTGTTATGATATTACTTGTTATGATACCTCTCCCTGATGTACTGATTCTTACCATAGCAACAGCATATGGAAAAATATCTGAAAATCAAAAAGCATCCAAAACATGCTGGGAAAACAGGTCACACACTGCCATGACATATTTTTTTTTTTTTTTTTTTTTTTGCCAGATCAACAGTCCACTTTTAATAAAAAAAAAAACCTGGTGTTCTTTTAATAACAGCAACATAAACAATACTTCTATACGCATTGCTGCATTCTTTTCAGCCAGCATAAACATTCTGGTTTTCTGAACAGAGTTGGCGCAAAGGACTCCAGGCTTCTTCCCAGCCCCATCCTTTGTGCATGCACACACTGCCAATCTGTTCCCCTACGCAGCTCTTGAACCCCTTCCACGCCCAGGTCTGCAGGACAAATATGACTCAGAGCCGAGTCCTACAAACACTCACATGCGAACCTGCAGCCCCGCTAGGTTAAAAGGCACAAATCCAGTGAGTGAAGTTATTTGCCCATGTAGGCATACAGAAATCTTAATGCTGTGACACGCGCCCTTTTCCATGAAGAAAATGTCTACACCAGGATTAAAGGTTGCTCATTACTAACGGACTAACACCTTGCAGATAACGTGCATAGCCATTCTGCAGGTGAGGCAAACGCCAACCGGCCCCAGAGAAAGCAGAAAGGAGTGTCTGGTCTTGGGCAGATGATAGGAGTTACAGTTCCAGCTGCTTCGTTCACTGTGGGATTTTAGTTTTAGACATTGCTTATTGTAGTAGTATTGTGGCATTGTCGTATTAGATACCACTTACTGTAGTATGTTTAAATATCTAATAAATAACAGAACTGTCTCTTATCCATCCATATTAATCTTCTGTTAGAAGACTAATCATAGAATCATAGACCCTTTGGGTTGGAAGGGACCTTGAAAGGCCATCTAGTCCAACCCCCCTGCAGTGAGCAGGGACATCTTCAACTAGATCAGGTTGCTCAGAGCCCCGTCCAACCTGACCTTGAAGGCTTCCAGCAATGGGGCAGCTACCACCTCTCTGGGCAACCTGTGCCAGGGTTTCACCACCGTCATTGTGAAAAATCTCTTCCTTCTATCTAGTCTAAATCTGCCCTCTTTTAGTTTAAAACCATTACCCCTTGTCCTATCGCAACAGGCCCTGCTAAAGTCTGTCCCCATCTTTCTTATAAGTCCCCTTTAAGCACTGACAAGTAATATAGGAAGGTGGGGGGTTTTAAATGACGAATGCAGTATTTCCACATTAGGTAAATACTAACCTACCTGTATAATATAGTAATGTATTAAATAGTTTGTAAATACCTGAACTCAATAAAGACAGTAGCAGTCATATCAATCTAACTATAGAGCATTCACCCTTCCTTGTGAAATGTTGGTTAAAATATTTCACACATGGGGCAATGACTTTACAGTTGCAAACAATTTAAAAGCTTCAATATCATTACTCCTTTGTTTTTGAGAAAGAAGAGAAAATGCAAACTGAAAATATCATAAATAGAATAGAATAGAGTATTTCAATTGGAAGGGACCTACAACGATTATCTAGTCCAACTGCTGACCAATTCAGGGCTGACCAAAAGTTAAAGCATGTTATTAAGGGCCTTGTCCAAATGCCTCAAACACTGACAGGCTTGGGGCATCGACCACCTCTCTAGGAAGCCTCTTCCAGTGTTTGACCACCCTCTCAGTAAAGAAAGGCTTCCTCATCTCCAGTCTAAACCTTCCCTGGCGCAGCTTTCAACCATTCCCACAAGTCCTGTCACTGGACCCCAGGGAGATGAGCTCAGCACCTCCCTCTCCACATCCCCTCCTCAGGAAGCTGCAGAAAGCAATGAGGTCTCCCCTCAGCCTCCTTTCTCCAAACTAGACAAACCCGAAGTCCTTAACCGTTCCTCACAGGACATGCCTCCCGGCCCTTTCACCAGTTTTGTTGCCCTCCTCTGGACACATTCGAGTACCTTCGCACCCTCCTTAAATTGTGGGGCCCAGAACTGCACATCGGACTCAAGGTGAGGCTGCACCAGTGTTGATGCCCTTTACTTTTCAAAATAAAGCCATTTCAAGTAAATTCTTGAAACATAAAAACACCAGCCACTTGTACTTCCTGTCCTCTGTTTACATTATGCTTCAAGGAACAAAAATAAAATATACACATTCCTTTTCCCAGTGATTTTAAAATTAGGAAATGAGTCCAGAATCAAAATTCACTATATTAATTTCCAGCTTCCCCAATGAAGTGCAAGTGTAAATCCACATGAAATCCACTGCATTCTTGATTATGACTATTAGATAGTCTGATTTGAAAATAATTTTGCTTAGAGCATAATGGCTACCTCCTTTTTGAAAGATTAATGCTGAGAATATTGTATCTGTTTAAATGTTAAGTATCAATTCTCACCAATGGAAATTTAATCCAAAAGAGAAACAGGATTTTTTTTTCAAACTGTAAACAGAGACTCCTTCTGTCTTACTTGAACTATTTATAGTAAGAAACCAGAACTAAGCCAAACGAAAATGAGTCTGCAAAAACACCATAGACTACTACACCCTGGAAGACCAAACCTACCCCCAAAGAGAAACATGGTAAGGCACTTGACATATCACTCACTCTCTGAAGGTCGGTACTGAAGACTGCTTTAAGATTAGTCATCCCATGAATGAGGAGCATGACTAGAACCCTGCTGTGTCTAGCTTTACACCATTGTCTATCCTCCACAAGAATTTAGGAGCTGAACTGTGTCAGGCAAGAATTTTGTCCTTTAAGCCTAGCACAGGAAGACAGCAAGCAGGACTGGTCCATACTTCAGGGCAGCAAACACTGTGCAGAGACAGACACTGAAGCTCAAGTAAAAGATTAGACCAAGAACAAAGTAATATAAGCAGGCCATGAGCATATTTAAGGGGAAAAGAAACCAGAATATTGAAACAGCCTCCAAATGGTAATATATATATTTAAAAATCCCTAAATAATTGTAAGGAGGAGTTTGCTCAGTACATGAAAGGAATTATATGATATCTTGGCTGCAAGAGCAAGGGACTGAACTGGATAACCCAGAATAATCAGTCATATCTTCTTATGAGTATGCAATTCTCTATAGGTATGCTTAAAGGAAGAAAAAGAAGCATTTTAAAATATGTTATGGAAAGACACCAGAACCCATAAACCATGATCAAAGTAAAATCATCGGCTAGCACTCATGATTTCTTAGGATTTTAAAATATTTTATTTAAATAAGTTAGCTAAGTTTTTTTTTAATACATCTTTTATACTAGTCTAGACAGCATGACATCATCTGCCAGTATCTTATTTCTCACAGGGCTGGGTAAACTGTTCCTTTTCAACTCTTTCCTTCAAAGAGTGGAATCCATAATGTGGTTTTGTGTGTGTGTACTTGTGCATAATCTGATTTCCCCATTTAATATTAAAAAAAAATCACAAAAAGATAGTCAACAAGACCTAAGAGCTTTATACTTTTATTTATTTTTTATTTTATTTATTACAAAACATATTCTAATCTGTGCCTCCTTTTCTGCAAAGGCATTTTATTCCAAATTTCTTTTTATGTTTCTATGTTTCTTCTTATTCCCAGAGAAACTTGAAGCATACGTTACCATTTAAAAGTAAGCTTAATACATGCTGCACATGTATAGCACATTGCAGGTGCAGCTATGAGGCAACAAGAGGCAGAAAGATGTTTTGTTTGGGAGCCGTAAATATTGGATCAATAAAAAAAGCGGTGGAAGTCAGTATGAAATACGCTGGGGCCCATGAAGAAGAGGCAGATGAAGGTTGTGAGAGCACCGAACTGCTGCGCACCGGACTTTGTCATTCATGATCCAATGAGGTGAAGTAAGCCCCAAGTCACAGGCACTGCTCTGCTCACCGGGGCCGTGAGGGACAGGGTAGCCATCTGTGAGGGGTATGGTCCTCCCGGAGCCTCTGCCACCCTGCTCTCTGCAAGCTGTCCCGAGGGAAAAAAAGCCCTGCTTGATCATGTAATTAAAGACTGCATTAGCAGCTGTGCCTATGGATGCTGAATTAAACGCACAGGCAACCGAAAAGCTACAAAAAGCCGGTATTTAAATGCTTGATTTTGCCTCCTAAGTGTTTTGAGCATCTTTTTTCCTTTGCATGCAGCCATCTAAACTGCTCACTGTAAATACTGCCCCAGATGACTCCTCCTTTTCTTTGTGTTACTACTCCAAGTCTTCCTAGCCAGCCTCTCTTCTAAATAATTTCTAACTCCGAACCTCACCAGGACTTTCAGACCAAGAGCACGGATCCAATCATCAGCGTAAGTCGATTTTACGCTGCCCTTTCCTATGCCCACCCGCCCACCTCTCTGCCTTGCGGCAGCTGCAATGTTACTCTGAGCAGTCAGTCAGCTGGATCAAGGATCTGGTCTGGATAAATTTTTCTTTTTTCACATTACCAGTTGCAGCACATCGTTCAGAGGAAGGAAGGAAGGAGGAATGTGCAGGACTCCCTTTGCAGCAGCAGCTGGAACTTAGATCAACTTCAGCTGATCTTGGAAGTACACTTTGAATTGATAGCATACAGCTCCCTTTCAGCCTGTCTTTTCACCTTCTACCCTTAGTCCAGCCTCCATCTCTGTCTTGTGCTTGTTATCTCTTGCATTCTGTTAAATCTTACTAATTCCATCCTTGTGCAATGCCTTTCCCTCTTCCACCGTCTCTTAAGGACTCCCCCACACTTACCTTTTTGCATTTTTGCTTATAAATGGACTTTGTTACCCTTTTCCTAAATCTTTTCCTTGATTCCAGCTACATCACTAGCCCCGATTCTGTCTCACATCACCTACATCTCTGGCTGCACATATAGGTGTCACACACAAACAAGATCTGAGGGAAAGTGCAAATTTAGAAGTTGCTTTTAAGATTTTGGCCTTGAAGATCTAGCCTGAGCTTGCCTTCGCAATACGCACTGGAAAGATCTCAGAGGAGTAGACGATCTGATATTATCCATATGGCACTGCAGATTTTACCTTCAGACTTGAAAGAATCACAAAATCCTCCCCTTCCCGGGTTCTTCCGTATTGCCAGGCGGGGGAATCCTGCCAATCCCAAATGCTAATACAAGCACTGGTCCCCACTCAAAAAGAGTAAGGAGTCTTAAAACTCAGCTGGTGGCTAGGAACAGTCAAATCTACAATTCTTTTCTACTGTCTACCCCACATTACCATGAAAGATAACTAGAAAAAGAGAGGGGAAAATAAATTCTCCTTTCCTGGTCCCTCATTTTACTATTACTGCTGCTTAAAATTTTTTCTATGTACTACAAACCTGACCTTGAAAGTTTCCAGGGATGGGGCATCCACAACCTCTCTGGTCAATCTGTTCTAGTGTCTCACCTCTGACATGTAGAAAATTACCTATGAAGCATTTATCTGGTTCTAGAATTCATAAAGTATTTTCATATTAGGTGAAAATCCAAACATAGGCAAAATAATTTCTTGCACATAGATGGACATCCAGAAACATATGGCTAAAATATTAAATCTGAACTATCATATACAACTAACACATTTAAAATGTTCCTATATTTAACATGTTCTTTATTTAGACCTCAGATTTTAGAAAGGACTTTAAGTTTATTTAATCCTACCACAGAATTGAGCAGTGATGCGCTGCAGAAACCAAGTAAAAGTGCCAAGGAATTTTAGTCTGGTGATGCAGACTGCCTGGAACATGAGCCATGTCATACAAGATAAGCGTCTCTGAGATAATAATAATGACGATACTTCACACCTTCCCTGTTGCCACTGTTCTACAAGCCTGTTTCTGAGTCTCTCGCTTAAGCAAGCAATCCCACTGAAGTTGAGGAACTATTTAACACCACCAGGAATTGCTGAATTTAGCCTTAACAATACGATCGCATTTTACAGGTAGGAAAAGTAGGAAAAAGCCGCTTTAGGAGATGCAACAAGAACCACGCCTCTGTAATGGTTAAGCGCAAGAGAAGGATTAGCTTTGAGTTTCCATGTGTTTGCAGTCTAAATCATTCCCCGTTCCTTACTGTAAGTTAAAATGTACAAACCTTTTCAAAAGTACACAAATGAAAGAGAACACACTTCTCCACTGGTATCACAATAGGAGAAAGAACCATTCACATGCTTATCCAAATATAAGTATTAATTACACCTGAGAAGTTCTCCCTTTCTGCTCCTGTGACAAACTCTGCTGGATTATATAAATTTCATTAGGATTCTGCACGGCCAGTAAGCCATTGGGATTTTGTCATGTAGAAAAACAGCCCTTAAGTCCAAGGAAGCTTAGAAATACATCATGGCCACATGTGTGGCCATGACTTCTCCTCCAGACAGAGAGACTTTTTTGTTTGGCCTGAAAGGTTTTCTAAGCCCACCTTGAGGCCCTATTTACTTCCCAGCTGATGTGCCCTGTCTTTCACCATGTTGTCGTTGAGTACTGGTGCACCTCTACCTGGATTACTTAAGCAGTCATCGTGACCTAAAGGTATTGCGCAAACTGTTACTGCTGGCCTGTAGATACATTTTATACCGAACTCACCCAGATGAAAAGATGGCAATGATAAGAGACTGCACATTCATGGCTGTTTTATTCTACCAGAACTCAAATAATCCAGACGCTTTGATCTGCTTAAAATTTTCACACTTTCACTGCAGACCAAACCCAAAAATCTTTATGGGAGCTCCAGATGACTCATTACAAAAGATATTGTTGTACGCAAAGTGCCAGTAAGTTTGAAAAAGACCTTGGCACTATATATGTCATTTATATTAATGAAACTATGATAACAACCAGTAATTAGGAGGGATAAGTTCTCATCATACCTCAATGGCCTACCCTAAAACCTCATTATGAAACTAACCATTTCTAAAAGCTTACAGAAAAGACTGTCTAAAATCAATCCTTCTTCTAACTTTTTTTAAGCAAACTAAGAGAGAAATTTAATCGAATAAGGTGTAGTCCTGAACCATCCACATCCCCCAAAAACAAATGAAAGAACAATGGTGGTGTTGGGTTAATGACTTGATGATCTTAAAGGTCTTTTCCAACCTTAATGATTCTGTGAACAAATTAATGATTTTATCTTTCATTTACAGATGATGAGCATTTTGCTTCCTTATAGTCTATTAAATGTCCACGGCATTTAAAAGTATCTAATGCATAGCTGAGAAAGTCGCAGATTTTGCCAGGTAAACAGATCTATAATCAAAGCGACGGGATTCATACGCCCAGTTAAAAGCACTGCCCATTAGCAGAAATCAGCCGTGCGCTGCCACTGATCCCGCTGCAGCACTACTGCAACAGGCAGCCACTTACGAGCATGGAGCTACAGCAGTGCATGGACTGGGAGCAACTGGTCCCACCCCACTGTAACCAGGGATTAACTGGGCTGCTCTACACAGATGCCTCAGGAGAAGGGTGGTCATGGGGACTTACGCATACCGAGTCTCATTCTGAAAAGAGCATTCCCTTTGAATCACGTGCAAAATCTGTCTCCTCTCATGAAGTATGAAATCCTGTATTCACGTCAAGCAAATTCCGAACATTTCAGCTACAACACCACAGCGATTATTGCGTGTGGTTGGGGTTGGTGGGGCTGTTAGATTGTGCTATTCCAAGGGTTTTTTTTTTAAAAAAAAAAACCAAACCTTTTTTTTTTTTTCCTTTTTCCCCTTCCTACAAACACTTTCTCCACACAAAGCAGCCCCCAGCCCCCTATTTCCCTGAATGCAAGTCCAGGGAAAACTAGCGTACATGAAAACATGCCCCAAAGAAGAAACGCTGTAGCTGGAAACTCCTCTCCACAACTACTTTTCATCTGATCTCCTACAAACAGTTGTCATCAGAGAGCTGTGTTAGCACTACCAGACTGTAATTAAGTCTTCCATACCTAGTCTAATACAAAAAAAACCCCAAAACAAGCAGATCACTAAATGCAAACCACAAGATAGAGTCTAATACTTTTAAGGGTGATAAAGCGACTTGCTTCTTTAGCCCTCCAGCACCAGGTAGTTAGATACTCTGCTTTCCCGAAGAGCCACACTCTTCCTTTCCCTGCCATGCCCAAGCACTGCTCACCCCTGACACTCATCCACATTCACCAAGACTGGGAAGGTAACTGCTTGTAGCTCTGTTCAGCGCCCAGCTCTTCAGTTACGCATGGTTCCCAGGAGGCATATCCTAATTTTCTTCTATGTGTAAACAACTGCAGCAGAAAAAAACCTGGTCTATTACAAAAAGTATATTTCTAGCAGACAAAACACTAAGTCAGCTGTGCATAAAGGAAGTTCATTCAGCTAAGCATTTCAAAATTACAAATATACACTCAGATTGAAACACACACATAGTACCACTTTAGTAAAGAAATAGGGATTTACAGAGAAAAATGGATTAATTTGTTTTCAGATGTATTACACTACTGATTTTTAATGTATATTGTGACTGTACTCTGCATGGATATAGATAATACCACTGCACCCCATCCCCAAAAACCCCAGGCAACACTGTGATAGTTTTCATTTCCTTTGTCAAAAATTTAAGAAAATCCGGGATTGATACAGTACGTATGTATTCCTCAATACGTAAGTCCAAACGTAACAGCAATTTTGCCCTGCCACAAAATGATACTGAAACTGATGGGTAGTTGTAGTTTAGGTCAAGACAAAATATAGACATTCTTCATCTGTGGAAGAACCACAACCACAGAATAAAAATTCCTTGGACTAAGTATTTTAGACTGATACTGCAGAATAATAAAGTGCAATAATACAAGAAAATAATTTCAGTTGGCTAACAGTAGAGAGAAATCCCACCTTACTTTTACAGCAATAAACTCCACAAAGTCAGAGTGACTTCCGAACTCTCCTTCCATTACTTTGTTTATAGCACTTCACAGCTTTATAAGGCTTGTTTCAAGAGCTAAAAAAAAAAAGAGGCTTTAGAGGTGAATAAATCCAAGATTTGAGGTTTTATCCATGCCTCAAAACGTAAATCAAAAGGAAGTTTCATCTAGGTTACTACGTCCTAGAATAACCTAAGTGCTGGTGTGCTGCCATTCACATGAATGGGAACGACCACCAGATCAAATTCAACGTTAACCTTGCTGAATCATTTTCATACCCAGCTGAAAGCACTCTGGTCTTTCAGTTGTTACGCTACAGAAACACATGACTTGGTCTTTTTTTTTTTTTTTTTTTTTACAAACATTCCATCCATTTTTTTTCCTTCACCGATGTCAACAGCTAATCAACCAGCGTAAGGAACGTAGTGCATAGATTTGTGAAGTGAACACTGCTTTTTCACGAACAGCTAAAGGATACCAAGAGAATTCTCTTAAAAAGCCCATGAGAAAAACAATGCTAAACTTTTCCATCTACTGATACATTTTAGTGTTCCTGTGATAAAAGAAAACATTTACTTGTAAACATACTGTACGCACCCAATGTAAAATCTAAACAAAGTGACACATTACAGATCTGTTGGCAATTGTACCCTGAAATATCCTGAATCCTGATAACGTTTAGGTACAAAATCCTGACGAGTGATGAGCACAAGTAACTCCTGGTGACTACTAGTAGAAGTGGTATTTCAGCCTCCTCTGGATTAAAACGAGGAGGCGTGATTCTTACCAGTGGAACTAGAGCTCTCCTGTGCCACATGTGATATTAACAGCAAACTCGATCAAATCAGAAAAATTGTATCACATCGCAGTGCTTACCAGGAAAATGTGTTTAGCCAATAGTCAGGGTTCAGCAGAACAGCAGCTGACAAGCTAACATGCATCACCCTTACTTATTTATTTAAACTGCTAGTGCACTGTGCTGGTTTTCCATCTCCTTTTTCTCACTCCTGCATACCTTCAGGGATGATGTACAACGCACATCAGGTGATTCTCCCCTCACTGCTATCAAGCACTGGGAATGGCATGGCTCACTCAAAGCACGCTTCCTGCTTTCGTCAGTCAGCCACAGCAGAAAAAAAAAAAAATCCCAAGGCAAACTTGTGTAAAATATTTTAATTTAGGCTAACAAGAAAAAGAAATGATGAAATGACTCTTGATAGCACAAGACTACTTCCATGACTGCTGTTGAACGTCATCTATGCAGCATGTGGAAAGATAGGTTATTTTGGCATTGCATTAACTAGACAGGCAACATTAATGTTCCTGTATCCATACAGCGTGAAGGCCTCCGAACACAGATGATAGCAACCTTTTTAGCACATTTGTAAACTTTTAGATGCAAAAATGATTCAACCTGTTAGAAACCTATGTATACCAAGTGCTCTTTCATGTACTTTGGATCCACTAGGTTTCATAAACAAATTCACGTTTCACAGTCAGACAAGTGTAATAATTTTGAGCTCTGAATATTTGAAACCGTGTATCATTGTGAAGCCAGTTTTCCTTCCAAGTTCTTAAGCAAAATCACCTGCTTGTTTTGAAACAAACAAGGGAAATGTGAAAAATCCATTAAAAAGTGCTAGGGGCTGTTATTTTGCTTTATATTAAGTGACACTTTGCAAATGGCACCCTGCAAGTTATGCCTTAACTCCTTGTTAAAATGCAGCTAAAATCTGTATTACCCCACTTCACACACATTGGTAAAATACATAGTTGAAAGCACGCTAAAAGGCTGGGGGAAAATTCATGAAACAGATACATTACTTGATTGCCTCTGAATAATAAGTCGTTCCCCAGCAGACTTATAATAGACTGTTTTACTGTAGAAACACATTTCTGTCGTCAATAGGAGGAACAGTTAGCTGAACAGCTGAAGACAGAAAAACAGTCTAAAACAACTTTGGAACTGGGAAATAAACCGGGCTGCAATGTTTCTGCCGGCTGGCCAAAGTAATAAGGTTTTCTCTCTCTTTTCTCTCACTGAACTCTAATATATGACAGCAAATGATCCATTTGCTCTGGATCACAACGCTATTTCCCCCACTTATCCCTGGAATAACTCTGTCTTGGGCTGCTGGAGGAACCGAAACGCTATCCATTCACGTTAGCCCTAAAGTTTTCCCTCTCGGCACTCCTCTACTGAGAAGCCAGGAGAAGAATGAGAGCCATCACCTTGAAGGTGCCAGTAATGATCTATGGCAAGATGTCCTGGAGCAGAAGGGACCGAACTCTGTGGAGAGCTCTGTAGCTTTCCTGCATCCCTGACCGATTTCTCCATCAGCTGCCTCTGCCGTGCTCCTCGCTCTATGGACACGGGGTCTCTTTTGGAAGCTTCATCACTCCTCATCCCACAAACACAAAATACAAATGCACTTCGCACACACCACACTTGCTCCCCCCGACATCACATGCAATTCTTTCCAAGTCCCCTGTGCGTTGCTTAAAAACGGAAACCAAGCGCACACACACACAAAAAACCCAAAACCCAAACCAAAACAAAAAACACCCCACCAAAAAAAATCCAAAACCAACAAAACACAGAAAGGGGGGGGGAGGGGGGCGGCGAAGGAAAAAAAAACAGCTTCCCCCCCCCCGTGCTGTTGCTGTGGCTCCCAAGCATGCAGTGCTAAGGTAGAGTAGTTCCCCACTTTCATCAGCTAGCTACATCCTTGGGATAAAAGGGAGCAGTCCGGAATGATGCTGAGGCTGCAGAAGGGAAAACAAGGCTTTGCGAACATGCCTGACTCCCCACGAAATTCTCTCCTCCACATCCCCTCCTCCCTAAAACCTGCCCTAAAGGGGGAGAAAGAAAAAAACAAAAACGAAACCAAAAAAACAACACACAAGGAAAAAAGTGATGAAAAGACACAACTCACCTTAACAAGGGGTGTTGGATGGGGTCAGAGAGGAGGAAGGGTATATAAAAAGATCTATTTTTAGCAGAGGTTGTGATAGTACTGAAACAGACAGACACAGGGGTTGGAAGCAGGGAGAAGAGTATAAAAAAACGAGGGGAAGAGAGATTATCGAGAAGGTGCAAGTCAGTCTGGCAGGAGAAAGGAGAATCCCCAAGAAAAAAAAATTAAAAAATAAAATAAAAAAAACAACCACCAAATGCCAGGAGGAGAAGGAGGGAGAGCGTGACGGTGCCGGGGTTTTGTTTTGTTTCTCTTCGCTGGGGGCGGGCGGAGGCGGGGGGGCGGAGGGTGTCGCGCTCTGGGCAAGGGGCCCCGGCCGCCTCCCCGCCGGGCTGCCGCGGCCGCGGGCCTCTCCCTCTCCCCAGCGGCTCCGGGCGGCCGCGCTCGCTCCTCGCCGGGCTCCGGCGGCTGCAGCGCTCCCGCTTCCGCCGCTCGCTGGGGCTCTGCCGCCGCCTTCACGCCGCCGCCGCTGCTCGGCCACCCCCGCGCCCGCGCTCCCGCCGCCGCCCGCGGGCGCCCCCCGCCGCTGCGGGCCGGGGCGCGGGGACGCCGCGGGGCAGGGGCGGGGCGGCGGCGGCGGGGAGCCGCGCCCGCGGGCGGCGCTCCCCGGGGCCGGGACACGGCGTGTCTCGCGGCGGCGGCGGCAGCGCGGCTGCGAGGCGAGCGGAGAAGTGCCGGTGCAGGGTCCGAGCCAGCCGGGGGGCCCTGCCGGGCGTCTCCGTGCGGGGCCCCCCCGGCTGCGCGCAGCCTCTGCGCGGCGCCCGCGGCTGGAGGGAGCTGGGGTCGGGGAGGGGAGACTTGGGCGCGCCGAAGGGTGGCCGCCGGGTAGTTCGCTGCGTGCTGGCTGCGCGTAAGCGTCGCTCGGTGGGAGAAGCGGCAGCAACAAGCTAGGAGGCCGAGAACTGTACTTATTTTTCATTAAAAGTGGTAAAACTGCGTCCAGCCTTGCCTTTAATGGAGGAGGTGGCTCACAGGGAGCGGCGCCCGCAGGTGATGTTCCCTCTTGATCCAAATGGCAGCTACTGGCAGCATTTTGATGGGCACGATCAGAGGGTTACGTTTGTCCTCAACAGCTGACACAATCCAACACGCATTTAGATGTTATAGAAGCAAGCTTTTACCTGGCTTATCACCCCCAGAAGTACTCTGCAACTGAAAATAAATCCTGTGAAAGCTGTTTTTAAGCAGATAAACAATTTGCACACCTTTTTACATTTGCATTGTCTACAGTGAAAGAAGTCCAAAAAAAAAAAAAGTGAAGAATTTAAGTGCAGAGAAATAAAGGAGCTTTTAGGAAGTATTTTATTTCTATCTACAGTGCTATTAACAACTGTAAGTAAACATGTCTGTTTATGACTTGTGATTTTGAATTGGCATTGTCCCATAAATGATGAGAGCAAATGCAGGCCAAGCTGTCGGATCCACACCGTGCAAGTGGTACACAAGCTGTGCTTCAGCACCACTGTTACGCTGAGATAAGCGGGAGGGCGTGTAGTAAATAGTAGAAGGATATGCTCCAGTATGTAAACCAATGCTAAGAAAGACACTTACTCAAACTAGTATCGTTTGTTGATACCTGGCAGTAGATGAAGCCATCTGGAGTAAGAGCTGTGGAGGTACCAGGGTGTGTAACGGTTGTTCCTAAATACTGGCCTTGGTGCCCACAGGGAGGACCATGTATGAACCAGCTGTCAGCGTGGGGACTGCAGGCAGCCTGGCTGAAGACATCGTAGGGGCCAAACTGCCGGATACCCACCCGCCGGTGTGGTGTGGCAGGGGATGTGGAGTGCCCAGTTTCATTCTCCAGTTAGAGAGTGGCTCTGGTCTTGCAGGCACCTTCGGAGCATTCGCACGGTGGCTCTTGGGAGCACACCGCTTATCTTTGTGCTCTGGCTTCCCAGTCTCTATCAGCTGAAATACAAGAGCAGGTAAAATATTTTGAACCCAAGTCTTGGTTGGAACCAGAACATCTTTGCTAAATTGATCATTCATTAAATAGAAAAAAAGACATTCTCAGAACCAAACGACAATTTCATTATCCTGTATTTGAAGTCTTTTTCCTTCTCCAGAGAAAGAGGTGCTTCCTACGGGCTTGCAGCAGAAGAGCTGGAGGAATAATGAGTTTTCCAAATCTCTCATGTGAAGTAGAAATAAAATAAGAGGATGTAGTTCCTTTTGTGAGCTTCTCACAAGAGTCAGCGGAAGAAGATCCTCTTCTGCCTCAGTGCAGGCTCAGCTTCTTCACGTTTCTTCTCCAATTTCTTCTGTGGACCAAATTGTGCAGCAGTCTAGTGAGTTTACAGGATTTGGATCATGTCTCTCTTTTTAAAAATCAAATATATACAAAATTATTCACAGACACACAAAGGGGAGTAAAGACATTGGAAATAAACTATGTGCTGCTTGGAGCCCTGATTTCTGCAGTAACTAAGTTGGGGAAATGTTTTATACATTAAAGTGGGGGTAATGTTTTATACATTATGTTATTAAATATTTTCTTTAATTTCAGTTCATTTTCAAGAAACTGCATCTTGGTTAACATGTATTTACATGAACTCTCATTGGCTTCTAATATTTATGAATAATTTTGCACTGTTGCAGAAGTGCCAATTTACTGTAAAACACAGGTCCATCCAGTATGCAGTGGGAGGCTCTGGCCGTTACCAGTTCCCTGAGCCACTCTATGCCCAGTAATATCAGGGTGGTTTTTATTGTCAGTTATAACTCTGTGGCCCTACTGACTTTGCCAAAGTTGCACAGACCTATTATTTTTAATTCCTCTTCTTCAGAGAAAAAAGCCCTTTGATGAATGGCTTTGTAGTTTGATTATGAAAAACACACACGCTGGTGGTATTCAGGAACACCTAAACACACAATGCTTAAACGCCCGCATATCTTTAAAATGTACTTTTCAGTTGTCATGTCACAGGTTCTGCATATTTGATGTCTGATTTGCAAGCATAACTTGGCACTCATGTCATTTGCGTGCTGGGAAACAGTCAGATTTACAGCTTGAACATACATTTAAAAGGATGGAAATCATGACAAGGGTTAAAATCAGAGATTTTTATTATGGAAAGAGCTCCTGTAGATAATCCTTTTTCCAGAAGACAGTATGCATATATTATAGATAATTGTCCAAACTGGTCAAAAACCAAAGGTAGTCAGAAAGGTATTGAGAGAACAAGACAGAGCATCTAAACTGAGATAAACAAAGTCACTCCTCACAGGTCATTATATTGCTTCAGAGTGTCACTCTTGCTGCAGTTAATGCTGAGAAGCTTTCCTCTGGTTTTCATTCGGGCACACCAGAGGAAGACATACTTTGTGTTTGCTTCATTATGAAACACACAAATCATGTACGCTGACAGTGCAGAAAAGTAATCTTTGAGGCAGAGAGATAAAAACTTCAGTTTGGGTAATGCATTCAATTATACTGCTGAGACGTATGAACCAGGTCACCGTGAACCCTTGCTGCCAGTAGTACCTCTTTAAAATTTCTGCTGCTGGGTAGAACAAGCCACAGCTCAACTTGCTTTGCTCTCAACCTCATGGAGATGTATGCAGATCTCCACTGCTGCTTACCCTGAATCCACACGGTAGCCAACATGAGGTGAACCTTTGATGCGGCCTCACCTTGAGTGCTGTGCGTGCTTCTGAGCCCCATAGTTTAAGGAGGGTGCGAAGGTACTCAAATGTGTCTACAGGAGGGCAACAAAGCTGGTGAAAGGGCCGGGAGGCATGTCCTGTGAGGAGCGGTTAAGGACTTCGGGTTTGTCTAGTTTGGAGAAAGGAGGCTGAGGGGAGACCTCATTGCTTTCTGCAGCTTCCTGAGGAGGGGATGTGGAGAGGGAGGTGCTGAGCTCATCTCCCTGGGGTCCAGTGACAGGACTTGTGGGAATGGTTGAAAGCTGCGCCAGGGAAGGTTTAGACTGGAGATGAGGAAGCCTTTCTTTACTGAGACGGTGGTCAAACACTGGAAGAGGCTTCCTAGAGAGGTGGTCGATGCCCCAAGCCTGTCAGTGTTTGAGGCATTTGGACAAGGCCCTTAATAACATGCTTTAACTTTTGGTCAGCCCTGAAGTCGTTAGGCAGCTCCCCTCCCCTTCCCTCCCCTCCCCTCCCCTCCCCTCCCCTTCCCTTCCTTTCCCTTCCCTTCCCTCCCCTCCCCTCCCCTCCCTTTCCCATCATCTTTACTTGGGTAAGGGATGCAATGAAGACATTCTCTCTAAAGCACCACGCATCAATTGGATGGTGCATGTTAGCGATACGTCTGAAAGAGGCATGATGCCAGTCTTTCTGTCCTTACTAGTGATACATGCAGATGCTGTTTTTATTAGTGTAAAAGTTAGAAGGTTAATTTCAGGCCAATAAGTAGATTTTTCTAATAATATTATCTCAAATAATACATTGAAATACATTTATTTTTTCAATCCGTTGGAGCTCCTCTAACTGTCCCTCTTGTCTAGGTTTCTGTCTGCTTCACCTGGGAATGGTAAAGTCCATGAGTCATGCCCAGGTGTCATGGGAGTTCACTCACCACTTCACAGGTTATGGACATTCTTGGGAACTTTTCACAGAGCGCGTCGAAACATTCATTTAACATACACTCTCAAATTTAGTATGGATGTGCAAGCAATAAATAGGACTCGAGATGGTTGGGAAGTCCCCAGAGATCACAGATATGCCAATTACTTCACATTATGGTTTTTAAGAAGTGATCTCTGGGTTACCTATTGCTGTGTAAGGGGACCAGTCTTGCAACTTTATTTTCTATTGTACAACGTGAGAGAAACATATGTCTCACAGGTTTTAATAGTATGATTTACTGCATTTGTGAAAGAAGGTATTTCACAAGTGTGTGATATTAGAATTCCAAAGATGTGACCGGGAAATAAAAGATAAAACAAGCTTTTGAATTGAAAAAATAAAAAACACTGAAATGAAACACTTCAGACTCAATGACCAACCTGAATAGTCTTATGTTCTTATATATTATCGATAGTTTTGTTAATAATTTTATGTGTTTTGCCAATTATTATCAAAGGCTTCTTTTAAAATGTTTGTAGTATATTAACCTACATGTCTTTAAAATACTAAACATTCTTAATACTGTGTGATATTGAATGAGTTGCGTTTGCTATTTGATTGCAGTTTGATGCAACTGACAGCAATTTTAAGTATCTAACTACATATTAATAGAAATATGACATGCATTATCATATTTTTCCTCTAAAATTATTAGCATTGTGATAGATCGGGATACCATTTTACATACCAATTAGACTTAACATAAACCAGGCTAATAATGTGCACTTGTGAGCAAATCTTTTGTTCCAGACTGAGGCAGAGCAGCTGAGCTGGAAACCAGGCAGACAAATGATGGAGTTATGGAGGAAAATCCCTTCTCCTTCAGCAGTGAAGTATCTGTTATCTTAAGTTCCCTATTAATATGAAAGTTTCTACCCTCTGTCAGAGGAAATGCCTATTGTGATCACTAGTCCAGAGTCACAGTTGTATTTAAGTGTCTGCTTCCTGTCAAAACTGCTCAAAGTATTAAGGATTACTTGTGATACCTTGGCTTGTGAGGGGTTTTGTGGAGGGATGTCATACCTAACTTTATCAACATTCATTTATACTGCAGCCACTTAAGTTGCATAGAGTCCTTTCTGGAATAAATTGGTAAATACGTATCTCTAGATGACAGTGATGAGCACTTTTTTTTTCCCCCCCAATTAATTGCTTTGTACCATTGAGTAACAACATTAGCCTATTCCCTGAGTCCTTCCAAGGATGTCACACAGGCCAGGACTGATGGACTTTTGTGAAAGCCATATTACTCCAATTCTGTTCACTTTCTACGTTTCAACAGCTATGTCAAAAACTTGCCAGAAGCTATGCGAAGTAACTTGTCTCCCGCCACCGAACACACTTTTTCCAGAAAACAATCAACAAGTTCTCAAAATTACGTTCCACTTCAATGATTTCTGAAATTACAATTGCATTTTAAGAAGTGAGCATGCTTCTTATTTTGGCACCTGGGACCATACATACAAGGCTGACCTCTACGAGCTCTTCCCCATGCATCAGAATGCTACTAGCTCTTCCCCCATACTGTTGGTTTATTTATTAAACTTTGGTAGGCTATCTGTTCAGACTTATTGGTAATTCTTATCTGACCAAGAAGATTACTGACAGGTTCATCCATTTTAAAAAGAGACTAGAATGGATTTCTCATTTGGCTGTCAGTCCGTGTTCTGCATTTGTCAGAAAAAAGTTGAAGCTCGCTCTTCATTTGTCAAGTCTGTCTTTCTCATCATACACAGTGGGTCAGATTACAACTCATCTCAAGTACTTAGAGCAAATATGTTGTGGGCAATAAGAATAGGATTGCTTGACTTTGAATGACATGTACTGTAGCTCATAACAAGTGCTACAGGACACCATTGGCAGGTTCAAGCCAATAAAATAGAACAGCAAAACGTAGCAGACTCCTGCCCCACTCACAAGTACACAAGCTTTCTCTACTGTGCATCTAAAAAACTATCAGGATTTTCTTAAGAAAGCAGTTACTGCATGGGTTTTTTTTATTTTGGTGAGCTTTTTAATTTTTTGGCATCCCAAGGATATTTATTAGTCAGAAGATAACAATTTTTTTTCTTTTTTTTTTTTTTAATGAAAGCAATTCCTTAACTTCTAGGATAAAGTTAGATTTTGAATAGGGTAAGAAATGTCCTAGAACTCAAGAGACCGGGTGTCAAGGAGCAGCAAGAACCAGCAGCTCCCTCAAGGTCAGGGAACAAGGAACCGAGGGGGATAACTCCTTCCAAGATTGTACCGCTCATCCCACAACACCCAATTGAGGTGAACACAACAGGCCTAGAAAACATGGTTTAGGTTCAACCAAGGGTCCAGATCATCAGGCAAGTTTACTGTAAGTCAACCTGCAAGTCAGGGACAGAATCAAGTCCAGTGACCGCTGGGTAGGTCCATCATGACAGAGCAGGTCTAAGATTAAGCTGGAAAATCAGCCTGCAGATCAGAACCATCCATGGCCAGGCATAACCGTGGCCGAGCTCAAGACCAGCACTCTTACAGCATAGCCAAAAAAGAGACTGAGGGCACTGGGCTGAGCCTCTGTGTCCATGGGCAGTGGTGTGGGTCGAAGCCCCAGGTGAGGCTGGTTAGTGCCAGTAAGGCTTATTAATGCATTCAGAGCCAAGAGGTGGTGGTGAAGTGATGCTGCAAGTAACAAAAGAAGTATCTCTGCTTGCTTCTTTGTGTGCTTTTGTGGTAGCAGGAGGGGCCAAAAAAAAAAAAAAAAAAAAAAAAGAGGAAGGAGATGCAAACTAGGTGTGTAGTGATAAGCCAGTCTGGAAATAAGAAAAATGTGGTGAGGGGGAGGGTGGAATACAAACTAGAAAAAAAGGAAACAAAAATAACCTAAGAGGTGTGAGAACTGGAAGGAGAAAATAAAGGACGGCACAAAAAAGTAATGTAAGGAGAATAAAGGGGGTTGTCATGAAAACAATAAAGTTATAGAATACTAATATTTTTGTGGAAATAAGGGAAAAAGCCGCAGTATAAGTGTTTATTTTTACCTATTTTGGGGGCAGCTGGAGCTTCGCCATTATGACTGTGCCAAAAAAGGAAAAGTAGATTTTGCTAAGTCATTATATTCCATCTTTTTATTCTCTCCTTCAAGTTGCCTTCATTTTTTCTGTTAGTTCTTACTCTCCTCCTTGGTGCAAGGGTCTCTAATTTCCGTGGATGTCTGTAGGGCTTCCTGTGAAGAAGGCTATTTTTCCTTTCGTTTCTACCTTCTGTTCTTCTAACTTCTGTGCCCTGAGCTGTGCCAAGAATTTCCTGTGGCCAAACCAGGATGAGGTCCATAGCTGACTGCATTTTGCTCTCTCCTTACTTAGGTATGTGTTTGGCTCACTACTCTGTAAGGAAGGGACTACTGAATTACAGCAAATCAGACTTTGAACGTACTTGCAGTGATGTGAGTGTGGTTTTACACCAGGAGAACTTAGATCAGTGCATCGGTAATTGTCTCTAGTAATTTCTCAACCCATGTACTCAACTTAAAATGCTTCTTTCTGCTTAATGATGCCACTTCCCATTTCATGCATCTTCATCCCTTCCATCACCAATTCTCCTGATGTTTTTCTGTCAGCTCAGATTTTCTGTCTCTCATTTTCCTCCTGCTTCATAATCATAGATTTAGGCACAATTCTCATTGACCTTGACAACCTTGGACCAATGAGCCATTTCACAAAATGAGAATCAATTGCAATATCATTTTATACTTCCACATTCAGAAGTATATTTTAAGATAAGTATAAACTCTTATTACTCTGTTGTGTTAAAATATCTGACAGCACCTTAATACTTTACATCATTGTACCTTTTTAGTATTTCATGATCTAAATCAAATTGATAAACAGAATTTTAGGAAAAAATAGAAAATGTATCAAGTCCTTTACAACAGAACAAATTATTTCTAGCTCTGATCGCAGATTCTTTTTGCGCTGGATTTCACATCCTGCTTTCAAAATAATTGAACCACAGCATGAACAAAAATATTCATTAGCAGGACAAGTGAAGTGAAAACATGAAACAGAAAAATATCTCAATGGAACATACTACTTATTACTTAATGCTTGCACACTTACATCATGTCCATTACATGGACAGCCACTTCTGACTAAATTTGAAGAGAGATGGCTATCTGTGAATTAATCAGTGTCAAATTCTGCTGTATTAAGTCTAGTTTACCCTTATGCTTCGAAATCTGACCCATAATCTAACTAAGTCCCACTCCTATATTCAAATTAATGCATGATCTGACAGATTTGGTAATCTCAGTTACCATAATTAATTTCTCCTTTCAGAAAATAATGCACGAAGAACCAGATTCCTGGAATTGACCTAAAAAGTTTAAATCAACTCTCATGTAAAGGTTGTCAGGAAAAACGTGCATTTTTATTTTTAAACTGACATGTAGAAGGTGTGTTACTATTTCTGGTATGTGATAACAAGAACAGACAGGACGTAGTCCTTTAGTGTGGAAATGGGAGGCACATACTCAAGTTACTTTGATTTTAGTAATAAGAAATTATATTTATTATTTGAAATTGTTAAATATTGAGTACACAGGGAATTTGCCAAATGGTTGAATTAGTGTATGTATTTGTATTATTTGATTATGTCCACAAGGAAGGAGCAGACTCCTTCTGTGAATAATTTGAATCTTCTGTATTTGTGCTTCAACCAACAATGAAAATTGCTTTTGTTTTCCACCTGACATATCAAATTCCATCAATATTTCAAGAATCTTTCCATCCTGAGCCCCATTGCACATGAACCTTTGTCCACCAGTCTGACCTTCTTCAGAAGGTTTTTGCTGGCACTCAGTGACAATTATTTTCACCTGTGACTCTGCAGCACAAACATGCCTGAGGCAGATGAACCAAAAGTCCCGTGTCCTTTGAGATGGGGACTGCCCTGGATCATTTAGGAGTGCTTCCACGAGTCTCATTCACAGAAGTACAGGCTTCCAGCCATGTCCCAAGCTTCTTCCGCTGTAGCCCTGAGCCAGTGGCCTCTCCCAGTCCCAACGTGCCGGAGGGAGTAGCAGCCACCAGCAGCACCAGCAGCAGTGAGCACTCCCTAATTTGCTTCAAGCAGGATCAGCTGGGGTACTGTAAGATGCTTAAATGCATTTTCCCTCGGGTAAGGTAGAGCCTGCTCCTATGAACTTCTCCACCTGTGGGTTACTGGCTGTAGCAACTTCAGAGAGGGAGGCATTGCTACACTGTGGGGGTTAGCAAGGGGCAGTTCACCCCTTCTCCGGCGAAGAGGGATCTAAAGATGAAGGTTGCTTGTGAGTGAATGCATGTTGGTGCACTGCGCTTGTGTGAACTTATGGATAGGATGAGGTGGCTCCTACTCCTCTTACCTTGGGTTCTATTAGGGCTCCTGAGCCTGCCCTGTGAGACTTTGGCACCCGAATTCAGAGACGGTAAGGAGCAGGAAACTCAACACAGCTTCAAAATCACCACAAAGATAAACCATAATCAGCATTTCATCTACCAAATTTGATAAAACTTTGAAAATTTAATTACCATTCTAGTTTGCGTTCAGGCCTTGCTCAGCACGTGGTAGTGGTATTTTTTTTCCCTTGCTCTGTGTGGGGTAATAAACGGGGGAGGTTATTTATCTCCTTTCTTTGGGAAAGTCAGTGGTGGGGAAACATTAAAAGTTCCTGAGCATGCATGCCACTTCAGGCTTGGATTGCACAGAGTGGCAGTTTCTCGTCTAGAAGAACTCTTTGTGGAGTTTCTGAATATTTGCATGAAAACTATTGGGGGGGGGGGCAAGTCATGAGGAAGCAATAGTGAAAAATTGATTTGAAGGTTTTCTTAAGACACAATTTTTCTGTGAAGTTTCTATGCCTTTCAATTTCCCATAGGAAATGTATTAATGGTATCAATAGAACGAGTAGTATTTGAGGTGAAGCTCTTTTACCTCTTTAAAACACTACCACCACCAAACAGCATAGAGACCAATTCAGAATAATTTCAGGGGGGAAAAAATGTAATAAAAATGCAACAGTTCTACTATTACAGAGTTTGTAGGGAGCCTTAGAAGTTTCTGGTATGAACTGGTCACCAGGCTATTGCTTTCTGCAGAAATCCGTAACATACTGTGCTGGTCTGTTGGAACTTGGATGCGGTGCGAAACATTTCTTTGTTGAAGTCCTTGGCTCAGAGTGACTGAGGGGCAGCACGTGGTGCCGGAGATTTTAAAGAAGTGCCCACCCGCAGTGAAGCTGCAGAGCAGCACTTCTCCCCATCTCTGTAAGTGGGGGGCTGTGAGGAAGAAGGCAGGTGGAGGAAGCTCTCTTTCTACACAGATTCAGCAGATTCTGAAGCAGCAAATGTTCTTCATAGTTTTCAGATATACCAGACAGAGGAGGCAGGCTATGAAACTGTATTGCAGAAATATGAGGAGTATTGTGTTCCATGTGAAAAAGTATGGATACATATATAGAGGGATGTATTTTAGCAGAGATCGCATGAAGGAGAGAAAAACATAGAGGACTTTTTGACTGAAGAGCCAGGCTTGCAATTTTGAGTACCTGTATCTTGGATAAGAAAAGAGATCTTGAAAAGAGGAGGTACAGAATTAAGCTATGATTAAAGCAAATAGAATTTACCAAGCAAAAGAAGCAATGTAATACAAGCCTTTAACTTGTGGATGGTGTGCAGTCTGGGCATGACAGAAAATCCAAAACATTAAAGGAACACAGAGGGTTTAGCTAGAAAGGCATGACAAGCTCAAAGAGAGAGTTCACAAATAAATGCCACAGGAGCAGCACAAGCTGAAAGCAAATGGGACATTTCTTATTCCTAACTGCAATATTGGAGAGCAATTAATGAGCTGTCAGAAACAGTTACTTCCCAACTGAAAGAAAAGCCATAGGTAGCAGAAGGTAAGGAAGTGAAATACAAGGCTTAAGGAAGGAGAATTATGCCACTAAGTGAATTTGTTTTTCGAACATGTGTGTAAATGAATTCGTGAAGGTACAGGTTTTAATAGTACAAGGGAAACTTAATATGCCTTCCTGTATTAAAAAAAGCTGATCCCTCAATGAATAACTGAGGTGGTTAGGAGAGATATCCCACATGCCCTGTAATATCTTTGTACAGCAGCAAACTGCTTCCCCTCCCTTTTTTTTTTTGTCTTTTTTTTTGTGACCTGAGTTGGTTTGATATGGGCTGGTGGTCTTTGGCATAGGCTTGGGAATCACTGGATAATTGCTGTGGTTGAGGTAGGGATGTTCCTGCTTCAGCAAGTAGGAAGCCCGAGGAGGGGGCACAGAGCTGGGCAGTAGGAAGGACAAATGAAGGCCAGGAGGTGAGCAAGGTCATTGCAAGGGAAGCTTTCGTGGCTCCTGCCACCTCCACATCAGTACCTTTACCTGGATCCCTCTCTTGGGACCGTGGGCACAGCCAGGGCTGCTTCTCCCCTTCCGCACGTCCATGCCATGCTCCCTTCCTCCTCTGATTTTCAGAAGGATGGGGGACCTAGGAAGAGAGGGGATATTTATAGCTACTTCAATGTACAGGCAATAGCATAAGGTCTTAGTGAAGACAGACCTTCTTAGTCAGAGAGTCATTGTTTTCCTTTGCAGAATTGGTGTTATTCACTACTTTCAATGCTGTTTTCCAGGTGTTTTACAAACAAATGTATTAATCAGGAATAGGATTTTATAAATAGTGGGATAACAAAATCTATGAAGAAATCAAAACTGTAATATATTTTTTAGTGCAATCTGAAATCAAGTTTCAAACCTATGGCTTTTTAGTGCAATCTGAAATCAAGTTTCAAACCTATGGCCACCACAAAAGGAGTCAATGTCAGAACAATAGCAAGATGGGAGTGAAGGTACATATGGATATCAGCTACCGAGCACTAGACCTAGTCTTCCATCCTGTATTGATGTCACAGGATGGACTCGGTACCTAAGCAGATGTGGGGATACCACACTAGTTTGTAGAACATGCAGCCACCGCAGGTCAGGAGAGAACAGACATTCCTCAGGCAGTGACCTGTACCCAGGAGGGATGCGGACCGCAGGCCTTCCTCTTACAGACGGATAAGTGGAAACTGAGCAGGCTTGTCCTACAACCTGCCTGTGCGCAGACGTGAGCCAGTCCTGTGGTCAACATTATAGCAAGTCAGTGGAAGACACAGTCATGAAGTTGAGGAGCCGAGAGACAGCACATACTTAACTGGGAGGCATCACTGCTGGAGAGTTATTTGTAGCGAACAAAAACAGTAGGACACAATGTTGTGGGGAGCACAACTTGCAAGGCTTGGGACCATTTTCCAGGTCGTTAACCTCAAGAATAGCTTTAATTAATAATTCTGTGCTGATTTCATTTAGAAAATGCCAGAATCTCCCAGCAAACTTGCACTGCTGCTTTGAAAAAAGCCTGAAATCCTGTTAGGCTGCTTGAGGAAGACCAACAGATCAAGGCAGAAAGCAGGTCTCCCATTGCATAGGGGAGCACCTAGGATACTGACCTAAAATAACAAACTGACGATCTGCATAATAAAGGCAATCCAAACTCCAGTTCTGACTCATTACTCTCACGTCATATTTAGCATAGTTGCAACTTGAGGTATTTTTAAAGAGCTCTTTATTCCCATTTGGATTCTCACTGCTGGATGGAGGGTGAGGTCCCACTGTCCCCGAGGTCCCCTTGTCTTCTTCCAGGATGAAGGGTAACGGGCCCAAATTGAAACACATGAAAATCCTCCTGAACATCAGAAAACACTTTTTTTTCATGTGAGGGTGGCTGAACACCGGAAGAGGGTGCCAAGAGGGGTTGTGTAGTCTCTGTCTTTGGAGATATTCAGAAGCCATTTGGGCATAGTCCTGGGCCACTGACTTTAGATGGCCCCGCTTGAGTGGGCGGCTTGGACTAGATGACCTCCAGACGGCCCTTCCAACCTCAGGCATTCTGTGATTCTGTATTTTTCCCTTGGGGCTTTCTTTTCGAGATGGCTGTTGATGTATATCAAGCTAGCACAAACGTTTCCAAGGTGTCTACATTTCTGTCAGATTTGGTTGCTACTGGTTGGTGCATTCAAAAGTTAGTAAGGTAAACCACAAGAGGTTCCTGTGGAGGAGACAACCATAACAGAGTGTGATTATTATAAAGTGGCAACACTTAGGAAACCAGGTTAGTAGACAACCAAAGACAGAATTTGCTTTAACCCAAGCAATGTGGCACTCCTAATTTCCTCCCTATGCCCTTGTCTGGTTACTCATGTCTTACATGAGTCAGAAAGCCTGAGGTCTTTAGAAATGGAGCATGTATCTCCAGAGTTCATCACTTCATCTAAGCTGGGAGAAGTGCTTCTTACTTCTGGCACTGCTGTGCCACTGCTGTGAATCATGGTGGTTTTTTTAAAAATAAATTGTATTCAGACTCAAGATAATTATCTTATAGCTGCAACTGCTTTTTCAAAATGATGATTCAAGCATGTTGTAACCCACATATGTATTTTCCCCAAACTACCTCAGCTCCTTCAGTTTATACACCTCAGTCAAGTGTAAAATTAAACAAAACCAGGAAGAAAATAATGCTCGAAGAAAATAATGCTCAAAGAAAGAAAAACACATCCAGAAACATAAATCATTGTATTGTCTTTAATGCATTGTAGTCAAAGGCTGAGAAGTGGAAAATAGAAATCATATTCCTTTTTGTGAAAGCTCCACTGCTGGCAGAGGTGAAACTAATAAGGCTGGTAAATCTTTATGATAAATATTTAATAAAACTTCATAGGTGTATGATTTACCGCATTATCATTCCTTGAAGAAAGGAAATAACTAAGACCCTATACTTGCAAAGACTATGCATTTCCTTTAATATCGTAAACCACAAGTCTCCCCACTGGTCACAATTGTGGGTGTAAAATGGAATTTTCTTTTATTTTTTTGTTGGCTGTAACTCCACATTTAACCCCAGTCCTTCCTAACCTAAAATGCTGAAAAATTCTGAAAATTTCCTCAAATTAGAAAGAAAACCAAGAAATTCCTGAAGACAATAGATGCTTTTTTGGAATGTGAGGAAGTTTCTTGGTGGAGATGACAGCTCACTTGAAAGTCATGAATCTCAGAGCAGTCAGAGTTCATGAAGTCAGCACAGGGCCTCATTTCTATTTTAATAGATCTTCCCCATGCACTAGAATGTCATTTGCCTAGATAATATCACTTTATTCATTTGATATGTATGTAACCAATACTTTTTTTTCACATAATTAAAGAAATCAGTGAGCATATTTATTAAAAGAACAAAACACAAGGTGCTGGATCGCTAATTAAAGATTTTAGAAGCTGCTGGTTTAAGCTTCATTAAGGTTTTTGTGAAAAAGAAAAGCGCTTCTGGCGTTATACAGCTCCGCAGAAAAACTTTGATATACATGTTAGCACCAATTTATGGGTAGGTTTTAGGTGTCTCTATATTTTAAGGAATATTTCATATGCTTTTTTGGAGAGGAGAGCATACTTAAAAAACTAACAAGGAATTTTGCATGGAAGGAGAGATCATTTGGTACCTTTTCAAAACAGTCTGCTTAAAAGAGACAGCTCTCGCTAGAGAGAGCTCACATGAATTTGCCAAAACCGCAGTGATTCATGGAAATGGCTTCTATTGCTTTTTTACCATACCACTCATTTCCATGGATCGATTTATTGATGGGTTTGAGCCCATTAATAACTACATTTGAAAACTGCTGCCTCGTGTGTATTCTCATCGTATGTCTTAAGTAGGGCTGAGCTCACGCAGAAAGACAGGGTTTGTCACGGTCCGGAACAGCCAGAACGCTGTAGGGAAAGTAAAAAATTCTATAGAAAAAGAATAAATGCAACTTACTGCTTTTTTATCCCAATGTTGATGGGGAACAAGACTCTGTATTCTGTTACAACCTTGAGATACTGTGAGAGAAAAATATGGGTACTATAAAAACAATGTGAAGTGACATTTTCTCCCAACTTCCACAAAAAATATACTGGTTGTGCAGTAAATATACTAGGTGTGTAATAGCTAGGTGGGACAATAACTTGTACATTATTCATCTGCTGTTAAAGAAAAGCCTATTTTTGTCCTACAGAATGGTGAAACTGTTCAAGAGTAGTTCATCTATGTGAAAATACGACCCAGGAAGGTCTACCAAGCAAGGTCGGTATGTCCTAAAATGATTTATTAAATAAATCCAGCCCTAGGGAGGCTAAGGTGCTGACAGCTACTTTAAGGAGCACATCAGGTCTCTTTGCCCAAGCCTTCCAAAACAGCATAGGATGGCACAGGGCATAAGTAAGGAGCAAGTCCTTTCCCCGTGTTTAATTGGGGGGTGACACCACCCCTGGCCTATTCCAGACAGTTCTGCCCATCATACACATACATATGGCACAAAGAAGGAAACTGAAAAGGTACAAAAGAAATCTTCCAGAAATTTTCCTGGTGTAAGATGTTGAAACTCCAGGCCTAGGTTCTTAAGGGAATACCAAATTAGTTGGGATCTTGACTGCTCTTTTCCCCTTTTCCTGAAGTTTCTGTTAGAAAATGAGTTCCTTCTGCTCCTGTATGGATTTTTCTTCAGCTGTTAAAACTCACATCGTAAGCTTAAAAGTAAATGTCAGTCTATGCTGGCATTTGTGACAAGGCAGCAAGTTTGGAACAATGATCCATAAAGTTCCTTTTAGCGTTCTTTTCCTATTTTAAAGCAAACCTTCCCCGGGAATTATGATGAAGCGGCGGAGGGCTGCATTCAGCAGCAGGGAGTCACTAATGACCGTTTCTGTCCTCACCAGTAAATAGCACGGCAGTTAACGGAAATTACTTTTGAGTATTTCTCAAGACAGCTGAATGAAGAAACCAGCCAAAGACACATTTAAATCTCCTCTCCCTTAATTAACATGCATCTGGCAAATATATAACACTGTAAATACCATATTATCTCTGATACTGTAAAAGAAGAACAGTGAGTGGATTGATACTGATACAGATAGGGAGATAAATTAGCTGATAGATGATCTCCTGGTGTTTGTCACTCCCAACCACCGTAATTACAACTGCATTTGAATACTTGGCAGAGTGCAAATCACAGTTTAAAGTAAATAGTTTAAAATATATGAGTCTGAAGTAACCCTTCAAGCAGCATATTCCAAGAGAGACAGAGAAAGGAAAAGAGAGATTTGATGCACTCACCAAAAATCAATTTATTTTAAAAAATGGGGGGAAAAATACTGTAGGGAAAGCAATGAGAAAGTGTCCCAAAGTTTTCCTTCTCCCTTCCTCTTTTCATTTGCCTCTTTTTTTTTAAAACCATTTTATTCTCTCTGTAAGAGTTGATTTCTAAGGCAGATCCTCAGTAGATTCAGAGAAAATGAATTCTTTACAGCTTTTTTGGTTAAGCACCCATAAAACTGAAACCTCTGAAATCACCAGTCACTTTTGGAAACATAGACCTATGACTGCTTAACATAAAAGACCTTCAAACATGACCTTCAGTGCAGTGTAAAACTGCATTGATTTTCCAGTCCAACATTGCTGAAATGCCCTGGGCTTTAAGAGAATTAAGTATGCCGCAAAGTAAAGCTGGGATGGTGCCATTTTTGGAAGACTGTACTGCGGGTTTTAGTTCAGGCATGTTGTGAGGAACTGAGCTGGAAACTTACTGCTGGCATGGGACTCACAGCAGCATGACAATCAACTCTGTGTGGTCGGAAGAAGTCCTGAGAAAAGGAAGGACTTGACTTGAAAAAGCGCTGAGCATTCCCAAATCACATGAAAGGTTGCCTGTAGATGGTTTTGGACGGACATTGGACTGCCTGAGGAACAAAAACTCTGAGATGGGGCCAAACAAGACTACAGGTAACCCTGATCAACAATGGACTATTTAGGAGAAAGAACAGACAGCTTACATGCAAATAGTTTTGAACACTCCTGTGCTCATTGTGGACCAGAAAGGATGTGAAAAAAAATCAGCTTCTATTTGATGGTTGGTTAAAGACAATTTTTCTTTTGTCTACCAAACTACTCTTGGCAGAGAAGTCCCTCTACCCTTTATGCATGTATAGTGTCCAGCAAAATGGAAACAAGATCTCTAGACCTTGGTGTTGTGGGACTGAGGGTAGATCTGAGGAGCATGTTGGCAGGTACAAGGTGATGACAAAGACTGATGGCTCTGAGACCTGCTCGCAAGTCTTCCTCCTGAAGTTCCAGGTTATGCCTTCCTCTGGCTACAGATCCTACAGAAACGCCTCTGAACTTCCCTTTTCTACTGCCATGCTATAAATGCCTTGCTATTCCTGCACAAGCAACGCTGCCATACTGATGATCCAACAGTTGGCCTCCAAGCCCCAACCTGACCAGATCATTATCTGGGGCATAGGATAAGTGCGTGAACATCTTTTGGTGCCCATGTCTGTGGGACTGGCAATACCATTCCCACTGTATTTTCCCAATTGCAATAACACATTCCTGGTGATGTGCTGTTTTCTTCTACCTTATGCGACCTAAAACTCCTTTGTGCCCTCTGCTGGGACTTTTTTCCCTTCTCTTCAATACAGAAGCTACAGCTTAAGTCATCTCCATTAAAATAACAGTCTTCTAGCCTATCTCTTCCTCTAGCTGATGTCAGAACCTGTGTAGACAGGGCTTTTTGCACAGGATTTGCCATGCATTCACTTCTGAGTATGGTATCAAGCCCCTGACAGATCAAGAAATTCTCTTGGAAAAGGGAAGGCCAATCATCAGGACTCTGGGGCAATTCATGCGACTGTCTGACCCATAGCTGAAGACCCTGTGGCCCTCAGTGTTCCTAGCTCCTTAGTAGCCTTCCTGGTTTGTTTCCCCAAATTCACATGAGAGTTTGGGTTGCTAAGGAGGCCAGGCACTTAGCAGGTCAGTGCTCTTTGAACTTCCAGGTTTCTGGCTCTCCACCATTTTGCCGGAAGGTTAGCAAGGCAGGTCTTCTCTAGCAGTCTGGCTGGCGTGCTACAGATGACATGGGAATGCAAGATCTTACAGAGGTCCTCTTCACACTGCCTGCCAGGAAGTCTTCAGAGAAAATGAAGAAGCAAAAGGTTGAGACCTAGCTCCCGGTAGGAAGCTCAAGGCAACAAAAATCAGCTCCTGCCTAAAATACAAGTTACCTGGACATGCTCCTTTAGAAACACCTCACTTGAGGAAGCAGTTAAGCAGCAGTGACCAAAGTATTGGTAGTGTGGGAACTATCACAGCGCCCTCATCACCACAGGGCTTAGCTGCATCATCCCACTGCTGGAAACGCACATTTCTGACAGACACTTCAACTTTCCTGCATTAAGTGGGATAACTCTACCACCGCCTCCTGCACCAAGACTGCGTCGTTGTCGCCATGTAGTTCCAAGTTGAGCCCAGACAGAGGAAAACAGAATTTCTATCTAAAAAGCAATGCAGCGACATTGTTTTCAGGATTTCTTTTGTTCCTAGTTTCCTTAAAAGTCTCATTTGCATTTTTTTAAACTCTGCTGACTAGAGGGTTTTCATCATGTTCCTTTTTTCTCCTTTTATACATGTTCTATAGCTCTTAGTTTCTAACTTACATTATTTATATTCATTTCATTCTGGTCATAGAACCATACTGTTTCACTTAAAGGCTTACTTTTGCTAAGTAAATGCTTATTTCATAAATATTAAACAGAGGAATGAACAGTTTTCTCATCAAAATCTTATTATAAGCAGTATGTTGAGAGTTTACCCCACGTTTATACACATTTTAAAATAATGAACCACAGTCAGAACAGTTTGAGTAGTTATGATATATTCCCTCTGTCCCATTTTTAAAATACATATACATACATATATAAAGTAAATATAATTTTGTACCTGCTTTTTTCCCTGACTAGGTTGCTTTTTAGGCAGTGTGAATATTTTTCCAGTTTTTTGGACTGTGGATTTTGAATACGTTTTCCAGTCATCTCTCAGATGCTTCTGTTTGTATTTTTTCTCTCGACTGATTTCTTTCATAATTATTTTCAGCATTTCTAAGTTGGCCCTATTAAAGCACCAAGTCTAGAACATACTGGCTACACAGTTTTATATTTGATTCTCTTTCCACATAACAAATGTAAATCAGTCTCCCTCGTTTCCATTGAATTAGGCACCACTAGCCTCATAATCAAGCACTTTCTGTGGTACACAATGCCCCAGGTCAAACACACAGATCAGGAAATATTCATCTACAGTTTTACAAGTTCCAGGGGAGAAGTGTAGTTTTTGCTGAAATATCTGTCAGTCGGCGAGAAAGCCCCCATGATAATTAATTTCCTCTCACTGCGTGTTACTAAAGAGTACTTTTGGAGCTCACCCCGCCTTGAGATTTGATGGAAGGAAGAACATGCCCACTATATCCATATTGTGATTTTTCTGTTGGAATGATGGTTTATGACTATTTAAGACCTTTGGTCTCAGGTCCCGGGCCTGTCCCAGGCTTACTTGGGAGTAATGAATGATCAAGAACACTTTTCTTCCATTACTTTTGCTGTTTCATTCCTTCTAATACATAAAGTTTTTAAACATTTGATTAATATGCCCCCTTCCACCCACTTTCAGTGAGTAAGCTGAAGTATGCGCTCAATAAACAAGCAGTCTGAGCATCTCTTGCCTTTTACCCATACATTGGCATATACAGAGTTTTCATCAGCATTTAGATTTTGAACTAAATAGGAGCTGATTCTTCCATCTCCTCTTGTTGCCCATTTACCGTCCCTGGCTGTAACTAGGCTTTTCTCCTGAACATCAGTTTCCCCTGTGCCAAACAGATTGTCCAGACTGCTTGGTTGCCTGTGCTCACCGAAGAGAAAACAATGTGCCCAAAACCCTCTACTTTCCCATATATAAAAATCTGTTAAAATGTATGACTGTGCTGTTTTTTCTCCCCAAAAAGTCGTAACATATAAAGAATGTTTGTACATATCTATATTGCTTCTACAAACCTGCATACATGTGGAGCTCTAGATCTCTTTCTTGTGCTTCCCAAATTTGCGTTCCCTCCTTATAATTCATGTATCTGACGAACAGGGTGATTATTGTATGCAAAAAGTGCCCAATGAGCTTCTAGAACTGAGTGAACTGAGTATTACGTACACATTGAGGACACCAAACAGTATTACCTACACATTTAGGCACACATTTAGGACACCGAACCCATGTATTTCTTAGAAAACATGGTGTTTTTTGTTTAGGCTTATTTAATTAAAATTTCCTTCAAACTGTTTAGAAAATGTCTTCCTAACTGCAAGGAAGTCAGAGAGAATGGATAATGAAGACCAGGGACACATACAGCTTCCCTCTATGTTGACAAAATGTTAAGCTAAAACTAATTTCATTTGCAATAGCATGATACTGTCTCTGTTCATGAAAGCACCTTTATCATTGGGCATTTCTGTGTTTCCTAATAAAATAAAGATCCTTACAAAATTCCAATTACTGACGCTTGAAAGATTTTCATAGCCCAGCTCAGATAGATTAGCATTGATGATTTTTAAAATGTTAAGCATTAGTAATGAAATGATGTAACATCTTGCAGTCTGGGGGCTTTCTTGTGGGACATTATTTCAAAATGTATATAAACACGGTAAACTCTTAACAGTACTAAAATGAGATTTTGGTGACAATTTTACAATACATTTCAATCTTAATATTTATAAAATATGCATTTACTCAATAAAAATAAGTCTCTAGGAACTGCAGTGTGGTTCGGTGGCCAGGATGCAGACCTATGAGTCAGAAGTTTGTGTTCTATTTCTGGACGTGCCAGAAGGCTTTTTCTATAGTTATCGCCATCTCTATTTGTCTCTTTTTTTCTCACTCTCTTTTGTCATATATTTGGAAACTCACAAGAAAGACAAGAAATTATTTTAGAGAGAGGGTGTCACCATCCATTTTGGGTTGTATCCTGACACTTGGAGAAAGTAGTACAAATTGTCTCAGTACTTTCAAATCTTGAAATATTCCTTTTTGAATCCTCTTCATTCACCTCTATCCACATAGAATAAAGATATCAGTGCATAGATACCCAACACCTTGGCTAGAGATACAATATTTATGAAGATATTTAACCAAAATACACAAAATTACCAATTTTCCTCATGCAATTCTTCTACTTCATTGGCAATTTGGACAAAATCAATCAATTAATAAACTGGTTAGGCTTTAGATGAGTTTTTCTTAAACCTGAGAGGCAAATATTGGGATTTAGGTTTTCCTGCTGGCTCCTGTACCTTCAGCAACTGCTTCATGCCGTCAAAATTTTTTAAGCCAGTAAGATTCCAGTAACTGATGGTACAGTATTTCAAGTGAGAATCTAAGAAAATCTTCTATTCACAAGTCTCGTATTATAATAAACATGTTTTCATCGCTAGTTTAGAAAGAGATAAATTTGTATCTCTTCTTATTCCAGGATAGAACGAGCTGCTGAAAACTCCAGTGAATTCAATTAAATTCTATCAGGGATTTTTACAAAGTAGTATTCATTCACCATAAAGAAAGTCATATGATTATGGTTTTTAAATGGGATATCTGCTGGCAGGGGAACAAAAATCAAAACATCAGCTAAAAGCAATAAACTGCATGGTGCTAAACTGAAAAAAATATCTCTATGACATCACAACAATGAAATATCTTTTCAATGATGCCAACACAATGAGAACAACAATGTTATACCCACTGTTACATGAAATAACACAATTTATTGAGGTAATTTGTCTTCAATCTATGTTCTATGAATAATATATCAAAAAAAAGATGGGCATAGGCAGCATAGCTTCAGTTAGATTTTCGAAATTTCAAACATCTATATTGGGACAGAAGAACCAGACAGGAATAATTTACAGTGAGACATTCAAATACCCTCGTTTACTTTTGGTACCCTAACCTTTGTATGCAGCATAATTTTCAAGTTGTTAGTTCTAAAATCAAGCTCAGTTACATAGAGTTGTGCATGGGAAGGATGAGCAGAGCCAATTTACATAATCTTTCAGGATTTTGCTTCTCTGAATAACCAACTCACAAATATTCACACTAGAAGTAAGCTTTCCAATGTAAAATGTTTGATTTACCACCTGTGTTCCACATGACTAGGTTTTCTTTTCCATTTTTAATTGTTACTTTGATGTGTAACTGGACCTGATGTCTACTGTCCAATTTAAAATTAACACATGCTCCATTTATATTCAAGGTACTATTCAAGTTGCTGGACCTAATTCTTCCACTAGAAAATAGTGATGCTATTATAATAATGATCTTGATTGTAGCTGAATCCTTTTCTTTCTGGAGAATGTATACACTCCTATTCTTATCAGTCCATTTTATTCTTGTTTATAGCTTTTCGGAAAATGATTTTGTTTTTCACAAATACAGCAACTCTGTTCAAAAGCACGTTACTGTTCTGGTCTGCATTTGCTTCCACACTACGTGTATGCTCTATTGTTTACTCTGCATATTAAAATGTGTTATCATTCCTTGCTGTGGCACTACCCAGCTTCACGAAAATATGGAATTCTTGTCTGGACCTTTCCCCGTTTACTCCTGCAGTTGTAGGCGCTCTAAATACACCGGATTCCTTAGCTGCTCCAACTATTCTTCTATCCCCTTTTCTTCTGTTTTTCTGTTTTCAGGTACCAATTGTAGTTCTCCAGCGGTAGATAATAAACATTTTCTGTTGAAGCCCGTGGATAAGATTTCTCCATAATCTTAGAGCTAAAGCTAAAAAGCAAAGAGTGGGAGTGAGACTTCTGGTAGGATTCTCCATGGATGCCAAGCCCAAGCTCTAAATGCCTGCTTTGTCAAATATCTCCGTCTTCCTGATGGAAGATACGCAGTACTGAGAACACAGTGGTCTGAATCAGTATCTTCAGCCTCATATTCCTTCACAATAGGTCCCAGCTTTTAGTTTCTGGACAGTTTTAGGCAGTTCATTCCCTGATGGTGTCTTTTGGGCCACTTGGGTCCTTTCTGGCCCATTCTGTTTTGCTATTTGTAGGTTTAGAGTGCAGCTTTTTTTTCTTTCTTCCCTCCTTTGGAGACATATCTGAGAAGGCTGCCTATTTCTCCTGCTGATCTACCTCTACTTAGTAATTGCTGCAGTAAGTGGGTAGGTAACATCTTCCAGAGAGACACTTGCCTTTTGCACCCTTGTTTTGCTATTCTTTTTATATTCACTGTCTTATGGATGAAAAAGCTTTAACTTGTGTTACCTTTTATCACATAATCTGTTTCATTTTCTCATGGTTAATAAAAATTTTCTATGCTCTCATTAGCAATGGTGACTACATAAGAGACTCTCAAATTCCTACTGAACTGTATGAAAGTACTTTATGCAATTATTGTAACCATTCCCTGAAATTCTGTGGCACCAAGCAGGGATCTGAATTTCTTTCTCTGGGTTTTGAAGTTTTGTTTTTTAAAGATTTTAACACAGCTTTTGTAAGGGCAATTCACTGTGGGTACCCCAGACACTGAAGTGTTTAAAACCATATCCTTTAGCAGAACATCAGAAACACTCTTAAATCATATTGTGATCCATTATTTGTCACTACCTCACTTGGTATGCCATATTTAGCAGATATTGATTTTACATGTGAGGAGCAGTTGAAACAGCACAGAAGTAGCGCTTAGAGTGCTATTTCTGGATAAAGAAAAAAATAATTCCAAAACAATGTGTAATATTTTCCAGTGTAAACAAACCAATTAATGCCAGCTTTTACACAGATATGAAGTTTCCTTTAATATGTCTGAATTACAAGCAGAGTTTCCAGCTTCGGTGTCCTCCTCTCTTTAGTCATTTATTGTTACAAGCTTTTCTTTAATGTGAAATTTTTTAACTGTCCCACAGCACTTCACCTTGTTGGTTTTTTTTTATGGCATTTTTCTGTTTCCTGGGGAATTTAGGTTTTCCTGTGAATGTCTACAATTTCCCCCTGTCTCTGTTTTTTTCTCTTTAACTTTTGAGTACCAATTTTCTTAATCTCCTACAGCGTAAATTATTTCAGGAATACATAATATACATGAATACAAATTGTTACCATACCGCTGGGTTTCGGTGTGAACATGCTGATTCTCTGAAGATAACCCATGCTAAAAGTTGTGTTTGGCAGTGCAAGAGTTAAGAAGTCCAATTCTGTGCTTACAGCAGCATTTAAAATCTGTATTTAAAAGGAAAAATATTTGCAGCAAGGGATAAATTAACATTTAAAGGTAATTACTTATTTGTGTTTTTACAGTAACCTTTCTAATGAATAGATGCCACAATAAATTACATTTATTTTAAAAAAGAGTCAAACTACTCTTCATAGTGGGATAATGGATGCCTTTAATGACAAGTCATATAACATGTGCATTCACAAATGAATATTCATGCTGCAAACGTTCACAGATACTGATAATATTTCACTTATTCTGTGAGGAAGCAAAATAATCATGTACCACATCTAGTGAATAATCAAAGAGCAAGTAGATCAGAGACTACTCAGGGGATGAAATTTTTTCAGATAAATCAGTTGTTAAACAATTACAACTAATGAGCATATTCATAAAAATCAGGCTATTCATTGATAATACATCAAGTGACTAAAAATCTATGTTTGATGGCTACATTATTTGCTATGAATAGTTCATCCATCTTCAACTGTGAAGCTTTAATTTTTCTTTTTAAGTGTGAACAAATATGGCTGAAATTATCTCTGAAATCTGGAAAAACTGAGCTTTCTTCCTTTTTGTGCCAACAGGTTTCCTACTTGACTTTGAACAAACCATTTATAGTCAGAACCTGCTGTACATGTTTACAGTGACCAAGATCCCTCCACTATTTTGACATTATTTTTGGTAGCGGAGTCCAGGGGTGTGTAATAACCCTTTGATAGCTGTGCAGGAAGGTGGGCTTGAGTTTCTTCAGTTGCCTGAGCAACTGGCATGCAAGCTGTCTGCTCTAGCTTACCTGGGGCCTTACCCACTCTTGTCTACTCCATATTGTCCCAAGTAGCCTCACCCTCGGAGAGGTTTTTTCCTCCTGTCCCCTAGCATTCTTGTGTAGCTCAGTTTATTCCAATACAGGGATCTCATTTTTCTGGTGAGATGCTAAGAGTGGGATGGTACGGGAGGAGGTCCAAGCCTGCTGGGACACCATTTAAAGCCTGGGTGACGAGTCATTTTGAGCATGGCTGGTGCCATGTCTCTTTTGACATATGCCTCTCAGACTTGAGGCATACCCCAGCCCTGCACCTAAGCTCCCTTGCTTGAAGAGCCTGCTGACACACACTAGATTACAAATCAGCAGGTAAGCAGTGTGGGTGCTCAGCTGGTTGGGTCTCCGGTTTGTCTTCTGGCTCCAAATTAAAATGGTAGCACTGGTGCGTCCTTAAATCCCAGCTTCAGCTGGAAGTTGTATCATGTTGCCTTAACATGACTTTTCAGAACCATGATCTTGTCCTCGGTTTCGTCTGGTTTCTGTTAAGTGTCAGCTAGAGAGCCAGCCTAAGAACCATCTCCATGAGCTTCCCAGCTGCGTTGCTGCCAGCCTGACTGCCACTTGCGCTGAAAACATCCCTGCGAGCCCACCCTTTGCACAGAAAATTAGTGGTGGACTGGGTGTAGCTAACTTGTTTGAAGCCCTGGAGCCAATTTGCAGCAGGGAGTGAAAACAGACAAGGCTAGCAGGAGAACAGGACCATCTGGGACCACACATAGGCTTGGACTGAGAATCGCGGGGTGAGGAGACATTAATTAATTGAATTCTCTGGCCGTGGGAGTGGGATTCTCTCTTCTCCTGTGTGAAGTGCGGCAAACGGTTGCCAGCTGGGGGTCACTCCCTTTCTCAGATCCTGCTTCAAACAAGAAGGAAACCGTGGGGTCTGGTTTGCAGAGGTGCTGAATGTTTGTTATTGCAGCTGAATCAGTGGTTCTTGTTTTTGAACGTCTGCAGAGCTAGCCAACAGACACCAGCCTCTGTAAGGAGGACGGCATGTTTAGTACGGGGTCGAAGGCAGGATCTGTGAAGGAGGTGAGGGTCCAGAACTGGAAATAAGCTCATCTGAACTGGAAGCGGCATACAAAAAGCACAGTGCACTGAAGCCGCTGTGGTTGGATACACCGCATGGTACGGAATACAGAAATAATTGACACACGAGTTTGCAAGACTCATAGCAAGGAGCCTGAACAGAGCTATTGTCATGTGGGGTTGGACTGTATGACAAAATACTAACGAACACAATAAAAGTCTTTGAGACAAGGGGGAGGGGGGATGAGTGTTATGACGAGGTTCATGTGTTCGGCTCCTAAGCATGGCGTCTCTTAGCAGATGTGTTTGTGGGAAGAATAACTAAAAGCGTAAATTAAGTGAAAATGGAAAAAAAAAAACCAACTTAATTCTGCTGAAGAAGCCTCACAGTATACTGACTTCACACCTTTCTTTGTCAGGGAATTAATTTTACAGATTAGATATACTGCATTTTCTTAGTCTGTCTTGTCTTCAGCCTTCACATAGGAATCTATTAGTTAAACTGTAGAAGATGCAGTTTTTATAGAAGAATTATAAGATGAGTAAAGAAAAAAATAGAGAGGGAGCTCCAGATTGTGCTGAAAGAGCATCTCTCTGGCTGTAGAGTGATTACTCCTCAAAGATCAGTCTTGAGAGAGAACTCATTAAATATTTTTATTAATGACCTTGATACCAAAAATGGCAGTGTGCTAAATGTACTGATAACAAGCCGTTGTGAGGCACTGGCAATATTCAAGAAGAGTTAGAATATCATTCAGGGTACACTTCAGAATATCACTGACAACTAGAGTGGCACAAATACAGTTCAGTACAGTAGCTGGAAATGGGTTTAGGGATGAATAACACAAATTTCATCAATAAATTTGGAATTTGTCTACTCTTAGAAATTGATGAGGATAAAGAAACCAGGAGTATGAGTCTATTATGGGAATATATGAGACATCAGTGTGACATACATAGCCTCAAAAATATATATGAAAGCTTAAGATGTAGCATCTCCAGTACAGAAAGGAAAGTATTAGTGCTAATGTGTGAAATCTTGTCTGCAATATTTTGTTCTATTCTGGATGGTTATGTTTAATGAAGATGAATTCAGATTTGAAGAGGTGCAGAGCAGGAGAATTAAAATGAATGGGTAATGGAAAACTTTACTTAGAGGAGAGAGATTAGAAGAGCATAGTTCATTTAGTTTAGAATACAGTTTAGTAAAAATAAAAAAAGGGACATGCTTGCTTGCTGTCTGTAAGTAAATCAATTAACATGGGATGTGAAAAATATTGGCACAATGGAAAAGTGTATAAACTAAATGTGGCTAAGTTTGGTCTGGAAGTTAAAGGAGGTCTGGAACACACAATATTTAATTTTTGTCTGGAGTTTGATCTGGTTTAGGAAGTAGTTTCCTACAGTAAAAATGAAAAGCGTCTGGGCCGTAAGATCCCATCCCTTTGTTCCTGTGGGAAGACATTAGACATGAAATCCTGAGGGACACCTAGTTTGGAGCTGGGCTTCAAGATAAAGTCTGGAGAGACAGGGACTGCTCTTGGGGCTTAAAAGGGCTATCGCTATGAGGTGCTGGTGAGGCTAAGTAATAGAAGCAGGTGCATGGATAGAGGCAACAACACATAAGAGAAATGGCTTGGATGAGGAATGAAGAAGAGGAGAAGGTGGAGGGCCAGAGCCTGGAAGTCTAGAGAAAGACTGAGATGAGACTGAGGAGACTGGTTGTATGCAGAGGATGTGGGTAAGCAGCCTGAAGAAAGAAAAGGGCTGTAAACGAGGAACCAGAGGTGGGAAAGAAACAGGGAGCAAGACAGACATAACGGACTAGGGCCAGCATAGACCAGTTCTCCTCAGAGCCCAGAAAGGAACTAGCAGTTCCTGAGTCCTGCTGTTCCACTGTTGACACAAAATGCCTGTGAAACCTCATGTTGCTTCATGCTGTACTGCAGGTCTACATCTAATACAACTTATCACCCTTAATCCCAGAGAGACGGCTGGGAGTCCTCATTATCCTTTCCCAACTGGTGAACCCAATAACTGCCACTACAATGCTCACAATTAAAAACATCTATCTGAGTGATACTAAAAACCAACAAAAAACTAACAACAGGAGACTCTCATTAGAAAGTAACACTAGAAACCCTGTAGTGGCATACTGAATAGTTGTTTTAGTCACTCTGAAGTCAAGATGTTCTGAAAAAGTTCTAGAGGTTGGGGAAAATCTGATCTAAAAAAATAACTCTCAGTGAATTTTGGTCCAGTTAAAGAACTGTGGAACGTATCATTTTGTTTTTAACTTAATAGTAATTATATTAGTTCAGGATAAGATTTTTCCTTCAAAACTAAGAGAGTTGGGCATTCTGGTCCTATTTAGTTTTCAAAGCAAAAACACCACTAAAAGGATCTAGGTTTTATTTGCAATATTTAATGTTTAGATTTCCTTAGCACTACACTGTGCCCTTAGTTTGGGACTCCTAAAATAAATTTAATTAAAAACTGTGCCGTTTTCATAGGGTAGTTAAGTTCTATAGGTGATCCAAAATGGATGAAGACTGGGAAAGAATAAGGCTAGCCGCAGTTTAGTTCAGGATTGTGTTCAGAAAACACAAACCTACTGCAACATAAACTGAGATTAAAATATAAAAACCAAGTAATTGGAGGGATAAAAAGATGCTGTAAAAATTCTGAACATTTGGCTCTTACTGCATTTTTATTCACCGCTTTAAAAAACATTTGAGACATGTAAGGAGGTTTATTTTTTTCCACAGGGAAGGCAATATCAGCGGGTTAGTAAATCTTTCTAAATTCCAGCATGACTATAAATAGCCACAAGAGAATTACTGAATATCTCCAGCAAAATGATGACAGTTTATCATACGTCAGCATCTACCTTCCTTATATCTATTGTCTTGTAAAGAAACACAGAGATTTTAGCCAGGTAAAAAATGACAAATTACTTGATGGGCATTTGTCCTTCATCCAGCAAGGCAATTTGTGCTGGTAACAGGCAAAAAGGAAATAACATTTTTAAGATCTAAAGAAACTATAACACTTGTGCTCAAGCAGACCAGGTTCTGATATTAAGAATAAACTTTATGTATTAATTCTCCTTTGAAGTTATTTAATCCTTTTTATAATCTGACTAGGACTTGACATCTTGCATAGAGGGTGTATCTTAAAATAATTTTATTTTAGTTCTACTTCTATTGTTGCACTGTTGCCTACCATTTTAGTAATCTCCACATACTTCTATGAGACAGTTTTAATTTTTTCTAAATGATTACCTGGAGCAGATCGGGAATATCTAGTTGCTATAGGTATCCATACTGCCTTTTTGTGTCTAGAGAAACCTTACGGATGTCCCCATTTTACAGGAAAAAGGCTTTACCTGTTATCTTTTTTCTTCAAACTTATCTTCATTTTGGAGAGAGACACTATTTTGATACTGCTTGATCCAGAGGGCACACCGTACTCTTGTGTTTCTCCTGGACACCCACTCTCATGCAGTCTTGCCGGAAAGCTTTTTCAGCCTCTGATTAAAGCGAAGTAAAACTCAAAGGATCAAAGGGCAAATCAAAACCGTTGCTGCTTTGATGCACACTAAAGGGAGACGCACAACAGACGTCTGTCGTGAGGCTTAGCACAGAAAGGAATAAAGTGTGATCGTGCGGTACTGAAGGATAACAGACTACCACAGGGTGACCAGGGTACTGCTTATTATTAAAGGTTGTTACCAAAGGTGGGATATCAGTGAGTACAAGCGATATCCTAAAGAGTAGCACAAACGTAACTTGAGGCAAAATCCTGCAGATACATAAACGAACTTATTAAATCAGGCCTTAAATATGGGGGGAGGGAAAGGGTTAAGAAACCACAGAGACATCTGATCTTTTTCTTTTCTTTTGGAATTTATCTTTCATGCTTCATCTCAAGATTAAGTGTAGGAAATAAAGGTGCAACTGCCTGGCAAGGAGACATGCACATACGAGCTCTTGTCCAGGGGATGCAGGTAGTAATAGTAATGATATACGGGGAGGGGTATTGCAACCTTGCTCTGTGGGTTTGCAAACGAAATATAAAACCCCTGGGAAACTTAGACTTGCACTTTGCTTGCTAGCCCGTATCTTCATTAGTGTGTCCTATGCTAAGCAGCTAGAATCTATTTAGTTGCTTTCAGCCTGAAAGCTGAATATGAATTTGAGTACGATTTTTGCAAGTAGCTTTCCCTGCCCTGCGTATTTATACCTGCGTACTAAATCCATATTGCGTGGCAATGCTCTGTAATGCAGGATTGCTTGGGTCCTTCCCTGTCCTTATTTTGCATTTTCATAGCTACAGTATTCAGAGGTTTAAGATCAAGACATTATAAGTTGTGTCATTGACATCATCAAGAGGCAAGATCAGTCCCTAAAATTTCTTATTCCTGGCACTGGGTTGTGCTGTTTTAAACCATATCTTCCTCTACACCTAGATGATTAAAAAAAAGGTACCCCCTGTGTGTTTAGGTCATGAGATTCAGCACAAGTAGTTACAGACAGTGCCAAAGGCACAGAAAATAGGATGGGAAGAGCATCTAGGGAATTGACTTCTGCTCTCTTGTCTGTGGCTCTGGTGCTTAATGATTTGCTGCAGCCAGGATTGCTATTTTCCCTGTTTCCTGTTCTGCAGTAGAATTCAGGGCAAAATAGCATCATGCCGGGACCATCCCCAGGTGTGGTGCAGGACATCTGATCACTGCTTTCTGGAAGGGGTGGTGTGCCCTCTTCCTTGGTACAATCTGTTGTTCCGTTGCACAAACTCCTAGTTATTCAATATAACAAAAACTATAACAAAAGTCATTAAAAAATTGCTATGCATACAATGACTTGTTAACATAAAGATTTATATTCTCACAAGGTCATTATTGGCAAAAGCTTCAATTCTGGCAATGTTTGTTTCTTGATTCAAAAAAATCTGATGTTCAGCTCAACAGGTGCCAGTTTCTACTTGGTATTTACATACATCCATTGGTGAAATCCGATGCTTCCGAAGAGAAAACATTATAAAGACAACAGCAATGATAATGTTTTGTGTTATCATTCCTACTGAATACTTTTTCAACAGTGAAGGCTTTACAAAGCCTTTTGAAAAATTAATCGCTACTTCTATTCTGTGCATAGATAGGATGAGTTTGGGAAAATTAAACCGTATGAGTGTCCCACTATTTAAAGAATGGTTGTTGAAGAGTATGGGATAGAATAGGTAGTCATGTCAAGGGAATACCCTTATCGCTACTGCTGTCTTTTTAATCACGTGTGGTATGGAAATACAATTAACCATTGTGGAGTTTTGCTTATTTTTGTCAGAATTACTCTGTTTTCCAAGAAAACAGTAAACATGAAGACCATACTTGGATTCAAAATATAAATTTCAGTGCAAAGGAGAGCGTTTGAGGGTGGCAATATTGAATGTGTATTTTTACTTCAGTTTCTTTTTAATGTTGTCATTATCTTGCTTTTTATATTGATCTGTATTTGTTTATGTTAGTTAACTTGAACCTAGCTTCTTAGTATTATATCAGGGAAAAATATGCAACTTTAATAGCCTTGGAAATCTTGGGGCCTGTGTTATGTTGGAGATTAGATTACAACTTTAGAAGAGATGGCTTGGCTTTTCTATGGGAATAAACAGGGTTGTGTTAAACAAAACAGAGATCACATGCATCTGGCTGTTTAGCAGAGTGATGTTGTTCAGGCAAAAGCTTTCAATAACTCAGTCTCCCTCAGTGCTTCTAATTCATATGAACGAACTGGTTAGTGCATGCCATGAGCCATAAAAAGCTGGATGCAATAAGATTAATATACCTATAGAAAGTAAGCTTTACCAACATGTTTTATATATAAATTTCAGAGAGAGGCACATACATTCACTCTGCAACATACACCACCAGACACCCACCAGAGTGGGACAGACTCTCAACATGCCTATCATTTTACAATGGCATCAGCGGCTGTTTTTTAGCAGTTGAGGATCTGTTCATTGTTCATCCAACACACCTTGCCAGGTTTGAGTGGAGGAAGCAATAGTAATTCGGGAAGTTAGTGACAGAAATGGAGGGACTCTCCCCTTCCTCCTTCAATATTCAGTGAATCTCCTCTTGAAAAGTCCTGAAAAGAAGTAGAACAAGGGGAGACAGGCATGCTCACAGGCATGCACATCTTACAGAACCCAACTTCATCTGCAAGGGCTGGATCTTAAACATCTGCCTCAACATATGCCTCCAGGGTGTGAAAGCCTTTACAACATGTAGCTTGCCCCATGGCCAGCTAAAAAACATACTTAAGTGAAAAAAAAAAATCTCATTTCCATCTATGCCTTCTGAGAAAGGAATGCACAAAGGAATTTCTGCTGTTCAAGGTTTTTTTCCATCCTAAGCACAAAACAGACTGCAGAGATTTTAAAATATGAGTCTCTGTAAGAGATCACACCTTTTTTTCTATGTAGCCGGTAAGTTTTGTCTGATGCTATGCTTACAAACTAAATTACTGAGATTCATGCAAGTTACTTAGTAACTTGGAGAGATTAAGGAATTAATTAATTAATTAATATAAATGGAGTGGTAGCATAGGTTGATAAATTCACCTCAACACTTCAACTCTATTTATTTCTTGTTAGAAAGAATGCTTTTGAGAAAATGACAAGAGAAGCCAGTGCTGGATTTGGATTAGACAACTTCTGCTGAAGACGCCTGCGCTTTTGAGAAGGTCGTGATTCTCTAAGGTGGAAGAGTCTATAACAAAAAGATCCAGAATGAGACAAATGGTACCAGTGTAGCTGCAGCACCATAAAGTACTTTCCAGTTCCAACTGTCCACTGTAAATAGTAGTCTTGTGTGTTAACATAGTACAGTTAACATGTTCAATTAATTACTTGATAAACCAAGTTGCCACATCTCCATGGGAATGCATGGGGAATGTGTTATGGTCTGAGCAGAGCCTGAAGACTTTCTTCCAGCTGTTGCTTCCAAGAAGGTAATAATCCATGTCCAATGAATTCAAGAAGAATGACACTCATTTATTTCTTTCAATCACCAATTTTGCCATGATTTTAATATACTGTGTACTCCAGGCAAGAGCCTAAAAACTTCTACCTTGGTTCAATGGGAGTTTAGCAAAGGGCTTGTTAAGACTGTTGGGGGTCTACATGGTTTTGGATCAGAGTCTAGTTTTGTGCTGAGTCACAGGTGACTGTGGATGTCCAATTCTGTCTCACATGTTTAGGTTTTACTCACTTGCTTTAATTTATGCAAAAATTGAAAAAAGCAGCAGACAGCACAAGCATGCTGACATACCCTGGTTGTCTCAGCACAAACTCTGGAACGATGCTTTTAACCACAAGAAGCTATTTTTCTATGACTGCTTTTCTTTTTACAAAAGGACATACAATACTGTTCAGGAGGACAATGTGCTGCAGTTTATTACTGGAGTGGAAATAACACTGGATGTTCAACAGTTAATTTAGCTTGCTACCAGTTAGGAGTAATTCAAGGTTCTTGACTTTTTTTTTTTGGTAATTGATGTATCATCAACAAAGTGTTTGGGAAAAATGATGGCCATCCCCACTAGGGAAAATATGTAAATGACAGATGTTATTTAGCTACATCATCTCTTACCTAGACAGGACAAGCTGTTAGGCGAAAGGCGTGTCATGCTGAGATGCTGAGGCTTTGCCCTGTGCCGGGTGCAGGGGTCAGGTCTGAGCTCTGGGTAGCAGTGCCATACGAACAGCAGCCATAATATACTCTTCCTTTTGGCATTAGGATTTTAGGTCTAGAATGTGAAAAATTCTAGTTATTTTCCCAGTCTAATCCTTGAACAGAGCATCAGCAAGGCTTTTAAAAATACCAGTAAACTTAAGCCAATGGGGAGCAGAGCTAAAAAAATCCCATTCCTTATTTATAGCTTCGTATGTCTTACTGAATAAAGTAAAAGACACTTGAAGTATCAGCAATCACATTTAATATTGCTGAAATACAGAGTCAACACACCGACAACATACCTTCAAAGTAAACCTTAATAAGTATAGAAGTTTCAGGGTAAACATCAGAGTAGGGCTGAGCTTTGCTTCACTCTGAAAAGCCATCTATCTAATGGCTGTGTCTCTGAATCAGATATTTTAATCCTCTTAGAAGACTTAAAATGATCCACTCTGAGACTTACTCTGCCATTTCTATATTTAACTAGTGGCAAAACTTTAACAGGAAATCCACACTGTTCACAAAATTCTGATCATGCAGTCTCTTAATGAGAGAAATTTGTCCATTTTACTGGGAACCAAGGAAATAAGAGTTTTAAAGTTTAGGTTAAGACCTTTGAAGATGGGTAATGGATTTCTTTACCTTGCTTTGAAAAATCTGAGTGATTGGATATATAGGTAAGAACATAAAATATAAAACTGCATGGACTTCTCAGTCAGATATCTCCATGCTTGACAGAGCAGGCTCCTACTTTTATAAGCTTTTTAATTTCGCTGGTATTAACATGGAAGTCACAAATGCAGTGACCAATATAGAATAATTACTATGGCAGCCAATTCCACGATCACCTCACTTTGCCCCAGAGCCAAGTGATAATAACTAGACACAGGCACGCTACCTTACTCAGACTAATGGGCTTTACTCAAGTACCTGTGCACCCTTCGTCATGTCCACGTTGCTTGTGAACACTTACATGTGCATTTTTTTGCCAGAATAAATACATGGCAAATAGGACAGATTCAACCTGCAATGCACAGCCAACCTTGCAACTAAAATATTACTTCAGTCACTGGTATAACAGAGCAACGATTTTTCTAGTAGCATTTTCTTGGTTATACTCTCACTGTACAGTCTTTACTACCACTTAAAATAGCAGTGTGTGCCAGACTCCTGACCTATCAACCAGGACAGCGGTGCTTTGATTTTGCACCATTGATACACTAACGTCATACTGTTATTTTTAAACACTTGGAACGGACCATGCCACCCAATCTGGTTTTAGCAGATCTTGCCTAGGTGATTTCTTTTCTTCTGCTGCTCCACTGGAGCAGTTCGTGCTGCTTTTTCCTGTTTCTATCACAGCACTAGTATTTGAAATACAATCAGAAAAACATGTGGTTTTGTTTAAAAATGGAGTTGAGTTTAGATATTTTTAAGTATGGTCATTAACAATTATTAAAAATGGCAGATATCTTTACTGGTATAAAACAAATAAGGTCAAAAAAGTTTAAAAGAGAACAATTTTTCCCCTCTTTGAGAGAGTACCAGCTTGACAATGGAAACAGTACAGCATTCAAAGAAAAAGATGTAACCTTTTTTATGTTCCTTACTGAAGTCTGAAGATGCTGCAGAGATTTTACATCTCAGTCTTTGAAAATAAAGTACATGATCGTTCAAATACAGACAAACATAGTTTGAATGATATACCCAGACAATTTCTTACCATTGATTCACCACCAGATCTCGTTAGGCTAACTTGTAATGACTTTATCAGCAGAACCATACTACACAGCCCCCCTTTCTCTTCAACTAAAGAAAGAAGTCAAATAACCCCAACACCTAGAACTAGTGTATGAGTGATGGGGCTAAGGCTATGCTTATTTAGCAAGCCTGACTTCAGCCCCATCTCTGTGACGAGCAGCACGCTCAGCTCGGTTTCCAAAAGTGGCACTGAGTCATGTCTGAACCTGTGGATGAAGATGATAGTGATGACAGTGCTCCTGGAAACATTTCTAACTTCCCACTCAATGAACAAAGTTCATTGTTTTGTTTGGCGTGTACTGAGTGAGGTTACATTGAACCTCAGGGGAAAGAGGCTCTGGGAGGCTGACATTTTCAGCAAAAATGTGTGGTTTTCTTCCCATCTCAAAGAAAGGTTTTGAAGCTTTCACCCATACATCCTGCGTGCAGCTCTTCCTTCTGGCCTAAGGTGACAGAATTACTCTCTTGCTTATGCAGTAAGAGGTTAGTACTCCTGCTGAGAGAGCTGCCTTCATTTTGCACCGATCTGTGCCCCTGTTGGGGTCTGTGAAAGGCAAAAAGTCCAAAAAACCCCTTTCTTCCCTTGGCCTTTACCTACTCGCCCCATTTGCAATGATGGGGGGGTCACATCATGGTAAATAGCAGGTGTTCAGGGACCACACGCTGCGCCTTGCAAGAGGTGAAGATGGGGTATCTGCATGCGATGGGGCAGATAGGCATCTCAGGAGGGGGCGAGGTGAGCTGCAGGGAGAGACCTTGTTACCCTCCCTCACAACCTCCTATAGTCCTCTAAAAATCACCCCTTCCAAACATCCCAGGAGTCTCATGAAATGGGTAGCAGATTTCATTACAAGTAGCCTTGGACCACAGCAGTGGTTGATCCTTTTCCACTCTCTTGGTGAGGACGGAAAGTCATATGCCGTGGCTATTTCTACAGCAGCAGTAGTTCCTTTTCTCCCGTCTTCTTGTATTTCTGGTGATGCTTCTGCCTGCGGGGTTTGAGGATGGCTCTTCCTAATGCAGCAGTCTCAGCAGCAGCAGCAGTTCCAGTTCCACGCTTTAAGGTGTTCATGCCAGCAGTGTCATGGAGCTGCTTGGCTCCGTATGGACCACAGTTTGCAAATCACCATTGTAGATTTTAATACTGCATTTGTGCCACTTGCAAACATGGGACTTGTAAATGAATCACTGGAGCACAGTAAAACATCCAGAGACTGGGCAAATCTAGGCAGGAATGGCAACAACAAAAAATCACATACTCTGTCATTGTACAGTCGCTACAGTTTTTCTGCCATGGTACAATACTCCTCAAATAGATAAACTTACTTTAAAAATGTTTACCTTTTTGTATAGACAAACAAGCTACAGCCCTTATAGATTTTTCTTGGAACAGAGCTTCCCAATAACAAGTTTGGAATATGATCCTCTCACACCAGCTCTACCTCAACTATGACTGACTCAATTGTGAATCTTAAAGGGTCAAGTCTTCTTTTAGACATCTTTTTAATGAAATAATTTAATTGGATTGAATTGAATTGAATTGAATTGAATGCAAAAAGCTGTATTATTGAGGTTTAGGTCATGTATGGCTCTAATATGCCAGTAATTTCAGCATCCATTGATGCCTTGACAGTGAATATCCAGATAAACAACTCCGCTTGCTGAGACACTGAATGAAATACTCAGGGGTATGTCCCCTTTCTCTAAAGTAGGGATCTTCTCACACTTGGTCAGGTATTTAGTGCTGATGGAGGAATTGCACAGAAGAATTAATGTGAACAGACTTATATGGCAGCAATAACTCGGGTTCCTGAAGTAAGCATTGATGCTTAATGTTCCACATGAACTGCAGAAATGTAGGTTACTCCAGATAGAATACTGTCAAATGTTCTCCACCATGTACAGGAGAACACTGGATGACAGAATTCCCACTCAGCAAAGCAAAAGGGGTAGAGGACATTGTACTTAGCCTCCCTTTAGAAAATATGACATGGGTATAAAGTCTCTCAGTGCTTGTGCTTTACCCACAGGGCTTAATTAAAGCTGATGAAGGTTAATAACTAGGAATAGGTAAATCTCAAAGTTTACAACATCTAGATTTTATCTGAATGAACACCTTTTTAGTTCAGAGGCCAATTATTCTGCTTGCCTAAATTGAGATTAATTGGGTGACCTGCTCCAAGGGCTTATGACCTAGCAACCCTTCTGCCCAGCTTTGAAAAGGAATGTCTTCCAGGATGCATCATGAAATTCTTAACTGCAATCTGCTGCTTTGTAGTTCTCAGGGGAAGGTTTTCACAGCATTGCTCTGTCTGGTGAAAGACTTTTCTCACACACCTAGCAGATTTAAAGCATTATATTTAGAAGGCAAGGGCTACTGTGTCCTACTGCACCAGAACGAAGAAATGGACTGTCCTCTTTCCCTGTGAAGACCTTTGCCTTTGAGCATTTTCACAAGTGATTTCTAATCAAATGGGTTTTAGTAAACCTGTTTAAATTCATTGCTTCTCTTGCATATATAATGCAGAATGCCAGAAAGCAATTGGTGTCAGTAGCCTCTGTCCTGGGCACTTAGTACTTTCATCCATAAAGCACTTCACAAACATTAGCTAATCCTCGTAACGTTCTTATAAAGTCCTGTAGGTAAAGCATTAGAGCTAGGTAAATAACTCGCTAGCAACAGCTTCAAGAATTAAACCCCATGCGTGTTAACTATTGCCAACCTGCTGTGATGGGTTTTTTCCCCTCCAGTCCCCAGCTGTCCACTGCGCTGTTTGCAGAACATATGGGAGTGGGGGCTCTGCTGCTCTTCCTTAGGAGACATGGCACTATTTGATCCCTTGACCACATATGGAAATTTTCTCCAGCAAATGTGGATACCGCCAGCGGATCTTGTTCAAATTCTTTGGCAAATCTTCTGCATCATCTCAAGCATGCAGTTTTGCGGGTCAGTTGAAGAGCTGCGTGCTGTTCAGTGAGGGATTTCCTCTTTCCCCCTCCCATTGGCCACCCTGCTCATGGCCATGCATTCCCACCACTTGTCATGGGCTGGCTCTGGTGATCACCAGACCTGTCCGTGAGCCACCACGGACCTCCCTGAGAGCAGAAAGCAAAAGCCGTAACAACCCTGGCTAGCTCTCTGCTGTGTTAGTGTGTTAAATTGCCTCATGGAAAAGAGTGAGGAGTGCCAGGGCCGGCACAAGGGAGAACAGGCAACCTGGGCAGTCAGGAGAGAGGCCAGGGAGTGAGAAGGCAGGGCCAGCGGCGGGCAGGAAGACGATGGCCCGTCTGACTGTGCCTCCCAGCCAGTCCTCCTGTGTGGCAACGGGAACAAGCGATGCTTTTGTGTCGCTTCCTTTACACTGAGGGGGTTAAGTGGTCTTAGTGTTGAAGGGAACCACAGAGAAAGTGGGAAATAAAGTGAGAACAAAAAAGGCAAAGGTTTATTACAATATTTGACTGACAGGCCTCTTACTTCCTTTGTTAGAAGCAGGAAATCGCGTGTTGTACTTGTTTATTTATTTAAGGAAACATTGACATCTGCTGTTTTCCCATGATCAATCAATGCCCTCAAGCCTTTGCATTGCACCATCGCTGGTAGTCCTCAGACAGAAAATTAATGAATGCAAGACAGATGGGACAGTCCAGAGCCGAAGAAAGAAGAAAGTAGTGAAGTGGATAATTTCCTAATGACTCCTCATCGTGTTGTGAAAATGATTGAAAATCCACAATGTACTTATGCATAATGTGAGGCCAAATAACTATCATCTATTGCTCTCTTTAGGTTTTTGCATGAAATTTTATTTACTTTTCTAGCTTATCAGCATAAATGCATGCAGAAAATAATTTTGTAAATCCTACAGCCATTGCATGACAGAAAAATACTCAGTTAATTATATATTACTGCAAATACGTTGCTCTGGATTGATTGCCTTGTTTTGGAAAGCACTTGTATATGAAATATTTGACGAACAATAACAATAGGAAGCAGGCAAACCAAAACCCAAGAGAAGAAATAAATCTGAAGGAAATAGAGTGCAGCAAATAAAGTACAGAAAAATAAAAGAGCTTTTGTCTCCAGGAAAAAATGGTGAATCTTGTTAGCCAGTTGACTCATAGTCAGATCAGATTGTTAGGGGTTTTATGATTTGATACAGTAAGTTGCTTAAACATGTCCCTCTGCATATGAGTGATCCCACTGGGACTATATTTAAGTTAAGCATGTATTTAAATTGCTTGCTGAACCAGGGCCTTCTGAAAGATACGGTACATAAGTACTGACTAACACTTCTTGATGTGATGCTAGAACAGCCACACGCTCTGTGCCAGATGCAATTCTTAAAATTGCCGCATCTGGTCACATATATATATGTTCTGGGTTTTGTCTGCATTAGCAACATCTGCAAGTTTCGCTCCTTTTAGCTGGGAGTGAATCCAGTACTCTATTTTGGGAATTACTTTGCTGCCAAAACACCCCTAGCAAACTACCTCCATTCATAACAGGAGAGTTCATATTCTGTTCTTCTAAACTTTTTCTTAATTATAAAGAGCTTAAAACTCTTTGAATGGTACTATTAAGTCATTGAATCTCACTCTTTTTTAGCTAATTACTAACATTATTTCTATTTTGGGGGGGTATATTTTCATCTTTGGAACTCAATCAGATTTTCTCCTATAAAGCCAAGTTTCATCATTATTCTGTGCTAAAGGCTGAATTTTCAAGCATGCCAATACAGCTGGCATGACATTGGCCTTCCTAATTCAAGGACACAAAGGATTACCCTAAACCATAAGCAGAAAAGATCCACATTTGTTCTATTAATCAAGGTTTTTCTTTTTTGTCAGACGTGATTGGTACTTGCCTCACAGCTACGTCTCTGAGCAACTCAGTGTTTCCTGGAAGCCCTTTGGTCAGTAAGAGCTGAGCATCGAACCATGCAGTTTGTCACCTGCCACACTATTTACAGAGCTAATGGGTGGGAAGAAAATGATGTAGTGTAGTAACTGTTGATAATTCACCCAGTAGTGACCACTGACATACAAGATATCACCAGGACAACTTTAGCAGAATCCCATCATTTCAGTTCATAAGCAGTAACAGGCTCTCTTTCTCTCAGCTCTTGCTTCCTCCACAGATTTTTCTCCACCTATTAAAAAAAAGAAGAAATAAAAATAAATCAAAACAAAGTTTTGGAAACCAGAATGCACTGTGTACCCTATAAAACATATGAAATTGTAACGGTTGGTGTGGCAGGAATTATGGGGATCCTGGCTTCAGAAATAGAAAGAAACAACGGAGCAAGTAGTTCCTTGGGCAGAGGAAGCAAAAAGCCTGGCTTTCAACGTATCTCTCTCTTAGTCTCTTTCTCTCTCTCAACTGCTTGAGTCTCTGATTGCCTAAGGAGAAGACGACTGTGATTTTATTTGTCATTTTCACAGTGGGGAACTAACGGCCCTTTAGCTTGCTGCTTGTTTTCACCAAACTCACAGAATCTTTGTCAAACGTGATGGAAATTCAGCAATGGATTAGAAAGCAGGAGACCAGCTTGTAACTACACGTGCAGAATGAGTGGTGAAACAAGCCTCAGTTCAGCAGATCAAGCTAAAATCCTCCCACTTAGTGAGATGTCTCTGAGATTTTACTCTAGGGATGGAGGCAGTCAGGTCTGTCACAGAGAAAAACTCCAAAATCAAAAACAAACAGAAAATGTCAACTCAGGCAGTGCTTTAGTGTCGGAGTGGGAGGCGAACCCAATCCTCTGGTAGCAGAGGATGGTTCCGTGCTACACTTTAGTTCATGAACTGAGTATTATGGGTGTGAAAATCAGGTGGTGGGAACACACATGCCACCTCACAGTGCTGGCAAGAGCGTTTGTGCCATGTAGTGGGTGAGCACGGCTGAACGTGGCTGAGGGCAGCAGGCTCTGTCCTCCAGGGCTGTCCATGGGGGCTGTCAGGGTAGAGTACGGGTGCTGGACCGTGCAAGACCACAGCCCCTTATGTTCACACAAGACTTGGCCGACCTCATCCTCATTTTCTGACAGTCTTACTTAGTTTAATAATGAATTTTAGACAGGGCTTGAATGAAAGATGCTATATAATATCCTGCGAAGTCCTGAGTGACTCCACTGAAGGTTTCATGATGTCTTTGATGAGAGATCCCTGGCTACGTAAAAATCTTTCTTGATTAGTGAAGTCCGCCGCTGTTGGGATGATTTGGGTGGATTTATTTCCTCTTTTAAATTCAAATTACCTCCAAATAAGTTTTCAAGGAACTGCCTATAGATTAAAGGATAGGAGGAATGTGACACAGAATATTTCAGTCGAAGATTTTCCTCAGAAATCTAATCACCTGGGATTCTAGTTCTGCTAAATGAATTATCTGAACAGACCCAGAACTTTTAGCTGCAGTATGTATCTGACCTGTTCTAATGTCTATCTATATGTATAGACAGATATATAGAGATATAGATCTAATATCTACCTATCTGTATCTAACCCCAAGACGTTACCGAACGCAGTCGACAGCCCACAGAAGGCAGTGCTCAACAGGGACACCCTGTGCCTCACGAGGAGCATCTGAGATCTTGGAAATCAGATCTTTTGCTCCCTTGTACCGCACCGCCCGCCCAGCCTTCCTCCCACAGCAGCCAGGAGGCATTTTCTCATGGGCGCTCGGGGACCAGGAGAGGCTCGGCAGGACTTGGCAGGTCTCACGGCTGGCTAGTGTGGCTGGCTGCCCACCAGCAGCCCTCGGCCCCCCGCTCCCAGGCGCTTGCCGGGGCAGCCGGACTGCTGCAGGTGTAAAAGGGAGGGCTCTGCTGCAGCTGAAGGGATGCCTGAAAACAAGAAAGATCCTCGGCAGATGTAAGAAAAGCGTGGTGGCAGAGTAGCGGGGGACATACACATGGACCACAGAGAGGCGAAGAAGTGAAAGGAGGGAGACGGGCAGCTTGAGATCTCAGAGGGAGAAGATCAGGCAGAGGAACAGCAGAGGAGGTCTACAAGCACCCGAAAAGGAGAAAGCAGGTTTAAAGATTGTCTCACTTCTTCAGGGACCTGCATATGCAAGTCTCAGACTCATTTTGATTTTACATCTTTTGGAAAGTCAGAGCTGTGAATAAATTGCTATACGACTCCCTTCTAACTTCCTGATTTATTTTCCTGAGAGGTTTAAAAAGAGGCATCTCTTTCAGCACTTTGATGTGAAATTGAATAATTTGAGAATAAGGGAGGGCTGCATTTTAAAATACATTATAACAGAAAGGAGGTAGTAAATAATAAACACATCCATAGGTTAGGGATGCCTTATGTAATAGAAATATTGAGTACATTTTTGTCTAGGTTCAAAAAGAGTGAACTTTTTTCTATCATAAAATTCTCTTCCGCCAGTTTAAACACGTTTTATGAACTGACTTTAGGGCTCTATGTAAATCTGCTCAGGATTCTGAGAAAGGAGAGGGTTATTAATCTGGAAAAAGTGTCTTTGCTTAGAGCCAACTTTAGAATCTGTTTAAAATAGGAATTTTTAACAAGTGAATAGTATTCCCTCAGTTGCCCTTAGATTAGCTTCCTTTCATGGGTACTGGGCAGAGTCAGTACAATTTCACTCCTGGAAAAAAGTTTTTACATCCCTGAACAGATATTAAACATGATCAGCATAACATCAGTGAATTTGATAAAATTCAACCCACACAGTTTGTTCCTCCAGAGCTGATAGAGCTTTTGCTAGCCCTTATATCCCAAACTAATAAAAAAGAAAGACTGAATGAACTCCCACGACTGAAGCAAATAAAGCCAAATTCCAGACAATTTTAACAAAAATAATAATGTTTCAGTCATTAGTGAACACTGCAATTCTGCTGAAATGAAATGCTCTCAGTGAGCCAAGCACAAGGCATGTTTAGTTCAATATTATTGCCAAATCTTTACTGGCTATGGACAACCCTTCAAATGTTTGCATCTTACTAGTCTACTCCAACCTGATATAGGGATACTGTTACTTACATTATATTGCAAAAGTACTCACTTTTAGGGGGAGCTGCCTGTGTCAGGATAGAATTTTCCTTTACAAAAATAAAGCAGCTGTCATGAATCTGAATACATGTTATACTGATTCAGTTATTTTAAATTTGAGCCTATGGAACTACTGATTTCTTTTATATTATGGCACGATGATGGAACACCTCTCCGATGAAGAAAGGCCGAGAGAGTTGGGGTTGTTCAGCCTGGAGAAGAGAAGGCTCCGGGGACACCTTATTGCAGCCTGCCAGTGCTTAAAGGGGGCTTGTAAGAAAGATGGGGACAGACTTTTTAGCAGGGTCTGTTGCAATAGGACAAGGGGTAACGGTTTTACACTAAAAGAAGGTAGATTTCGACTAGATAGAAGGAAGAAATTTTTGACAATGAGAGTGGTGAAACCCTGGCACAGGTTGCCCAGAGAGGTGGTAGCTGCCCCATCCCTGGAAACCTCCAAGGTCAGGTTGGACGGGGCTCTGAGCAACCTGATCTAGTTGCAGATGTCCCTGCTCATTGCAGGGGGGTTGGACTGGATGGCCTTTAAAGATCCCTTCGAACCCAAACTATTCTATGATTCTGTGATTCTATGTTTTTAAACATTTGATTGTTTAATTTACATAGTAGAATTGAAATAAACTAGCTTGATATTATTTAAGTTGAAACGTCTTTTTCATGGTATAATCTGTATAGAGCAGGCAAATAAATGGCCTTTAGCTGTTCCTTGGATCCCTGCCATTTAAGCCCACTAGTTTCCCATTCCTGACAGTTACGCTGGTAGTTGATATGATGTTGGCTGTTGCATAATATTGCGTCTTCCCTTCAGTTTTCCCCCACGCTAAAGCTAAAGGGTATGCAAGGCAGAAGCGCACCAGGACATAGTTCATCTCCTTGCTTTCTTCCAGCAGCTTCCCCAGAGCCACCCTGATCACAGAAGGCATCATGGAGTGGGAAGGCACCCAGCCTTCCTATTAACATCAGATCTGTGAAATCCTGTGCAGTCTGACAGACTGGTTTATGCTATGTATTTTCAGCACTGGGCTTGCACTTAAGCCCAGTAACCCCTTCGCATGAGGTGTGTGAGGCATGTGCAAGCTGTTTGGGTCTGATTCTGTATGATGCCCAGGTCCTTTTTCTCGTCTTGATCTCATGCTTTTCCATGCTCTTGTAGAGCTCTCATCCTTCATACCTCATGCTGAAGCAGAGAAACTGCCATGGTTATCATATGTTCAGCCGTCAACCTCACTTTTCTGGCTCTTCCATGTAGCCACCTTATACCCATATTCAAACCTTTACACTGCTTTCCTCTCCCAATGTATCAGTGTCTTGTGCTATTCTAAGCATTCTTGTGCTATTTCATTCAGGTATCCCTTTCGGTTCCGATTCCACAATGGTGGCAGCTGAGACATTTATGTGTTTACTGTGTTTTAACATTTAAAGAACACATCTTTCTTGGTGTTGCATCAACTTCACAAAGAACTGTAAAATCTAATTGCTGCTGCTATACAACCCCCTGTTCCTTTATCAGACCTTTACAAAGGCTATGGCTAACATACATCCTTACTGTCAAATATATATGGATACGGATAGTAACAGTGTTGTTTTGTCTAAGTGTTATATTGCAGAAAAACTAATTTCAGGGTGGTGCTGCATCTATTAGGTTTAGTATTTCCCTTTATACTAAAATCCATAAACAGGCTATCATTAAATTGTTGAAGATTTGCATAGACAGGAATTAGTTTTTTTCACTTTGTTCACAGTTGTAGAACGTCCCTTTGTGAAGGCTAGGTCAGGTGCATCCCCTTGGAGGGTAAAGCAGATGGTTCCTGTCTATCTAGCAGCTGGGCATATGTGGGTGGAAAAACATTGCAAGACAGCTGAGCGTGGCACATACATAGAAGAGTTACAGCATGGAGCTGGGAGCCTGCAGCTCAGGAGGAATGGACAGGCAGACTTCGGAGTCTGGTGGAAAGAGCTTCCTAGGGATCAGGGGGGATTAGTCAAGTTTGTGACAAGCTTAAAAAATCACGGAGTTGACCTGAAACCAAGCCTGTAACCGAGGAAGCCATGTTTAGGAACGCCTTTTATTTCTATTCTGCTTGAACTGGTCATTTTGAGTCTTTTCTATTAGATTTTTGGGGTTTGGTTCAAGCTCTAATAAAACATTGCTTTTTGAGTTTCAAAGTCTTTTGGTCTTCTTTGGGGATCTCATTATAATGAAAAGGTCTAGGCAGTTCCATTGCAAAACCTTTGCTGACTTTGCCTTCTGTCACACCTAGGTAGTTAGGAGACACTAAATATCTCCTTTATATGCTTCAAACTGCTGATCCTAATGAGTTACTTCAGTGCAACAGAAGACAGAAATTGGTGAAATTCAGTATTTGTACCATTTTCACAACTTAATTATACTACCTTACAAGGCCTATGTGGACTGGGCTCTATTCAAAAATCTGCAACAAGCACTAATTAAAGCAGTACTGCTTTTGGACTATCATCTGGTCTCTTTGGGATTTGGAAGTTTCTGCAGCTCGTACCTCAGGAGGAGTCTTAGATCAATAGCATATGTTCTTATCTAGATCAGTAGCCCTTTGGGGCTGGTAGTAACAAGCCTTCACTGTCTTCTTCCCTAGTAACTGTGTAGGTAAACCCGATCCAGCTAGACTTTGCCCAGCTGTGGCTCCTTATGCCTTCAGACTGCAAGTTTGCCACTGATTTGGTGTTTGCTCCTTGTCCTGGAATCCTGCAGTGTTGATTTAATCTCCTGGTATTCGGGTGCTGGCCACCCCTTTGGCTTGCTTTCAGGTTTCATGTAGCTCCAGACATTGGTATTTGGTGCTGATGGTCCAGCCACCACTGACTCCTTCTTGTCATGCAGACTGCTGTCTCTGCAATGGTGTCAGGATCTTGGCATGTCACTCTGAGCTACACACTTCACAGGCTAGTGGGTGACAGCTAGATTTAAATTAAAAAAACCCAAAACAAAACATGGTAGAAGTCTATGTTTTGTTGTACATTACAGTGAAACTTCCCCATCCGGTCCATCATTAGGATATTTATGAAACATGTAAAGAGTATTTTCAAAATAACATTCCTTTCATTATGCACAAGGTTTCCTTCCCCCTTTGAGGCCCAACCCTAATGTGTAGTTGCTGATTTACTGAGACATCAGTTTCTCAGACTGAGAAGCCATCCTTTATGGGTTGACTACTTTCTAACTTGCTAGTGAAAAAAGAAGTGACAAGCCCTGAAATAATTAAACTGGCATTTGGTGCTCAAGCTCTCAGCGAATAGAAAGAAAGGCGATCCACACAGACTTTGTAAACATCTGGTAAAGAAAGAAATGCAATGATACAAAAGTGGGAAATGATAACAGCAATGATAATATCCAGGTGGCTCATCTAAAAATGATATGTTTGCAGTCTGCTTTTATGTGAAGCAACCCTTAACTGGAGGAAAAATAACCCAAGCTAAGGAGTCTGAGGAGTGAAAGCAGCAAATGTGCTATGACTGAAAACAAAACCAAACTGATCAAGTAAGTTCACCTGCAGAATAAAAAGCTGTAATTGGTGTTTAATGCATCCTGCACTCTGAGATTGATGCTGGTTCAGATAAATGGAGGAAGGAATAGACTTCTGGCTGAAAGATGCTTGGAACACAAAGGGATGGGCTAAAAAATTATAGATAGGTAGGTAGATACATACAGACATGCATAGCTACATACGTACACGTATACATGCATACATACAGGCACCCATCAATATAAATACATCTGGCTATATTTCTTTATGAGACTCTGCTGTAGTGATGTGTCAGTGGTGTCTACTGTGTCAATAAAGTCTTGCTGAGATACATGTGCACTGAGAACCGTTACAAAACGCACTGTGTGCTGAGCTTGGAAGGGTCCATATCTTTGGTTTGGAATATGAATACTTTGTGAGTTTTTCTTTATTATGCAAAAACCTATGGAGAACTGTGCCGGTTCAGACCAAAGTGCTAGTCCAGAATTCTGTCCCAGTAGTGGCCATAAGTTGACTCCTAGGGAAAAGAACAGGGCAAGCGCATGTTATTTACCCTCATACTCTGCCAGCGTCCAACTATTTGCAGCTCTGAAGATTTCCTGAGCTTGGTAACCTTCAGTGGAGTTTTATTCCAAATACTTGTTCAGCCTTCCCTGTACCCATGTAAAATTCTTGCCATCCAACATATCTTTTGGGAAGGAGTCTGAGGACTCTGCTGCATTCCGTGTGAAAAACTACCTCCTCCTCTGGTTTGTTTGCATCGAGCCCCTATCAGCTTTGTTTCATGACCCCAGTTCCATCAGTTATGTACAATACTATTACCAACTTTTATATATATATATATATATATATACATTTAGTTACAGTAGTGTTATCTTTCTTTAAAAAGCCTGAATTGAGTGAAATTCCCAGGAGGGGTGGGGAGATTGCTCCTGTGTGGTGGGGAACTGAGCCTGTTTCTGGGGCCAAAATGTTTGGGCTCACTGCATATGTCAGAAAGGTTGGTGCAAGTACGAGCTGGGAGCCTGCGGGCTCGTTCAGGCAGCAAGCAGACAAGTCCTCCTGAAAAACATCCTGAGGACTAGGAGTTTCTAGGCAGATTTTGCTGCAACTCAGAGAGTCACTGAATTGTCATTGTAAGTAGGTTTGAGGAAATGACTCACCTGCAAGGACACAGTGGGAAGGAGGAGTTATTTATGAACCTTTTAATTTAATTGTTGGTATTTATCCTCCAGCTGGCATAGTGACTTCGGATTTTCTCTCTTCAAAAAAGTTAAGGATCTTAGTTAATACTACAGTAAAAGCTGCCTTCTCTGACTTTAAAGCCTTTTGTCTCAGAGGATGGGAGAGTGCATTGGAGACGAAACCCTGGCCAGATCCACCCTAAAGCTGCGGTCAATGTCTATTTGCTCACTAACACCTATTAGCTGCACTGTATCCTGATTTTCCGAAAATTGCCCGGTGTTCCCCACAAGGAGATCCCCGACGTCTGTTGCTTATAGCTTTTTCTTATGCCACCTCTGTGAAAATCTGCTCATATTAACCAAGTTATAAGCATTTAAAAAGGGCCGGTGATATGCTCAGTGAATACTAGGATTTTTCCAAAGGCTTTGTTTGTATGGAGTGTGCTCCCTTTTGAGATTGAGCATAAATTCCCTGCACTTGCATTTCTCTGTTAGTGAATCTGAGTGGCTGATTAAAATTAGAAGCATTATTTTTTTCTGGCTTCTTTGTGTCCCCCTTTTCTTTCATAAAATAACGTAACATTTTCATGATTTGTAGGGCCCAGCAGGCATTTTGTGTCTAGAGTCAAAGCGATCCTTCTTTTCTGCGATCTAGCAATTACTGTAAATGTCACTGATGACATGTTAAGGTGACACAAATATTTGAAGTGAAAAGTAGTGATTAGGTGGTGCCAGCCCAACTTGAAAAGTTTTACTGTTCAGTTGGGCTGGCACCCAGCCAACCACTTACCCTTCAGTAAGCCAGGCTGTTTCCAGAGAAGCTTGCCTCCCAAATGCAGTCCCCACACTTAATCTAGAGGAATGTGAAAAGCCAGCCAAAACGTATGTGAATTTAAAAGCAGAAACTTTGCAAAAGATGTAATGGTCACAGTGGATGAGTATTCAATAAAAGGTTCCTGAAAAATTCTGCGACTAAAAAACCCCAATGTGATGCTTGGTTGCATAATGGGGAAATAGGTGGGGAGTCAGCGCTGCTCCTGTGTCATGGGAATACGAATTGAGAAGCGGTTCACAACTGTTCCAGCACTAACAGATCTAAACCCATCTGATACCAACTAATTTATTTTTTTGTTTTATTTAGATGAGTAGTAGCAAAGTGATACTTTATATATCTTTTCTTTTTTGTACATCTCTATACATTTTCCTTCGCTACCAAGCTTACTAAAACTGGAGAAAGCTTTCTTCCCTTATTGGGCTGCTTGCTGAAACCATGGCTACTCTTTTCCTTTTTTTCAATTGAATCTCCATGTTTGCCACCTTCTTGGCTACCTGTTCTATAAAATAAACTGCAGTTGGTATTCAGTATCTTACATGTATTCAGCCCTAGAATTTTTGAAACCATTCCAAACTTTCTGTTTGTAAGACTGTGTCTTACCTTTATGCCCCATTCAAATCCACCCACTCTGGGAATAATTTCTGCAATGTATCATTGTTATATCCTTCCTTATGTCTACGTTTTTTCTTCAAACCTTCCACTCAAACTTGTATCACACTCACTTGTGAGGTCTCCTGAGTGTTGAAGCTTCCAGGCAGTATTCCAGTCAGTGGATGTGACTTTGTTTTGAGCAATTTCTACAAATAACTAATCTATTTCCTTACATATGTGTACTTTTTTTTCTCTTTAGGTACCGTCAGTGAGGCTGTGCTCTTATGGCTTTATTTCTTTGCAGAAAAAGCAACCCTGCCAAAGGCAGGTTAGTGCTCAGTTTTGTGCTTATCTCTGTCCTCTTCACATTCTTTGTTCCAGTCTGGAAAACACTGTTGCCTCTTGCAGGTTCACTTTTATTTTGCTTCTGCATGTTCCTGGGTTTTGTTTTATTTTGCTTTGGCACTGTGGCACCGAGGAGGAGAAAAAAGAGAAATCAAAACTTGTAATCTGATCTGAGTACGTTCTGCAGGCTGGCAAATTTCAGTTGCTTATTCTGTTATCTTTAAGCCTGTTTTCAAAAGTATTTTTTATCACTGTTTCATGTCTCTGAGGCCCATTACAATCTGATCTTACATTAGAGATTGTACAAACCCTTCAAACAGCATGTCAGGCTTGCCGGACTGAAGTCTGCTATAAATGCTTCAAAAATCTCTCCCTTTTTGATTTCATGTATGAAGCCAATTATCTTGCAAACAAGTCATTCTTTCTAGGATTGGAGTATTTTCTATATCTGTGTCATGGCTTGTTCTCTTTTGCTAAATTTTATGCTGGTGAGTGAAATGTGTGCCCTGGTTCCTGCAAATATAATTCGTTTGGCCCCAATACATTAAGATCAATATAGACCTTCATCTCTCTATGCCTTTCCATAGTTTCACCTCCTTTCAGAAGAAAACAAATTCTTGCCTGAATGACTTCCAATGACTGTTGTATCTGTGTGCTGTGGTTTAACCTGTCAGGTAGCTAAAACAACCACACAGCCGTTTGCTCACTGCCCCCCCCGACCTGCAGTGGGATGGGGGAGAGAATCGGAAAAAAAGGTAGAACTCATGCGTTGAGAAAAAGACAGTTTAATAGGACAGAAAAAAGAAGAGAATAATAATAATGATAATAATAATGATGAAAGAATATACAAGACAAGAAATGCACAGCACAATTGCTCACCACCCGCTGACTGATGCCCAGTTAGTTCCCAAGCCGCGGTGCCTCCCCAGCCAACTCCCCCAGTTTATATACTGAGCATGACGTCATATGGTATGGGTCATACGCCTCTTGGCCAGCCTGGGTCAGCTGTCCCAGCTGTGCCCCCCCCGATCCCCGTGCACCCCCAACCTCCTCACAGGCAGGGCAGCATGAGAAGCCAGACAGTCCCTGACTGCTTAGCCACAACCCAAACCATCAGCACGTTACCAACATTATTTTCATCCCAAATCCAAAACACAGCACTGTACCTGCTACCAGGAGGAAAATCAGCTCTATCCCAGCTGAAACCGGGACACTGGCAAATTTTAGATGCATTAGGATGTCAGTGTGCTGTTGTATTTTGTCATTTGACACCTTTTGTCTTGTTGCGTCACGCTTCTCCTCCTCCATTGAGAATGCTAGCTAATAATGATTTGTGGCAATTTATAAACAGTTAATGTCAGACTATGCAACTAATATTAGCTGAGGCTGGACCTGGGGCTGGAGCCTGGGCTGCAGCTGCTTCATGCGTGGATTGGTGTGCAGCTCACAAATTGGCTTTGGAGAGGGTGGACCACTTTGGCAAAAAGTCACTGACATCCCAACCCACACACCTTAGTGGACTCGAGAGCACAGGCACCGATGACTGCACTAGTCCACTGTCCCATAGTCTGGTAAGAGCTGCTCAAGATCTGTGATTAGCTCGGTGTGAGGAATGGAGATCGAGAGCCTCACCTTATCCAGTGAACCCCATCATATTCCTCTTTCAGCCACATTTAAAATTTGACTTTTTTTTCAGCAAGCGAATAGAGGATTAGGCAGAGTCAGGAGACACTCCTCCTTAAAAATAAAAAAAAAAGGAGTCAAATGAAAGTTGTTTTTTTTTTTTTTTCCTGAACAGATATTAACTATTATCTGCATAACCATCATCAGCACAAAGGTTTTGATGAGACTCAGCCCACACAGTTTGTTCCTCCAGAGCAGACTGAGTTTTCTGCCAGCCATTCTGTATTCATTACACCCCAACCTAATAAAAAAGACTGAATGAACTCTCATGATTGATGCAAATAAAGCCAAATGCTGCTACAAAAGAAATAAGATTTCAGTCATTATCAGTCACTGTTATTCTGCTGAGAAGGAATATTCTCAGCAAACCTCATGCAAAATATACCTGAGCCACAACTTTTCCCTCTTTTTTTTTTTTTTATAATTGGTGAGGAGGGGTACAATGTTGGAACCTTTTAAAGCATCCTTCAGGAACTCTGTCCACACTGCCATGTAACACAAATTATTTTGTAGTATGTACTGCTCACTGCCAGTGGCAGTATAGCCAGTTCCTTCATCTCCATGGGTGGCTTATTCGTATTTTCTTTATAAATTGTAACATAAAAACCTAGGCATTTTAGCTGGCTCTGTACAGGTCAGCTCATGTTCAAGCAGGGTTCATATTACTCGTAGAAACTGGAGAATATGCTTGTGTGATTTGAGCAAAAAAAGGGTAAGGTAACTTCGGAAGCCAGAAGCCTCTAATTCAATTCCAAAGCATGTTGTCAACTGTTTTACACTGGCCTGTAGGTTTAATGTTGGGCTGGAAGGATTCGACCGGAGGGAGGCTAATATCTGCTAACACTGTTACTAACTTATTGCTTTACTCATGGGTTATTTCACTTTGTATTTTATTATCAGTGGAGCAGAGAGCACTGCCTATTATTAAAATTGGTGGATGTTGCCCTTGAAACTCCCCTCAGTTTCTTATAACTTTGTCAAGCTTTTACCTACTAATGTTTAAAAATTTCCTGCTGATAAGGTTCCTGCCTCTGGCTGCTTTTGTAGGGCTTATTTAGGTATTTATTTTCTATACATTCCAGCTGTTTTGAAGAGTAATGCCTGAGAAACTGTTTCACTTAAGTTGAAAAACAAAATGATACTTGTCAGTCTTTTTCTTTATGCATCAGTAATTTTCATTTCTTTTCCTCATTAGCTGAAGCAATGTCAAGAAGTTTGGTGGGGAGAGACTGGGAGGTCTAGTATTATGTATTATGACATAATTGTATGCCATAATGTATTGCCTCCCTGTATTATGACAGGGAGGTGCATCTTGTATTTGTACAAGAAGTAAGTTAAGTTGTTTAAAAGTGGTGGTTTAAATATGCTAACAGGTAAAATTCCCTGAACCTCCTATCTATGCTGAGCACCATCCAGTGTGACGCTGTACAACGTCTGTCGGCAAAATACAGCTGCCAGCAGCAGCGCATCCACTTCATTTGGCTAACTAACTGGTCTATGAGTAACAAGATGGTTCCAGAGCTCTCCATGCCGTTACGCTGGACCTCAGAAGAAAAAGCTGCTTCATCTGAAAGCAAGGGAAGAAGAAACTGAGCCTGTGGAGAGAAGGGGAGTTTGTCAAGGAGCTCCTTAAGGAAGAGAAGGAGGGGAGGAGGCTGGCAAGCAACAGAAAAAAAAAAGATATCATGAGTGGGGTGGGAACAAAGACTGGGAATAAGGACCAACATAGCTGGATGAAGAAGGTCAGGGAGGCTGGAAAATAAATACAGTGAGGTCTTAGGATGCAGTGAGGAAAATGGAAATTGATGAGCAAAGAAGCAGGAAAAAATCAGCCCAGACTGCCCAACTTTAAAAACACAATGATATGTGTGTGGTAAAGTGCCTTGTGATATTTGCAAGACCTAGGCTTTCCAGTTTGTAGGAAATTCTGAAATCCCATGACTGGGGCTGCAGGGAATGTTCTGAAAAGGCAAAGGAAACCAAAGAATTGAAAAAAAAAATCAGTTTTCAGACTGGAAAAAAAGTGAAGTTAGGTGACAGGTTTCTCACTCATAATGTTCAAAAAGTTGAATGTAGTTTTTACATTTATCCCTCTAAACATTGTTACACCATAAAATAAAATGCATTCAAACCAAGAGATTTTGAATTACAGGTGTAACTGTATTATTCTAAAACTATGATAATCGAACATTTTGTAGTTAAGGGGAAAAAAAAGCAAATTCAAAACATTCAAGACAGTACATTCCTTAAAATTATTTGCTTTCAATACATCACCAATTTACAAGACAAAAATTTTCATATGGGAAAGCAGCAACTAGTTTTAGGTTCAGTTTTCATTTTCCTGGTGGTGTGCAATTTCTTATGAACGAGGCTTCCTTTTCTGTAGGATACCAGCCACAGAGTTTGGGAGACATGCAGGATTTGGAAGATGCGCAGTTAATGAAAAAAGGCATTGCAGAAAGAAAACACAGAAAAAGGCATGGCAGAAAGAAAATCATATAAAACAGGTATTTCACAGGTGGTCTTTTTATTGTGTTTTCTTAATTTTCTGGATATCTGATTCGATGCCTCAGGGTGTCATTTGCAGAAATAATGATAACTTTCAAATGCTGTTGAAATCAGTGGAAACTGTCTTTTGATACATTAGCTGCTCTATACAGTAAATCTTAAAAAAAAGTAGGTCCAAGGTATTTCAAACACAGCAACCAGAATTAGTGAGGTTTTTTTACTTTAATCTCTCTGTGTTCGGATTTCCCATCTGTAAAACAGCGATACTGATAAAGTGATGCTAAGGGGTGGCAAATGTTGTATCTCTTATTGCTGGAGTGCTGAACCGTACAACTTCAGCTTTTTTCTTTCAATGCAAGTTTTCTTTTCTGGACTGAGTATGAAAGAGTAATTGCTTGCTTCCTATGATCATAATTCCGTGGGAGAAAGTCATGTGAACAATCTCAAGTCTCTCACAGAGGAGACTTGGAAAATATTTTTAAACTACTGAACTCAAGTCACTTAATCTTTCCTGCTTACTGCAGTGTATTGAATTTTTGAGACCAAACAGTATAGACTTCAGCTAGCTTTGTGGTCTCGGCTGTTTATAGAGCATTTATCTAAAAAAAAAAGTCATGCAATATAGATGCTTCTTAAATTTACCATAAAATGAATAAATTTACAGGAATATTAAGAATAGATATGTGGATCTATTGCGTAATGGTTAATCATTCTCCAGGAGTGAATAACATTTATGGCCTTTATTCTCCAATTAAGAGTACACATGCATAAAGACAAAATTGCCAGAGTTCTGTGAAAAAAATATTTGACTTAAATATGAAATGAGAACCTTTCAGATGTCTAACAGTCGGAAATTAGAATCTACTCTCTGAGAAAATGTAAACCTGGAATAGGAGAAAACATTTCAGCATTGTATTTCCCCCCACATAAAAGCTTCTGTGGGCTGATAAAAAAATAAATTATACCAAACGCTGTTGCCACCATTTTTCTTCTTACTCTATCTGTGTAATGCATTAAAACTATCAATAATGACTCTGAAATTGTAAGAAGCAAGTCTAATTTGTGTTTATCAGGCCTCTCAGTTGCACAAATTGCTGTGAGAGACAGCTTAAAACTTTTCCAATCACAGTCCACGTTTCCTACAGTAAGCAATGAAGCCGGAGGCTTGACTGCTTCCGACCTAGCTCCCAGCCCTTATCTTTTTCTTCTGCTGGATCTTTGTGGCTGCCTTTTAAAAATGTCTTTTGGGTTTGTGTCAGCACTCCTGGTACCATGTAAAGATCGGTAACGACCCGGAGCAGCCGTGCTGCCCAGGGCAGCCGTAAGGGCCCCTCCTTCGGCTCCCACCAGCGAGGAGGGGCCGGCGCGGCAGCAGCGCTTCGCCCGAGCAGCGTTCGCCGCTCCCGGCGCGTCGGAGCGCGGCCGCGGTGCTGCTCGACGGTCTCCTCGTCGTCCCCGGGGCCGCCTGGCCGGGCGGCGCAGCCGCAGAGCTGCGCGGGTGGCTTAGCGCGTTCTCCGGTGACGCAGCCATCTGTCCGGTGACGCAGCCATCCCGATCCACCAAGCGGGAGGACGACATCCGTCTGTAGCGCGTACGTACCGCTCCCCTGGTGAAAGTGCACCGGAGCGCCCGTATCTGCTCCCGCGTTGCTAAGACGCTTTTCAAGGAATGCCATTTGTTACTGTTGTTTGTTTATTTATCATGCGGTTTTGACAAGAATCTGGAGATGCAAACTCATCTGGCAAGAGGACTGTGTAAGCAGTCCAAGTAAAAACAGAGTGTGCAGGCAGAAAATGCACAAAGTGATTAAATGACTGGGGTACGGTGCCAAAATAAGTCAGGGTCTGGGACAGAATCAAGGTTTTCCAACAGCCATCACTTTTATTTGCCACCTCACCACTCCACCGCTTGCCAATTTCAGAAGGTTTGGACTTCTCTGTGCTTTCTTACGTGAAACTACAGCGGAGTAAAACAAAGACAGCTGAATAAATGTGTCTGTGAACAAAAAGAAGCTTGTTAGGGCTGGCCGCGACTTTGGTACAATACCTATTGCAATTGCTGCCCGGGGAGAATGTGTTTGCGGAGTGTGGTAGCAACAGATTCTGCAAGACGAAGCACCGCACGTTTGACTGCTACGGCTGGCAGTTTTTCTGTCCAGTAAGCACTGGCAGAGAACACAGGGTGCTTCTCCGACAGCCAGACTTGAGACATTTTGCTCCTCCTCCAAGGGGGTTCTGTGTTTCTCCATGAGCTGCTGTTCCTGTTAAAATTTTCTTCCATTAGGACACAGCCTGTACTCAGTAAAAGCAAAACACAGTGTGAGTCCCATCTGAAAGACAGACACTCTGTTTCAATTCATGCTATGACCCACTGAGAGCATCCTAGCAGTGCCAGGGAGGTATGAACAGATTTATGTGTTTCAGGTACATTCTGAGGTCCATTCACACGTGCAGCAGAACATAAAGCAACCTCAGGGCAAATGAGAATTAGGGCCATTACCTCTACCCGTGGCAGTGCCTTTGTGACTCATTTTTCATCTCTCGCTTCTTTGTGGAGAGCCTTCAAGTGCCTCAGTGATTCTGGAAAAAAATGGGGGATGCCCTGCCAAGAAAAGAGGGCTGTGTAGCCATCTCCGTGAACAAAGAGAAGTGGTTAAGACCACGTCATTCTTCCTTTGCCCACATACTTCGGTTTGGCTGATGTAATTTCTTTACAAAGGCAACTGGCAACTGAAGGGTTCTCTGTTGGTGGAACTGGGCTGGAGCTGATCACTAAGATGCATCTTTATTATATTTAAAAGGAAAACTAAGAAGTGAGTGAAGCAGAGATAGGTGGGGGAGAAACAGAGGATCCGCAAATTGCCTCCTCCTCTGGCAATTTACACCGACAGGCACAGTAGCTGCTTCAGACCTCGGAGCTTGGTCTCTCATTGGCTTTGCACAGGAGCTGCAAAGGCAGAAAACAGAGAAGGGAGGATACCCCACAACAGCAGCGGGATGGAGGTCAGTCGGTCCTAAGCAGGAGCCAAGTGCCGTTCTGTGAGCTGAGCTTGCCCTGGGCTCGGATGCATGTTCCCAACACACCAGGCTCTCATTCATCCACCCATTCCCCCTGCAACCGGGCCGTGCTGTAGGTGTGTCGGGGATCCCTTTCCGAAGAGCTGCTTGTTTAAAATCCGTGGTGGAGCTTGCTGCTTGTAAGCAGACAAGTATTTTTGAGCAGTCCGCCATTGTAGTTTAGGTTCTCCAGCTTGTGGAACATGAACTGAAGATTCAGTCTCAGTGAGGGCCCCAAAAAATTGAGCTGATCTCCTTTCTTATGACCTAGCTGGTTTTCTGTGATGTTGTTAATAGAATTTCAGGGGCTGATTAGACTTCAGTGGGTATATTCCAACTAGGACAATGTTTTCTAAACTGCCTATATATATGAAAAATGAAAAGATCATTGCATAGTTTTTTAGCCTCTTCTGATTTTTCTTGTCTGTTCCTTTACCCCATCAAATTTCTATTTCTGCCACTGTTCTTCTGCCTCTTTCCATCATTTTGACACTGCTAGCTACAGAAAAGAATTGAGCAGGATGCTTATCTCCCAACTAACGGCATCACAGAGCTCTTCTAGTCAATTCTACTCTTTTACAAATGCACTTCACTGAAAACAATACAGGAAAAAGAAGTGTACAGGTGCATGTTTTCTGATTCCATATCAGAAAAAAAAAGCACATTTGCATGGTATATGATTGCTGACGAATACCTTCAGAGGAGAATACACCTGAACACGAAAATTAATGATGTGGGAAAGCATCAGTATAATTCCTTCCAGTTTCCTATGGAACCCCTCTATATCATACCGTCTTTCTCTGTCCGCTTCTCTACATTAATGCAGTTAATAATCCCGATCTCACATTTATCTTTTGTGGAAGAGAGCAGCGATCTCAAGGCCATACCTGCACAGAGGCGCAGCTGATTCATTAGCAGGGTTTAGCCAGAGTACCTCCCCCTGAAAGCTTTGCCTGCAGCACTACAACAGGAATTACTCTGTCCTCTGACAGTAGGTGATTTTCTCGGAGCTCTTCTCATTGGAGCTCCTGTGCCCGGCAAGGAAAAATTAAATATTCACCTTACAAAGGGGCTGAGGCCTCGCTCTGTTGTTTTGTAATGTGGATCAGGGAAAGCTGAATGCCATTACCCACACCAGTAAATGCTTTATTTAGTTTAATGCTAAGTGGAACAGTGTAGCTGTCAGAGTTAAAACAGCATTTGTTGTGGTCTAGATATTTTAGATATGTCACATGAAAGGGGGCTGTCCTGCTAGGGAAGATGACAAATGCTCCGTGGTTTGCTACTATGTGGTATATGGCTAGCAGTTGCCTAGAGGTGGACTCAGATCCCTTTAGAATGAGGAATGAATTTAACCCGGCTCTCCTACATCCAAATTTTCTAGCTGTAGAGCTGTTTTCCAAAAGTGGAGGGCTGCCTCACATCCCCTCTCATTTTGTACAGAGCCCAGCTGACCAGGCGAGATCAGCAAGGCAGCACCTGGTTTGCAGACTACAGCCTCTCAGGGCATCATCAATGGAGTTTTGGGACATTTGCTGATGAGAAACTGAGCATCTCTGGGCTTCAGGTGTCTTCAGGGTGAGTTGGCAACATAAACAGGGTGTGTGGAGCTTCAGTTATGGCTGTAGGTGCTCCTTAGGCAATTCGTCAGACCCTTGTGTAGATTAAACAGCGCCTAGACCTAGAGAGGCTTGCCCATTGGTGACACCAGCAAGGTTTAGGACATGCAACTACCTTTGCACATTCGGGCCGTAGCCCCAAGGGTGGGTTATGTCTTGCCAAGGTTGTGGGCAGTCATCACATCAGGGCAGGTTGACCCTGCGTGCCTCACGGCTCACACCCTCTGCCCTTGGGGCCTCTCTGGTCAGGGAGGCTCGAAACTAGGAATCAAACACTGACGCTGTGCAGTGCTATCACTTAAGTTTCAGACTTTCAAAGTTACGGTCATTGTAATTCAGATGTATTTAATTAAGTGCCCGCATCCATGCTCCCAGTCAGCCAAAACCAGCCAAGGTGGTGGATGCTGGTGGTGAATAACATAACTCCGGGCACAGTGGGGATTTTAACCTCCTATTGATCCCGCAGATGAAGGCCTCTGGCTTGGCTGTACAATGCATAACACGCCACAACAATGACGGCTTTCTTCTCCTGGTAATGATGTGCAATACTTCTAGCTATTTAAATTCATAACTGTATTTTCAGCTTTGTCAGGTGCATCCTATGCTTCAAGGACGCATCCTGACATTTTACATTTTTCAGGGAAGCTGCTCATCAGGCATGTTGGTCCCAGCTCAGGCAATCCGTGACAGAGAAAAGTGATTCACCAAGCTAACCAGGATTGCAGAAAAGAAAGTGAAGGCAACGCCCTGACCCAAAAGGCTGCTCATGGATGGGAAGAGGGATTAGGCAAGAGCTCGCTGTTTGCACAACCCAATGCTGCATGCACTTTGTGGCACATGGGGAGGAACAGGTGAGCTGGGTAGCCATATCTTTATCTATGTCAAAATAGACTTCAAACAAATCCCACACTTGTGAAAGTGGGCTCGACTTCCACTGATCTTAATAACAGCTACACAGATCATCAAAAGAGCAGAATTTGGCCCCATGAAAGGCAAGAAATAACCCGTTTATTGGTCTCATTGTGAGGTATTAGCAGTTTAAAATTACAGTCATTGTGCGGCACAAAGAACATTCTGAACAATCCATTCCCTTATGGATGTGATTTAAAATTAATTCATTCTTCTGCCTCACTCCATTATTGCCAGCAAACCAGTGATGTGGAATTACTTACTTCTAAGCCATATGGTCTTCTGAGGACAGATACCTCCTTAGCTTACTCTAATTAATACATTTCGTGTATCAGAAGTTCACTCTGATTTTTAATTTTATGTTAACTAAACTGAACAAAAGGAAAAGTCGATTTTGCAATTAGAGGGTAGGGATGCTTTATGTTGTTTTTCTCATTTCCTGTTTACTTTAAAATCAAAGGAGCTTGCATCCCGACATGTCAGTGCTTCCTAGCAAAGCATTAGAGTATGTTGGAGAAGAGATCAAATGGTGTTAAAACCCTATTTTTAATTTTCATGCTTCTACCTAAAAATGTAATTCTTTAAAAGGATTTCTTGTGGCCGAGTCAATTCTGCACATGGCTGTGTGAAGAGCAAGGATTCAGACCTTGCTGACTCATTTAGCAGAGACTTCTTGATTTTCTTAACAGCTCAGGTTTTTGTTTTGTTTCTTTCCCTGCTGTTTTGCTTCCTGCTGTCAAGAATACAGAACATGTAGTCCACTATGCTTCATCTAACCTATACCCAGCTGAATAAAATAGAGGCAGACATAGTAAGAGGGGCAAAATTGTACCTTAGCAAGTTCATTCATAACATTTTCAAAGACCAAATTCAGTGTCCTGAGTTGAGGAACATTTTAAAATTATTTCCTGCGAAGTTTTTTTTTTACTGTGAAAAATAATACATTTAAGTGATACTTGGGTGGAATTTGGTATTATAATAATGGCCCAGCAGAACATCCTGTTAAAATATCAGTGGATCAGGATGTGTAAACTAGATCAAATAGGCCCCACATGAATTCACACATTCCCCTTCAAATGTATTTTTGCCACCTTTCCACTACTTTATATCTCATTAATCGAGTACTGTTTCCATCTTCTTTTTTCTTTATCTATGTAATTGCCCTCTATGGGAGTATATAGTTTCACAGAAGACCTTTCCCTGCCACTGGGCAGTAGTGACAGCCCATTTTGAAGGTTATGCCAACAATTAGAAGGGGAAAATGAGAAGTCCTGTTGGAACTGCAAATGGACTGCTAGTCTGGATTCCCTCCACCCCTCTTCATGCCTTTAAAAGAAAATTGGTTTGATGTTTGTTGGTATCAGCTAGTTCTATAAAAGAATGTAAACTGGAAGGAAAAACCTTTCCATGTAAAACCTGTTGACCTTCACTACTAGTGAAAACTAAGGCTCCTAAAAGGGCATGAGAAGTATGCAGAGGTTTGAGTGTGCAGACGGACATTTCAGACCTCTCCACAGTCCCACACCAATACTTACTTATTTAATTTTTTTTTTTATTTTTTTTTTTAAGGCAATCACTAGTTCTGCATACATGCAGAAAGCCTTGAATCTGTGACCCAAGTGAAGACAAGGAGAGGTTGCTTACTGGTCACTTTGTCCAAGCTTGGCAATCGCACTGAAGAGCATTAAGAGCACCCACTCAGTCTGTTAGTGCAAGTCATGCATGCAACTCATAGCATTCTTGTCAGAAGCAGTGGCTGCTGATATCACTCCTCCTTAGTCCTCAACAGCTGTTCTGGTTAATCCTGGAACCAAAAAATTCTCTCTTACTTCCGAACATGGATGCCCACAGAGGGAGTTAAAGGAACAGAAATAATGCAAGCTAAATTTCCATTGTACCTGGTAATGGCGTAACCTCCCGACATAGACATGTCCCTATAAGACATCCTCTTCTTTTCCTGCCAGCCTTGTGCAAAGATTTTACACCCCATGCCTTTTGGCTATCGTCTCTGCCTCTAATAATTCATACTCCCGCGAGGCCTAAGAGAATACTGATGAACTCAGTATTAAGAAAGAAAACTGTGATATCAGAACCTGCAGGGAAAGAAATCATATAGCTTAATGTATGTTTGGATGCCCCAAATGACTGCAATTTGGTCATTCTGTTAAGCTGCACACAGGTGCATATTTATATTTGTTAACATAATTCCCTTAGCTGTTTATAGTTAGTGTTCCACATTTTCTTAAAGAACAATTTATTTCTAGCCTTGAGGTAGGCTCATGAAATAGGTGACAGCTTCCTCTATATCTGCAGCACACTTAGATCATAATCCTGGTTTTAGGAAGCATCTATACCAACCTCAGTATGTTCATAATGATGAAATAATTATGCTCGTATTAAAATTCATCCTTTACCAGTAACAAGATGCAGAAATCTTGAATGCTCCCTAGGCTAAGGTTCACAATCTGTTTAAATTGGCCTTTCATGGCACAAGTAAACAGCTTTAATTATCTGGGCAAATAATCAAAGTATTCTTGGATCTGGGGGTGAGGTTATATTAATCATATCCTACCTCTAGAGAAGGTACAATTCTATCAAGCACTTCATGAAAAGACAGGAGTGCTTATGCCATAATAACACTCATTAGCCTTCACAGATTATGAAAATATTATGGGTGTCATAATGTCAATTCTGTGAAGCTGTAGCTTCCTAATAACAAATTACTGAGGGTCAGTTCGTATCAATCAGCAAAAAGTACTGAATATATATATGTACCACCTGCATTTATCACGAACGAGCTGCCACTGAATAAGGTGCCTACCATATATACATCTGTGATGCACGTAACGTGCCAGAGGCTGGTAGAGCCCCAGTGTAACCGGTAAAGTAGCTTTGGACTTAGTCCGAGTCATCTGAAAAAGAGAGAGGGCATTGCACCACTGAGATTAATAGTTGAGACCAAAACCTGTTTCTCAGTTCTCTCCCTTCCCCAGTAAATCTGCCTCAGAACTCATTTGCACAATATTTAAGCAGAGGAAATGGCATTGGTCAACAGGTACTATACCAAACCTGAGATTTATTGGGGACTACATTTATGTTTTTGCCTTGTCACAGGCTTCCAAATCTCTTATGCAGTGCTGTATTTATTACATTACAGGTCCGCTATACCTTTCCAGTTACTTCTATTACGTGAACTCAGAGGAGAAATAAGGCAGAAATAAATATACTGTCACTTTTCCAGATGAATTGCTCAAAATGCTGAACTTGCCACCTGAAATTTATGGCAGTAGGAACTAAATTACATAATAATATAAATTTGGCAATATGGCTTTTTTAACTTCATATATTATAATATACCGCCATGACAACATTCCCGTGGAGTGATAACAATGACCATGTCGTTATATTACCTGTAACAAATTTGAAAGGAAATTAAGTGAAATGTAACTTCAGTGTGTTTGAATTAAGTTGATGACTTATTAGAAGGTGCCTTTGTGAGTGATCATAAATGGCTGGGTGAAACCTCTGTTCTCCACCCCATTTTTTCTTGACTTCTTCCATGGAGAGGCTGGGGGACGGAGATCCTTATTTCTTTTACATGAGCTATTCAAAGGACTTGTACTCTTTGTTAGAGACAGCTTTTCAAAGTATTTCAGAGCTTATCTGAATACCTGAGAGAGAGCTGCTCTTTCACAAGTGCTTCAATCTCATTGCTTTCAACTGTGGTGGCAGACTACATGTGCAGACGGGAACAAGCATGGAGCTAGGAGGGTGTTGACCAGCCCCAAGGATGCACAGCTTCGCTCTGCCAAGCTCTGTAGCCTAGATTTTCAAATGCATTTGCCACCCAGTAACAACTGCTTCTGGAAAACTCTCGTGGTTAATTTACAGCTGGTTTCTTTTACATACCCGATCTGACTGCGGGCACTGAACGCTTACGAAAACCTAGCAGAAATAGTAGATTGTAGTAATTTAGCCTACATCCCTAGGGGAGCCGAAACAACTGATGACTACATCTACAGCACTCAAAGGGAGTGGTCTCCAAAGGGGTGAGGAGCACAGCCCCCTCCACGCCAGGCCGCCCATGTAAATGGCACCGCCTGTGGGGTACGTGTCCGCTGTGTGTAACAGGGGCACGTACAGCCCGTGATTCGAGTCAGACCGATGGGTCGGGTGCGTTGCTGGTCTGTGTGGCTGTTCTTGAGCTACTTTCAGCTTGATGGACAGTCAAACCCATGGAAGAAGAGCACCCAGGCACCTTTGAACATCTGTGTTTTAGGCACGGGGGAGTGGGAAGGAAAAAGCCCAAAGAGTGTCTGGGAGACACATTCCCTCCCAGCGCGACCCTCATGTGCCAGGAACCTGGTGGGATACGAGCCACCTTTGGGAAGGCTAGGGTGTATAGGTAGCCCACTCCAACTCAAGAAACGTGTGTGGATGGGCCCACCGCTTCTGTTTCCTCATCCACCCTGGCTTAGGCTCACAGCAACTCATGGACACATGATGAGATTGGTCCTCTTCACACCACAGGGCTGTGGCTGGGAAAGGCCTTACTCAGGCTTTCCAGGGCTGCCTTGTCCCCTCCTCTTCCATCAGCTGCGTACCTGCAGCAGGGCCACAGTGGCAATGGTTTCAGACCAGAAATAAAAACTAGTGAAATTTTGCAATGTCAAAAATGTCTACCCTGCCTTCTTAAGATTTTCTCTGGTCTTTACATATATACAGAGAGAAATTTACAAGTTCTCCCCATTTGCTAATGAACATATGAACATATCTTAAATATGCTATTAGTTTTGGACAGAAAAATCTAACTCAAAACCCCCAAACAGGCAGAATGGTTTTGTTTAGATAGGAATTCTCTCACAACAGGCCTCGTCTTATTAACCTAAGATGTGTTACATGCTTCATGATGTTGCTCATGTTTCATGATCTTGCTTGTGTTTCAGTAAAGCATCAGTAGTCACCCGTGTGCAAACAAATGTCCGTTTCAGTTCTGAAAGACTTTCTAGCTGTCACAGCCGCAGAGAGATTTTGAAAACCAACATTCAGAAGTCAAGGAAGCTGAGGGTAAATATATAAAAAACCTCCACTGTCTGATTTGATTTAGATTCTCATGATTTCAAAAACAATCTCACAACTGATTTGAATCCCTTGGCATTTGAATGTGTAGGGATGGCACTTACTTGGAGCTGAATAAGGTGCCACACAAACCAATAGAAAAGAGACCTCGGAGTTAGAAGTAAGTTTGGTTCAAAGTGATGAGAACATAGATATTAGATTAGTAAAAAGTGACACATATGTCAGACATGGAAAACAAAGACTTTATATAGATTCTTTACCATTCAGCTTCTTGCTTGTTCTAAACGACTTTCCTTTGCCCAATACCAATCCAACCTGTACTGCGCTGTTGCTTCTCAGTCTTACATAGTGAGCTGTCCTGAAGCAGAGGGAATAAGGAAATTGAGCCCATCTATAACCCATTTCAATAAAGCATGAAGGTGGTATTGGTTCTGTCACCTGCGGATTAAAGTAGCCGGTTTCGTTATAATTTCATAGCATTTTGTTCTTGTTCTATTATTTCACCGTATTTTATTTAAAAGAAAAAGAATTGAAGATATTTAAAAATACATTGCCATTTTAGAAAAAGGCAATTACATCAGCTTTCTGCTGCTGTATTTTTGCCTCAGTGTTAAAATTTCTCAGTTTTAAGGTAAGTTTTACTTTTCACTTAAGAAGAGTGGGTATAGACTTTCCTTTAATCACCTGCGGATCCTCCTCCTCTTCTTTCTGTGTTTGTATGTTGCCACCATAGGAAATAAGTCTCAGAACCAGTGGGACGATAATGCCGCGCCTGGGTTTAATGTTTGCTGCCTAACATCCCAGAAGTGTCTAAATTTTTGCGAATGGTCAAAGTGAAGTATTTCCTCTTTGAAGACTAAGCTGATGATTTAGTTTAGTACTTTAAGCCTCCTGAGAAATGCCATGAAGGGCCTCATTGGAAAGCCTCTTGAAATAAATGGCAAGGCTCTCCCATACATCGACAGACTTGAGCCCAACCCTCACATCCATTAGCAGCATCAGAAAGAGTACTAGACCCAAATTTACAGAATTTGATATTTCAGAACTCACTGCAGTGTAACTCCAGTTACCTGAGTCAATTTATTTCCCCTGGGGCATATGAGAAGTTAAACCAAGCTCTTGTCATTATCTATTCCTGTAAATTATTGATATCTCAAATGCTGATACTTCAGGCTGTGGTTACAGTAAGCATTAAAGCTTCCTGCAGTATTATTTTTCTTACTGGCTCTTGTCCCATATTTTGGCCTTGTCCACTTCTAGAACAAGTAGCGATGAGCTGTGATTGACAGATCATTGTTGTTTGTGTATATAAGATTATTTGCATTCACTTCAGGAATGTCAGAGAAAATGCAATGTTAATTATTTATTTCAAGCAGGAGAAGGCAATGCTTTCTTTTAACAGCAAACATCTTTGCAACTACAGTAAGTTTTACTTTAAAAATGTGAAAAGGTGTGTTTACTTCTCTGTACAAAGCCAGAAATGCTTTTGCTAGGATTCAGCAGTGTCCCTCCCACTCTTCTCTCTGAAAAGCAGCAGCTACAGCGTTCTCTGCTGTCGGTGTGGAGCAGAGAGCAGTAGGTTTAAGCCGGCTCTCTGGGTCTGGAAGGAAAGAGCTGGATTTTGTTCTGCTAGGAAGAGAACGGCCGCTGCAGATTAGGGAGGATCCTCCCTCTCAGGAAAACAAAACAAAACAAAACAAAACGTAGCAGAGCAAAGATTTCAGAGCCTTTCTGAAATGTGCTGTTGACCTCGTATGGCAACAGTGGGGGTCTGACAGGGTGCATCAGTACTCTTCTGCGGGGTGGAAGACTGTGCGTGTCTGAGAAGCCTGAAAGCATAGTAGTAAATTATTATTATGCGTAAAGCTTCTGGGACGGATTACTCAGACCTATTTTCCTGAGGAATTTTATCATCTCCCATCAAGGAGAACATATTTCAGAAATCCAGGGCTCTGTGTGTCTGCAAACCGCTTCAATAGATGTAAATACCAAAACTTTGGGGATGGTAGGGTACTGAGCAACTCATTTCACCCTGTTCACACCAACAGCAATTAAGACTGCTTGGATCTCAAAAGCTGGTGGTCTAAGTGATCTATTTGAGGTCACACTGAAGCCTGCAGGTGAATTGATCCATGACGTTTTCATGAGGGTAAAGCTGGTGTTATGTTAGGCTGTCCTCTCCCTGGTAACCCATGCTCAGGTGGCAGGGAGCTCCAGCCCCCTCCCAGCACAGCATTTAAGCACAGCTTGGAGTATGAACATAAAGCCCATAAATACAGAGCTTGCCTTAATAATTCCACAGGGATTCAGATTACATGTGAGCTTTGCTGGAACAGGCATGCGACGGGGTCTTCGCTCTGCTCCCCCCGTTGTGAGGGCAAGGAGAGATGTTTACCCTCCTAGAAGAAAGCATGAAATCAGCTCCAGAGTCCTGATAATCTCCCTGGATGTTTCGAATGTTTTGGGGGTAGCAAGTTGTCCATGTACGCTCCTGAAGCCCCAGCAAGGTCCTTGCAAATGCAGCATTACTGACTGTCCGAGGCTCTCCATATCTTCTTCTTTGAAGCACACTGCTGCCAGGACAGTTTGGATCCTTCCCTTGGCATCACCCTGCCTCCTGCTCTCCTGCATCTCTGTGCCATCTATCCTGATCCAGAAACCCAGTGAGCTCTATCTGTGGGCTGCAGGGGAAGGGGGAACATTGCTGTGGAAGTAACAGCTCCTGACATTCAACTCGAGGAGTGGGAAATCTGCCACCACACCTTCTGCTAATACAGAGCCAGCTTTGAGACTTGAATTACACCCTCGCTCCTGAAAGTCAGGCTTGAGCGTCCCACAGGGAGCTGACCTGGGCTACCCTATGGTCACAGTACAGGAGGACATCTCAGGACACAACCATAGGCTGAAGTTGACATAGTGGCTTGTGAGGCAGACTTCTCCCTGAGGAGAGTGGCAGATATCTTGAATGATGTCTAATGGTAGTCAGTTTTTAGCTTATTAATCTTGCAGAACACTCATTAAGTCATGTGTTGCTTTATTTGATGTAGTGGAGCCAGCCTTTAGCTCACGCTGATGATGCCAGCTGTCTGGATATACCAGTCTCCTTTTTGACCACTATTTAAAGTATTCCATGCTGTTCTTTTCCTCTCCTGACTTGCTCATCCTTGCTCCTGTATTCGATTATAAAAAGAATTTCCTTCATCGTCTATTCATCTTTTAACTTACAAGAACCAAATATACTTACAAGGATCTGGCTATTTCAGCACTAAAAAGGGGGAAAAAAAAGATTATTATTTACTACTTTTCTGATATCAGAATTAAACCGTACCTTGCCAGGCTTGCTTAGCTGGCACTAGGAAGATTAATACACCCACATTTGGCTTACTCAAGTTACAGACCGTTTACGCTAACAATTTGGAGAAAATGACACCAGTGGTCTCCAAGAAGTAAAGTGCCAACACAACGGATTTTAAAATCTGCAAGAAATAAAAAGATGGGCCTCAGTAAGAAATGAAAGCCTTGCATGAGGGATTAATAAAGAGGAAACTGTTCATGGTATATAAAATACAATGTGTGTGCAGGACCTGCTTGCTAATCCAAAGCTATACTGGAGCTAAAAAGTTTGGCTTTTTCCATTGCTAAATATCTAGGAAGCCCAGACACGCTACTGTATTAAAATGTTCCTTCAAAATGGCATTTCCTTGCATATATAAAGGTCCTTTTCTAATCAAATCTCCATTTAAATCCACATACTGCAAATGCTTCTGCACATGCCTAATTCAACTTGTGTACATAAATACTTTCAAGATTATGGCCTGAAAGTACATCTATATTAACCTTTTAGGCCTGTCTGTGCGAGTGAAGAGTGGGATTTTCAAAGGTGCTTAAGAAAGTGAGGTATGCAGTTCTTCTCACTGCTCATATTGGGGGCCTGATCTCTAAAGATCTCTTCAAAATCCTGACCAGAATATTTGAAGGAGGAAAAGAGTGTCCACAACCGCAAGCCTGAAAACGGTTTTTAGTGAAAGTTGAATGTAACTGAAGGAACCATCAAGAGAACAATGACTAACAGTTGTTACTGCAAGAAGGAACCATCAAGAGAACAATGACTAACAGTTGTTACTGCTATGACTTACATAGCATAAGTGTACATGCCAAGTACTCCAATGCAGAACATTTATTTTTATATCAATGTGGGGAGGGGAATGTGTAGTAAATGACTCACCCTCACTACCAACTGCTTACAGGCCTCACATTGTATTTTCATCTAAATTACGATGACCGTTCCAGTAGTCTACAAAAAAGTGTGTCCTTTGCGTGTGATACAACTGAAACAGGAAGATGCAAAGATTACTTATACAGTTAAAGATTTGAAGTAAGTTTTCATCAAAGCCCCAGTGACCAGTTTATCAATAGTCTCTGCATCAATTACCCACTCACGTTTCAACACTATTTTGATTTATGGCCCAATCTTTAGCCCACTGGAGGCAGTGAAGAGATTTTCACTGAGAACAGCACGGGTGCAATCAACTCCTAAGCTTCCGGATGAGAGGCCGTTTCCAAGAGGCTGTTTCCAGAGGCTGTTTCCAAAAAAAGTTCCAAGGGGGGGGGAGGGGGCAAAAAAACCTTTCTTCTTTTCCAACTCCCAGATTCTACTCTCAAGACCATGAAAACGATAGGTACATGCAGTAACATGCCGTGAGCCTCTTTCCAAGATTTCAAAAAAAGTCATGGAAATGCATGCCTCTTCCAAAAAGCCGTTGACAATTTTTGAACTGGTCCAACCTTCATTGGTAGCAATTACAGGCTTGAATCTTCTCAGGCTAGGGGTGGAAACTTTTTCACAAAACACTGTGACTTCCAGCTCTTTCGTGGTCTCAGTCATTTCTGAGAAATGACTCTCTCCACTGCGCTGTCGGCAGAGCAACAGCGCAGCCCAAACTGGGCGTTAATGCCCTGGCGAAGTCCTGCCCAGACAGGGGTACCCGGGGAAAGGTAGTCCTTAAAACAAAACAAAAGCAAACAAAACCTGTTGTCTCTAACGACACAAGCTGTGACGTTTGAATGATTGCTGATGAGGTGAAATGGGATGCTGAGTGTGGTCCCTTAAAATCTGTCTCTTCTCTGAGAAAGTCTATCAGTAAATATCAGTAAAACATTGATGTTATGTCCAAGAGCTGGCAGAGAAGCTCAACAGGGATATGTTAGACAGTTGGAGTGAAGCCTTTAGCCACGGTAAAGAGCTATATGAGACAACAGCTCCCTTCAGCACATTAGCATGTGTCATGACAAATGATTCATAACAAGAAACTGAAATAAAAACATAGGTCTAAATCTCTCCCTCGTGTGTTAAGGCTGTCGTGAATTTTATGGAGAGAATATTTCTAATAAACTTTAATTCAAGAAAGAGCTGGTTTTACTAATTCTCTTCTTGCTGACCCAGATAATACCATGCTGTACGAGGTGGTGGATTTTCATGTGCCAACAGTCTGTTCCTGTGATTTTATTCACAGGAAAAGCTATCGTCTAAAAATATGCAGTGGGTGGCTGAAAGATCTGAGGGGTGATTCTCCACACCATCACAGCTGAGCAGCAAGCGGAGTGCCCGGATGGTCTCACATCCACTGTGCAGCCTAGAGAGTGCAAAGACAATAGGAAATGAGCTCTCTTCTCTTTTTGTCTAGCATCATCTGAGGAATAACAATTTACTCTACACAGATTAATAGTGACTGTTATTGATCCTAACCAAGGTTGTGTCTTACGGAAATCAGATCCCCAGATCGGTGGTGGCTTGCCTCTAAGGGAAGAAATGACACTTGGGAACATGTGGGACACCTGGGAGTTTGAAGCTTCTGTCCCCCATCGGAGAAAAGGCCTTGCTTCCAGGTGTGCTGTATAGACGTCTTCGACAGAAGAAGAGCAGTGTACTCTGCAAACCTGTCACGCTTGATCCTGCATTAGAGCAGAACATGACCATAGTTGCTTAAGCGTGCCAATATAACTTCTGAGAGAAGGTGCAAGAACTTTCTGCAATGAATTATTAGAACATTAAAGTTTCGTGGAGATGATTTTGAGCTATCCCATGACCTGATAAAAAATAAGAAACTGAATTTCTTGAAACAGCAGTAAGCATGTGTACCTCTCTGTTTAAACAATACTGAAGTGGAAGAGAAAATATTTCGAGAAAAAAACCACAGTGTCTAAATTTCAGCAGCATCTTGCTGAAATTCAAAATTGGAGAACAGAATGAGGACCGAATTCAGAAAGAATGCAAATCAAGGTAGAGTTCAAAACATTTTAGGAGAATAACTTAAATATAGCCATTTGTTATATAATTTGAGATATGGGCTAAAAATTGTAAGATTAGGTAAAATGAAATCTTCAAGTGCACTTTTGTTTTGAAAAATGGGAGCCTAAAATGCTCCCTCTTCTTCCCTTGACGTGAGTGCAGATCTTTGCATTGAAGTCTCTACCTGCTAATTTCACTAACAAAAAACAATACTGCTTTATTCTCCTAATATTCTGGTAGGGCTGGGCTCCATTGCACATCAATAACACTTATTAACTTAGTTGCAGCTGTAGATTTTGCTCAGTGTCACTGAGAATATAACTTGAAGGCAATGCAGGCTCTGTGGATATAACAGACATCTCAATTTATTCTGCACAACCTTAATTTCCTGGTTAGAACCAAGGAAGCTGGTTGAGTTTACAAGACTGGGATTTAATACCAACAATATGAGAACCTAAAATATAGAAATTGAGAGAAAATAAACATGAATATCTCCCATGCCATGTTTGAGGGTTTTTTTACAAGCACCCGTACTCTGAACTCCAGGGGAACAATCATACGTACTTATATATGTAAATACAACACGAGTGAGCAGGGTTGTCGGCATATTTGGATGGAAGTTCTGGGGGAGACGTAATTAATGAATGTAATAAGCCCATAAGATTTGTCACTTATCTCCCAAATTACATTTGAATTTTTACCTGGTTTAGATTTATTTAAACTTTGCCCTTTTAATTTGTTTTTTCCCTTCCTTCTTCAGTTTTCTTTTCTACTTCTTTCCTAAGTAATCTCGTAGTTGGCAGATCTCCCACACCTTCATGGTTCTTGATGAACTACCTTATTTTTTCCATCACCCTTTCAGTTCATTTATACGACAGAGACATTGTGCTCTCTCTAGAATCAAATCCTGACAACCAGTTGCTCTGACAGCTCTACCTACAGTGCACATTTGATACTTTTTGAGTTTCAATCAGCCATAAGATGAGCAGTGGAAAGATGTTTGAGCAGTGAGGGTGATAATGGATCAAAACACCACACGAACACTTTGTCAGCATAATATGAAAAGCAAGACTGATATAATGCCACACTGTCACTTTTACAAGTGAGAATTCATTGCCCTCACAGAATTCCTCACTTGATTATGGGTGCCACATTTTTTGAAAGACACCAAATTGAAGAAAATTTAGAGATGGCAAAGCATTAGGAAATGGTCTGGAAAATAAGAATGTACAAGGAAAAAAATCAGAGTCCAGTCAAGAAATAAAATGATCAAGGGGAGATATAATTTCTACATTAAGCATGTTACAGTCATGGAGGATTAATCTACAGAGGAAGATAAGAAATCAAAGTCTTCAAACAGAGAGGAAAAAATGTAACTTTGATATTAGGGAAAACTTTCCAGTACAAAGCAAAATTGACAATGAACAAACCATCAGGGAAGACTGTATAATTGCTATCATTGCAGAAGCTCAAGGTCAGATGAGAGACCCCCATCTATTTAATGTCAGTTAAGGAGGACTAAATCATACCTGCCCTTTAGAAGGACAACCCAAAACTCAGCCTTCCTCCAAAAGGTTCTCATCAATAATCCTTACAGGTAACCTGTCTTGTGGTTTTGCCTTAATGTAAGCCACAAGCTCTATTTAGTATAAGATTAAGTGTTTGGATTTGTGAAGCTTAAAGAAATTAGAATATTTTCTCTATGAGTATGCAGAGAGCAGTGAAATTCAGATAAATAGGAAACTCTGTAAACACTCAGCAGTTGACACACATGCCCAATAGCAATTCCTGAACTTGCTTAATGAGGTTCAACTACAAACAGCCTACTTGATAGATCACACCTGACCATCCTCTGAGCTTTAATAGAATGCAGATGGCTGAGAGGACATTGCACATGCTGGTGGTGGTCTCCTCTACTTTCCTAGCTTTCTATGTCTCACATTAGGTTTTAGTAGGTGTAGGACTTAGATGAATGGTCTACTCTGGTTTTCTTTAGTACAGCAGCTACCCATCTGGGTAATGTTTGGTTTACTGCTGGGATTCTGTCTTCTTTCAGAAGGCAGTAAGTCTCCTCCTGGTTATTTTTGTCCCTTGTTCATTATGACCTCAGTTCAATGGACCTACAGGAAGGTCTTTATCTGTGACTTAAGAGTTTTCTGATTCTGCTTAAGGTAAGTGACCTATGCTGTATACTACTGTCACTCTTCAGAGATTCAGATCCAACTTCTGAAAGAGGAATAGAGAGAAATGTGCTTTCATAGAAGCGAAATACACAGGTACAAATATGATGCTGGGTGCTGATATTTAGATGTGTAACAATCTCAAAGTTGGATGCCTTTTATTTATGAATTGTACCAACAGAGTAACTGCTTAATAGCTTTTACATTAATTATTCATTGGATTCCAGATATCCCTTATAATGTTACCTCTGTGCATTGAAAGTTTGTTTACCAAAAAGCTAATCCAAACCAGGTGGGATATGTTCTCGTTTAAACTGACTATGAACTGTTACCTAGTTAGTACAAAGTCTTCCTAGCCCTGAAGTTTATTTCTGTATATGTCTTTCTGGAAACACAGAAGTCTAGCCTGTGTTGAGTTAAAGCAAAATGCTATACATATAACAAATAACACTGTCCTGTCATCCTTTCATGCCATTATGGAAAACAAGCTCTTTGTCTAGCTTTTTGTTTTACTTCGGTTTGAAATTTTGAGTCAGAAAACACAAAGGTCTTTTGGGGCTATGTAGTTATAACCAGCTGCAGCAGGAGAGAACATAAATGCTGTAAGGGCAGCAAAGAGTCCCCAGATGTTAATACCCTAAAGATGTTATAGGCCCCCTTTCAGCTGAACCTTGTTCACCTTCTGCCTTGAAGGTAGGAGGAGGAGGGGTAAGACAGGTGATGTTGAGGTTTGTGGTGAGTAGGCATGAATGTGGATTTGCCTAATCAGGTGGCTGTGCTTTTCAGCTGTAAATAAAGATATCTTAAAACAAGCCTCTAGAAGTTATGCAGAGAAACAACCATTTTATAAGTTGAATTAAGGGGTAAATATTTCACAATGAAGAAACATTTTTAGATTGCAAAGGAGTGGTTTGAATCTTACCGGTGTTGTACCTCAGATACTCTGCCCACCCTATCAGTGTTACACCATCCTGTGCCTCCTGCTGTGTCAGAGTTTAGTGCTGCAGGCAGGGTTGATGTATTTGGGACATGGGGCTGCTCCCTGGTAAGACATATGCTGTATACCTGCAAATGTACATTCATAAGTAAAGTGAAAAGTTACTGTGATGGCAACTGTGTGCAAACACAAGACTCCCACAAACTGATCTATTTCTTCTCCAGCGAGAAAAAGGCAATTTCTCTTCAAAACTCGCAGGAATTTTATGTTAGGTTTATGGGCTCTCTGAGATCTTTTCTTTTCCAATGTACTTTTATGAACTCCAAGGTCAAATCATGCAGGCTGAATTAGGTAACAGTGTCTAGAGAGAGGATGACTCAGTTTATTTGGGCGGCACAATATGAGCTTCTCACAGTCCCAAGAGCTACTCTCAGCATGTCAGGGATTTGCAGGCAATATTTATGCTTGTCTGTTTTTTCTTGTAGATTTTCATACTTGGAGAAAACTCTAAATCTTCACCTGGTTTATTTGGGGAGAGTGTATGGGATTTAAGCGGTTGTCAATAATGCTGGAGAGAGGTTTTTTGTTCTGGAGAGAAAGAAGGGTAGCATGCCGCTTTCGGGAGAGGTGGCACCGCCCTGCCGCGGGGACACGGAGGGAAGCCACTTGGGGCTGCGTTTGCTGCAAGCAGTACCTCCTTACAGAGGGAGGTAATCGGCGTTAATAGTGGCTCAAGCATTTTATCTCCTCTCTTGGGAGATAGATATAAGCATATTTTTTTGTGGTTCATGGTTGCAAAACGCAGAGCAGACTTCAGCTGTCTTCTCACTCGAGCCAACCTGGAACTTCCTTTTAGCTGAACCTAACGCAATTAGAAGCTCGCTGACGTTTCTGTTAGGAGACAAGCATCCCAATAAATAATCTGGAGAGTTGCTCTATGATAGATTGAGTCACTGTTTTCTGAAATAGGACAAAGATCATCTAATTTATATGCCTGATCTTCCATCTGGCTGTCTTTAAAACCCTTTAAGACTTAGGCTGCGAGAGAAAATATCCCTGATCTTGTCTCAGTTCTGAGCAAAGAGTTTTGATTCCTGGAATTAGTGGCACCATTACAAGTATGTGATTTTTTTTGTAATGGGATCAGAACAGGTGGAAGGGGGTAGAAAGAGAGGCAAAAGCTTATTGTCACAGGTTTTCTTTCTAATTAAAAGAAAATCAAGAAATGCACATTTGTTGATGTGTATTCGCAAGTTATCCAGCCATAGGAGTAGGTGAAAAGAGAAAGCCTGTTAATTCAGTAGTTTATTTGCAAAAGCATGTCAATGAGTCTTCACGTGCCCTTTTCCACTACTGGCAGTCGTTTTTCTTGTGCCTGCGGTCTGCTTTGCTCTTCCAAGGGCAGTTAGTCTCAGCCTGGCTTAAAATTTTTACATGCCTTATTCATGCATCAGTTAAACATCCTCTATTCTATATGTTTTGGCCCTGTGATTGTCTTTACCTAAAAAAAAGTTTGCATGTAGAACTGGATGTTTGTCAAAGAAGCCCTTCATAAAAATTTCTCTGGACCCTTTGCTCAAACTTCTTTGGCCTGTCCCACGTTTCCTCCAGTAACTTCTATGACCTTGATAGGTATCATATCATGAGGGGCTTGTTTTTATTTTTTTTAAACACCAAACAACAACCACCCCACTCCCCTGCAAAGTATCATGAGCTTCAGAAGCTTTGTCTTTGAGAAAGACATTAAGTGGTCTACCATGGTCGTAACATTTAAGTCTCTTACCACAACAACTAATTCACACCCATCACATTCAGCTACCACAGGGGTTTTCGAAGTTCAGATATAATCAGCTTCTTTCAGAGTGGAACCCTACCAAATAAAGAAGTTGGTCCTTTCTTCGCTCTTAGTCAGCTCTGTCATGCTTTGTTTTCCTCTGGTAACCAGAAGAATTTACTTGGTCCTTTTATTTCCCTCTTGTTAGTTTGTTTAGGAATATTAATTTAAAATTTCTCTTCATCCACTTAGCAAAGTAAATGTTTTAGTTGTGAAATTGTGAAAATCAAACTGAAAGAACCAATCATGAAACTAGTAGGTTGTGCTGCAATAATAACCGGTGTCCTACATTAACAGGAGTTAATGCTGTGATATCTTATTGTTTCCTGGATCTGTCATGGAAAGCTGTAATCCTTTTCAGATAAGCAATTTACACATTTTTAGGACATTGAGGGTTGTTCTGAGCTACAAACTTACACCCATCCTGAATTCCTCAGAAGGTAATACAAGATCTGAGTTTTTAGGTTTTTTTCATAGTCTTTCACCTTGCACTGATAGACTCTGAGCTTCAAATGATGATGGCTATTCTGTTAGTTTGACTTTTTGGCTTTCTGATCTGTGCAGTATGGTCAGCTTCTCCCAACAGAAAACATGGGGGAATGGAGCTTTCAGTAATTTGTTCACTTTAGTTCCTGATTAAATGAACATAAAAATGTAACACAACAGAATAGCTAAGCAAGCCAGCTGCAGATCTAATATTATAAAATGTACACAACATAATAAAGAAGATAAATCTAATGCCTTAGTGTACTCTTAGATAATTAAGAGACCTTTAGTGGAGATTGCTCTTGTTTTGTCCCGTTCTGCCTAACTTCCATAGTAAGAAAATGATTTACTGGAACATGTCTGATACATTTGCCATCAAAACCCTAGTAACTCATATCTTAAAGGCGGGGAGGGGGAGAAGTGGATTTTTTCTTTGCTAAATCACTGTTTTTGGCATTTACTGTCTGCAAGTGGATCTGGACTTCTCTACTACTTTCTCTTCTTGGCTTATAGAAGAAATGGATGTTCCATGATAGTTAATTTCTTATGCTGGCAACACAAACTTTTCCATGGAACTTACACAAGTATATATTCTAACTGTGTTTTAACTGGGGTAATGTTTGCCTCTAGGCTTATAAACCAAATTGGCACCTCTTTCACTTGCAAAATGCATTGTAGGTACAAAATTGGATTTGTTTTACTCATGCAGTTAATGCTATTCTGAAAACTTGAATAGACAAATTGTCTTGGAAAACACAGAAGGCATAAACTAAATTAAATTTATCACCCACTCTACGTGTGAATAGAATAGTCTTCTGGAAACTAGTTATTTGAAAATCTAGGGTTATGTTAGATTTTTGGCCACTACAGTTGTCTCCAAGTAACCCTTCTGATGTCTTAAGCAGTTATGAAGCAGCCTATGGGGATTTGTATCATGGAACTCAAAATGTGTATGATCTGGTGAAAAAAAATACAGGAAGGAGTTGTGTTTTTAAATACTGAAGTTTGATAAATACTGAAGGTTGCAGCATGTACTATTAGCACTTTCTAAAACTGCGAAGTAGAATAAAACCAAGTTTTAAACAAACTGATTTATTATGCCAACAATACATCTGACCTAGTTGTAAAACTCTTCCTTTTCTTAATATTTCTGCAGTGCCAGAACACCAGCAGAAGTCAGTAAAATGATTAAAGCATTCTCTCTAGATTTCAGGGGACGACTGAGGTTTATTGCAGCTGTGATGGACAGGAATGATTTGTACCAGCTGTGATAAGCTTGATGTGAAACTGGCAGGCCACACTTTCATTGGCTGAAATAAACCATAAGAAAGATCTTTGACAATACTAGTGTGGTCCTGAATGAGAGAAAAGGATGTCTCTTCCCATCTTTGTAACAAGGGAGAATAATTTCCATTAAATCCAGCAAAGAAATGTGGTATCCTAAAAAACCCACCAAAAATACTTTGGAACAGAATCTTTTTAAATTTAAGATTCCTTTCCCTCATGCCATGCGGACATTTTATACGCTGAGCAAATCTTCTCTGTCCTGTTATTGGCACAGCTGCTGCAATGTGTAACGCCATTTTTTAATTCCTCTTGGTAAGCTCAGAACCCTTTTTATGAAGGATCCCCAATGCAGTGCAAACAAATGCGTACACCATAATCTTTTGAGAAAATGAAACTGGGAATGAACTGAAACAGATTATTGGTGTTTGCATTGCTTTGTATGTTTAGTGCAACCTTAAGCAGTTAATACTAGAAGACTCCTCATGAATTTCAATATGTTTGCATCTGTGTTAGTGTTTTAAAAATTGATTTGGTCAGTTGCATAAGCAGTCAAGACATGGACTAGCAAAATAAATATCCAGTGATATGTTCCATAGATTTTTTTCCTCCCCCTGAAGTGAGTTAATTGAAAACAGTATATAGGTATTGACTGGGACACCTGGCCACTGTGTTTCAACAGAACCCATAAAACCAATAATGATTAAGTTTAACAGATTGATATGAAATTTACTAAAGCTCTGTTGAACTTTAAGCAGTTAAAATCAATAGTTAACCTACTGCAAACAGATATGGAGAAGCCCTTGATTCCCAACAGAGTTAAATATCTCCTGTCAAAGAAGCGGTGGGTAGAAGGCTCTCGTATGTCAGCATACTTGTCAGTGTCGTGCAGTTTCTGGAGATCTTATCAGGAAGAAATGCATTTGAGAACTACTATGCTAATCTGGTTTTACAACAAAAGCATATTCAAAGCTATGGGCATCACCAGCATTTCCAGGTTCAAGCGCAGACGTTTTGCCCTGCCCGCTGCTTGGCGTTACCAGGCTTACGGCTCCTCTTACGCTATGGCTGCAAGTCTCTGGTCGGCTCCCCATGCTGGATCCTTAAGATGAACCCAAATCCTAAGCTGGCACATCACCAGAATTTGAGAAAGTGTGAACCTGGACTTGAACAAAGTAGCTTAAGCACATTTCTATCATTTGTGCTCTTTTTTTTTTTCCCCTCCAGACTTTTTTAACACTTAAAGCCCTAAATACTTGGAAATGCTCACAGTATAAATAAAGCACTGTTACAGCTGCACTCTTTTGGCCGCCTGCTGTACCTTTACTGCTGTGAAAGGTGCCGTGTGCCTTATGTAGTTTTAAACTAGAGTGGATGCTTGTGACACTGCATGTTGCAACCCAGGCTTCACTGTGGTCTGCAAAGCGCTCGGAGTGAACTCTGTGCTGCCGCTATGACACCGGTATCGGTGCCTGACCTCCTCAGTTTAAGGTTGGTTTAGGTTGGTATACAAGGCTTGAATGAGTTCCCTCTGTGGGTTGCAGATTGAATATGTCCATACTGACAATTTAAGTTTTTGCTGATTACAGCCATAAACTTGTGACCTTGCCATAATCACAAATGCTGTTTTGGTTGCTAAGATGTGTTTTTAACAGCATTTTTAAAATCTTCTATGTTTCTCGAGGTCTTGTAATTAAGAAACTTCCAGGCAGCTATTTCTTTAATGCTAAAGGATAGGCTTGGCTAAAGCAATGAATAATATTGGAGTTCCTAGTCCTAGAATCTACTCGGTGTTGGTGGACCTTGCAGTCTTTATGGAGACATGTATGTCTTCCTGTGGGCACAGATCTGGTGGGTGCAGGGTATGGGGATTAAATTAATAGTGAGGCTTGAGCTGGATCTATACAAGATTGAAGGAGAATGGGGAGGTAAGAGATGCAGTGTTTGAAATGGGCGTGGCGAGGATACTGTTCATAACTGAGGAATATCTAACTCCAATTAGGTGAAGTAATTAATTCAGAGAATTGTCAGCTTAAAGCCAGAAGGGCAATTGGGATTGGCACAGCCAAACCAAGAGTCTCCAGTGCTACTGGTTGATCTAATCAACCTTCTGCCATGCTGAATAGTTTTATAATTCATGAAAATACTGATCTATAGGAATAGAAGGGATTTATTATAGGGACTTCACGTGGGGACAGAAATGTCTTCTGTTTTCTTAAGGTTAATTGAGTGAAGTTAAGGATACGTGTTGTCTTACATCCCGCTGGAAAAGATGCGTTTTCATAATTTGGTTAGTCATCCGTCTAGGACGTCACTCCCAGTATGTTCCTGGAAATATACACTTTGGTAACACAAATGCTGTTCTGTTATGTTGTTGTATCGCTGAAAGACAGCACAAACTCATCAATGATGAAGAAAGGGTGGGTTGTAAAAAAAGTGACAGGACTCTCCCTTCTCCCTCAGTGTTGGGTATCTTACATTAACTGGAACATAAATTCTTATTCCCAGATGCACATTAAATCTTTGTAATAAAAACATTTTTGTGGTTAGTTACAATTTAGCTCTAAAACAAAGCCCTGACACTAATCACTTACAAATCCTTTTTCTAGGGCTTGAGTCAACTCCCTTGAAGTCAGTGGCAATCTTTGAATTTACTGAGAGTTAGCTGAAGCCTCTACATTATAAGCAGGACTTGGTTGATTGGGTTTTAAAAAAGCCCACTTGTATTAATGGCACTTACAGCAGTAAAACTTTCAAATAACAGCCTTCTAATAAAAATCTTAATTTCTAAAACATGTAAGCCTAATTATTATTCATCTGCACTTGCATGCTGTGCTACCTCTTGCAAGGCTTTCTGCCTCATATATCATCTTGTAATTAGTAAAGTGGGAAAACACATTCATCTCTTCTTCAAAGCAAAAAAAAAAAAAATCGCACTTTAATCTTAAGTACATCATAACTGGCAAGAGGAAAAAAGGGTTGGGGAAGTATCTGCAGATTACCTCAAGAATTTTGCATGGGCAACCTTTTTTGTAGGGAGTCATTGCTGTGTAGCACTTTGCTGTATTAGTATTTGTTGGAAAAAATAAAGGAGATGGACAAGGAAAGGAGCACAAGAACCAACGTGAGGATGGATCATCAAAACAACAAAAATGATCCTTTATAGGAAAGCCTCCTCTTCTAGGAACAAAACCCTGAAGGCTGTCAAGAACACTAACACTATTGATCTTACTCGTAGTGCTGTCTCGCTAAGAGTCAGTAGGCTATGTTAACTTGGCTTATGGAACTGCACAGAACAGAAAAACTTGATTTTTTTTTTTTTAAGTTAAAATTTGGATGATGAGGCTGCATTGTGGTCCATGGGACATTCTGAGGGTAAGCAGAAGTCCATTGGTCTAAGGTGTGGGAATTCCTGGTTGAAGAGTTTCTTCTTGGCAAAAGCTCGCAGTAAGACAAAAAAGAAATGCATGTTTTTACAGCAATGAAACAGGAGGATGATCAAATCTGGCCCTGTAATAGGCTTGAATAAGGTCAGGAATTAAAATGTATAAATCATTTTGGGCTGCAATTTGAAGCTGTTAATTTCTCTGATCTAAACACACTACTGTAAAATGATCAATAATCTAAGGAATACTCAACTGGGCTGAATATTTAACAATAAGAGCATCAGGGGATATATATTTTTAAATAGTGTAAAATGAATGCAAGCTTAAATATTACCAAAACGGGAGTAAAGAGTGATATGGTATGCTTTCCAGCTGTCAATTTACTGAGGATCCCAGAATACTTTAAGTAAACACCAGCTGAGGCTCCAACCCACAAACTCTTTAAGCTCTTAAATTTAACTCTTTAATTATTATAAAATGTGTTTCTTAGAAAAATTAATAGTATTAGTTTGGATGTAGGTCTAACCTTGAAACCACAAGAAACTGCCTGGGAGCCTAGCTTAGCTACTAAGGGCCAACACTTTTCTTTCAAGTGTCTTCCCAAACTTAAACACAAATTTCTCACAGCTGGAAACAAGATCTAAGTTTTGTTAGTCTTCCCCTTCCATCATGTCAAATCCTGGAACCAAAATGTTATGGGATAGTGTGAAGTTTGCACCTGGCTGTGGTTAATGGGGTTTATTCTGGGCTTTTGCAAAGAAGAAAACTGCAGCAGAGTTGAATGTCTCCTTAGCACAGTAGACAAACTGCCTTTTTTACATTGTAGTGCATTGAAGAACCCCCCCACTTTAGACTTCAATTTGTCTACATTTTATCTCTCTAAGCCAGCAGTTATAGCAAACTGCCACCTCTTATGGATGTGTCCCAGTCTTCTCCAGCTCTTAATTTTTCCATCGTAATTTAAAAAAATAAAATCTACATTTGCAGTCAGGTTCTCCCTGGAAATATGCCAGCTTCCACTTAAATAGTCTATGGAGCAGGAAGAATTGGGCAGAAATTCACCCAGAGGGAAAGCCTCAGCAGATGAATCCCAAAGAATTGGCTTGCTCATCCTCTCTGCATGTTTAGTGTTTCTGTATTATAATCAGGACATTGTGGTTTTGGGGTTGACTTTTCCACACTGGGATTAGGACACTTTCTTGTAAAGTCTTTGTTTAGACATCTGTGACTTTGGGCAAGCTACTCAACTGTTCTGCAGCCTGTGAAGTCTGTATAACCCTTCTGCTGCTTAGCTATATTTTATGAAGTGTCAGAAACACTTGGACAATACTCTAGTATGGAAGTGGTGGGCGATATAAATATTTTGCTGTACTGCAGGGCACACTTCTGTGAGGGAGCAATCATATGGTAGGTATTACCTGTGCACTGAGGCTGATGGGAAGCCCTGCTACCTGACCTCTGAATATCAAAGTATTATATTTTGTTAGGTTTCCTTTTGCTGTACTGAGCTGAATAACTTGTGTTTGATGAAAGATATGTTGCTTTGTTGAGCAGCAGGCTGGAGTTTGCTCTACCTGTGCTTTGAAACTGTTGTAGGTGAGTCTGCCCTGCAGCAGCAGCATATAGTGTGGAGGTGGCCTGTGTGCTCTCAGGAGGCTGGTGCCTCCAGGTATCCCTCTGAACAACAATATTCTGCTTGACAGTGATAAAAAGTGAGGGTCAAGTCACCTTTTCTTGAAACTTATTCCAATAGCTGATCAATTCTCAAGGGTTAGTTCAAATACAAATTTGTTGAGTATCATCTTCCAAGTATTGGCCCTTTCTTATCTGTTTAAGAACCACCTCCTTAACTCTTTTCTTTCTCTGCAAAGGAGATAAGATTGTGTTGTGAAGCCATGTCTTATGTTTGTTTCTGATAGTATAAGCTGATGGAGTTCTTTCACTGAAGGGCATTTTCTCTGGCCCTTCTATATTTTTTGTGTTTCTCTTTCCTAAAGTTTTCATTATGCTTTTTAGCAAGTGGACACTAGAATTGGAGAGGGAATTCTAAATCAGGAAATTATATCTTTGTGGTTATAATACAATACACACTATGTGCTACAGTCAGGAATGTAGGTTCTAGGAAAGCAACATAAGGTATAAGATAAAGCATACAGAACCCTGTCTGTTTTTCCTGTCGCACCACTCTGTCTTTTTGATAGGTAACTTGCTTTGACCATATATCTGTCGACTGAATGCCAAATTACACTGCTATGCACATAGCCTTTAGTTCTTGGCTCAGTGAATCTTGGTTACCAGACTTACCCTTTTAACAAGATGACTCTCATTGCATATGAATATCTTCATTCAGTGCAATAAAATGAATCAGTAAGTTTTAGCTCATTAGGCAAAATGTTGCATAAATGAAGAGAAAAACCCTATTTGGTGCTATATATATGTTTCAGAGAGTAAATGTTAAATTGGATCTAACATTTAATAACAGTAACATCAAGAAGTTTTTTAGACTGTGCAGTATAAATATAGAGAGGCAAAATGAGGAACTTGTATTTCAGTCTATTGTGGGGTGTAGAAATGAGAAGCAATGTCAACAATGTACAAAGGATAAAGATATGAATGCCATACATCTGTGCTTCAAAAAGATGAGGTACTTTCCAGCAGTTTAGGGGAAATAACTTTTGCTGGGTATTTGAAAAATGTTGAAACAATTTGCAGGGACTAATATGCTAAATAAACCCCAAGCTCAATTCTTCACTCAACTGGCATGAATCTGTCTTTTCAGAATGTTTCATGGGTTTACAACCACTTTATAAATCTACCAATATTGTCTGGGCTATAATAGTGATGGCTGCAGCTTCCTCAGACCTGGAGCTTCTCTAAATGGGTTTCAGAGGATGTCAGAATTCAATGGTCTTGGCACACAAACCTGGAAACCCTTGTAAAAATGGCATTTGAGATCAAATGAGGCAATGCGTGTGGATAGCCTTGACTTAACTGTGATTGCAGGAAATATTCTCAGAGAATGCTCTAGAATAGGCCTAAATCTTTGATAACTTTTTCCTGGAGTAGTGTCTCATTGAATGGAGTCTCTTCCTAGCAGTGAATATGGATGTTGCTTTTGTATGAGGAAAACATTCAAATTCTGTCAGACATTAACTCCCTACACAGCTCTGTGAGCTCAAGGAGCCTGGGAACTGGACCTGTACAGCCCTTCAGCTTCACAACTTTGTAGTAGGTATTTCAGACACAGGACTTAACTTACTTGAACTGTTTTGTAATCTTATCTGAAAGAAACAAAATGTATTATTGATTTGATTTGAGTTAATTTATACCACCTATTAAAAAAAAACAGCTGTTTGGGAAATAAACTAAATATTAACACAAATAATAATGGCATGCTAGTTTCACCCAGGGGACATGAACACTACAGATGTGTCACCATGCAAATCTTTTTTTAGAATTGGTGAGAAATTACAAAAGTGCTATTGCTGTAGGAAAGCAGTACATACATTGCTTACTGATTACATTTTTGGGGGGAAGAAATTTTTTTGGAAGGTGATTCCATGGAAATATAACTGAATACTTATGAATAAGGCTCAATGATCATCACCTAAATCTTGACTGAGCTGTCCCTTCCTCTATTCTATAAATGGAGTTTTCACTTTGCCTTTATACCTCTACTAAATGGTTTACCTTCTAAAATATAAAATTATTTTTTTCCCCCATCCTTCTGTGCCTCAACAAAGCTTTAGTTAGATGGGTTGGTACCTACCACTAGTTCCAGCTCCAAAGCTTGGAGTCAGCCTAAACCCTGAAGTGCCTACACTTCTCCACATTTGCAGATGGACATAATCAATCAGTCCTGCTGGCACCAAACAGCTTAGCAGCTAAATTTGTATTGAGATCCCCAAACCAGGCAGTGCTATGCCTGTGTCACCTGCCAGATTTGAGTAGGAGCACAGCTGCTGGTGTGAGCCTTGCATAAAGCCCAGCAAGGAGGAAAAGGGCCTCCCAGGTGGACTGTTCATCCGCAAGGCAGGAGGGCAAGCTCCTGTGCTTCCATTCTCTTTAATCTCTATTTGGGATCTGAATCCATCTATTTATACCTCAATCATCTGGCTAGAGTGCCCCCAAAAGACCAGGGACTTGGTGTCTTTTATTGACCTATTGAAGGTCTCCCATTTTGAGTGAATTACTTACTGGGTCCGATGCTGGGAGCCTGGATCTACCCCGCTGGCCAAAATAAAATCGGTCTGTTTTTTTTTTCTGCTGAAGCTCATTAACATGTTATATGAACAGGGAAGTCTTCCACACCGGGGACTGAGAGTGCAAATTCAGTTCTCTCCCTGTTTCCTCGTGATTAAAGCACTCCCCTCTGAATTTCAGTGCTTAGGGTGAAGACCTGGCTCTAAAATGAAGTCTCCCACAGCTCAGCCTTATGTTTTCACAGCTGGCTCTTGGTGTGGGTGTGTAAGAACAGGCTCTGCCCCAAAATTGTGCGGAGGAAGCCCAGAAAAGATTATTCAGGGTCACAACCTTACCTCCTTTACTGTGGAAATCCTAAGGACTTGATGATCTTCAAGGTCCTTTCCAACCTAGTGATTCTGTGATACTTGACTACACAGTAGGGGCTATGGCCTGGACCAGAAACATCAAGGTATGGCTGTAACTTTAGATGAGATTCCCATAGGATTGTCTAGGAAAATGGTCCCAAACGCAGCAGCATCTAGTAAATCTGTCTCTTTCAATCCAAAAGAGCCACATTACACACAGAGGGCAAGCTGAGATTATATTTTTCAGATGACTGACAGATCATTACATTTTTGGGAACCTGGAGTTTTTAGCAACCTGTCCTTTGTTAGTCAATAATAGTGATGCCCCCGCAGCTGGTTGGAGTTTAAATTTATTCTAGTGAGAGACATAAATCAGTTATAAGACTTTTTACTGTCTCTCAATGAGTTGCTGTCACTGAACAGGACGATCAATGATTATTTCTGTTGGCAATAGAGTGCTGATCAGATCCCACGTTCTGGGATCAATAGAGGCTAGTGAGAAATGCCATTACACCTCTGTGCACAACCACTTTCCTACTACCCCAGTCATCAGCTGAACATACAATAAGCAGCGCCCAGCGAATTAGTGAAATATGGCTTCTAGCATGTTGCTTCCTTGCTCAGTGAACGCTTCTGAAATGAACACCCCTGTCCCTAATACAAACCTTTATGGAATAGGGCATCAAACTTTTGCAGGCTTAATACACCTAGAGACATATGATCCCCTTAGTGATTTTGGAATAAACAGGAGAGAAATACTGCAGCTGGAGGATTGCCAGCAGGCGTGTTCTCACTGCCTTGGGGACCTTGCTAGGGTCCTGCTTCCCACCTCTCTGTCTACTTTAGCTTAAGCAGCCTTTTTTGCTCATCTCTCTTGCTCTCTTTTACCTTAATGCCTTCCCTGCCATTGCTAAGTCATGAGTTTGAAAGTCCCCAGATGTCTTTGTCACTAAAAGGGTTCTTCCATCCCTCCCTCCAGGCCTTCTGGGTTGTGCTTGCCCACACTGGCACCGGGGCCCTCAGCCAGCCTCCTTCCCCGCCGCTTCTCTGATGGAGTGTGCGTTCTCTTGATTGTAGCAATGTAGAAAAGCATGCCAGAGGGTATGCATCCATGAAAGTCCTTCCTAAAGTCCATATTTAAGTAACATGCAAGTTGCCCCATGAATGACTGACTCCATGCCTCTCCATTGAAGCTGGTACCCTCAGGTCTTGGTTCTGGTGGGCTTCCCCTTCCTGGCTCTACTGCTGCTTGCAGTGTCTTTGCACTTGCTTCTTCATTTGCTTGTTGCTTGTTAGATCCCCAAGTGTACCAGAAGGACACTTTGTGTAAACAAAAATTAGAAGTTGGGGAACAGCAATAAAAATATTGACCTGAAACCACACTGAGCACAGGAAACGGTAAAAGTTTTTGCTGGTGAAAAACACTTGGCTCCTGTCATTGAAACTGCTGTTTTGTTGTTCCTTAATGGCTGTTTGGTTGGTTTCGTGCTGAAAGCAGGTGGCTGCTCTCTGCTTTGCCTTCCGTTGAAGCAGTCTGCTTTAAACTCTTTGAAGTTGCCCGCAGGCTGCAGCTTTCAAAAGTCGAAGCGACCGGCTAAGGGAGTCCCTCTGTGGGTGGGAGCGCGCAGGCACTGCCTCCTCTGGAGTCTGGGATACAAACCCAAGTGGGAGATGCTGGAGGGAGGCTGACTGCAGTATGAGCAGGAAGAAAATGCTGAGTAGCTTGTTTTACATATAGATGCTTTTCTTATTCCAGCAAAATTTCTTTGGTACAGAAGCAATATACCTAATCTGTGATAATACAGTTCTGCCACATGACAGACCGCTGCTTACTAGACTGAGACATCCTTATTTTCCTTTCTTTTTAAAAGAAAAAAGATCTAGCTTGCCAGTTGAATGCCTTTTGAATTATTATGGTTTTTGCATGTAAAGCAATAACACAGCAGCCAGGCTATAAGATAACATGTTCAGTGTGCCATAATCAGATGGGACCAAATGTATTCTTGGTACAACTCTATTAACTTTGATGGGCTTACAGGAGAGAAAAGCACAGACCATTGACATTAAGGGGGAAATTTTTCCTGGATAGAGCACTGCAATATCTCTATAGGTAATACTGATGTGATTGTTCCGTGTCTTGGAGGCACAGTCATTACAATTAATGGAGTGAGTCAACATGATATACAGCATTTTGTCATATGTCTTTTTTTCATTCAGTAGGCTCATACTACATTTTTACGTGTAGTATTTCTGTTCAAGAGTAATAGCTGTGTTTTTCATGCTCTCACCGCTCAGCGTGCAGTCTCTGAACTGAATAGTAGGAGTGTTTCTAAGGAAATAACATTACTTAGGATGGTAACAGCTAAGCAAATGGTACAGGTGGATGTGATTTGCTGCTGACCAAGTCTCATTTGAACTGTTTGGCACACCTCTAAATTAACTGAACAGATGGATTTTTAATTAGTTCTGTCATTTCATTTTCTGCATTCTTAATATGTGTCAGGCTGTATGTCGGAGAGTATTAGCATCAATTTCAAGTGATACAAAAACATTCATAGCAAGAATAAGCTGATAATAACAATAACAAAACATAATTAGAGTACAAATTGGGAGGTCTGTAGCTTTAGAAACATGGTAAACCTAGATTTATGAGACTTCAGAGATTTGTTTAAAATGAAAAATGCATGAAATTTGCTGCAAACCAATTAAGTTCTGTGCAGACATAAAGCAGGATTTTCCAGCTTCCATTTAGTGGGATGGACCTTGCTCATGTGAATTGGCTGAGAGAAGCTGCTGAATTTATGCAATTGATTTATCTGGTTCCACCTGACCCAAAGAGCAGAAGCACTTGTCTGGGCACTAAAGTGCCTTTTAGTTTGTGAGACAGTAGTAAAAAATTTAGTTACTCTTTTCTTCAGACCAAAGTGATATTTATCCAAGTGCAAAATCCTTTCTTTGAGGTTTGCAGCCAGGCTAGTGGGACCATTTTCAAGGGCAAGCAAGCAGCAGAATCTGGTCCAAGTATAGTAATATGGCAGCAATAGTTGCGCTTCCATATAAAATTAAAATGATAGTGGTTTCTGAACGCAGATAAAGCAACACAATATTATATGCTTGTTTTATTAAGACAATTTTGGAATACTAATGATGTTTATATGATGGTGGTTAACGAGATGAAGTGCAATCTACATTAAAAAATTCTACACAACTGTATAGAATTAAGATGCTGTGCTGTTCATATAGCTTAAGCTACAAAGATTGTTTTTTATGCATTTGTAATTTTCCATGGCAAGCTCTGGATAAAATACTCATTTCCTCCAGATTTATCTCTGCCGGGAATACCTTAAAATTATGGCAGGCGCTACATCACAAGTAGTATCAATATCTAAGTTAAAGCAAATAGCTTTAATCACAGGTTTCCAAAACATGTTCCTCTTTAGAGGCTAACATGTAAATAGGCCTAATCAGAACAACATTTCCAGCAGCAGGTTCCTAGATAAATTAAATAGGAGAAACCTCATCAAGGGGATATAATGATGCTTGGTAGGATCTCCATCCCTTGACACTTGCAGCAATATTACACAATGTGCGTATAGTGGGAACTGTTTTATTCCATATACAACATGAACTGGCATGACTCATGTTTGTTTAGGAATATCTTCTTTTGATGTCTTACAATTAACTGGTTAAAACTTACACAGAAGTGCTGTTTTTTTCCCCAAGAATAAGGAAAGTCTTAAAGCCTGAATAATTTAATGCATGTGCTAGTTATTGCCTGGTTTTCTTATTCAGTCTTGGCCCACTTGCTGTCCTTTGAGCCAAATCTTGTCAGCATCTCGTGAAAAGCAGTTGCCAGCAACAGAGCAGGCACTATGCTGGCTGATAAGTAAATGCTAGTTCAAATCTCCTCCCCAGTTCAGAATTGGGCCAAACACCTAGGTCTTTCCTGTGGCCTAATCACAACGTTACTGGCTCTTCTGTGGTGGGGCTTTTTTGCTTGACCTCTTTTGCTCTGGCCATTGACAGCATCCTGAATATGCTGCAGTCGCCTCTATTTTTGTGAGATGCTTAATTTCAAACAATGGCAGATTTTGAAAAGTTTACCCTTGGAAATTTTCCAGTCAGATCTGAGGCTGAATAACCTTAGTTGCTACTTTTTATTGTCAGGGGATGTGTCTGGCAGCCTTTGGACACGGAAGGGTGTGCTGACCCAGCCTTGAAGACTTCACACGCATTCGAGCTCTGGTAGACGAGAGCCCTGTGCGCAAGGTTACCTTTACTCAGCTGAGCAGACCTGGGGAAGTCTTTCCAGGATCTGGACTACTTCATAGCTGATGCTTTAATGCGTAATGGCAGTGCGGGATCTGGTCTTCATCAACTTTGCCCAAAGGGTTTGCCAGATGGATCCATGCCCACGTATAAATGGGCTCGGGTGCCTCTGCTCGGTCTCCTCTGCAAGGAGCACGCTGTGCCTCTGTGGCACTTCTCAGTCTGCGGGGCACTCGCAGTCATCCGGAGAGGACCTACAACAGCCTGTCCTCCTCCTGCGCAGATAAATGAATGTCGTTCTTTTAATGAGGTTCGGAATTTGTATGCTTTGAGCGGAGAGGTGATGTTAGGGAGACTGTCTTTGGCTGTAAGCATGACTAATGCTGAAAAGTGATGGTTAGTGTTCTCACATTAAAGCACTGGGCAGGATCTCTGCTGTAGCCCTGCTATCGCCTCTGCTCAGCCTATTCTTGTACTGTCTGTTTGCCTTTGATAATACAGAGATGACAATGATGTCATTGACAACATGCTTTGTGACCTGATATTGTTATACAAGTCAGCTAATATTTATTTTTACAGCAATAAAAGGTTTGTATATACAAGGACTACAAGGCATCAAATAAAAGTAGGACAGACCAAACAGAAAATTTCCCTGTGGCACAGCCCTCGGCTGAGCTGTAGAACGCCTCGCCATAGGTGATGGGTGTGATGGACCCTAAAGTTCTCAGTTTGAAAAGGAACTGGGCACATTACTGGAAGAAACACTAATCGAAGTTTTTAAATATTAAAGGCACCATCTCTGCTTCAGGAAGCCCTTAAAGCAGGTGGCACTTGAGGTCAGGAGGGGTTGCTGGGCCAGTGTTGTTATGTGCTTCCCTTAATTCTTCCTTGGATATGAGCTATTAACATATGACTGGAGGCAGGTGCTAGGCTATATAGACCTTTTATCCAACTCAGTATGGGTTTTCGTATGTTTTCATGTATTCTTATGATCACTGATTTCCAAAACAATATTGCAGGGCAGAAAAACCTGTTACGTTAAACGAAGGAAAAATTTGGAGAAAGAGCAAATGAAAATCCCTATAAGAACATGCAGCCTCTGTCTCGTCTCGCAATCTATTAAACTCTGAAAGGACAATCAGATGTTGTGAAATGAAAGGTAAAGGTGAAGTAAAGAGGAGACAACAGCTGCTGGAGTTGCATGCCTGCTTCTTCAAGCTCCTAATACAATCAAAAGTGTTTTCATCAGCCTGCTAGCTAGGACCCTTGACGTAAATGGCAGACTACTTAAATTGCAACTAGCAGGTTGCTGAGGTAGCAGCCAGACTCATCACCTCAGTAAAGACAGTGCATGTTGCTAGGAAGACCTGTACATGTTATTTGTGTAATATAAAAGCAGATTCTGAGTAATTGTGTTGTGCTGGGCTCAACACCATCTTCCTTTGTAATTATGTGAGGCCAGAGTGAGAGGAAAGAAGATGCTTCAAGACTTTTTGTAGCAGTGGGGAAGAAGATCCTTATGGGGCAATAAATACTGGATGAAGGAAATTTAGGTTCATCAATACAATTCTGCATAAATAGGCTTGCTTCATTCGGTGGCTGTTCTTTAGCTGTATTACTTGTTGTTTGTAACAACTGCCAGATACTCTTGAAAATGTTCATGAGTTCTGGAAGAACCGTGATTTCTTGGTGTAGGGGATTTTTCATCAAATAGTTCTTACCAGAAGTCTGGTGTTCGTTATTCATTAATTCAGTATTTGCCACTTATTGTTTTGTCATCTTTATTTTTAAAAGTTTCATATATTTAATCAGGAAGCACAAATATTGACTGGTAACTTAGGACTAATTATGAACCACGAAGAGCAAGCAGACAAAATGGAACAGTTTGCCAACATCAAAAATAGTATGTCCAACTGAGTTGGCAAATACCTTCCATTAAGGAATATGTTAATAGAAATGAGTACTTGCTCGTAACCAGTTTGAAGCAAAAAAGAAATTGATTCCCAGTCAATGTACATTCACCCAGTTAATTAAATACTCCTATGGAATATTTATTCCAGGTGCCCTGGAAGATGGTGTTCATGAAATACATGCCTAAAATAAAAGCAGCTTTTTATTTGAACACATTGCCCTGCGTGGTGTAACTTCAAGCACAAATGAATGAGACTTCGTGAGGCTGAGAACCTCTGTTTCTTGTTATAAGGGTGAAGCACATATGCCAGGTGGATTTTTGTTTTGTTTTGCTTTGATTATGAACCATATTATGTAGCTGAAGGATGAACCCAAGAGGAAAAGCTTGAAGCTTAAAATGATCTAAAGATAAGCTCTCTACACATACTCTGTTTTGTAGGATGCACATTTTACCTGAGAATTTCCTCATGATTCCTTTAAAAACTTGGTTTATCTTCATATTAGGTCTGGCCCAAACTGTGGGAGCAAGGGAAAGGGGGAGAATACAGTTGTTATATTTTGTACAAAGTTTATTAGGGCCACGCTTCAGCCTTTTAAGTGCAGAACACTACAAAAGCTGGCATACAGCATATCCTATCTAAAAGCTCAGCAAGTTTACCATACAGTTTCAGTGTCTTCTCAATGGGATCGTACCGTGTGCTATTTTGGTAACCTCCTGTGTACCTTTTCATATTAGTTTCCACCCTTTGCAGATGGACTGTTATTTCCTTTTGTGTTCCTTCCTACTCTATAGTCGCAGTGACAGGATTTCTCTTCCTTATCCAGAGCACCAACATGCAATGTAAGCAACACTGCCACAGCAGTGTATTTTCCCTCTTGGCTCCCCAAACCAGCATGCAGCAAGATCTCCTCACTTTCCTGAAACAGGTCAAGCTTCAGAAAACCCTGGACATGAAGCATCATAACAGGGTACTTCTGAGGCTACTGCTAGAGGGATGCGCAAGTGAAGTCGCTACCCCCGCCCCTCACGCCGATAGTCCTTTTAACTGCTGGGGTCCCAATGGTGGCAGAGGTACAACTGCTGTCAGAAGCAAAAGGATTGTGTAAAGAGTTGTTGTCGAAAAATATAGCCCTTAGCACTGTGATACGGTAGCGGAGTAAGGTAATATTTTGGGGAGCATCTAGTCAAGTGGGCTCTCCTGGGGGTCAACAGTCTCACTCGGCGAGGATGCAGGAGAATGAAGTGGAATGTGAAGAGGTCAAACTTCCCAATGACCTGCCAGACCAAGCGATGATTGGTCAGCAGGGATTTTTTTAAATACTGGTTTTCTCTGCTTGTGCAAATTTCTTCCCTTCTCCAGCAACAGAAACGTGGCAGCAGTGCCAAAAATGGAAACCCTGAAACCAAGAGTGACCATCACCAGAGTATCTACTGTTCTCTTTGCACAGGGAACATGGACGCACTCAGATTGGAGTAGGAAGCTAAATACAGTATTAAGTATAACAATTTAGAGAAAGCAACCTTCAGTATGTACAGCAGAATAACATTTCAGAGGGTTCAGTTTGAAGCATTATTTAGGAAAATACAACTTGAAAAACATTACACTATCCACCCAAGAAAATTCCCACAATGATAACATTACCTTTATTTCTCAAAGCTCTTGCAGCTAATGTCAGTGTAACTGTAAAAAAGAAAAAAATCGAGACGTGTTTTTGTCATGCTAACTGAGGTGATAGGATATTTTATGTATGTGTGCAGAGCCACATTCAGATTGAATTCAAATGGTATACAGGAAACTAAAAGGCATATTCATCTTGTATATTTTAATTATTGTTTTACTGGCTCCCATCAGCAATGTCTTAATTCAATAAGTCTCAATTCAGTAGTTTAGTCTTAAATCTTGGGCAGCTGGTGGAGATTTTAATAGAATTCAGCAATTTAGTCGATATATGAGAACTGAGATAAGCAAATTAAGATCTACCAGAGATCATATATAAAATTAGAGACAGTATAATTTTTGATAGGCCCTGACCTCAGAAGCAAGGGATTGTCATTTTTCTGTGAAATTAGATGAAGAGATAATGAGGCAATTACCTTGTGAACTTTGAAATGATAAACAAACAGTAATGCTGCAGGACAGGCAAAGTTAGTTATTTCCAGCATCTGGAGAACCTGATGCAATTTACTTTTACATTCCACATTAACTGTTTAAATCTGCATATATTAGTATAAATAAGAGTAACTAAATGCCAGTATGATTTTTTTTTTCTCCGTAAGGCACGCAGATTTCTTAGTGACACAAATATGAATAAATATATTTATAATACCAATCACAAGTCAACCAAGCTATCTTATGATTTATGTATTGAAGTCAGGTGGTCAGGTAATTAACTTTACCATATTTATCCCAGTGATATCTGAGATAAGACACCTTGTCTTTTCCCTAGCCTTCAGTGAAACGACTGCTTTTCTTCAGCAGGAAATGAAGAGCATCGGAAAGATCTGAACACCTTTGTACAGTGGCTTTGTGAATATGAAGTCTGTCTGCCTTTTCTCTACCTGTGGCACAAATGTGCGGCCAGCAGACTCATTCTGAGCTTGCCTCGCAGAAATCTAAGGCACGAGGACGATGCTCTCAAAGCTCTGATGGACGGGACAGCTGGCGAAGTCTGTTCCACTCTGCAGGGCAAGATGTTTAGTCACTGCGGCAAAGGATGGGATAGGCAAGTAAACTGCATTTTATCCTGTGGTGATTTGAGTAATATAGACTTCATGCACTTCTTGCTCTGTGCAGCAGGTGATTTTGATTGACATATTGCTGCCAGTTTTAGACACAGTTTTACTGCAAGCAGGAGATGATTTTGGTTGTCTCTGTAGATGTGTGTGCATTTTCTCTGAGTATTTAGAAGTCCCCTACTATAGCTGCATGTTTATATAATCTTCTTCAGTGCATTTTACACGTACTTAATGAAGTGTGATCTTTCGGTAGGTGCTTCTGATAACTATTCCTCCAGTGACACATTCGGGTGATCACAATGATACTTGCTGTCTGGTTCACTCAACTCTGCAGTTACTGGAAAGGTGGAAAGAATTACATTACCAAAGAGGTAAAAAGTAGTGTTATATAAAACCAGACTATAATCTATAATGGTCTTTTAAAATACAAGGGGATCAGTGATAGAAGGCTATTTCTTTGATTGGGAAAGGTGGGTAGGGTAGGGAGGACAGGGACAGCATTATAATTAGAGGAAAAAACCTTTATTTGCCTGTTCAACATCTTACTCTCTCATATTATGAGCAAAGCAAAGCTGAAACTCAAAATACAGGCAGATCAAAACAGAATCATCTCCTCCTCTGAACCCCATCAGAGTTTGAGCTGGATGATCTCAAACTTCATGAGTCTGGTTTTTTGCCAAGAAAACCATGAATGAGGAGGGACAGCCAAGTCAGCATCCAAGAGCTTAATTAGGGTGTCTGCTCATTGTGCCCACCTTAGTCTCTTAGTGTCATAGGTTGATACAGATGTGAAAATAAATTAGTACAGGGGTGAACTGGGCCCACAGTTTCTGTACCTGGTTTTGAATCTGTTTTAAGATTATGCACAGGCATAAATCAGGAATAATTCCTCACAAATACAGCTATATGAATCCATGGATTCTAGTATTAGAGGTAAAAATCAGATGTTTTCTGTGTGTTTCCACTTCATTAGAGAAGCCTTTGCATTTCCATGCTGCTTTTTCTATTTGCCTTTCCCACTCAGGAAAGCATTTAAGGCCAAATTTGCCTTTAGGCATGTCTTTACCTTCAGAGTGGCTTTGCTGAACAGAAGCCCTGGTCACTAGACCTATATTGGGAAAAGCCGAAGACTTGTGGAATTTTGGAGTAGGATCCAAAACCCCAGGTTTGAGTAAGACCACACTGGGAATGCCAGGGGTATCAGCTGTCAAGTTTCCACCAAACAATTTTTAGGCTTCTTGAGTCAAAGGAATAAATCCTTTGCCTATTCCACCACAAAGCGTCAGGAAAAGGAAAAGCTACTTACCCAGGATACAGACAAACTGTGCTGAGAAGGTCGTGCCAGAGCCTCTGCCTGCATTAGTTGTGCCCGGCAGGGCCAGATGCAAGATTTGGAGAACTTGCTAAAAGCCCCAGTGGAGAAACACTGAGGGGTGGGGTGGGGGCAGAATTTGGTGCCTTTGAAAGACAAAGACAAGACTGTTGTCAGGAGTCAACCTATTCTGCAGACCTGTTTTCCCCCAGCTTTCAGGTGCACTCCCTGTCACTCCCCAAACAGCGAGGACTCATACACTGTCTTTTGGGAAGGCTTTTACACTGTTACAGACAATTCCTAGAGGAGCTGAATAGAGAATGGAGAAGTTCTTACCAGTGTTAGTAGAACTTCCTCAAAACAACAATAAAAAAAATAGCAAATTCTAATAGTGCCTTGCACCACTGCTATTGATTACTTTTTGTACTTGCTAACTATTTTTTTTAATGGTTAGATGCCTACCCAGTGAAGAGAATGGAAAAAAAATCCACTTATTTTTCTTTTACTTAGTTTTCTAGTTATTTTATCTATAGTTTTTATCCTGTCATGGTGCTGTGTTTTCTGGACCGCAAACATTGTGAGGAATTGTTTTGATAAAAATGAAGCAATTCCTATTCATTTTCTGAGAAGGAACACATTTTTGGTAATGCTAGATCTTGTAAGCTCTTTAAAAGAAACTTAACTTAGAGTAAACCAACAGCACCACCTTACTGGAAACCATATGATGCGTATATTGCTAAGGGGCTAAAAATATACAGTAGTTTAGGATATCCATCTTAACAATATTAACCTTTCCCTAGAGAGATGTTTCAGTCTGTTCCATCTGCCTATATCCGTTTTTATCGTACTTATCCCTGTTTCTAAATTTGGCTCTCTTATTCAGGTTTCTTTTTATTCCCACCCCTAAATATTTTATTCATTCAGTTGCCTATGCAAAATTCCCATTTACATGAAGAACCCTATAATTAACCTTTAGTTAAGTGCAATATCTCAGATTTGTCCCATTACTTCATAATTTCAAGCTACAGTAGGGTGTCCCTTTTTGCTTCAGAGTTTCAAAAGTAGCTACCTTCTGTTCAATGAGGAAGTGCAACATATATGGGAACTTTGCTACGCAATCTTGACATCCAACTGTGAATCCATCAGCATTAAAATCCTCCTTTTATGGTACCATTCTGGGTTTATGAGCACACAGATGATAATGACGATGAAGAAATAAGTACCACACTAGTAAATGTGGCTTACCCAACAAGCATCTGTGTGACAGAGGAGCATTTATATAATTGACGAAAAAAAGTTGCCTCAACAGTTTTCACGAAACCTGATTTCACTTGATCCGCAGCCAGACTGGGCTAAACTCTGGGCAGAATCTCGTCTCTGGTGCGCAACTGCTGACCACTCTCCTCCTTGACACCACCTCCCTTTCCTGACTTTCCTAGGTCTGATGTGCTGAGTATGAGTCAATAACAGAATAATAGTTATTATACTAGAATCCCAAATAACATCACAATGGATAGCTTAAAGTGTGAATTTACTGTGGAGAAAAAAGGAATTTGTCACCTAGCTGGGCAGAAGGGAGGGAGGCTCAGTCCACTGGATACTGCCCTTATCTTCTCTTCACCTGAGAGAGAACTTTTTCACTCTGGAGATTGCGGATGGATCTGCAGATGATGTAAATGAATGTAGCTCTAACAGACCACATAGAGCTATGCTGGCTTATTCCAGCTGAGAATCTACCCCAGCACTTCATGAGCCAGTTGTCTGCATCCAGGTTTTAATTGCTTGCCCAGGTCTTGTTATAATCAGTGTTGAAAGCATAGTGAAGGAGAGAAGCTCTACAGTTCTTGAGGTACCAACCAAGAGGAGAGCAATCCCTGTGGAACCCTATGGAAGCTACAAAGGAGGGAGGGCAAGCTGTTAGCAAAGAGGTTGAACTTTCTTTTTGGCTTCCAGCTTGGTAGATATAAATATGATCTTGACCAAGGAGTTTGCATGTCTTAGTCTACAATCTGTCGTATATCTCAAAGTTCATAAGCAGAGCACTTAACAAGTGCGCCCTGAGATTACCTGAGACAGTGGCATTTGCACATGCAGTGCTTGAGATACCACAGCAATGCACTGCATTTAAATGGGGGTGGGGAAGGGAGAAAGCATGGTCTAGTTATCACATACTAGTTATCACTAGTTATCAGTACTGAAAGGAGGTAGGCTTGCATAGTGGGGAATTACTTTCAGCCAAAACAAGCAAGCTGGTCAAGCTGTATCACTGTTTATCTGCTTGACAACTCTGACTTCAGGGGAGGTGATGATAAACTCTAGCAATAGTGGACTTTTCCTTTTGCCAGCCAGCTCCTCATCTGCCTAAAGAGATTTTGTAAGTCTCTATCCACAAAAACTGTTAAGCTTAGCAACCTATTGGGATCAAACTTATTGGAGGATAGTTGTCTCAAAGATTTAGTATCCACAAGCTTCAAAGAAGAGGTGGCCAGGCGGAGGGCTTTACTGTTGTCTCTGGCAAAGGAAAAACTGAAATATAAACTCTTCTCTACTGCAGTTGTATACGTGTGTATGCGCCACCCATAGGGTAGTGACGTTAGTCACAGGAAAAACTCATGCTAAATCTTGCACCTTCATGTGCTTAAGATTCTCATCGTGGGAACAAGGTATGTAGGAAACTGGGCATCTTTGCCCACTGAATTATTTTTTTGTTTCCTACTGGAGTGAAGGTGGAAGTTTTTGCCTTCCCTTCCCCATTAGAGTGCTGGCCCTTTGGATTAGCAACAGCCTGCTCTCATCTTCAGCTGGGTGTAGCAAATGCAACCTGTAGTTAAAGAAACTGGAGGAAGCAATCTCAGGAACTGGACAACACTTTCACTGCCTGGTATAAGGCTCTTATGAGGAGACCAGCGTGAGGCAGGGGACATGTGGGTGACAGGAAAGGAGGGCTGTGGCTTTGAGGTGGGAAGGGGCTGTGTTATGCCCTTGGGGAGGAAATAAAATACAAATCTGCCTGGGGACAAGATGTTTTTTCTCACAAAAGTGGGATGAATGCAGCTAAAAGCAGGCATGCGTTTTACTCCTTGGTGTCTGAAGTCTGCACTCCTCAAGGCATCTGTCCCCACAGTATTACAGGGGCTGAAAGCTGTTTTGTGCTGTTCCCAGCTGGGCTTTGATATATTGCTTTTTCTGGTGACTCGGTTCATTGGTTTGTTGTGTTTTGGTATTTTTTTTCCGTAATGAGGGAGGCATTTTCCCACCTTGAATGAAACTGGAATGATCCTGTGATGAGCTGGGGTGCAGTACTGAAAGGAGGAAGAAAAACCTCACAGACACCAAAAGCATGTCTGTCTATACAAATTGAATATTACTTTGATTACAAGATAAGGTACAGAAGAAAAGCTACTTATTTTTTAAATCTATAATATTGAGTGAGCAATCATAATTATGGGTTAGTGTTGCAGCAACTGAGGCTCAACAAGATATTGGAATTGCAAATAAAGGAATACAACGGGCATTTGAAATACTGTCCTAACAAGTAAGTAATACTATAGCAGCTGGCCTTTATTACTTCAAACTTTTTTTTCTTTTAAATAGCTAAAAATAAAACCAGAAACAAAGGAATAAACAACAGATTAAAATAACTTTATTATACACATACCAGGCTTAGCAGAAGGTAGTTGCAGAACTGAAATAACACTGGATCAAATGTTCCCCTCTGCTTCTGCATGGCAACAGCATAAGCTCCCTGCCAGGCTCTGAAGTTCCCCACCCAGAGCAGATGCTGAACATCAGCAGACACTGTGGCTCCACTTGATCTGTGCTGTAGCAGACTGAGGGATGCTCTGGAGGGCAAAGGAACACTTTGCGGATGTAATTCTTTGACTTTTTTTTTTATCCCCTGAAAACAGGGCAAGCCATTACTTAGACATTTTTATGGGAAAATCTAATTCTGTATTCATGTGAGCAAGCAGAATTAAAAAAAAAAACTACTTTATCAGCACACTTGGAGGTCCCGCTTCCCCTTTTCAGGATACTTTTAATGGAAAAGCATGGGGTTTTTCAATCATATCACTTTGTCAAGAAAAGTAGGAAAAAACAGAACACAGTAAGTGCTCAAACTTTCAATAATTGATGACCTGTGCCAGCTGAGCTGTTGTCTGTTTCCACATCTGAAAATTTTTCATAAAAATTATCTTCATTCTTGTGGAAGGAGTCCCTTAATTTCCTCATGAAATTAACGTTAATAGATTCATATTTTAAATTTGTTACCTAATGAAAGAGAGGTATTTCTCAGCTGAAGCACAGGGACTGGATTTTTTTCCTTTTGGTGTGGAGAACTGTAAGGTAAAAACTTGAAGGCAGGTGACAGGCTGCTCTGCACCACAGACATGGCTGATATGACATAAGGCTGTCAGTGTCTCTAACCTCAACGAAGTGAGGTCAGCTCTCAAAATAGGAAGAAAAAGGAGTATTGGCATTGCTTACACTGTATGTTTCCACTCCTAATCAGATATATATGAAAAGAACCTATGGAATATAAATGATTACAGGAAAAAAACAAATTGAAATAATTATGATAAAGCTATTATATTTCCTAATAATTGGGAATTGTGTTGCTGTGTATAAATTTATATTTTCCTTATTAACGATGGCATGTATAGCATTAGCTTGAAATTTTGAAGTGGAATGAAACAGGATATGATTTCCTTGTATGACAGTAACTTTCAAACTGAAAGACATCCTTGTCCCAGATTGGTAACAAAAGTCAATATCTAAAATTTCCATCCACCAAGAATACTTCAGGATGGATCAGTTGAAACACCTGTGTTAAGTTCAATCCTTTCTTTTGATGTCATCCCTATGAGAAATAAAGGAAAACTTCAAACCCACAAATTATTTCATATTTTGAAGTGAAAAATTCTTTAGTGTGTATTTATCCCCCTTTGCTTTCCTAGTATAGAAATTTGTCACCTAGGTAAGTGTCCAAAAAGTACACTTGAAGTTTGAAATCTTTAAAGAAACAAAGTTTTTCCCTAGAACACTTTTTGTGACCAATAAGAAGGTCGGGGGGATGTAAAAATTAAAGCTGTGCAAAACTGAAGATGCTCTCAAATTCTATTCTAACATGAGTGTTTCTAAAGCAGTCTTTGTGACATTTAAATGCTATTTATGTAAAAAGCATCATGTATTCATCCTGGAGGTGGAAATAGAGGTCATCTATATTAAGGCCTCCCTATTACCCTAGATCTATGATGAACAGTCCTGTTAAAATCAGCAAGCATTCACTAAATCTAGAGCATATTAATGAGGGTGGTAGAACTAGATGTGCAATTGTTTTGCTGACTGGGAGACTTTCAGGGATTGCTTTGAGGCACTCCATTAGTGTTGCCTCACATGCTTCCAAAGTAGGTTGACGTTAGTGTTGGAAAAATTAAATCAGCCTTGAGAAATGAAAGAAGAGTTGTCTGTTATGACAGTTCTTTCAACTGGAAAAGAGGGAGGAGAACTGTATTAAGCCAGCTCTGTCTCCTTGATGAGATCTGCAGACGCACCATCAGCAACTGATGGCACAGTTGTAGACGTGTTGATTGTTAGGGACCTCTGGATGTTGTCTTAATTCAGTCACTGACTAAAACACAATCTTCTTGAATCACTTAAAAGCATGTCTGTCCAGCACTGGAGGACACTTTAGCAGTGGTTTTATATAGTCAAGTAAGAAAATCCTCCAAAAATTGCCATCATCTCCAGAAATACCTTGTTCCAGTGCTGTGCTACTCTCCTAGTGAAGAAATTTTTCCTATTGTGTAGTTTGAACCTCTCAAGCTGCAGGTTTTGGCCGTTTCCCCTTATTTTATAGCACCTGCCATTGCTGAGAAGAGGTTGGTTCCATTATCTCCGACTTTTTTATGCAGTTGTAGGCTATTAGCAAATTACCACTTAGTTTTCTCTTCATCAGACTAAGTCCAGCTGTCTTAGCACACAGCTGCTGCGGAGCAGCTTTAGGACCCAGCCACCTTGGTAACAACCTACTGGACCCGCTCCAGTTTCTCAGCATCTTTCTTGAACTGGGAGGCTGAAAGCAGGACACAATATTCCAACTGCAGTCTCAGTAGCAATGAGAGCGAAGCTTCACCTGTCGATACCAGTGTCCTGTACGGACAATGGCAGCACGGAGTTGGCTCACGTGTGACCTAGTGCTCACTGCAGCCCCCAGGCCCTTGCTAGCAGGCCTGCTTCTCAGCCAGTTGTCTTCCAGCTGGGCAGACACATGGGGTCACCTCATTCCCAGTGCAATATTTTGTGCTTTTTGCTGAGCTTCTTGAGGCTCCTGTTGGCTCAGTCCACAAGTTTCTCAAGGTCTTCCTTATAGATCTGCTGAGGGTGTGCCCTTGTTGCTATCAAATCTGCTGATGAAGATACTGAACAAAGTGGGCTCTATCGCTTACCTGTGGCATACGCTGCTGCTTAACCATCAGCTCAGCATCAAACCATTGATATATTTTTTTTTTTTCTTCCTTTGAACTTGTTGTGGTGCAGCCAATTTATGATCTAGGGTTGATATCGGAGTCAGTTAAAATACTGCCTGTGTATTGTCTTTGTCTGTAGCACAGTAGTGACATGTCAATTGCATCAGAGGAGTTAAATCGCACAATATTAACATCTGAAAACCACTGGAGTTGTTCTGAGTGCAGGTGAATATTATTCAGCTCCCCTATTTTCCCATTTTTTCAAATCCTGTATTAAGATAGGTTATATCTGAAATAGCCTTGATTAAAATTACTCTAGTTAAGCTTCCTTAGTGTGCTTGTTTTCAGACACCTGTCCAGATGTTTCCCAGGATGGCTGTGATGAGGCTGGCAATGAAATGAAGCATTTCTTACTGTTATTAAATAACGTGAAGAGGCAAGGGGAGTTAGCAAACAGAAGAGATCTTTCAGAGATAAGAAACTCAGATTATCCGCTGTTCCACTTCTGCCAGAATGTTGAACCGGGGTATTTCTCCCTCTTTAACCTGATGTTGTTGTGACAGAGTTCAAATCGTTATACCAAGTACGATGCTGATGTCACATTTAACATAATTCTTTGCCAGTAACACACAGAGGTCTCAAAGCTAAAGGCCCTAAATTTTTCTTCATATTGACTATGCTTTTTAAAAAAAAGTAACTATGAACTCCAGAAATACTTGGTTTTGTGGTATTTATCATCAACGCAAACAGTATTCAGGGAAATAGTGTATCCACGTTTCTGTTTTTTTTCTGCACTTCTACTCATCCTTAAAAAATTGCAATCTATTAGTGTAAGAGTAACTTGCACTAGCCTAAAGATAGTCATTTAGGTCTCAAAAAACACTTCTAGTGGGATAGAGTTATTTCTCCTAAAGTATAGTGCTTTTCTGCAATGAACCTACATTAAAGTGGTGGCGTTTCTCACCATATCTCTTGCGGTGCACTTTCAGAGTTCCATCTGCTAATTTGAGTGACACAAATACACTTTTACTGTGCTTTATTCCCGTTTGCCCTGCAGAGGTACCACTGCTGAGAGACGCTTTGATTTCTTTTTCTTGTACTTTATCAACAGAATTGTTTGTTAAGAACCATTCACAGAACATATCAAAGGCAAAAGAGAGGATAACTGTCACAGGAAGAACAATTGGAGACCTTGAGGCTATGCAGGAATACCTGAGGACCAGATTTGGCAAAAAACATTTATGACTAATGACTATTCTTGAAAAAGAACCCAGCAGGATTATGAAGAATTGAATAAGGAAAAGAGCAAGGAGAAATTACTTGCAAACCAAACAAGTCTGCAATGCATTTACGGAGATATACTAAACACAGCTAGTCAAAGAACAGAATGTCCATTCTATAGGAAGTGGCAGGATTTATCAAAATTTAATTCTTTCACAGATCAGAATGAGACATTTAAACAATGCAATCCATAGTGGAAAATGCCTTGTTGTGAGTAAATGAACATTTGACCTTTGTGTGTGGTTAAAGCAAACTGTTCCAACTGTATCAAGATGCTGTGATAACTTTTTATTAGCATTTTATAATACTATTACATGACACACATCTAAATTTCATTGACTCGGCATCTTTCAGTAGAAAACTACTTCCCTGGAAGTTATTTAATTGGCTCACAGATGAAGTAGTGCATTATAAATATTTTCAGTTTCTTTACATCCTTCTCTGCATGGTGAGTGCTTGTCTTATCAAAATCAGGGAACTTGAGCTCTTATCAAAGAGTGTTGGCACTCTTTGACTTTCCCAACCCACCCCACCTTAGCATCCTGCTTTACCCTCACAAACGGCTCAAAGGAGAATGAGGAACTATTAAGCTCCTGGAGTAAAACTTTTTAAGAACAGGCATTTGGTAAAAATGCATTGAGAATTCCTTTTAAGGACACTCATAGTCCTGAAATATTCCCAGAGGAAGTAAGTCTTTTCTATTTAGTTAAGTGATTTTCTGTTTTAACGTAAATCTGGCCCTCAAGAATGGAGATCCAAAGAAGAACTCGGCTGCTCTAGGTCTCTGCTAGAGAGCTCGTCGCTGTGGATGCATGCTGCCAGGCACTGTTAGGAGCTTGTGATAAAAATTAAATCCTCCATCTCCTAAAGGCTGAGAAAAACAGTGATATTGGAGGCTGCAGAGATACATTTCCTCAGATTCAAAACCAGAAATGATTAGTAAAAGGAAAGACTTTATTCCTGTAAGGAAGGAGAAAGGACTATTGTTTTTAAACTTGCCACAACACTTCATGTTCTTAAATGTGTTAAAAGAGCTCATTCTCTTCAAACAAGGCCTGGAGGTTCATTATTCTGCTTTACTGGCAAGGGTTCATGTTAATATTTCTGCTGATGTTCCTGATGCCTGGTTCAAGGAGACATTGGGCTTAATTTGGAAACCTTTTCTGCCACAAGTTTCCTGGAACCATAAATATTAAATAAATATTAATGAAGTCAATATTTTATATTTTATCTTTTATCCACAAAACTTCTGGAAAATATTTATTATGAGGCAGCATCTAACGTGAGTCGAAAGACAAATGCTATGTTGGATGAGATAACAGAGGCAGCGTCGAAGATGACATTTTCTAAGGATTCAGATTGTTCATGTCTGGTTTTTCACAAGCAATAAGGCTAAAAGTCTTGCCTGTAGCATTTAAGTGACACTAAGCTATGTAGAGAGTTTACCTGAATAGTATCTCATCAGTATTCAACAGAGCTTTGTGTTTAGGATGTTTACATTAGAAAATTATGTTTTGGAGATCAGGAGTAGTCTTCAAATATAGAAAATTCATCTGTTTAATTAGGATCCTAATATTACTATGCACATTTTGGAAAACAGCAATAATACTTGATTATATTATGCTAGAGCTGCTCTGTTCTTTAGTTTTTAACCATGAGGTAATTGGTAAGTGCAACAACTTCCTAAAAGTTCATAACTATGAGTTGCCATATCAAGATTGTATGGAGCTTTTTTTTCCCCCAAAATAGGTGTTCTCTGGTCAGAAAAGGAATTCAGGGGATTCCTCTGGCCTGCCTTTCACAGTGTGGCTATGAAATCATAGCCAGTTACTTTTGGTCTTATGACCTATTAATTTCCAGTGTATTGGATGAACCTATACAATTGGCAGTATGCCCAGGTCTCCCAAGAAGTTTCCCGGTGACTTTGAAATGTGCTATTATGGCAGTAATGCCCAGTTCCTCTCGTGGGGTAGTTGTGATGTTCACAGTGCCAGCATTCATAAAACAGTTAAAAATCCTTGGATTGGATTTTGCGTTACTGTAAGTAGGAGAGTGGTATAACTTAATTGAGCGCTACAACTTAGTTATGTGGAGTTACCGGTAGACTGAAAGCTGTTTGGAAAAAATGCACAGAAAGCTGTTGAGGGGTAGGACGCCTTGCTAACAGCCACCTCATTTCTCAGTCTCAGGCCTAAACTGGAATTATAGTCACTGTTCACTCATGTTGGCTCTGTAACCCAAGTGTGAGTGAAGTGGCTATCCAGCTTTCATGATCCAGGCTCAAGCAGGGGATAATGAAATTGTAAAATGTCGTCTTTGGTTTGTCTTGCTATTGGTGTCTGAAACCCAGATTATTCTCATGAAAACAGAAGTGAAGGACGAATAGTCCTTATTTTAAAGGAGTTATAATAGCATTTTGGGGTGAGACAGTGGAAAGATTAAACCCTGTGTTGTCAAGTTTGCTTGTCCAAAACAAGATACTGAAATGTGTGTCAGTATGTACATATGGACAAGTAAACAAATAGCTTAGTGTTCAAAAGTGCTGAGCATATTCAGAAGTCATTGAACTCAGTGGGATTATAAGTGCTTGCTGCCTGCATTACTATTTTAATATCTGTCTTTAAGTCTTTAGGAAAATTTAGGATCAGGCTTTTATGCCATCCAACCATAAACTTTCCTTGTCGGACTGATCACATCTCCAGTTGTCCTCCATTAGCCTATCCACAGAAGTCACAACAGTTACTGTTGTGCTGAAGTCCTGGGAAGGGTCCTTCCCTTCATCCCGAGAAGACAGGAGATTGTCTTCTCAAATATTTGTCAGGTTTTCTGGGACAAGATGAATTTAAAAATGTGAATTGCATTAACCTCAGTACAAGAGAATTCCTCTGCCCCATCTCTACAATTAAAGCTGCTCTTAAGACCCAAACAGGATATGTGGTTTTCTCTGTACTCTTCTGAATTTCACATACCAATAGTGTAACCCATCTTTTGTGCTCTACTGTGCTTGCAGGTAAAAACAGGGCTAATGCTGATTTTTAGTGATTTTTTTTTTTTTCTCTGACATTTCAATAAAATGATACTTTTAATATGTGGAAACCTGGGTCCCAGCACACACTGTGTAGGCCAATCTCAGCTGATCAGCAGGAACATGGTTGACGGCTGGTTGGTACAGCTGTCGTGGGTCACTGGAATGCACTGTTAGGGAGACAAGCCCCAAAGAGCCTGATGCACCAACCCAAGGGGTGCCAGGCTTACAACGATGAAACCTTTGGTGGGAGAAGGGTTGGGAGGGATGTAGGAAGACCAAGTGAGAGACAGAGTGTTTTAATCTTTGCATGTTGTCCTCCCAGTTCTCAGTGTGACAGCTACTGCCTGATGTTTCAAGCCACTGCACTAGTCAGATGAGCTGTAAATTCTGCTTTTTACTTTGCCATCTCTTCTGTTCTCAAACTGGATATTTCACACAAATTGGAAAAAAAAAAAAACAACCAAACCCTATAAGATTTAGCTAAGCTTTGCAAACTTGGAACTCACAGCTTCATGTAATTGTAAATGATAGTTCAAGGAATTGTTTCTTCCTGGACAGAGTGGTGCAACTTCCCAACCTGGTGTTGGTGTGTTTGTTGGCAAACCTCAGCTTGCTGCATTTCAGCCAACATCAATACCAAAAAAAGCATGTGGGACAAAACTTGACTGTTTTTAAAGCAGTTTGATATGTGCAAAAATTCAGGTGCATACAAATGCATATGTAATCCCCACCCGCCTACATTTGCAGATAGGTGGATAGTGCCATGTTATTTTTCATGCCACATTTTGAATACTGTTCTATTTCAGTCATAACAGGCTTGGGGTATGGGACTCAGTGCCTGTTAAAACTAATTACCCTTACCATTATCATCAATTAACCCCTATTAATGTCAGACAGAAATGTAAAAATCTCGAACCGTTTTCTACGATTCAGTGCAGATGAGTTCAAGGGAACTGGTAATGACATTTTCGGGCCGCGCACGAGAAACGCCGGCTTACCAAAACAGCGCAAGACTTCCTCTAGCTTACATCATGGGGTATAGGAGCCTTTTCCCCAATAGGTGTTGCTTGTAGAGGCCAAGCCACTGGTGCTTTCTGACACCAGGTCACTCAGGTCTCCAGGTGGGAGGGGATAGGGGCTAGAGGATGCAGTGGGCAATGTTCTCCAGTGTGACAGCGGTGGCAGCTTTGCTAGATGCCTGACATGGAGGATGTACGACAGGCACCACCTTAGTCACTTGGCTAATTTCTCTCTGTCTTCTAATATTACCGACTCATTTTCCAAGCACAAGGCAGTTTGCTGTCGAATGCCGATTTTTGTCAATCTTATAAATACTTAGTGTATAACAAAGCAAATGTTATTGAGGCTTTTCAGGTTTTGAATTTTACTGTTCCAGACCCGATTTCTGCTTCAGGCCATGGGGGCCGTGCCGAGTAAGGATTAAGCCTTCTGCTTCACGTGACACACCATTGGAAGCGATGTCAGTGTTCTTGTCCTAGACCGTTCCTTACCCTAGTAAATGCAAGGAACCCCAGTTGCAAGGTGTGCGTGGTGAGCACCTGCTGAAGGAAGGGCAGTGGCACGTAGATCAGGGGAACTGTGTGTCAAGAATAGGATCTGTTCAGAGTGTCTGTGCTGTAAAATAAAAATTATGAAAAAACATTAAAAAGAGGAAAACAGATTCTGCCAAAGAGTTGCTTCCCCAACTTGTTTAAAAAACCTAAATTAAGTAGCTCACTCAACAATAGGTATTACGACAGTGCATACAGTTTTGCCACATACGCTTTCATACGTAGCTTTGCTGTTAAACTAAGAATGGAGAATGGAGTCACTTTCACTAAATTAACATTATGACCCTTATTATAGCAATTATATGTAACAGCACAAATGTACTAACATTGTTGGCTCATGAATGCCAAGAGTCATCCAAGATTTAGAGTCCTGGCTGTGGCTCTACAGACAGTGGATCTAGGAAAGGAGTTTGCTCACAATGTTTAAATTTTCCACAACGTTTCCTAAATCAGTGGCTTTATCCTGGCTGCACTATGTGGCTTGGAAACCTAGGGCAGAGCTGTGCATTATGGGGATAAAGCGCTGTTCAAAATATCCTCTGACTGCATCTGCCAGTGTGGCTCCCCTGCATCCCCCAGCATCACTCACACCACTTTCTGCTCCTTTCTATTGACATCACCTGCATTAGGGTTTGGAAAGCTTTCACGCGTGATTATTGCATGTGTGCAAGGCAAAGACAATTGTTTTTCATTATTCTGTTAGGAGGTAGTATGACAGTTATGACAAATACTGTGACAACTAGATCTCTCTTGTTATTTGAATGGATTTAATTCTTAATGGAAGGTGACAAACTTCCTTAATATTTCAATTTTTGCAATGCAGCAATGAACATCAGCAATTAAAAAAATGAGCATTTTTCTCATTTCAGAAATGCTGCCATATGGAATATAAAACCAAGTTCTTTTGCTTTATCTTGTTTTTCTGTTTTTCATTTCATTCACTTCTAAGAATGGAACCTGCTTCAGTACACAGCAACACAAAGAAGCAGCATTAGTTATGTTATGAAAGGTTATCACAAAAAAGAATAATATGAAGATGTTTGAGGTATATCTGTAGTAATAAATATTATTAATAAATTTATTGTTAAACTTATTAATAAATATTATTAATAAATACATATTATAATAAATAAATTTCTATGCTACAAATAGCCCCAGTTACAGTATTTTAGATCACAGCTGTGGAACTGCTGAATGACATGAGGCTTTAGGGAGCATGAGTGTGATCTACTGGTCAAAGCACAGGACTGAGAAAGGGGAAGTTAATACTGTAGATCTGTGTTTGTGGTGGTGTCTAAATCATTCTATCTGATCAATTCAAAGGCAGTTTGGTTATATACAGTAGTATCTCAGCCATACCTCATGGCTTTCCTGTCTAAAAAAAGGAGTAGGAAAAGAATCATTACCTTATTGACCAAAACATTGTTTGGTCCTTAACAAAGATCAGTAATATATGCTCCAGAGGAAGCTGCAAGAATAGTAAAGCAAGAGACTTTGAAATAATAGTTTGGAATTTCCCCCTACTGTTCTTTTTGCCTTAAGGCTGGTTTATGGCGTGGAGTACTGTGGCTTTAGATCCTTTTTGAATGCTAAGCTTTGAAGTATTTTGATAGCTTCAGTTCAGAAGCACTATATAAGCCAAAGTATTATTATCATTATTGTTATTAATTGTTTTACTATACAGTATTCTTAGATATCAAGAAATACAAATACTGGGGTTTTTTGGGCAGCCATAGGCCTAGCATATTTTGCACAACCTGGAATGATAGGCTTAGAGATTTTTTTATTTTTCTGAGTGGTGTTTGCAAAAATACACATTCCAAGAATTTTATTTTTCAATTTCTTACAGCATGAAAGAGATTTCCTCCTGTATCCCTGAGATAAGTGCAGCTATCTCTTTCTCTCCACTAGAAAGGGAGAAAGCATGTAAAGTGAAGACAGAGACTGGCTTCCTCTATTGCTACCATGAAGCTGTCTCTGACCCTTGAAACCTGGGGGGGAGGTTAACATTTTTTTGCTGTCTTGTGCAATAATAAGGATCCCATGCTTCTACTTTGTCACGCTGTCCTACCTGAACCAGCCAATGAGTAAACTGACATGAGAATTTCAAAGTCTCAGATAAGTTCTGGTTCTACCTTGCATAGAATCTTATTTGTCTCTTTGTGTAAGGTTAAGATTTTTACTGATCATAAGATAAATGGAAGTTTGCAAAAATAGAAAAAAGCATGTGTCTGTTAAGCCTTCGATGTTTCTTGAAGAGCCACAAAAATATGCATAGCCATCCTGTGATAAACTGTCTTGCTCTTGAATCTGAACTTTACCATTGACCCAGTGGAAGTGGGGTGGGCCCAATCTTAGAGTCATAGCATCTTTGAGTTGGAAGGTCACCTAGTCCATCCCCCCTGCAATGACCAGGGACATCTTCAACTAGATCAGGTTGCTCAGAGCCCCGTCCAACCTGACCTTGAAGGCTTCCAGGGATGGGGCAGCTACCACAGAATCATTAAGGTTGGAAAAGACCTTTAAGATCATCAAGTCCAACCATTAATCCAGCACCACCATGTCCTGCAGTGCCACGTCTACACACTTTTTTCAACACTTCCAGTGATAGTGACTCCACCACCACCCTGGGCAGCCTGTTCTAATACTTGACCACCCTCTTGGTGAAGAAATTTTTCCTAATATCCAGTCTAAATCTCCCCTGGTGCAACTTGAGGACATTTCCTCTTGTCCTGTCACTAGTTACCTGGGAGAAGAGACCAACACCCACCTCACCACAACCCTCTTTCAGGTAGTTGTAGAGAGCGATAAGGTCTCCTCTCAGCCTCCTCTTCTCCAGACTGAACAATCCCAGTTCCCTCAGTACTTGTAAGTACTCCTTGTAAGACTTGTGCTCTAGATCCTTCACCAGCTTCATTGCCCTTCTCTGGACATGCTCCAGTATCTCAATGTCGTCCTTGTAGTGAGGGCCCCAAAACTGAACATGGTATTTGAGGTGCAGCCTCACCTGTACTGAGTACAGGGGTACAATCACTTCCCTACTCCTTCTGGCCACGCTATTGCTGATACAGGCCAGGACACTTCTTGGCCACCTGGGCTCACTGCCAGCTCATACTCAGCTGGCTGTCAACCAGCACCCCCAGGTCCTTTTCTGCTGGGCAGCTCTCCAGCCACTCTTCCCCAAGCCTGTAGTATTGCAGGGGGTTGTTGTGGCCGAAGTGCAGGACCTGGTACTTGGCCTTGTTTATCCTCATGCAATTGACCTTGGCTCATCAATCCAGCCTGTGCAGAGCCCTCCTACCCTCCAGCAGATCAACACTCCCTCCCAACTTGATGTCATCTGCAAACTTACTGAGGGAGCACTCGGTCCCCTCATCCAGATCATCGATAAAGATATTGAACAAGACTCACCCCAAAACTGAGCCCTGGGGAACACCGCTTGTGACCGGCTGCCAAATGGATTTAACTCCGTTCACCACCTCTCTGAGCAACTTGTTCCAGTGTTTTAGCACCCTCATTGTAAAATATTTCTTCATTCTATCTAGTCTAAATCTGCCCTCTTTTAGTTTAAAACTGTTACCCCTTGTCCTATTGCAACAGGCCCTGCTAAAAAGTCTGTCCCTATCTTTCTCAGAAGACCCCTTTAAGTACTGGCAGGCTGCAATAAGGTCTCCCCAGAGCCTTCTCTTCTCCAGGCTGAACAACCCCAACTCTCTCAGCCTGTCCTCACAGGAGAGGTGTTCCATCCCTCTGATCATTTTTGTGGCCTTCCTCTGGACCCTCTCCAACAGGTCCATGTCTTTCTTTTGCTGAGGGCTCCAGAGCTGAATGCAATACTGCAGGTGGGGTCTCACGAGAGCCAATTAGAGGGTCAGAATCCCTCCCTTGACCTGCTGGCCATGCTTCTTTGGATCCAGCCCAGGATACGGTTGGCCGCCTGGGCGGTGAGCGCACATTGCCGACTCATGTCCAGTTTTTCATCCACCAGTACCCCCAAGTCCTTCTCAGCAGGGCCGCTCTTGATCCCTTCATCCCCCAGCCTCTACTGACACCAAGGGTTGCCCTGACCCAGGTGAAGAATCCTGCACTTGGCCTTATTGAACCTCATGAGGTTCATATGGGCCCATTCCTCGAGCTTGTCCAGGTCCCTCTGGATGGCATCCCATCCCTTAGGTGTGTCAACTGCACCACTCAGCTTGGTGTCATCTGCAAACTTGCTGCTGGTGCACTTGATCTTGCTGTGTCATTGATGAAGATATTAAACAGTACTGGTCCCAATATGGACCCCTGAGGGACACTGCTCATCACTGATCTCCATCTGGACATTGAGCTGTTGACCACTACCCTCTGGATGCAATCATCCAACCATTTCCTCATCCATCCAACAGTCCATCCATCAAATCCACACCTCTCCAAATTAGAAGGAAGGATGTTGTGGGGGACCATGTCAAAGGCCTCACAGAACTCCAGATAGACAATATCTGTAGCTCGTCCCTTGTCCACTGATGTGGTCACTACATCCTAGGAGGCCACTAGGTTGGTCAGGCAGGACTTGCCCTTGGTGAAGTTGTGCTGATTATCTCAAATCACCTCCCTGTTCTCCATGTGCATTAGCATAGCTTCTAGGAGGATCTGTTCCAGGACCTTCCCAGGCACAGAGGTGAGTCTGATAGGTTGATAGTTCCCAGGGTCCTCCTTGCTATCCTTTTTAAAAATGGGTGCAACGTTTCCCTTTTTCCAGTCTCCAGGGACTTCATCTGACTGCCGTGACTTTTCAAATATGATAGAGAGTGGCTTGGCAACTACATCAGTCAGTTCCCTCAGGACTCTGGGGTACATCTCATCAGGTCCCATAGACTTGTGTAGGTTCCTCAGCTGGACTAAAATCTTGATTCCTCTTCCCCCAGATCCTATAAATTTGCAAATTCTTATGAAAGAGTCAATATCCCTTTTTACTCTTTCCTTTTATCTTGCTTAACAGTTTGCCAAGAGTGCCAAAAAATTATTTTTGCCTTCCACAGTCCCTTTTTTTTAATTCCTGAAACCCTTCATATATTTTTGTAGTGTTCCTAATCTCTGTTGGCCTGCAAAGAGGGGGATTGAGTTTAGGGAAAGTAATCTCTTCCATGGTAGGTGCAGAGCACAAGAAATAAGGGGCTGGGGCAGATGGTGTAGGATCTGGATCTACTAGGGCTGAACTCTTCTTTGAATTCCTACTTACAAGGCTAGTGATGCTGTTAGGGTTGTCTTTATGATCTATACAGAAATAAATGGTATATGCCAATGCAATTCACAGTAGTTTGGAAGTGATTGCCTTTCTTAGCAAGAAATGGTTAAAAAAATCATTAATCACTTTTTAATTTTTTTTTGTTGTGCTATATGCGTGGAAGCTTGTTCATTATTATCAAAGGCAAGGTCTAGATTCAAAGAGACTTATTGTAATTGTATGACCTAATTAGAATCAAGCTTCTAATGATAGATATTTCATAAATAAATGAAATGACTTTGCGCATTCTTTTCTTTAACTTTTGGATATGTATCCTGAGCTAAAAATGTAGCAAATGTATTATTGCAAATAAATTATTTTCTTTGCCAATAACAGTTTTGCAAACATTGGCATGGTGCTGTCTCTTTTGCTGCAGGCTAATGTCTCTCTTTATTAACCATGATAAAAACTGGAATATGGATGAGTGACAATTTGTTTATTTACACACAACTTCAATGAACAAAAATGTAACTTGTCATAATTTATAGGATTTGCATGGTGTTAGTTCTGATTAGGTGCAGGGGGATGCATCGATGCTTTTATTAACTACCACACAGTTGGTGCTATCAATAAATTCTTAGAGTACAAAAGAATGCAAAAGGCCTTGGTTGCATCTCATCAAGTGAAGTAGATCATCTTTTTTGTCAGAATTGGCTGCAGTCTTCTGACGGATGAACTCACATGATGTATACAGAGTGACTTCAGATGACTTGGCTGCTGAAAAATTTGATGTGAAGCTGTATGGCAACATTTTTCCAAAGTGACAGTAACCTCTCACAACAAAGTTAAGAATCTGTTTCTTAGAAATGGTGGGCTTTTCTTGTTGTCAGCACAGGGCTGTGAGCACCGCTGCCAGATCCACACAGAAAACAGGCCAAGATTGCTAGCACAGAGAGATTTATCTATCCACAGTTCTGGTTAGCTATGGAAAGGCTGAGATAGTCTCAGGTACGTCATTCAAAGAGAAGTCCCAGAAGTAACCTCCTGTTGCTGTGGGTAATAGGCTTTCATTTATATTCATTATAGTCATGTCATAACCTTTATGAGATTGATTTGATTTCCCCCCTTTGTCTTACTTACAAAGGCTCCCTTTCCTTCTGTTTCTTCATTTGCTACTGTCTAAAAGGGCCTTGTAAAGATTAAAAAAAATAATTTTGAGTGGTATCAGCGTAACAAATTTCTCAGACTTGCCTGTCAAGGTTTCACATTAACTCCTTTTGCTTAAGTGACAGTTGGCAGGTAGATGTCTCTTTGTTATTTAAAAGGGAGCTTGCTTTGTGTTTCTCCCTGGTGTTTCACTTTTCTGCAAAATTCTCTTATTTCCTTATGCTATTAATATTTTCTATGAATTTGAAGGAAGCCAGAAATTACTTCTCTTTCATTTCCTTTTCACAAATCCCCTGATTCTTTGTTGTGCACTATAAATGCCGTCTGACTGTTTCCAGTGCCCTACCCAGATATTTCAGCAAGCTGAAGAGCTGACTAAGGGCTGCTGCCTGCCAGTCAGACGCTGTAGAAGGATGTGTCCACATGCATGGAGGCAAGATGAGAGACATCCTGGCAGGGTCAAGTGTGCATGTTCACTTTGCCAAGTGTCAACTCCAATTACAGAATGCTACCTCCCAGCATTTTAAAAAATGCAGCCCATTCCAGAAGTACACGAAGTACTTCTTAATTGCAGGAAAACTCCTTTTCTTTTAATTTTTTATAAAGTGAAACATAAAAAATTTAAATGATAACTTTTAAAGAGTATAACTTGAAATGTAAGAAGGTTTGGAGTGTAGCTGCAGTACATGTCTGACTCTAAACCCTAACCTGTAAACTGACACGTTTTATTGTGCAGTAATTTAATCTCATTTCCATTATATATCTTCTCCATGGACTCAACATGAGGTGATTATTCCTCTCTTTAGCTAGGCAATGTAGCTTTTAACTACACAAACCACAGACTTGAATCAAACTCTGAAGTCATTAGAGCCCAAGAAAGTGTTTCTAACGATCCTCACTGATGCCAGTGATCTTGGTGCCTCAGCTCTTTTGTTATAAGTGGTACAGCCCTTTTCTATCCAGAAATAGTCAATGTACAACATTAAAAATGTGTTTGACAGCAAATATAGAGTGAGAAGGAGGTTCGGGACACACAATGTTCTGGAGTCAGATTCAACAGGTTCAATTCAGTCTACTGAGATTAAATATTTTTCTGTGGTATGTAATCTGCCAGCAGACTATAAGCACTAAGGGAACCTCTACCGCAGAAGACCCAGTGAACTCGGTGCTTATAGCAGCCCTGTGCAGTATGATTTCACGTCCCTCCTTTGAATCAGGGATTTGGACACCATGCTGTAACCCTATAAGCAGAAACTTTCAGGGTTTATCGCTTGCCAGTGCACTTGTTCACAATGCCAACTGGTGGAAGCGGTTTCTTTCCAGCCAGACTTGAGCGAGTCAGACCACCGCTTCTCTTTAGCAATTTTATCAACCATTGTGCTGATCTAGTTAGCCGAGATTAAATGTCTTGCTCAATGGAAAATCTGAGTGGAGATGGGCATTTACACAACTGCTGCTCTTCACGGGCTTTCAAACGCCTCCTCTGCACAAAACAGCAGGGTAACAAAGAGGATTTTCTAGCAAAGCCTACTCTGAGATACTTCTAAAGATTCTCTGATTAAGTGAAAATATGCCAAAGACTTGCCATGTATTTAGAAACTTGAAACTCTCACGTGCTTTTCTAACTGCATTTATAAAACGTGAGTCATGGAGGTCTGCATTTTCAGAGGTGCTCAAGGGTTAAACATGAAATCCGTGGGAAATATGGGTGTTCAAACATTTGGAACCTAGGACCTTCCCTCTTCCGTTCTTATAACTACTTTGTCAAGCCCAGGTGCCTCTCTCCCTTCTCTGGTGTGATTTATTTCACTGTGCTGGAGAATTACAGATGCATACTAGTATTCTGTATTATCTTTCTCCTGGTTGGGTTTTACCTAATAGATTGTTTTCAGGCCTGTGAAACCCTGGCCGCTGGTCAGTGTATCATATCTAACTTATTGATCATTGCTGATGGCATAGATTATTGTCATACATGAAGGAAGACTCCTAAGGAATATTTCTAAAGCCATGAATGATGGCTGCAGTGCCTTTCAGATTTTAGTATAGAAGAATTTCAGGTAGTTGAGACTCCATCAAAGACAAGACCTAAAATGTTTATTTTTTATGTTTTAATTGCAGTCCAGTAGAAATCACTTTGGAAAAGTCCCAAATTTAAAAGACCAGCAATAATCACTTCATTAAATCTTCTAGTCCCAAGATGGAGGTAATATCTTCTTACAGTGGGTTTCCAATGTTTTCAAGAAACAAAATTAACACCAAGATCTTATTGTCAAATTCTCTGACAGAGTAAGTATTTTTACTGTAATGAACTGTCTGCTATAGCTTGAAATCCATCTGCAAGCACGGAAAAGAATGTCAGTGCTCACTAAGGACAGGATTATTTTAAATTAACAAAGGTGATCTTCATTTTCCCCACCACCTATTTGCGCTTCAGACACTAAGGGTAAAGGTGTCTTCAAAGTGAAAGCTCTTATGTTTGGAAATGAATATTTTTATGTGTAAGATTTTGCATAGCAAACATTTCTCATGAAAATCACTATTCACAATACCTCAGTGTGCTACCAAAAGTGGCAAAACTGGTCAACAGCATCAAATACACTTCAGCTTTATGTCTGAAGAGAGATGTCAGATAAATAGTCTAGCAGACACAGTGAGTAGCTTAAAAGATAAAAAATAATTCAGAGCAATATATTGAAAAGCTCAACTGGTAACGTAGATACTTGTTTGGAAACAAATGTATTTGTTTCATATTGCTTTTTACTCTATACAAAAGATTCTGAATTTTTCAAGCTGAACAATCAAATGATAATGGAAAGCCTTTAAGAATGGGCTCGATCCTCTACAGTGGGATGAAAAATGCTATTGTATATTTAGGTACATATTTAAGTCTGCAAAGCTATTTCAAAGAAAGAGAGAATTAAATTTTTGACAAAATTGCCAGTGTGTTAAAGTTGAACTGCTGGGAAAGTTTTTTAGTAGCTTGTAACAACAGGTATAAGTTCTAAGCTCCATAGTTACAAACAACACATATGTAGATGTCCAAGTATCCGGCTGCAGGGAGTGCCTGAGCCTGTCGGTTGTACCAGAGACCAGCGGAGACACCACCTGCGTGCGGTGCGACCAGCTGAGTGACCTGCTCAGCCTGGGGCAGGGCTGGCAGAGGCAGTGGAGAGGCTGAGGAGCATCAGTGAGTCTGAGAGGGAGATGGACCAGTGGAGCCATACCTGGCCGTCCCTGAAGCAGGGGCAGCTGGTGGAGGCTCCACAAGCAGCAGGGGATCCCCTGCCCTCCTGCTGCCGGGCAGAAGGAGAGAACCTAAGAGATATGGGGGAATGGAAGAAGGTCTCTGCTTGGAGAGGCTGGTGAATCCTTTCCCGGCCTCCCTCACCATCCCAGCTGCCCTGACACAACAGGTATGGGGCTCTGGAACGTGAGGGACAGGAACATGAGGACCCTGACAAAGGTCTGTCCAAGGGGGTGCCTAGGGCGAGTCAGCCAGCCCCACGCATCAAGACGTCCTCTGTTAAGAAAAAAAGAGGGTAATTATCGTAGGCGACTCCCTTCTGAGGGGTACAGAGGGCCCAATATGTCGACCAGACCCAACTCACAGGGAAGTCTGCTGCCTCCCTGGGGCCTGGGTGAGAGATGTCACCAGGAAACTCCCTGGTCTGGTTCGGCCCACTGATTACTACCTGCTGTTGGTCATACAGGTTGGCAACAGTGCGGTTGCACTAAGAAGCCCAAAGGCAGTCAAAAAGGACTTGAGAGCACTGGGGCAGCTGGTCGATGGAGTGGGAGCACAGGTAGTGCCTTCATCAATCCCTTCAGTGACAGGGAAGAACGCTGAAAGGAACAGGAAAGCACACCTGATCAACACATGGCTCAGGGGCTGGTGCCGTCATCAGAATTTTGGGTTTTTTGACCATGGGGTGGTTTCCACGGCACTGGGCCTCCTCGCAGCAGATGGAGTGCAACTGACTCCAAGGGCAAAAGGATTCCTGCTTACGAGCTGGCAGGCCTCATCAAGAGGGCTTTAAACTAGATTTGGAGGGGGAGGGGATAAAACCAGGCTCACTAGAGTTGAGCCTAGGGGTGGCATGCCAGAGTTGAAATCGATAGCCCAGCTCAGGTGCATCTACACCAATGCACGCAGCATGGGCACCAAACAGGAGGAGCTGGAAGCCATTGTGCAGCGCGACAGCTATGATGTAGTTGCCATCACAGAAACATGGTGGGATGCTTCTCATGACTGGAGTGCTGCAATGGGTGGCTATAAGCCCTTCCGAAGGGATAGGCAAGGAAGGAGAGGTGGTGGAGTGGCTCTGTATGTTAGGGAGTGTTTTGATTGGATAGAAATCAATGATTGTGAAGACCAAGTTGAGTGCTTATGGGTAAGGATGAGGGGGAAGGCAGATACCTTGCTGGGAGTCTGTTATAGACCACCCAACCAGGATGATGAGGCAGATGAGACATTCTATAAGTGACTGGCGGAGGTCTCACATTTGCTGGCCCTTGTTCTTGTGGGGGACTTCAACCTATCGGACATCTGCTGGAAGTATAACACGGCAGAGAGGAAACAGTCTAGAAGGTTCCTGGAGTGTGTGGAGGATAACTTCCTGACACAGCTGGTGAGTGAGCCCACCAGGGGAGGTGTCCCACTTGACCTGCTGTTTACAAACAGAGAAGGACTGGTGGGAGATGTGGTGGTCGGAGGCCGTCTTGGGCTTAGCGACCACGACATGATAGAATTCTCAGTTGTGAGTGAAGTAAGGAGAGGGGTCAGCAAAACTGCTACCATGGACTTCCGGAGGGCAGACTTTGGCAGGTCACTGGTTGAGAGAGTCCCTTGGGAGACAGTCCTGAAGGGCAAAGGGGTCCAGGAAGGCTGGACAGTCTTCAAGAAGAAAATCTTAAAGGCACAGGAGCATGTGCCGTAAGAAGAGCTGGCGGGGAAGGCGACCGGCCTGGCTGACCAGGGAGATTTTGCTGGGACTCAGGGAAAAGAGGAGAGTTTATCACCTCTGGAAGAAGGGGCAGGCAACTCACGAAGAGTACGAGGATCTCGTTAGGTCAAGCAGAGACAAAATTAGAAAGGCAAAAGCCCAGCTAGAGCTCAATATGGCCACAGTTGTAAAGGATAATAAAAAATGCTTCTACAAATATATTAACAACAAAAAGAGAGGCAAGGAGAATCTCCATCCCTTACTGGATATGGCGGGGAACATTGCCTCCAAGGATGAGGACAAGGTTGAAGTACTTAATGCCTTCTTTACCTCAGTCTTTAATAGCCAGTCCAGGTATCCACAGGGTATTCAGCCCCCTGAGCTGGAAGATAGGGATGGAGAGCACAATAACCCGCCCATAATCCAGGAGGAAGCAGTTAAGGAGATGTTAAGCCACCTGGACACCCACAAGTCTATGGGGCCTGATGCGATCCACCGGAGAGTACTGAGAGAGCTGGCAGAGGAGCTTGCCAAGTCACTCTCCATCATTTATCAGCAGTCCTGGTTAACAGGGGAGGTCCCAGAAGACTGGAGGCTTGCCAATGTGACGCCCATCTACAAGAAAGGCCGGAAGGAGGATCCTGGGAACTACAGGCCTGTCAGCCTGACCTCTGTACCGGGGAAGATCACGGAGCGGTTGGTCTTGAGAGTGCTCACAGGGCAGGACAACCAAGGGATCAGGCCCAGCCAGCATGGGTTCATGAAAGGCAGGTCCTGCTTGACCAACCTGATCTCCTTCTATGACCAGGTGACCCGCCTAGTGGATGAGGGAAAGGCTGTGGATGTTGTCTACCTGGACTTTAGTAAAGCCTTTGACAGCGTCTCCCACAGCATTCTCCTGGAGAAACTGGTGGCTCGTGGCCTAGACAGGTTTACTCTTCGCTGGGTGAGAAACTGGCTGGATGGCCGAGCCCAGAGAGTTGTGGTGAACGGCGTTAAATCCGGCTGGCAGCCGGTCACAATCGGTGTTCCCCAGGGCTCGGTTCTGGGGCTGGTCTTGTTCAATATCTTTACCAATGATCTGGATGAGGGGATCGAGTGCTCCCTCAGTAAGTTTGCAGATGACACCAAGCTGGGTGGGAGTGTTGATCTGCTGGAGGGTAGGAGGGCTCTGCAGAGGGATCTGGACAGGCTGGATCGATGGGCAGAGGCCAACTGTATGAGGTTTAATAAGGCCAAGTGCCGAGTCCTGCACTTCGGTCACAACAACCCCATGCAACGCTACAGGCTTGGTGAAGAGTGGCTGGAGAGCTGCCCGGCAGAAAGGGACCTGGGGGTGCTGGTTGACAGCCGGCTGAACATGAGCCGGCAGTGTGCCCAGGTGGCCAAGAAGGCCAACAGCATCCTGGCCTGTATAAGCAATAGTGTGGCCAGCAGGAGCAGGGAAGTGATCGTGCCCCTGTACTCAGCACTGGTGAGGCTGCACCTTGAATCCTGTGTTCAGTTTTGGGCCCGTCACTACAAGAAGAATGCTGAGGTGCTGGAGTGTGTCCAGAGAAGGGCACGAAGCTGGTGAGGGGTCTGGAGCATAAGTCTTATGGGGAGCGGCTGAGGGAACTGGGGTTGTTTAGTCTGGAGAAGAGGAGGCTGAGGGGAGACCTTATCGCTCTCTACAACTACCTGAAAGGGGGTTGTGGCGACGAGGGTGTTGGTCTCTTCTCCCAAGTAACTAGTGATAGGACAAGAGGAAATGGCCTCAAGTTGCACCAGGGGAGGTTTAGATTGGATATTAGGAAAAATTTCTTCACTGAGAGGGTGGTCAGGCATTGGAACAGGCTGCCCAGGGAGGTGGTGGAGTCGCCATCCCTGGAAGTGTTCAAAAAACGTGTGGATGTGGCGCTTCAGGACATGGTTTAGGGGACATGGTGGTGCTGGATTAATGGTTGGACTTGATGATCTTGAAGGTCCTTTCCAACCTTAGTGATTCTGTGTGTGTGTGATTACGCAGTACAAAAATCTGTGCAACTTTGTATGTGGATATATGAAACATTTTGGATTTCATAACTGTAAAAAGCTGTTTGTGATTTAAAGTCAGTATTGCTAAGCCTCAACCAGCAAGATTATGACTCTCCAATCCATGTTAATAATTGTGTGAAATATCTTTGTGACACTTGTAGCCTTGTCAGAGATGGGAAGTGTTTATATTTTCTGGGTATGTTATATTAAAAGCAAAAAGCATTAGTATGCTGCGTGCATTTACAAATTCTAGTCATGGTGGATGTGCTACAATATGAAACCCGTAATTTTAAACTCAGCCCTGCATTATCATTTATGTTGATTTCTGTGCGCAGTACTGATTTGTAACAGGCGTCTCATGATAAAACTGCCCTGTCTGGGCAGGTGGTGTGGGTAAGGACAAGCAGTAAAACCTGAATCCCAAACCATATTCACTTCTGGTTTCCGTATGGGGTGTGAGGTTCTTCAAACACGTTGGGTTTAGTCAATCTTGTTAAAGTAACTTTTGGTTTTCTGTTTGTGTCACTCCTCAGTTTACCTCATGTCTCCATCCAGTGACCCCTGCCTAACTCTCAGGGTGACAAGGGGTGCATGCAAAAGTTTTTCCACCGAAATCTTCTTTAGCTTCCAAAATCTTAGAATGACTTACTGAGAGATGGACTAGCTACTGTTTGTCAAACTTGTGCATGTTGTATTTGCAACACAATCAGCCTCTTGAGAGCAGAGGCTTATGTGATCAAGTCTTCCTTTGAACTTCTGGATTCTTGTTAGGAGCACAAAGCTTTGTCATGCTGTTGCAATAAATCATATTTAATAACTGTTAAACCCTCTGAACATAAAGTTTAATAGCTACACTTGCAGGAATTAAATACTTTCTTTGAGCGTCGGTGCTTATGACCTAAACCTGTTAGATGCTCACCACCTGCCACCTATCTCAGTTACGGTGGGGACTGGGGTTTACCTCGGAACAGGGGCTGATTGTGTCAAACATTGTACAAATGTGTTCAGTGACAGTAGAAATAGGGGGTTTCTATCCCAGAGTTTACAGTTTAAACCAGAGGTCTGAAAAGGAGCATGGAGATGGGGCAGAAAGCACCAGCCATACCATCAAGAGATTCCTTTCCCATCTCGTGATAGTTGCTGTTTTTATAGGGACGGGGCTCTGTCTCAGGATTCATCATTGGTGGGCAAGCAATAGACAAATTTAAAGACAACTAGAAGAGATGTGCTGCAAATAAACTGGAGGAGGAGGAAATGTAAGGTAGCACACACAGACTGAAGCTGCAAAGAAATGGTGAGCATTAGTGGAACGGGAGGGCAAAAAGGGCAGGGAACTGAGAAGCACCCCGTCCTGCTGCCTGCACGGCAAGTCACCCAGTCACCACAGTACCTGTGTGTCTGCTCGAGATTCTTGCTCTGCTGGCTCAGGAGTCTTCTCAACCTGCTGATCTGGGTTTGTTTAGAAACCTTGGCCCTCATGGGGGAAGGATTAGGCAGTATGGCTGTACACCGCACGGCTGTACTCTTGTGTAAGTGGTTGACCGCAAGGGGCTGGAGGATGCAGAGGTTTATAGGGTTACGACTCTGCGTCTTTCCCCTAGCACCCTGCAGTGGTGTGAGGAGTTGCTTCCCTGTCTGCTCTCACATCCCCTTCCTAAAATGCTTCTCCTGAGCTAAGTACCTAACTGGTGCCATTAGTCACAGCCCTGACAGCATCAGGGACACCCAGCGAGCCAGCAAGCAGGGAGAGCTGTCTCTCTCTGTGATTCTTCTGCTAATAAGTTATTCTGGAGCAAATCCCAAGTCCCACCAAAGCCCGTGGCAATGCTTTTGCCAACCTACTTCAGAGCTGGAGTTAGTCCTTTGACTGCTGAAACATCTCCTGTGATTCGAATCAATCAGCCTCCTTCCACTTAAGCCACCAAACTTGTTTTCTCCTGCTTGCTTCTGCTACAAATGGAGTATAATTGCTGAGGGTTTGTGTATGTAAAGGACTACTTTTTTTTTTTTTTTCTTCCAAGTGGAAGATCACCACAGACCAACAGTCTAAACAGTTCACAATTATCAACCCTAATTCTGAGGAGAAATATAGCCATTTTTAGTAATAAAGACAATAATCCATGTGCAAAACGGAATATCAGATGTCAGTGAAAAAATAACCAAGGTATTTTTCTTGTGTATATATTTTTTTAAAATGTATACAGGGATAAACTAGAAGTTGTAACCTTGACTTTTGCCATACATGCCCTAGCAGCTTTTTGTAACTTGTAGGCTCAAATGGCTATATAACAAGTGGATTTATTTGTAATTAACTGAAACATGTGGTGAATCAGATAAAGTTTTCCTTATAGTCAATAAATAACTGTTTACAGTCAGTAAGCAACTGCGTTAGAGTTTCTGATATTGCACATCTTTTCAGATCAACCAGTTAACTAATTGTAGACTAGAGCAGTGTGTGTACATGTTGGGATATCTCTGCGATGAGCAAAATAGTCTTTATTTTATTGTTCCATGACACAACATGAAAAAGAATATATGAGCAACTCATTTTGTGTATAATGAACAAATAAGAAGGGTTATGTCACACCTAAATGTGTAGCAAGTGTGATCTGGTCTGCAACAAGGTAGTAATGCTTTTCTTAACATACAACCACAAAGGCGAGGCTGTGCCTGTGCTGACCTCTGTGCAATCATTTAATGGCTGTAGCATTCATTTCCACTAATGCTTTCAGTGTCAGTGGAGGATAAGAGCGGAATCTTGCTTTCTGCTGGCAAAAATTCTGCCTGAGAGCAACGCCTCTCCATTCCAAGACCTTTCTGTCAGTGTTCACATATACTGCATTACATTGGCTCTTAACGTTCTGCGTGCCTTGTGTTATGTAATTCCAAACTGCTTCACCCTTTAATACAACACCCAATCATGTCCATAAGCTCTGATTTGTGTTTTTCATTAATTTATATGCAAGGCTACTACAAGGAAGGAATAATTTCTCCTGCTCATACAGTACACCAGTGGCAGAGACAAAGCCTGAGCTCGTGGCTTTCTATAGCATTAGTCTATGTATTTTATACTAGCGTTGTCAGTAAAGCTTTGTCAAAGAGGGATACTGTAAGATGTGTCTTGGGATAGTCATGCAATGGTAAAGCAAGCTGGGTGTGACAAGGTTCGGAACTGGAAGTTGATGATGACTGGATTTAATGTGACGTGCAGTGTTTTTGTATAGTAGTTGTCAATTGCTGTCATCATTATAAAAGACACAATTGTTACTGGAGAGCTGTGGCATAATGGCGAGTAACCACAAATAAGTGGACTGGGGGGGGTGGGGTAGAATAGATGACTTCCAGAGGTCCCTTTCAACCTCAACTACTCTATAACTCTGCTTCTTAAATAATTTGGGCAATATGAATAACCCATTGCTTGGTCTAATAAGCCAAACAGGCAGGGTATTATTTTTTCTGTTTGAGCAGAATCACCTTTACTGTATATTTGCAACTGGTAGAGATCCCACCCGCATTCAGTGCTGTTCAGTTGGTTTGTATATGGGTAGGACGTATTAGACATACAGTCACAAAATGTGCTGGAGGGGACAGAGAAAGCTTATGCAATCCATGTTCCTGCTCCAGGACAACCTTTCCTTGTTTGCCAAGCTATCTGAGAGCTGGTGCTAACAGTCAAACATTAATTACTTAGAAATATTTTGCTGATCGTCAGGATTAATTATTATAGAACCACAGAGGTTGGAAGGGAGCCTTGGAGGTCTCCTGTCCAAACTCCTCCTCAAAGTGCGTTCAGCTGGAGGAGGTTGCTCAGGGCTGTGTCCCGGTGGGTTTTGAAACTCCACAGCCTCTCTGAGCAATGTGCTCCAATGTTTGACCACTCTCACGGGAATTTTTTTTTTTTTCATTATACGTAGTCAGAATTTCCCGTGTTCCAGCTTGTGTCTGCTGTCTTTTGTCCTTCCACCAAGCACCATCGTCTCTATACCCTATCACCATGTAGCTGTATTATGTCGATGGTTTATTTGCACTGAATAGAGCTTAGAGAACCAACACTCCCATTGCTCTTCTATAGAGCTGCAAGAGGACAGCACAACACCTTTGTAAAGAAGCATACAGTCTTTTTGAGTTGTTTGCAGAAGTATTTGTGCAGAGGCTATTTCTTCTTGTTTTCTTATAGTGTTTTTGAATAGTTGCTAAAGAGAAAAAAAGCAAGCGTTGTCACAGTACAGGGAAGGGATTAAAAAGCCCTTTTTCTTATTTTGTAACATCTTCGAAGGAATGGCAGTGTTACACATTAACATTTACGAATCAAGAAACCTACTAACTAGATTACGTGGATAACTTGGAAAGAACAACTTAACTTGCTCTGTTTCTGCTACTGAGCCTTCATTAAGGAAAGAACCTGCAAAACTGCGGGGAGGGGGGCAAAGGGGTGTAATGAATGCAGTTTGTGTGCCCGGTGCATGTGCACAGTGATCCTTTTGCTAGCAGCATTTTATCACTTGACAGTTTTGTGAACATGACCCTCTAGGCAATACCCGCCCACCAATATATATAATTTAATTAACGTGTTTACATGGACTGATCCCCTGGCTTCACTTTATAACCAGAGAAGAGGAAAAGTTACTCTGTAACTAAGAATCTGCAATGTGTAGATTTTGTATAAAAATGTGAATGGAAATTAGATTAGATCTTTAGAATGAATTTATTGTAAGATCAGAAAGCTGCATTCTGTCATCAAGAAAAAGGGCTGTTTTGGTGGGGAAAACTAGTCTTGCTTCAACAAAGAAGTGAAAACAACTATTTGACATACACAATATATGAAAACAGTGCGGGAACTATGCATAGCAATCAATATAAATAAATTGCTCTGGAAATTGGTAACAGGAAACTAGAAATATGAGGGAAAATCCATGGCAGATATTTTCTACATGTACTTCCAGTAAAAAAAAAGTCATAGTGATAGGGTAGGCCCTCCTAAATTGCAATGCATAAATTATTAAAGTGAAAAAAGGTATTTGGTGCAGGGTTCTGTGTTTTTTGTTGTTTTTTTTTAAAGTGACTTCAGCTAAAAACATTCCTCCACTTGATGGCAACTGTTCTTCTTTGGCAGAGGTGTTTGTTCATCTGCAAGGAAATGTATAAGGTGTAGTTTGTAGTTAATTAGTTTTGGTGAGATCAGTTAAGCCACAAAATATGCTTTGGGCATGTGCTGCATCTGCTAAGTGTTACCTCTCCGAACTGCTGGAGAAAGATGACCCAGGTCTTGTCCTCCTGTGCAAATGTGCATGGTTATGGTGTATCCTACAAAGCAAAGGCTTTTACATGAACGGCTGCCATTCTCTCGACACCTGATGACCAGCCCATACCACTCCTTAGGCTCTTGGCCAGCCATGGTCCTATATGTTGGCCAGAGGGCATCCGTGGCCAGCAGAGCTGGTTAGGCGTGGTGCAGGAGTATCATACACCGAATGCAAGGTGTGGGAAAGCGACTTCCCCGACCTATTAGCAGCAGGGGAAGAGGCATCGTCTACAGGTGATGCGGAAAACTTGAGCACTGAATTTGAAAAATTTCGGGGACAAGAGATTTCCGTGAGCTATGGCTATTTTAAAGAGTGTGCCTCAAAAGGAGGGGATGTAAGCAGCAGCATCTCGTTACCGTGAACCCAAACCTGATCTCCTTCTGCTTCAGGCAACTCCGCGCTGGACAGGTTCTCCGTGGGTCGGTGGGCTTGGGGCTCTGCCCGAGCCCGGATGACGAGTGTGGGTAGGAGGTGACCCCGCTGCCCGGTGGGCGCCGGTTGGAGCGGTGCCAAGGCCGGTGCGGGGGGGGCCCCGTTCGGTCGACCAGGCCGACCGGTGGAACCGCGCCAGGCCCGGCCCAGGGCCTACCCGGGCAGCGCACACCGCGTCCGCCGCCGCCCTGTGCCGGCCCCAGTCGCTGGCTCAGCGGCAGCCGGGCGGCTGCCGGCCCCGGCCTCCACCGCCGCTCGCGGGGCAGGTCGGGCAGGGCGGGGCGCGGGCACCCCCGGGGGCGGGAGGCGGGAGGAGCGAGGCGCGGCGGGGCCGGCCTGGCCGGGCCGGGCCGGTGGCAGCGCAGTGCCTGCCCGTAGCGCGGCCGGCGGGGAGGCTGCGCTGCCCGCGGAGAGCCGCGCCGGTGTTTTTGTCAGTCTTTCTCTCCCCTCTTCCCGCCTGCAGTCCGCGGCATGGCCGGGGAGTCGCGGGGGGAGCTGCTCTCCTTCCGCGCCTTCCAGGCCGCCTGCCCCGCCGGGTACGGGTACGGCGGCGGCCTGGGCGGCCTCCGGGAGCGCGAGTTCCCCCGACTCCGAGGTACCGCGGCAGGGGCGGGGCGGGAGGGCCGAGGGCGGGGGAGGCCCGGGCCAGTCCCGGCTCTCGTCCTCCCCGGGCGGGAAGTTCCTGGTGCGGGGAAGCGGCGGGGGAAGGGGTCCGGGGGGGGCACTGACAGAAGGCGGCGGCCTCGCCTCGCCGCAGCCGCCGCAGCGACGCGGCGGGGGGCCTGGGGGCCCCTCCCTCCCTCTTCCTCCCTCTCTCTTTCTCTCTCTTCCTCCCTCTCCCCGTCTGTCAGCGCAGGTGCCCCGGAGGTGCCGTGAGATCTGTGACAGGGTTGAGGTATAGCAACAAGGTGCAAAGCAGATATTAAGGGGGGGGGTGGGGGCGTGTGTTTGTGAAGGCAAACTGAAAAGGTAAAACAGCCCGTCTCTAAGTAAAGGTGTGTGGTTAGACAGGTCTTTGTAAACGGCTTTCGCAGATTATATGGATTCCCCACGTCTCCCCCCCCAGCATTAAATGTTGCTTGCACATATTACTTCAAATCTAACCGTGATGGATATATCACAGTAATTTATTTTACCTAAAGGGGTATCAATGCCTGTGACGTTAGCGCTTCAAAATACTTAGGGGAAAAAACAGGGTAGAGAGCAGAGTAAATAACATCAGTTTGGATGTCCTGAACATTTAGGTAACTCTTTCTGTTAAGAATTTTGTATTACTTCTCCCTTTTGTCATTTCTTTTAATTTTGGTGATCAAATGCAGGAGTGGGCCTTCTCACACATGGATGTTTGTAGTAAAGAATGGAGTTACACTTTGCCTCTAGAGGGATGTGGAAAAAAACTTAATTTCAAGCAGTAGTTTGAGGAACTTTTCTTTAACTAAGACTCAGTAAATTAATTTTACAGTCTTGTATTAATTGCATCAATGAAAGTTTGCAAGACACTGCTTGTCCTAAATTCAGGCCAAGATTCTGAAAAGTGGGTGTTTTGTAACTGAAACATTGTTTAGATATTTAAGCAGATGACTTTTCAAAACTCCTGAGAATCAGGCTCGTTTCTCATGAGTCTCCCCAGTTTTGAACTAAAGTGTATCTGCTAATGAATGGTGTGTGGTGGACCAGTCTGGGTTCCCAAATGGAACACAGGTCACACAGATAATTCAAAATAATCCCAGAAAAAGATAAACAAAACCAAATGTATGGTATGAAACAGAATCTGTCATAATATTAGCTAATTAAAATCACATAATAGTCTATGGTAAGGTGATCTAGGTTGCAAATTCCTTCTGCCCTTCAGAATTTTAACGTGTTACTCGATTCATAAATTATCATCTGTTTATCTTGAAAGCTTGTCACCTCTGTGAGGAAGATCAGCATCCTTAACTGATCGCTGTACATACACGTGGTGTACTGTCTGGGATTCTTGTCTTAAAAACAGACACTTAAAATCACAGACACTTCTCTGTCGTCAAGAACTTGCGCCTTCTAGTGATGCCAGTAATGCCAAATGAAAGGTGTCCAGGGACACATTCCTAGGCTGAGTGTGTAAGGCTAAGTGTCCTCTGCCTTATACACCTGTTTGTCTCAGAGCTGACCAGTTGGACTGGTCCAGGACAGAGTCCAGGAACTGGCTGACAGTGGAGCAGTCAGGATGATAAGCGTGTTGCTTGTACTTCAGGCATTTACCTACTTAAGTATTTTCAGTAACCTGCTGAAACATGCATGTTGGGGGATGAGGCAGAAGTTTTACATCTCTGGTGACCTTGGGTCAGCTTTACGGGTAAGTCTTGATTGTACAAACACCAGTTCAGTAAGGAACCTGTAGCTCTTCATGACCAGTTGATCTCTACTGGGTGTCTCCCTGCTGCGCAAAGGTGCTGCAATTTAATCCCTTCTACTAAAGAACAATCTTAACTAGTTCCACTAGGCAAAAGAGAATATTTTAGAATCTATAAATATAAAATATTTAGAATATTTTATCTCTCTATTTTTAGAGATTAGTTAACAGTAATGTCTTGCTCTGCCTGTTTATTTGGGTCATGCCTCAAAGATCTTTCCATCATTAAAGTTAGGTAAAAATCTAGATTTTGCTGCTAACTTTTTATGTGAACAGAATTTTCGGAGTCCCTCTCTGGCTAGCCATGAAATAAGCCTAATGCTCAATTTTGGAAGTGTTGTCTTCTTATGTTCAGCATGTAATAGTAATAATTATTGCATATCAATGTTTTCAGTTCTTCTTGATTGGTGATACTTGGTGTCACCCATGAAGGGAAGGGAAGGCAGAAACCTTTTCTGTGTCATAAACCTTTGCCTGTATGGTGCTAGTGCTTCTGTTGTAGCTCTAGTGTGAAGAGTTGCACGAGTGCCTGTTTGACAAGAAGGTACAACAGATGTGTGCAGGGAGCACCGGCTGCTGGACATATTAGAAAACCAGGATTTTACTTGTGGTCCTATCAAAATCTGTGGGATTTTCGCTCTGGGCTCCATCAGAAGGAAAGTTAGGGTTGTACTGAGAGTGTTGGGTGTTTCCCCTTCGATTTTTCTGAAGGGATAAAAGGAACTACTCTGCTTCCTTGAATCAGCAGGGGTCTGTCCTGCTGGCACAGAAGCCTTAAATTTTACCCTTTAAGCCAAGCTTTATCTTCTCTTTTGTAATTCAGGGGCTGTTAGCTGATGGCTAAAGCAGCCCCTTCTAAAAATATACGTGGAGTCTGTGAAACAGATCCCTGTTTCACAGGCAGTAGCCAATGTACAATATGTGACCTTGACTTTAATCTTGTGAGCACTGTGCCCTTATCTGTGGTGTAGGATTGTAAATTACACTTTAGAAATGGATAAAGGAATCAGTGGGAGTTTATAGGTTCTGTTGTTCAGTAATGGGGATGAATATGCTTCTGTGATGTTTATCATAGCAGAGAAAATACCAGCTTCAGTTTGTATCGTGGTTTTAAAAAACAAAAAGCTGACATGTGATTTGTGATGAAGCATTTAATCCCAAGATACCTGGAGCATTTAATCCCAAGATACCTTTCCAGTTTCAGTTGTGTGCCAGTATTCTCCTCTAAGATAGCTGTGTCTCTTTCAGTGGGAGCTTTCCAAGAGCGATAAGCAGTGGATACCCATCCCGCAAATAAAACCCAGCGTGTATTAGCAATCATGTATTGTTTAAGGACTGAAGATAGTCTTTAACTGAGGTAAGATGCACTGTCCCATTTAATGTCAAATCAGTCACTGTCCCGTACTTCAACAACAGTCATGAACACATGACAAATCATGCGTTACTTCAGTGGTATGAACATTTGTGGTACATGTGATTGCATACAACTAACAATAATGTCTCTTGCCTGTTAAACAGAAAGGCAAACTAAGCTTTCAGTAACAGAATTGGCCTTTGTTTCTTTGAAACTGCAATGATGTCTCATGAACTGGTCACTTGTAGTAGAGCTTATTCTGTCGTTCAGTTAGGGAACAGATGGGTACTGGATCTGACCTTACACAAAAATAATACTTTTTATTCATATTAACGGTAATTATTTGCACCAAGACTTTTTCTGTAAGTAGGACAATGGGAAAAGCAGGTCTTCTCCATGCATTTCAGTTAGTCCTCAGTGGCTCAGTTAGCGAAGATCAGCTCTGTCCCTTGAGAACAGAAAAGCCTATCTGTTTTGCCATGTTTGGGGTAATCTGGTGTTTTGGCTGAATTTCAGAAGTAGGAAATGCATTCTGGTGTGTCGGCTCAGAGTAATTTTGTTGATAGGTAGCTGATGCTCACATTTTATGAAGCTTGTAAAGACGAGTGTACTGTGAGCCTGAAGAGTTGTGCTCATGTCGTGACTGCAAATGTAGGTGTGACCTAGAGCAGGTTCTGTACTGCTATGCCAGTTTGCTTGCCTTTTCAAACCAGTAGTTCTACCACTCTTGGGTCTGAGGTTTTTTATTTTTCTTTTAAAAAAAAATATATATATTTGGAGTAATGTATCCTAAAATAATAGTTCTTGGGTTTTATTTTTTACATCTCCAAAGGTTTTTTGTTTGGGTTTTCTTTGGTTTTTTTTAAAGACCATTCTGTTTGATCTGGTAGCTGTCTTCTACTTTTCCTTGTGTTTTTTTCTTCTGATTTCCTAATTATTAATAATTTTTACTTGTGGATTAATCTGTTCTTTTTAATCTCGTTTTTCTTTTTCTCGGTGAAGACTAAGTGACCGTGTGTGTTCAGCAAAACCTTTTATAGTTAGCTTCTTTGAGCAAAATTGTTCTTTGAGCAAGTTAGCAATATGCAAGTCTTATCATGCCATTTAAAAACCAGTTTGATAATGAGGAATAAGTTTATTTTGATTCATTATTGTCTAAGGTTTGTGCTGAACCAGAAGCAAGGCATGTGCCATTTTATGGTCAGATGCAATACTTAATTGTGAGTTGCCTGAAGCCCACCTGCCCCTTGCTGGCCAGAATTAAGCTAGGCAGCTACAGTCCTGGGAGAGACAGCATCTCCTGGAAAGGTAAAATGATCTCACCCATGTGCTGAGACAGGCATTCGTTAGTGTTCATCCAGTGCTTACCTCTCCTGCCCAAAGGCAGCAAAAGCAACACTTAAGGGAAGGATGAGGCCGCTTTTGTTGTCTCCTTGGGAGATTCTGGGTAGCCAGAAGAGCTGCTAATTGTGCTGGAGAGTAAGTTTCACTGCGTTACCTCATCTCTAGCTCATCCTTAACAGAGAAGAAATCTTCTAAACCTCTTGTTTTGGTGTCTAAAGCTGAGAGCTCCTCTTCCTACCACTGTGCAAGGCTTTTTCGCTCTCTCCTCAGCAGCTGAGAGATCTCTGACTGGTAACCTTCTCCTGTCCTCTGTAGCCCCTCTGCCACAAGGTGATTTGATTTTGTGAAACACATTTTTTTTTTTGGGGGGGGGGGGTTGGAGGGAAGAAAGCAAAAGAAATTATATTTACTGAAGGAGGCTCCTGGTGGACAGTTTGAAATGCCAGAAGACATCTGGGAAGATGCATTTAGTGGCTGGAGAAGGAATGGTAGAAAAGGTGTGGTATGGGAAATGTAACTGCACAAGGACATGACAATTGTTTTGTAAAAACCAATATATATGCTTGTGTAAAATCTTAATGCTTCCTGTCAATTTGCAGTCAGCAGTAGTTATCTAAATAAGCTGTTATCTAAAGAGGAGGCGTGTGTGGAACATAAAGTAGATTTAGTAACATCAACTGTGTGTTAGTTTCACGTGTTTTCCTCTGCCTACATACAAGTAACAGGTACAGGTACTTACCTTGCATTTCGGGATTGGTATAATTTTTTTTTTATCTTCCTAAGAACGCTGATAGTGTTACCGCATCTTCTTGCTGATCTGCACACAAACAATTTGAATCACAGACTGGTTCCTGTCACATTTGTGAGGAGACGGAGATGTGGTTTCTGGAGGTATTATGGAAAAGGTGGTGTCAAGAATGAAAGGTGTGGGGAGTGGATGTCAGAGGTATGGAGAAACAGGGGTATAGTAGGGAAAGGAGGCATAAAGACAGGCCACAAAGCAGTAAAAAGTCAGACTTCATTAGTTTCATTGCTAATGAGGCAAGTTGCTATGCTTCTGGTAGTATTCCTGGCAGCCCAGATAGATCCTGTGCAGTGATGCTCTTTGCCCCTTCACCTTCTGTCCTGCTGTAGAGAAGTGATGGTTTGCGACGTGCCTGTGACAGGGATGCGACCCCAGGCAGGAAGCTGTTGTGAGAGTGTTATGCAGGAAAGTTGCTTTTTCTTCTGGTATGCGAAATATACATAAAAAATTGGAAGACAGGTCTTCAGGAGAGAAATCTTTCTCTCGACGCTATTTTATTTCCCCCTTCCCATTTTTAGGATTATACTGACTCACTCCTCCTTCCTTGTAGGAGCCAGGGGAATATGGCTTTTGCAGAGAGAAATAAAAAAGGTGTGGTTTCGTGCTCATTCAGATTAGTTCCTGGAGCAACAGGATCTAAAATGTTTTTAAAAGAAAGCTAAGAACATGACTGGACAGGATTTTTGTCACTTATGATGGTCTTAAAAAAGAGACATATCCAAGGGTGTGATCTTTTGGTGACATGGTTAGCTGGGGAAGGATGATTATACCGCTAAGCATACTTCTTCTGGCAATATGCAGAATAATGTCCTAAATTAAAATTTGGAAAGATGACAAGAAGCTCATTTGAACAAATACTCATTAATTAAATTAATATTGTGTGAATTAATTTCATTAATGCACCATTAAACACCAAATATCACTGTTCATACCCGTTTGCAAACTTACGAACAGGTCAACTAAAATTACACAGTCATCAGAAAGTTTGTCCTGTAATTTCTTCCTGAGGAAGAAGTTGAAGCCCAGGATTTTCCACATTTTTATGTTCATGCCACACAGTGCATTAAAGTTGTCATAATTCAGTAATTTGGAACTGATGATATCAGTAACGGGTAGAAACATATGTTGTCTTTCTTTAAAAAAAATGACTTTGTATTGCTGTTGAATAAAACACACTGTTCATCTGCTGTGCCATTCATTTCCCAAGTAATTTACTAAGTAAATTATGACATGTGTGATGAGGAGTTACATTTTTATTATTTATATATCTACCTATAATTTCTTCCAGTGTAAACAATTACAATTTTCACAAAACAAAATGTTATTCAGCTGCTCTGGCAGTATGCAACTTTTAAAAAATCTGTCATTGTCTTTAATTCATCCAATGCTAGGAAAATATTTGTTACAAATTTAATCAATTTAGGAGTGCGTAAGTCCAGTGAGCAGAATGGGAGACTCTTCTTAATACCCTGTCTTATCTCAGTTGTGATGGACAATTTGCTTTGACGATGCGTGTTGCCTTATGAGACTGGATAAAAGCAGATAAATAAAAGTGGTTAACTAGCAAGAACTCCCTACCTGATGGACTGAATGGAGTAAAATTAAAGACTGCATGAAAAAGGAGCCTTTGCCAGATGCAGACATGGTACTTCCCGCCCCGCCCCCCCCCTTGCCTGGTGCACAAATTCCCTAATATTGTGTAGCTGGGAGACTGACTGAATTGGTGTTCAGACAAAACTGTAAGTAGATTATTGTGCTCTGTTGTCAATTCATCAATAGAGTTTGTGTTCACAAACAAACGAAACATTTGATCAATGAATAACAGCTTTTAAATGCATTCTCTTAGGAATGTGCATGTCTGAGAAGTAACGTATCGTAGAAGGTGGTCATGAAGTGTTGCAATATCATAATATCTTCTTATCACCTTAGCATAGATGTTTAGCGACAGGTACAATGCTGCCGAGGCAGTCTAGTAATACAAATGCAGGCTGACCAGTTGCCCTTGTGAAAAGAAGATAATTTAATACTACTACAATTGAAGAAAAACATATGCCATTTCAATTCATCAGAAGTGAATAAGTACATAAGAAATAAACTAAGACCTATGTGAGATATGTTTTGTGTAACAACGTTATATGCAAAAGACATTAAAAATGCAAAAATAACCTTTAAGGAATGGCTGCAAAGGTGTATTTTGAAGATAAAATAGAGAGAACAATACTGAACTGCACCACAGCTGACTTTCCTTGTTTCCTGGGACAGAGCAGCCCCTGTGAATGGGACTCTCAAACTCCTTTCCATTCTGTTGTTTACAACTATTTCTGATTTGACTGAAGTTTTTTCCATTAATGAAATTAAGCCCTCTGTTTTAGGGATTGTTAACTGTCCAGTTAATGTTTGATCAGAGAACTGTCTTAGTATTTCTCCAGGCTCACCAAGAGCAGAAATGTAGAGGGAAGGGAGAAAAACGATGACAATTTTTCTTTTTGGTTCATAACAACAATTCAGGATTTGATACCGTGAAATACTTTCCTTGAGAAGGGTTGATCATGAGTGGTGATTCCCACTCAGTTGCATTCTTTAAAGCCTCTCAGTGTCTACAAAACACTGAAGGAAGAGGATGGGCCTGAGTAAGGGGGAAAGGACACAGATGTATGGGGTGAAAGAGTAAACTGCTTTAAAATTCCTTTTCATACCACAAAAAGTCATTTCAATAGTAACTTTCATAGCTCATTATCAAGTTTAGTTTTAAACTTTCTGCCCTCTGTTTCTTTAGAGGCCTAGTTTTTTTTGGTTGAAAAATAGAATTTAAAGTCATCTTTGGGTCATAAACTACTATGTGGATAGAAATCAGACTTCTGGGAGTGAGGAAGAAAGTAATGATGATTTTGTTAGGAGCTGCCTTATGTTCAGGCTCGGTGAAGCTGATCTGCAGAGCACAGAAAGCGTCCCTGCGCCGCAGGGCTGTGGAACCAGGACTGTCTTTGACTGCGCAACTGCCACGGGTCCGGCTTCATCCGACCCGCTAAGAGAGAAGATGCTAAGATGAAGCCTTCCCGTGGCGCTGTGGGAACTCTCCTTGAGATGTAGGCTGTATTAAAACAAACCCTTCCTCCACCCCCTGTTTTTCAGTATCAACTTGCCCCAAGGGTGGGTCTAGGCCAGTGAAATGCTCTCTGAGGGTGCGATGCCATCTATTTCTCCTTTTATAACTCACTCTCTTGGTTATTCTTAGGGGTGTGTGACACAATGAAGTTGAGTACTTTGTGAATAATGAAAAAGTATAAATTCTAATGAGTTACATCAACTTTTTTTTTTACTGAGTTTCCTTTCCATCTGGTCTTTTTCAAGGATTGGGAGAAATCTTCCCCTCCCTGCCTGCCAGTTGCCAAATTTAAACACACCTGCTTGCATTGGAATATTTATATTCTGATTAGCTCTAATGAAAGGCAAAGCCAGCTTTTTAGCTTATGGGAGCTGAAGCTACCCATTAAAAAAAAAAATATATTAAAACCTCTGTTCTTTTAAATGTGTGGGCTTTTAAATGTGAGTTCACGGTGTGTAATGCTTGCTTGGAGGCAGTAGGTTGATTCTCCAAGCTTTGCATCACTGAGCATGACAGCTGCTGAGAGATTAAATAGCTGGTACCATCAGCACTTTAATCGGTTTTTCTTCCATTTCTGCAAGTACAGAGAAGGATAGGTGTATTTGTAAAGTGTGACGAGGATTGCACTGCAACACTTCTGGAATAAACTTCAGTGCCACTGGAGTGGGGGAAACTACCAAATAATCTCATGACAGCTGTCATATTTCCAGAAGTGCCTGATCAAATCTTCAAATCTGAATGCGAGATACCTTGTGGGTACATCCAACATCTAATGTCAGTCCCTTCTGCTTCCTTCCATGCTTGTAGTAGAAATGTGATTACGTACTGAACTGGTCAAATAGCAGTTAATTTATGATGATCTCCTTCAGGTTTTGTATTTTGATGCTACATGTAAAACTAATTATAATGAGTGGGTATTAGGAAGTTAGGGGGAAACCTGCCTTTGGCTAGTTTCAACCTCTTCAAATTCCTCCTAAGTTACTTGTTTATAGAATTTCCTGTGGCTTTAAAAATTACTAAGTTCTTACATGGATTGTACTGGAAGAGCATGAGAATTTTTCAAATGAGTAAAATTGATACTTACAAAGAGCTTCTGGACATGAGAGCGGGGAGTGGAAAGGAGCTCTCTTGTTTTTTTCCTTTAGGACAACAGATGAATTTGCATACTTTTTCTTACTAATCTGTCTCCCTGACTTGTGGTCCTTCTAGTCACTCTGCATATCCATTTTATTGGGCTGTAGATTGTATTTCCCCATAGTTTGAGAACAGAAATAGCTGAATCCAAGGGGGAAACCTTACTGTTTAGGCTCTTAATGTAAGTGAGCTATGGACAATGTTTTACACATTGCATCTACTTCACCGCGCTGTGTGTTCTGTGTGGGATGACACAGGAGAAGAGAGCAGTCTAGTCTAATGTAGTCCTCTGAGTATAGGCTGGTTGCGGTTCCCAGCTTGTAGATGGGAATATGAGAGGAGAAAAAATGAAACACTAGAGAAAAAGTCATATAAGCAAGAACCTACTCCTATCAAAACTGATTGTTTCTTATTGTCTCTCCACTGAACAGTCATTACAATGGGCATATGTAAAAATATAAACATAAATAAATATACATAAATGAGTGTGTATGTATATAAATCCAGGAATTTTAGTCTCACTGTGGCAAGAATACTAAGTTCCTAACGGTCATCTCCCTTAGCAGAGAGAAGTAAAAATGTTTCAAGTTGGGAGGGGGAAAGGGGGAAAAACAGAATGGGGTGGGCATGGGGAAAAGTTTACGTTTAATATCTTTCTTATATCCCTCTGTCAGCACAAGTTGGAGAAGGGAAGCCTGTACTTTGCTCTTGTAGGAAAAAAAAAAAAAGTCTGTGTACACTGCGCAGTAACTGATCTCATGAGGTTCACTTTATCCTGACTTTCTGTGGAGGTAAAGTACCGGGAATCTGGTATTTATACAAAATATTGAGGAAGGTTAGTTTCCAGGTCTATCTGGAAACAAACTTTGTCAAAGCAGATATCTCATGTGAAACCTGCATGATGTTCCGTGCAGCTAATTGCCAGGGTTCGTTCTAGGCTGACTATTGGGGTACCATTAATTGTGTTATGGTGGTGACTACATGTCATAATAGGGATCATTCTTATTCTGGTATTTATGGCACAATTTGGAGAGCAATTTTTAGAACTAGATGGATGTGGAATGAAACATGCAGAAACAATGGTTGTATGCACTGGATTTGATGCATTCTTTGACTTATCATTGTGTCAGAATATTTTGAACAAGGTTTTTTTTTTTTCCATTTTAATTGTTTGAGTTTTGGATACTCTGATTTGCAAGGTGGTGGGGCAGACTGAGACATCTGACTGAACCAGATTTACAATGGAAGTGATCTTACAATTCTTTGAAAATCAGGTCCTTCTTGAGGTAACTGTAACTAAGGACACAAATGAGGGCACCCTAACATGCTAATTTTAAAATTTAAGTTTTTATTTAAACATTTGATTTTGCGCTTCCTTTCCTTAGAGTTATAATCTTTTCCTTTACATTTTCCAAACACCTGACCCATGCCTTGGCCTTTCTGTGCTCCACTGGGAACCTTGGCTAACTATTTTAGAAGGTGTCTTTGATGTGTGTTTAGTTGTTTCATTTGTACATCTGTGTGGTCCTTTTGGTGAAAAATGTTCTTGCAGTTTTGCTAAAAATAAACCGTAATTACAAATTAATTTCATCTTAATGACAAATAAGTAGCTTTAAAATGCAAGTGATAAGAACCAAGCATGCTATTGTTGCCTTCAACATACTTGCTTTGGGGGAATATGGTAATATTATGCCCGCAAGCAGAAATCCAACAAAAAGTAGAAATTTTTAGGATATATAATAAGAGCTCATTACAGAAACTCAATAGTATTCTGTCGTGTCACTTGTAGTTACAGTTTTAGACTAACAAGTCTGAGGAAGTATTTGAAAATTAACAGCACACAAATTAGCTCCGAAATATTAGCAAATTACAATTAATTTTCCATTTATGGTAATACTGTTCGTTATTAATTTGATCATTCATTGTCATAAATAATGTTCACCTCACTTAAAATTCCTCTCTACCCTCGCTTCATGTTGCAGAATTGATTCCTGAATTTCTTAGCTTGCACAACTCTCAACTTGCCACCTGCCAACCTTTGCCTGTGTAAGGGGTAGGTGTGTTCATCAGTCTCTGGTTTGTACAGCATCAGTAGAAGTGGTCTATAAAGAAGGACCAGGCTTTAGCATGGGTAGGGAACTCCAGCACTTCAGTGTGTGTCTGATAGTTACGGAGACTCCAGATACAAAATTGGTACTTGTATGCAGGATCCAACCCTGTAGTCAGTACTGGAGGCAGAGTATGCTATATGTGTTTTTATCTAGATAGTGTTTTCAAGTATCTTGTGTCATAAACTAAGGATAATAGGTTGTATGAATTTTGTGTCTGATCTTGTCATTTATTCAGCTATGGCAAGACTATACATTTTGTGGGGGAAGACCTTGATTTTTAAGCGCATAATGTTTTCTCAGCTGCCTTGTGGTAAAACACAGTATCTGGTGTGGTGGCAGAGTTGTGATTTTAAGGTCAGACTTTAGAGATTAGGGAAACTGTGGAATATTTGTTTTTCCATGTATAATCTTTTATTCATTCTCAGTACTAGTCTAGTGTTAATGAGGCCATTTGTATTTAGTACTTTGAATAATTTATGGTGAAATTATGATTCTCTTTCATTTATAATGTCATTAGTATTGAAAGAAGCCCTTTAACTGAGAGGTATTACACCGTGATTTAGTGAAGTGCAGCAAAATAGTCTTTAGGTGTATGGTTATAAAATTGTGATAAAGTTGTAATTGCTTTATTGCTGGGTCCGTAAAAAAAGAGAAGCAACTGCGAAACTCATTTTTGTAGGCAAAAGTATCCTCTGGAAGATTGTTACCAAACATTAATTTCTGTATATTTGTATCAGTAGTGTCAGTTTATTACTGGGTTCAGGTTGCTTAGATATTTGTATTCTCTTAATCCAATTTTTGCTAGTACTCACTAACTTCACAGGTACCTCAAATCCTACTTTTATTTAAACATCGAGCACCCCAATAAACGAAGAAAAGTTGCAAAGGAGAAGAGTAGTTGACTGAATGGACTTGCATTGAGTTGAACAGCATTAGAAGTCAGTCCCCTGTACTGATATTCTCTAGTGAATGCAAAGTTATTCAAATTAGAAGTGTGCCTAACTCTCACCAAAGATATCCACCAGGAACTATTGTTAACATAGATATTTTAGATACCTTTGTTTTGTTCTGTCTTATTTTGGGGGGAGGGAGGGGACACTTAAGGTGAAGTATCTTTTCTTTCTTGAACAAAAGAAGCCCTAACAGAAATGCCCAACTTTGGTATGTTACCAAAAGTTGTTATTGTTTTTGTTGAGTGTTGATGCTGTTCTGTAGACCTTAATTTTGATTAAGTGAGACTGAAAGCAGGTGAGGTGACTTCTAGGTTATCTGCTTGCCAAAAATATCAAAATGTACAGTTAGAGAAGCGGTAGAGAAGAGAAGGTGGAAAAGAGCTGTAAGGGAAGAGAGTCTCCAGATTCACATCTGCTTTTCCTTATGTTCTGCTCTAAGCAGCAACATGAAAACATTAATTACCCTCTTAAGGGGATACTTATGTACATATATCCATATGCCCATCTCAGTACTGCATACACAGGCATGTTTGTGCATAATTGTAAATAAAGGTGTATAGTATGTGCTTAGGGGAAACACTCAATCACCTGGATGTCTTGAATACACTTCTGGAGCAGTTCTTCGTTTGATGTAACTGACTCTAGTAAGCTGATTTATGTCATTTTGAGATTCTGTTGCTGTTCCCTCTGTTATTGTAGCCCTCCTACTCCTTTTGTTAATGGATTATTAAAAATGTTGCACTTTTTTTCATTGATATCTGGACTTCCAGAGAGAGCATGCACACCCCAGAGATTGAATAACCTGTAGACGCCATATGAGGAGACAGCAATATGAGCAGCCCAGCATATGTTATTCAAAAAAGGAAAATTTCACTTGTTTCAAAGGTCATTTAAGCTTCTGTGCAGATAATAACCCAGCTCTTTAACTTGGCCTGGAACCAAAGAGGTAATCAGCATATTATGTTTAGGAAGTGCTGATTATAGCATATTTGTTAATGGTTTAACTCATACAGAGTTCAGCAGAGCCTCATAATTACGTCAAAGGCTCTGAATCAGACCTTGATGCATGGTATTATGTTTGAATGGAGCCTGCTTTTCTTCCGCAAAGGTGAGGTCTCTGTGACCTGAAGGCAAAGTTCTGCTCTGGTTATTCATTGTAGTACAGCTGGAAACTCAATCAGGCTTCACTTGGGTTCCTTTTCACTCACTGGACTTTGGAAAAGACATTTTTTGTCCTGTTGCAGCCCTTCAGAGGTCAGAGTACCTGACCACTGAAATGATAATGTCTGTACCCTATGCAAGGTGATGTCTCTTGCAGAGCCACAAACTCCTTCTTCTAAACAGCTGTATGGCGGTAACCAGCAGTGTTTTTTTGCTGTCCGACTTTATAGTCAAAGTAATGACCAAACCTCCAAAATCTGTGTCACATGGCAATAGTCCCTTTGAAAGAGGGTCATAAACTATGTGCTTGTGTCAACAGCTCAAGTGATTTTTAGTTTTCTTTCAGTAAGCCGTAACATGCCGGATGTCAGTGAAGTTAAAAAATTGGAATATCTGGAAGCTCCATGCTGTTATTCCTATTAAAAGCAGGCCTGTGTTAGGTAGGATTTCTCTCACATACTGCTGCGTTCAGGCCTCGTCATTAGGAAGCTGGTATTCTGTTACTTTTGTTAGAATTAGTTAACAATACTGTGCAGTTGTCATACTGTATCAGAATTAAAAACTGTGGTTTATGATAACATTATTTTTTGATAAATGTACTTTTTCATTCTTAGCATATTTCTGGAAATGGTTGTTGAAGACTTTGCATCTATGCTTGGGAAGACCCCTAATAAATGGAAGATAAGCTGTAAAAACTAAGTTAGGCCAAGTAGAATAAGGTATTAACAAAACATATATGCCAATGTGTAACTACATTCCTATTAAATTATTGACAGAAACCTGTTTGTGTCTGCTAGGTATTCATTTTGTTGAGTGGGAAAAATCTTGATTTCCAGTTAGTTGATACTTTTTGTAGTGAAGTATTACATTGTTTGTGGAGGTAATTAGGAAATTACAGTCAGTCCTGAAAAAATTTACAAAATAATTCTTATGTTTTAAAAAATCCAAAAATAAGAAATAAGTTTATTTTATGAATTGTATTATTGATGTCTGTAGATCTAATGTGAACTTCAGTAAAGGTGAAGCAATTAAGCATAATCTTATCATGTAGATTGGTCTGTTTACAGTTGAATAAGTTTCATTTGAGGTAGAAGCTTGGATCAAATGACTACAAAGTAAAAGTTAAACTGGCTTGCATGTGGGGGCATCGGTGCCAAAAGATTTTATCACGGAAAAATGTTTAGATTAACCCAATACATACCATAGAATAGTTTGGGTTGGAAGTGACCCATAAAGGCCATCTAGTCCAACCCCCCTGCAATGAGCAGGGACATCTGCAACTAGATCAGGTTGCTCAGAGCCCCGTCCAACCTGGCCTTGAAGGTTTCCAGGGATGGGGCAGCTACCACCTCTCTGGGCAACCTGGGCCAGTGTTTCACCACCCTCATTGTGAAAAAATTCTTCCTTCTATCTAGTCTAAATCTTCCCTGTTTTAGTTTGAAACCGTTACCCCTTGTCCTATGGCAACAGGCGCTGCTAAAAAGTCTGTCCCCATCTTTCTTATAGGCCCCCTTTAAGTATTGGCAGGCTGCAATAAGGTCTCCCCAGAGCCTTCTCTTCTCCAGGCTGAACAACCCCAACTCTCTCAGCCTGTCCTCATAGCAGAGGGGTTCCATCCCTCTGATCATTTTTGGGGCCCTCCCCTGGACCCTCTCCAACAGGCCCATGTCTTTCCTGTGCTGAGAGCTCAGAGCTGGACACAGGACTCCAGGTGGGGTCTCCCCAGAGCGGAGTAGAGGGGCAGAGTCACCTCCCTCGACCTGCTGGCCACGCTGCTTTGGATGCAGCTCAGGGTATGGTTGGCCTTCTGGGCTGCGAGTGCACATTGCACTAGGAAAGCTTATGCATAGTCTTTCATGCATGCTTCCTATCTCCCTAATAAAATAGGGAGATATTTTCCTATCTCCTGTGTCTCATTAAAATTAAATTCCCACCATACATTATATTCAATCTTAAGTAGTTACTCAGAAGCGATACTGAAGCTCTTACGCTTAACATTTTTTCCAATTATAGAAAGCACACTGAAAAATTGTTGCTGTCTCCTATTGTGGTTTCAGTTTATATTGGTGACTGGTTACTGGAGACAAGGTGATACAGGAGATGTTGGTCAAGCATTATACATGGACTTTTCAAGCATTAAACCTTTCTTTGGTTTTTCTGACTGCTAGAACAATTAGGAGTGTAAAGCAGGTAAGGAGTAACTGTTAGGAGTGTAAGCTAAGAGATGGGGATTTATTGGTCTGAGAAGGTATTTTTCCAGTAAAGTTAGGGAAAATTACTCTAGCTTTTAAAAATTCTGAGATCTTTTTCTGGAATGTGCGTTCTGCTCCCTACCCCAGGGCTCTCCAACCCTCTGCCCCCTCCAGAGAAAGCACTTCCAGCTGGAAGAGATGCCATTGGCGCTGGAATGGGTTATTTGGTTTATCATGCAATAGAAATAAAGGAAGATGGCATTTGTAGCCAGATCAGGTGGAGGGGTGCTATTGGTTTGTCGAGGGAGAAATACCTATTGAAGCCGAGTGGGTGAAGATAGGTATTAAAGAAAAAAGATGCTGACATGGGAAATGTGAGAGTACACTGACTCTGAAAAAAACCATAGTCTAGAGGTTAAGATGTCGTTTTTTACTACGGGGAAGCGATTCTGAAGCACCATTCTGGTTTGAGCAAGGTAGACTAATAACCTATCAATTTTTCATATGGGAGTAGCTTGGTTGATAAGTGTAGTCACCTGTTGCAGCAAAGGACTACTCACTGTGGGCCAGGAGAATCTTCTCAAACCACTTATCTTATGAGAGTGGGGTTCTGGCCAATGGCCCTTGCTTGCTTCATTTCACAGCCTTTGAATTTACATATTCAAGTTCTTCTTGTTAACATGGTTATTTTGTTTTATGAGTTTGTCTCTGAAAGATAGTCTTAATTTATGCTGAAGGGAAGCTTGTTTCTCTTACGCTTGTATTCCTGAAGTTGATCCTTACTATCTGTTCCTGGCAACAGATGGTTTGCTGGATGGTGTAAATAAACTATGGGCTGTAACTGTCTGTGGGGAACCTTGTGTGAAGAACTTCCACTGGAGCATAACTTTATTACTGGTTTGCAGTAGCAGCCTCTTTGCTGGAAAAAGCCAGCAGAGGGAGGTACTGTTGTGTTTGCCAAACGAGGCATTACACATTGTCTTGTCGTTGAGAAGAAATGCCAGCTGAGAAGTACTTCTGTAGAGCCTCAACAGTTAGGATAACTGATTTTTTGCTGTCTGTCATCCACTGTTCATTGCATGCACCAGTTCTCACATGGGCGTTTAATTATTGCTATGGTTGCATGTTCAACCCAAGGCTCTAACTCCCAGAAGCTCACAGTGATTTGAGTATTTCTGTGTAACAAAATGGAGTTTTAAGATAAAAAGGAGAAGAAAAGGGTTACTTTTTGTTTTTCTATTATTTTGAACTTAGCTTGTCTTCTCCTAGTTTTTTTGGAAACCCATAAAATAATTTAAAAGGCCTTCTTCTATATGTCACTGCACATTTCATTTGATATTTTTTGTATGGACTATTTAGAGGCACTAATTTGTCCTAGATTTTATATGAATCCAGTTAATTCAGGTCACAGAGCAAGAAATAGAACTGACTAGAAAAGTCAGTTTCAAACATTATCCTGACATGATGTTGTAAGCCTGTGGCTGTTTTATGGCAAGAATGGAGAGAAAAGTAGAGCAGGAGAATGCTACTAGAATGTTTAGCTAATGACCACTATTATAAATTATTATTATTAAGATTCCTTAAACATTGCTTTTTACCATCATGTTTACATCTCTAGTGGAAATTCCGAATGCCTCTTTTCTACACAAAAGTGAATGTTTCTGTGAAAATTTCAGCAAAACCAACAAAAGCATTTTCCAGTAATAGAAGAATGGGGAATATATTTTCTTTCAACTCTTCTTTCATTTGATCAATTGCATCAGAAAGACAGAAAAAAAGAGACTGAAAGATGATAGTATGTTCACTAGGGAGGTGTGAAAGCTAGTTTCAGTTTGGGTGAGCTACGGTTGTTTGAAGACTTGCATAAATATGAATCACTTGTGATTTATATTTCATCGAAAGATGACGAGATGGTCGGCTGCAGTATGTTATTTGCATGTAGCTGAGGTACCTCTGATTCATGCCCACAAGTAAGCCTTCAGCTGCTCTGGTATGCAACCCATTAAAGGTGTCTGTGGACATAAAATCATTGACTGCAGTACGTATTTAATCACGCCCTAGTGAGCAAAAAGTGAACACTGAATAAAGCTGTGTCTTACAGGTAGGCCACATGGACGAAGGTGGGTGGTGACTTATCCCTTTACTGCAGTCTCATTTAGCACAGGAGCTGGCAAATGATGAAATTTGATGGCACTTTTTTTTTTTTCCTGCAGCTGTGAAAGATACATTTCATAGGGTTGGATGTGACTTCTTAATAAATGTGAAATCCCTGCTTTCTTAGCACTCACATAGACCTCAGTACCAGCAAGCTGTAAACTATAAGCTGCAAGTAGGGCCTTATGTACATAGAATAGTGCCAGTGCTTGCTGGAATAACCCTAGCCACTTAAATAGCTTTTGTGGAGTTGGTATGGCCCCTGCTGAGGAGTACAGCAGGCAAAGAGGGTGTATGGTATTGACTGTAAACGGTTTTCATAATCTGTCTGCTTTGCTGTAGATAATAATGCCATGAGAGCAAATACTGCAGGCCAATAGCACATGGAGAAAAATAATGGGAACTTATTATGGATAAAAGTAATTGCACATTTCATGCTTTGCTTTTTGTAATCAGTCCATCAAGTCAAACACTAAAAAACATTAATTAAACACCAGTTTTCCACAGAACTCGGTAACTTGTCAGCGGCCCTTAAAGTATTGATACCATTATCCAGGTTGCTCACAGTCCAGTGCGGATCAGCATTTTGCAGTTGGTTGAGCTGTGGTTAGTCGAATTGATGAACTCGGTGGACTGACAGTGGGAAGTAGAATGTGCCCCATGGCTGCAGGCTGACTGCTGTGTTACTTCACCCGGCCTGTAGCAATTAAGTCAAATCATGCTGAGGAACCGTGTCTCCTTTAACTGCATGGTAACTGTTCAGGCTTTGGGCATCTATGGCCTTGTCCATCAAGCACTATGCTTTTGTGGTCGTTTGAAGAGCTCCTTGGCCCTAAGCAAGGGAAATAAAACATTACCTTGTCTAGGAGAGCAGGAGTGTTTAGGTGAGAAGCGCCTTATTATTCAGAAAAGATACTCTGGTTTTGATAGCTTTTGTCTAAATCAATGCCAAACGGGAACTGAAGGTACAGATAACAATATTCACTAAATGTTTAATCCAGAAAATACCCAGCAAAAGTAGATCTCAATTCATATTAATAGGATATTTTTTCTTTTTTTTTTTTCTTTCAATATACTTCATTAATGTTTTTGCAGAACCAGGATCTTTATCTGTCTCTACAGTGTGTGGGCATATCATGCCCTGTATCATCATGAGATTTCAGGCACTTTTATAAAGGTTATATGTGGTGCATACTTAAAGCCACTTTTGACATTTAATTTAGGAGCCTCCCTGGGGGGGACCTAAATTCTTATGCAGTCAATGGAAAGAGGGAGCTGCCTCTAAAGGGCATCTGATTGGCGTCTGACTTAGATGACTAAAATAACTGAGGGACCTGATGTGATACTATCTGTTAAAATCTAACTCTGCCCAAATGATGTCACACTTGTCTACAATGTCTGTAGAGCCTTCTCCCCCTTATTTTGTCAATTGGTTGTTCCAGTTTTATCTTGTTTTTGTTTTGGTGTATGAAAATCTCTCACATTTATCTTTTGACTGATAATGCTTTATTTTGCCTTCAGCTTGTTTTCATATAATCTATTTCATACTGGTTTTGTTAATATTGCTGTACTTAAGATATATACTGGCTCCCCGGGGCATTGGCTTTATCTACTTTGCAAGTAATATTGTGTGTATAATCCCACTGAATTGCAATTATATCCGCCAATCAAAATTCATGACTCTGTACAGTTGCTGCCTTGTAACTACACATTTCATTCTTCATTATGAAACTTTTGGCAATGTAACTTGCAGCCTTTAATCAGCTTGAGTGCAGGAGTTTTGAAGTGCTGGGGCTATGAGAAATAATGTGTGAAGCCACAGCTTGTTTTGGTGGCTGTAGTAGAATGACGGGATGGCAAAAGGTTAAGGAAATGGACATGCAATGTAGGTACATTGGTTATTTTTGGAAGTGATACTCAAAGTTCAGAAATGTATAGCACCAAGAACAATTTCAGGGATTAAAAGAGAAGGTTACATAATACCAAAGTAGTAATAATTTAGCCAGGCAGGAGCTGGGTGACCAGGCATGGGTTTATGGGTGGGGTGTGAAAGAGGAGAAAGCTTAATCTCCATGTGCCAGCAGGACATTGTAGGGAGTGCATCGATGGTCTGGGTGTGCTCCTCTCCCTCTAGACTGTCTTCCGGGTGGTAGGCATATACACAGCGTAATAATTACTAAAAGATTTAATAAAGACATAACTTCCTTATTGAACTGTCAGTTCTTCACATGGTATCTTTAACTTTCTTCAAAGTTAGGCAGAATCACCTTTTAGGAAAGCGTGCTTTTGTCAGAAGCAAGTGTTTTGGCTCCAAAAGGTTAATCTGGGTAGCTTCCTTCTACTTTCTGTGTTTTGCAGGTGATCAGACTATGTATAGTCCAGTGTTCTCCTCAGCTCTTAAACTCTAATTTTAAAATTAAAATTATCATTATCTTTTTTCATTTAAAAGATAGGAATGTTCTATTAAACCCAATGGTCCCCTGGCATTTCTGAGGCTGTATGTGCATGTGCACTCATGAAGTTTTACAAAGCACTGAGGCAGGCACGTAGAGATGGCAGAGGCTTTATCAAGGGGTGAACTGTAGCACAGAAGGAGCACAGAGAGCTGGGTTGGGGCTTTCTTCAGCAGGACAGACTGGCCCACATTGGTTCCCAAAGACTTCCCCATGTAAAATTAATCTGCAAGAATATTAGCATGTGAATATTACAGCTTATGAACTGATACTCTTGCTGAATGACTTCCATAACTAATGCCAACACAATGAATGGATTTCGATATTCCTATTAAAAAAAATTACTTCTGAAATGTGATTTTATCAAATAGTTGGTATATTATTAGATCAATGAAGTTAGTTACACATTCCAAACATAATAGTATGTAAATTAAACTAAACGTTAATTTTACATTTTCCCCAAGCAATGAAGCTATGTCCTGATAGATACTGCATTTTTATTTTCTTTTGTTTGATCATATTATTTTTTCTTTCTTCTGTTACTTTCCGTAAACAATATAATTTCATCGTGCTGACAGCCTATATACTAAATACCACAGTGAAACACGGGGAGCTGTATTATTCTGTATACACTGACAAATCTCTTTGGCTAATGTGTGTTCAATAAAGTTAAAATAGCAAATGTTATTAAACCAGGGGAAAAGCTCAATGAAAGTTATTAATGTTCTGTTCTTTGCTCGTGTTATGCATGTGCCACATATTTTGCTTTCCTCTAAAAATATAGTTTTATTGAAATAAGACAGGAAGAAAAAAATCTCAGCAGAAAAGTACAATACAGTAAAGATATTTGTTTCAATGCAGTCTCACATGATGAGAGAGCCTATTTCTTTTTTCAGGCAGTTGAGAGAGTATTAAATGCTGTTCTCTCTTTTCAGTCAAACAGCGGCATTAAAGATAAAACAAAAATTTAAGAATGCATAGTTTTTCCTTCCTCAGCCAAATGTCTTCCCACATTTTCAGAGTAATATACCCACAGGAGGAACTTAAAAAATGACCAACTAGTTTTTTACCTCCGTTTCACAGAACCACAGTATTGTACTTTGTAATTAGCTATGTAACAAATCAAATTCGAAAACCCACTTAGGGGGCCTTGACCTAGAGACCTTTTAGTCCACACGGCCTCTCGGAGTGCCGGTCGGGACGGAAGGCGCCCGTCCCCGCGGCGGTGGAAGGTTTGTGTTTGAGGACCCTCAGCCGGTTGCCTGGCGTTTGCTCGCGCTGTACGGTTGCCTTACCGCTTCAGTGCTGTCGGCCTCCTTAGGGCTGGAAGAATCCAAGACCGGCAGCTCTCTGTCTCCAGGGGAGCATCGCTGGACTGTGCCTATGGTGCCCGTAAGAGCTAATGAGCCAAATGGCACCTCTGTGTGGGCTTTGGTGAGAGAAAGTGTTGGCCCGGATGGCCGCCTCTGGGGCGGCAGTCCTTCCCCCTTGTGTCTGGCTCAGGGCTGCCTCTTCCCTTTCTCAACTCTTGGGCTGCCTTTCCCAGCTCTCCCAGCTGTAGCCAGTGACCACTGCCATCGAGCTGGGCCCCCATGCCGGTGGTTGTGGCTGTTACTCCCTGCTTCAGCTCCACCTAAGAGCGGAGGCGTCTGGTGCCAAGCTGTGGGCCGCGCGGCAGGCCCTGGTCTCAGGCGGGCAACGTGCCGCAGGGCGGCCATGGTGAGTGTAGCCTGTAGTGTCCAGGCTTTCCTGCTGGAGAGAAAGCTGCCGTCCCCTTGCTGGTGTTCCCTTGCTGGCTGAGGCCACGCCACTCTGCCGGGCAGGGGCCTGGCTGTCTCCCTCCATGATGCAGCATGCCTCTCGCCCTCCAAAGGCCCTGTGTTTCGGGGGTGAGCCAAGCGGCTGTCACCTCTCCTGCCAGAAACTGGGCCAGACAGACCTCATAGCCATTTTGACCTCTTTATGTGCCACTTCATACTGCTTGGGAGAAACTTTCTAGGATCAAAAAAAAAACCCAACCAAACCCTAAAAAGTCCGTACATCTAATAAATCAATAATTTTTTTTTTCCCATCCTTCTCCCCTCAAATCACTTCCAAACACTTTTCCTTGACTATCTTCAAGCCATTATTAAAAATTCGGCTTTTGCTAGATACTATGAACAGGGAAATCTTAAGGCGGGGGAAGGCTTTTCTCTTTCCAAAATAAGAGGAAGGAGGGGTGTCCAGATTGCTTTTTATCATTGGTACTGCCTCACATTTTTACCTACTGAATCACCGCTACAGCAACATAATATATAATTATATATATTTTCAAGTATCAAGGCTTCTTGTTTAAAGCTCAACTCCGTTTTAAATCCCCGTGAAAAGGGAAGGCCTTTAAAATACTTAATAAATTCTAATCTTAATCATATTCATCATTATTAAAATTTGAAATAGGTTGAAATACTTAAGGTAAGTGAAATGAAAAAACTAATAAAGGGCATGAAACACACTGGAGAAATGGAAGAATAATTGCTGAAGATTAAGAAATCTAAAATGGCCAAACATGAAGAAGCCTTAATTTCCAATAAGCTTTTCTTTAAAAGTTTTGCAATAGCTTTATAATATAAAAGGATATTTTTAAAATGAATTGAATGTTAAGTGCAGCGGAGTGGCAAGAAGTATTTAAATACATTAAAACTTGAAGTAGTCCTGTCTTTGGGCCTGAAGCATGATTTAGGCCTTGTCAGTTCTTGAGAGAACTGACATGATGACTTCTTCATCTTCAACTATTGTTGTTGCTATTAGTAATAATTATTATCATTGTGGGAATAGTAGTTTTCATAGTAAGTAGTGCCTAGGAGTAACCAGGTACTGTGGCTGAAGACACCAGCTTGCTCAGTCTTGTACAGGCAGAACAAAAAGATTTTTCTCTTCCAAAGAATGTGTAATCTAAACATGAAAGGAAGAACCTCTTAAAATATTTTGGTTTTAATTAAAAATTATAAAGATGCAATCAAAATCTTGGGCTTCTATTGTATCCTCCTTTTTTGTCTGCTAGTGAGTGAAAGATGCATTGCTGTGATTATTGCCTGACTATTGGAACATATTTGAGAAGCATTTTTTGAGAGCTGTAGAGACCTCTAAGTCAGGCACAGAAATGTCACACCCCAGGAAGTTTAGGGAAATTGACTTTTTGTGTGGTGTACTGCACTAAGGGTGTTTGAATGGTACACTTCACAATGTAGTCTGTGGGAGAAAATGGAATTAAATATTTAAAAAATTGAATCTAGTAATTTTATTTTTATTTTAGGGATTACTTACCTTGACCATGCTGGTTCAGCGCTTTTCCCAGAGAGTTTACTTAAAGCTTTTACTGATGACCTCAGGAACAACATTTATGGTAAGTGCAAAACAGGGTTCCCATTAGTCTTCTCAAGTTTCCATCTACATAGATCAAAACTGTGCCTCTTGGGTTGTTGGAAGAGTATTTCTATGGGTTTTTTAACACTGCTATAGAGTAGTTGCAAGACCGGTGATTTTACAAAGGAGTCATAGTCCCTTTGTGTCACCCCTAGCTTGTTCTTTGGTCGCCAACAACGTGTCTGTGTTGGTGAAGAAGAAAAATCAAAGGGATTTTGTTGCCCAGGGCTTAAGGTACCATGCTGGGGATAAACAAAATGTAGCTCTGAACACTGTTTGTTCAGTCTTTTTTTTTTTTCCATGCCAAATGCAAAACAAATTTCTTATGCAAGGACCAGAATCCAGAACCAACCCCCTTCTTGGTGAGAGTCATCACAGGGAGCTTATACTGTGGGTCAGTGCAAGCATTTTCTTTAGAAAAAAGCTTAGCTCAAAGATCCTGAGTGAATTTAGGCAGGGAGTAGCTGCCATACCTTTCCCAGACTATTAGACTTTGGTGCATACTGAGAAAAAAGGATGTGAACTGACAAAGCAATCTTGCACATAAGAATGTGAGTAAAAATATCTACAGAATTGTGCAGTATCTGAGTGGAGATTTAGCTATTGGGCACTTCAGCACCACCTACAAGTACTTTGTCCCCAGATCCTCTATTTAAATCTTTCATCTCTTTCAGACATTATTATCTAGCCGAGAACCGTACACTGAATGTGCTTTAATACAAAGGCAGCAATATCCATTGTTTATGAAATATTATTGTGTGAGACAATTTACATGAGTGATTCATGCTCAACCAGAAAAAAAAAATATTGCACAGTACTATCTATATATGCAGTGAGTAGTCCACTGAAGTAATCAAAATTTCATATTTTTTGTTACTATCTGTGGGCTATGTGTCCTTTTTGCTGATTGTATGTCTTTCTTGTGCTCCCTGATACGTAGAACAAAGTGATTCCTCACTTGGGAACTAGGTACCACTGCTTTAAAAGAAAACTGTTCACGCAGGCACCAACACACTTGTGCTTATCACCTGTGTGAGCCACTTCAGAGTTCTAGGTAGTTTTAATTTTCAATGTGCCATTGTACATGTCATTTCCCCCTCTTTTGTTTCGTGAATGCTGGCAAGGCCGGGTTCCAGAGCGTGGATTTGAGTTCCACTATGAAATAGGTGTTGCCTGTGATAGGGGTACTTCTTCTGCTGTTATAACAAGATACGTTGATTTGATTACATTCAAAATCTCCTATTCAAGTGCATGTCAGTGATACTACAATTAATCTTCTGTCACTACAGCTATTGTAAAGTGAAAAGTATGCACTCTGATCTTAGTTATTTCAAACAACATTGGGCTCAACGCTTATAATAAGTACCATTTGTGGAAAAAAAATAAATTTGTGCATCAGTTGAGTGCTTGTGAATAGAAATAGTAGTGCTGCCAGTTTGGAACAGATTTGATTACTACCTATAATGCTATGGGAGAACAAATTGTATCTTTTTTAATACTGCTTTCATCTAAAATGATAACAAGAGCTCTAGTGTGGTCAAATCTCTCTTTTTTTTTTCAGTTACATCTCTGATACACTGAGGGCAGTAACTGTTGTATAAAAAGAGTTCATTTAACATGTGAGTGAAGGGGGAGTTTAACTTGCAGCTTTTTTCATTTTCTTGGTGATAATCCACAGGCCCAAAGAACTGTAGTTTAGCTGTTGCATGTGTAAATGAGGGAAAGGAATGTAAGTAAAAGAGATTCTCACTTCTAAATTGAGAATATTTGAATTGGAAATTACAGAAATGCAATATCAGACATGAAAAGGCTCAGTATTAGATTATGGGTTAGAGCTCTAAATTTATTATTCTTTTTAACACCTTCACTCAATAACTTTCAGCAGGGTGATTTTGAAATTTTAGAAAGAGAGTAGCTAATATTGCAGCCTACTGCAAAAAAATGTATTAATATAGCATTTTTTTTCTTGTTCTCTTTCCAAACTGTTTAGGCATATTCTTCAAGCACTTACTAATAGGAAACTGTGCTGTGCCTGTGTGGATATTGCTGTAATCTTTTTTTGCTCAAGAAGATAAATTCATGCCCTTCTTGCGTGCTGTCCTAATTGTTAATCGCAGAAACATAGAATAGTTTGGGTTGGAAGGGACCTTTGAAGGCCATCTAATCTACCCGCCCTGCAATGACCAGGGACATCTTCAACTAGACCAGGTTGCTCAGAGCCCCGTCCAACCTGACCTTGAAGGTTTCCAGGGATGGGGCAGCTACCACCTCTCTGGGCAACCTGTGCCAGTGTTTCATCATCCTCATTGTAAAAAATTTCTTCCTTCTATCTAGTTGAAATCTGCCCTCTTTTAGTTTAAAACCATTACCCCTTGTCCTATCGCAACAGGCCCTGCTAAAAAGTCTGTCCCCATCTTTCTTATAAGCCCCCTTTAAGTACTGGCAGGCTGCAATAAGGTGTCCGCGGAGCCTTCTCTTCTCCAGGCTGAACAGCCCCAACTCTCTCAGCCTGTCCTCATAGCAGAGGTGTTCCATCCCTCTGATCATTTTTGTGGCTTCCCCTGGACCTTCTCCAACAGTTCCATGTCTTTCCTGTGCTGAGGGCTCCAGAGCTGGACGCATACATGCCTATGATGAGCTGTGCTAAGGTGGCTACTAATTTTGCACTAAAACTTATATTTTCATGAGCTACTTGAATTTCAGACAGTAAAAAAAACAGTCCTGGTGTCCAATCATGAATGCCTGTTACCTGCAGATGCTCTCTCTTCTAAATTGCTTCTTATTTAGTGTGCAAATATATTTATGAATGTGCATTTTGTCTGTAGTTTTTCTTAGTACATTTGTGCATATGCAGTTGCATTTTCTTTTTAAGGGAACTGCGTAAGTATTATTAGTAGGAGATCCAGCTGAAGTTTCAAGGTCTGTCATAATTGCTTTCTTCTGTTATATGTCCCTTTCCTTGACTAACTGCTCTAAGGAGCTTCAGGGTATTGCTGTGAAGTATACGTTAAATCTTTCTTTGACATCTTTTCAGGCTGACTTGGTGTAATACTTTGATAAAAGAAATATTAATAGCAAAATTGTGATTAATGATTAACTTCTATATCTCTATTGTCTCCTAGGCAACCCTCATAGTCAGAATATCAGCAGCAAGCTGACATATGACACAATCGAGCATGTCCGATACAGGTAGAATAATCTTTCTTTCATATGTTGTACAATGCACTTCATAGTTTTCATTTTGATTAGGCCTGTGCTGTTTCAATGACTTTGATGTGATGTGATTTTCTGAGGGACATCTGTCACATCTAAAGAAAACTCCTCACTTTTAAAACACATGTTTGTTTTAAAACAAAGTCCATTCTTTTTCTCTCAGATGCCCCAACTGCTAAAGTCCTGGAGTTAAATTAGTGCTGTAAGATAAGTCCAGTTTTAATTAAGATATAGAAATTGGAATCTCAGAAGTGATTATTAGTAAGATGGTATGGCAAGATAGTAAGGTGGAACTAAGTGCAAGGACATGGTTAGGATTCAGATGAAATTAAATAGGGTGTAATGGTTTGTGAGAATTTATAAAAACCTTATGGGCATGTGTACATTGTTTTACAGCAGGTGCTTACTTCTGTTGGAGTAATAAAATACCTTTAAAAGTAGTTTTAGTGTAATTTTTAAGAGGAAAAAGAAAAGGTAAAATTGAGTGTTGGGGCTTCTGGGTATGGTCCAGAAGGTGAACTGGATCTCTAAATAAGGTATCCCCCTGAAAGTTTAGGATAGCGTGTGCTGAAAATACACTTCTTGCCATTAGTTTACACCATGAAGAAATGTACAATTTAGGTACCTGGTTGATGGTTTTAGGGGATTGTTTTAGGTAACTCTTTCTGTTTTATAAAATATGTCTTTGGTAAAGAATATGTATGTTTTGAGTTTATTTGCCTGCTTTTAATGGCACTCTTTGTGCAAGGAAAGAAGTGCCATGGATTCCTGTTTGTTTTATCATTTTCCTTAAGAGCAAAGATTTCTCCAAAACACATCACAGAATTCGGATCAATAGCAATATAACTATAGCACTGCATGTTCATAGTTGTAATGAAGAAAATCTGCCTCACACCTTTCTGCTGCTTTTTCTCTGACTGCACTTTTATAACGGTGTAAAAAACCAGATTTTCTAGCTGGCTGTAACCTCTCCCTCCCGCCCCGACTTTCCGGAGAAAGTGTTTATTTCGGCTTCTTCCACTACCCTCTCTTACGCTGTGCAGGATGACAACCTATTAATGTAGGGCCAAATAAAATGAAAGCAACTATCTATGAGGAATAGCTGTTTTCAAAAGCAGACACTTATAGCCAGGTACAGCAATACCTACAGCCCTGCAGAGTCTTCTGAGCATACCTGTGTGCTCATAAGCAGCATTAGCATTCTGGTTTCTGTTTACTCTCATGGATAATTCAGTGTTGCCATTTAATCGTTCTTACGAAGGCAGAGTAGAAAGTGTAGCTGTTTCTAAAATAATTACTATTGTACTCTGTGTTCTTCATTGTTAGGAAGGAAATAGGCTTCCACCATGTAACCTATGTAGATTACTTTAAAAGAGCTGACATCTTTAGCTTGTTTTATTCTGGATCCTGCTTTAAAGGAGCATGAGACTTTTTTAAGAGTAAGGTGGGAGATGACAAGAATCGTACCACTGTTTGTATTGGATTATTTCTTTCTTTTTGAACAGCAACAAAAAAGCCCTCTGCATCCAAATGAACATTTTCAGTATTGCACCTAATACAATTTGTCATCTATCCCTATAGAAATTCAGCTATTATTCCCCAATAAAAATTTTAAAAGCATAGTCATCAAAAAGGCATAGTCATCAAAATTCAGGAAGAAAGTGCCCCAAAAACACTGTAAGTCATCTATCTAAAAGGCAATAAGAGTGTATTAAAAATCTATACTTTCATGCCATTTCCGCTAATCAAAATAAGCAATATGACAAGACAGGGAGACAGGCAGCTCTGTCCTGCATCACAGCACGTAGACTGGATTTTCTCAGCAGAAGAATAATTCAGCGGGTAGTTTCAGTAATCTTAAAATGAATTGCTTGCTTATAATTCTACTTTTGGCACATGGCTGCAGCCAGCAGTATGGCTTTTTTTTGGTCTTTGACTACAAGACAATAGGATTCTTTTTTAAACATTTTTTAATTTTATTTTCTGATGACACAAGCAACTAATTAAAAATAAACTCAAAGCTTAATTTCTGATTTATATTTGTTGATATAGGTGATAGCAGCATCAGAATAGACTTTAATAATCTGGCAGTGTACACTGATCCGCCCTACAAAGCTATATGATTTGGTTTTGCTTGACAGACAGAAACCACTCCTAGAACATAGATTTGCAAGAAAATAACATAAATAATTAAATATTTGAGTTAACGGATGTTTTCCATGATTTACAAAATTACAATAATCAAAACGGCTTACCTCTTGACCAAATCAAGCACAATAAGAATAAAAATAACTGTATAACTATATAACTAGTCTTAAAAACATTGCTTCTCTTTACTTGAAATGAACTGCTGAGAGATTTTTAACATTGTGTGTATCTCTACATTAACCATGAGTGACGCTGAGAAGAGGAAGCAAGAACTGTAATAAACCTTACCTAAATGTATTAAACGTATGCATCAAAAGATTATAGGTCCTTTTTATGACTTTGCTTATGGATGTATGGAAATGCCATTACTCTATTTCCGTACAGCTAAAGAACATGAGTGCAATATCGCCTTACGATGCTGCAGAGAGAATGCAACTCAGAAATTCATTACACTGAGTATTAAATAACCCTTTTCCCATATGCAAGCATTTAAAAATACTAGCTTTCTGAATATTTTAAAACATTGTCCTTGTAGATCTTACACTTGCAATATAAAATAGTGCAGCAGTGTCTTATAGCAGAGCTAGACTGAAGTTTTAGTGTTGTTTTATGTTTATGGTATGTTTAAGATACCCAACAGGATGCCTTTTTCATTTAAACAGAGTGTTGTTGAATAGAATTTTGATATTCATTCTTGAACTTTCAGGTACTATAAAATGTTAAACTTAGGCATACTTTAGGAATTCAAATATATATTTTTAAAAAAGCAAGAAATTTCAGCTAAGATTTCAGCACCAGGCATCTCCTAGACTGTGGCAATATGTGTATTACAGAATTTTCTCACTGAAGCTAAAAAGATTTGGCATTGAGCTAAATGGTATCAAGTTTAAATATAGAACCAAAACGTGTATTTCTATAAAGGCCTCTCTCAAAATATTCCATCTAAGTGAACTATTAGAGGAGAATAATCTCTGTGGCCTATGCATATGAACGAAAAAAGGTGCAGCGGGCATGCACAAACTGAATGTAAACCGCTTAGTATTTAAAAAAAAAAATTTGCTTCTGTGGTAAAACACACAGGTGGTACCAGATTTTGCTGAGGAAGCAGTCTTATAAATGCTGTTTAGAATTTCATTTACATGTATTTATAGAGATAATTTCATGATAGCAAGGTAAAACTTAACATTCCTTCTTTAAGCATCATACCTTGCTTATGAAATATTTCGATTCCAAGTCTTTTTTTTTTAAATTATCACAAGTTCTGAAATGGTGCTATGTGCAAGATAAGAATTTTTTCTTTATTCCCAGGTTTAAGCAGCAGTTCTGTGTCTGAAAACAGTAATGTTGGAACTGATACATACATGAAAATGGGTTGACCTTTCCTACACAGTAAGAAATGGTAGATACAGTATCTGCTTAGTATTGATTTGTCCTTTGCAAAGGTCACCGATGGGAGACCATATGGATGAGTGAGATCTGAGTGCTGCATCCTGCCCTCCTTAGTGGTACCTGTCAGCTTGAAAACCTCGTTTCAAAACTAGGATGGTTCAGCCTTTTTGCATACTTGTTTTGTAATGCCATCTGCAAATGCTGCTTTTCCTGATCCCACTGCTCAGCTGCCAGGGCAAGTCTGAAATACCACAGTCGGTGAAGTCTAGCAAAAGGAGACAGTGCTCACTGGGGTGACTCTGCATATGGCAAATGGGAGAAGCATTAGAAGATAATTATGAATAATGGATAGGTTTTTTTGAAGAGTTTGATAATAGGCAAGAGGGGCGATCTTTTTCCTCACGGTTCATGAAATGATTTTACATAGACGTGCAATGAAACAATCCCAGGGTGTCCACAGTGAGCTAGCTGATATCCTGACTCTGTGCTCTGTTATTCACTGAGCGACAACACCAACGGCTTTGGTGCAGGTGCTTCTTGTTTTCTCCTGGACACACCTAGCCTTTCATGCAACTGTGGGAACCTCTTTTTTCCCTTCTTGGCACTAAAAGAAAAAAGCTAGTGGGATGGATAGTAAACTTAAAATGAAGACAGAGGACTCCATTTTATAAACAGTTGTTTCTAGGAGTAAATCTGTTACTTTTGGTGGGTTTACTCTTTGAAATCCTATGCAAGGCAGTAAAAAGCTTCTGGACAGGGTAACAGGTACTGTTATTTTTAATGAGTTAGGAGACTGGTTTAAGAACCAGTGAAATCAGTCAGATTTACTTTGGAACTTTGCTCATTGCCTTTCATCTCTGTTTTAACAAATTCATTAATCATTAACTTTGTAAACTGAAGCTTTAGAAAGGAATTTGCTAATACTCTGTTACTCTTCTGGTAGTCAGCTTTATTTTTATTTATATTTTCATTTTTTCCCTTCTCTTCGTCTCTTTGCCTCTTCCAGGTTTTATATGGAAGTTTTTTCCCTCCCTAGGCTGTACAATACCTGTAGAAAAAATGCAGTGTTCCTCCCTCTCTGCTTCCTAAGAAGAGTATAGTGAGACACCAGTCTGTGACTTTTCCGAAACACTTGTTGCCCTAGCTGTTCAGTGAGTAGTAACGTAGTCCTGTCAAGCTGTTGGGAGCCCTAGCAGTGCCTTTGCCAGCTCCAGGGGAATCTGACCATTTCATTACTGGCCTAGGTGTTTATCTGTATTTTAAATAAGGCTTTAGCACAAAAGTAATTTCTGCCATCCCCTGTCTGTACCTGATGTGCTTGACAACTTTGTTTTGACTTCAGTGCACATCGGTTTCTTAGCATAAGTTATGTAGCATTTGCTTCAAGTCAAGAAATTTTGACTGCCATCTTGAGTTATATATGTGGTCCAAAATTCAGCTGATATTTTTTCTCACATCTAATTTTTTTGAAGACTACAGACACTTTCTGTTTTGCTCCACTATCTGAAACTTACTCAATGATCCTCTACCGAGACAGGCACAATGGAACAAAGTTTTGCTGTTTATATCTTATGTTATATTTAACATCATAACCCTGGAAAAGACTACTTCATCTATGTTTTTAGAAGCATAGAGATAATTTATTACTGCACCTTATTAAGTAGTCTCTAGAATCATAGAATCATGGAATAGTTTGGGTTGGAAGGGACCTTTAAAGCTCATCTATAGTCCAACCCCCCTGCAATGGGCAGGGACATCTTCACTAGACCAGGTTGCTCAGAGCCCTGTTCAGCCTGTCCTTGAACGTTTCTAGGGGTGGGGGAGCTACCACCTCTCTGGACAACCTGTGCCAGTGTTTCACCACCCTCATTGTGAAAAATTTCTTCCTGCTATCTAGTCTAAATCTGCCCTCATTTAGTTTAAAAAAAGACTCTTTTAGTCTCTAATAATCTTTCTGCGAAGTTGGCAAGCCCAGTATTGAACTCCATTTTGAATCTTACTGATTTCATTTGTAAAGCAATCTGAATACTTCATCTGTTGTTGTAATTAAGCTGTTGAAGAGACACTACAGCATTCCCAAGGGCTTCCCTGGTGGCATCTGTGTCTCAACGAGTCTGAAATTACTGGTGTCATTTCTGCTGAAAGGCGGAGCTCTTTGCACTCATCCTTATATTCGCTACCTGAGCCCCACCTTGCTGCAGTTTTAACCAGCAGACTTGAGTCCTTAAAAATCATCATTTGCATTATGAGTCTTTTTTTCCCCACCCAAAAGCATGTCAATTCTGACTCTACTTACTGTTCTATTTCCTCAGCTCCTTGGTACTCTTTTTGTTGCACACACTTCATGATTCTATCTTGATTTTTAGCACTTTAAACACTGGTATCCACTGAAATGGTTTTATTATAAAGTCCACCTAAGTGAATAGCTATTAGTGTTGCTTATATTTTCTTATCATTATGAACAGGGGCTAGCTAGTTCATGGCATATTATTTACATTTTGAATATATATATTTCTAAACTACTGGTGAACTTCTATCTTTCTGAATACAGCGATGTATTCAGGAACTTCCATTATTTTTCTCCAGAAGAAGATATGATCTGCAAGTAATGGTAATTTTGGGGGCAGGTGACTCTGCAGTGTTTGAGTGATTTCATTACTTTTTTTTCTCTCAGTTGTGATGTAGCCTGAGAATTATCTTCTGTCCCTCTTACATCAAATATAACTGCATCTGCTTTCTTATCTCTAATGGTTATCTCAGTTAGTGGTTGTTGCCTTTTTTTCCTCCCCTGAGAACCCACTTGGCCACAGGCAGATTCCAGCTAGCTGTGTTCATTAAATATATAACACCTTGTTACTGAGCACATTGCCGCCCTGTTGAAAATTTGAACCTTCTGTGGCAAAAAGCAGGTCAGCTGCACAGCTTCCAGGCTGCCTGGGTGATGTGTTAGACATCAGAGGGAGTGGAGCCAACAGGAGCATTGCAGCGGCGGTGTTGAGCAGAAGAAACTGAGTACGCAGAACAGGGAGTGCAGAAGGATGGGTGGTGACTGGCAAGAGGTAATGACATGGTGCAAACCGGCTACCTTAGCCCAGGGATGAAATGAGAGTGTGAAGGCCCAGTAAGGGTTTTAGGGTGTCAGGTTTCAGGCATTTCAGCTGGTATGGTTCAAGAGTGTGGGAATGCATGTGACTTTCAAGGTTTTTGTGTCTCAGCTCCTGCTGTTACAGGGTACTTTTCATCTACTGTTGATGATCTTTCCACACTGGGAGGGCTAGAAAACTCCCTCTTCCACTGCCTCATGAGAAGCGTGTCCTTTTGTTTCTGTGCCAAAATTTTTACCTATAGGCTTTTGTGGTCTTTTCTACGTTTAACCTCTTCTGACGCATTTATGTAGTGGAGATCTTTCCCATTCTCTTGTTTTTGTAGGTTCAACAAGATAAGCTCCTCTACATTATACTTCTGAGGTGTATTCTTCATACTCTACTCCAGTCCCATTGACTCTGTCTGAGCTTGTTCTGGATTGCTCTCATCTTTCTGAAATGTGTAGCCAAAATAGAATGTGGTCATTGAGTAAGTCCCGCAGTATGGCAATCAAAGTTATGGTAATTGAGACAGAATAAAAGATTCTTTAAGTGGCGATGTGACCTGATCAAATGTTCTGGGTGCTAGGAGAAGACAAAACGTATTGTAAAGATAAGGAAATGGCACAGGCACTTCAAATGAATAGAGGAAACCTGCAGGCACAATGGATCTCCAGGATGAAAGGAAGCAGATCTCTGTGGAGATTCTTCTAGAATGTAATAAAATTGTTGGAAGATTATTCTACCTGTTTGTTTTTGTTCTGAAATTTCATGCTAGGCTGAAAGTGATAATGTGGTCCACTGGTTGATACTGATATGAATGGAGCAAAAATGAAAGAAGACTGTGAGGTTTTGTACAGAGAGGTTTTGTATAGGAAACCACATTGACTTGAAGGAGAAAAAATTATTAACTTGATCACTTTGAGCATATAGTTCTTTGAAGCTAAATGCACTAGCTTTCATTGGTAGTTTGAAAATATGCAGCAAATAAGTACCTAAAACTCAGACAGACCTTTGTAGTATATGCTGGCAATATTAATGGGTAATAATTTTTTTTATTCTTTCGTTTCTCTGCTTATTTCATTGATTCAAGTTTCTTGCCTGTTTTATACTTTATTTCTAATAGAGAGGTAGTAAGCAAAGATGATGTCCTTGAAATTAAAGAGTACCTTTAAGAAGCAGCATGAGTCATGGTAAGATACAGGAATATGAAAGATAAATGAAGCAAGACTTTGAACAGAACTGTCTCCTTTATATTAAGGTTAATAACGTCTAGTGAATCCAGGTTTAATTTGCTACATTTTATTAGTATATTTGGTACGTGTCAAGGCAGAAGAAAATTGCATCATTAGTATTATTGAGTGCCAGCTCAATAACATGTTGCTAATACTTCAGAATTTATTGCAAGCTTTTGGATGGTGAGACTGTTTAGAGGAGTAAGATGTATATGCTTTGGATTTTATGAAGACTCTCTCGGCTTGTAATGAATCCAGTGTTCACAGCAATAGTGTTCAAAAGAGCTTTTCAACAGCCATCCTCTTACCACTTCTTTTCGTTTGTCTTTCTTTACCTTTTTAAAGGTGTTTAGTATTTCACTACATATTTTTCAATAATACCTGTCATGCAATAAAGGAGGTTTCAGAATATGAATCACTTATTTAGAAAATCTGTCAGTGTTCACAGACCAGATTTTGCTGACTTGTGAGTAAACTTTGTATGAAAACAGTGTTGTCTTGCAGGAAGCAAAAAAACAAAGCTCACCAAAAGACCAAAGATGATGAACAATACTATAACTGACCTCTGGAATATAATGCTGAGGCTTCTGTGCTAACAAGCGAAGCACTTTGCAGCAGAGGTGAGAGGCAGAATCCTAGTTACTTTTGCCCTGATGAGAAAAATTTCACTGACCCATTGGTTCCAAAATCCTGGTGCCAAGATCCTGTGTGATGTCGTACTCAGCCATCTTTTAGGAGGCTGGCTCTCTGGTGAGCCTGCTGCAAAACCTCCAGTTCACTTGCTGTCCATGCCAAGTTCTTTGCAACAGGAGAACGAGATCTATCTGACAGTAAGAGCTTGTCTGAAGATGCTTACAGTCTTACTGTAAATTCATAAAAGCTGAAGGTTGTTTTATTTCACACAGATCTGTCTTCTGGTGGAAAGTGAAAACTAGAATCCAAAACCTCTTGTTAGACAAGAGCTTCTCTTCTAGCCTTGCAGGACTGGAAACCCACACCATTACACTCCAAACCCTGAAATCCGCTTGTACAAGCTTACGGGAAGGTACCTGTCTGGCCTTCCAAGGACTGAAGAGCGGGCCACATGTATAGCACTTTAATTATGCCAAAATGCTTAATGTCAACTCCGTGAATATCATATACACAGTATAATGTGAGTTTTTTAGTAACGTACTTGGGAAATGTTTTCTCCACTGCAAATGTATTTAGGATGATTTTGATCACTTGATTTTTATCTGCAATCATGTAACAACACTTTTACAATAATTGTTATTACAGCCTGCCTTTTTAGCACTTTGGGTTATTACTGTGCTTTCAAACTGGAATAAGAAACCATACACACCTCTGAAGTGTTGTGGCTGAGACAACATATGAAGGCAGTGACTGAGCCTGGATTAAAACAGACCTCCTAGCTCTTCTTAGTCATGTTCCTCCTGTCTAAATAATGTGCTACAAGCAGATAATTTCTGCATTATTGTCTATGATGGCAGCATAAACTTTGCCTGTATCTATCTGTGATGAGTTAAATCTGTTGCAGTAGTAGATTGAAAGGAGTTTGTAAGTCTGTCAGCAACAGGTTACCTTAGCCAAGGAAGAAGCCAAAACAACCATGATACAAATCAGGTAACCAAACTTGCCTAAGCCAAAATATATAGGAGCAGTGCCTCTGCTCCCGCCTACTTGGCTGACATAGCTGCTCAGAGGAAAGAGGGAGGCCTCCGACTTTCCACTAGCACTTTCCAGCTCTCTTGAGTGGCTATCTCTGTAAATGGGATGCTGTTGCTTCTCTTCAAGTCTCCCTCTTTCTGCTTTGGGTGGGAGAAAGTTTTACCATGTGCCAGCCTTACAGGGCACAGTGTGGGCCATATGCATTGTCTGAAGGCAGTGCACAAGGGTAAATTTCTGTCAGTCAGTGAGAAATCTGTGTGGGATATAGTCCAGTAATGAGTATAATATGCTGCTTCATTTGTAAGAGGAAAATAAAATAACCTAATCTACTTTCTAGGCACAGGCACAAGCAAGAAAGTTCTGTAGTTTTTCAACAGCCTGAGCCATACCTGTGAAAATTTAAAATCAAGGATACATAGTGTAGCTCACAGCAGCAGGTCAAATACGAAAGAATTCAACTGAAAAATCATAGAACATTCACAAGCCGCTGCCAGTTTGTCTGACCATGTTTGCCTATTTAAACATCCAAATGGGATGGGATTGCTATAGCAAATAGTACTGGCATTTAGCATTTGTAATGAACTTCAGAATGAGTTTGATGAAGTATGCTTTTAGTATAAATTTGAGTTAAGCTGCACTGCCAAAATGTGATATTATAGGTGGTATTCTTAACAATGAAGTGCAAATGAAATTCTGCCTGCTTTTAATTAAATAAGCACACACTCCACTGGGTTTTGGAAATTTAATTCTCTTAATCTGAAGTCTCAGGCCCTGAACAGCTATTGTAATTTGAAAGATAGTGCTGATACGTTTCAACGCTGTTTGTACTTAACAAAATACTCATGCTGTTTGCTTTTGTAAATTTGGGGCCCTTTTGATTTCTTTGGGTGTTTTTTCTATCTAAAAAGTGCTAAAATAACCTTCTTCTTGGTTGTGGCCCATGAAAGTCAGAGCTGCAAGCACAAATATCAGTGAAAGGGCTAAAGCATTTGGATTCTGGCATTTCTGCTGAGGGGTTGTTGGTTGTGGTTGTCCATGGTGGACAGTGTGGTGAAGTATGTTGCTGTACATGAGGAGGGCATGCCTGGCAATTCAGAGCCGTCACAGGCCTTCCAAAGTGGGAAGGGATTGACCACAAATTATTGCTGGGAAGATGCCTTGGTGTTTTTAAACTGCATGGCCTTGCTAAGATGCTGGAAGGCAGGTGGCTGAAGATGTTCCCATGGACAGGTCATAAGGCTTGGAGAAGAGAGATTCCCCTGACAAAGAGGCTCCTACTAGACATAATAAATTTACATGTATTGGTATTAATTACTTCATTCTTAGTGTTGTGAGGGGATCTGCACAGCTGATTGAGTAGGTGTAAAAAAAGGAAAAATAACTGTCAATATTCATGTGATATTGTGCTTTGAGTTATGTGCCTTTTGAGAGAAATTAATATATCCTTCATCCTTTTCCACTCTCTCTAATTTCATTATCGTATGATTCAAATTACTACAAACTAAAACAAAGATATATTAAAGTCATTTAAGAATGAGAAATACAATTTCATTTGACAAGGGTAGGTGATACACAGGCTGCCCGGGGAAGTGGTGGAGTCTGGAGGTGTTCAAAAGCTGTATAGATGTGGCATTTCGGGACATGGTTTAGTGGGCATGGTGGTGTTGGGTTGACAGTTGGACGTGATGATCTTAAGAGGTCCTTTCCAACCTTAATGATTCTGTGATTCTATGATTCTGTATGAAGTAATGGCTAGTTAATTAGCTAGTATGTAAAAAGCATTGATGTTTCTTGAGTTTGGCATAGTCAAATTTAAATGTTTTGATGGTGGTTCTTGCATACAAAGACCTGCATTCAAACCATTTCAGAACCATATATAAGAAGTGTCAATCTTTTTGAAAATGTTTGTCTATGTTTTGGAGTCATCTCAGTTTTATTTTCACAGCCAAAAGTATTTTTTGACCTCCATTATAAGTAATTTTAAAACAGTGGCAGATAACATTTTCTATGTCATGTGCTTGCTTTCATTTTCAAGTCTAATTGAGGTTTACTTGCAATGAATTTTAGCTCTCAAATCAGTTAAGCCATTACTGTAGCAGAAGCACTCTGCCTTTAGGGTGTACTTATATCTCTACATTAGCAGAATTGTGTTTTGTACCTGTACAGTGAAATTCCCATATCAAACGAGAAGTGGAAATGAAATCCTCTTTTTTTGTTCCCTCTTTCTACATGGGAGAATTTTGTTGGCGTGGCTGTACTGGTTTGTTACCATATACCTGACCAACATAGCAGCTATGGCAGTAGAATTAGGTAAATATGGAATTAAGCATTTGGGGAAACTATATTCAACATAACTTTTCAAGTAATCAGAGTTATAGTGTACAATTAACAGCTTAATGGACCTTTACCTCTTCTAGCAGCTCATTTTAAATGAGACAGATTGCTTGGCAATGTTTAATAAAAAGTTTGATTACATACAGTGTGTAAAATAAAGACTTTAAAATTAAGCATGTTCAGAAGTAATTTCTCTCAAGCACACGTGGGTTGCTAGAAAAAGAGAGCGTGTGTGAACTTAATAACTTAGAATATAATTACTGAGGTGCAAAGCATATTGTAAGTCATTTAAAATTTCTGAATGGCAGCTCTGTGGGAAGGTTCAATCACAGCAAAATATAAATGTTGCTAAACTTGTTTTTACCACCACAGTGAAAGAAATCGCCCTGGTGATTTATTCTGTGTAGCACACAAATCAGTGCCACTTTCTAGAAGGAAAAGAAAAAACAGCAAAATACTGTTTGGTGAACAGCCATCAGACTTATCTTTCATTCATTCTGATGTGGCAAAGCATTTGAAGACAGCTTGTGATGGAGCTGCAAGATGAGCTGTAACATAAATCATGTTCTACCAGCTTTGGTCATGTGCTGGTGCTCTCTCCCATGGCCTCCTTCCGTGCCTCTTTTGGAGATTCACCCTTGGTATTGGAGCCGGCAGACTGGAGCTGCTGATAGTCATTTTAAGCCCAGATGCTGGATATGGTGCTGAAGCAGTGGAGACACGCATTTACGCTCAGTGCCAGCTGTGGCAAAGATGGGTGGGTTTTGCCTGGCAGCAGGGCAGGCAAATGGAGATGGCCAAAACCACTGCTGCCAGACTCACAGCAGCTCATAATAATGGCTGTTGCATGTGGCATGCCAAAGGCCCCTGCTAGGCTGGTGTCTTGTCTCTGAAAGTGGGTATGTAAGATGGCGACTACTCTCCTGGAACGTGCCCTTCTGTCAGTGCTCTGAGTGGATGCTCAAATTGCTTGAGACTTGCACTGACTTGTGGATCTGTGTGATAGGTCCAAGATCCTGGGTATCACTTGATAGAGAACAACTTTCAGGAGGTTTTACGTCTGGGCACATAGTTCTCAAGCTCCCTTGTACATTATTCTCACTGTTAATGGTGTTAGGGGAGTTGTGGTAGATGGTTTTCGACTGTATGTAACTTTTATGCTTTTGGGTCTAGCACAAGCAAATGTGTTGCCCAGGAAAAGCTACTGATACAACATAAAGAAGAAAATGAGAATCTTAAATTCTTCCTAGCAAATTGTGAGAAGATTATTACTGTGTTATGCAACACTTTAGGGTCTGTTAGACCTATTAGAAAATGAATGCACGTTCATCCAGTGCATTGGTAGTCACATTGCCACTGAACTTTCTGAACCTGCAGTGTTTATAGTTTGATAAGCACAATCTGTTATATGCTAATGGTGTTATATTTGCTTATTTATTTAGGTAATTTTAAATGGAGCCTGTAACCATTGTACTAGGTGTTTTGCAGAAAAATTAAAAACATAAACTACATAAGCTACCTGCAGTGGGTACAGTAAACTACGGTTGCTGATAAAAATGGCCACCAAAGCACATAGGTGAGTTATCTGAAATAAAACTAAAGACGAAGAAAGGGAGAGAGGGTCAGGAGAAAGAAAAAAGAAAGAAAAAGAAAAAAAAAAAGACAAAGAAAGTCAGGAGAGCACTCCTAGTCAGATGCAAATTTAAATAGTGGGTCTGTGTACTCTGTTCTAGGTCTCAGCAGCAGTTTCTACCAGGCCAAAATGATTAGTGAACTGGAAATACGGTTCTACTAAATTTAATCATACATTTTCTATATTTCTTGAATAGATGTTTCTTCCCTTTCCCTTAGCAGCTCTGCCCTAGATATTTGCTCACAGGTTTATCTGCCGATTTAATAACAATGCAAAGAGTTTATGATGTTTTCCTTCTGCTACTGTGAGCAGGTGATATGGCTATAGGAAAGAGCTTTGCAAGGCACAACAGCTTTGAATACAGAACCCTATTTTTGTGCTCTTTTATACCTGTGATGTGGCTAGAAGGCTGGTAGTGTGAAAGGAAAAAAAAAATCAAATCTGTGGGTGGTAGGCTACTGAGCAAGAAAACTCTTTGGTCTTTATGTATGCAATTTGTCTATTTCTGTGGAGCAGACCGTGATGAGAAGCCCTACAATAATCATGAAATCTCAGAGGGCTCTTATACTGTTATGTGGCTGCCATGATTTCATTTTTGTTGGTTATATTTTTCTCCACTCCCCTAGCCTACCCTTTAAACCCAAGTTTTAGAAGAAATTCTGGTTTAGAAGTTTCTCAGACATTTTCACAGCTTTCTGCTGCTGAGCTCCAGATTTTATGACTTTTGATGTTCTTTTCTCTCCTCTAGCTTCATTATATGGGATAAGACTGATCTCATATTATTGTCCAGGGAAGAGTTATACTTTAACGAGAAAAGTCATACTGCTGTTCATCACTCTTTTCTGCTATCTTAATTTTTTTCCTGCTTGTTTTCTATCTAAGGTGTTATTTTCTCACTTTATAGGCTGCATTGGCTTTACCTGAATGTTCTAACTCTTTCGCCCCTCTTCAGTGATTTCACTGTCAGCTGCATTACTTCGAGACATCTTTCTCAGTTGAAAACAACTATGTGAGCTTGCTTATGTCCTGATTATTGTCTGTGTAAAATAGATCTGCAGATCAGTCCCACTGCTTCTGAAGAACTTCTAGAAAAGCAACAGCCCCTAGCTTCTAGCCAGGTGCCTGCCTTGAAGAGATTTGAAAAGAATACTGTGGACATCGGAATTGTATAATAGCAGCAGACCTTGAAAAAATACTTTTCATTGAATAAAGTGCTAACCAAGTAATAACAAATCAAACCCAAATCCCAGAACAGAATTTAAGATCCTGCATCTCTGCCTCTGTGGGACTCTGGGCCTGGGCCTGTATCTTATGTCTGTGCAAAGACTTGGTGCTCTCTTGTCTACCAGAAGAACGCTGCTTGCACTGACTGTGAAATTAAAACTGTGAGATTGTGGGTGTTAAAGCCCACAGCTTCTGGATTGACAGTACTAGTGAAGAGTACAGTAGGCTTGTTAGTAGGCTTGAACAGACATTTTTCTTGACTGCCTGGTGCTTTTCTGTGGCTTGGCTCCTGACAGATGGCATGCTTTATAGCAGCAGCCTGTCCACTTTTTTTCCCCACCAGAGGTATTTATTTGGGTCTATTTGAACTGCAGCTGAGAAACCCAGCATCTGTTTTTCCCTGTACAAGAGGTCTCTGAGACCTCTTCCCACCAGTCACGCTGATTTGAAATTTGACAACATCCTCAGAAGGAGCTTGAGGTAGAGATGCTACTAGAGCTTGTGTCATGGCATAAAGTTACTCTCCATCCCCTCTAAGAGGCTAATATTATCACCCGGGGTTTGGCTTTCTGATCCTCTGTGGGTTTTTACTGTGACAATTTGCTTGTAAAAACAGGACAGAGAAGTTGTAGCAACAACAGAGAGTTGGGGTTGGATAATCAGAGGGAAGGGAATGCGTGAAGCAGAAAAATGTAAAATATGTGTGCATGTTTAGTGGAGGCCCCCAAAAATATTTTTCTAAGCAGTCTTTTCTGCCTGATTTGAGACAAGGGTTTGAAACGTAATTTTTTTTGCCAAGGGTGCCACTAACCATTGGTCAAGAGACTTGGTCCCTAAAATACTGGTTTTATCCAATTAATGTTAGTTATATGGGGAACAAGTACAAAGTGGGGGAAGAAGATAGATGTACAGTTTCTCTACCTCTCTCTCACCCAGATTGTGTGATAGTGAAATTTACATGAGCTTCCTGGTCTCAGTCTTGCAGACAATGGAGTTAAAGCTCAGTCTCTTGCATAATAAACACTGGTTCATTTTATAATGGAGTTTTAGCTATTCTGGGATTTCCTTTTTTGCCTCTCCTAGCATGTTTGGGTTTATCCTGTGTGAAACATGGAAAACAAAAACACAAACACTTGTGGGTTCAAGAAATCCTGTTCTCCCCAAACCCTTTCCTGTTCAGCATTTGGTTTTGCAGAAAACCTGGAACAATTACCTGTGAAGTTCTCTTACTTTGTTAACTGCAAAGGATCGTAAGAGTAGCTGGAAGACATGCCCCTTCGCAGCCTGTTGCAATATCAAAGTTAGTCTGTTTCTGCCTAAGTTGCTGGAATTGGTTTGCAGCCAAGCACAGGAAGATGTGCACTGTTGTTCTGGTAAAATATTAAAGCCCCCAAATGCACCTAATGTATAAAGGTGTTCTTAATACTGGATACATAAATTGATATGGTGTCTGGGTTTTTATTCAGTGAGAATCGATTCAAACTTGTCTTCCTTTTGTCACTGATTTTGAATTTAATTATCTACATGTAACCATCTCAGATTGATTGTACAATACAAATGCTGTGCAGTTTTGAGCACAAATGATTGGATGGTAGCAATTGGACAGCTTAAATTATTTGATAATAGCTGCAAGTCTGTGTATGTAAATTATGAAGGATCCACATTCTTGATGAGAAAAGTTCACTTCAGTTTTTATGGTCGATTCTTTATGCACAAAACTAGAGAGACAGTACTGCTGTAAGGGGCCTCTAATTTCTTTTGATAACTCATGTGTTCAGACGGCAGACAGTATTTCTCTGTTTGCGTACCAACTGTAGTTTGAACATGCTATAAGAGGCAGGGTGGGCTATTTCGTTTAACTTTTGCACCGAAATCTGTGCAGATGTTATGCAATGGATTGTCTCCCAAACTGTGTGGGGATGTGTTGTCAGTACCAAATATATACTAATATCCTTTTCCTCTGGTCTCCTTATCCTTCACCGGTTCCATGAACCAAGAAGGGGTTTCTATTTGCAGGAGAGCCAAAGCATAAGAGTTGTTATAAATTATAATAATTAATCTTATTTAAATGAAAATGGCTTGTTATTACTATAACCAAGAAAGAAAGCAAGACCACATGACAAATGAATGCGCAACTATATGCATTATATGAACATACTTTCACTTCCTTGTTCCTGTACAATATTTGAGTTGATTTGGGCAAGGATGAGGACAAGGAATGGTTGTTATCCTTGTGGAGCACTGCTGGAATGTCTGGTTAATAAGACTTGGAAACTTGCTACCATCTGAAGCAGGCCGAAGTCCATTCTTTTTAGAACATTTTCTGGGAGCCACACGGAGTTTTGGAGAGGGGGTTGGAGAATCCTCGGTTTTCAAAGAGGATTTTGCAGACTAACAGGAAGACAATTCCATCAAAAACAGGGATATGCTTCTTTCTTCTTACAGAATTGAGAGAGAGGGGATTGGAGGAATCCTGTAGATTTTCCAAAAGCTGTTGCTAAGTCATTGCTGAATCTCGTACAGTTTTGGCATTGTTAGGGTTCGTGTTTCAGTGACAGAAACTATTTTTAAATTACTATTGCCAAAATCTCTGCCTTGCTTAAATTCACATATGGTAGAGGACGGATAGTCCTTGATTCAAATAGCTTAGCATTCCCTTAACACTCAATGTTTTAAGTTTGACAGTGACAGAATGGGGGACATCCTATTTTTTCCCTTAGTTTGCAGACAGGCAACTGTGGTACAGGTAAGTAGAATGACTTGCTCAGGATTACTCAAGAAATTAATGTATGAAGTAGATCCACAGATCTATGAGTCTTTCTCAGTAACTGAATCTCCAGATAGTGTTTTGTGTTGTACAGAGTGTGTATATGCACAAAAGTAATTCTCTTCAATCAAAACCACAGTCGATATACAATAATGTTTACATTACTTCCCTCTCCCCACTTTTGTTGAATTTTTGGTATCCGGTTGTTATTACTGGAGAAGCCTTCCAGCAAACAAGGGAGAGACAGGGTCTTCTGCATCCCCTCTTCCTTGTAGTTCCTGGGTATGTGCCATCCTTCCCATTCCAGTCCTGCAGCATATCAGTATGTCCCCAGAGTTGCTGATTATAGCTGTTCACACCATCACTTGGGCAGCAGCAGCCCCAGAAATCCAGTGGTTTTGTCACCGTCTTCCTAAAAACTTCTGGATTGTGTCTTTCTCTGCTGTGTAGATACCCCTGTTTTATTTTATTTTTATATATATATATGTCTGCATGTGGGTATGTGTCTGTATATAGATATGTAGATATGCATAGAAATTTCCAGGGAACTCATACAGTGTTTCTTACATATTTGATGCTTCTAATCAATAATAATTTCAGGTGATTTTATTACCAAATAGTTGTGCTAAGTACCTGAAATGCTTAAATCATACTGTATTCATATCACTTCAAAACATAAAAGGCTACAATGAAGACCATGTCCTGTGGGAGAAAGAATTGCTAGACAACTAAAACATAGGTTCCTTATTCTTCTGGGGTTTGGGCTAACCAAACATCCTGGCCCAGGTTTCACTTCTCCCCCTAAATCTTGAAATATTGAAAACCTGAAAAGAGACAGTGTTTGGATCATTTGAAATTATTTGACTTTGACCATTTTTTGTCATCTTAAAAGTGAACCAGAAGATCGTAATTTTCCTTCATGAAAGTCAAAGCATTCCCTACTGTCTCTCCAGACAGAACCTAACCTTGCAGAGTGCTATGGCTAGATGGAAATAAATGTTCTGTGAACTTCCCTACTTCTGTTGCGCACAGAGCTAACAGCAAACCTGCCCATGATTTGTTGATTTTTGTGGGGGCCTTTATGAGTTCCCAGTGTACAAGCATGTGCCTATGTGCCATCACCTACCTGAAACATGAAAGAAATGTATATAAAAGCTTTGGGCTTTCTTCCCATCAGAACATTAAAAAAATCAAATTAATTTGATACAATTAATTACTCTGTGTGTGGAAATGTAATTAATTTTTGTCAAATGCTGATGTTGGGGAATTAATTTTTTGTGTGTGTGATGCTGATATAATTGGACATAAACTGCTAAATAATCTGTTAATTAACCTGGTTGCATCATTTTGGCACTATTTGTGTACAAGCTGGTAAGTTTAGTTGCCAATTTTAAGTATCTCAGGTTGAGATTGGTATCTAAGGTAGGTAGAATAAATCACTTCTTAGGGATGACTAGAGTAAGTTTAGATGTTAAAGTTAGGTGAAGCGAATCCAGTTCCAGAATCTAAAACAGTTGATTTATTGTATGTATTTCAGATGGTGTAATTGCATTTATTGAAGAAAAGATACATTTTATTAAGTGCCTGGTCCAGGATGTGGTAGCTTTTTAATTACACAGAGCTTAGGTGCAAAAGCAGGATGGTGGGAAGAAAGTTGATGATAAGAAAGGAATTGTTCGGGTTTTTTTCAATGGCAGACAGAAATGGTTGAAGTAAGGTTGATATTGGCAGCTGTTATTATTGCTGTAATTCTAAAAGTGGCAGAAATAGTCATATTACCATACTGCAGAAACCCAAGAGGAGCAGTGACTTATGTAAAACAGTCTCCATCTGAGAAAAGCAGGAAAATGTCATGGAGTCTTCAGTGTGAATCCCACCTGTGTCTGTGGGAAGCAGTCAGCCCAGCTCTGTTACCGCTGGTTGGGCATCAAAGATAGCTGCTGCATTTCAGTCAATGGAAACTGTAAGAAGCTGGTAGGTTTGGGGTCAGTCTTTTTTCATGGGGAAGAAGCAAGATAAAGCAGTGCTGTTCTTTGTCACTATATTTCTTTCTCTTCCAGCTGCAGGGCAGTAAGTTTCCCATGATCAATATAAACACCTATGGTGTGGTCAGTATCAACAGTGATGATATGTGTGACTGGAGACAATATGTAGCAAATACTCTGTCCTTCATGAATTACAAGATTGGAACATTATTTCATTTGGATTCCAAACTTAAAAAAAAGAATAGATTTTGCTCACAGAAAAGCAGGCATGACAAGGAAGTTATAAAACCAGAATTTTGTTCCACTTCACAAAACCTACTTGAAGCTTACTTTTGCAGAGGCTGTGAAATAACAGATTAGTAAGAGACAATATAATTCTCAGTGCAGAGCTGACGTTTTAAGTAGCTAGCTAGGAATATATGGCATTACCATCCACCTCTCTGCTGAATAAGCAAAAATGAGAAGAGATGTTATTTGCAGAAACCTGTACATTGTTGTTGTGCTGTAGCCCCTTTAGGGGACAACAAGTGGTGATAGCAGCATATCTGTGTGTTTCACAGCCTGTTCCTTAGCTTCTTTTGAATTTACAAATTTTTAGAACAACTCAAAATCATTGGAGAAATAAAACTATTTATTGAGTGCATATTATTAAAAACTTGTAAGACAATTAGATAGTTATTTTTATACACAGTTCAATATAGCTGAGAAGCTTTTCCACATGTTAGAGTTGTGGAGAGAGCTTAGGATACATTAAAATGTTCTCCCCTTGAGAGCATATGCTAGACAGTTTTTTAGTGGTGTAAGATGAGGTTATTTTGCAGTTACCCATAACTAAACAAGCCATGAACTGGTAAAACTTTTGCCCCAGCTCTCCACAGTGTTAGCTGGACTTTAGTGTTAAAAATTAAACCAAGAGTTCTGCTTGCTCACTTCTTACTTTCACACATGCCTTCCTCACTGCAACTTGAGCAAGCAGGCATGAGAAAGAGAAAGATAATGTCACCTGTACTGGGACTCCCAACATGGTTTGTAGGGCTACAGTTCAGCCAGAGTTAGCAAAACAGGGAAAGGTTCTGCTGAATCTTTCATTTGCACAGGACAGCTTCTTTTCTGAAGCAAAGAAATTGATATATGTAATTAATAATTTTTCTCCCTGTGCTTGGGTCTATTTAAAAAGGAGAGAGTAAATTTTATTTTCTGAGAAGGAATTTTATGGAGGGAATGTATTTCTCACCGAAGAAAACTTACGAAAGGAAAATATTTAGGCAAGTGAGTGTGAAGGACTGCCAGCTAGAGTGATGAAATGTAGAATAGGAAATGTTGCAAGGAATTACACCCTTGTCCAATATTCTGCCTAATTATCATTAGGCATGTTTGTGCATGTAAATACAAGCTTCCCTCGTGTATACTTTGCTGTTCACACTCAGAGTTAAACTCAACCATGGGACAGCTGCTAATGTGCCAGCTGCATCATTAGTACATTTAATACATCTTAAAACATTGTAAAGCAGGAATGTACTTCAGTGAATATTAAGTACTGGAGAGGGAGGGGAATATGTTGGTTGTAGTCTCATTAGCATAGTCCCGTCTGAGGTGTTCTCTTGACAGTAAAATGTGGTAGTAGCAGAGTGTAGTCCAGCAGTATTGATGGTGGCCCACAAGCTAGAGTATTCAAAATACAGGTTTAGGCTCTGAAGTTAAGGCACAAATCAGAAATGTGATACTGTAGGTAATATACTCAACACAGCAGTGCAAATGAAATTCAACATATTTTAATTCAGCAAGTGTATACTTCACTGCATTGCTGATATTTAATTCTGTTAGGTTGAATTCTCAAAACCTGAATAACTGTTGTGCTGTATGGTTAAAATACTATCTTGTTATATTCTTCAGTGAGGTTTCCATATTGAAACAACCTTGCTTTTCATAGCTTGCTAGGTCAATCTTCTGAGTAATCTCTTTCTTCAGTTCTTTTTGAGACTTTTATGTTACATTGTCTCTTAAATGTAGCACAAGATACTCAGCTGATTATTATTGTTATTGATAATATATTTTAAAAGTTTGCAGTTTGTAGATATCTCTGTATGTAACCTTGTAATATTCTAGGTATTACAAATCTTCTCTGAGATGTTGATTAGCAAAGTTAAAAGATTAGTATTATTAGAGAGAGCTAATCATAGATTTGGAGCTTGCAAGAATTAGAATTCTTCCTAACACACCAAATTATGTGATGCTAGGTGTCTGTTTTAACTTCTTGGAACCTGTTTCTCTCCATATAAAATGTGAAGATAGTAACACACTGAGTTACAGAGGTGTTGTGAGGCTTAAGAAGAGGATACTTTTTATCATTTTAAGATATCTGGGTGGAAAATAACATATTGGAACTTCAGAAAAAAAAATATTTAATTTTGGATATATGTACAACCAAACTTTATATTGATCAACATTATAGAAGGAGTGTGTCTTTCATTTTTGGACAGTTTAAGACCAAGGTTACAGATTGACATTGTCTTAGAATAAGTATCTCATGCTTATATAAGCAACACATGCTCCTTTTGATGGTTTGCTGTGAAATAAACACTGCTAAAATTCTGTAAGGTCATTACATAAGTGCAGTTAACAAGAACTAGGGCCTTGTCAGTACCCAGAATTGCACTCTACATTGCAATGCATCACACATACAGCTGAGGTGTAAACTCTGTTTGCATTGATGTTTCTATTGTTTGTTCTTCTGAAATCCAGTGGAAAGGGGTGTTCACAACCAATAAGGCTTTTGCCTTCATGATAGGCCTTCCGAAATATTTGCTGGAAGCAGGTAAAACAGAGTGCTGATGAATGAGGCATGGTTCATGGAAATGACCATTTTCTGAGTTCCCAACCAGTAGTCTCACTTTTAGACCTTGCTTCCCTTGCTTTGTCCTTTAAGTTAGCAAACACTAGCAAAGTATGTACAGGTTTTATTTCAATTCAACCCTTTAAATAACTGTATTTAAAGCTGTGTGCCTTTGAGTATGGAAAAGATATGCAAAGTATATTGGTATGGTTTTTCTTTTCCCCGTCAGTGAAATCTTGTGCCCTTTCCACACCTCAAAAGAAAACAAAAAAAAGATGGGAACTTGTGCCCCCTCTGCTGTATATGGATAAGTTCATATCCAAATGAACTTTGGAAAAAGTTTATCCATTGCTAGTTTACAGTGATGCTGACAGTGATGAGGATCAGTCTTGTTACTTGTGCTGCTGAAATGCATTACATCTTTTTTTTCTTCCAGCTACTAAGAGGGGAAAAAAAAAAACCACCAACAGTCTAGAATAGCCCTTTTTTGGGGACTTTTTGTTCTTTTTTCCCCCTTGTGTAGGAGGGAAGGGTACAGAGGTAGGAACTATCTGTGAAAACCTAGAGTTATGAGTAGCAATACAAGTTAATAATTGGCAGCCACATTGCAAGTAACAATGGCTTCTTTGTGAGCTAATTTGCATTATCTCTGTGACCTGGGCATTTTGGTCTTGGCAATGAAGTGAGGTCAGAGTTTTGTCACCATGACCTCTTGTACCTTGATTTCAGTTACTTAGTCCACTGCCTGGATATAACTTTTTCTCTTTCCATGCTTTTTCCCTTCAAAGGGTTAAGTGAAGCAGCTTGCATTGATGTTTTCTAAGTAATTCAAGTCTGATTGCACACATTGTGAAAAATGATGGATTTTAAATTACACATTTGGAACTAATTTCTCTGACACACAGATGGCTTGGATAGACAAAAAAAAAAGAACCTAACAACTTATTGAAGAGGAAAATGTGTACAGTACCATTCTGACATTTATGTAGCTTATTGGAGGACTCCAAATGTGTAATTTACAATGCCCAGGCTTTGTACAGTTCAAAAATATTCATTCTCCTGTGAAGCTCAAGTAACTTTATACCAGTTAGCTTGGCATCTGTAGTGAGGTATATATGAAAGATTCAATCAGTAAAGTATTAAAGGATAGCAACTTTATTAATGCAAATCAACATGATTTCATGGAAAACAGATCTTGTTTGCTTGAGACCGTTTTCTGAGTTTAATTGGTAGAAATAACTCTTGACATAGTAGACTTCTGATAGGCATTTGACTTGGCACTGCACAGCATTTTCCTGTCTTCATTTATATTTTAAAGGTTCTGCACCCAGAGATGAAGAACAAATGTTCCTTCTGCAGAATAAAAATCCGTAATTTGGAATGAGTCACTTAAAAAGGTTTGAGATGCATGAAAATAACTGACATATGCTGCACTTCTGCTGCTAGCATATATAATAGGAGGGATTTTAATCGAAAGAAGTTCTTCAGCCAGTTGAGGAAAACTGGCCTGTGCATGCGTCAGAAAGAAAGGATGCATGTAAAAAAGTATAGTTTATGGTTTTGTTTGTTTGTTTGTTTTCAGTGTAGGCATTTAAATAGCGGCAAAGAAGGTTGAGTTTACAGGATATGAGACAGCGTCTGAGATGCAAAGGAACTGTGTCGTGGACTTGAATATACTAAAACTTCCATAAACATAGTGAAGATACTCCCACATAGTGAAGATACTCCCATGGAACACACATATTTGTAAAAACACATTTTCTAAGATGGGGAGGCACCTTAGAGACCCTGACAGATGTTTTGTACTGTTTGCTTCCACTAATAGTTCCCACTGAAATCAATAAAAATGCATACGGAGCAAGATAATACTCAGTTTAAGCTAGGGTGCCTTAACCCAACCCAGTACAACTATGTGCCAGATGAAACAGTGGAATGTGCAAAGCTTGTTTGTAAGTTTACTGAAAAGGTCAAAGTCTCACATCACCTACTTAAGCCATGTATGTTTTTTTCCCCCTTGGCAAAAGAAGCCATATTTTGTAATCATTCTTTTTTCTAAGTTTTTTCTTTGAATTACAATAAGGAGTGTACATAGAAATATACTACAATGCTGAAAATCAATCCTCTGAAATGAATTTATGTTGTTTTCATGGGCCATCGACAAAGAACTTTTTTCACCAGGAAAGATGCTCTGTATCTGTTGCTGAAGGATTAATGTATTCTGAAAGTTGGGGAAAGCTTCTGGATTTAATAAAGCTATCTGCAAATGGCTGTTGATGGGAGAAAAAATAAAAATTGGTGACCACTGAAAGTCCCATGGCATTTTGTGGCAACTGATGAGTTGTTTTTCTCAATGCCTCAGAGTTCATTGCAACTTTCTCTTCTCTGACAGAACATACCTCTGTGAGACTTGAGGCTTGACCTGACTTACTTTTTAATAGAGAAAAAGTAAATAAATAGAAAATTACCATCTTCACATGACATCCTGAAAGCACTATTTAAGATTCCAGAAACACCATAGCTCTTTCCTTTGCGTGGAAGATGACAGATCGGAGTGCATTCTTAAGAAATATTTTCCCTCTTAGCCAGCTATGAGCAGTAAGATTTTCTCTTGTTTTATTTTTGACAAACTGCTGGAAGTCTCCCTCGGGGTAGCATAATGGAATCCATCAAGGTAGGAGGAGGACATTGGCTAGGAAAGCAGAGTAAGTCATATTTGAATTTCAGTCCAATTTGAATTTCAGTGGCTTTGGGCAGAAAAGAGGTCAAAAGTTGTCATCTTTGCAAATGAAGATGATCCATATTCATTAACATCTTTCTCTTTTCTAATCAGGTCTATTTACATGAGGTAGGTGTTTATAGTTTGCACTTTATGTGGTGTCCAAATTACATGTTGTGAAAATCACATTTTTTCCTGTTGCATCAGGAGCTATAAGGAGTAAGTGTCTTTTGACACCTCAGGAGGATTGCCATTATTTTAACTGGAATTAAAATCATCTTTTAAACACTATGTGGACGTGTCCACTCATATTGACACAGGACTTCCACTTCCTCAAAAGAATTTTCAGTTCTGCTGTATATAGGAATAGTGAAATTCATGTTCAGTCACAACCAGTATACATGTAATTCATTGCCTAAGTAACAAAGGGAAGATAAAATACCTTTGAAATGTGAAGATCTAGCTTTATGACTTGCCTGTGTCATGAGATTACATTTTATTTGTATTTTGTAAGGCAGTGATCTGTACAAAGAACAGATACACCTCCATCTTTGTGGAACAGCGAAGTCTAATTGCTGGTGATAGGAGTATTAGATATTGAAAAGTTCTTGATTTTTTTTACAGAGCTGGAAATAAGAATTCAGAGTTACAGATGGTATTTTCAATTAGAAGCAATTGTTTTTCCACACCTGCAGTGAATGTCAAGACATTGGTCACTTTTCACAATGATCAAAATAGGGATTTACATCTTTTATTAATTTGGGGGTTAATAAAAGCTGCCTTTTGTCAGTGTGAACTTCAGTGATTTTTGGATCTGGCACTTGGACAGAAATCTGTGCCACTATGCTTACTGATTTAATAGTTAGATGTTGCCTTGCAAGTATTTATAGGAATACAGTCTTTTTCCAAAGACGGAGGATTTATATACATATCCTCCTTGATCTCAGGCATTTACCATAATTTTCAAGCTGCAAGACATTGGTGGTGTTCTGAGAGGTTTTTGCATATTGAACAATCACAGAGAATGCAACTGAGTTTTTATCCAAATGAAATCAATCTTGTCTAGTTTTCGTCACTCACTGGTATTTAATTATCTACAAGCAAGTCAAATTGATTACACAATATAAGAACCTTACAGCTTTGAAGCAAAATGACTGAGCCTTTAGATTTGGCTAGAATAGCTATCAATGCTGGTGGCAAAATATAATTAATACAATTTATTAATATTTTTGATTGGGAAGAACAACTTTTAATAACTTTGAAGGACTTTATATAGAGAGCTGTAGCTTAGAATTAAAATCCATCATAAGAGTGAAAAATCATTATTAGGGTTTTTTTTTAGGTCTTCTGTCCCAAGTTCTTGCTTATCAAAGGTGCTTGTTCACATGTATATCTTCCTTATAGTTTGGATTTAAAGAAAACAGTCTTACATTTTGGTCCCTTATTTCAACTTTTGTGATTGTTGGTGGAGGAGGGTTTAAGTTTGTGTCAAAAACAGAGCAAAGTATGTGTAAATATGTGCCTAGGTAAAGGATTGAATGAGCAAACAAGAAATGTACAACTGGCATACAGTTTATGCACATGCATACCTTGCGTGAATTCTGTAGATGCTGTTACAAATCCTTCGGCTGACTAGAAAAAAATTGTAGATCTTTTCCCTAAGAAGACATTTCACTGCTCTTTATTTCATATTTCTTTAGAATGAAAGTGAAAAAGAAGCCTGTGTAAGGTAAAATCTAAGCAAATTAAAAGGAGAGAGAGAATAAAGGGCATCTAAAATGCCAGTGCAGCAAAATTAAGGGTACTCCAGAGGGAAACAGGATCTAAGGAAGGGAGGAGAACTCTTGGTCAGGTAACAGATGTTTTCTCTCAAGGATAGTGATGGAACAGACACTGGAGAGGCAAAAAAATCTAATGAACAGCAAAATTTCTCATTTCTTTTCTTTTTCCTTCTAGTCCCAATGTCAGAACAGTATGTCTAAAGAAGTGTGACAAAAAATGTCACCTTTGATATTGAAACAGGACCTAAGAAAACACATAGTTAAATTCAAGTTTCCATGTAGGAAGAGAGGAAATACTCCCATTAATCAGTTCACTAGATGACTAGGTATATCAAGGGAAGCTCCAGGGCAGCCTAGTACTATGCATTTAGTTGAACCTCCTTCAAACGGGGTGTTGCATGGGCCAACATTGATAGTTTTCTCCTTTCCATTGCTGCAAACAAGAAAGCAGCAAAGCACCTTACTCCCTTAGAATGGTCACTAATGTAGGATATTAATAGAATATTCGTTAGAGATTTAGCTACATGTTTGTGTTGTGCATGATAGTTATGAATTTAAGGTACCTTTGGTACTTGACTTGCTTGCTTGTTCTCAGGCTTCCTTGCACAGGTTTCCTTATTGCAGCTCTTACCTAAGGTCAGACCATGCACTGACTTGCAAGAGAATTGGATAAATCCATTTAACGTGAAATAACAGACTTTGACGTTTGGCTGGCACAGAGGTTTTTTAAAAGGATGTTGCAGATATATCAGTCAGTTTCCATGTGATAAATACATTGTTTCCAATATTTGAAAAATCAGCAATTTATCAAAATAACAGGTCATCACTGAGTCAGACATCTATCCATGAGTACATATGTCTCTTTCCTTTTTTTTTTTCCTGTTTCCTCCTTTTTGCAGCAGCAACTAAGTAACGTGACAGTAAGCTGGGAGCCAAATTTGCCCTTTGACACAGAGCTCCTGTTGGTTAGAAACCACTGGGAGCCATATGCTTCTGAAGTTCAAATGTGTTTCTTTATGCTGTTTTAATGTAGGCTATGATCCTGCAGTCATTTATGCAGTAAAAATTTCCATCAAATTCAACAGTAGCATGAGGATCAACAGTGGCAATTTTCTCTTAGTAGGGCTTCCAGCAAGAGGCTGCCTGCTGCTTCCAGCTATTGCAGAATGCAGCCTCATGCTGTTCACAGGACTGAACAGCTGTGATCACATTACATCCACCCAGCGGTCTTTTCACTCACTGCCTATAAAATGACAATGGATCAATTTTAAACTGACCCTGTTGACTTTTAAAGCCGTTAGTGCAGAAGGAACTGGTTTTCTGTAAACCTCTCTCATTCATTTGGCTCTTGAGTCCTCTTAGTTGTCTTCCAGTCAGAGTTTGTTGGTTGGCAGAAATCCTGTTGTTGTAGCTACAACGGTTTTGTAACTTGTTTCCTCTCAAACATCTCTTTGGTTTCTTCTCCGTCCATCTTCTTTAAAATTTTGTGGGAATTCCAATATTTGATACACTCTTCTGCCCACCCTCCTCTGCCTCCCAGAAGTGTGTTCAGTTTCAATTGCTCTTCTACAAAGAGCAGAAATGCCCTGCCTCCTTACAGCATTTCATAATGATTTTGCACAATTTTAATCTTAAAATACAGAGTTGTACAATAATTCAGGTTGGAAGGGACCAGCTCTGGAGTCCATTGGGTCTCAAAATAGGGCTAGATTCAAAGGTAGGCCAGGTTGCTCAGGTCTGTGTCCACTCAAGTTTTTAGTATTTTTTAGTATCTCCAAGGATGGGAAACCTGTTCCAGTGATGGACTGCACTCATAGGGAAGACTTTCCTTCTTCATGTTTGATCAGAATTTTCCTTGCTGCAGCTGATTATTGCCTTTTATCCTTCAACTGTGTACATCTGAGAAGAGTCTGGCTCTGCCTTATCCATAACTCCCCTCTCTTTGATAACTGAAGACAGTAATGAGGTGCCCTGCAGCCTCCTGTGCTCCAGGCTGAGCAAACACCATCCTTCAGTCTCTCTTCATAGGCTCTGTGTTTCAACCTCCTGGCCATTTTAGTGGGCCACTGCTGAACTCACTCCAGTTTGCAGATCTCTCTTATACTGAAAAACGCAAAACTGGACAGTCTTCCAGACACCTTTTGAGTGCTGGACAATAGGAATAATCACTGGACCTGCTATCCATGCTATTATTAGTACTGCTCAGTATGTGGTTGGCATTCGTTGCTACACAGGTGCACTGGTTGCTCATATTCACCTTTTCTACCAGGACCAGGTCCTTTTCTGCAGAGCTACTGCCTAGTCAGTTGGTCCTCAGTCTGTGCTGGTACACCATGTTGCTCCATTTCAGGAGCAGAACTTATTTATCTGTGAACTTTGTGAGGCTTATCAGTCTCTTTCCTCAGCCTGTCAACGTCCCTTTAAATGGCAGCTCTGCTCTCTGACAGATCAGCCAGTCTTCCTACTGTGATTTCATTCATGAGCTTTGTTGAGGGTGTGTTTTTAAGATTGTTGAAGATGTTAAACAGTATTGGTCCCAATATTTTTTTTTTTCAGGTTTCAAAGTGTTTCCTTAGGGCTGTGAGCATCTTGGTAGGAGCAAAATAGTTTATTTGTAGGAATGATCATTTGTAGCAATATAAAATATAGTAACTCTTACAAATGTGGAAATACTGTGTTAAGATACATGTTGGAAATGTCTTCACCAATACTGAGCATTAATGAGGTAAGACCTATACTTTGGTGAAAAATCTATGTAGAACAGATAAAAAAGGTTAGGGACATACACTGAGACCAAACATTTCAGACTGGACTTACTTTGCACTGGAATTTTGTATTTGCTTGTGGCTTAAAATGTGACAGCTTAAAAATAGAGAAGGTGGCAATGATTCATATTGCAGCCATAGATCTGTAATGCTTGGATTTGGAGGTGGGAGTTTTGCTACTGTAAGCATTAATGGGATATGTTCTACTCTTTACTCATCAGATAGAGAATATGATGCTGATTGAATAGTTTCTAGGTACGTTTGGGGGAAAACAGAGATTTGTTCAAAGGTGCATAGGAAATTAAAGTTGCACTATTTGACCAAAATTTGATCATCTGAGGCCCAGACAAACACTTTAACTTTAGCATAAGGCATTAGTTCAGTATCAACAGCAGACACCTAGGGAAGAATAAGGGAATAATTTTGTGATGTTTTCCTTCTACAATTTTCCGGTGTCCAGTGACCTCTGGCTCAAGAACTCTTGGGCCAGATAAAGTATTTTAGAATTTTAATAATACGTTTTTGTGTTTAGTGATATCATTCATAGGTAAATAAATGAGTTGGTTTCAAAGAGTCTTGGCAGGTGCACCTCCGAAGTCCTTGGTAACTGGCAAGGTACTGGCAGTGGATTTTGAAGTGAGCTTCTTTTATTGGAACTGCTTACCTGGTAGGTATCATTACAAGGTCTCCATAATAATGTTAGTTACCTGACAATTCAAGCCCACTGAACTATCAAGTCTCATGTCAAATGAAAATGAGTTTGGACAGATATTGACCTCTCTGTGCTGAATATCCTGGGTCTACTCAATCCAGTGTGTGGTGATGTGTCATTTAATGACAATCACAGCAAGCAATGAACGTTGTTGTTTGTTTCTCTTTTTCTCATATAGTCTCATTCTTTTTGCTGTCTTTTTAGTGGTTGCTATGAGTTGAGTTGACTGTATCTGTTTGCCCAGAAGAAAATTTCCTCCTGGCAGAAACATGAAAACCATGGGGTGGGCAGTATTAGCAAGAATTACTTCCTAATAGCCTGGAAATTAATTGTTGACCAGAAAAAAAAAGCAACACCCCAGAAAGGGTGTTGATGACCATTCTATAGTGTTTTGACCTTTATTTTGCCTCTTTGTGCTTGCCCTTGGTTCTTTCTTCACAGGCAGTAGAAAATGCTGCCTGTCATGAATCTGACACTGAGTGACTGAGTTCTCCAAAAGCAGAATGTTTTGGAATTGTATGTGCGGGAAATTTAATTAGGCACGTAAAAATATTGAAAAGTTATGCTTTATGTTTCAGCATCTTGAAAGTGAATTTCAACTCAGGAGAGCAGGTTCCAAGGCTCTCACCCCACCATGGCCTCTAGGCCCTTAGGCTTCCTGGCAAGAATCAAAGAAATCTTGAGAGCCCCTGCCAATGCTCCATCAGAAATGAACCTACCTACTTGTACTTCCACCAAGTATTTGATGGTTAGGCATTTGCCAACAGGGTAGGTGTTCTGGGTTCTTCTTTTTGTACAAATGGTGGTCATCCCATGTAAACACAGCAGTATGTCCACAGGCAAGGTCACAGAACCTGCTTACTTTTTGCTTAGCTAGTTGATTTTTTTCTTTTTTAGAAGTTTAGAGCCACTGTGGTGGCTTAGGTGACTGAACTTAATACTGTAAGTAAAGAATAGTCAAAGAGTTTATAAAATGGTTAAGAGAATTTTTGCCATTGACAGAAATTTGTTCACATAAAATATGCAGCAATTACTTGCAAAAAGCTTCTGATGAGCAAAGTCAGGAATAGTTGGTAAACAGACTTTGAGGAGAAAATGTGTGCTGGTCAAGTGCTTGATTTGTAATGACAGATTTAGCTATATTTCATTCCAGTTTTCTAAGACCTTGTCTTAAGAAGGTCTCTTCTCATCTGTTTAACTTCTGATCACCTTATTGATGCTTCTAGGGCTAAAGCTCCAGATAGTACCAAAGAGAGAGAGAAACAGCACTGTGATGTGAAAGGTACATTTGCACTCAGTAGGAACATTTCATCCCATGGCTGGATTGCTTTGGGAGCCTGGGCAGGCTAAAAATGTGATTTGCATTTTCTTTCCTGCTTGGGAGTGTGGGTGCCATTCTGTGTTGTGGGTAATACCATTGCTGAGTAGTAGGGGAATGGTATATCCTCTGAATAGGGAGTGGGTAATGGGTGTATGCCCACGGTTCTGAGCAACTTGGAGGAATGGAGATGTTTTGACATAAGTTTAGACAGTCCTGTTGTTCTGGACAAATAAAAGAGGTTTACCAGGCAGTACAATGGGTCTCGGTGCTGGTCAGTACCACAGGGAGGCAAGTCCATAGCTTGTTCTTTTGGAGTAAATTACCTATACATGATAAAGTAATAATCTCTAGGACTCTTAAAGGTTTGGCCTGTTTGGTTGCTGTGGAAGATTTGCAGGACCCTTTTGGCTACATATACATGTGCTAAAATTGGCTCTACAGGCACAATAGCAAAGCTTAACATCTTTATGATCCATTTTATTATTACTTGAAGGAAATAAATGTCTGTCTGTATTATGCATGAGCATGCTGTGGTACTGCATTATTCTGTCTTCCATCAATATGTCTCGTTCTCTCTGTTTATCAGCTAATGCTCATGATAATTCCAGGGGTACATCTTAAAGCCCAAACAAATGAATATCATAACCCAAACAGGTGGAAGAACATGATATTAGGATGTTGAATTTTCTAATACATGAAACAGCCAGCTGTATAGTTACGTTTTAACAACATAATCAAAACAGATATATCTGTGTAATAAAATTGACTTGCTATGACCAATACACTTAGAATGATTACATGTTTATAATGAAAATGCGGTGGTTATTTGCTACGTTAATTACCTGTTGATTTAATGTTATACAAATGTGCTTCCCGTCAAATAATCATATTTCTTGCTGACATTTCTGAATTGGACTACAAATTAGTTAAACATGGGTAAGTAGAGGTGCTGATTATAGGTAAGCTATAACACAAGACAGTGAAATAGGGCTTCATAATTTTAAACTTTTAACAGATTACTATCCAAAGCATCCTTTTTAAATAAGCACACATCTTTGATATCCACTACACAGTCAAAGTTGCTAAAGAAAGAGGTGTCGCTTCTCTGTGCTGAACTTTTCTGCGAGATACTGTATTCCTGATTGCCCAGCAAATCCAGCTTCCAAAGCCCTTCGGAGAAATGTTTAGGGGGTTACCCCACTCCATCTCCAGGTGAAATAGAGGGAGGCTTTTAGTGTTTTGGACGTTATTGCAATGTCAAGATGTCTCTGTAAGCATAGAAAATTTCTTTGACTTAATGAAAAGATAAATAATATAATCAAAATGTAAAAATGTGTACAGCTGAACTCTCTTCTTGACTCAAACTTTCTTGAAGCTGAGAAGACAGACACAGCTTACCCTGTGCTAATGGGGTCATTTCATAAATCATCCTCATAATGAGGATGCCTGCAGAATCACTCTGCCTCTTGCTTACCTGTGCAAACCAAAGCCACATCCTCAACTGATGTCAGTGCCTGCTTTCAGTAGGGATTATTTCCAACAACTTGTGCTTGACTTGCTGGACTGGACCCACATCATTTCCATCTGTAGTGATCCTGCACTTAGATAAAATCTATGAGTCTGAAAACTGACATGTTTAAATATGTGTAAATACTTCATTGGTTGAATGGCTTAAATAAAAAGTAGATTCCTTGATCAAAGTGCTTTCTCCTAGTGATTGTACAACAGTCTGAGCTATAAGATGGAGGTGACTTGGAGACTAACAATATGTGGTGTTTGCTCTTGACATTTTTTCAAAAAATTCTTTTCATGTGCCATCTCTTATAATGTTTTCCTTAATATAGTTTTCTATTTTCTTGGCTGCTTCTGTCTTAGTTATATTGAAAGAACGTACAATATATCCTACATGCAGATACAAAGCTTTTTTGCTGGTTTTGTATGTGTAAAACATTTCGCTAATCAATAAGCCAACAGTGCAATAACTCTGCAACTTAATGTCTTTAGAACTCTGCATGTGGGTTTTCTACATTTGCAAAAGTATAATTAGCCAGGAAATTTTTGAGTGGTATTATGAGTTAAAATCAACCAAGTACATTCTCGGTTTGTTAGAGCAGCAACAAGCCGATTCAGTCAATCATGCCTACTGGTAAGCTCTTTCACAAAAGGCTATGCAAAGTGTAGTAAAAAATCCTGTTGTTTTTTTTTTTCTTGGAAAATGGTTAAAAAAGTCAAAATTGTGTATCAGAGACTGATTAGGATGGGAACTTTTAATCTGTCCACAAATTACAGAAAGTGACAAGCCCTTCTGGCTTCTGTAAATCTATAATAGTCTGTATTTAAAAATTAATTTGCTACCAGCACTGCTCATCTTGCACATGCAAAATTACCATGATTTTTATATCTAGATTCAAATTTTTACAAGCATAAATCTAATACTCTTATACAAAGCTGATACAATGAAATCTGGGAAACTGAGAAAAAAATACATTAAAAAGCTATTATACAAATCATGAATTAGTACCAGATTTTCTTCATCGTTTTATTACTTCAAAACAATTATTTCCTCTCAAGGACTGACTGACAAAGAAAGATATACTCACATGCAAACCTCAGGCCGTAGAAAACTTCATTCCAAACCTTTTTCCTTGGATTTTGTATTTGGCAGACAGAGCTGAAGCCATCAGAAAGGAAGGAGGTGGACAGAAAGTGAATTATGATTTTAAATGCTTTGTTTTGGAAGGCACCAGTGGAAGACTAGATCCATTGGCCTTTTTGCTGCCTTCTCTTTTCTCCTGTAGGACTTGCAGATGCCAGAAAGACCCACACAGATATGGACAGATTTTAATGATCTGCTGTTAGACTGCTTAAACTTCCTTTCTGGTAAATGGTGTCGGACCTCCACCCCAGAAAATAATTCCTAATTTTATCTGTTTCTGTCTGGGATAACACATAAGCATCAGTTAAACTCTCACGCCTCTGCTTCAGTGGGATACAAGCCCATATTTAAAACTAGGCACATGTTTAACTGTTGTTCAGAATAGATTTTTTTTTAAACACAGGCTTTAGTTTTTAATTGCACAAACACAATGAACAGCATGGGGGTGTTTTGTTTTTGTTTTTAATTTCTGGCTGGTTTTATATTCTGGTAACCTTATGTCCTGGTTTCAGCCAGGATAGAGTTGGTTTTCTTCACAGAAGCTAGCATGAGGCTATGTTTTGGATTTGGGATGAGAAAATGTTGATAATGTGCTGATGTTTTGAGTTGTTGCTAAGTAGTCAAGGACAGTCCAGCTTCTTGTGCTGGCCTGAGGGTGCACGGGAAGTTGGGAAGGGACACAGCCAGGACAGCTGACCCAGGCTGGCCAAAGGGGTATTCCATACCATCCAACATCATGTCCAGTACATAAACTGGAGTTAGCTGGGGGATGGAAATCGCTGCTCGGGGATGGGCTATCAATCGCTGGGTGGTGAGCCATTGCTGTATTGGGCATCACTTGTTCTTGTACATTCCTTTGTTGGTATTATTATTGTTGTTATTATTGTTGTTTCCTTCTCTCTTGCTGTCCTATTAACCTGTTTTTATCTCAACCCACGAGTTTTTTCCCAATTCTCTCCCCCGTCCCACTGGGGAAGGGGTGAGTAAGCAAGCGGCTGCGTGGTGCTTAGTTGCCAGCTGGGGCTAAACCATGACACCTTAATATTTTTAGACAAGTGGTTTGCCCACACCCATGGTGCCAGGGATTTCAAGGTCTTCTAAGTCACTCCAGTTCTTTGTCCACAAGTACTTCACCCCCTACATGAACACAATTTATTATTCCCTTTGCTAGTATGAATTGTGAGCAAAATTATCTGTTGTTCTGCTCTACATTATTGCGCTTTCTTCATATCATCTAACAGTCATAAATGTGAGTGGATCTCAAGAATCTGACCAGTCTTTTTCTAAATACTGAAATTATCTTGCATGCTTGCACTATCAGTCAGCTTTGGAAAAAAAAAAAAAAAAAACAGTAGACATCCAATTGGAGTTAGTAGCCAGACTTCAGGTTCTTAATCATTTAAGACTTAAACATTTTTATTTTTCTTGTTGCAGGGCATATATCAAACCAGTTTTCACACTTGCAAAGAGGAAAGGAGTGTATGCTTTGGGAGGCATTTTTACTCCTTGCTTTCTTGTTCTGTAAAGTGCAAAGGAAAACAGCCAAAGATATCAGTCATCCCTTGTGCTTTAAATGTAGAGAACCTTAACTGAAGAATGGAAGGAGGTAGTGTTTGGTACATGGTGAAAAGAATGGGATCTGTACTGAGGGGGAAGAGATAAGAAGGAAAGGAAGGAACCTTATGCTGACTTTTTATTAGAATCATAAGATCACAGATTAGTTCAGGTTGGAAGGGATCTCAGGAGGCCTCTAGTCCAACGTCCTGTTTGAAGCTGGGTCAGCTATAAGACTAGGTTGCTCAGGGCTTTGTCCAGTTCTTGAAAGCCATATCTGTTTGAAAACCTCCAAGAACTCCAGACTGCATAATCCCTCTCAACAGCCTGTTTCATTGCTTTACTGTCCTCATGATGAAAAAGCTTTTTCTTCTTTCTAGTTGGATCCTCTCTCATTTCATTTGATATCTTTTGCCCCACATCCTCCTGCTGCACCGCTGTAAGAGCCTGGCTCTGTCTTCTTGATGACCTCCTCACAGGTAGTGGAAGGCTACTATTAGGTTCCCCCTCAAAGCCTTCACTTTTCCAGGCTAAAAACCTCTCCCTGGAGGGCATGTGTTCGACCTTAATGTCCGTCCACTGAATAATAATCATCCTTCCTGTGCTGGGGACCCAAAACTGCAGTACTCCTGATGTGGTCTAATGATTGCTTAGTAGAGGAGGAGGATGGGCTGTGCTTCTGGTAATCCAGGCCAGGATGCTGTTTGCCTACTTGGCTGCCAGGGTGTCCTGCTGGCTCATATTTCCTTTTGTAGATTTATATCTTTATCTGAAAAGGCATGTTACTTGTTTACTAAAACTTTATAGAGCTAACCAAGCCCCTAGTGGTAGGAGCCAATTAAGTACTTATATTTGGCAGAATTACCTTGGCCTCACTCAGCAACAAAGTGCTCAGTTACTCTCCTGTGAGACTTGCTTGACCCTGGAATGTGTAAAGGCTGTAGAGTTTGGTCTGTCATATATTTGGTGAATTGTAAATCTTCCATGCTCACTTTTTCCTAGATGTGATACCTGCTAATCCCTGGTGACAGTGACCTGCTATTTTGAGCATGGGGTTGATGCATTATTGATTAATCCAGCTTAGACTGCACTTAAAGTGGTTGTACTTTAATTACATTTGGTATCTAGAAATAATAGTTTAGCATTTCAGAGGCTTCTTGGAAGAGATTGGTTTTTGTGTACTGCTGAATGTTTCTTCTGATGGCATTTTTGTCTTATCAGGAAAAAAAGTGTATCTTTTAATGGAGTATTCTTTTAATCTGGTTGCTTTTATATTACAATAATTTATCATTAGTAAGATTCTTTTCCCCTGTGGATGTCTTATTTTAGCAGTACAATTTGTTACTTCCAAAGAAAATAATACATCACTTGAAACCACTATGCTGTAATCTCAAAATGGAGCTTCTTTATTGAACCTTTTCCTTTTGTGTGTGTCTGTGTGTTTTTTGGTCAATTACTACTGTTTTATTAATGTTGAATTCTTTTATAATAATTTATCTTAATATTTTCTGGCTGTGCCCATTAGTATACTCTCTTGCTTTCTGATACTGAGAGCAAAGAGTAGATGATGTAGCTAAGTTTCATGGTTTAAAAAGTATTATAGGTCTCCAGGTAGCTTTCACAAAAAAAGGTTTGTTTTTTTTTTGTGGATACTAATAAGTACCTCTTTAGCATCATGCTGATTGTGAAACATTTCAAATTCTACTGCTGGCAGAAGCAGGTTTTATCTAGCAATTTGAAGAGATCTACATTTTCACACATCCTCTGTGATTTCCTGGGCAAATCACTTCAATAAAATTATCAGTTAAAGTAAAATCAGTTTAAAATATAATCAGTTATTGATTAAAAAATAGTTAAATGTGTTAATGTTATCAACATCAGTAGGTGCTAGAGGTATGTTGCTTGAACCTGAATTTCAGAGGTGCTACCAAATCAGGCATCTAAAGTCTTCGTTTTATGTGTATTTTGGATTGCATTCAAATGTTTAGGGTCCAAATGTTTACCATACATCTCTTTTTATTTGTGCTCTGATAGTGCATAAAATACCTGATGCATGCTATGGTACTCAGTGTGTTAGGTAGTGTCTGGGGAAGGTTGTCTCTTTCCTGAAAAATATATTATCTAGGTTTAAGAGCAGAGTGTGGGCTGTCACAGATCTTAGGAGCATAGTATACCCAGAGAGTAGTTTTTCATAATATACTAGAAAAGAGAGATCAACATGAGAGGTAACAGTGCTGGTGTCCCACTTGCTGAAAGAATATTTATTCTGGGGAGTGGCAGAGTGGAACATAACAAAGGGGACTTGTAATCAAATATCTGTGAGTGGGTATTCCGCTAATGGATGTTTGCTACAAGCTTTTTCTAGAGCAGAAATGGAATCGTTTGAAAATACATGAGAAAATCATGAGGTTTGTGGCACAGAGTCCACAATAAGAGGAGTGACAGTCTGCTTTCATTTTGCTGCTTGACCTGTGCTTAAACAAAAATAATCAGTACAGCTCAACACTGAATAAAGAAATATTGAATTGCTTATAAATTGTTATGACATTTAAGACATTCAAATAATTTGTGGGGGTGGAGGAAGAATGAGGATGAATGTGAGAAGCTTACTGTCTAATGTCTCAGTTCAAGAAGTTTTTTTAGGTATGTACATGATTGTAGACAAATTGAGAACAGTGGGTAAGCATCAAGAGTTTAAAGACATGCTTAAATACTATCCTGGACCAAGGCTTAAGCACCCAGTAAATCTGCAGTGGTCTTGTAGTACAGATATGTCATGTCAACACTCCCTTACTAATTTCAGTGAAGTGTTAAGGCTACATTTGCTTCTTTCAGTGAAAAATAGACAGAATTTGAGGTGGTAGCTATTGCTGCAGGAGTTTTCTGTCATAGCTGCCAAATGGGAGGGGGGGAGGAACACAGCAGCAGAGGAAGCAGTAACCTTCCTGGTTCAAGAAGAGAAACAAATCAATCAGTAGCTGTATGCAGAGAATTGGAGAACCTGCCCAACATCTGTCTGATGAAAAACTGACATGCTGCAGCAGAATCTGCTTTATATCCAAGCATCATAGGTGTTCTGCTTTCAGAGAGGTATTCAGAAAGCTATATGAAGTTCTTTATGTGGTACAAAGGTGTGATATCAGCAGTAGTGCATTCCTACATAAATTTGTAGCAGTACCTTAGCAATAAGTGTAAACAGAGCTTTGTATCTTTCATATTCTTTTGTTAAGCTCTTGTGTCCCAATTACTGCAAGCAATGTGACACTTTGATATAAGTGGACCTCTAACCAAAATTAGTGTGAGTACACTAAAAATGGTGGTGGTTGTTTCAGCGGGAGTAAATGGTTTAGAGGAAGGTCTCAGTATTGTGCTGAAATTGCCCGGCTTGTGGTAGCATGCAGAAACACCCCTTTAACCTTGGGAGCTCTCTGGGAAGTACAACACCCTGGAATGGGGTTGTCCACTAAGTGAATCCCACTGCTTCTGGTGTCTGCTGAGAGGGAGCTGTTTTGTTGTAAAGGTAATTATTTTGATTTTGGCTAGTGGGAATGAAAAGATGAACAAAAATACTGCTAGGTTCTTTCAGAACAGAAAAATTTGGAGGCGCAAACTAGGGGCTCTTAGGTTCCTGCCTTTGACTGTAGGAACCTAACCAGAAGTCTCTGAACTGAAGTCTCAGCAACCTTTCTGTAGGGATCTAAACAATATTGTAAGACAGGTGAGTGAATCACTGAGTGCTGATTTCTAGTTCTCACCCTTTACTGGTCAGCCTGATGTCAGCTCTCTAATGAGTAGCAAGACCCGAGTACCCAGAAGTAAAGTGGCCAAGGCTACTCTGAGCCACACAGACTTGTAGCAACACATGCAGTGTCAAACATACTGTCATGAGCAGTGCCTTAGTGGACAATGTCTACTCATCTTGAATGAAAGCCTGATTGATGGCTGCCCAATCTCAACAGAGCAAGGTTTTGCCTAATAGTTTGGTCTAAGTAAATGTATTTGCATTCTTGAAGGTTTTGTGCAACAGGCTGTCGCAATACATTTATTTTTATATCGCTATGAAAATATTGTTATGCAAGGGAATGGAAGAGTTTCAAAAGGCAGGGCAATGTAAGAATTAAACTGTAAGTTTGAAGCTATGTATGCAATTCTTGCCCTTTTCAAAAACTTGTTTAAAAATCATGCATAATGAAAAAGAGCCCAATAGATCTATAATGTGAATAAGCAGACATAATATAAAATATCTTGTACCCATCACATTTGATTGTTTTTGAATCACAAGCAAAGTACATTTGGAAAGAGCCCTTCTGCTTTTTATAATGGACCACTTACCGTTTCTGTCTTCTTCTGCTAATATTCATAGGTAACTGACTTTGATAGCATGTCTTGAGAATTAATGCATTTTATTTTACCTTTGTTTTAGGGGCATGCATATTGAGTTGCAGCCAGATGGTCTAGACAGGTGATAAAAAAGTATGAAATGATACACCAGAGCACTTGTCTCCTGACGCCCTGTCACATTGAACAATTAATGAAATCTGAAATTGTAATAGCTAAAGATATGTACTGCAGCATAATGGACTTTCATATGTCCCTCTGGGATTTAATTGTCTTTTAAATATGACTTCTGCAGAAAATTTTCCTTTTGGTGTCCATTTCTGGACAAATTCCTAGTAAGCTGGTGACAGTGAGCTCGGCAAAGAAAATAATTATTTATTCTGTGTTAGGAATTTCATGTCTCTCATTCTGGAAATTGCCCAGAAAATTAGACTGTTCTTCACTGTGGTTTGTAAGTCACCAAATAATTTCTGCTGACATCCTTGTTGGATGGAATGCTTGCCAACTATTCATTTTGCGATCTTGCAATTCAAAATTTGAACCCTTTGGTGAGACACAGGGTGCGTGTTAAGCTTCTGCCTTTGGCTTTTAGAACATAGCCCTTAGAATCAGATTTCTACCATACAATTGCAAGTTCAGTATTTACTTTTCGAGAACATTCTGTAATCATTCATACTCTCTGTACATTTGCTGGGATGTTTGCAGAAAGCAATGTGCAAAGGGCACAGACATACATACCATGAACGTCTTTAGAACTCTGAATAAATATTCATCAAATATATGCTGCACTTTTCATTCTGCTCCTTGTGATATTAGATGTTACCAAAGCTAACATCAAAGCATTGGAGGTGTGACAAATCTTCAGAAATAGTGCTGGTATCATGATAGGTAGAGTTAAAAAGTACACAGAGCAGAAAAGGCAGTAGATTTTGTCTGGAAAAACTTTTGTAAAGTAAACACTTGGAATTCTGTTCTCCTGCTTCATGGGTATGAAATCTGACTTGATCCTACTGTAATTGGAGCCCAGGGCTGCCGAGGACAGCTTTCGCAGATCTCTCAATCTCTGGTCAGACCTTACTGCTCACATCCCATCTGATTTGTATTTGAGAAGAGATCACTTTTCACAACAGCTAGCCTATTGTAATGTGATGCTGCAGGGTAACACAGAGGCTGCTGCAAAATATATTGGAATATATTTTTTTCAGCCATTAATAAAGCTTTCCAATTTTGATGAATTTGTAGAATGCTTAAATTCACTAATGCAAGAGGGTTATAGGTTAAATCCATGTCTAGTGTAAGATTTATTCACTCAATTACGTTTTTTCCCAAAAGGGTTTCATCACTGTACAAAGTAATGCATGAATGTACCCAGTTTTTTGTTTTAGCTTGAATATACTTTCAGGACTTTTGGATCCCAGCAGCAATAAATTCTAGACCATCTTATTCCTTGAATGTTAATCAAGGGGTAGAGGGCTTTCTTTTGTGCAACTGTGAGTATGTAACAACACATGTGCCCCTACACATGCATACACCAATTGGAATTGCATCAATGTTGTCACAACTAATAGTTGTGCTGCAATGACTGCAAATTTACCAGTAATAACAAGAAGAATAATTAACCCCTCCCCTCAACAACAACAAAATTTAAGAAATCTTCTAATGAGGAAGAAAATTTTTGTTGGTGCGTGAGCATGGACATTATTGTGAAGTTAGCCAAGTTTGAATTTGGCAATTTCTGTGTATCTACATGTAATCAAGAAGAATGAGTTTTCCTGCTTTTCTAGCTCGACACATGTAGGTGTCAACTCGAGTGCTGAAAGGCTACAATGCAGATTTCTATTGTCAGCTGCAACATGTTGCTTGCTTTTGTTTTGTTAAGGTCTTTGATACCTGTGATCAGAAAGAGGAATTTTGCAAATGTTCTTAACTGTCAATCATCCCATTTAAAATAACCTTTCAAAGAAGTCACACATGATGAGCTTTTTCCATCCTGTTTTCTCTGGTTTTATTCTGTAAAAAATCTTGAACTTAAAAAGTCAACATTATCACTGTTTTGAAGGTGTGATCTGTGGGTCGCTTCGCACAAGATGCTGAGTATTTTGTTTCAGCTGAGCAGGGTATGTCATCCTGTGCATGGTGATACCCTACACATGCGAGTAGTCCTCTGCTCCTTTTGAGAGTCTTTCCCTGACATGATTTTTTTTGTGGCTTTGATATGCAGGGTGGCATACTTGAGAAGTCAGAAACATCTTCATAAATGTTTCTCCTTACCTGTTGTTCGTTGGCTTTAGTGAGGTTTAGTGAGTTATGAGTTTCCTATTGATAATGTTTCCCAGAATATATGGGACATAGGTGTCTGTTCCCACATATGGACTGACTATCTCACATCTGGATTTCCTGGCCTCCTGGGTCAGGTTTCTGTCTCCTAGAAGCTTGGTAGTGAGAAAAAGAGAAATCCAAGGCAGCTACTGTATTTTCTGGCTCATGTTTTCTGCTTAGCAGCTCTACAGTGAGGATGCAGTGTAGAAGGATTATAGGAAATTATGGTTGTTAATATATTTTTTAGTTACTTTTGATTTCATGACGTTTGCTGCTGCCAGGTGGCAAAAATTGCAAAAAGGAAAGGTTCCTTAATGTGCATCTGCTGGGGTGAACTTTCTAATCAATAGCAGTTTTAATTTATATCAGAATTAACTGATGGAACACTTTAAACAGCATTACTTACTTTCAGTTTATAATTTCCTTGTCTATTTTGTTTTGAACAGAATGATCCTCAGACAATATGGGAAGACAATATGCAGCAAGTTACAAAATATTTCTCTTAGCTTCCTCTCACATATGGAGTGGTTGGTTCCTGAGTTTGATTACTATTTTCTGTTCAATTAGTAAAACAATGGCATTTATATGGAGGTTTTGTGATGCTGTGGGGTTTAAGTTGTTTTAAGTTCCCTCTAAGGTGCTTTCCTTTTATAATTCTAGAAATGCCACTTGTGAGCTCCTTAAAATGCTTTTGTTGTTCCTTATTCCCTAATGTGTTTGTCATAGATTGCAACCAGGTTCTGTTTTAAGGCAAGCGAAGAGTATCCCTCAACAGTCATTTATGCCGTGTTGCATCCATCATGTGTAGAACAGGTTCTCCCTCAACTGCCAGGAGCACTGGAAACACAGTTGTCAGGATTTAAAGTGAATGAAGAGCGACTTGACAGGCAGAAATTATGTTTCCCATATGAGCAAACATCCATTCATAATTTCTGGGAAATCTTGAGGCTGTTTAGGCCAACACATAAACGTGGCTCAGTGTGAACAGCGTGCAGCAAGTGCATACTGACACCAAGAATCCTTTGGTCGGCTCAACAAACAAGCAGAAAAGCCTTTCAACTCTTGAGTATTTCTGTAACTATGGTCACCAGGACGGTTTCACTAACATTCATGGTACTGTGTTATTTCTAACTCACAGTCCACTGTTTTACCAAAGTATGAGGGTCCTGCCGGTTTCAAGAACTTATGTGCCAAGGATTACTGGCTCTGATCTTTGCATTATTGCTGCTGCCCTTCATACTGATAGGAGGTTTTTGCAGAATGCTTCAATGTTCTTCCTAGAAAGCAAAATCAGAGGTACACTGCTGAGGTGGGGCATCACACCACATGAAAAACAAACAGCAAATAAATGATGGCCAGCAGCCTTCCAGACTTCATTCTTGTGGCTTCTCACCACAACAAGGGGAAGTACAGACTGCTGTGGAGGATTTGTCTAATTTGCCTGGAATACCTATGCCATGTAAAATAAAATGCTGTTGAAATGCATGAATAGATTCACGTAAGCCCTCTGTATTTTGAAAGCAGATTGGGGTGATTTCAGATTAACATCTTCATCTAAAGCCATTTCCAGACAAAAGCATAGTACTTGAAAAGCAACCCTTGATGAAATAAAGCCTATTTATGTGTGAGTGTTTGCCATAGTCCCTGTCACCATAGTAACTGAGGGCCCAGATTCACAAAATCATCTAATTCCCATTTAAGCACCTGAATACCTCTGAAGTTCTGAGCCTAAGTGTTTCTCAAGGAAATGGAACTCACTGTACAGGCCTTTTATGAATTGCAAGAAATTATACCTTCATCTTTTTTTTTGTTTTGTTTTGTTTTTTTCCCTTGAGCAAGAAAACTCTGGCTACAGGTGTAATGATTTTTTGTAGTCAGGCCATCAGTCATACTGTGGAAATATGTTGAAGAGGTGCATCTAAAAGGTTATGCTGGAAACAGACAGTTTCTGAGCTTCTGGACATGTGGGATCAGAGTACTTCATCACTGCTCTGGGTCTGTTTATGTAGCTGACTCCTTTTGATGTGAAAGCATTTTGTCTTTGTCTGTGTCCTTTCACCTTGTGTTTTGCGATTTTTCCAGAGAAACAGGTTAATATTAAAGACTCGGCAATACATATATGATCACTGATACAGCTCTCTTAATTTGCAGCTGATACATTTCAAGATTAGGATCAAGAATTTTTTCAGAGCAAGAATTGGAGTAGGAACTACCAGGTGGATCTCAGTATTGAGAAGATGTCTGCCAAGTGGCGCATCCTATCGAGGAGGCAGGCAGCTATACTCTTCATAGGCTATAGATTCTGGTGTATCCATTGTCTGATAACCATAAATAACTGTGATTTAGTCTAGATGTGTCAGATGTGAGAGCCCTTAAACTTTAGAAAGACGATGGTGGAAGAAAATTGCTAGCCATTGTGAGACTGTTTGGGACCGGCATGCCTTGTCACAACTGCTGTGCTTTGATCTCCAGCAAAGCTCAGGAGAGATCACAGATGTACACAGTTTAAAGGCCAAAGCTGATCTAGAAACAAATTACATTAAAGAAAAGTTAAGCAAAGAATAATCTTTTAAAAAGATTGGTGTGTTATATTTACCAGAAAAAAAGAAAAAAATCTACTTTATGAAGTTTGGTTTTGTTGGTTTTTTTAACACCTTGAAGAATATATAATTACTTATCTGAGGTTACTTAAAAAGTTAAGCACTGTAAAAACTTGAGCGTGTGGAACTGTCAGAACACCTAAGTGTGCTTTTTTTTTAAATCTCTTTTTTCTGAAAGAGCTTTTAGAAGTTTATACTTGTTACACTGCTGGAAAATAGCCAGCTGTCATGCTCCAATTTCCAAGAATCAGAAAACAAAGTGAAGTAACTTCTGACCAGTTACCAGCAAATATTCCTAGGGTTGGTAGGCAGGCTTCATACTAGTGATGCTTGCTGGCATTAGCAGAATTAATTAGACACTGCAACACTGAGGAACAAATCTCTCTGGCAGGAGCTCAGAACATGTGGAAAGGTTAGAGATCAGGACTTACTGAGTAAGATTGGAGAAAGGGATGATTGTGCTCCAAAGATACTGAAGCTGAGGTTAAGCTGGATAAGAGTAGCTGTGTACAGTGCATGAGGCATTTAGATACCTTCAGCAGGCAATGGAAGGAATGGGACATGTCCACTGTGAGACATCTCAGCCTGAGGCAGACTTTTAGCTTAGGTCAGATGAGCTGCCTGCTGTAGAGCCTGTGGCTTTTGAGTGTCTCTAAAGGGTCATGTGCTCTGGTGTCCACAGTGTAGATGTCTTAAGGTGATATGAATTTCCATACACACATCCTTTAATTTGTTTGCATAGCCTGTGAATAGGGTATTACTCATATTACTGGTAGAAGTGATACCTCTGGCTGGTACTGTGCTGTCTTGAGTGTTCACCATTGAAGTCAATCTTGATGCATTCTTCACAGAATCATTAAGGTTGGAAAAGACCTTTAAGATCATCAAGTCCAACCATCAACCCAACACCACCGTGCCCCCTAAACCATGTCCCGAAGTGCCACATCTACATGTTTTTTGAACACTTCCGGTGATGGTGACTCTACCACCTCCCTGGGCAGCCTGTTCCAGTGTTTGACCACTCTCTCAGTAAAGAAATTTTTCCTAATATCCAGTCTAAACCTCCCCTGGCGCAAATTGAGGCCATTTCCTCTCGTTCTATCACTAGTTAGCTGGGAGAAGAGACCAACATCCACGTCACCACAACCCCCTTTCAGGTGGTTCTAGAGAGCAATAAGGTCTCCCCTCAGCCTCCTCTTCTCCAGACTGAACAACCCCAGTTCCCTCAGCCGCTCCTCATAAGACTTGTGCTCCAGACCCCTCATCAGCTTCGTTGCCCTTCTCTGGACACACTTCAGCACCTCAACATCCTTCTTGTAGTGAGGGGCCCAAAACTGAACACAGGATTCAAGGTGCAGCCTCACCAGTGCTGAGTACAGGGGCACGATCACTTCCCGGCTCCTGCTGGCCACACCATTTCTGATACAGGCCAGGATGCTGTTGGCCTTCTTGGCCACCTGGGCACACTGCCGGCTCATATTCAGCCGGCTGTCAACCAGCACCTCCAGGTCCCTTTCCGCCAGGCAGCTCTCAGCCACTCCTCTCCAAGCCTGTAGCGTTACATGGGGTTGTTGTGACCAAAGTGCAGGACCCTGCACTTGGCCTTATTAAACCTCATACAATTGGCCTCGGCCCATTGGTCCAGCCTGTCCAGATCCCTCTGCAGAGCCCTCCTGTCCTCCAGCAGATCAACACTCCTGCCCAGCTTGGTGTCATCTGCAAATTTGCTGAGTGAGCACTCGATCCCCTCATCCAGATCATTGATGAAGATATTGAACAAGACTCACCCCGAAACTGAGCCCTGGGGAACACCACTTGTGACCGGCTGCCATTCATTTCTGCTCAGGAGATACCTAAATAAAAAACTTAGGGTCTGTGCTAGGTAAGAGGAGTTTGGAAAGGGAAAATACAGTGACCTTAGTTTTTTGGTGTATCTTAGAAAGAAAATACTGTGATGAAGACATCCCATGCTGAAGTTTGCCCTAGGCAGCAACTGAGGCGATATGCTAGTCCATGTGCAAAATCTTCCTATGTTTGGTTTTAATTTTGCTTCCTCATGGTGATTTTGAAGATTTGCTGGAAAAATATTTTGCATTTTAATACATGAATAATTTACAAACTGATTCAGAATCATTTGTAGTTTTCTATTTGGCAATTAGTTTGTGCAAATATAGTTTGGAATGGTTTGTTCATGAGCTGTTTGCTGTTTATGGCTAGTCCTCCTTAAATGGTTGCCTAAAATATGGGTTATTTTTGTCATTTCCTTCCTGGTTGACTTGAATAGCAGATGGTGAATTTTCATTTGAAGAACCTATGGTATAAATTTGCAGAGTCATTTGTGTCCTAATTAATGAAAATCCTGGGATTCATGAGTGTTTTTACAAATCTTTGGCAGTTGTTCAAGCACCAGAGTAAACAGAACTGGCTGATAGTACTCACAAAAAATATCCACAAAGTGGTTTTAAAATCATGTAGCTATTGATCTTCCCTCCCTACACAGAAAAACAACTATTTAATTTCAGAAACGATTACCTGGGGGTTTCTGCCACATCTAGAAAGTTACAGGGGTTACAGGCTTCTGTCAGCGAGGAGTTACATTTGGGTGTTAGAACGAACTGTACCAACAGGTAGCCTGCGGTGTTGGATTTCACGGTTTTCATGATTCCTTCCCACTGTTTTGCTCTTCTGGTTATATGTGGTGCCATAATACCACCCTAAATTTTATTTTGCTCTGTCAGTATGCCTGGTGTGACACTGAACACCTTCTCTATGTGCACCTTTGTAATAAGGACCAACGCCTTTTGCTCAGGGTGTGTTGCTTCTCATAGGCTTTGTTCATCAAAGCATCTTTTCCTGCAGGGAGACATTTTGTAGCCATTAAAGAGCTCCTGCTCTTCTAAAGATGTGGTGCGAGGGGGAACTCCAGGCATTCTGCTGTGCTGCCTGCTTTGCAGAATTGGAGAGGGGATTTATTTGGTGAAGACCAACTATGACCTTTTGTAAGTAAACGGGTATTTCCATAGTGTGTCTCCAGTGAACCAGGCAGCGCCCAGGAGAGTAAATGTAACAGATTATAATGCTTCAATTCAGGTGGCTAAGCATGAATACCTGAAGAAAGTAATGCTTTCAAATAGAAAGGGAGGATTTTTCCATCACCTGCCTATGCCCAGTGGAGGTTTTCAGGTGCATTCCAGCTAATCATTTATTTCATATGTTCAGGAAGGTAATTTCAGTGTTGCTGTAAGCAGCGATTCTGTAAATGGGTGAGATCCTAATCACTCTCGTGCAAGCAGAAATGGGAAGAAGCTGAGTTCAGAATGAGTGCCTTTTGAGTAAAATGGTCAGAAAATAAGTTTATGTGGATATAACTGGTGAGGATAAATAGAGCAGTGTGTGCCTATTTCACAGTTAGCACTTGCTCTGAAAGGTTTAAAATTGTGCGTTGTCAGTATGAAAGGGGAAACTGAAGCAGAAAAGGGGACCAAGCAAACTTTGAGAGAGAACTATAATGGATTATTTATCCCAGTGCTCTTCCTTATGCAGGAAGACATTTAATCCAAGGACAAATCCTTTAATTTGATTGACCTCTGCTGGGTTAGCTGCACAGGTTGCTGAGGTGATAATGGCATAGATTTCTGTGAAAAACATTGCTTTAAGACAAAAAACCCAAACCTTTACAAGAGCTTTTTTCATTAAATTAAAGTTTTGCTGGAGGAAGACAGACTTGGTAAATTTTTTTCCTGCTTAAATACATTTGTTACTTAAAAATATTCATAGATTTCAGTTAGCTTTTGTTTGGATTGGGAATTGGCAATGAGAATATAACTCAGTGCTGTGACATACTGGATCGAATAGACCTCATCTTTACAAAATAAGTTCTAAGACATTCCCTACCCAGAAAGCTTGTCGTCTTAGTTCATAAAAACCAGAGCATTCCCTTATGGATATAGCTGTAACTAGTTAAGCTAAGATGTCACTTCCAGCAGTGAGAGAAGTTGAGGAAAATTTGGGCTGTATGATAAGCAGTGTTGGCTTCAGTGAGGATACCCCCATCTACTGTTCCTTTTTTCTTCATATACCTAGAGAGAAAAACATGTACAGAAGAATTACTGCAGCACGTTATGTTAAGCCTAAAAGCAGGGTGCATGTCCTGGTGTCTGTAACAACCACAGCAGTTTACAAGACCTTAGGATTCCTCACTAAAGTTGATGGGAGTTTTTCAACTGACTGCTTTGATAGCTGGAGCTGACCTTTAATTAATAAATGAGGAAGGTTAAAATGCTTTTACCCAGAAATGTACATGCAGCCTTGTACGTGCTTCTCCCTTGCACCTGTGTACGGAAAGGATTAAAACACCAGTTATGAAAAATGTTACCCTCTAACACTAAATGACTCAGAATTTTTTTTTAGTTGCCATTCGTACAAAACCTATTCCTTAAACAACAGTTTATTACATCTTTTCAGAGTTTCTGCAGAGCAGAAAACAGTGTGATGAAATTCCTGAGGCTCAGGCTAAGCATCTCTCAATACAAGTCCAAACTGGATTTGTGCTCCTGGGTAGAATGACAATGGAAAAATTTTAAAATAAGAAATAATTTCTATATCTAAATGTGCAGCTGAAAAGGAGCCTTTTTAAAGTGCTATGTAAACTTGTACTGTGAGTAGATAACTATGCTTCCATCCTCAAATATGAATCCCTTGCTACAATGGCAATACTTAAACTTTTAAAAGGGGTCTTTTTTAGCTAGATCAGCTATTGGCTAAAAAATCATTGTACTGACTCATATTGAATACAAATATAAACCATGAAAATCACAAACTCCTTGGCCATATTTTGATCTTGCCAACTAGAAATTGAAATGTTTGTACCAACTGAAATGAAAGTGTGGAAGGACCCAAACCTAGTAATACAAGTTGCTGTTCAGTTTTTGACACGTGTTTGCAAAATGGTAAATTTGAAGAGAGTGGAGAAACTGATATAAAGCATATTTTAGAAGTATTTAAAGCCTAGAAGCATGGAAGAAAAGCCATGTGAATCAACTGAATTTTGGAAGGCTGTAATGGAAATGGTATAGTATGGACATCTGTACCTCTGTGGGAGTGCTGCTACTGATCTGCTGCTCACAAACATAGAGCTGGTGGTGAGGAGGAACATGGGTTTTCTTGCATGTAGTAGTAAAACCCAGGCAGCAATTTTGGAGGGCATCCCTTTCATCTAACTTCAGGTGATGCTGTGTACCTAAAGTAGCTGAACAAGTTAGTAGCCTTTACTTTCTGCAGAGCTGCCAGCGGGCAACGTGGAGTGTCTAGTTCTAATTGAGCTATTAATTCATGCTGTTGGATTAGATAAGGTAGATGATATGACTACTCCCTCAAAATATATGACCTGTTTATAGATAACTTTAAATATAAAGCCCATTATTAATTATGTGTGTATTAAATGTAGAAAATAAGGAAGCAAGCTTGGTTGAAAATGAATGGACTTTCCCTACCAGTGTTTACTGTAGAGTAAGTAGTAAGGCATTTTGGCTCAGCTGCAGTCACAAAGATAACAATACTCTTACAGCAAGTTTTTAAAAGGATTAAACACCAGCTAACAGCGAGGTCTCAGAATACCAGTGTAAACAGGGAAATGTGGTTGAGTGAGGGCATTTTCAGTGGCTTCTCCCTGGACTGGCTTCTTGGTCATGTGTTCCTGACCTCCTTGTGTTGTGATCTGTGTGCTCTTAGGGAGGTGAGAGGAGGGAGAGAAGGGTTGGCAGATCATGGTGGGTCTTTGAGGTACTGCAAAGATGGAGCATGCAGCTTCCTCCCCCACTTGCCAGCCTGAAAGCAAGTTACTGGGTCAAGTTTCTCAGCCTTTCTGCCACCTTTCCCGTGATGGCACAGCTGTATCAGTAAGTTTAATGAAACAAATATCTTCTTAGTCATGTCTTCCAAAGGGTCCTTTGAAAAGTGGAAATGTGTTTCCAGCTGTGAGCTATAGTAGATCAAGCTATCGGTTTTCTACTGCAAGTCTTTAGTCCTGCTGCCAACAACGACCTTATATATGGCTATAAATCTTCCAAGAGTCTAATAAAGGTGAACTGCATTTCACTGTAATGGGGTATGTCTTACACGAAGACAGAGAACATTAGGAATTCCGTGTGTAATAGCCAGTGCTTCCCAATATTCATGTCAAAACGGAGGATGTAGTACTGTGGGCTGCAGAAGTCATTCAGACGTATTGCAGTTTTCTATCCCTAAGTACTCTGATTTTATCATACCAGTGCTTCTCTAGTTCAGGAGCTTGTGGTATTCATTTTGTACACCTTATTCTGAGGTGCTCACAGCTCTTTTGCTCTGCGCATCAGAAGTCGTTCTGAGAAGGAAATTCCCTTAACTCAGTTGATACTGCTTTATTTATTTATTTTCCTTATTTAACAGAGAAATACTTCAGCCAAAATGTAAGTCTGACATTGAAAATTCTATGTCTTTTGCAAGTACTGGAAGCATAGCAATTTTATGAGACATTTAGAGACCCAAAATGCAAATAGGTACCTAATGAAATTCACAAAAGAACCTATTTCCTAGTGAAGTCAATTAGGAATGTAACTTGGTTGTTTTTCTAGCTTTAGGAACTTAAATACCTTTTAAAAAATGGTTCTAATTCATCTGGGCACTTTAGAAAATTTTACCCTAAAGCTTCATTTTTTCATGTGAAAGTCAGTTTCTGGTACTGAACTGAATAGATAAATGCATCAGTGTTATGTCATGGATTTTATTTCAGAACTGTTCAGCTGTTTCTGAATTTGAATGATTTAAAACTAAGCATAGTTAAAATACTACTGATATGATGAGCTTTGTCTCTCTCATTTGTGAATTAAACATAGATCTGTCACTATTTGTTGGCCTAAACAACCCACGATGATATTTATTGTTTTCTAAAGTTGTGAAAATGTTTAATAAAAGTACTCACTGGCTCTGATATTCATGGTTTGAAAACAGCATCCCGTTATTAAATCCCTATCCACCATTCCTGCATCCCAGTTATTGTTATTTTACAGTGTCTTTTGGTCAAATTAAGTGCTGCAGTAAGCGAGTACAATTCCTCTGTAGAACTGCAGGTTGTTACTCCTGAGCAAAATCTGGCATTTCGCCTAGCTCTGTCTCACCTCCCACGCAGCCTGTGTGGCACAAAGAGGCTGACTGGGGAGGAAAGCATGGAAAGCATAGAAAGAAGAGGAGCAGCCTGACAAGTCTTCAGCATGCTTTTTGTTGCTGCTTGTCAGCTTGCTCTTAGGAAGAGATGTTATGTATTAAGAATTTGCTCCTGTCACCTAGCTTTTTAACTCAAAAGGTATTCTGTGTGTGCACATACTTGTGAATACATAACTGGTCCTAGTGCTCACAGAGGTAAAAACATAGAAAGATTGATACTTTGGTGTTGTCGATTTTTTTATTGGAATTGCACAACCTTTCTATAACTTGTGTTTATATCAGTGTAATGATTCCAGGATCTATCCAATATGACTGTATGTCATACAAAACCAAACCACATACAAAATTATGCCCATAGCCACAAAGACATAGCCTCCTTACCAACCCACTTTCTGCAGTTCCTTTCCCCTAGAAACAAGAGTCTAAGGCTGCTCTCTCCCTGAGGAAGTTGGAATTCTTGCTTGCCCTGCTTTCCACCTTTTCTATATCTAGGTGAATGTAAGGAAGGGAGAATAAAGGCAGAATGATGTCAGGACTGAAATTCAGGGCATGGCTCTGAGTGGTAACCCTACAGCTAGCTTAATTTCAACAGTGGCTGCTGGCTGGGTTGAGGGTTTCAAGTTTCTTCAGTCAGGTGTCCTATAAGACACACACGCGTGCTTCAAGTTGTAATGCAGGTGGTGGTGGGAAAGGCTGTCCAGCTCCCTGCAGGGATGTGATTCAGTGACCAGTCATGGTCATCACAGTGATGAATGAGGCAGGCTGTCAGTTCAATACTCGATACAAAAAACTTCCATGATTGTCCCTGACTTCATCCCTAACGTGGTTTCTAAAGTCTAATGGAGAAGTTTGGTTCCCCTGAACACGGTCTTTAAAAATGATGTCCAGAGATGTGAATGCTTGCAGCAACTGTCCTCTGGCAGATCTATTTCAGAAAGATCCTTATGAATTCTTTCAAATGGTTTCTCAGAACATTTAAAGCTTAAACATAAGACCTGCTGATGTCCTTCATAAAAGCTGACATACTTTCTTCATTTCCAGACATAAAATACCTACCAATTGATCAGATTTCAAAAATTTAAGTTCTGAAGAAACTCAAGTCTCATTTGGGCCTATGAATCCATTTGTGGCATTCTGTACTTCCCAGTACAATAAGACTTTCCTTCAACTGAGAAAAGTATTAATAGCATCAATTCAGTGGGCCTTTGCAGGATGTTTTTTAGTCCTAATCATCAAAGTCATTGCAATTGTTTCTTTTCCAGTGTTTAATCTTTGATTGCTGTACCTCATGCACCCAGCTCTACCACCCTTTGCCTGTAGCAATTGTGTTTCAGAATGGACACATAAATCTTTAAGGCATTTCTTTCTGCTGTCCTATGGTTCAGAAAAATTTACTTTGAATTTGTCACGTAACCTTTTGTACAGCTTAACATCTAAATGCAACTGTGTCTTCAGTTTCTGCCTGTTCTGGTAAGGGAATCTCCTGTTATATAAAACATGCAAACTTCTAATGATACACATTGGGAATCATAGTTCATAGACTCTCCAAATGCTGATCCATACCTTGGAATTACACAAATCAGAGTGCCAGCTGCTTGGAGACCACTGGTATGTTATGTTGCTCACAGAAACGCTCTGCAGCAGGGAAGATGCACTGAGAAACCGTGTTACATCTTACTTTCCTTGAAAACCAGACAGCATTGCTGAGCATCAACATTTATGCTCTGGTTCAATTTTGTTTGCTCTGCTGCATGCACTGAAGCTGGTGTCTCTTAGAAGGTTGTTACAAATCCTGTTAATATTAGTAGGAATTTTATAGAATCATGGAATAGTTTGGGTTGGAAGAGACCTTTAAAGGCCATCTAGTCCAACCCCGCTGCAATGAGCAGGGACATCTTAACTAGATCAAGTTGCTAAGAGCCCTGTCCAACCTGACCTTGAAGGTTTCCAGGGATGGGGCAGCTACCACCTCTCTGGGCAACCTGTTCTCATGTTTTACCACCCTCACTGTGAAAAAAATTCTTCTTTATATACAGTCTAAATCTACCCCCTTTAGTTTAAAACCATTACCCCTTATCCTATTGCAACAGGCCCTGCTAAAATGTCTGTCCCCATCTTTCTTATAAGCTCCCTTTAAGTACTGGCAGGCTGCAATAAGGTCTCCCCAGAGCCTTCTCTTCTCCAGGCTGAACAACTCCAACTCTCTCAGCCTGACCTCAGAGGAGAGGTGCTCCATCCCCCTGATCATTTTGGTGGCCCTCCTCTGGAGCCACTCCAACAGGTCCATGTCTTTCCTGTGCTGAGGGCTCCAGAGCTGGTCACAGGACTCCAGGTGTGGTCTCCCCATAGCAGAGGGGCAGAATCATCTCCCTCGACCTGCTGCACACGCTTCTTTGGATGGAGCCCCAGGATAGGATTGGCCTTATGGGGTACAAGTGCACATTGCCGGCTCATGTCCAGCTTTTCATCCACCAGTCCCCTCAAGTCCTTCTCGGCAGGGCTGCTCTCAAACCCTTCGTCCCCCAGCCTGGATTGATACCCGGGTTTGCCCTGACCCAGGTGCAGGACCCTGCACTTGGCCTTGTTGAACCTCATGAGGTTCACACGGGCCCATTCCTCAAGCTTGTCCAGGTCCCTCTGGATGGCATCCTGTCCCTGAGGCGTGTCAACTGTACCACTCAGCTTGGTGTCATCTGCAAACTTGTTGAGGGTGCAGTCAATCCCACTGTCTATGTCATTGATGAATATGTTTTATAAGAGTTAATTCAGAGAAAGTTCATCAGGTGAAAAACGCAAGAAAGGTGACTGAATTGAAGCTGTTCCTCAGCCTCTCAAATCACTCATCCTGCACACTGCAAAACGGTAACAGGTGGACAAGCTAGTGTATGTACTAAAATGTGCATTAGATGGTGTTCACAAAAGGTAGTTTAGAGCCAACAAGGTGCTGTCCAGGCATCAATGAGTGTATCGTTTAGATGTGTCTCAGGAGACCGGCTTGCTTAAGTTTCCTTAGTCTGGCTCATGGGAAGATGTTAGGTTGCTTCTGGTTTAGGCTATCTTTGCAGACTACAGAGATTACAGCCGTATGTGCATAAGGCACATGGAAAGCATATGTTGCTTCTCTCTGTCTTCTCTTTCTGTTGTTAATAATATAAGCAAGGAGCAGTAAGCTAAGGTTTCCCTATTGAATCTTAAGGGTCTTGTGACCCTTAATTGGGATGCCCAATATTTAAGTAGATTGTTTTTTAAACTGAAAGATATTCTATCTGCTCCAAATACTTTGTAAACTAAAAACCCTAATAGTTTGCAAATAAAACTGGGGTCTCTCAGGGACAGCGTAATTTTAATCATATGCAGGCTTGATTCTGATCCCCCTGAGGGACCAGACTGGGCACTCTATTCAGAGCTAGGCAGAACTGGCTTCCATCCTCAAAAAACACAGTCACGTTCACTGCAGCATTGGAAAGAGTCTCTTGTGGGCAAAATGATTCAGGTCACACTTGTTGAAGTTTATTGTGCTATTTGGCAAAATCTGTCTACTTCTATTCATGTCAGGTGTCAGACTAGAAGAATTTATGCTGAGGAAAAACAAAATATATCACACAGCAATAAAATAGAAAAATCAGAAAATAACTGGATCTTTTTTTTTAATTTTTCAGAATATTGCAACACTTTCATACTACTGCTGAAGATTATACCATCATTTTCACATCTGGATGCACAGCTGCACTTAAACTGGTAGCAGAAGTGTTCCCTTGGATACCTGAAGGCACAAAGCAACCCAGCAGTCGATTTTGTTACCTAACTGACAGCCACACATCTGTGGTGGGTATGAGGGGGATAACCGCCTCAATGAATGTCTTGTCTGTTCCAATAAAACCAAAGGAAATCTTTTTATCAGAAAAGAACAAGTTACCAGATGAAGAACAAAACTGCACGACACCTCATCTTTTCTCTTATCCAGCTCAGAGCAATTTTTCTGGTACCAAATATCCCCTTTCATGGATACAGGACATAAAATCAGGAAAACTCCTCCCCATCAAAATACGAGGGAAGTGGTTTGTTCTACTAGATGCAGCTTCATATGTGAGCAGTTCTCCATTAGACTTGGGAGTTCACCAAGCTGATTTTATCCCCATCTCATTCTATAAAATCTTCGGATTCCCAACTGGTTTAGGGGCATTATTGGTAAACAACCGGATTGCCCCCCTCTTGAGGAAAACCTATTTTGGAGGTGGAACTGCAGCTGCCTACCTTGCAGGAGAGGACTTTTATTTCCCAAGGAAATCTATAGCAGAAAGGTAAGGCTCTGTTTAACAAAACAGGGGTTTTTGCTGATACTGTTTCTGTCAGACAAATGTCTTAGGTTTGGTGTATGCACTGGGCTGTGTATGCACTGACACCTGTGCTTCTTTATGCAGTTGGATAGGTATTTCACATCTAACTGTTCTCTTCTGAGTATTCTTTTTTCCTATCTAAAAAACATAATACCTACCTTCCTTCTCTGATCTAGTTTGTCACAACTGGTAAAAATATAAGGCTTCATTCAGTGACATAAAGGTCAGTCCATGCATTTTTTAATTTATATTTAAGGTATGTCAGTGGAACCCTGATACGTTTTTGAAGCTCTGCAACTGGAGCAGCCAGGCCAAGGCTTGTCATGCAGTATAATGACCCTCAATGAAATTGGAAAGTAAGGTCCATATATTTCACTGGAAATGTAGCATGCTTTACTTTCAAGAGAAGCTTTATCAGAATAACACATGCAGTAAGATAAATTACCTAGGACAAATATTTGTAGCACTCGTATTCCCTGACTGAGGTTCTGGAGAAACTGTGAAGTTCACCAACAGAAAATACAGGACATCTAAAGGAGGTCAAACATACACACATAAGGAAATGCAGGGCAATGGATAAGCTTCCGCAATCCCTTAACATATTGAAATGCTACTCTTAGTGATGCTTGGTCTCTCTGCCTCTCTCCCTCACGCCAGCAACAGCTTACATAAAAGCAGTAAGGAGTTTTCCTTCCTGTGTCACATCCAATACATCTGCGCAAAGGAAATGCTTGAGATCAATGTTTAATATTAAATTATAGTCCTTGGGAGAGGCTAGAGGTGAAAAGGGGAAATGGTAAAAAAAGCCATTCATGCCTTGCGTTTGTTTATGGATGTGTATTCAGCAGCACAATGTCCTGCATCTCCCATGATGTAAATGTCTGACCTGTCACTGTACATGTAGTAATGCATAATGATGCTTCATGTGTGTGCACCTCTTCTAGGTGTGTGTGCTCTGAGTGCTGCTGTGGGGTTTTGGTTCTGGACTGGTAAATGTAGAGGCTGGCCACATTAGCCTGGCGCTCTTGCTGTACAAGGCCGTGCATTATCTCTGAAGTGGAAATTGGTATGGTGAACATCCAGTTAATCTTTTAATTTAGTAAGTAAAAACAACAGGGAAACATTGGCGTTCTGACCTCTGTTTCTGGTTTTTCAAACCAAAAAGGCTTTGAAGTGCAGCACTCCCTGCAAGTCAAGGTGAAAGGGCATAAAAATCATGGTATCCTAGTGTGCTTTTGCATCACCTGCAAGCCAAGGAGAAAACCTGCTTTAATTTGACCTGGACAGGCTCTAATTTCTGAGTGGTTTTTCTAGAGGTAATTGACACATGAGTCCTGAGATAGCGGATAAAAATTTCTGAAATGCGTTTTAGATCTCAATTCTGCTTTTATACTTTTTTTAATTAAGAGGGGAAAGGTATGTGGGAACCTTAAGGGGAGCTCTATATCTGGTCTCTTTTTCAGGATTTTTCAGAGGTTGACTAATTATAAGCCTTTCAGGTATTTGAGGCTTGTGCTGCTTTCAAGGGCTTTTTTTACCGGATCAGAGGGAGGGCCTCCTTTAAACTTTTTCTACTACAGTTATAAACAAAGGAATTTGTCCAATTTGACTTCTCAGTCAGGGTGGGTACAGAGTGTCTAATCTTGGTATGAAGGAACTGAACTCAAATAATCGAATCTGACAGCTGGATACCCAGGCATGTGATACTATTTCTCTTCATACACCGAAGTGTCACACAGACAGTCTGAGTCATTGTACGTAGTTAAATATTTACATTTGTCCTCATGTAATCCTTTGGATATTATTTGAAAACCTAATATTTAAAAGTTCATGTTTAGAGCATTATTGATGCTGTCCGTAATCCCTAGTGAACTCTGGAGACGTAAAGTCCTACTTGGAGAGGCTTGAAGATTTCAAAGATAGGTCAGGAATGAGGATAATCACATTCTTGAAAAAATAGAAACAGCAGCACTGGAATTTTCAATCAATGTCCTCCAAGCTATTTCATCAAAAGTCTTTTTTTTTTTTCTTTCAGATGTTATGGGGTTTTGCTTTGTTATATTTTAAAAGTGTTTTCCTGATAATAAAATATCGAGGTAAAGCAGCTAGGAACAGAACTACTACACTTCAAATGAAATGCCAGGCCACCATGGCCAAAGCGAATACGATTACCTTATCTGTGGGCCATGTTTCCATTTCTTTGCTAGTGACTGAAACACCTGGGCCATTATTTCTCATATAAACAGCAACTCTAGCCAGGCTTTATCCCTGCCAAATTGCAGTAAGGAGACTCCATCCTTCGAGGTATCCAAACCCATCTGGAGAAGGCCAGGAGGCCCTGAGCAGCTGGCTCCAGCTGGATCTGCTTTCGCAGGAGGTTGGACTGGAGATCCCCAGGGGTCTTTTCCAGCCTCTGTGATTCTGTGATTGATTCTGTACACCTCTACTGAGCTCATCTACATTCTCTCTTTAGGCATGTCTTTGTGATTTCAAAAGGTTGATTTCTTAAAATTGTTTTTTTAAAAAAGGTCGTTTACAGTGCTGGATTGACGTTAGGAATGAATACACTGGTAATTCATAAAGATATATGAAGTCTAACAAAAACTATTGGAAACGTGGATTAGACTATGTGCATCTGAATACCGTTAGCACAAGGTATTCCCCGTCCACACATAATCAAAGTGCAGTGTACTAAGGAAATGACTATTTCTGACTCCAGGAGAAACTTGAGTGGCAATTTGTAATGAAGTTGTTTATTCATCTTTCCTTCCCAGGACTGTCAAAATGGTTACCTTTCGTCTTAATGGATACAGCTTTTGCTAGTGTTTCTTGTACTTTATTTTATTGTTCTTGCTATATAAATTATTCTATCGCAGACTCTTTTACATTCCTTTAACACCCTTAAATCACTTCCACATTTTCCTATTTCATGGCTGTAACCAGTCTTTCTATCTCAACTTTTAAAATCATGTTTATTGTATTTTCATCCTTGTATCAAACAGCTTGACAAATTATTATTATCATTCACAAATCTAGCCTCATTTCCCTTTTTTTCTTCACAGCATGAGATAATAAAATAATATGATTATGTATAGCAAGAATTCAGCGATAAAATATTCATCATCTGCCCTATTTTTCTTTTGTATCTGGGAGTGCTATTCAGAATCTGATCATCCTGGAATTTATGACTAAGGGAAAAGAAGCTGTTGTGTTATCTGTAAATTGGATATCTGCATCTTAGTCTACCAGTGTGAAATATCTAGTGCATTAGCTGTTGTGTATTTTTCATTTCCAAATGCATTTTCAAAAGCTTTGGAAGTCCAGATGGTATGACTTTGTCCCTGACAAGTTTTGGTGGCTCTTGCCTCTCGTGCTTGAATGATTTGACAGCCCCAAAGCAGCACCCATGCTTTTTTAGTCTATGATGCATTGTCCTTAACCAATAAATCTTTATTTTTGATGCTGTAGCTTTTTATTTTTGAGGTGACTCAGTGACTGACATAACTGACCTGCAGATAAAAGGTTAGATCCCTTAATTAGGGCCCACCCATGTACTATAGTGGAGAACAGGGATCACTGGGACAACTCTCTGCATGCCTGTGCAGGTATGTGTACAGTGACATGGTTTGGATCCTCAATTACATGCTGAGTTTGTACATGCTTAGGGGAAGGGAATGAAGGAGAGGAGAATGAGGACAGAAAGGTAGAGATGAGAGCTATCACTAGGATCCCAAGAGCTGGAGACAAAATCGTGAGGCTGGGTGCTGAATATAGAGCAGCTCAAGAATCCCTTGGCAAAAAGCTGGTTTTCTACCTGAGGATGTCTCTTTAGAATTGTTACATGTTTCTGTCAGCATAGAAAGAAAAAATAGAGTGACAGGTGCTGGTTTATTCCACAGAAACTCTTCATAGTGCTGAGAAATCACTTAAGGACTGGACTGCATGTAGAAGAGCACAATCCTTAATGCATATGCTCACCTCGTAGTCTAGCGTATGCCCATTGACTCCACACTCCAGGGCTCTGTCCATCTGGCCATGATTATTTTAATGTGGTTAAGGGGGCTTAAATATCACCCTGTTGACTAGTACTTCTTGTTCAAAGCATTTTGTTATGCTGCTTCCACATTTTTGTGGAATGTTTAGGGATCTCCAAACAGGGCCACTTAGGAGTGAATTTCCAAATCCATAAAATTCCTGAACAAACATCCTTTCAAACAGCAGTGATGACACCTAGGAAGTGACAGGGGTCTTCATCTAGTTTCTAATGGGCAGTGGCACCACGAGGCTGCCTTCTGTACCTGACAGACCTGTTGCAGCCACTGACAGGGACTTGTAAGCCTCAACAGGAAACAAGAGTGTGAGCAAGTTTCTTCCTCCTCCTCACACCCCAGTGCCACCCTGTCCTTCAGAGATGAAAGGCTGGAGGCCACTGAGCAGAACTGTATAGGACTCACACAGCTGCTCTCCCTGTCTGAAAGGCAGATGAAATTCTTTCATTTATATATGTATGCATACTCTTACAGTAAGGATTTGGTGGAAGTGTTAATAGCATGCAGCTGACAGAACTTAATTCTGACAACTTTTACAACTGTTTTTGAAAACAAGAGCTCTGGAAAAATGAATGAAAATGGGATTTTTTGCTTTCTGAGTAATTATAAGAAGGTTCAAATAACCTGTTACTCTGTCCCTTCTCTGCTGAAGTGTAAATATATGCTGGAAATCTTCACGCAGTCTGTCTTGTTACCTCTCAGGACATCCAAGGTGGCAGTTGACATTTTCTGTGTTTTTCCGACAGCCATCACTGGAGCCAGCCAGCTTCTTCATTATTTGATGCAAACGAAAGCTTTGCTTAATTATTTTTCTCACTCCCACCATTAAGGAGGCATTCATATATCATTTTGCACTCTAATCCTCCAGGTGATTATTTTTTTCAATACTGGAGTTGTTTCATTGCCCAAAAACTCAACATAGAATAAACTGAAAATTGTAAATCAGTGAGCCAAATGGAATCCTGTGGGGATCACTTTTGATCTTGATTCACCACAGGATTCACCTTGAATTGCTGAGTCTTGGATAAACTGAAAGCAGTGCCTCTGATAAATGCTTGTAGAGTTCAACCAAATACTTAAAAACAGGTTTGTGAACTTGGATTAGTAGGCAATCACCCAAAGAGAAGCAACAACGTAGGTAAAACTTTGGAGAGGCAATTCAGTTGGCAGTGGTGGCTTCCTTTAGTCAGTCAGCTCCACCTCTATTCTTTTGTACAACTGTTGGATGTCCTTATTTATATTCTTAACCTCTTGCCTCGAAAACTCTCACGAATTTTGAAGACAACCTTTATTCTTTAACTTTTGTTTGAGCAGCTGGTGATGCATTTCTTTTTAGCTACACAGCTGGAGAGGATTGGTGGTTAGGGTCTTTCAGGTTATACAAAACTCCATTTCAGTGCTTCCCACAGAGGTTCAGACAGACACCTCCCAGTGTACCAAGTCAGCTGTAACTATGAGGCTCTTCCAGCAGAGTTTGTGGAAAAAAAGGAATCACCTTCTGCTCTACTCATGAAGTACCTGTTCTCATGTTTTATAGAGTCCAGAGCCACAGAAGGTACTCTCCTGAGCTCTTCACTATGTCCCAGAGAGACATAGTGTTTCATCCTCAGTGTTTCTTATTACAAAGTTGGGAAATCCCAATCTGAAGTGGGTCACATATAGGGCTTAGAGCTGTAAATGCTAGGAATGAGCCAAAAAGATAGGCATCATCTTGGTTACTGTCTAAATGTTTGGGTCTATTACAGCATGTAGTTACAGTGTACTGATTGCCAAACTACTTTTAATCAAACCAGTTCAGATCTTCAATGCCATATAGCCACAGTGCCACAGACATTGTGCCAGGCAATTTACATTGCCTCTAAGGAAGATGGGACATTTAGGCACACTGGAGTGTCTTTGTGCTAGGTTGCAATCTACAGTATGGTTATAAATACAGATGGAGGTGTTTTTTCAGGCGGGGGGGGGAGTAGTAGATCTTGCACACTTTTTAGCAATGTTCAGCACAATGAAATTAATAAAACCTTAAATGCAAGTAATTTTTAACGGGACTATGGATTCTCTTACTTGGAAGTAGGGTGAACTAGGTTAAGCATGTTTCTTCTTTCATTGACAAAGTCTCATTGAAAGCCAGTAGTAATCATGTGCCTAACATAGTCACATGCCAGCACACAGAGGCTTCATGTAAATCATACTACGCATCAATCTGTATCGTTAAGCACCTCCTTCCCAGTATATGATGGGCACCAAATTATTGACTTATGAAATAAACCTTATAAATTGCTAGGGAGCTACAATGCATGCATTTTTAAATAAAAGAAAGACATTTGGAGCTCATTATAAAATGTGTTTTTCTTAAAGTATAAACTGTTTTGAGATGATCGCAAGAAAAAAACAAATTCTGTTATATACCAGGACTTGATTTTGCCTTTGATCAAATACAGTCTGCCTGATCCAGGATGTGTCTTTGCAGTTGTTGTGGCTAGCAAGTTGTCATGACAGTTTCACCCTAGGGAGTTCTTATACTCAAATTCAGAATCAAACCTTTTCCCTAAGTCTTCTTCAAGAGGATCTGTGAATTTCTAGCACCAGCTATTGAGATTTTACAGCATTTGTTTTCTGGTGATAAATTTATTGTGCACTTTTTATTGAACTCTGTATATTTTACATCTATGATAGATTAACCTGTTTCATATCTGAGTAAAAACAATGGTAACTTGTTTGGCATAAAAATCACATTTTTTTTCTTCACTATTTGTACTGTGTACTTAGAATATCTTGATATTAGCATCTAAAAGGGTGAGACTGGCTTTTTGACCCAGACAATATTTACAACATAAGTCCTGTACAGATAATGTTAAGGGATTGATTTACTTCAAAGTGCAGGAATTAAAGCTTTTGCTCTCTCCTCTCTCTTTTTACCTCAGGCAGTTCTCAGGAACTGCTGTAAATACTCCATGGTATAGTATATAATTAGTACAGTGCTCTTCGTTCGACTCCTGAAGTCTTAGAGACAAAAGCATGAGCTAAGGCAGACATACTGAAGAGCTGTAACTAGTATCAGGGGGTCAATTTAGATATTTAACATTATTTTAACCTAGTTTTTATGTGCTCTGAATCCTCTCTCTTGTGTGTGTGTATTTTAAATACTTCCATAGTGATGATGAAATTGTTCTGAGTTGGCTCCTGAAACTTTATTGGCTCCTTTGGAGTAGGTTTAATCTCAGTTTACAGAGTGCAGCCTGAGATGTGCAAAAATCACCGAGCCTGGGCAGGAGTGTGTGCTGCCTGTGAGCCTGGACCTGCACGGGACACATCCCTGTGCCTCTCCAGAACCGCACAAGAAGGGAGGAATCCTTCTCACGTCATTCCTCCTTCCCCAGAAAAGCAATTAGTGCTTTTTTTAACCTTTGGTGAGGGGCTTCCCTGCTCCTTCCTCCTGCTACAGTAGCTCTGCTGCTCAAGCAGGGGAAGAGTGGTAAGGTCATCAGGACAGGGAAGGACCATGACAAGAGGTTTATTTTTTCCATTTTGGGATTTTTTAAAGCATGAGATGATGTTGCATTGATGGTTGGACTTGATAATCTTAAAGGTCTTTTCCAACCTTAATGATTTTGTGATTCTGTGAGCAGGACAAAGGCATGAGCCAGTAGAAATGAGAAAAAGTAGAATGGAGGTGACAAAAATGGAGGAAGTGTTGAAACATGCCTGTAAGGGTGGCAGCCCTGAGCCCCAGACGTGGTGATGTAAGGGGGCTGCTTCAAGGGTGGCAGCCCCACACGGGGAGAGGGGGATCTGCTCCTGGAGCTGACCCACTCATGCAAGGGGAGCTCCATCGGGCAGGGCAGGGGGCTGCCTTGGGAAGGGTATTTTTAATGAACTGTTAGCAGTGGGTGGGGAAATTCTAGAAATATGGATGAATGTCTCCATCTCTTCACATGTCTCTGATCTGCAAATGACTAGCGATGGCTCATCACAAGCTGTCACCAGTTTTGGGTCAGGGCCATTCCCATCGGCGTGTAACAAAGTTTCTGGCAAGTCTTCTTGGCCGCTGCTGCGGTGGGCTCCAGAGCAACTGTTGCAATCTGGGGTTTCCACAGGTCTTTCTGTTTTGGGGAGTAAATGAGTTGAACTGCAGGATACTACTACGTACGGCTGCCATACCACCTAGGCCCTCTGCCAGCCAGCGGACTTGGCACCACAGACAGAGACACTCAGGTCCCCGTGTGGAGTAGGTGCTCATAGGCTTGCCTGTTTAGGGCTGTGAAGGCGAAGTTTCATTTCCCATGTCTGGATGAGAGCTGAATCCTTTATGGCCCTCCCTGTTGCCAGGTAGAGCAAAGAAACTGGGGCTGTGAACCCCACATTAGTCCATTTGCTAGGGCTGATGGTGTGCCTTTGCAAGCACAGCTCCATGGCGGGCCCTGGCTGCCTCTCCAGAGACACACACCCTCGGAGCAAGGTTGTCTGGCTGCACAAACCCTACATTTTGAACGATCTCGGTCTCAACAGTTTTGTTGTTTTCCCATTGAAACCTGTTGCATTGTAAAATCCCATCCAGCTCTGCTGCGTGGCTCCCTGCCCAGGGCTGAGTTTCACGCAGAACTGAGGTGTGTGTGCCAGGTAAACCACGGACTGTTTTGGACGCCTAGAGGAGAAGGTGTAGGGGGATGAGAGTGGGGAGGAGAGCGGGCAACACCCACCCAGGCCTCTCTGTGGGAACAGTGGCGGGGAACAACTTTTAGACTTAGGAAAGAACATTGAGTTGGGTTTTAAAACAGAGTAATGCAGAGCAATGAAAGTGGCAGGGAGAGGAATACTGATGTCTATTCTTCAATTCAGTAAAGCACTGGGGCATATGTATTTAAGTCAATCTCTAGTCCAGAAACTTCTCTGAACATTAACAGGGACTTCAGCTTGTACTTTAAGTAAGAGTAGGTTTATGCTAATTGCAGTGCTGTATTTCTGTGTGGATCCTCTTGGAAGCAAAACCTCTGGGAAATACTTATTTTCTCCCTTTATAGCAGATTCTGTCCCCTTACTAGTGTGTGTTTGGTTTGTTCTTTTTGGTGGGTGGGGGGCAGCGGGAGGCATGGTGGAGTGCCTGGCAATTAAAGTTACTGACTGAATGCAATGCAGATTTAGTTCTTTCCGAAACGGGGTGGGGCTAGGTCATTGCCTTTAACATTTTGTCCGTAATGCAAATAATCATTATATTAAAGTATACTCCTCTAATAGAAACTGATACCAAGGCTATGTCAGGAAATGCCTGACCGCAAATGATGAAGCATCTCCTCTACTATAACACACTAATGCACTATAGTATCATGAGTTGATGTTAACCTTTCCTGCTTACTTTCATTTGCCCTTTTCAGGCAATGTTTTTTAGCCTGTTGTGCATGGACCCCTTGAGATCCATGAACTCATCATAAAGGCTCCACAAAAGGAATCTGAGACACCTTCATGTATCATATGGCAACCATGTATGTGACGTTTTGACAGAGATCTTTACTTTCACTGGATTTTTTTCAAGTTCAGTGACTTCCTTCCACTCAGAATCATGCTTCTGAAATCTGCTTTGAAAGGTATTCTTGATCAGTATCATCAGAGACAAGTCTTATCGTTTAAAAGAAGGTTATATTTTTGCAGTCTAAATAAAGTTGGAATACAAGAGAGCAAGCTGAAACGCACATAAAGGTTTGTCTGTTAATAGCAGAAGACTCAAAAAAAATCTTAAATTTCATGACTTAGATTGTGTATTCTTATGTGATATCCAAATTATTTTATTTTTTATTTATAACTAAGCTACAGAGAACTACTTTTTTAAAAAGTTTAGTGGCCACTGGCTTCCTAGTGGGAAAAAAGAGAGATATAGAAACAGAGTAGTTTAAATGTTTAGATGATATCACTCAGGCTAGTATTTGAATATTACAAGTACAAAGCATGGTTTTGTTGCTTTTTTTTCATCTTCTTACTAGTCAAATATATGCAAGAGTGCATCTGGCAGTTGTGCTCTTGGGAACCCGGGAAAAAAACGTCTACAGGCTTCTCAAACAGATTTAATTCAGAAGAAAAAGGAAAATATTTATGCTCTTGAGAAAAAGGTTTTTTCCTTGACTTTCACATAAGCAACAGTTTCCAAAACAGGAAATACTCAGATTTGATTAAACACTTGGCTGTCACGTTTCAGTCTGTGTTCAATTAAAAAATTCAGAGAGATTCTCTAGCATTATTATAATCTACTTTTTCCATATATATTATTATACTTTCCATATATATTATTATACTTTTTCCATATATATTATTATAATTATCCATTATTATAATCTACTTTTTCCAATATACTTTTTCCATTTATATTATCAAATAACATCTGCTATGGCTTAATAACTGTGTCAAATGACTGTAAAAGCTTTATTTTCGGTGAATTTTCTGATAAAAAGTTTTAGATTTACCGCAGGGAAAGTACTTATGCTGAAAGGATTGTATCTCCTATTTCATACTTTGTAGAATCATAGGATAGTTTGGGTTGGAAGGGACCTTTAAATGTCATCTAGTCCAATCCCCCTGCAATGGGCAGGGACATCTGCAGCTAGATCAGGTTGCTAAGAGCCTCGTCCAACCTGACCTGGAATGTTTCCAGGGATGGGGCAGCTACCACCTCTCTGGGCAACCTGTTCTCATGTTTCACCACCCTCACTGTGAAAAAAATTCTTCTTTATATACAGTCTAAATCTTTTAGTTTAAAATCGTTACCACTGTCCTATCACAACAGGCCCTGCTAAAAGGTTTGTCCCCACTTTTCTTATAAGCCCCCTCTAAGTACTGGCAGGCTGCAATAAGGTCTCCCCAGAGCCTTCTCTTCTCCAGGCTGAACAACCCCAACTCTCTCAGCCTGTCCTCAGAGGAGAGGTGTTCCATCCCTCTGACATTTTGGTCCTCTGGAGCCGCTCCAACAGGTCCATGTCTCTCCTGTGCTCAGGACTCCAGGTGGGGTCACCAGAGAAGAGTAGAGGGGCAGCAACCTGCTGCACACGCTTCTTTGGATGCAGCCCAGGATAGGGTTGGCCTTATGGGCTACAAGTGCACATTGCCGGCTCATGTCCAGCTTTTCATCCACCAGTCCCCTCAAGTCTTTCTTGGCAGGGCTGCTCTCAATCTGTTCATCCCCTAGCCTGGTCTGATGCCGGGGGTTGCCCTGACCCAGGTGGAGGACCCTGCGCTTGGCCTTGTTGAACCTCACGAGGTTCACACGGGCCCATTCCTCAAGCTTGTCCAGGTCCCTCTGGATGGCATCCTGTCCCTCAGGCGTGTCAACTGCACCACTCAGCTTGGTGTCCTCTGCAAACTTGCTGTGGGTGCACTTGATCCCGCTGTTGATATGTCATTGCTGAAGATATTAAACAGTACTGGTCCCAAGACAGACCCCTGAGGGACACCACTTGTCACCTATATCCATCTGGACATTGAGACATTGACCACTACCCTCTGGATGCAATCATCCAACCGTTTCCTCATCCACCCAACAGTCCACCCATCAAATCTACATCTCTCCAAATTAGAAAGAAGGATGTTATGGGGGACTGTGTCAAAGGCCTTACAGATGCCCAGATAGATTGCATTTGTAGCTCATCCCTTGTCCACTGATGCGGTCACTCCATCCTAGGAGGCCACTAGGTTGGTCAGGCAGGACTTGCCCTTGGTGAAGCCATGCTGGCTGTCTTGAACCACCTCCCTGTTCTCCATGTGCCTTAGCATAGCTTCTAGCATGATCTTCCCAGGCACAAAGGTGAGGCTGACGGGTCCGTAGTTCCTAGCATCCTCCTTTCTACCCTTTTTAAAAATGGGTGCAATGTTTCCCTTTTTCCAGTCTTTCTTGCTTCCTCGCCTGTCCCTTCTGAACAGCCTGAAGCCATCGATAGCCACACTCCAGTCATGGGATTCACCTCACCAAGTTTTAGTGATGGCAACCAGGTCATAGCTTTCTAGCAGCATGGTGGCTTCCAGCTCCTCCTGTTTGTCACTCATGCTGCGTTCATTGGTGTAGAGGCACTTCAGCTGGGCTGTCAGCTGTGTAACCTTCTTAGAGGAACACCCCTTAATTCCTTTGAGGTGTTTCACAGACATTTGCAGTTATGTTTTCAGATAGTATGCTCAAGTGGCCCCTTTTTTACTTTTTTTTTTTTGGATGGCTGCTGATGTGAATAGCTTGTAAGTTCAGCAACATAGATTGCATGGATTTTCTTCATAACGTCCACTGCTAAGAAGTGGTTAGTATGAATCTAACTCTTATTATTACTCATTTTGACCTAAATTAGAGATGTCTTGGTTGCTCATAAGTTAGCTACACTAATATATAACCAGTTTAAGTGAGAAAAATGGCATGCTGCTTTTGTCAACAACAAATTTAGCATGGTCTGTCCTGGGCAAAACAATAAATTCATGCTAAGTAACGGCAACACACTTAACCCTTCCTACAAATGCAAAATTTTAAAAAATTTGTTTCTGCTGTCAGTATACAAATGAGGGCAGCTGCTTTGAAGTCCTCATCAGTATTAAACAAGGATGTTGTTCATATCAGATTATGCTTAGTTCTTGTTTGTTGTGTATCTACATTTTTCCAGTATTTTGTCATGATGGGTTAGTTTAGAAGGACTGTATCAAAATAAGGAGCCAGAGTCATTGTTAGCCTGAGATTTTCTGTGAGAAGCAGAAGTTAAAAGATAAACCTTACATGAGCTTTTATCAAATTTATCAAAGCATGTGTATGAATAAAAGAAGTATAATCCTTCATTGTGGAATACCAATATGTGGACACCAAGTTATCTCTAATCATCTTTTAGTGCTAATCATTTCATAACCTTTTTCTAGTGTCATCTTGACTACTTGGTTCTAGTGCATTTCAAATCACATCTCTGTGTGACAGAAATCTTTCAAAATAAGGTTTACACATCAGGTGTTTACACATGAGACTATCTTCTCTTCTAAAGAAATAGATTTCATGCTGATTTGACTCTCAGCATAATTTAGAAGGCACCAGTAATGCAGTGAGACAAAAGCATTTTGGGTCCAGTGGTCTGAATATTAGAGCTCCGCTTGTATAATAAGGATGCTGTATATTCTTTTGCTGAGTGTCATACACTTAGCTGTGGTTCTGTCTGTCTTCTTTGGATATTGCACATCTGAGTAGGAAACAGTGCCCTCATATTTAGCCATCCACTGTTATCTTTGGTTTTGTGTTAGTATACTGGATCAGGTGGACATCCTAAATATTGCCTTGCTTTTTGTTAAGTATAAATGCTCCTTTGAATGACCTGGATGTTTCTGGAAGTCTGTAGATATCATATACAAAATTTGTCTTTTGAAAGCTTGCTTTTTGATCCAAGATCAGATATTTGCTCACATATTAAGATGAATTTAATACATATTCATCTTAAATTATTCTTCTTACATGGAAAATCTTATTCTGCAGAGCCACATTGAATAATGGTATAGGAATGTTGCTTGGCAGAGATTCCTACCCTTAATCTAATTAATTAATAATCAGATTTTTTGATGCAGTTTTTAGTTTCTACATTATATACGGAAAATGCATGTATGTCTGTCTGAAAGTATTAAATATTCCACAAATAGTGTCATGTTTCACTTCCTTTTTAAAAATTATTTTCTGAAGTTGCCAGAATTCCAGTTAAGTTTGACATCTTGCTCTTTCTGAAAAGCATTATTAAAGTAATTTGTTGAAATTTTGACTGCTGTTTCACTGAAATCATCACTTTGGATGATTTCCTAATGTAGAAGGCAGACATCTTTCAGTCAAAATGGACTATTTCTTGGAAACTTCATAGTTCTCCTTTAATTTAGATATAACTTGTATCTTGTGTAAGTTTTAATATTTAGTCATATTTTTACAGTTAGCATCAAAATGTTCAATATTTACCAATAATTTCATACTGAAGCTGCTGTAGCATTTCCAAGGTCAAAGTATTTTTTTCATTTTTCTGTCACCATTAATTTCAATATTTCCAATATTTATTTTTTGTACTTGCTTTAGTATGACCCTTTGCTAGTACAAGACACGTATCCCCAGAGAGTGAGGGTTGTGCTCCGTTGTGCTAAAAGCCTAGGAGGAACATTCGCAGGCTTTCAAAAATGTAACGCAGTAAATGAGAGAGCATGAGCTCATTGTGAGGAGAGTGACAGAACTGCTTTGTAGAGGTGTGTTGGCCCAATTCATCTCATGTTGAACTCAACAGGAGACCTTTGATTACATTCTGTATGCCAAATTTAATCCCTTTTAATCATTTAAAGCAATTTTAAAAATACATGAATTCTCATTGATTCTCTATCTAGACATTTCTAGTTGATTTTCCTAGGCAGATTGCTACAGAATTGGGGATGAGCAGGAAAACCGCCTCTCTAACTGTTCATAAGAATTACCTCTTGGCGTTTAATGAATGTGATGATCAAATTAGATCAACAAAAAGAAGTAGGACCATGCACTTTAGCTGACATTTTCTAAAGAATTTTGGATTTTATATGTGTGAATATGTATAAGGACTCTCGTAAGCAAAAAACCATAGTTGATTTACCAGTAGACAGATAACTATGGAAAAATTCCTTCATGCAAGCTTTGACTGTGTATAAGTATAAATTCTAGATGCAACAACTTAATGCAGCTGTAAGTCTTTCTGTCCTCTGTTGCTGAGTGGTGGGTTTACAGTGAGTTTTACACACACAGATGCAAGGTGCAATTTTAAATTCTAGTGAGATCTAAATGCTGTGGTGTGGTTAACCAGGACTTGGTCTCCGGAATTTTTTAGATAATAGTATATAACAAAGACAATTTTATGTTAACAACATGATTGCATTTCCAAGAAGGTTGAACACCTTCATCATTTTCTTGTTTGTATTCTTTAAACTGTGTTGCTTATGTAAGTTCGCAACAGAGCACAGGTAAACATTAATGGAATTGATGAAAAACTTTAACTCCAGACAAGAAAACATTTCAATGTGTTCAACTTCTATACAAAATGCGAATCAAACTGTGCTATGCTTCTCTTGTAAAAGGAGAATGGTCTCCTAAATTGTTAGTGTGCCAGTTTGTAGCAGACATCCTAAATATTTTCTGTAAAATTTTCTATTATGGAATAAAGTATATGAAGATTAATGTTGGCAGTATGAACCACCCGCAGTCTTCATTTATACGAAATATGTATAGGAATGTAGATAGATTAATTTTGTGTTCTCTAAAAATTTCTCTAATACCTGCATGCTATTAACATTTTCAATAAATATTTATTGTAATAGTATGCATACCTTAGTGGATGTGCTACCTTTTAACATCAACTATATAAAATTTTCAGGAATTCATATTATTTGATGAATCAAACTTACAGGATAACTACAGTTAAAGTATAGCAAATATGGGTTTTATTTCAGTTCTCCATGTGTAAGAAAATGTAAATTAACACATACTTCTCCCATGCAGGGAGTACTGAATAAGTTCTCATTTAATCTCCCTTCCTGTCTGATGAACACAAATGCTTGGCAGTCAGAACTGTGAGTCAAAGATAAAGGAAGATTTCTTATCCTAGCCTGGTTTATTTAAATTATGAGCTAAAGGAGGGAATGTGAATCTTGAAGAGATCATTTTGTAGTTAATGAAGCAGTTTTAACAGCCAACGAGATCTATGTTCAGTGATTTAAATGGCCGCAGGAATGTTAAAAATGTATGTGATCATAAGAATTCTTAGCAGAACATCTTATTTAAGTAAACTTTTCTTATGTCTGCTACTTTCCCAAGTTAGATTAATAATCCATTAATTTAAGATTTCAGAAACTTTTTCTCCTCAGGTACACAAAGAATTTAACAAGGACAGCCCAACCATCATTAAATACCATGTGGGGGTCATTCAGATACTTTTAAATCTATAGTAGCATATTGAAAAGGTGTGAAAATACTTCAGAAATCTATTAAATTTGCTCTTCTGTGGGTGTCCTGAAGAGAGTGGAGGAAGAGTAGTATTCTCTCACTATATTTATGTCCACAAATCACACTGTCAACACATTTTCAAGGTGCAAATGACATGTAGAAAAAGGAAAACTATACACACAAACAAAGAGGAGAGTATATCACTAGAGTATTTTCATGGAATTACTGACCAAGCAATATCTAAGCCATAGGGATAGATGCAGCATATTGCATGATGAATATTTTTTCATCTGACAAATTAAGAACTCTTTCTTCCTCCAAGCCTAATGGAAATCAAAGCCTGTAGCTAATATCCAAAGTAACAGAGGCATGGGACCCCATGTCATAGGACAGATTAATTTTTCGATTCCGTATGAATAAGTCACTGAGACCACCGTGTGGTCCTGTGTGTAAGCCCTATCTTACATCCTTTGCCTTTGAATTCTGGCTGGACAAACAGCATCTCAGGCAGTGTCCAGGCAAACAGACTGATCAGCGTGCACCGTCGGAGGGTGAGCAATAGCTATGGTACTGTATTCCTGACTATTTCTAATTTTGCTGTCTGCTTTGCCCTGCCTTGCTGTCAGCGTGACTGTAGACTTAACTGTACAAAAAGTAAAAAAAGAAACCATGTCTCCTCCTCACCTTTCCTTTGGGCTGTGCTGAGGTGTGTGTTGATTACAGCTAGAGATTAAACTTCAGAAAACGTAGCAAGAACTTGATGTTGCAGAAACATCAGCGTATCAACTCAGTAAACTTATAATGACTTGACTGTTTTAGGGCTCCTCATGATTGAAAAAGTCTTTGAGTCATGCTGTCCTCAGAATAAAAATTGTGTATAATATTTATATATATAAAATATATAAAGAATAAATAACTATTTCTGTAATAATAGCTGATTGATCACTTCATTGCAAACCGATAACTTTCCAGGCATACACTGCTTTTTTTAAGGTTTAATAGGAGAATATTATTTACATTGTTCTCATGCCAGTTCAGTTTCCATTGAAAACCTAAATACACGACAAGATCTCCAATCCAAAGTTTTCGTTTGGGGAAGAGGCCAAAACCCAAATCCTGAACTGAGCTGTTTTCATTTCACAAGCAGGAGTTTTAAGGCTGCTTCTGTGGTCCAGGCTGTGCATGACAGTGTAACCAGAAATGTGCAGCCAAATTCTTGCCCCTGAGACTCCGAGGACATGGGAGTTGTCATAGTCAGTCATAGTGTAAAATACAGGTGAGGCAAGGCTCATTAAGTTGCAGTAACCCAATTTATTAGAGAACTGCTACAGCTGGAAAATCTGTTTACCTCTCTTTAACTTGCCTTACCAGGTTTAGACACCATTAAATCAGGCAGCTTTTCCCAGTGCTCCACTGAAAATATATAAACATCCAGACACTTCCTTCTGCTTCTTGCCCATTTTTCCTTAAGCCAAAACCAGAATTCTAACAATTTATAGGGAATAACCTTATTGTAGGGATGAAATTCTATTCTTAAATTTAAAATAAAGCACAGTATAACTTCATTTGTACTGGAACATATAGTTATCAATTGCAACAGAGATTTTGTGGCTTCATATACCACAGTGATTTGACATCCCATGGTGATATAATTACTATATGCATTACAGATCTGCAGGAAAAAAGAAAGCAATGACAGTACTATTTGTCTGATTTCCATAGGGGAAAATATCTTTGACATCTGTTTCTGCTTTAAAAAAAAAAAAAAAGACTTTTCTGACAGTCTTTGCATGACATTTTTTCTGACAGACTTTGCATGACATTAAGCTAAACTGCACAGTAAAAGTAAGATAATCTCCTTTATAATATACCTTTGAATAAACACTAATGCTAAAAGGAAGAAAAAAATACAGTTACCAGTATAATTTTAACACTATGTTCTTTTTTTTATTTCAGTATACCTACTGTAAGTGAACACTGTCTAGGTTAGTGACTGATTTTTAGACAGCGTCTTACATTCAAAGATGAACTTGATTCTACAACCTCAGGCAACTAAAATTCAGTGAGGCATGGTGTCTATTATGTTTTCTCTATTTGTTTAATAATGTACATATCTAGGCAGTCCCAATTAGATTTCAAAGTTCAGATCCCTGCTGGGTCTTCTTGCAGTCTCTGGGCAGATCTGAGTGTTACCTCATACTATTTCCAACATTCTGTCTTAATATTTTTGTTTCAGTTACTTCCCTGATTGTGAGGAAAATATAGACAACAAAGTGATAAAACCTTGCATCCTTTTCATCCTGGCAATTTGATTACCATTTAAAATGAGAATTTCTTTGTGACTGAAAAGTTCAAAGTTTGTCTTTTCCCTTTTAGCATTGCCGTATAGCAGCATTCTGAGAGAATAAGAACTTCTTGGCATATATGAGATGCATCAGTAATAATCCTGTTTGCAGAAATCCTGCATTGGTAGAAAATGTTGACATTCACACTAAAAACTAGTGGCAGTTTTGCAGACTTTTTTTATAAATTACATTTTTATGATTTGCCTTGTAAGATTATCCCAATGAAATGTTGACTCATTATTCTGTTTTCACTCCATTGTTTTTCTGGTTTTGTTTTACAATCCCCTGATTATACTTGACTCTTAAGAAAAGCTTTAGAGAATGCCCTGTATTTGCAGTGTGAATTACGATTGTGCCAGTGTGCATAACAATTACATTATAAGTATTTCCTCAGCCATTTGATAAAGACTCAAATTAAGAAAAATAATTACCAGTACAATTATATATAATTATGCTATATGCAATTTCGTTTATCTCTAACCTTTTCTTGCCACAATGTGTTAATTGTTGAAGAATGAGTTTTTAGCTGACTGTTTTGGAAGTAAACATGGATTTTCCTGTGCTTGATGACATATTTTGCTTAAATTAAGTTTTATCAGCATGTTTTCTCACTGGGAAATAATGCAGTTTAGCTGGTTCAAATTCAAAACCAGCCTCCCAGATTAAGACTTTTTTTTCTAACATGGAGTTTATCTTTGGTTAGAGATACTGTTTGCTTGTAACAATGCTACTTCCTTAAATATAAATTATCTATACCTGCGCAAATATAGTTAATTTGTATTTATACAGTAAGAGAGGTCATAGAATGACAGAACAGTCTGGGTTGGAAGGGACCTTTAAGGGCCATCTAGTCCAACCCACCTGCAATGAGCAGGGACATCTTAACTAGATCAGGTTGCTCAGAGCCCTGTCCAACCTGACCTTGAAGGTTTCCAGGGATGGGGCAGCTACCACCTCTCTGGGCAACCTGTGACAGTGTCTCACCACCCTCACTGTGAAAAATTTCTTCCTCATATCTAGTCTATATCTACCCTCTTTTAGTTTAAAACCATTACCCCTTGTCCTATTGTAACAGGCCCTGATAAAAGATCTGTCCCCATCTTTCTTATAAGCCCCCTTTAAGTCCCGGAAGGCTGCAATAAGGTCTCCCTGGAGCCTTCTCTGCTGGAATATATAGCTGCTGGATTTTTTTTCCTAACCCAGAAATTGGCTAAACACAGCAGATGCTTTCCCAGATAAGCACAAAGCCTTCCAGAACATTGGGTGAGGACCCAGTGTCTCCAAGAGGGAGCAGTGCAAATTCTTGGAACTTACTTAGCATAAATATTAGCTGTCGGCTAATCAGTCTGTAAGCAAAACACCCCAGGAGATAGAACAGCTAAGACGTGCTTGTTTACTTTGTTTGCTTAGAGCAAGTATGTATGTACCTGCTATTCTCAAGAACTGCACCTACACTGTCTTGCTTTGTAAGGATTCATCAGCCCTTTATAAAGAGCAAAGGAGAGCAAGGGATCTAGAAAAGAAAGGGCTGTTTATTTTGTATCTTACAAATTAAGAAATGCTCTGTGGTGCTCCATTGCTGCTGCTTCTGACCTGAAGTACTCCACAAGACCATGTTATCTGGTCACATGCCTCTCAAATGGTACACAGTTTTGCTGACCAGGAGAGGCTACATATAGCGCAGTCTGTATGGCGATATTGCTGTTTATAACAGATCTTATTTGGTATTTTCTTTATGTTGCCCTCAAATAGTCCCTTGATACTTTAAAGCAATCCTCGCATGTTGAACAGTCATGTTAGCTGTGCTTTTCAGAGACTCTGAGACTAAATATTTTCTCTTTCTCTACTTGCGTTAGGGAATTCTTGTCCTATTCCAGATGAAATTCTGATTTTAGACAGTCTCTCTGAATAGCCTTGTGTCTTAGATGTACGTAATACCGATTACTTGTAGTTCTTTATTCAGTATGCAATCTACTAGTCTACTTCTGTTGAAGGTATGCAAGGAATGAAGCTGGGGTATTGTTTTTTGCCTCTCTGCACACCAGGTATTTGGTACAACACTTTGACTCCACAAAGGAATAATAAGCTATGTTTAAAGGAAATTCTTAAGATTTGAGAGATCTGGATCATCTTTCTTGTTCAAGTTCCATAAAGCTTTTGTTTGAATTTAGGATAAGTATTCTTTTTGTTTAACACTGTTTTTGCAAGTGGCTGCAGATTTTGTTTCCCCAGCCTGTGTTAAACTCTGAAATCCAACACTCACGTTAGTTGGCAGAACAGTAGCTATTCCCAGCACCTGAAAACAGAACCCATAATATCTCAAAATGGGAACTGCAGCTCTTTTCTTTTTAAGTTCTAGTTCACCTTCATAAAGCGGGAGAGCAGTATTTATCTTCTGTATGTGAGCACTGCAAAAAGGTCAGTCAGAGCTGCATTAAGATTTGGTTTTAAATAATTAGGAATATGTTAGGAAAATATGAAAACGAAGATAATAAACTTACAGTTGCATTTAGGTTAATGTACATTGCTTGTATATCATTATCATCTCTTTATGGGAATGTCCATGGTAGGACGCAAGGTATTAATTTATAACCTGTTAACTGTAGTTAGCAGCATTGAGCTGACCGACTGTGCAGAGTGGTGCAAGGTAGCTGGCTGAGTTGAATCATTGAATGTGTTCCTGAGCAGGTGCTTGTGAGCAATTGTTTGGAAAGTGTCCAGTTTAATCAGGATAAACATTGAGGACGTGTATCTCACAGGTATATAGGAAAGAAATTTGAAACATTTCTTCACACAAATGATTTGCAGAGATTTAGCTTGGTCATAAACTGAACCAAATGCCACATATCTGCCCAAAAACAGGAAAGGAAGTCAAGATGACTCCCTTAATATTAATGAAAAGCTTAATTTTTTTTTTTATTAGAAATAGTAGCTTCGACCTTTTTGAGGAAAAAAGTGCAAGCAAAGGCAACATAGCAGGTTGCTTGGCAGCTGTTGAGACGAAGGGAGAGAGCAAGTTCTAAAGGACAGAGAACTTGCATATAGTCACCAGTACTCCATAGGGACGTCCCATGGTGGGAGCAGTCAGTGTGTGTCCCTGCCAGTCTCTCCAGAAAGACCCTCAGGCACCATCTCCCTCTGTGGATGTGGATGCTATAAGCAGAAACAAGCAGCACGGTGCTTTCTCAGCCTACCTGCACCAACACTCTACTTGGTGACATCTACCTACTAGCGTAGGAAAGAGGTGGGAGAGAGAGAGTCACAAATTCTAATTACAGTCCCTGATAAATTTGCCTATAGGCTTGCTGCTGCTAGCAGGGCTGTGATTAGAACAATTCAAAAGCTCTGGGGCTCACCTTTGAGTTAATAGCCAGACGCTCCAGGCCTGGGGCCATATGCTTCTTGAGGGTCAGATTTACCAGGATCGCTCTGGCTAATCAATATCCATCTCTATGGATAATCAATATTATCTTCAGTCCATTCCATAATTTGCATTTGTTATTACGGTGACAGAAGGTGGTAAAAAATGCTGATTCTTTTTGCATCGTTTAAAATTTTCCAAGCTTTTTGTGGTGATGGATGTGCCGGTATCAGATGTTGTAGCTCTCGAAAATCTTCCACTTACCTCACTAATGTATTCTGTTTTTCTCAAAGGAGCCTTTGAAATGGCTCCAGTGAGTTTGAACACCAGAATTTTAATAGACGATATGATAGCTAATTGAACAAAAACATTAGTCAAGTTCTATTAAGTATGGTATATGCAGAACTAAATTCCAATAACAAATGTAGCTTTAAAAACTTTAGTAAATGCAAAAATGCATTATGCAAAATGTTCTTGACAGTGTATTATCAGGTATATCCCTTCTCCAAAAACTATACAATATTAGACACAAAATACTCTAAAAAGAGCTAGTTTGCTAGACACCCTAAAATCTAGAGACTATGCTTGTTGTGAAAACACAGATGATCAGTTATTTTAATAGGTTACAACTGAAAAGGAATTGCAGATAGGATTTTTTGCAGTTCAGACATAGCAGCAAGATGTTAGTAATAGTTATTTATAGGTTTATACTAAAGTAACGATGTTCTAGAATTGCTTCTACAAGAATGGCAGAACTCGATGAAAGATTATGTGTATTTTATGTCTCATTTGAGCTGTAAGCACTTCTGGTATTTGGTTTGTTTTCAGAAGAACTTGTGGAGAACTGCGCTTTTTAGTCAGAGGCTAGAATCATGTCCCTGAAGTATATTTGAGTTTAGGAGGATGGAATTACACATCGTTATTAAATTGTCATGTCATATGTGCACAGAATGCTATGGCAGAGTGAGAAATTGCAGCAAAATAAACAAATTCCATTGTGAAGTTTGAACTTTAAATATGAGTTATATTTAATGCACAGCGTATCACAACTTGAAAACAACATCCCAAAATGAACCGATTTTCTATATGCTTGTACAATTTCTTTTAAACTAGATCTTGCATCTAGACTTAGACCGAGCATTAAAACTTTTTCGTTTTAACCACACTAACTACAAAATTAATGAACATATTCTTTGTTGTTTCCCTCCATGCCTGGTATTTTCATGGTAAAGAAGCAGCAATCAATTATCTTTGTTTAGTTGTCACAGGTAACGCATGTGAAATGTAAAACTATTGCTTTCCTTTCAGGTCTGAAGTCGCTGAGAGCAGCTCTGTGCTGTGCTGGGGCACAGCTCCTCAGGGCAAACTTGCTCATCATTTCAGAAGAAGGCCTAAGGCCAGCGACAAGATTCACAAGCATGCAAAGTGAATACTCAGTGGGAACCCCCTGAGAATAGAAAATTCTTTAGAACTAAGTCTGAGATGAAAACAAAGTTAATTTAGTGGCTACAAAGAGAAAAAAGACCTAAGCCAGGACAGCTAAGACTTAACCTTAAAATACCCTGAGCTGTCTGTCTGTGGCATCCAAAGTTATTACTTATTTTCCCCACCTCAGGATCTTAGGTTTCAATCTTTTGTGTGTATGTACACATTTAAAAGGAAGATATCTTTTCAGAAATTGTATCAGAAAAAACAAAGACTGTTTTTTTCCTCATATGGTTAAACTGCCCTATTAATGTCAATTTTTAATTTTATCCTTTGGATTTCTCATTAGCTTTACAACATGTCTAGATTATTTAATTATTATTGTATTTCAGCTTGTAGATGACATTAGATTTAAGAGCTTTTGCTGGGCTCTTGCAACTTGTCGCTACATTTTGCCTGAAGCTGCTTTTGTATAAAATAATCTTCCCATAGTTAACATTCAGGATACTCTGCAGAGCATCTTAAGAAGACTTAAATGCTAAATAACTGTCACATAGTAAGTCTTAGTATTATTGCACTAAATTACATTGCAAGCAGTGTGATAAACAACATCATAATACTTTGACACATTCATCATTAATTATAACTGAAATCTAATCTCAGCTGGATTTTTTTCAGTAATTATATCCCGTAAAGCAAACATTAACATATACAGGGAGGGTGGAGGAAAGAAGTCTTCCAAAAGCATAGCTGATATATCAAAATACTGAATGGCCTGACAAGTCTTATTAGGTTTTATATGGGGTTTTCTAGGCATATTAAGAGATTAAAATATCAGAAATATATTTGGAATTCATTATGTGAATAATTATTTCAAATGCAAAACTTTGCAGTGACCTACTGGTTGTGTCATTTTAAGATGGCATGTGAGACTTCTGGATGAAATCCCAGGCTTCACCTCTCTGACATAGTAGACTAGTGTTGAACTAAATTTAAAATCATGGATTCCTCTGACCACCAAAATACTGGATGGGTGGTATTCTAAGCTTCATACTGTTATGCTTTCTGTATTTCCCTAAAAACTGTATACAGTATTTGTGAATGGCAACTCCATGTACCTTTTCCCTCCAAATACATATTTGTTTTCCACTGGGGAACTTTCTGCTGTCAGGGAGCTCCCAGCCTGTTCATGCAAACTATTTTCCTTTGTACTGGGAAATTCGAGAGTCTGACAGCCAAGCTGTGGGCAGCAATGCTGTGTGCTGCTTGCCATCTCCCTGTGATACAACCCCGCAGCACCCTTTCGGCTGCATCAGAGCCTATGTCAACTCAATGAATGTGAATTTTATTTTTGTTTTGTTTTCTATTTTTCTAAGACTCTGTTTTTGCAAAGTACTTCATCACTTGTATAGCGCTAAACATACTTTCAAGTGCGATTACACTTTCCTCTGTATATATTATTACGCATTCCTTGAATGCAGAGCTACCTGCTTTCTGCTGTATTTACTTCTCTCCAGTGGTTACCAAATCTACAGAGACAGTATTATATCTGGAGCAGCCTCAGCTGGTTCTTTCATTGGATATTTCTGCTCATACCAGACATCTTCACTGTCTATTATTTTACAAACCTCAGTTACCTGGCTGCATGTCCCTGAAATATCTATATACTGTACCTGAAACAATGAAGTAGTAGAAGAGCAAGTAGTTTCATTTTAGCCCTTGTTGTCTTCAATTGGTAAACTATGAGAAACTCTACCCTGGTGGGCTTTTTGTAGACAACATACCTATTTTTCTGTGGTGGAGGATGCAATGCTGTGAAACTTGCATGCAGTCATTTTATCTCATACTTACTGTTATGTTCTCTGTAGCATATATAAAGACTCAATATATTTCCAACCAGGAGGATTATACACTCATTAAGAGCTAAATTTTGAAAGTACTTTTATTGGTAAGAGAGAATAGATGACTTACTGCATTGGTGCATGTTGATTTTTTCAAATTAGTATTTTGTATTACTATGTTACAGTACAATTTTCCTTTCTTGATGATTCTTTTGTGTCTGGTATGATTGAGGCAGAGAGAATTTATGTACTTTTACGTGAAAAAAATCATTCATGGAGGTGGGTATTTTCATTTTTACTGTGTTAACATCATTTTATAAAATCACACAGCTGTCAAGATCACCTTTTACTTCCGTGACAATTCACTAAATAAAATTATCTTTTTGTTCCTCACCGCCATCACCAGAGACCCTCCTTACTGGAAGCACATGGAACTAGTCAAAATGCTATACTGTCAGGCTGGTAGAGCATGCATGCAAATTTATAAGAAAAAAGCTATTCAGTAAGTGCATTTCTTTTGCTCTTGTCTCAGTAGTCTCTTTATACAACTGATGTTGTGCAAGACAGTGCCACCTTAATTGCATGTGAAATGAAAGAGACTTGGTCAGAGGAAAATCAAGAGTGATGACTCCAAGGTTTTTAGAGGCTCCCAAAGTTACAAACTTCTGTATTTATGTAATTTTTGTATGCAGTTTCATGAAGTGAGAGGTGTTGCTATTTCAGCATTTCCATTTATTGGATGCTTAAGAGGGGCAAAAACCTCTGGGTCATATAATCAACCTATTTGCTGTCAAAGACACCCATACTATATAATCCCTTCTTTATATTGAGCCAGTGTGCAGAATGAGGGGGAGACCTTTGGCAGGGAAATGAGGGCATGTTTGTTGGTTTTGATTTGTTCCTGCTACTCCCATTGGAAAATTGTTCTATAACTTCATGTCTTGGACGGACACAAGACTTCTGATCTGCAGTCTGTATTATCTTGTGGTCAGTTTGGTCATTTATCTGCATTTTGTCCTGTAGCTTAAACAGTTCATTTTCCTCCCTGGTTATTACCCACCTCTTCCATCTCTATAACTACCAAGAGCAATACTACGTAGCTTTGAATTTCCATACTAAGTGAACTGAACACTTTTATAAGATGGGCTTTTCTTTTCTCTGATTATCATACGCAGTATGCCACAGAAAATCTTATCAGACCTTTATTAATGGTGTTAATATTTTTCTATCTGTAAGTCCTAGCATGTTTTCTTGTCTGTCATGCTCATGGCTGATAACTGATCTGACCAACTAATAAATCTGATGTTTCGGATGACACTCTTCCAGTTCATGGCAGAAGTTAATGTCAGTAATCCCTAACTGCATGATAAAGTTTATGCATGATGATGTACTTACCATACATTATAGCATATGATATATTTCATCTTGCTTCTGTTTTTAGGGTTTACAACTTTATCTGTTTCTTACTGTACACAATATACAGCCCCATCTTCTACATTGACAATCTCCAGGTTTCATTTCAACAGCCTGTTGTATCTTCACATTCCTACCTTTTATGCCAGGAGCATTACTGAAACTACTAAAAGAGACACTTGTCCCAAAACCAGTGTTTGAGGAACTAAACAGGTAACCTTTTCCCAGCTTAAAAGTTCCCCTTTCAGCACAATTTCTTAGCCTACTGTATCACTCTTCTAATAATCGTTATTCTGTAATAGCTTCTCATATGGCAATAGAGCTAATGTTTTACTGAAATCCAGATAAATTAGTTCTGCATTTTCTTTCCCTAGTAAAATAGTGAGCTCTTAAAAGGGCAGCTTCTCTGGGCTTGATTTTCCATTTCACAAATCCATGGTGCATTTGAATGTGCTTTTATTTACTCATTTAATTGTCCTTTTATTCAGAACTTTTTTTCAGGGCGTACATAACACCAAGGTCAAGCTAACAGATGTGTTGCTGCTTGGATCACTCTGTTTCCTTTCTTTAGTAGAAATATTGTGTTTTCTGTTTTCCATTCCTGATTTGACAGATTTGTTTACTGGCGTGTGTTATTGGACTTGGGAGTTTTTCATGCCAAGTTCTTACTATTCTGGGACGTACTTTGTCTGTCTGCCTGTGTTCAAGTACATTAAAACCTTTGAAGTGAGTTTCCACACCAGTTGCAATAACTTCAATTTTCACACTTTCCACACACTTTCAGCCATGAGTCACCCTGTCCTGACCTATGTTTTTCATCAGAGTCCTTGTTAAAATCTGAAGCCAAGTAGTCATTTAGTTTTTAGGCCGTTTATCCTCTTCCAGCTCTTTCCTTATTGAATAACAATAATTATCCCTTTCTTTTTATTCATATTTCTGATTTCATTATGTAATATGTGTATTATTTTATATTATCTGTATTATTTTATATTCTTTCTATTTTCCTTTGATTTTATATAAAGAATAGTTTGCTGTTCAGTTTAATTTGCTTTATCAAGGCTTGGCTCTTGGGAATTCTCACTTTATCCCTGTGCTTTCTGTCTTTCCAAAAGTAGCTTCCTTAGCTGAGCAGCCCTTTTTCTGATTTCATGTCAACTTTTATAAGCAGTGCTAAAATCTCTCTTCAGAGGTTTTTTTTAGTGCAGGTTACTGCTGGAGGCTTTCTCTAAAAGTGCATTTTCTCTCTTTTTTCATTTTTTTGGGGCTGCAAATTCCATGCATTTTTGAACCTGAGCTTAAGTATTTTTAGCTCTCCTCTGTATCTAAGTATGTGATGACTTCAGTTCAGTTTTCCTGACCAAGTAATTTCATTAATATCTCATTTTTCCCCGATTATATTGAAAACCTCTTTTAAGGTTGCTTATCTACCTGTGCCACGTAAACTTGTAATCCCTCTGATCAGGGCTTCTATCAGTCAAAGTCTTCCATTGTGTATTTTATAACTGTTTGTAAGAACCATTTTTCAGATAATTATTGTATTTGTAGCAGGTTTTGTTTGGTTTTGGCTCTGATGTTAAGGAATAATTGAACTCAATCATTTCTGTTATCTTGATTTTGCCTGTAAGAAATTTAAGGTACTATTTATTTCTGTGAGAGTGACAGAAAAGTATCTGCTGTTACCCAAAATCTTTTTTTCCTGCATAGCTACATAGTCTATAGCAGAATCTCAGCAACTTGTCCTGCTTGTTTTGAACATTTCACCAAAGAGATTTCAATTCAAAACAGGTCTGTTTTCTTCACCACCATCTCTCTTATATTTCTGTTTTTTCTTTAGCACATTTTCTATTTGTGATTATTTTTCTACCACATACTAATGTCGTGGCCTACAGAGCCTCTAATCCCTCCATTTTGTAGCCCACGTACATTATCTTAGCTTATAAACGTCTCTGCTTTTTTCACCCAATTGTTATCCTGTTTTCTGTTTGGATGATAGCTGGGATGATACTACTTACATAACAAGTGCTTCTATGAATATTAAACTTTTTATTTCTCTCTTAATGCACATACTCCTAACCCACTGCTGTTTCTTGACCTTGCTATCTCCTCATCTACCTGTCTCATGCTCTTTTCTGTCAAGGGAAAGCAAGGGATAGGAGTCATCTCTCTGTGCTCCCTACTTCAAGCATCAGCAATGCCAGGCAACATGACAGAATTTTCCTGAGTCCTTGAAGGAATCGTTACTTGAAGTGTTCCTTTCTTCTGAACTTGGATGACTGGAAGACGTCCAGAACTTCCTTTTGTTACTGACCTTATCAATGAAGGTCCAGGACACCTGTGAAAGCTAAAGCAGCTACCTTTGTTTATAACATGAGCACAAGATATTCCTGGGGTCTCCATCACTGCCCTCCTGTTGAAGAGGAGAGGCAATTGCATGGAAAGTATTCTTGGTTTTCTGCAGTATAAACTCCAGACTACTTAAAACGGTGAGAAATTAGGATACTTGCTAATTCAATATCACTGTTGTGAGTTCAATTTTCTGGAAATTTGGTAATTCCAAATATCCAGACCAAGCCTGGCAAATCAGAGTAGGTCCTTGGAAAGAAAAGTCACCTACTTGAACTCACCTGTCCTCATCTCATGAGTGAGATGCTACCAGTTGACCTCACAGGGTAGTGTGAAGTCTTAGCAAGCCTCATTACAATGATGAAAAATGAAAAAACAGTGGAAGAGGTCTGCATATTATAGTAGTTCTGAGGTCCCAAAATGGAAAGATAGCTTGGCAGGTTTTGCAGTGAAACAGTTGATTGCCAGGATGCACCTGGTTTGGTGTAGCATATCTTGCTATGTAATTTTTTTTTTCTTTTTAAGCATGAGAGTGCGGCAGAAAGAATATGTTTTTTTCCTCATGAAAGTCTCAGTTAGCTGCATCCCCTAAGCCTAAAATGGTTGCATGTATACCTTGGAATGCTTTGTTAGCTGAAGTCTTCCTTGTATTTATCTCTTCTCATTCTGCTTTGATGATTTTACTGTTATCGCAAAGGTCTCAACATGCAAACTAGCTAATCAGACCTTATTCTGAACCTAAGTTGTTTTATAGCAGTAATTTAATAATGCTAGTCCTATCAAGCTGCCAGCCTTTCTGGATACACAGGGAGTTGTTGGTACATATATCTTACATTAAACTGTATTTAGCTGCTTAGTACTTACTTGTTACTACTTGTAGTTGGTGTACGCCACCGACTATGGGCAGTTCCACATACGTGCACATTTGCATCAGAAGTAAAAGACCACGAACACTGATTACATTTATTCTTGCTAACAGCTATTAAATATTCAGCACGTGCATGAAGGCTTCTGACATCCACTTAATACTCATTCCACTTTATAAAAAGGAAAATTATTTCTTACTTGTGCTTCATCTGAGTCAGTGATGAGTGGAAAGACATTAAGAAATGCAGTTTCCCATGAAGACAGCTACCGTGTGGTTGAGTCCAGCTTGCCAGTGACGCCTTCAACACTTCCCTGGTTTCCAGTGGCAAAAGATCTGGACCTTAAGGTTCACTGTAATTTAGCAAGACTTGGCATCTGGGGAGATTCTGCGCAGTCCTGAGCCACGTTGAAGGCAAAATTTGAAAGAAGCACTTCTGTCCTTATGAGTTTTGGCTTAGATTGTTTTGTAACTGCATCAGAAAAGTATAAATGGGAACTTTCTCTGTATTTCTTTTTAGTGGGAAAACTAATAGAATAGGCAGTGGTGGAGGAAGATGAAAGGTCTCTATTTCTTTTTATTTTTTTTAACTTCCTGCTTTCCAGAAAAAATACTCATTTCTATTGAGAACCCTTACCCCCTACCTCCTTTTTCTTTTTTGTGGTATCACTATCATGAGCACATTTTGAGCCTCTATCTTACTGACAGTACCAACATTTGAAATTCTTTAAGTTAGTTTTCAGGTTGCATGAAGGAAGAGCAAATCTTCCCCAAATGGTGGCTCAACACAGAATGGTTTAACATGATAGGCTTAAAAGTGAAGAACCTGTTTTCCTTCACAGCTCCCAACGGATTCTGCTAATCTTGGGCGTAGATTGCCTCTGAAAATTAGGTCTGAAAATAATTTTTATTGCTAGAGAAAGAAGCATTTGAGGTGGGATCAGAGAAGTCTTTTCACACCCTCAACTGAGGAAATGAAGTGCTCAGAAGTGTTGCTGCATTCACTTTTATCTGCAGTGGAAATAAGGCTTATGCATCACAGTAACCCCTCCTTTGAGGCACAGACCTTTCTGTAGTATGGAGCCCACCCATTGGAAAGCAATCATAGGGATTTTTCTCGATTATCTGAGGATAAGTTACTGCTAACATTATCCAAGGCCATTGATCTGGGTCTGCCTCACTGGCACATGTGATTAGACAGTGGTATTTTTAAGAATAAATTCATGTTCAAATGGAGCCATTTTTGTCTGCCAAATTTTAAATTGATTTGTCTTTAGCCGTTGATTACAAAGTTATTCTTTATCCCCAAATGCACCTGTTTAAGGATGAAAGATTGCATCTCAATCTTCATGAGGAAATAAACAAATCTGTTTATACTGAACATGGACAAATGATTACAGCTGGTCAGATTATTGCCTATGAAAAGTTCATCTCCCAAATGTCTTTCATCCTTTCTTTCCTCCGAAGGAAAAAATCAAAGAACAGGCTTTGAAGTTTTATTAATGATTCATTACTCATAACTGATGAGTGAACAGTTTATGCAAATACACATTGCAAATTGCTTACTTTAACTATTACTTGGGGTTATATCTGTATATTACCTTCCCATGGGAAGCAGAGGTGTGAACATTTGGATTGTTGATATTTAGTCATGGGAGAATAATGGATATCAAATGTTAAATACTCAGACAGACACAGAAATCATTTGTAATACACTTGCTCACACTGAACTGCACCTTAATGGAGTTCTTGTTGGCATTAATAAGTTACAAGTTAAGATGAATGAGTATAAATCACAAGCTAACTAGCTGATAGTTGAACATATTATTCTTTGAGGCCAGTTAACCAGCAGGCCTCATGTTCCTGAAGACTTAAATTTAATATACCTCAAGGAAATATCCCTTTGCATGATGTAATTTTAAAGAGAAAAATTATTTTGTTTCTCCCCCTCTGTCCTGTCAATGGAAAGAAATTATATTGGCCTATTTTGTGAACTTTGAAGGGAAACTTTGGCCAGTGACAAATGCAGTACAGATTTTTTTTTTTACCGATGGCTCTTCTGGTGGGGAAAAAAAGTACTGTTATTCTTTGACTTCGGAGGGTCTGTGGAGGTGTTGATGCGGGAGTATGTTATCCCTGAGATATAACTTATTCATTGTTGTGTTATTTAAATGCTTATGGGCAAAGCTTTTGTATAAATATTTTTTAAAATATATTGTAAACTATTAGTTGTAAAAATAGTATTAGTAAGAGAAATCTAATTTTATTAAAAAATTATGTACAACTGAAAGTAATTGTGATGCATAGTTGTCAGAAGTGTGATTTTTACAGAAAGGCAGAGCGCTGAGTTGCTGATAATCTGCAAAATCAGAATGCATCATTCATCCCGATTTGAGTAACAGACTCAAGGATTGCTAATCTTTCAGTGCAAAAGGGTAAGATTTTTCTAGATATAGGTAGTGAGCAAAGTTACCAATTAGGAGCTCACCAAATTGCACATAAAGGAGAGATACACAGGGATATTTGAGAAATAAAAATGGACTGATTTATTCATTCAGTTTTCACCTCCAGAAGTGGCAGTGTTTGAGCACTGGATAAAGCATGCTCCTTTTATTGTGCGAGAAACAGTCATCACTCATGAACATCTAGTGTGCCACTAACTGAGGTAGAAAGGAGTTGCTGAAGTGGTAAGAGTAGGTGTCTTATTCAGAGGTCTATAATTTATTACTGCCCTTCTAGCATTTAAATTCTTGGCTTGCTGTAGCATGCTCTTGTGCAGGCAGTTAAGCAAAGTTGGCTTATTATGAAATTGTACTTTAATGATAGCATACATACCCGTTACAGCAGGCTATCTCCTAATTTTATTTACTTACTTCAGTGGCATGCACCATGTGAGACAAAGACATTTAGTCCAAAGGGAGTGTGTACCTGAGGTTAATGGTCTGGGGGTCAGATCCTATTCCAAAGGTTTTACTAGTAGAAGATCAAAAAGCCCATAGATAAATGCTTGATCTTGCATGATGCTGCCTTAAAATTCGGTTGTTGGTGTTTATGTGGGTTTCACTCAGTTAAGAAAATTACTAATATGGACCACTGGCAAATTGTTAAAAATGAAGAGCATCATCTGTGGCCAGACCAAGGGGAGTGTGTCCTCTGGAGAGCCACAAACACCCTGGAAAGGTACCGGAGAACTTTGTGTCAGGAGGAGCTGATAGATGTGCTAAAGAGCAGAACAGGGCCCTAAAGGTTTCATAGGCTGGTAATTATGTATTTTAAGTTACAGAAAAGCAAAACAAATATAGCTTCTTTTGCAAATCTTGGGTTTTGATGTTGGAAAGCAGTGAGAGCAATTAAGATCTGTTCCCCTGCTAATATCAGCTATGGCAGTTACTAACCTAGTAACACGAATGTGGCTGAAAACAGTCTGTTCCTACAGCCATAAGGTTGACACTGCATACCCTTGGTGCTACTGTAATTCCAGTGAATATCAATATAGAATAAACAAAAATGTATAAAATGTAAAAACTAAATTTGCCAAGATAGTTGTTTCATGTGGGGGTGATATGGAATATCTCTAAGAGGTGAAAAGTAGGAGCTGAATGAACTACTTTTAAATGCATACCAAGAACCTCTCTGTATTGTTGTACGTTTTAATTAGATGAAAATAAATGAATTGAAAAGATGAAAGGAGCTCGTGTAACATCTCACTTCAAAGGGCAGCTCCACTCTTGAGGAGTGTTTTTAAAAAAGAAAAAAGAAAAGAAAAGCAGCTTATTCAAGAAATATGCTTTCTCTGTGGATTTGGTTTCACTTTTACCTGCTTTAGAAACTTAGGAATGACTTCTGCTTATTTGACCTAAATGGAGTCATTACCCCAGTGTAAAGGAGAGTGGAAGCTGGCTGACAGTGATGTTCCCCCCCGCGCTCCTTTATTGCACTTTGCATTGACTCAAACGAGCGGGATTATTTTTGACCTTCTGATGGGATTTTTATCAAAGTTTCAACTCTCTGGGCTGTGTTCTGGACAGAAATTGTACATGTGCAGTGGCTCTGTGTCTGCATATACTTTGTCTGGGCAAATGAATTGAAAAAAACCAGCTGAATCACTCATCATCTTGTCTGTTAAGCAAGTCAGCCTTCCCAGAATCCAGAGGCAGGTGCTCCCACCCAAAATACCTAAAAGCCATGCCTTGTATACTTTCCATACACTAAATAGCTTACGTTATGCAAGATATTGCACCACCTCAGCATTGTCTGACTGGTCTTGAGGGCCCTTTTGGACTCCTGACTTAAGTCAGTGCTGTCCAACTCCAGGGTAATATTTTTGTCTTCCACCAAGTTTTATTCCTAAATCCTCTCTTTAAACATGAGTTGTTTATTTAGCCCTTAAGCACTTTATTTCCAATCACATCTGTCCAGGCCCTGACTCTTGTCATCATATTTCCATGTAAGGGTGACGTGGCTAAGGAGAGGATGAATTCAAACTTCCCAAGATGTCACAGTTTCCTTCCTTGCTTCAGTTGCCCTGAAGTGTGGGATTTGCTTTAGCAAATAACATTTGTATGCAGAAGCCTAACAGAGAAGTGTCACAACAACCAATTGAACACGGATTCAAAGAAAGACTAGCTTATCTCCATCCTTCAAAGATCCCGAAGGTGGGACCTCTCTCTGCAAGCAGTAGTTTTCTCTCGTAAGTCAAAGGTAAAATTGCTGCTTCTAGAAACAGAGGTCTTGTGTGACTTGGAAAAGAAGAACAGCTCATCAGCTTCATAATTCCTTGATAGATTTAGGCAGGCTGCTCTGTTTTTTGTTATGCCATGAGCTGTTTTACCAGTTTGCCAGGTAGCATGTTGATGTGAAATGCTATCAGCTTTTCACAAACACAATCAGCTAAGCAATTGAGCTTGTCCCAGACGTGATTAAGTGGGATCAATTACAATAAGAACTAGAAATGAGAGATAAGCTTGTTGTTTCTTGAGTTAGTATTCTGCAGTATTAGGCTTTGTAAGTATCCTTTATACATCATCAGCTGCAAAACCTTTATTACTTCAGGAAGTGGCTTCTAGACCAGCATTCAAATGAACTTCATCCTAAACTGATTATTCTAACACTGGAACTACTATTGAGTGGGGAAACAATTTATTTGAAGTGTCAATTGCATCAAACAGAAAAGTAATCATTGAAGTCAATGTTTTGCAATGCAAGGAGAATGTTTGCTGTCAATCCTAAATACAGTTAAATATTCTGGGAGAGAGTTCTCTGTGTCCGAAAAGGGGAATAGCTACCCTTCATAAGCATCGTGTGTTGCCATGCTACTAAGTAAAATTGCTATAGCACTTAAGTCTTAGTTTGCAAAATATCACAATTTATAGCTTTGCTAAATATCAGAATTTATAGATGATTCCTGTAAATTTTTCTGGGAATAAAGCAAAATGATCAATTCAATAGCTGGAAATATGGGGGAGATGACAGCTTTACATGAAATTGCACATCAGTTGTTCAATAAATCTGAAGAATATACGTGAGAGTCAAGTGCACTGGAGGTAGTGTAACTGTACATATTATAGGAATAATGAAATATCAGTGCTTTCTTTATCAGAAAGCTGGTAATAAAGAAGCAGAGGGGGCCATATGAACATACAAAATACATGAGAGGAATGTTGCAATATAGTCCATATCTAAATTGTAAAAAATTGTACTTGCCCATATCTTTAAGCAAATATTTTTAACCTTGTTTTTAATTCTTTTCTGGCTTCTGGTTCCTGCGGTGGAGCTCCCAGCAGGCAATTTTTTTATGATTCAGAAAGAATAAATAACGTAGGTCTGACAAAACAATGCAGGATGCATATATTGCCACAATGATTGTGGTGTTCTGGAGCCTAATGTTTGATCAAAGCCCCACAATTGTGTTTTCTTTCTTTTTTCTGAACAGAAGGAGGTTCCTGAGCTCTGTAATATTTCCATGAAAATCTTTAAGATTTTACAGAATCACAGAATCACAGAATCACTAGGTTGGAAAGGACCTTTAAGATCATCAAGTCCAACCATTAATCCAGCACCACCATGTCCCCTAAACCATGTCCTGAAGCGCCACATCCACACGTTTTTTTGAACACTTCCAGAGATGGCGACTCCACCACCTCCCTGGGCAGCCTGTTCCAATGCCTGACCACCCTCTCAGTGAAGAAATTTTTCCTAATATCCAATCTAAACCTCCCCTGGCGCAACTTGAGGCCATTTCCTCTTGTCCTATCACTAGTTACTTGGGAGAAGAGACCAACACCCTCGTCGCCACAACCCCCTTTCAGGTAGTTGTAGAGAGCGATAAGGTCTCCTCTCAGCCTCCTCTTCTCCAGACTAAACAACCCCAGTTCCCTCAGCCGCTCCTCATACAACTTGTGCTCCAGACCCCTCACCAGCTTCGTTGCCCTTCTCTGGACACGCTCCAGCACCTCAACATCCTTCTTGTAGTGAGGGGCCGAAAACTGAACACAGGATTCAAGGTGCGGCCTCACCAGTGCCGAGTACAGGGGCACGATCACTTCCCTACTCCTGCTGGCCACACTATTCCTGATACAGGCCAGGACGCTGTTGGCCTTCTTGGCCACCTGGGCACACTGCCGGCTCATATTCAGCCGGCTGTCAACCAGCACCCCCAGGTCCCTTTCCGCCGGGCTGCTCTCCAGCCACTCCTCCCCAAGCCTGTAGCATTGCATGGGGTTGTTGTGGCCAAAGTGCAGGACCCTGCACTTGGCCTTATTAAACCTCATACAGTTGGCCTCTGCCCATCGATCCAGCCTGTCCAGATCCCTCTGCAGAGCCCTCCTACCCTCCAGCAGATCAACACTCCCACCCAGCTTGGTGTCATCTGCAAACTTACTGAGGGAGCACTCAATTCCCTCATCCAGATCATCAATAAAGATATTGAATAAGACCGGCCCCAGAACCAAGCCCTGGGTAATAGTAACATGACTCATGTAGTATAGAATCATAGAATAGTAACATGGCTCATGCATCCCTTCTACTACTTAGCAATGGTTGTGCTGCAGTTGTCTGCTTAGTTAATAACACATCTAATGAATTGAAATCCAAATTTCATTTCTCTTTTTACTATAGGTAAGATTCGGAGGCCTTTGAAGATCTAGGCTGGCACCTTTGTTGCCCTTTCAAGTGCTTTTCTATTCTGATAATGGTAATAAGGTTGTTGAGGGTTGTGCAGTCTTCTTGATGGGCTCAGTGCCAGTGTCTCTGCGCTGGTCTTTAGAGTTTTACTTGTTTTGCTAGCCATTGCCAGTAACTGAGCAGGGCAGGTCAATTCACCCTCACGGATCATTTCTGTAATCTCTCCTTGGCAGCTGTATGGGACCCACTGTGACATTTCCTGCAGCCAGTGCAAATTTTTAATGTGTTTCTGCATTTAATTATAAAACCACTGTTAGCCTCTGCCTTATCTCTTCTTCCTCCTCCCCCATTTTTTCTGCCTTTTTGGATAGGGTATTGCTTCCCTCAGGTACTGGTCCACAGGTCTCTGTGAAAATATTCCTGGTGTTAGGTCTGTTTCAAATCATGAGTGGTCATTTTAAATTTCATCACTGACAGCCTGTGAGGTTTCTACGCTGAAGTTCAGGAGCAATAGACATTGCTATTAAGTATTACTAGGCAAGATTCAGAAATTCCTAAGAAGGATTCTTTGGCCTATTTTGTATTGAATTATGTAAGCATGAGTGGTCTCTTTTGGACTGTTCATCCCTGTAGCAGTCCACCACTTTTCTCTTACCACTTGGTTTATGACTATTTGCTGCTTCTATCTCTCTTCTTTCATCCCAGATGAACATATTACCATATATACACAATACTCTTGCATTATTCTTTTGTATGGAATTATACCGAGTATTTTTGGAAGCTTTAAATGTCCTTCACCTGGCAGTGTCACTTGCAGTTTTTAAATTATTTGATAACTATAGAAAAATTAAATAGAAGATAAGAAAAATCATGATAGAAGTGAGAGCTATTTTACTATTCTATAGAGGTTTAGTTTATTAAAGAAAAAGCATTTGACCATTTTTAACCTTTAAGCCTCTTCACAATACGTATTTAATTGTGTCACCAAAAGCTTTTTACATGCATTATGAAAAATAATACATCCATAAAAAAGAAAAGACCAACCCTTTTTTCTTGCCTATTATGTGTGCATGTAAAGTATTTTTGCCCAAGAGTGCCTCTGTTGTGCTCTGTGTTGTCCAGTCATTATTCAATGTGGTCATCACCAGCCCTTTCTGAGAAAAATTCAAGAAACACCAGGTTACTGGGAAGGTCTCATCCTCATGGTCAGAGTTTAATTTTCAACTTGAACCATGAGATTAGTGGTTGTTCCTGGTGGGTTCATTTCCAGCATTAAGTGTTACACTTTTGGTGATACCTCCATCCTTCTTAGAGACTTGCTGTCACCCCAGGTTCAGCCTTACATGGTAGCAAGTTCTGTACAGTTCTGATTTGCATCGGTTGTCAGCATTTTTCTGTGTTCCCATTTTTGGTGAAGCAAGCTGAATAATGACTCCTTAAAACTTCTTGTGGACTGCGGTGCACACAAAACCTAAATAAAACATATTTTGATGCTTGATATGATGTCCCTTCTGCCCCCTTGAAATTCTCTTGGGCATCACTTCATGAATACATCCCCATCTTGGAGCTGCACCTTCTCCTTCTGAACTGTTGGAATGACTGCAGTAGTTCATCAGATCTGGTGTGTTTGTTTCCATTTGGTGTTTCCATTAAAAGGTGGAATTGGTAGGGGATGTACGTTTTCCCCCAGCCTTGTATAGAGCTCTTGTTATAGGTCAGTTATTTTTAATTTCCAGGAAGAGCACGTGGAGGGAGGCTTGTTAGTGTTCTTCCTCTTTGCTTCAGGTAGGGAAGGTCTCTTGCCTTCTAACTCAACTGTATTAGAAGTAATCACATTGCAGTGGCAACGGAGGGGAAAACACAGTCTCCACCTGTGTCTTCACCTATTCCGGACATCTTCTGACATTGTCAGAAGGTAACTTAGGACCTAGTGACATTAGTTCATAAGACACAACTGTTACCCATTACTTGAAAAATCCACAACCCACAAGTAGCCCGCACAGGGGAAAATAGAACTTTCTCTGTGCAAGCAACTGTTCATATGAGCCTCTATACCTTTGAAGAATATATTTTTGCTTCATAGGACACTACGAAACTGGAATAAAAATCCCAAAGGGAAGACTTCCCACTATGTGAGTTAGAGTCACTGAATATAAATTAATAACTCTCAAAATAGATTTAAAGTCTATACCGTAGCTGCATGATTTGTTTACTGTGCTTATTTGTTCTGTTCTTTAGGTTTGAAGATGGCACAGTCTCTTTTCTTGATATCATTGCTCTGAAACATGGATTTGATGTTCTGGAAAAACTCACAGGTCAGTTACTATAACTATAATGCTGAAGAGTGAAGTTCCAGATTTATACTCAGGGAACAAGTCTGATCATATTTCCTATGGCTGTAGCCTGATTTTTCTTTCTAGATTTATTACCCATGTTTGTCAATGTGAAGATCAGACTTCAGTGTAACTGGTTTATCCAAGCCCTGTGTAATGGATTATTCCAGCCTGGTTTGGAAAAAACAAAATATGCAGACTCCACAAATAGACACACAAGGCTTGAGTACATTGTGCACATCTAGTCTGCCTTACACTCACAAAAATGCAACAGGAAAATAATAGTAGAAAGTAGCTGAGCTACATCCCATTGAGACTTGATGCAGTAAGAGTTCTGCTGTGCATGAGGACCAGGCAACTTGACCTGGTGCAGAAAAGCCATTTGGTAATACAGATTAACAAAGGAACCAAAAAAGAGAGTTTAGGATACACCCTAAAGCTTTTTATGTTAAATACCTCTGTGGACAGTGATCATCAAACAGTGAATTTTCCAGATTATGACTTTTCACAGCAGTTTATTTATGTCTGTACTTTGACACACTTGAGTGGAAAGCACCATGATGTTGGGGTTTTTGTCTCATTTTGTTCTTTATTTGATGTAACTTAGCACTGCAAGTCTTATGGAACTTCCCAGAAAAGCACATGGTTGTGAACTTGTAGTACAGTTCCTGCCTCTCGAGGTGCAAAGTGAAAGGAGAAGAGACAACAGTCACAGGCTGCAACAAGGGAAATTCTGACTGGGCATAAAGAAATAATTTTTGCAGGATGAGGGTAATCAAACACTGGAGCAAGTGCCCAGAGAGACTGTCTGATCTCCATCCTTGGAGATGTTCACAACTTGACTGGACTTGTCCCTGAACAACCAGATCTAGCTTTAAAGTTACCACTGGTTTGAGCTGGAGGTTGAACTGGATGACCCCAGGAGGTCAAACCTAAATTAGATTCTTTAACTACTGAAGGCTAATGCCTCCCTCCAGGCAGAGGATATTATAATGCAGGCTGGGGCATACTGAGCTGTGAAGAGTGGAAGACAGATCTTTCCAGTTACTGCTTAGGGCATATTCATGAAGTAGACGGTGTCTGTGGCTACGTGCAGATTCATAAACAAGTTCACAACCTGCCATCTTGATTTTGCCTGTGGTTTATGGACTTGAAATTCTCCAGTCACACTAACTTTGGCAAGCTAGTGCAAACCTGGCAAAGGTCTCTTCGCAGTGGACTCCCCTGTGGGAAGATCATTTCCATGGCACTTTTACTATCATGACTTCATCTCCCCAAGCAAAAGGCAGGTAGCCTGGGATAAGAGGCCGGTGCAGGCTTTCTAGAGAGTCTCATGACTTTGAAGATCTTTTCAGTGGCTCCCACTGTTTGAGTGTCTTTGAAGCCCTTAACATGAAGCTAACACTGAAGTCCCAAATAAAATTTTGAGCTCATCTTCAGGACAGAAGCTCTATGTGAAGGGTGTTGCTTATGTGCCTTGTTATATGTTGATAGAGTACCCCAAATGTACAACCTCTCTGTGATTGCTGCCATGGGTCAGTGATTCTCCTGGAAGGTGCAGGAGGTGACACCTAGCCAGGGAAGCTTGCAGCACTGGCTGTGCAGGAGGCTTGCACCAGGGCATGTTTCCATGTGGAGTGTGCTGGATTAACAAAACATGTTCCTGAAATATGTATTTCATACTCATGTATGTGCATAGATAATATGTAATGTCTGAACCTCCCTTCTCCAGTGCACTCTGATTTCCTATATAAAGGGATAAAATGTAAAAGAGACCCAAGTCCAGAGAGACACTGACAGTGCTCCAGCTTCCTCAGCTCTGTCAATGTTTCCGGTGGCCCATCTGTGTTGGCTGTGAGAGCAAGGCTGCCTGGAGGCCTGAAGTGTAGCACCACAGCCTGCAAAGTGGTACGTGTTGTCTGGAGCAGTATGGTTGCCCTTCCAAATGTTTAGCTCTTCAATTTCTATATACTGAATATATCTGTTTCTGGCATAATCGATACAACAAGAGATTCAGTGCTTTGAAATTGCCATTTTCCCCTCACCATCCTTTTTCCCCCTGTACATCATTGAGAATATTGGAGTTTTGCAGGATATTTAATTTCTGTCAAAGGTCCACTGTTCCTTTTGAACAAAGATTATTGTAATTTGTGTGTATACAACAACAAAGCTGTTGCATGCTGTAGAAACACTTCGTAATCCAGAAGGACTACAGATTTGTTTTAAGCCACTTTATGCATATTTCTTCTGCTTCAATTGTCAGAGGCAAATTGTTCAGTGGCAAAACACAGTCAGATGTGAACTACCTCTGAATCTTACTTTGCTGTAGCTCCTGGGATACTTGCTTTGCACTTCCCCAACACAAATAATGATTCTCATTCTGGGTTGGAAATGGCCTGGAGTAGAAACAAGCAAAATAAACAAAGTATTGTTTGTTATGAATTGTGTCCTTCTGTGTAATAAAAGAACTGCTGAAGTTCTTTTGGGGTGTCGTGTAGCTGGATTGTACCAGAGTAATTATTGAAGATAGAGAAGGAGATCGCTAATGGGAGATAATTCAGAGTTTCAGTGTTGTGAAAAACAGAGATCTGTTTCTGCGTCTGATACCATCTGACTAAATTCTTGACCTATCTCAGCTTCCATTTAACAACAAGGCATATTTCATGCCACAGTTTCATCATGATGTGTTTGTGTATGTAAACCATTTTCAGAAGTCTTGTGTCTTTATGATTTTTAAACTTAAGCTTTACCTGGTATTTATATTTATTAGTAAATTTTTATCAGTTTCACAAATGATACTAAGGTACATAATTTGAGATTGTGTTAGAAGGCATACTTTAATTATAATGTCTGTTCATTAATTCTCTTCACAAGAAAATATAGTATGTATTGGAAGACATTTTAAGATGCAGATTTAGTCTTCTAAGGATGATGAATTGGAAGTCCCTTTTAAATTCACTGGATGCATGAATGGTTGTTGGAGAGTAAAGGTTATGTTGACTTTCATAAAGGCAATTATACCACACAAGAGCCAAAGCAAAATGCAGTGCAGGACGCTAAATGGTGAGGCTAACTTTGATTTTTAATTTGGTCTTTTGGACTTTTGAGTTGTGTTTTGCCATTTTATAATTTTTACCATACTCTGGCACATCAAAGACTGGTTGCAGCCAGTGATGAGATGTTGGGCAGCAGTTTAGTGGTACTGCACAGATTCTTATGCATGTTGTGTTTAGACACTTAGGGTTACGCAAGTTACCCAGTTTAGGGCCAGAAAAGAATTTTCTCCTCAGTCAGATTAGCAGGGATTACTGTGATTTCTTCTCCTGTGTGGAGTTTGTGACTGCAACTGCTGTTGTCTGGGCATGTTACCTAAACTCGGACTGTGGGTGTGGTGCTTGTGAATTTTATTGCTTTCATCCTTGCTGTTGCTTTCATTCATAATTTGAATGGATTTGGGGCCTTTCTTTTAAAAATCGTAAGATTAAAGATGGCATTAATACTTGTGTTCTGGCTTGTCATATAGGTGTGTTGGAAGTGGATGTGTATTTATTAAATTCTTCCATTTCAGGGGGATATTCTTCCTTTGGTTTAAGAGAGAGAATGAATCACTGATGAAATTTTTACTTTCTCCATGCCAACTATTTGCCACAAGATGAACTTTAATGTAAAAAAAAACTGGGCAATTTGTGCTGTTCTCCTCACCTCACTGCTCATGATTAACACCTTCTCTAACTGTACTTGAGAGTTACATATTGTTGGGTTTTTTTTCTAAGAAAAAATGTTTGATGAGTTGACAGTAGGGAGATGATGCTCCATCCACACTCTAAATATGAAAATATGGATACACTGAAGAGAGGGCATTTTAAATTCTGGCACCAGAAAGAAAAGTTTGACTTCTAAATGTGACCGGTATGCATAAGAGCTTAAAATCCAAAGGTATTCTGATTCCTAGATAATGACACTACTGGTATGTCAAAAGACAAAAACCTCTCCTCTCGTTTCATGGGTAGCGAGGTGACTGTTTCTGTTTTTAAATTTCTGTCCCAAGATAAACTTGGTTTAGAGAATAAACTAGAAAGTAAGTTATTTATTCACTGCTGACAGTTCTTGCTGGGTTTACTAGCTTTCTTTTGTGGCTTGACTAATGCAAACTAGACATCATTTGTACCATTGAAAGCAGAGCAGAACAGCTAGAGCATGAATTGAGAAGCTTTGAAAAAGTGACTTGCCAGAAGAAATCCTGCCAGGGCTGCCTTTGCAGACTTTAATCTGTATATAAGGTTTCTTTCTGGAAATAAAAGCTGCTTTTATGTTTTGGGGGGTTTTAATATGCATTTGCTAACATTGATGTGAATTGCATTCACAAGCTGCCTAATCTGTGATGAGGCCTAGGAAAGGACCAGAAATGTCAGAGTCATTCCTCAGACCTGTAGAGATAACACAGGAAGAGGTAGTACAGCACATAAATGTTTTGGGTGGCTTTGCATAATACATCTAGAGAGAAAAATGCGCTTCTTAGGAACTAATAGAAGGGGAAAATGTCTTTATTATAAGCTAAGCTGATGAAGAAAAAGTGCAGCACAGCTGACAGAAAATATACTCTTGGCAAGAGGTAATTGTACTGTGTTCAGACAAAAGAGTTTGTAAGACTTCTGCAGTGAAGGCATTTGATGGCGTTATTACAGGGGAGAGGTTTGCTGCAGAGTCTTTTCGTGCTTGGGAGACTCCTGGGAAGAGGAAGCTGGGGAAGCTAATAACTGGGGGCTCACCACAGGTGCTCTTGCATTGGCTTTGGCTTGCCAAGGCAAGAAGTGGCAGGGAGCATCAGTATCCAACACAGACAGGCTTCTCACTCATCCAGTGATAACTGAGCTCTTGAGGTCTGCAGTTACTGAGAACTTCTCCTTCGGCAGCACTGTGTACATTGCAGGTCTCAAATGCTAAAGACTACAAGGAGAAGCTTGAGGCAGTTTGTTTTGGGGGGCTTTGTGTGTTTCCACATGAAAGAATGCTGGAGTCACTGATCTTGTTTCTCTCACCAAGGAAGCCTTAACCCCACCCTGTTGGCAGCAGCAGAGTCTCTTGTACGCCAGTTAGTGTTGCCTGTCCCTGCCTTTCCTCTTCCATCCTTCTTTATGCGCCTAGTTTAGTCCCTAGATGAAGTAGAGATTAGTGACAAGTATTGGGTGTCCTACTAGTTACACTTCCATGTTGTAGATCAGGAATTACTTCTGAAGATATTGGAACCTGCAATAATTAAGATCATAGTATGCACTTTGTTTTTTGGTATGATTTGTACACCTTCATCTAACTGTTGGTTAAATCATTACAAAAAAAAAACAAAACCAAAAACAACCAAGCATGGCAAAGAAATAGGAAGAACAGGGAATATAACAGCTGCTAAACATGTTAGTATCCTCAGTTGTCTTACTAAAGCCAGCAGAAATGCCGAACAACCAGTGAATTTAAAAGAACTGTTGTTCTGGATCCTGAGGAGCAGCAAAGTGCACTTCCACACTGGTCACTCCCAAATACAGGCTTTAAGGCAGGAATATGGTCATTAGTTGCACATTCTTGTCTGTTTTCTGTCTCTGCTATTCTTTTTTTCTCAACCCTTGGTAACATGAGAATGTGAACATCCCCACTGAGCTGAGGTAGCCATAAATCAGAGTTGTTAACAAGCTGATAAGAGTAGGGTTTGTCCATGTGTTAGTTGTTCAGTTTCTTCAAGATAGCGGGTGGTGATCTAACAGGAATGATAAAATCCTGGGCCTGCACTGTCCCTATCACTGAAATCAGGAGAGGTATATGGTAGTATACAACCACAAAAGCAAGATGGGAGAACATTTAATAAACTGCCGTGATTAATCTATTTCTATATCTACTCTGTTTATTTAGTTCGTAATAAGCCATTGTGTTCCTAATCAAAGAGATTGACTGTTTTTAGAGTATTGCAAAACATGACTAAGCAATCAGTTGGGTTTTTTTTATTGCATTGTATGTGAATCCTATTTCTCCCTGACTTAAACTGTGGAGCCTCATTCCTCTTCAGATCATCCATTGAACAAGGTTTTACTCGTGTGAATACCAACTGTAGTCTAATTTTCTTGCAATTCTGTGTGCCTTACTGCACATGGGATAATTCAAGAAAGGTGTTTTTTCTGCCTTACATCAGATGGTTGCTGTGAAACTAAGCCCTGACTCACTGAGGAATCAGAACCTCTGCAGAGTAATTACCTGCACTTGTTCACTTTCAGGTTTGCAACAAGAGGTTGCGTTTCACTGTGAGGGCCTCATCTGTGTGGACACTCTTATGAATGCTCCCACTGAAGTCAATGGGGCCATGAAAAGAAGGCCAAGGAGCTAGATGACTTGGGAAACTTGAGTTCCTTTCCTCAGCCATTAGATTTACTTGCTTTTTATTAAATCACATAGATACTAACCTTTAGAGGAACAGGGAGTTAGGTAAATAAATGTGTTTCCAGATCTGCCTTTAACCTCTGGGTAGGATTTATCTTATGTGGCTATCAGCACCTACATCTGAGGTGGCCATTTAGATTCCCATTGCAATCAGTGGAACATAGAGTACTTCACCAGCTTGGTCCCTCTAACCTTTTTTGGAAATCTAGGATTAGAGGAGTTACAGCCAGCAATACCAGTTCTTCTCATTGTCTATTAAGGGAGCTTAGACGTTAGCTTAGTGTGGTATAGGGCATTACTTGTACATATCTTTCCTGCTAATGATCCCTTTGGATCATTAGACTACAGATCTGAACTGTTGGATTAGCTGAGGTGGAATTAGTGTTTGGGGATTTTTACCCTCCCTCAGAGCTGTGGCTTGTGTTGGGCAGGGCAGGTTCCACATTTCTTGTGGTTGAAATAAACCGGTAAAGCAAAACAGGGAACATGCTGGAAGAACCCTGAGGAGCATGAAGGCTCAGCATGAGGTTTTCTATTTGGGAAACCTTCATCTGTCTGTTACTCCATGAGTGATTTCTGGTTTGCAACATAAATTTCATGCTTCAAATCCAAGCTTATTCAGGTAGATGTTGCGTCCTTTGAAACGGCGAGGCTCACAGTCTGACAGCAGACAAACTGTCATGCAAAGGCAGAAAACATTCTGTCTCCAGGGTGAGAATGTCCCAGTCAAAAAGATGTCTTATGTAAAGAGTGTGTATGTACAGCTGACTTCAGAAGTCTGTGATCATTTTCATTTTCAAATGACTGGTTAAAGAGGATTAGGAGAAAAGAAAGCTCAGTTGGCTCTTTTGCATCAAAAGAAGCCATTGTTGGGACTGTGGTTAATTTATTAAGAAAGACATGCTCAATTGAGCACGTATTTGGTAATGTCTGTAGGTGGAATTAAAACAATTAAAGAATCAGTATTACAAAATGAGCGAGTAGGTGAGGCACTCTTGTGCAACTGTCTGAAAGTACAGACAAGCACCGTGTCTGTATTTTGAAGGCAAGTTTGAATTAATGGATGGGCCTACCTTTTTTTACCGTAGATGCAGAATCTGTTCCCAGTTCTGCCTGAGGAGAACTGTATTTTGATCACTTCCAATAAATAAAGTGGGGGAAATTGTTGTAGCCTACATCAAGAGGGAATGGGTGTAAGACCCAACTCTTTGATTAAGTCTGTAGGAATATTAACAGCAGTCAAGAGTAATGAAGCTCTGATCCTCTGGTTCCTAGACCAATCCAGCATCACCTACACATGGCTAAAGGATATCTTGGAGTAGAAGTGCTTTCTGTCTGTAGTACCTTTCTCCCTAGATCATTTTCTGTGTCCGATACAGTTAAGATCTGAAGGAATTGTCATTTTCACTACAAAGTTGTCATTGCTAAGAGACAGGGAACCTATAAAGTCCTGTGGGACCATAGATTTCAAAGGAGAACAGAAGTGAGGGCTTTTAGACTTCAGTGCAGACCCTTCAAAGACTTTTTGTATCTAAATTGATTAAGTTAGGGTTCTTGTTATCCTTGCAATACCCTTTTAAAATGGGAAAAAAAAAAAAATCTTGTGCAGCTGTATTCTTAAAACCTGTATAAGAAATACTCAAGAATTATCTCTGTGTAGCTCCAGCTAAAAAACAGAATTGAAAGGAAAATGGAAAATAAAATTACACATAAATTAACTCCATTACATTTTAAAAAGTGTAATATATTGGTAATTAATTTTTGCCACATCTTGATATACTAGCAAGGAAATAAAATGTTACCTTGAGGATACTAATTTCCTTGACCGATACATGAACAGTTTTCTTACCAACATGCACCTGGAAAATGAACCTTGGCAGGGCAGTGAAATAAATTTAGTTAGATGAAAAACTAGAGCATACTGTGATTAGAGAAGGGATCAGCGTTTTGGCATTTGTGGAAGAAGGTCTGGCTGGCAATAGGGGTGTGCACTTCAGCCATCCCTCAGCAGATCTCAGGGTCCCATTTTAGTGCACACTGGCTACCATGGCAAAGATTACCTTATTTCATTTATTACATTTTTAATTTCCTAGCTAACTGGATCCAGCTGTTTCAGCCCCTCATGCAACACAGACATTTTATGCTAAATCCAAATGGGCTAAATTAAAGTGAAAGGAAATTTGCATATTGTGTAAAACTCCACTTGTTCAGCAGATCCAGATTATATGGTGCTAATCACAAACACTAGATAGAGTAAATCCTCTTGAAGTCACCCTGGGGTTAAGTCAAATGCTTTGCACTCTTTGACACATACCCATGAAATATGTAATCAAGTCTGTTTGACGTCCTCTCCTAATTACGTGTGTGTATTTTAAGCAGATGCTTTTCCAGCTGATCTGCGCCTTTTGAGATCTTTTCTTCATTATTAATCAGAAAATCACGCTGTATGTTAATGGCAAGTGCCAATTATGAGAAACTAATATTAGTTTCTTTGCTTAGAAGCTGTGCTTTTGCAAATAAGACCATTGCCAAATAACATACAGATGTAAAGAAGACATAAGAACCTCTGAATGTTGTCCATCAGAGGCATAATTATTCTACCATGTACTGTGCTATTTCAGCCTAAAACTAAAATTTATTCTTCCACATACTGATTTTTTAGCTTGAGGATAAATATTAAGTGAAGTCAGTTCTCTGTTGGAAGTAGGAATGGACTGCTTGTTTTCACAAAAGCTAGAATTTGAATGATAAAAATATTTTTCCCCCCAAGACTCTGCATTTGTAACTTCTGTCAAGAATATCAATGCATAAGCTTGGCGTTTCCTGAATTTTTCTTACTCAATGGGATAATATCCGGAGACAAAATGAATATTTAATTAGCTTGGGAGTCACTGAATTTTAAGTAAACCCCATTTTTATTGTGACTATGTAAGAATAGTCTTCAGAAACTGCTGGTGACCTAGTTGGTTTTACCCCTACTCTTCAGCTGAAGGATGCAAACTGCCACTTGCGTTTTGCTGAAGTTTCGAACTTAGTATGTTCCCTTCAGTGCGTTTAGCAGAGACATCTACTGGCAAAATATTAACTAGCATTCTCTTCCTCAGGTCCTACAATGGCATTTCTTACACCTTTGAAGGGAGATCTGCTAATATAGAAATGAGTACTTTGAATCTTTTAGCTGTACTGGAGCATTAAATCTATTATTTGGGAAGAACCATTAAGTAGTGTATCAACAGATACAAAATTAATAAAGGCAAAATAAAATTTTCCTATTGTCTCGCTAAGGTTACTTCCTGTTGAACTACTACACTACTTTTAATGGACATATGTATATCAGAGAAGAAGAGAATAAAGGAGTTTATGGTCCATTGTAGATGAACAGGACTAATTGCAAATCACGTAATAATCATAGTATCCGCTGATTTTGATTCAGTCAATACAGAATGAAAATAAAGAAATTACAGGATATGATCAGGGCTATTCTGCCTACAGTGACTGCTTTCATGTGTAATGCTTGCTCCATATTCGCAGTTTATTTTTTTGATAAACATCTGCCTCAGCTCTCACCTTTACTGAGTTTTTAATGGCTCTCAATACAGCCGTTCTAGATACGGTTTCAATGCTTGTGCACTAGCTGTTCTAGTTGCGGCTTAAATACTAGCCGCACTAGAGGTGGTCAGTGGTGGAATGAACAAACGCCTGGCACTCGCGCAGACGGAGGAGATACCAGCAAGTCCTCTTTGGGCTCAGGGCCTGGAGAAGCCCCGGGAGTCCGCCCAGCAGCCCGGCCTCTTGCTGCTGCGCTCCAGCCTCGACGCCCTCCTGGGAGACACCTTGGGGTGGATGTAGCCTTGTGGAGGTGGAAAAGCAGAACTGAAAGAACACAGATGATTACATCCTCCCCAACAACAGGTCATTAAGTATTTAAAACTCAGTCTTTGCATTTTTAGGTAACCTATGGATTCAGGACACTTGAGAAGCATCTCATCCACCTAGTTGATGGTGGGCCTATTTTCTCACAATTTCTACTGGTAAAATATATTTTTTAAAGTACCTCTCTTCTAATGTTCTTTTTCAGGGGACAGTTGAATCATTTTGAAAGGAGTAAGTCCCTCTTATAAGAGGCCTGCTATAGCAGTGAAATTTTTCAAACCAGCTTTATGCAAGTAAAATGTCACTATTCTCTGAAGTAAATGTTCACTGATCCTATTTTGATCAGTTCATATGCTACATTCCTAAAAGTATTAATTTTGTTTAAATCTAGATTTATATGCGTTTGCAATGGCCATTTCAGGTCTGTTATGCTTTCAGGTCTATGTGTGCATTTCAGCCAAACTCCAGATTTAAGATCCACACATGTGCTCACCCATATCAGATCCCCTATTCCCCCATTTTACTCCACATCCTAATTTCCATGAAAAGACGACTTCACTGGGCAAAAGGTTTCCAGCTGTGTGCTGCTTTAACTGGAAATATTGCAGTTCTGTGACAGCTGGAAAAATATTTTTGTAAATTTTTCCTCTGCTCGTCCTTTCTTTTCCCTTCCTTTCTCCTTTCTTTTTTCTTTCTTTTTCTTTTACTTTAAAGAACATGCAAGTACTTTCTTAAAGCATCTTACAAATTGTGCTTTATTATACTGAATTTAATACAAAGGTTTGAAACTGGTTGGTTTAACTTGGGTGTTGCTTATGGTATTTTAGCATGAGTGTGTTGTCTCAAGTTGATGCTAAAATTTCCATTTTATTATTGTTTTGACCAAGAACTGCTACTTTTGGTTTTCATTCACATTATTAATTGAAACCTGGGGTTTCAATTAAAAATGTCTGCCTAGTTGCTCCTTTAAAGTATAAAATTCCAAATCAGTTTGAACTTTGGCTACCTACCTACTCCCTGGGGCCTGGGTGAGAGACATCACCAGGAAACTCCCTGGTCTGGTTCGGCCCTGATTGCTACCCGCTGTTGGTCATGCAGGTTGGCAACGATGAGGTTGCGCTAAGAAGCCCGAAGGCAGTCAAAAAGGACTTGAGAGCACTGGGGCGACTGGTCAATGGAGCGGGAGCACAGGTAGTGTTTTCGTCAATCCCTTCAGTGACAGGGAAGAACGCTGAAAGGAACAGGAAAGCACACCTGATCAACACGTGGCTCAGGGGCTGGTGCCGTCGTCAGAATTTTGGGTTTTTTGACCACGGGGCGGTTGAGAGGGCTTTAAACTAGATTTGGAGGGGGGAGGGGCTAAAACCGGGCTCACTAGAGTTGAACCTAGGGATAGGTTCAACGTGCCAGAGTTGAAATCGATAGCCCAGCTCAGGTGCATCTACACCAATGCACGCAGCATGGGCACCAAACAGGAGGAGCTGGAAGCCATTGTGCAGCGCGACAGCTATGACGTAGTTGCCATCACAGAAACATGGTGGGATGTTTCTCATGACTGGAGTGCTGCAATGGATGGCTATAAGCTCTTCCGAAGGGATAGGCAGGGAAGGAGAGGCGGTGGGGTGGCTCTGTATGTTAGGGAGTGTTTTGATTGCATAGAAATCGAAGATTGTGAAGACCAAGTAGAGTGCTTGTGGGTAAGGATGAGGGGGAAGGCCAATGAGGCAGATATCCTGCTGGGAGTCTGTTACAGGCCACCCAACCAGGATGAAGAGACGGATGAGACATTCTATAAGCGACTGGCGGAGGTCTCGCATTCGCTGGCTGTTGTTCTTGTGGGGGACTTCAACCTACCGGACATCTGCTGGAAGTATAACATGGCAGAGAGGAAACAGTCTAGGAGGTTCCTGGAGTGTGTGGAGGATAACTTCCTGACACAGCTGGTGAGTGAGCCCACCAGGGGAGGTGTCCCACTTGACCTGCTGTTTACAAACAGAGAAGGACTGGTGAGAGATGTGATGGTCGGAGGCTGTCTTGGGCTTAGCGACCATGACATGATAGAATTCTCGGTTGTGAGGGAAGTAAGGAGAGGGGTCAGCAAAACTGCTATCATGGACTTCCGGAGGGCAGACTTTGGCCTGTTCAGGTCACTGGTTGAGAGAGTCCCTTGGGAGACAGTCCTGAAGGACAAAGGGGTCCAGGAAGGCTGGACAGTCTTCAAGAAGGAAATCTTAAAGGCGCAGGAGCAGGCGGTCCCCATGTGCCGTAAGAAGAGCTGGCGGGGAAGGCAACCGGCCTGACTGACCTGGGAGCTTTTGCTGGGACTCAGGGAAAAGAGGAGAGTTTATCACCTCTGGAAGAAGGGGCAGGCAACTCACGAAGAGTACAAGGATCTCGTTAGGTCAAACAGGGACAAAATTAGAAAGGCAAAAGCCCAGCTAGAGCTCAGTCTGGCCACAGTTGTAAAGGATAATAAAAAATGTTTTTACAAATATATTAACAGCAAAAAGAGAGGCAAGGAGAATCTCCATCCCCTACTGGATATGGCGGGGAACATTGTCTCCAAGGACGAGGACAAGGCTGAGGTACTTAATGCCTTCTTCGCCTCAGGCTTTAATAGCCAGTCCAGCTATTCACAGGATATTCAGCCCCCTGAGCTGGAAGACGGGGATGGAGAGCACAATGTACTCCTCATAATCCAGGAGGAAGCAGTCAAGGACATGCTAAGCCACCTGGACACCCACAAGACTATGGGGCCTGATGAGATCCACCCGAGAGTACTGAGAGAGCTGGCGGAGGAGCTTGCCAAGCCACTCTCCATGATCTATCATCAGTCCTGGTTAACAGGAGAGGTCCCAGAAGACTGGAGGCTTGCCAATGTGACACCCATCTACAAAAAAGGCCGGAAGGAGGATCCTGGGAACTACAGGCCTGTCAGCCTGACCTCTGTACCAGGGAAGATTATGGAGCGGTTGGTCTTGAGAGTGCTCACAGGGCATCTGCAGGACAACCAAAGGATCAGGCCCAGCCAGCATGGGTTCATGAAAGGTAGGTCCTGCTTGACCAACCTGATCTCCTTCTATGACCAGGTGACCCGCCTAGTGGATGAGGGAAAGGCTGTGGACATTGTCTACCTGGACTTTAGTAAAGCCTTTGACAGCGTCTCCCACAGCATTCTCCTGGAGAAACTGGCGGCTCGTGGCTTAGACGGGTTTACTCTTCGCTGGGTGAGGAACTGGCTGGATGGCCGAGCCCAGAGAGTTGTGGTGAACGGCGTGAAATCCGGCTGGCGGCCGGTCACAAGCGGTGTTCCCCAGGGCTCGGTTCTGGGGCCGGTCTTATTCAATATCTTTATTGATGATCTGGATGAGGGAATTGAGTGCTCCCTCAGTAAGTTTGCAGATGACACCAAGTTGGGTGGGAGTGTTGATCTGCTGGAGGGTAGGAGGGCTCTGCAGAGGGATCTGGACAGGCTGGATCGATGGGCAGAGGCCAAGTGTATGAGGTTTAATAAGGCCAAGTGCAGGGTCCTGCACTTTGGCCACAACAACCCCATGCAATGCTACAGGCTTGGGGAGGAGTGGCTAGAGAGCAGCCTGGCGGAAAGGGACCTGGGGGTGCTGGTTGACAGCCGGCTGAATATGAGCCGGCAGTGTGCCCAGGTGGCCAAGAAGGCCAACAGCGTCCTGGCCTGTATCAGGAATAGTGTGGCCAGCAGGAGTAGGGAAGTGATCGTGCCCCTGTACTCGGCACTGGTGAGGCCGCACCTTGAATCCTGTGTTCAGTTTTGGGCCCCTCACTACAAGAAGGATGTTGAGGTGCTGGAGCGTGTCCAGAGAAGGGCAACGAAGCTGGTGAGGGTCTGGAGCACAAGTCTTATGAGGAGCGGCTGAGGGAACTGGGGTTGTTTAGTCTGGAGAAGAGGAGGCTGAGGGGAGACCTTATCGCTCTCTACAACTACCTGAAAGGGGGTTGTGGCGACGAGGGTGTTGGTCTCTTCTGCCAAGTAACTAGTGATAGGACAAGAGGAAATGGCCTCAAGTTGCGCCAGGGGAGGTTTAGATTGGATATTAGGAAAAATTTCTTCACTGAGAGGGTGGTCAGGCATTGGAACAGGCTGCCCAGGGAGGTGGTGGAGTCGCCATCCCTGGAAGTGTTCAAAAAAACGTGTGGATGTGGCGCTTCAGGACATGGTTTAGGGGACATGGTGGTGCTGGATTAATGGTTGATCTTAAAGGTCCTTTCCAACCTAGTGATTCTGTGAATACTTCATAAGATTTTAAGGCAGTCATAAAAATCAATTTGTTTTGTAAGTATCAGGCTAATGTCAATGATATTCTCACAAGTATCAACAAAAAATGATGCTGAGCAGGAAAAGATCTGTCATAAGATAGTACTTGAATAAAAGATACATTTCACTTTATAAATTGAGAGTACATGTAATAAAAACTTTTTGGGTTATCCAGTCCATGAAAAAAATTGATACTCTCTTAAAAAATAAGGACTGAATGAGCAGATTTCTAATTTAAATTAATTTTATCTTTAATAGCACAAATCATAGGGATTTAGGGAGATAAAATCACTGACACAATTTTCTCAGCTAACTATGTCAGTCAGAGGACTTTCATTTTTTACAGTAGGGCAATGTTGGCAGAAGGTCTGCTCAGTTATATGTAGTTATTTCACTAAGCAAACTAGGTTGACTTATCATCGTAAGAGCTGGTGTAAACCCTCTTTATGTTAGAAGGATTTTAATACCATAACCATACTGGGAGAACCTTTAAGGAATAAAAATCTGTTCGCTCCTGAGTGTCTAGCAGCACAATTCTATATTTCTATATTGATGTTGCAAGTCACTGTAAAATAAGGTGAGAACACCATGGCACCCCTATTCTAAATAATTACAGCACTGTGCAAGGCAACCAATATTCATGATCCTGTGGTGAATCCTCACCCAGTATAGAATCATAAATAGTTTGGACTAAATGCAGGACTCCGGGTGGGGTCTCACCAGAGCTGAGTAGAGGGGCAGAATCACCTCCCTCAACCTTCTTCCCAAGCTTCTTTGGATGCAGCCCAGGCTATGGTTAGACTTCTGAGCTGCGAGTGCACATTGCTGGCTCATGTCCAGCTTTTCATCCACCAACACCCCCAAGTCCTTCTCAGCAGGGCTGCTCTCAAACCCTTCATCCCCCAGCCTGGCTTGATGCCGGGGCTTGCCTCAACCCAAGTGCAGGACCCTGCACTTGGCCTTGTTGAACCTCATGAGGTTCACATGGGCCCATTCCTTGAGCTTGTCCAGGTCCCTCTGGATGGCATCCCGTCCCTCAGGCATGTCAACTGCACCACTCAGCTTGGTGTCCTCTGCAAACTTGCTGAGGGTGCACTTGATCCCACTGTTGGTATGACATTGATGAAGATATTAAACAGTACTGGTCCCAATATGGACCCTTGAGGGACACAACTCATCACTGATCTCCATCTGGTCATTGAGTTGTTGACCACTACCCTCTGGATGCAATCATCCAACCAATTCCTCATCCATCCAACAGTCCACCCATCAAATCCACATCTTTCCAAATTAGAGAGAAGGATGTTGAGGGGACCATGTCAAAGGCCTTACAGAAGTCCAGATAGTCAATATCCATAGCTCTTCCCTTGTCCACTGATGCGGTCCCTCCATCCTAGGAGGCCACTAGGTTGGTCAGGCAGGACTTGCCCTTGGTGAAGCCATGCTGGCTGTCTTGAACCACCTCCCTGTCCTCCATGTGCCTTAGCATAGCTTCTAGGAGGATCTGTTCCAGGATCTTCCCAGGCACGGAGATGAGGCTGACGGGTCCGTAGTTCCTAGCATCCTCTTTTCTACCCTTTTGAAAAATGGGTGCAATGTTTCCCTTTTTCCAGTCTCCAGGGACTTCGCCTGACTACCATGACTTTTCAAATATGATAGAGAGTGGCTTGGCAACTACATCAGCCAGTTCCCTCAGGAGTCTGGGATGCATCTTGTCGGGTCCCGTAGGCTTGTGCCAGTTCAAGTTCCTCGGGTGGTCTTAAACCTGATCTTCTCTTACAGTGGGAGGGACTTTGCTTCTCCAGTCCCCATCTTGCTGTCCATCCCCTTAAGACGTGTGGGAAGAGAGACTGCCAGTGAAGACTGAGGCAAAAAATTGTTGACTACCTCAGCCTTCTCATCAGTTGTTACCAGTTTGCCAGTCTTGCTCATTGGGGGATGCGGTTTCTTTGACCTTCCTTTTCTGGCTGACATAACCTTTAGAAGCCCTTTATATTATTCTTGGCATCCCTTGCCAAGTTCAGGTCCAGCCATGCCTTGGCCTTCCTGACCCCATCCCTACACAACTGGGCAGCGTCCCTGTACTCTTCCCAGGATACCCAGCTAGGAGTTCACACCATAGAAGAACTTCACCCCAGAAATTAAAGGTCAAGGCTGGGGATCAGAATAATTGAGCTGTTTTTATTTATATAAATACATTGTCATAAATTTTGGCAACACTCTAGAGTGGTATGATTTTCTTTCCATACTGTATAATGAAAAATTGGAGAAAATTGGTTCTATATGAGTGAGCAGATGACAGGGTAGGTTGGATGCTCACAGTTATGTTGTATTTGAGCCTATTTCAGCATAGAGGAGTATGTCTGTTTGGAAAAGTTCCTTTTTCAATATAGATCCTGTAATCACAACAATAATTTATTTTCTTTCTTGTTAAGCAGTAAAACTAAACTTCTAACTAGTGGAGAGCCTGGGCTCACGTGTAAGTTGTTTTCTTAAAGTATATGAAAAATTATATTTTCTGAGTAACTGAAAGGTACAGGCCAGTGTCTTTTCAGAGTGCTTCCATGCACCTGTTTTTAATTTCTTACTTTTGTTTTTCCCGTATTCCTCTTCACATTAGTGGCAGGTTTTTTGTTGTTGTTTGGAAACTAGGATCATCCTGTTCATGGAAGAGTTTTCAACTATTTTTTCAACTGGATTTCATTTAGAACAAGTATCATTAGATTTTTTTTGTGTTGTAATTTCTTTCTTCTCCACTGTCTATTGATTTGGTATGAGAATATCTACTTTTTATTTTTATTTTGAGACAAATAAGATGATCTTCTAGAGAAACGTGAAACTCAGATTTCACTTAGGCTCTGGTTTGCAAGATCTGCTAATTCACCATCATCACTGCTGATTAAGTGATTAAGAGATTTCTGTTTCCAGACATCCACCCCAAATCTTGGCCAGAGCTGATGCCTAGAGGCTGAGCAGTTGGAGTACTTACTTCTGAGCTCAGGCAGTTGGCAGTCCAACCTACTAACCTAAGTTTCATCTGCCTCTGCCTCCATAAATAGAAATCATGAAATGCTGTAGCTGAATGCTCAGATTCACAATCCTTGTTAGGGCTATGGGTGACAGTTACAGAGTTTGCCACTTCTGGCTTATAGCCTCTTCAATAGCCAGTATGTTCTGTAGTCTGACAGAAGCTGCTAAGCTGAGGCTTGAAGTTCATATCAATATAATCTAAAAAACATGAATCAGGTCCAAAGGTACTTGAGACATAAAATCTCCCATCATTTTATATTAAGGTGGTATGGCTGGAGAACAGAAACTACATGGACTGTCTTGGAGAATAATGTGGAAAATACTCAAGTGCCATCCTATCAAATCAGTTGTTTCTTATAATCTAAAATACGTAATGCATTCCTGATTACCTCATCACACCAGTACATCCACAGAATTGGAGGGTGCTCAGCGATGAGCAGCAGTACAAAAGAGTGCTCACATGAACAGAGACTAAAATAATCAATGGCATCCTTTAGGGACATGTCTCTGCTTATCAGAAGAAAAAAAAAAAAAAAGAATGATTGTGTGGATTTAAAACCCTGCTTAGCAGAACCCAAAATGTGAGTTTCCCACATATGTTTGGTTTTGCAGTGTTTGCCATGTTTAAAGCATTCCCATGGTGCCTCCTATTCCTGCTGTTCCACAGGGCCATTGCAATTCTTAGAAGCAAGTCACCAGCGGAATTAAACCAGTGTTCAAGAAGGGGGGGAAAAAGCAGAAGAAAAACCTATGAGGGCAATCCAATTGTTCCTGTGCCACTTGATTCAATAAGAACAAAAACTTTAAAAGGATTTAGGGGCTGCAAGCTGCTGTTGTACTAGCTAATTTACCATGCGTGCAAAAGATCAATAAGGGGGCCTTGAGCTAGCCAACATGCACTGTTGATCTGGGCAGTCAAGATGCTGGGTAAATCCAGTTATTAAGGAAAACAATGAAGTTCAAACTCCAGAATATCTTTTTCTTGATGTGTGTAATTCATGTGGATGTTTGAATTGTACTAGTTTAATTGTGAGAAACATAATGCAAAGATGATAATTACCCAGTTAAATGGATTGACATGTTTTTATTAATCATTCTCATTAAATTGTTAGGCCACTTATCTATCTTTAGCAGCAACATGTGCTACATGACTAGTGGACATTACATTAATAACAAATCTAGAAGGAATTTTTACCGTTTTCAAGAAGTATCAGCTAAGTAAACTAGATAGCTCTGGGCATCCATCACACACTGATAATGCAAAAGGCTGAACTAGCCTTGCTGTTACTTGAGCAAGTACTCTCATTAAGGTGAGCAGGATTTGACCCAATTTGATGAATTTTCTGGAGGAAACCATAACTTTTTCAGCACATTCTGACATTTTTGTGTGTATAATGTACCAATATAGGTAACAATATTGGGTGCGGTTTGCAACTGTACTTTATCTTTTACACTGCAACAAGCTAAAATATAATGGATGATTTTCAAAGTCCTGGTTTTAACAGGCCTCCAGATTATTTCACTCTCCCAGATGAAAGATCTCGAGTCATTCGGTAGGAGTATGTAAAGCGTAAAGGGTTGCGAGAAGGCTGTGTGGCTGGCTTCCTCAGTTGTCGTTGAGAGAGCTGGGGACCAGCATCTGTCACCAGCTAATCAGAGGCTGAAAGGAGCAGGCCGATGGCTGCATCCGGCAAGGCAAGTTACGGTGTGGGGAAAAAGGAAGGTGATATGCTAAAATACTTAGAATGCAAGTGCAGTTGCAGGGCAGCATTACCTGGGACTTATTTGTGTAGATATCATGATGAGATCTGATATTTAGTGAGTTGGATTTGCCCGGTCTGTGTTGAGCTCATGGAAAAAATGATTATTTGCATTATGTTCCTCCCCCACAGATTTAACTGTATGAATAAAAAAAAAAATCAAATCTTCCCACTCATTTCTGTTCCAGTATGTGAGACACTACTGGGAGGTGATATCTTGTGGGGGCCTAGGTCTGCCACATAGTATCCTATGATGGGGCTGAGCCTGAAGTATTGGGTCATAGCTGGTAAAGGTGCCCAGGGTGTTGTGCAGTTCAACAACCTCTTCACACTCTGAGCATAGGTACAACTGGTGCAGCAGAGCAGCTGTGCTTGGGGGGCGTTCTCCTGAGTTTCCATTTCCACCATGATTTTGTTTTCATATTTTTTATTAATTTCATATGTGTTCATATTTTTTATTAATTCCCCTGGTGACTTGCTTCTAAGAATTGCAATGGCCCTGTGGAACAGCAGGAATAGGAGGCACCATAGGAATGCTTTAAACATGGCAAACACTGCAAAACCGAACATATGTGGGAAACTTACATTTTTTTACAGAAAACGAGGGTTTCCTGCTAGTTAGTTGGTAGAAACGTGATCAATGGGAGTTTCAGGACAGTATGACAAAGCAAAAGAGATTCTCAAGTGCTGCCAAATGGTCAGGGGGCAGAAAATATATTAGATATTCAGATTAGAAAACTGGTGTTAAAAAGGGTAAGAGTAGAGGCAGTATTTTTTGTTTAGTTGTAGTTTTTGTTATTTTTTTCAGCAACTTCCAGAGAAAAAAACTGCTGTGATTTGATGCTCATAAAATCTAAAAGCAGTGGGGGACACAATTAACAGATCGCTGAGATTTGTGAGGTGAAACAAGAGATGAATTTGACTCATGGATTTTAGTAGCACAAAGATATTTTTATGTCATCCTTTCTTGTGCTTGTGAAGTTTGATAATAGCTATGCAGAATGAGATAAAGTGCGGTAAATTTTCTGCCAGCACGGGAACTGCTGGAGGAAGTCTCTGGGAGAGAAGAGTATAACAACATGGAAACAAAGGGCAAACAATGCCGAGGGCAAATAACTCCAGTAGACAACTCGGGCATGTGGTGCTCAGTATAAAGCATTGTAGGTAGAGCAGCTGCTGGAGAGAATGAGGAATATCAAGATGGATCTGAATAAAGCCCAGAAATGAAATCTGTTACTGTTTCTCTGTGGTCTTATTTACAGCATAAAGTCACATCATCAACTGATGTAAAGTAGCTTATGGCCTAACAATATTAATGCAATTAGGACAGCTGAGCACCGTTAGGAATCTGTCCACTAAAGCCTACACCCATCTTGTGAAAACAAGACTGAGTTCCCATTATTTCATTAAGCTTGCCTAAGCACCATGCATCATCCAAATGGTGAGCAGTGACTAAGCAATGTCGTGTTTTAATGAATATTCAAACATAGATACATCATTTTATTTCTGTTGGCTTTTTAATTTTCTAATGCTTTTTCAAGGTCTGTGCTTTTGGGAAGAGGAGGGAGACGTTTCCTCTTAGAGGAGAAAAAGGCACATTGCCATTTCATTTCTTAGCAGAGGTTCGTAATGCGATTACCAAAATGTGAATAACAATCAAATAATGTAGAGGCTTATTCCCTATGGATAGCAAAAATAAATTTCAGTCAAATGTTTCCGGCAGAAATCTCAAATTTGTCATGCAAAGTACTTCTCTGCATTCAAACATAATGTATTTATGTGAGTCAGAAACATCAAACATTAGGATAAATAGCCAGATTATGAGTACAGTCTGCTTATGAAATGATTGGAATAGAAGTGCAATTAATGAAACTGGCAAAATGGCCATGAAGCAATGTTAATGCCTTGAGATTTGAAGAAAGCATCCACATCTGCTTTACAACATGGGATGGAGCATACATTTAGAGACTGCTTCCCATTCTCCCCTGTTAACAATCTTTGACTACCTTTTCATTCTTTGTGACTTACATTTGTGTCAGAAGAGAGTTAGGAGAAATTTTTACAAACTTCTCCTGGGCTCACATTTAAAAGGGAACTGAGGCCTGGGAGGCCGAGGGGAAGAAAATGAAAAGATAGGCAACATGATTGATACTTTCCTTCTGCCTCCAAGGCAGTGTAACACTACATGCTTCTACACACACAAAAAAAAGAAAACCAGGAGTAGGAAAGGATGGAATGTGCCTATGTCTCACGAAAGTACTGCTGTGAACTCCTTATCCCAACTTTCCCAACTCAGACTAGTCAGAAGTGTTCTCTAAGTTGCTGCAGATCTTGTTTGCCCCCAGAGGAGCTGGCTGAGCAGTGGTAGCTTCTGTGTCCTCTTCTCACTTGCTTTCTCTGCACTGTTGAAAGGGAACAGATATAATCTTGAGATACTTAGATTGGATCTCTATGTCTTTGTGAGAAGTTATATAAGAGTGGCATAAAGTATATGAACTGACAGGTTTTAATAATTGCATGGGTCCTGTGTATTTATGGGGCAGAAGGGTGCATGTTTGGGGAAAAAGAACAGGAGTAAGCATCTACTGTGAAGTATATGAGCCCTCTGTATTGATTTGTGTGCATGTGGTTCTTTACTGGTTTTGTGGAGATGTGCATCAGCAGTCTGTCATCATTGGATTGTTCAGTGGGTTTTGTCAGTTTTCTGTGTCCATCAGTTAGTGGTGATGGAATAAAACATTTAAATTTTGTAAGGACCTTGGAGGACATGCCAAAGCAGAGGCTGCCGAGTGCAATGCCAGACTCAGTTAGCAGTGTCTGATGGCAGTGGCTGACACTGCTTTTAAGCAGTGAAAAGTGCTGAGATTCAGCTCCCCCTTCCCAGGACCCCAGAGACTACCTTTATGGAGAATTTGTTGTGGCTGTACTTACTGCTTTTTTTTTCCAGTCATTTTAATTTTTCCTATCTCAGCGTGACTTGACTAGCAGTAGCAGAAACCTCGGGATTTACCATACTGTACTATTATGTTGTGGGTAAATTATAACACCCTACTCCAAATAAATGTGGCAATTTAATCCAGCATTCACATTTTAACTGAGCCTGCTCAATGCTAAGGTATCACAATACTCTGAATATGTTATTGCTTATTTCAGTAAGTGAATATATAAATAACAAACCTCAGGTTGGTTTTGGTGAGGTGGTGCAGATGAAACCCAGGTCTAGATGACCTGTGCTTAGTACTGAGCTTAGGACATATGAAAATAAAAGAAGAAAGGTAAAAATGGTATTAGGACATCTGTATCATAGTTTTGAAGCTGTACAGGTTTTGTTACAACTTATACAACCTTGGAGCTAGCGTAGTTTATGTCCAGTTACCCATGGCCTACAGATCTTTATGAGAAGGGTTTTACTAGGAAATAGATACGTTAATCTGTCCGCCAAAGGGGAAGATTCCTCTATAAAGGAAAAAACTTTACTAGTCTCAGATTTTTGTTTTCTTGGCTTTAACTAAGCTGCAGGTGTTTCCCTCCAGTAAAGCCTTTCTTCCCCCTTTAACTCAGCCATCATGATCCAAGGTGTCCAAGGAACCTCTGTGCACTGAAGCTGTTCTTCCAGGAAATGTGAAAAATCCATAAGGACCATGTGATTTGTTATGAGGTGGTGTCTTATACAGATGATTTCCTTCTTCCAGTAAGTCTGTAAGAAGTCCTTAGGTGCCCGCATAAGAGCCTCTTTCCTATTTGATGAGCCTGGCAGAATACAGCTAGAAGGAAAAGTTGGCAACTATCTTCCTTGTCCCTCAAACAGTTCCCCTGGTGGTTTGTGATAAGGCACATTCCCAAGGAACTGCGAAGACATTCGCTCAGCTGTTCTTAAATCCAGAAATTGATTTTCCTTCTGGTTTTGTGTTGTGACCTGAAAGTCTACCAAATCTCAGAAAGGTAATTCTACAAAGGGCTAGGTCTTCTGCCAAGCCTTGATGATGTTGATACAGCCTTCACTTGCAGATGTTACTGGTCAGAAATTTATTAACTAAACAAATTATTGTCAGATATTTAATTTTCATGAAATTTGAACATTTTGTGGAAATGTGCAGTTTCTGAGGATTTTTTTTGTGAAAAATGTCATTGTGTCTTGTATCTACAAAATGTGGAAATATTACGATTTATCTGGGTTTCTTGAAGATTACAAGATATTAGTTTTCATACCTCTTGCTAAATGCTGTCAAAATGTAATTAACAAGATGTGGTTTTTTACTAACTTTAGAAGTTTACAGGAATCAGAACAAACCAACATGGTGAAATTTTGAGTTACATCTCTCAGAATGTGGTTGGTGATGGAAAGACTCTTTATTAGGCCAGTGAGTGCAATCTCTTAAGCAACCCTGGCAACCACTTCCTTGAAGCCTGTTTATAAATTATTGAGAAGGTACTTGTTCATGGGCATGAATTGTGTAGTGTTTTTTAAAAATTTTCACTTCACAGGAATTTCATCACTTTATATTTGCAATTCAGATCAGGATAACTTTTTAATATGTTGGAATTTCATATATAACAGGAATTCTGGTTCTTGATCAGCTGTGTAGAAACCCTTCTTTCTCTTCAAAGAGGCTGAATTTTATAATACAATTAAGAGAGCTGTAATCAAGTTTGGCTGCTCACAGGTTATTAAAGCTGTTAGTCACTGTGTCTGTGTGAAATAACAATAGATATATCGTTAGAAAACTAAACTAGCAACGTAAGTAAGTAGGCCTTTTTGCCTTTTCCTTGTATCAGTGAATGAGTCTGTAATGTCTTTTCTAGACCCACATAGGGACTAAATGCATCGCTTAATGGAACGAAGACAAAGAGCCCCGCCAGCTCAAGGCTCAGGGCTTTCTGGCAAGTATTTTCTGATGTTTAGGTGGAATTTCCTGTGTTTCAGTTTGTGCCCCTTGCTTCTTGTCCTGTCACTGGGCACCACTGAGAAGAGCCTGACTTCATCTTCTTTACGCCTTCCCTTCAGTTATTTATAAACATTGAGAAAATCCTCCCTAAGCCATCTCTTCTCCAGGCTAAACAGTTCCAGCCCTCTCAGCCTCTCCTCTTATTAGAGATGCCCCAGTCCATTATTAATCTTTGTAGCCCTTGGCTAGACTCACTCTAGTATGTCCATATCTTGTGTACTGGGGAGCTCAGAACTGGACACAGCACTCCAGATGTGGCCTCACCAGTGCTATTTAGCACTGTTAGGGGAAGGATCACCTCCATCAGTGTAATACTGCTCAGGATACCATTATTTACCTTCTTTGCCAGAAGGGCACATTGCTGGCTTGTGGTCAGCCTGTTGTCCACTAGGACTCCCAGATCCTTTTCTACGAAGCTGCTTTCCAGCCAGTTAGACCCTGACCTGTATCAATGCCCAGGGTTGCTCCTACCCAAATGCAGGACTTTCATTTCTCTGTGTTGATCTTCATGAGGTTCCTCTTTCCAGTTCTCCAGCCTGTCAAAGTCCCTCTGGATGGCAGCACAATCATATGTTGTATCATCTGCAAATTTGTCAGGTGTGCATGCTGTCCCATTATCCCGGTCATTAACGAAGTTGTTAGACAGCAAAGGACTCAGTATCAACACCTGGGGTACACCACTAGTGACTAGTTTCCAGCTGGACTTTGCGCCATTGATCACAACCCTCTAAGTCTGGCAGTTAAGCCAGTTTTCAATCCACCACATTTTCCACTTCTCTACTGAAGCATACTTCATCATCTTGTCTGTTAGGATGTTATGGGAGACAGTGTCAAAAACCTTACTAAAGTCCAGATAAGCAACATCCACCGCTCTCCCCTCATTCACCAAACCAGTCATCTCATTGAAGAAGACTATGAGGTTGGTTAAGCATGGTTTCTTCTCTGTAAATCCATGCTGACTACTCCTGATCACCTTCTTGTCCTTCATGTGTGTGGAAGTGGTTTCCAGACTTGAAATTGAATTTTTCTTGTCAGGTTAAAACCCAATTTTTGCAGTGACTAATCCTAACTGTGATTTGGAACATTTCTGAAAAGCTGGACAAGGCCATCAGCACCAGAGTAAAAATGGGTATTCAGGCATGTAGACTGTGTATCTGATTCAGGCTTAATTTAAATCACTACAAAAATTCTCATCGATTTCCTTCAGGACAGAATCATGAAGTGGGTTATCCTTGTGGTTCCTGAGGTCAGTGTGCCATTTGGGGAAGAATCAGTCTGTGCTACATGTATAGGAATGGTAGCAAGGGAAGAAAATGGAGCCTGTAAGCTTTTTATGGGCATAATAAAAAAATGGTTATTGAAACTAATCTTAAATATTTAGGGTTTAGCCCTTCCTGAAAAAGTTATCAAGGATTTAATTGAAAATAAAAGCTTTTCTATTACATTTTTAACCATGTGCTAGCAATTAGAAGAGAGTTACGAGCTGGATATTATGAAAAGCAAGAAAAGCCCCCAACCTCTAAAAGGGAAAAATTCTCTGTTAAACTATCTGGACTTTCACAGTAATTGCTAGGCAGCCCAATGGATTTGATTTTATCCGGCTTCTCTATAAAGAGTCTCTTACAAGAATGTAACTATTAATGACATTTAATAAATTATTTCCAAGATTGAGGTCTTAATGAAGTTTTTACTTTCAAGCAATTTAAGGAGGTGGTGTTGATGCAATAATTTTGTAAGCATTTTAGAGCACATTTGTAAAACTTTTTTCTGGAAAATACACTTGTTTATACATCAAACTAAAAATTTGTTATGTACATCATAACGAAAGGGGAAAAGGAGCAGTCTGTGGATAGTGAGATTTGCTCAGACTAAGTAAAATGCATATATATGATAAAATGGACATAGTTGCAAAATGTGAACTATCTACGTAAGTATTCATTTGCCCTCTTTACAAATTCTTTTTTAAAAAATGTCTTGCTAAAAGCTGCCCAATATATCTTCACAAAACAAGTGCTTTCATCTTTGTTATTGTTTTTTAATGTTTTCCTCAGCAAACAATACTTACAGAGGTATGTTTGCTGTGTTGATCCTTATCAGGAGACTTTTAAACCAATGCTAATTTTGAATTGTCAAGCTACCGAAAAGAAGCATAACTATAAGATGTTAGTAGTTGATGGCTTTTGTATGTTCTACTAACATGATGGGGAGGGCTTTTCTTTATGGGATTTTTTGATGGAATAGCAGTTCCTAGGAGGCAAACAACCTCAGCAGTGCATACATTGGTCTCCATGTATAATGTGTCTGCCATTCCAGATGTATGAATTTGGCATATTCAATGAGCTACCCATTAACTAAAAGAGCATTCAGTGATTTTAAAAACGGTGTTAAATCATACAGCTCTGGAATTTTTGAGTAGTAAAATCTAAATATTTTCAAATGAACTAATGAAGGCATCTGCACCTCAAGAAGAATTTTTTTCATAAAGGGATAAAATCTTTTCAAAGTAGGGAATGTTATAATTGTTACTGAAAGTCTGGGCATAACTTTTTCAGGGCTTTGCAGCTTGTGAAACACTTGTTTTCTTCTTGTTTTTTTGAACATACTAATTGATACGTATTTTGACCGATGGGGTTAAATGATATTCAATATAATGTTATGAGTCTTTTAACCAGAATTCTTTTTCATCTCCAAAATGTTCATGTTTTAAATTTATTTAAAGTTTTTGGCTGAAAACTCAAATACCTGGTTTCATGTTAATAAATCCAGTTGTTTAAATAGGGTCAAGTTTCAGCAGTTTCAGTTACAACTACAAATTTTGAAGACGAATAGTAAAGAAAATGGGGAAAATAATTTTTGTTGTTTGCAGAGCAGAGTGAATTTTCTGCAAAGCTCTAGAGCCAGGCAATCCTGTAGCTTGTGTAGTTCTGCCTCACGGTTAACAGCAAAGGCTGAGTAACTGAGTCATTCACCCACATCGTGAAGATGGGATCAGCGCCATCCAGGAGGGAGCCCTCTTTGGGGGCTACGACAGCAGCGAGAAGGCTGCCCTTCAACCATTTCACACGTGGGACGAGGCAAGGTACTTCCCTTCAGAGATACCCAGCACATGGCTTGGCGTTCACATTGTGCCTTGGATGGCAGGATTTAAGCCTAATTAAACAACAGTTGTTGACTTGCATGTTCTGTAATAATACCATTTGGTACTTAGTTGTGGTCTAGCATCAAACAGCTCCCTTCAACTGAAGATCTGAGGCACGTTTGCCTGTGACAAGCCAGGGACTGGCTGACAGAACAAGTAGCATTAGTGAGGGTGGAGACTGCCAGCATCAATAATGATTATATGAGCCGCTTCTGCCTGTGATGGGCTGCCAGCTTGTAAGTGCTGAACAATCGAGTGACCTTGGCCAAACCCTTCCCAATAATGATACGGCGTTTGTTTTAATATGAAAGTGACAAGAAGAAAAAGATCACAGTGTATCTTTCTTTCATGCAATCCCTCATCTCCAAAATGGATGCATCTCATGCGAGTTTAATCATTCGTTTCATATGCAAAGCCTCTTTCTCTGGTATTAAGAACATCTTCATTTCAAAGCTTAGAAAAGTTAAAGAAGACTGAAGGCTGGAGTGGAGGAAGAAAGATAGTTCTTATACCTGGCAGTAGCTGCCACCTGCTTAGAGATAATAAAAATATCTTCTGAAATTTAAAACTGTATTTTATCTCAGCTTAGGTACCTGCAAACATTATTTTTTTAACCCATTTTTTGTATTGGGACCATTCAGTTAATTGAGCTAAATTGCCTATTTTATTAAATTTTAAATACTGGCAAAATATTTGTGGTAAAAATATGAACAAGAGGTAATATTTTTTGCACAGTTTTGGGAGATTTTTTTTACTCTTAAGTGTGGATCACCTGTAGCAGTGTTTGAATAAAACCTTTCTGAGCAGAAGAACAAAGTCCAGGGTTGACAAAACTGTCTGAAGGAAGTTAGCTGCAAAATACAAGCTGCTCCACAAATTGTTGGGGGGGGGGGAGCAATATACCGAGCTATTCAAAGGCCCTAAACTCTCATTCTCAGGATTCCTTCAAAACTATGACAAATGGCACAGCTTTAGTATAATTTTTTAAAGCTCATTCATCTTTTCCTTATAAGTGTTTAATTTCTCTTTTCAACATTGCTTCTCTGTTTTCTAGTCAAGACAAAAAAGTATTCCTTCAGATACAGTCTGTGGGACCCTGGGTACATCTGGGCACACCTTCAGCCCTTCTCTCTCTTTTCATAACATTATTTATTTTGAACATCATTTTTTTTTTTAACTAGAAATAAATGGTAGTTTCCAGCCCACAATCCAGGAAAAGTACCAAAGTTGAGTATTTGTCGCTGTCACAGTATGAGAGCTAATGCCATCTTTAATAGGAAATCATGCTACCAAGTACTTTTAGAAGGGCAAAGTATCATATCACCTGATGCAGATCTAGTGGCTTTCAAAAAGAAGTGGACCTTTTTTCTCGTCATCAAAACATTCTTCTGGTGAGATGTTTCTGATGACTGAAGTCAAGTAAGATTAGCTTTTGCAGTGGAGTACAGAAGCTCTGTGACTTGACTGCTGAGAAACTTGGTTACTGCTGTCTAACATATTTTATGAAGAGCTTTTGCCACCCTTACTTTAAGCATCTTATAAAAAGGGGATTTCTTTGTAGTGAAAACCTGCATTCTTGTATTTACAAGTTGTGAATAATATTAGTTTTAGGCACTGAATACCTTTGGTTTCAGAAACAGTTGAACAGATGTGTAGCCACAGAAATGAGCAGACAAGAAATGGTAAGCTACACAGCTTGCACTCTGTTGAAGAGCATAGGGAAGCCGATTTACCCGTGAGTCATGGAAATTACAGCACATGCAAAAGAAGCCTTACTCTCTTTCAGATTTTCATGCTTGTCCAAGATACACAGTGCAGCTGTGGTCACAGTCAAGCTGAAGAAGCTGAGTATGGCCTGTCTGTGAGCGTGTCCAATTCCTACAGCATTCACTGGGAGTTATGTGCCTGGGTAGGAAGACAAAGTTTTGTTGTGATTTGATTCACTGTAACTGTTTGAGGGAGGCTAAGAGGAGATTCAACTCAATTATTCTCAACTTGAAAGCAGTATTGTTTGGAGATGGAAATTGGAAAATGTCCTGCAAAGCATAATGCTTTATATGTGAAGAGAAATACGACTTTTTATGATTTCAGTGCTATGTTTTAAAAATTTTGTTGCTGTTATATATTGCATAATATTCATGGAAGAATTTACAGAGGTTTAATACATTTGATGTTTGGGTACTTGCTTACTGTCACATATCTTCCCTCTTAGTTTAATCCAGAAAAGAGCTAAAAATCTCCCTCTTTCCTCCAGTTCTGTTTTTCACATTTATATAGGAAACTGCTTGCAACATCTAAGTATTGTGTTTTGAGAGACGGTACGCTGTTACACAGGGACCAAAGTAGAGTTCTTACTTTCAACTCATGAACGGTGCCAGCAGGGGAGGGGAGAATAAAGCAAGAAGCACCAGGTCAGAGTGCTGGGAGCCTCCTTGCAGGCAAGCAGGAGGATGGTGCCAAGGTAGCTGGGTGAGCTCCAATCCCAGGAGGCCACACCTGGCTCTTGGTGGCATTTGGGGCTTCTTGTGTAAGAAGAGCTTATAGCCAGTGAGGGTACGGCCAGTGAACTGTTGCAGGCTGGAAGGCACCATGTGTGTGCGTGGTTTGTCCTTTGGTTGGGGTTTTTTGTTAGGTTTTTTTTTTGTTAATATTGCAGAATAGGCATAAATAAACGGATTTCCTTATGTTATTAGGGAGATAAGAACAACTGTTTTGCAGCTAAAAACCCCTTGTATCTGATGTGCAGCCTATCTGAATAGTGTGTGTTTGTGGGCAGTGCCAGTTTCACAGCATGTTTGTAGGGCACCTAGGTAAGTGTGGGTAACTGCTGCATCTTGCGAGGCTGTCCCTTTCATGTCTCAAATTTTTGATCTGTTGATTCCGCAAGTATTTGACAAGGCACATTTGATTCATCAGCCGATGCAAAAGAGGGTATTCTGAAATAGTGCTTGTGTTTACATGTTTATGGGGAATACTTCTGTGCTACTCTGTTTCAGCTTAGTTTATGGGATTAATAGAGCATAAAATAGGAAATTACAATGAATATATTTACACATTTGAAATAATAGACCTACAGTTTAAGAATGCTTTCAAAATGAGTGCAGGTTCAATGATCTCAGCAGTTCAGTCCTTTTTCACAAGTCTGAGTTAGTTAACATTTTCCTTAAAGCTTTATTTTATAGCCATGTGACTAAGAACATCCTTTTTTAAAAAAATGTTTAGTTTGCAAACTTGAAAACACAAGCTATCGATATTCAGAAAGCAGAAGGCAAGAAGTAACAGCAAGCCCTGAGGACTAAAATTTATGAGTTCTGCAGTGCATTGGTATTTATTTCATCTCTTGCACAACACTGGAACTTACATTTTCTGATAAACCCTTCTCATTTTTTATTTTTTTTTAAAGAGGAATTGTTCCCTGTTACTTTCCATTCACTTCTAGCAGCATTGTGATCACACTGGTAAACAAAAAGATCAACTGGAAGATTCTGAAATTATTCCAGATTTGAAATATTATTTTTCATTCCTGTTTATTCTTCCCCAAGATAAGCATCTAAAAAGTAATATTCTATGTAGTCTATATATCACCTTGCCACTTGAAAGTTTCTGCATTATGAAAATGCACAGCTTTAGCAATGTAGAAAGAATAAAGCCCATGCATAAATAGGAAATACAGTTAAGGGAAAATTAATAAAGGAATGAAACTAAATCTGTATAAAAAATTTGGAAAATTAGTAGCCTGTATTTTGAGTAGATGTAGAGTAGTTGTATGTATGTTCAGAAGTTTTTATAAATGCAGCAAAAAATAGGGATAAGGTTAAATTTGATCAATGTATTTTGATACCACTTTAAATGAGATCTGGATATGGCCTTGTTGTGGTTTAACCCCAGCCGGCAACTAAGCACCACGCAGCCGCTCACTCACTCCCCCTCCCGCAGTGGGACGGGGGACAGAATTAGAAAAAAAACTTGTGAGTTGAGATAAACACAGTTTAATAGGACAGAAAGAGAGAAGGAAACAACAATAATAATACCGACAAAGGAATGTGCAAGAACAAGTGATGCCCAATACAGCGATTGCTCACCACCCGGCAATCGACAGCCCATCCCCGAGCAGCAATTTCCGCCCCCCGGCCCACTCCAGTTTATGTACTGGGCATGACGTCGTATGGTAGGGAATGTCTCTTTGGCCAGTCTGGGTCAGCTGTCCTGGCTGTGTCCCCTCCCAGCTCCCCATGCACCCCCAGCCTCCTAGCAAGGAGGCCAGCACAAGAAGCTGGGCTGTCCTTGACTGCTCGGCAACAACCCAAAACATCAGCACATTATCAACAGTTTCTCATCTCAAATCCAAAACCTAGTCTCACACTAGCTTCTGTGAAGAAAACCAGCTCTGTCCTGACTGAAACCAGGACAGACCTTGGTTTGCTGTTAAAAAAAACTGTGATCTTTATTTAGAGGAACTGCCATTGTAAAAAGTATGGGGCAAGCTAGTTATGGTAAGCTGCAGACTGATGCTTAGTATTCCTAGCTCTTCCACTGTTCTCATAGTCTTATGCTGTGTGGTATCATTCCTAAAGAGCAAACGCCTAGACTCCTGTGAGTATAAATGATACTTTATCTTATTATGTCAACAAGAATACATTTCTTGTCCTCGTGCTTCTAGAAAAGAACTTGAAAATGTGATTTTTTAAACCCCAGTGTTCATTATTTGTATCATCAGTCTGCTTGAAAGCCAGTCTTGATTTATTTATTTTACAGAATAGAACTGTATTTGGAATACTTGAGGTAAATAATACTGCATGGTCCATCCTTCAAGCAAGTTTTTGAACCTTTCACAGGGAAAAAAAGTGAACATACATACATACACACCTATGTTTCAGGTGTTGACTAAGGGACTTAGGAGGGACCTCTACACTTAGGAGGGAACCCACTACAAGCAGAAATATATTGGAACTTACATGAGTAGATTTGAAGTTGATTTGTGAGATCTCTAGCTCTGGTTTTGACTGTATTTGTGCAAAAAATGTGTGCTTGTGAAGTTCAGAGAAAGGGTGATTCTGTGAATACTGTTCATGTAGTGTGAGTTAGCAACAGAAGTGCTGGTACATGAAAAGTCTGGAGAAGAACAACAGCAAGAGAACATAACCAATAAAGAGAAAAACATAAAAATGCTTGAGAGGGAGGGAGGCCTGGCAGAAGAAGAAACTGAACACAAGAAACTGTACTGCTGAAAACCGTAAGGATAGAATACAAAACCTCTCCAGATTGTGGTAGTTTCCCTCTTAATCCACAAATCAGAAAGTGATTTATGAACTAGTCTTTCTTCACTAAAGCCCAGTAAGAAAACTTCTTTTTTTTTTTTCATTTTTTACTCGTTAGGTCTTTGTTAGGAATTTCAGTATTCACAAAATTCTCAGGGGCTGGTGCTGTCGGCAGAATTTTGGGTCTTTTGACCATGGGGCGGTTTACACAGCACCGGGCCTTCTGACAGCAGATGGAGTGCAACTGTCTCTAAGGGAGAAAAGGATTCTTGCTTACGAGCTGGCAGGCCTCATTGAGAGGGCTTTAAACTAGATTTGAAGGGGGGAGGGGATAAAACCAGGCTTACTAGAGATGAGCCTAGGGGTGGCATGCCGGAGTTGAAATCGATAGCCCAGCTCAGGTGCATCTACACCAATGCACACAGCATGGGCACCAAACAGGAGGAGCTGGAAGCTGTTGTGCAGCCGGACAGCTATGACTTAGTCGCCATCACAGAAACATGGTGGGATGCTTCTCATGACTGGAGTGCTGCAATGGATGGCTATAAGCTCTTCTGAAGGGATAGGCAAGGAAGGAGAGGCGGTGGGGTGGCTCTGTATGTTAGGGAGTGTTTTGATTGCATAGAAATCAATGATCGTGAAGACCAAATCAGGTGCTTATGGGTAAGGATGAGGGGGAAGGCCAATGAGGCAGATATCCTGCTGGGAGTCTGTTACAGACCACCCAGCCAGGACGAAGAGACAGATGAGACGTTCTATAAGCGACTGGCAGAAGTCTCGCATTCGCTGGCCCTTGTTCTTGTGGGGACTTCAATCTACCGGACATCTGCTGGGAGTATAACACAGCAGAGAGGAAACAGCCTAGGAGGTTCCTGGATTGTGTGGAGGATAACTTCCTGACACAGCTGGTGAGTGAGCCTACCAGGGGAGGTGCCTCGGTTGACCTGCTGTTTACAAACAGAGAAGGACTGGTGGGAGATGTGATGGTCGGAGGCCGTCTTGGGCTTAGCGACCATGACATGATAGAATTCTCAGTTGTGAGCGAAGTAAGGAGAGGGGTCACCAAAACTGCTACCATGGACTTCCGGAGAGCAGACTTTGGCCTGTTCAGGTCACTGGTTGAGAGAGTCCCTTGGGAGACAGTCCTGAAGGACAAAGGGGTCCAGGAAGGCTGGACAGTCTTCAAGAAGGAAACCTTAAAGACGCAGGAGGAGGTGGTCCTCATGTGCTGCAAGAAGAGCTGGTGGGGAAGGCGACCGGCCTGACTGACCAGGGAGCTTTTGCTGGGACTCAGGGAAAAGAGGAGAGTTTATCACCTCTGGAAGAAGGGGCAGGCAACTCACGAAGAGTACAAGGATCTCGTTAGGTAAAACAGGGACAAAATTAGAAAGGCAAAAGCCCAGCTAGAGCTCAATATGGCCACAGACGTAAAGGATAACAAAAAATGCTTCTACAAATATATTAAAAACAAAAAGAGAGGCAAGGAGAATCTCCATCCCTTACTGGATATGGCGGGGAACATTGTCTCCAAGGATGAGGACAAGGCTGAGGTACTTAATGCGTTCTTTGCCTCAGTCTTTAATAGCCAGTCCAGGTATCCGCAGGGTATTCAGCCCCCTGAGATGGAAGACAGGGATGGAGAGCACAATGTACTCCTCATAATCCAGGAGGAAGCAGTTAAGGAGATGCTAAGCCACCTGGACACCCACAAGTCTGTGGGGCCTGATGGGATCCACCCAAGAGCACTGAGGGAGCTGGTGGAGGAGCTTCCCAAGTCACTCTCCATCATTTATCAGCAGTCCTGGTTAACAGGGGAGGTCCTAGATGACCGGAGGCTTGCCAATGTGATACCCATGTACAAGAAAGGCCGGAAGGAGGATCCTGGGAACTACAGGCCTGTCAGCCTGACCTCAGTACCCGGGAAGATCATGGAGCGGTTGGTCTTGAGAGTGCTCACAGGGCATGTGCAGGACAACCAAGGGATGAGGCCCAGCCAGCATGGGTTCATGAAAGGCAGGTCCTGCTTGACCAACCTGATCTCCTTCTATGACCAGGTGACCCGCCTAGTGGATGAGGGAAAGACTGTGGATGTTGTCTACCTGGACTTTAGTAAAGCCTTTGACAGCATCTCCCACAGCACTCTCCTGGAGAAACTGGCGGCTCATGGCTTAGACAGGTAGACTCTTCTCTGGGTGAAGAATTGGCTGGATGGCCGAGCCCAGAGGGTTGTGGTGAACAGAGTTAAATCCTGCTGGTGGCCGGTCACAATAGGTGTTCCCCAGGGCTCGGTTCTGGGGTTGGTCTTGTTTAATATCTTCATCGATGATCTGGATGAGGGGATCGAGTGCTCCCTCAGTAAGTTTGCAGATGACACCAAGCTGGGCAGGAGTGTTGATCTGCTGGAGGGCAGGAGGGCTTTGGACACGCTGGATCGATGGGCTGAGGTCAACTGTTTGAGGTTTAATAAGGTCAAGTGCCGGGTCCTGCACTTCAGCCACAACAACCCCATGCAATGCTACAGGCTTGGGGAGGAGTGGCTGGAGAGCTGCCTGGCGGAAAGGGACCTGGGGGTGCTGGTCGACAGCCGGCTGAACATGACCCAGCAGTATGCCCAGGTGGCCAAGAAGGCCAACAGCATCCTGGCCTGTATCAGAAATGGTGTGTCCAGCAGGAATAGGAAAGTGATTGTGCCCCTGTAGTCGGCACTGGTAAGGCCGCACCTCCAATATTGTGTTCAGTTTTGGGCCTCTCACTACAAGAAGGATGTTTAGGTGCTCAAGCATGTCCAAAGAAGGGCAACGAAGCTGGTGAGGGGTCTGGAGAACGAGTCCTATGAGGAGCGGCTGAGGGAACTGGAGTTGTTCAGTCTGGAGAAGAGGAGGCTGAGGGGAGACCTTATCGCTCTCTACAACTACCTGAAAGGGGGTTGTGGCGACGAGGGTGTTGGTCTCTTCTCTCAAGTAACTAGTGATAGGATGAGAGGAAATGGCCTCAAGTTGCACCAAGGGAGGTTTAGATTGGATATTGGGAAAAATTTCTTCACCAAGAGAGTGGTCAAGGATTGGAATGGGCTGCCCAAGGAGGTGGTGGAGTCGCCATCTCTGAAAGTATTCAAAAAACGTGTGGATGTGGCGCTTTGGGACATGGTTTAGGGGGCATGGTGGCGTTGGGTTAACGGTTGGACTTGATGATCTTGAAGGTCTTTTCCAACCTTAGTGATACTGTGATTCTGTGAACTACATTACATGTTTTTGGCAGATGGCATTTTATTGTTCATCATTAGCGTGTCTCCAGTTTTCTTCTCAGGCTGCTACTTTTCTTTCCAAGAATTGGTTGAATTTATCTTAGACATAAAGACAAGAGTAGATTCCTTAATAAACACAAGAGTTATTAAAAAAAAAAGGCAAAAAAAGACAAAGAGAAAAATATTATAAAGCCAAGCCAAACCTGAGCTATTTCTGGAAAAGAAGTAATTTTATATGACCTGGACATCTCCTTGAAATAGAAAATTAAACAGAAAGGGTGGAAATGTTATTGCAGATGTCTGGGGATTAATTGAGTTTCACATTCTAATCCTTTTTTTCCTAAAAGTAATGGTTTCTAAATATAAAATAATATTAACAATAATAATAAATCAACTTTTCCCCCTTTGATTTGCTAATCTTTTGAATAAGCAAATGGACTAGGAGTGAAGAAGGACTAGAACTGATTACAATTTTCACTGGAGAGTTGCCTGAAGGGATATCTGCCTTATTGAAATCTGTTAATTTTGATACAACATTTTATAGGAAAAAAAAAATTATTCTATCAGGCCATCTAGACACAGTACTTAGTATTTATTTTGTTGTATTTTAAATGTATTACTTAATACATCTTTCATTTCAGTATTCACAAAATACTGCATGGAAATGAAATATTTGTATGCCTTTGAAACAAGCATTTCTTTGACGTTTTATTAGCTGGGAGATCTGAATACTTTGGCTTTCTTCCTGATATTTAGAAAATATCACTATCATAGTTTCCTCATAAGCAGAATGCCATTTTCCAACTACCGTTAACCAAAAGTGAGAATTCTGTATAACAATAACAGGTAAATTTATGTCTGAAACTAATTAATGATATATTTTATAATTTCAACATATTTGTTTTCATTGTTTTTACAAAAATGGACATGCCCTTAGATTGTTCCAAGTTCTGAATTAGCTGAAACTCAGCTTTAAGGGGAAAAGTGAGCACATCATTATTTAAAACACAATTCAGCGTAACTGCCAGAGAACATTCCTGATTTTCTTTAATAATTTATGAAAGCTGGAGGTTAATAAAATGGGGAGCATGAGAACAAGAAAGGGGTAAACTAATGGTAGAGAAAAGAGGCTGAGAATTTTATAAATTGGAATTTATAAGTTGAGAGTAACAATATCAATCCATTAATTGAGTAACATCATAGGTGTTTAAAAGCTCTATATTTTTATGGCTGTGTTAAGAGGTTTTAAAGATATATTTTGCTTTCTTTTTCATAAATTAGTCTTGAAAATATCTTCCTGTTCATGAAAGCAGAAATTCTCAAAATCTGTCTCTGGGCATCATGCCATTTTGTGGTACTAATAGATCATTCTGTTCTGACAAGAAGAATTTTAAATAAATGTCTGCTCAACAAGCAGCTGTGTGAAACACGCTGATCTCGCCCCTGTCTTTGGGTCAAATACTCTGCTGAAAAACAAAATATAAAAAATAAAGAACTAAAACCCAATGGGGCACATTCAGTTAGTGTGGCAGAATTTCAGAATGTCATGGAAAGGTGGGCCCAAATTTCAGCAGCACAGAGGGTATGGAAAGACGTTCTTGCCAATTGCTGCCGGAGAGGTTTTCAGCTGTGGAGGATCCTGTCAGCTTTCACAGGCTCTGAATACAATACTGACTAACCTGGCTTACAAGCAAATGATGTTAATCTGCCTGATGCCCCTGACACACACCTTCATCTTCTCCCTGCCTATAGATCAAGGGAAAGAATTTGTGGAGGAAACTACCAGTCAAAAAGCAAAAATAGCAGAGCAGTATAGTGATGTGTTTAACCTCTGTCTTACGGAATATCTTCAGATAAAATTATAAACATATCACACATACCCAAGCTTGGTGAATATGATCCATAAAGAGTTGTAGAAGTGAGGGAGGAGAAAGACCTGAATAAGACATGGTAAATAAATTAATCCTTCATGACAGAGCTCATCGTATGTTACAAGAAAGTGTGGTATGAGTTGAGTCAAAGTTTGGTAGACTGCAGCAGAAATGAAGGCTGCGGTTGCTGTCTCTGGCTGTTGAGCAAAGTGAGCCTTCAAGGTTCAACTTCTAGTCAGAAATAATCAACACTGTCTTCTTACCAACACATCTTGTTATCTGCTCTGATGGAGAAGGATCTAGGCTTTTATAGTAGATCACGTACTGAACTTGACAGCATCATCCCGATAGAAGGGCAGAGCTGTAATGAGTATATTTGGCAAGACTTGCATTGTCAAGACCTCAAAAAAAACACCCTTCTCTTTTTTTGTTCAATTGATTGGTTTAACCTTATGGGTGAGCTAAGACTGGGCAAGACAATAAATTGTAATGTTTCTGACCCTTCAATTTATACTACCTTCCTTTTTCCTTTACTGTTCTGTGTTCAAGACAGGTGAAGTGTTCCAGCTTCGCCACTTCTACCAATCCTAGAAAAGTCACGTGTTTCATCATAACTTGACAATATTCATCAATTTATTTCTTGAATGTTCAGAGACATAGAAGGAAAGAAGTTCTTGAGCCAACATTTATTTACTTATCTATTTACTCATCTATTTGTTGAGAGGCATCTTATTCCTGTGAAACACAAGTATCAAGTTGGCATGTGAGAGAGTAGAACTCTCTGGGACACTAGAGAGTCTCTCTTGAGACCAAAACGTAGGTTTTCTATCACTTTTTGCACTATGTGGAGGTTTTGATACTAGAATAACTAGGAAGTACTAAAAAAAAAAACGCAAAAAACAGATAGAACACAATACTGTTAGAAAGGATACAGAGGAAGAGGTATGTCACATGCTAAGCCTGCTCATACTCTGGAGACCATGGTCTTTCTTTAGGTAAGAAGACAAGAAAAAGCAAAATTGCTGACCACTGTAAAGAAACTCCCAGACCAGTTCCAGACCACTGAAGTTTCAGCAGCTTGCTGAAAAAGGACTTGCTATGTAGCTGTCAGTAGTGCTCTGTCTCTTCTGGGGAGTTCAAGTTGACTGACTGCCATGGCCACAAAATGCCAGCTTATACTGCATCTTTCTGATCTCTCTTCATGAGAAGGCTCTTTGGTGAGAGTCATAATTATAATGAAATTATAATGGAATTATAATGAAAAGGAAAAGGGTAGAGATGCCATGTCACCATCCAGGCTAACTTTATGTGATAAACACTTCATCTGATCACTTTAGGACACCCTAAAATAGAATGACACAAGGTTGATGGGCTAGCAGTTGCCTTTTGGTCTCACTGATTTAGTAAAATTTCCCTGTTGAAAACTACTCAGTAAGTGCAAACTGTTGTAATAAACATTGAAGATGTTCTTGAACTCTTAAAAATTATTGAGGAGGTCCTTGGTAAAAGACCACTGACTGCCGGTAAAAGATTTTGTGGGTGGGAACCCACCAAATTTTCTGGGACTGTTACTGTTCTCATAAAATGAAACAGGACTGATCCTTTACATATAGCTTTCCCCCATATCCTGCGATATGCAAAAAGACAGAAGAGTTTCAGGGAGTAAATTAATATACTAGTTCTACATGAAATGCACCCACATGAACGTTTGATACATGCAGCCTTTAAATGCATTGTCATGCATTTAAATTCACACTTCTTAATTATCAAAGTTTTCCTCTTGGGTTTGCAGTCAAAAGTTCAAACAGTTTGATTAATGACTACAGTCCTAATTGGTCTGAAGTTAGCTGCTGTTTTGAATTAGGTTTTTTGTATCTCCCACAAAGTACCATGGTAGGGTGATGTAGTTCCCGCAGGATCATCTCCTAGAGGTGTAAGACCACCGGACGCCTGGTCAGCCCAGAAAGGTTGATTCTAGAAATATTAGAAGCTTGGGCAGCCTGAAATAGCTGTTCAATTCAGAAGAGTATATCCATTGCATAAAGTCACCTAATAAATGAAATAGACTAAATAATAATCTTTTTAAAAATTGAGTCATTTCAAAAGCAAAACAGAGCTCCCAACTGCTTGACTAGAGAGACTAAGTCAAGGCAAGGTTATCTAAGAAGGGGTCTCATTGTGTGTGATTGAAGCCATTCAAATTGTCTCATATATGGAGTTAAACATCTTTCAAGATGGCAAAAGAGTATTAGATGAACCTATTTCAACAACAAGTTTTTGTAATTCAAGGCTAAGGTAATAAAACAGATTCTTTTTTTCATATTATGCAATTTGCATATCTCATGTTGTGTAGCCAGCATCTCTGTGTAGCCAAAGGTCATGCAGCTAAGCTTGGGTCAACTTTCTTTGCTAACAGTAATAACACTTAATGTCTGTTAGGCATAGTAGCCATGTATACTGTGGTTAATTTCTAAAGATTGTTATTTCATGATGCTTTAAATATGAAACTCTTTCCATGGTCATACATTTCATTTATAGTAGCAAGACTGCACTTTTCATTGATGGAGCAAGAATGAAAAGGAAAGTGACAAGGATGATCTGTGTATTTATTTCCTTAAATTTCTTTGTTCCTTGGTAAAGCCCCCAATATATTCTGAATATTTCTATTTATCAAATAGTAAAAGGGGCCTGTTTCTGCATTCTAGATGTCTTTGGAAAATATGCTGCATGAAAGAGAAAGAAGTGTGTGGCAGATAATACTAAATAACCAGAAAACACGGAAAGAGCTGTATTTATGATTTTTCCCTTCATTAGCCCCACTAGTGTTCTTTAACATCTTAAAATATCAGTCTCATAGAACAGTCTGAATAACAGTAGCCAATATTACCACTTTAGTAGTGTTGTGTCAGGATGTAAGAAAAAGCATTCCAAAAACGGAGAGCTCCAAAGAAACCAGCGGAGTAAAATGAATTGTTTTATTTTTATGTATGGTAACAAACTAGAGTCTGAAGCCCCTCAAGGGAAGAGATGAGTGAATCTGGGCCCCATCTCCCCTCATGAGTGTTGTAGCTTCATCCCTACTTGGTGGGAAGGGAACCTCTGCCATTTTGCCTTCTCTTCCTCACCTGAAAAGGGAAGTCTGTGAACTTAAGCTGGACTTCCCTTTCTATACAGCCTTGCTATTGTTAAAAATATCTGAAATGGAAACAATGGGGAGAATGGGGGTTTTTTAAGCCATTTTTAATCTTTGTGTTTACACCCTAACTGCAGAGTCCTTCACTTAACACAACAGCAGCAGCCCCTACTCTTTTTCGCTGACTTCTGCAGAGCTCAGGTGTAACGGGTTGCTGTGGGAAAAGGCCCGGGCTTCCTAAGCGCATGCTGCCTCGCTTCTCTTCCCTGATGGTGGCTCCCTCTAAGTTGGTAGCATTTGTCCTTCACTGATGCCTCGCTCAGATCAGTGTTTTCTTTTAACCTTGTCTTCAGTCTGTCTTCAGCTGCAGTTCTCTGGTTTACCGTAGATCTTGATTTACAGCATGAGACAGCAAGTGGTACACATAAGAATTGCTCATGTCATTAAATACTTCAGCTCTTCTGAACTGAATCTGAAGCACAGATTCTGACTGATTTATGGTGTTAGAGCTTATTGAAGCTGATGTAATACCAAGAATGGTTAATTCTTTCTAAAGCACACTACCTACAGTCTTTAGAAGTAAACAAAAACTAGAATAAATTACTTTATAATATTCATATTTTCTACCTTAGGTTTCTCTTCCAGTCTTCTTTTTAGAAGATCTGCACACTGAACTTGCAATTAATTAAAATACCTATCCTGTGCCTACAAAATTACAGATGTTCAGTCTTTATCCACCACACTGTCTTATTACTCATCACCCTCATGACTTGGAGAGCACATAATATTTTAGGTGCAGTGGATTTCAGAAGCTCATAGCAATGAGCAATGTAATGACAGCCTGCCAAAAGTTAATTTATGCCAGCCAACACAGCAGGACATTCTGCTTATAAAACCACTGGTACTGTCTTACAGAGGTTATTGCTGAGTGTGCCCACAGCAATGGCTGTACTTTAAGAAGTACTGTCATCTCACTTTTATTGAATGAACTCTTGAGAAGTGAGATTGGGACTGTAACATCATTGCTCAAACCTGTGTGTTGAAAGTGTGCAGCACAGTGGCAAAGCAGCCATTTTTGCTCTCAGTTGTTCCTTTCTCTATCTGTGAAATGTTATGTGTGTTCACACATCTCACTGTCTCACAAACCTCGCCAATGAACTTCAAGAGACCTGAGCCTGCCACATCCAGGCAGAAAAGACGGCCACATGAAGGAAAGCATGTCAGTGGGTCACCCTTTGGTCCTCACAAGAGCAGTGAGTGATGTAAAGCAGACTTAATGCTGTGACCTTGGGGGACAGTTGATGAAAACAGCAGTAAAGAATTAAAGAGATGCTTAGTTAAAGGTCTCTGTCGTGGTAATAATGTAGATGTTTATTAAAACAACATTTGCCTGTTTAAAAAGCTTTGGACAAGTCCTGGAGTAATTCAGTTAGGATGAGGTCCAAGAATCCTGAGCGCTTTTCAATATTGACTGCATGCTTCCTTATGATTAAGGCATCAAATCAAGGAAATTTCAAAGCAGTTTTTAGAATTCATTGTAGCTGCTTTATTACCTCTGTTCCATGAATGACACTGTTTGTTCCCTCTATGGTAGTTATTATTATAATAACATTACCCAGCAGAGACCTATTCTGAGAATGCAAAACAAACGGCAAAGTATCATTTCAGAGTATCAGAAAATTACGAATATTAATAAATCCAAAATTTCACTACGGAAAATATTGTTCTGTTAATAATAATGGCTAGAGCTTATTCTACCAACTTTCAATATTCCTGAATGTTACAGATACAGAATGGAAAAATTGAATGTATTTTCATCTTGTTCAATCAATAGTCAGCATCATGCCTTAGAATTTGTTGTCTGGAAACTTTTCTTTTTCTGTGTTGTACTTCTTGGTTTAATTAAATGAACTTGTGGTATTTCCTGTATTGCTGCGATGGGCAAGTTCTGTGGAGCTTTAGGAAGAGTGGGATACAAAGGCTGCACAAAAGCAGACATAGAGCATCCTGACTACTTCATATGCTGGCAGCCACAGCCCTAGTTCAGAGATTGCCAGAGAAAAAGAGGGAAGGTGTCCAACCAATATTATCAGCTAGGGAAAACCTGGAATGCAAATCAATGTTCCGCCTTGGGCACCAAAATATTTCACCGACAAAGAGATTCCAGAAATGTTAATGTTGAAAGGATTGCTAATGTAAAACCTGTAGGAAGGCAGAGTCAAACCAGTGGGTACTGAAGAGTGAGGTTTGAGCACACAATTACCCATTCTTCTTCACCTAATGCAGGTGTGGTGAGCTTTGAAACAGAACTTATTTATATCCTAGAAAGGCTTTAGATTGGGATCTGTCATCTTAGGGAGAAAAAGAAGCTGGCTGGGTTTTCAGGATATTTTAAAGGGTGATGAGGGAGAGATTTCCTCCTATGAAAAACACATTTATATTTATCTTTATATTCAGGTTATTCTTGGTGCAGTTTGTTTGTCTCCATTGGTCTGCAGCCCCCCTCAGGGGAAAAAAAAACGCAAACAACCCACCAAACTGCAGCCATTAGAAAGTCATGAGACCGTCAAGTAGTACTGGTGACTGGGTCTTACACAAAAGTTATTTGAGGGAAGAATTGTACTTAACTACAGACCTGATGAAGGTATCATAGTCTCTGCCTGAGTCGAAGATGAGAAAGGTTTTCCTTCTACTAGAAAGTTGTTGCTGACTCAAATAAGGAGCTAAATAAAGAAATGTTCATGCAAAGTCAGTGCTGAATTAGTCTTACTGACTTGAAAACACAGGACTTACTGCCCCATCTTACATTTTCTAAATCCCTGTTACTTTAGCTTTGAGACAAAGAAAGAGTTTTGTGCTCTGCCTCATGCTAGCAGTCTAAATGTTGAGAGTTGAAAATACCAGGAAACTAGCAGTAGTAAAACTTTCGCATGCTGACTTCAAGGAATTGTGCAGAGGGCAGGCTCCATTAAACAAAGGACAGAGCCGCTTTTATAATAAAGCAGAAAACAGGCCTGTGTGTTACATTCAGGTTTCTAACAGCTACCAGGAGAATTCATGTGCTTTTATAGTACAAGCTTCTCTTGCATTTAGTCCTTAAGATGACAGAATCATAAGCAGAAGTTGTTCTGCTGGACTGAGAAAAACCTTGGGAGATAAAGCCTTTAGAGGTAAAATGCGAGTATCTCATAAATACATACTTTCAGGGATGATGCTGTTGTTCTCACACAAACCTCTGTGGGCTCATGTCATCCAGCACTCTGGAGATGCCGTTTGAATGCTGCTTCCATGAGGTGTGCAAAACACTCTGCCTTTTTAAGAAAGCCTCCCCATTTTATGTCTTTTATGTTGCTGGGTTTATGGTTTGAAAAGGCATCCTGAAATTTTTTCCTCTGCTAAGAGTATGGTTTGGGCTCATGGAAGAAAAAAAAGGATGGACACACACACCCCTGGCTCAAAATAGAAATCTCATAACAATAACAGAGAGTATTAAATGTATCTTACTTGGAATTTATTTGAATTATTAGATAGTTTTCAGTCTAACAAGCAGTTAAATGAAATTGGATTGTACCTGTAATTAAAATAGTTATACTAAAAGTGAGTCAGCCAGCTGGCATATACAACTTCCCTCTCTTATACTACTCCCAAGAAATTAAAAATAAAAGGCAAAGTATTCCTCATTACGGTGTTTGAAAATTAGGAGCTGCTTCTTTCAGAATGTGCTGATCCATTTTATTCAGAACAAAGACTTCTAACTTCCCTCACTGTGTGAAAACAGAGCTTGAATTAGCTACTCTAAAGAAGTGGGAGATGGGGCATCAAAGAGCCTTCTGTTCATTAAGATAAACACCAAATATGTGTTTCATGTTTTGTTTTGGTGTAACTTTATGAATAGAGGATTAAGCAGTTGCTTCCCACAGTCTTATACTATTGAGATGGTGTGGGAGAAGGAAGAGAATAAAAGGATTTAAGCTATTATGCAAAGAATTAGTTTTGAGCGAATAAAAGGTTCCACTACTACCCATTGAATTCTGCATGGATTTAGTAATGTTGAGAGCGTAACATGGCTCTCCATTTTGGACACACAAAAAGTACACAAATACGTTGCAACAGACCATCTAAAGCTTCAACCTGGACATTGATCTTGTGAGATGGACTCTTGCAACTTAATTATGTACTTTCAAACAAAACTATGTACTTTTCAACAAAAAAATTCAGTTTCATAACTGAAATTTCCTTTTTATGTAATTCTTTTTGTCACATCTTAACTTCAGAAAGAAGCTTGCTCTAATCTGTGCATGGCGAGGTATTATTTTTTTGGAAGTACAAATGACATCCGGGGACATAGATTTTTCCTTTCTTGCTCACAAATGCAGTCACCTCAGTTGCAGAAAGGGTCATGGTCCACCCCACTTTGTGTTCCCCAAATCAATTTTTATTACACAGGTTTTATAGATCAAGTTGATTGGACTATTCATGTGAGTCAGTGTGAATAAGGAGTTTGCAATCTCTCCATGCCTTATGCATTTCCTCTGAGTGTGGATGATGGACGGTTTATATGAAATTGCTAATAAGCCAGTTACATGTTGAGTTTTAATGAACTAGATTTGCTAACGGTTATGACCAATATTGGAATGGTATAATATTAGAAGAGCTCCCCTCTGTTGACTCCAAGGAAGTGTTAATGTATTAATTCTAATGCTTAAGTTCCATGAGGGGCTCTTATACCCTTAGTTCTGTTTTTAAAAATAATGTTTACTTGCTGTTAGCCATCCTGAAAGCTCATTTTCCTGTATTTTTTATTTATATTCCATTTTTTTAATCTTTAAACTATCAGTTGTAGCTGCTTAGAAGTTACACAATTTTTTTCTTGTATTTTTTCCCCTAGGCATCTGCTACTTCTCACTCTGGGAGACAGGCAGTAGCTAGGTTTGGTCTGACTTAGGGCAGCTGTTCTTATAATTTAGGGGAAAAAAACACCAGGAACATGTATATTTAATATATTTATTGATGAATGGAGGAGCCCTACCAGAGGATGACTGATGAAGGTTTTTTACTGTTGATTATATTTTCTTCTCATTATTTGCTCTTCTAGTATCATATTTATAACATTTCAGGGTTGCACTTTGGATCATCATATGAATATTTCATTTTTGTGTTTGCAGTGTTTTGTTTGAAGCAGGACCGTGAAAAAATAGCAGTGGTTAAAACACATTGTTTAACAATGGTTTTAAGCCAAAGCACTCAAATTTGAAAAGGAGATATATGAAGCTACCATTACCAAGTTCATCCTCAAGAGATGTTCTTTGGGAGAATAACACTAAGTAGGTGAAAGACTTCAGTCAGAGACATTCAGTTCTACACATAAAAGAACACCAAAAAAAGCCCAGAAATGAATCTTAATGTACCTTCTTGGAGGAAGAGAAGGAAGTACTCCAAATGTTTGACAGGATTTACAAGTTCCATGGCTTCATTAGCACATTGACTCACAGGTCCCACATGGTGATCTGTCTTCTTTGGGATTTATTAGAAGGTGACTACATCTTGGTTTCACTCCCTGCTGATTGGTTTGCTGAGATTTCAGCTCATCTTTTCTCTGCCTTGTTACTATCTGTTAGATAATGCTGAAGAATAACGAATCACCGTGATCTTTTTCTTCTCCAGAGATGTATATGAGTTCGGATATACAGGAGTAACATAGAATTTGTTTGTGTAAACCTCAATTTCTGTGTTTTTTTCACAGCAAGTTAGAAAAATAACTGTGTATTTGATCTATGGTTCTCTTCTTCCTATCTCCAGTATTTAATTTCTCATAATAAGAGAGATAAGAACTGTATTTGAATGCAGATCACAGAGGTTTCTGAGTACAGCCTGAAAACCTTAAGTACCAGAGCTTTCATTCTAGAAGCTCAATTTCAGTCTTTGCTTTATCTTAGTCTCTTTATTCAAAATCTTTTATAGATGTTGACATGCGACTATCTGTCTACAGTTCTTTCAGGAAGAACTGACATTTGAACATTTAAGCTAGTGAAATCCTGGTTGTTTCAGAGAGAAGATTGTGTGTCATTACATGTTTGCCATTTACATAATGCAAAACCGGGTCTATACTGACTCAAAAGCATTCTGTACTGAATACTTACGGGGCATCTGTGTATCTCATATTTATCTGATGAGATAAAAATCTACTGTAAAAATAGGCAGAGGTAATGCAAATACAAGAAGTTACCACCAGGCAAGCCAAGCAGTGGATTTACAGTACCGTGGTGACAATTGCACATAGTTTGAATGCATGTTGTTTGAACCCGCTTTGTAACTATGAGATAATTTGCCCTTCTCTTCCAGATGACTGAACTGTCCCACAGTCTCTATGAATAGGCATATGCACACATGCAATTCCTATGGAAAAGCTGACATTGGAAATTCATCTATGGGTTATCCAGTGCACTGGCATTCTGAATTTTCCATACTGGAACAGTATCAGTTTCCATAACGGTACCCAAATGGAAGTATAAAATGGGATGGTAGGTCTGAGATTGTGCTAATCTGTCAGGATGTAGTATGCAAACATACATCAGCAATGTGACATTTAACGGCATCTCCACGGGTTTACTGGAGTACTTTGGTAAGGAGGTTTGAACACAAAAATACAAGCTTTCTTTGTCAATCTCTTCTGCTCAATAACTTTGCCACTGTAAAAATATATGTCATTCATTGTGGCAACAAATAGTGTAGAAAATACGGTGTTATTGGGAAGAAGTATTAATTAAATGGTCATGTCTGGCTCAATATAAAGGCAAAACACACAGAGGGGCCAAAGTAATAAGGGACATAGTAATCCACAGAAATGCAGGAATTTCCCTTTTGACAAGGAAGTCCTTACATTTCTACCATAGAAAGAAGACAGTCGTTAATGAGAGCATCCTTTGTGCTGAATGTGTTCCTACACACATAAATACAGTGAATGGTATTAGATTGACTTCAACTGGTGTAATTTAGACTGTATCAGATTCATTATGATCCAAATTACAGAACACATAAATTGCTCTTCATTTTAAAATCATTTTTAGGAGCAACTAGATGCAATTCACCTTAATGAAAAAATGCAGTGATAAGGAATAAAATCCATAAAGTGAGAGGGAGTCAGGGCACTTACGTCCTTCCCCACACCTTCTCAAGATGAAGTACTGATGATTTTTCCAAGCTGTAAGTCTTCCAAAAGTCTTAAGGTGTGCTACTTCTTTTATCTCCAAACAGGCAGCTAAGGAAGAGTCTCCAAGTATTCAGAGTTAAGGAACTGGTTGTAAAACCAAAGTTCTGTATACAGAGAAGATAAAATGCAGGAATGCAATAAGGTAATGAATAAGTCAACCATAATATAGGAGATTACCTTCTCATTTACCTTAGACAGGCTCAGTCAAGCCGTGAGTTTTATTTTTGTCACCCCAGATATGAGACTAGATGCAGTAATGCAAGTCCTTAGATCATGTTAGAGACCAAAGATTTGTTCTTTTTTTTATTTTCTGTTCCTTGTGTTCTGTTCCCTGGTAGGGCAAGGAAGATGAGGTAAGCACAGGATTTATGCAGGATAGAGTACAGATCATTTTGTTTAGCAAAATAAAAATAAATCACAAGTACTTTCTGAATATACCCCTTTTTTTCTGTCAGAACAAACTTCAGATTGACAGCATTTCACAGGGTTTTCTGTGACATCAGACCTAATCATAAACCTATTCTGGTACTTAAAAATATGGGACCCTGACAACACTGCTTCCGTTCTCCAGTCACGGGGCAGCAAAGCAACTGCAGGCTATTGCATTTGGATTTGTCAGAATAAATAATTAAGAGGCTCTTCAGCTTCTCACTAATGAACAAGGAAATGTGATTAAGCAACTTTAAAGAGAATGGCAAAAGACAATATAGAAATGATAGCAGAATGATTGCTGTGAATGAGAGAGTGAAATTTATGAATAAGAGATTTCTTCAACAAGACACAAGGACAGTAGCTTAATCTTCCATTAAAAGATCCCTGCCAATTTGGAAATGCTCTGAATCAGGAGATTACAGATATCATAGAAGCTGACAAGGCAGTCACTTCTCTTAAGACAGCTTCTTTCTGGCAAATGCTGAGAAATAACTTTTTTTTTTTACTATTTCAAGACTTTTAAGTTCTACCAAACAATGATTAGGACACTCTGACTAGGCAATCTTTTATTCTCAAAGACTCTGAAAATACAAATCGCCTTTCAGACCAAAATGTTCTACAGATGCTTTCCAAGTTTACTGTGGCTAACATCTAGAAATTTTACTGATGAGCTTCTGGCAATGTTCCTTGAAAGTGCTTTGTGTGTTAGTATCTCATTAAATGTCTTATTCTACTTTATTATTCATTAGCACCAAATAACATACTTCCACCTTATATCTGATCTGTTTCTATGCTTTTACTGTCTGCTCTCCTAGCTTATCTAAAAGAGATAGCACATAATATAGAAACTTGAAGAAAAGTGAAATAACAGAAGTTGCTGTAATTCTTCTGTATGTCAGGAGATAGTTATATTTTTTTTTCCTTTATATACATTCATAAATAACACAGTCTTTTTACAAGTAAAGACACAAAAGTCAATAAGCAGATTACAAGATTTCTGTCCAAGGGGGATTATATCAGACTGTAAAAGTTTCCAGATACTCAGATATAAAAATTATATGTGCAGAAGTGTCACATTCATAGTTACACGGTTTAAAAAAAGAGAGCAAAACAAAATATCAAGCATATTTTTGTAGTTACAGAAATGCTCACGTACCTCAAATAAGATACTCGACATTACAGAAAATACTCTGGGTCTAAAACCCAGGCAGAAAAATACTGTTTTACTTCAAGAGGATTTTGAGGAAATTATTCTTTACTTTTTTTCTTTCCCACATGATGCAGGCCCACCATAGTGCAACACATAGTATGCATAATAGAAACCACTTTGGATTTTCAGCCAAAATTCTAGCTGTCTCCAGTGGAGATTTGATTGGGTTTAAACATGTTGTTAGCCTTCAGGTATCTCCCTGTGTTTCTCACAATACTTTGAGAACGTATTTTTGTCTTCTAATTGTAATCCATAAAGATGCAAATTCATAGGTTTTCAGTTTCTACTTTGTAGATTACTTGTATTTTTCTTGTTCCATGGGATAAATTACTAACAGTAATGTATTAACAGATTAGAGTTAGGGTTATTCCTTTCCTCCTACCGTATTTATTGTCATCCCTAATTATTTGTCTCCTGTCAGCGGTTTATCCCAGTGAATATAACAATCTACTTATTCATTTCAGATTACATGTGTTCTTTGACTGAAATGGCTGGGTTTGTATCTGACATTTATGTTTTAGCTTTCTACAGAGAATCAAAACATCATGACCATGGTATGTCTTTCCATAGCATTTCTTCTGAGCACAAGAATGAGAAGCCATTTTGATAGGGATATCTAACAGAGACACAACCTCCTTTCAGAAAGCAGAGATGTATAAGAGGTCTCCATCTGTCAGGAAGTCTCTGCAGTCCTCTTTTCCAAACTCATTGGTGTAAGGGGTGGAGGTGGAAGCAAAGAAAGACAAAATATTTCCTCTTTATGCTTTTTGCAGGCCAAGTTCTGTGAAAACTTCTCTGCAAAGCTGCTCTGAAGCGAATAGATTACATGGGTGTAGTCAATGAGGCATTCATAATATCCTCTTTCTTTTTCTTCTGCAAAAAGAAGAGCAGGCTTGGAAGAATATTTCTTCAGTATTCAAGTAAATTCGTAGTACACTAACACTTGTATTTTGTAATTTCATTTAGAATTTTATTATTTTTATTTTATCTTAGACATAGCAATTTGCTTTCTGTGTTTTGCTAGAATTGATGCCTCATTCCCATGACCTCCAGAGCCAGATCTGTAGCAAAACTTCCTTCAAATTAATTGTGCCAGAATATCTTAGTGATATGTATAGGCTGGAACTATCAATGTGCATGAATCCATTTCAGTGTAACTTTAGATTTCTACAGTAGATTAATTGTAGATAAATCCTTGGTGCAACAGTACTTCTGAAGCTTTTGTATGAGGAAAGAAACTTTTGTATTTAAAGGAACCCAAACCTACCAATTTTGTGCCAATTACCTTCCAGCTACACCATTCTGAAAAATCATCCTTTTTTTACATTTCCGTAAAAATAAGGCATCTGACATGTACGTGCACTTTTCTTTTGTAGGTGGGATGGAGAAAATAAAACAGCATACCTTTGCATTAACTCACTACACCTATACTGTGCTGTCTACCTTAAAATATGACAATGGGGCTCCTGTAGTACGTATTTACAGTGATACAGATTTCAGCAATCCTGATATCCAGGGTCCAATCATTAATTTTAACATGCTCGATGAAAATGGAGAGGTGATCGGCTTTTCACAGGTATGTTTTTCTCTTGCCTTAACTGAGTGCTACATTTATATTTTAAGCATATTCACAATGAGTTCTTTATCCTAAAGGAAATATTTTGTCCATAGTGGTCCCTTGTGAGGTTTTGGCTTTGGTTTCTTCATAGCTCTGCACAATATATACACACCATTTTTAAAGTAGTAGAAAGAGAATCCAATAAATAGTGCTAGCACAATGCAAAGTACATAATAGCCAAAGCAAATATCTTACAGATTTAATACTCTACACACAGGAAGTTTGAAAGTGGGCTCTTTTAACAGCGTGCATTGACTACGCAGTTTGGTTTCTTGTTGACTTCCTTCTCTAGTGTACTCAAAACCGGGAATTAAAAAGAAAGTCTAGAAAAGCTAATATAAGAGACTGCCTTGGAGTTTTGACATACAAATGAAATCAGATCTCTAAACATTGGAGTCACCAGTGAAAAAGGAGTTGTCTTTTCCCTTCAGTTCTAATTACATTCGTGTAATATTCCTGAGGAAGCACTGAATAAAGTTGAATGATCAGTGTAAGGAGTGAGATTCAAGCTCAAAAAATCCTTAAATGCTGTCTTTCTCAACAGCTTTCTCTAGCCTTTATCCATCAGGTATACTGAATATCTGCAAGATGAAACTTTGTGAAACTTTCTACCTTCAATAGAGAAGTAACGGTATATGACCGTAATCGTGTATGACTGTGCACCGTGTAGGCAGTGGGTAGTGTAGGGTAATGTAGTTCATTTGCTCATCAGCAGAAGTCAGAAAAACCACAGTGCTGTAGTTTTGCTTAATTCTTCTGGTTTTCATTGGCTGATGATTGAATAAGCCCACAACGCAAGTTCAAGTGTATGACCTTGATTTTTTAAAAGCTGTCAATAACTGGCACCATCTGTCTCAGCAACTACCTCCCTCTGCCAGCCGTAGTGGCTGCGCTGCATTGCTCTTGGAAGCTGGTAATTCTGGACCGTTAGGGAGAGAGTGAGAGTGCTGCAGAAGGTGTTCCTCAACACTCCTGTGCCGGATAGAAGAACTGGATAACGAGGGCAACACAGAGAAATGTCTTCAAGAATACAGGAGGAGCTCTATATATACCCAAGGGAGAACAGAAGTGAAGCAGTTACTTTGTAGCCTGTCAATATGGAGTTTTACAATTTTTTTAAGGCAGCTACCAGACTGATGAACATGGGATGGGCAAACGTATAGTACTGGAGAAGCTCTTCATCCCATACATCTTTTTTTGACTATGATACCACACAGTCTCAAATATTTGCCATATTTAATTTCAAATAATTCCACATTTTAGGAGTGAATTAACCATTTATAGAGTCTTCCATATGTGTGGCAATGTTCAGAAAAGACTGGAGATATTAACACAGCTGGATTGGTAAAACACTCCACAAACAGTCTGGTATTGCTTCTGTCTTTTGGTTAAAACCAGAGCCTTTATTTGCATTTCTAATTTTCACGATTTCTTAGTAAAAATGCCTCTTGCCTGTTTCACTCTTTTACTGTACCCTCAAAGAAAAAGTTGTTTTATAGTCTTATGCCTCCATTGTGCCTGTTTGCTGCAGTGACTGCTCATAAAAAGCTTCTTTATTGATCTGTATCATCTGGATTGTGCTATTCACCAGATTGTCATCATCTCTAGTGTGAGTATGTAGAATGAAGAACTATAAAGTTTTCACATGCATACCAGTCACATCTGCAGTGCCTGTTAGATTACTTTGTTTAATTAAAATAATGTGCAATTTAATGAGTTTTAGAAATTAACAAGCAACAGCACTATTCTTTCCAAAGCTATAATACGTATGATATATATAATTGGTTTCTTTATGGAATGAAACTCTTTCATAGACATCTTATAGCAGTTGTGGGGGAGAAAAATTTTTGCTGCTTCTTTATGATTGCAAAGAAAATACATACAGCAGAGAGTAGGCTTCATCAAATTGACAATATAATCTCATCTCCATACCTGTATGCATGTCTAAATTAGATAGGCTTATTCAAATCAAAGTTAAATCCAACACTTCAATTAATGGTTTAGAAATTAAATAGTGTTCTCTAGTTTGGTCATGTCTGTGATCTGCACATTCATATGGATTCACTGGTCAGTCTCCAAATGCAATCTAGTGTAGTTAGGAGAACACAGTTTCAGAAGGCTCACAGAAAACATTTTGGGGAATTTTTAAGGAAAGGAAAATTGGATGACATTTCTCTCTGACATACCTACTACTAGTGGACACCAATTAATGACCTAGGTTATATTTCAGCTGGTGTATTAAAAGAGAAATGACAGAATGTCCTAGTCCTTTATAGATTATATCCCATCTATAATTAATTACTTATAACGAGGCATCCAACTAGTTCTATTTGTCTTTCTGACAGGCAATTGTTATGTGTCCATTGCCTTTAGAGGGCATGGTGTGGCTGGACATTAGCATTTGTAGCCTGAAAAGGACAATCTGACTAACTGATTCCAGAGAAAATATTATTATGAGGTTTGGAGCAGTTTATTTGGAACATTTGAGATTGGCAAGAAAGACTTCATAAGTAGACAATGTCTTCAGAGGATACCAAGCTTACATTTAAGCCTCAAGATTTACATAATTTACATGATATTCAAACTCTGAACTAAGTCCAAGATACTTGGGATGTGAAAGGCATGTAGTGAAATACATGACATTTAACGCTGCCACTGAAAAATGAAAGCAGGGAAAAAATTATGTCTTTGTGTAGTATATGGGAGGAAAGTTGTTCTTACCTGCTTCTATTACTGAAATCCATTTCTCACTGTTATCAGAGTTTAATTACCAGAGCTAACAAGATTGTGCCACTAAACACAAACATGCTTGAATTACATATGTGGGGTCAATTGCACCAATAGGAAATAGCCGCAGTCTGAGGTTCATTCTTGAGTAAAACCTGCATTGCAGCACTCAAGACCAAATTAAGGCATTTCATTAAAGTGAGACACACAAATGGAAACCAGACCGTGATTGCACTCTCAGGGGTGGCGTTTTTCACAGCCTCCTGTCTCAGTATATATGATACAGAACATTCGGATGTTTAAGAAGTGATAAAGTAGGAATGAAATAATTATGGAAGTTGAATTACTACTGCTTTTTCATTCAAACGTTTCTTTGTGATTGTTGAAGGGTATCGCTCATTTAGAGTATTAGATTTGGAATAAACTTGCTTTGTATCCTATATGTATCATTGGTTTAACTGACAGTTTTAATTACTGGTTTAGTTATTTTGCTCTGAATGATTATTAAAATATTTAAAGAAGAGGGACTTGCATGCTCCAAACACAAATAGTCACTTAAAAGCTTTGGTTTCTCTTCAGATTTTTCATGAAACATTTCTTTATCTAGGGATAAAACTACTACAGTTTTGAAATCTCCATAAACCTCTTGTCTTTGGGCACTAAAGCTACATTAAAGTTCCTTCTTTCAGCTGCACCAAATACTTCCCATGAAAATTATTTCCTTCAGTAAAGCTGTCTTTTAGACTACTATTGGTAGTAATTTGTTCTTGAAATAACTTGGGAGGATACCTGTATTCATTTCACACAAGGTGTTTGTTCTCTGCAGTAGCACGTCTGTCATTTTGTTACGGGTTTATCTGCACTGCAGCACCAAAAGGCCCCAGTTATGAACAGGGGTTAAACTGTGATGAGTACTTCACAGACCTGGCAGGTCCAGGATATAAAGATGACCTTTATGCCAAACAGCTTCTTCATATATACTTTTCTAGTTAGAATTGATAATTCTCCAGTATTGTAGTTGTTACTATTAATGAACTGTGGACAGATGACAGGCTGCTGATTTTGAAGGGTGAGAAAGTGCAGGGGTAGAGACGAAGGACCTCTGCTAAGTCGATGGTGCAGGATGGAAGCAGCAGAGTTGACATTAGTGCAGCAAGCTGTCAATCTTCTGCTTCCTTGTGAGGCTACCAGGAAAAGAAGCCATTAGCCCTAGATATTAAAGGGGGTTTGTGTTGTCACAAAAATGGTGTAGATGCTTGAGGCTGAGCTAATACTGCAGGCTCTTCATACAGAGAATCACCATTGGCTCATTTATTAATAGTGGATATCTGTAGTCTTCAGCATATATGAGTGTCATGTCATGAATACATCCTCAAGTCCTTCCAATCTCTGAAGCGCTGTTTGACAGCAACGACTCGGCTTCAGTTTGCATCCTTGCCACCTTGTTATCAAAACCTTGCATATGACTCTATGAGATTCCAGCCTGTTTTGAATGCCAAAGAGGAGCTGTAAGGAAACAACATTGATTTGAAAAAACAGTCATCCACACAAAAAAGTAGATTTCTTACAAATCAGGTCAAAGTGCAAAGTTGTCTGTTCCCTTCCATTTGCAGAAAAAAAATCACCATCTCTGCTATGAGGGACCTTTTGTGCTAATATTATTTTAAGTTTTCCTCTTTGTTCCAATAGGAAGGAGACCTGTGAAATGTTCTTTGTACATTCAGTAGATAATTGCAGAGTAATTTTATAATCCTTTCACATTTCATTCTGTAAAGTCAGTTTGGGAGCTGGAAGAGGGGAAAGGGGTGAGAGGCAGAGATGGGCAGATGGAATTTCATCTGAAGCATTTATTGAATTGTATGCCCTGGAGAGCTCTTTCCCAGTCACACCTTCCAGTTCAGTGTTTTCTGCCCCCAGTGAAAAATAGCACTTCCCTTATCAAACTTTTTCTTTTTTACTCTGGTCTTCTGAGACAATATTTTTCCTCCTGTGTGTCATAGGCATGAAAAAGTGAGCAAACCATCATAACTATCTTTTGAAAAATGGCCATCATTTCAGCTGTGGATTACCTTTTCTCTTTCCCACTCTGCTTTTTCACACTGCCTCCTTTGCCTGGAGCCTGAAGCTAAACAGAAGTCGCTTGCCATGATTGTCTCACCTGCAAAAGTTCCCTTGGTATCCATATATGCTTGCCATGCCTCTTAAAGATCCTGTCAGGAAGGGAACAAGCATCAGTCCATTGGCAATCTCAGCCTTCTTGCCTGCCACTTCACACTTGTGTGTGATAGACAAACTGCTATAAAAGGAATCAGCTGCCAAAGATAGATAATGTAAACATTTTGGTTTGCCCAAGGAAGGCTCTTCTGTAGTGTTGCATATGAATGAGTTTTTCCTCGCAAGACTGAGAACCCTGCTCAGATAGATTATGATCAGTTTTGTCTAGGAGCCTACATAGCATGTCCTGGCTCATCAACCCAGATAGAGTGAAGGGAGGTCTAGACTTTGAACTTACCTTTCTTGATCCATTTCTCAAGAAAAAAACTATCAACACTTCTCAGCAGATAACTTGCAATATGTGTCCCTTCAGCACAAATCAATAATGCAATTTGATGACTGCTTTTATTATGGCATCTGCCCACTGTCTCACCCACCTTCCCTCTATCTCAACCCTCCTTGAGTTAATGTAAGGATAGACTCAATGACCCACTGTTCATTTTTTCCTTTCCTGACTTTATTTTCTATCATTCTGAAGTGAAGATCAGGGTCTTAAATTGGAATGTGTGGCCCCAAATCACTTAGATTTAAGAACAGCTACACAGGATTTCACTGTGGCACCTTCTTTACCTTTCTGACAGTGTTCACATACTAGCAGTATAAGAAGAGGACAAAACCAGAATAAGACTCCCAGATGAAACAAAATAAATTTTGTTTTCTTTTTAACCCTGTTTATCCTTCTGTATCCAAACCACCCTATGGCAGTGAATTTTCTTGTAAACAGCTTAGCAGCCAAGGCAAATTCATCCCTGTAGTTTGAGAAGATGTGGAGGGGGAAAAATAGATTTTAGGACTGCAGGGACTATGAGAGGTCACCCATCATCGTTGTGTGCCAAGATAGAATCATCTTTACCTGAATGTTTCTGCAGTATCCAAAGGCAGTTTGTTCTGGAACTTAGCTATATTCACTATTACAAAATATTTCCTAATGATTAGCCTAAATTTCCTACAATGCAGCTGAAGTCCATTATTACATGAATTGGGCAAAGAAAGAGACACCGGTTTAGGCAGGAAAGAAGAAAAAAAGGAGATTCCAGCCGTGAGAGGCAGAGGAGAGTTGAACAAGCAGTCTGAAAAGGTGTTGTATGGGAGAGGTGTGACCAGGAAAAAGACAGAGCAATATAAGCAGGTAGAAGTTATTCTGTCTGTTCACATTTGGACAGGTCTGCAAACAGAAGTAACGTGGGACAAAGTGGTGTGAGGCAAGACGGGAAATGCAGATAAAAGTAGTTGCTCACAGTAAATAAAATAGTGTGATAGCCAGTTCTGGAAGCACCTGCATATTGTGAGTACACTTTCCTTGCTTCAGTTTCACAATGTTCTCTCTTAAGAGCTTCCTTTTCCTTCAATGATGTTTTAACAAACTGCTTGCCTGAACCTAGGTCAGTAGCCAGGACCTGGCAATGGCCAGGTGAAATCTCCTCCTTCTGCTGTAGTCTTTCAGTGTCACCTTGAAGGATTCAATGTCTTCCCCACTTCATTCTAACCTCACAAGAGTGGAGAGGAAATATGTTAAATACTGGCAAATCTTCAGATATCAAGTGGCGGATACATTTGTATATACACACAGCTGGTTGAATACATATTCATAACACTACTTATGATTACGTGATAAAAAGGACGATGCAATACCTGTAGCGCGTAGATTTCTTGAAATAATTGTTGGTTGTGTCTTAGACAGTACCCTCAGTTTCACTGTTAGATTAGCTCTGGTGCACTGCAGATCTGGTATATAGGTACAGAATTACAGCAATGACAACATGTGAATTAGAAGAGTGCAAAACATAAATGAGCTATAGCATTTCACATACAGAGGAAGCTGTTACCAGGTCAATTTGATCACACTACTGACCAGAGCATGATATTAGCTATCAGTACTTGTCTGGAAATTCATACCATGTCCCTACAGGAGAAAGTGGGTTGCTCTTAAGCAACCATGAGGCATAATTTCTACTTTATTTAATCTATGTGAAATAAATTTTCATAGAAAGTTATTAAGCAGGAGATCTTTGTTGTTTTTCAAACCATAATTCTTTCATGTTTTTTCCATCTGTTACTTTTTACTTTGGTGTAAAACAATCATTCAGTTTTGCAGGTGAGGTGCAGCTTTTTTTCATCTGAGCCAGAGAAAATGGGAATCCAGCATTTGTTAATTCCATCTAAGAACGTCTGTGCAGAGATGGTCAAACAGCTTCGAGTTAGTTACACTAATGCTTTTAGAAGCATATCCACTCATTACATTAATTTTGATGACTCAGGGAAAGAAAAGTGTTTTTAACATGCCTAATGGGATTTTTGGCCATCTTCCTAATAGCTACCTATAAATTGCTGGGATGATTGCTCACTATTGATTTTAGCTATAGATTTAGCCATTGATTTCAGGAAGCCAGGGATGGCGGATGGACCAGCACAATAGAATGCAAACCGGATTACAAGGAGAAAAATACTGTTGTGAAGATTACTGTTGAACATCCCCTAATTTCCCTGGTTCCAATTAGTTTCCAATTACACTGTGGATGTCTGGAAGCAGGGACACAGCAGCAATGCATCAAACCATAATGGCTTGCCAGTAAATGGCACCTTTTTGCTTCATACTGGCAAGAAGTGCCATTACAGTCTGGATCTTTGCTTACATTTGATTACATGGCACAGGGCACTCAGACGGCCCTTACAACAAGGGACTCTCTAGGTAGGGGATTACTGACTGAGCGTAAGGAGATGCCGTAATTGAGAGACTAACTGCAAACCTAGTTAGTAGGTAATGAAGCTCTCTTCTTGCTGAGGATGTAGTGGCAGAGTACAGGCTGAGTTGCTTTCTGTAATATCTCATGTGGGGGACGAAGACACATGTGAGATAGTATGCTTGAAATTGCCTACTATTAAACTGCTCATCAGGGATGGTCAAGGTTAGAAGGCTTCATGAAAGCCTAGACCGAAGGTGTTGCCTGACACTGCTACTCTGCGTCCTTGCATGTTGCTAAGGAAACTGGAAAGGAGATAAAAGAAAGATAATTGTAGTTGTTCAGATGAAAGAATCTCAGATGAATGAGGGAGGCTAAATATTTTCTGTTTAGTAACAGGGCCGGTGTGGCTCTAAACTACAGACGTTGTAACACAGGAGAGAAATATGAAAAGAAACCACATGATAGCAGCAAAAGGACTGCACTTTTGACAGCCTCTGCTGGATTCCTTTTCTCTTAATCTTGGTGAAAGCAGATGAGCTGCCTTTGAACGCTTGCAGTGTCCAGTTTCAGTCCAGCGTCTGAATCCTTCAAAGGCAAAGACAGCCTGGCTCCACCTTCTCTGTTACCTTGCTTGCATCTTCCTGCCCCACACACAAATCCTGTATAGGACCCTGTATGAACATAATTAAAGTAATACTTCAACAAAGTCCATCATGGATTTTTAACCCTACAACCTCCCTGTGATCTATTATCCTCATTTTCAGGGGATGTATACAGACAAAGGGGGATTTAAGTGGTTTAAGAGAAAGAGGAAAAGGTAGAGACAGTTTTGACTGGGGACATGAATTAAATCTATGTTACTAGACTTTCAGTATCATGCACTTCACCTTTTTATTCCTAAGCATTGTTTCCACTTATATTGGTCTGCTACATTCTCCTTTATCCCTTCTTGATACGAGTTGTAGCTTAGTCTTCTGTGGTGTTTGCTTCTGGCTTCCACTTCTTTGACTATTAGCATTCTGACCCAAAGCCTTTAGCCTACAAAAAGGCATGCACAATGGGATGCAGAGATACACACCTTTTCCTATGACTCACAAGGGAATGCTCTGTTGAAGTCAGAGTTAGGAAGCCACAGAGGGCTTGGGTTCCTTTGTTTTGCATTTCTTCCTGGAATCCATCGTTTCCCTGATGACATTTTATCAAACCAGATTTTCTGAATACGTTTTTAAAAAAACAAGAAAAACCTAAGATAAAATGCCATTGTTTGGAGAGACCTGTGGCCATTGAAATGCCAAAACAAAGAAAACCAAGGTGTTTAGCTTACTTATCAGCCTGTTTAGTTTCAAATAGCTGGATCTTGGACTCATGAAGTTTATATAAGATCCAAATATGTCCATGCCCTAATTCACCGCATGTACTACAGAGAAGAAAAAAGCAGTTGAAAAAATGTGAGGTCATCCATTAACAGTCGAGACTGTGTTTCATTTCTTCCTTATAGCCACCCTGTTCCCAAAGTATCTTCTAGCTTCTGGATCAGAAGTGTACATTTTACATAAATGTAAAATTATTGTTACTCCCTTAAGCATGGAGGACCTGCAGTTTGCTATATATATGGCATCTTCTAAGTGATAATTCCTGCGGAATGGCAACCCACATATTCTGAATTATGCTGATGTTTCCAGCCTGCTTCTCTCCCATCCAATCTTACCTGATATTTGACTGTCTTTGAAACCAGCAGAGAAAATTATCACATCGACTGCAAAGTCCCTGATAAACTAGCATTTCCACTATCAGGACACTGAGTTTGGCAATCTCAGTAAACTTCAGTATCTCTGTCTAATACCTTGCTGCCTTCCACCAAAGGGGTTTTGGTAAGAGTGAGTGATGAATGGGTATAGACTGAAGAGAGATTTACATCCACTCTACAATTAGTCTAAACCATTGTCAACAACTAGAGACGCAATAAGGAGGAGAGGATCCGATTCATCAATGCTGTGGGAACCTGCCCACATAAAAATTATTTCCCTGGGGTGGGAAAAAATGCCTCTATTGGAGGAAACTGTGCAGTTAAACCAGTTTAAGTATACTGTAACTCAGCTAAAATGCTTTTTTCCTCCTACTAAATGATTTGGAAACAAGTGCTGATACATTTTTTTTTCTTCTGACCTACTTCTTATTAACTTGTATTAAACAAGATTAAGTATGCATTTGCATCAGCAACAACATTTCACAGTCAAATGCTGGATGACAGGAAGAGCTACCTTACTTTTTCTCCAATCCTATGCCATGAATCAGTGAATTAATTTACCAGTGGATGTGGAGAACAGTGTCATGAAGCCTGTTTTATAACCAGCCAGCAGTGGTGTGCAGTGAAATTCTTATAATGAGCAAATCCATCAGACAAGCAAACTGCTTTGAAATTTGAGCATTGTAGGAAGTAGAATGAGAAGTCCCAATCCCAATTCCTGAAGGACTGTACCTGCCAGTATTGACTTATATGATTTTGTTTTTTTCAGGACACTTCATGATCTATTATAAAAAGTTCTTTTATTCATGTGAATAATTCTTGTGATACTCTGTAAAATAACTTGCACAAATAAGAAGTTTTTGCTTGAATAAGAGCCACAGAATTGGATCCTATGGGAATGACTTCAGCAGGGGTTCCTAAAGAATCCATCATTCTTGGTGAAAATCTTAGGCTTAGTTGATTAGAAATAATGCAAATCTATGTGCTATTTGTAAATACTTACTATCACTTAGTATATATCTACCTACAGTAAGCATCATTCTCAGACTTATTTCAATGGAGCCTGAAGCTAGAGAAAAGCTTACACCTTTCACCTGACCACCACAGAGGCCCTGAAGTGAATGGATAGAAGCCAGTCATTTAGCAAAGGCAGAGAAGTCACCGGTGCAGCTGTGTGATGGAGAATGGGAAATCAGAACATACCAGAATCAAATTTATATTTGGAGCTGTCCAGCTGACCTAAACTACCAGATATCCAAGGGGGACTGTTGTAGGGTAATGCATTAAAACCAGGGGAAAAAAACCTCTACACCTCAGTATTTTTTTATATTAAAAAAAAGAAAAAAGATGTAGTGGTATTTATCAGATAGAGCACTGTGAAAAAAAAACTAACTGTGAGCATTTGGTCAGTCTGGCAACACTAAAGAAAGACTCACTAAGGAGGGCAACTGTGCTTGAAATAGAAATTATCTCTGAAAAAAAAAACCCTGTTTTAAAAATGGATTTAGATGAACTTCATTCATGTATTTTTATTAATCTCGAAGACCACAGCCTGCAAGTATGAAAAGCACCTTTTGCTTGTCAAAAATCAAGGTGATCTGACATCAAATGTGTTGGGGTGTGAAGCAACCTACAGGCTTTGGCCCACGGTAAAGAGCTTCAGAAAAAGTAGTGAATGCAAAGGGGCTCTGAGGGGCAGACGGGACTCCAAGGTGTCATGATGGCTTAATTACCATATCCTCACTGTCTGAATCAGTAAAAATATTGCAAGGTTTCTGCGTGAGTTTTTGCAGTTTAGTTGTAATCCTTAAGCTCTGAAAGACCAAAGCACAATAGTTCCAAATATCAGACCCAGGGAATCACCAAAACTGACAATCTGAGTACATTAAGCTGTGTACTTACCGTTAGTACCATTCATGCTTCTGTGCCTTCATTGATGAACATATTCCTGCCTCCCAAAAGTCAGCTGCTGCTGTTATAGAGCTACAAGCAGCATTCTCTGTTTCATAACCCTGAGCTCCATACCCATTATTGCTCCTTATGGCAATTTTAAAGATGTGCTTTATTTAAATAAGCTTTTCTTCATTGAAATAACTGTAACAGATGTTTTATGTTCTATTTGTTTTGCTATGTGGTAGCACTGCAGAGAGAGATTAAATTAACTCTCCAAGTAGATTATTTCTAGGGTGAAAAAAACCAAGAAGAAATCGAAGAGTATGTCCAAGGGAAAGTCAAGCATGCATTCAAGGGATAGATAGATTTGCAGTGCTGCCCTTACTGATTCTTTACATGGTGTCATTGTTTGCAGTGAAAAGTGTACATTACATTCCCAAGACCTGTGTTCGTTATCACATTAGCAATCACAGAGTTCAGTTAATACTAAAGCTATGGATAACTTACCTTTGTTCTCCTGAACCACAATTCCCTATATTCCTCTAATGTTCATACGTTGTTATGTATCAGTTATCTTTGTCTACTGTACAGATTAATATATATCACAATTAAAAGTGTTATTGGAGAAGGGTATTGGGTCACACAGCTAGAATGAAATTACTGTTCATTAGAGAACAGTAATAATTTATTCTACAAAATAATATTTTTTTAAAAATTTGTGTTAGCAATTCCTTGAAGTTGGGTCATGAAAAGTTCATTACACTACACACACTTTGATAAGCAGGGCTGCCCCAGCAATGTTTCTTCAAAAAATAATAATAATAAAATTTTCTATTTTAAAGCTTTTTGTATACTGAGCAAATAAGCCCAAACACTGTACAAATTCAGTAGTGAAGTATCTGTCACGATTTTTGCCTTGCTTGTCAGCATTAACAGAACGATAGATCCACCTGCGAGTCACTAGCACCATGACAAACCATATTAAACCAGGATGACAACTTTTCTCATCTAAATGAAAAAAGAAGTCAACAAAATGTCACTGTTCCCAGATTGAACTCTTCTGACAAAACAAAGCTAATAACACCACAACAGTATTTCTCAACAGATGCCTTTTACTATAACTTTGATTTGAGAAACACGCTTTGAACACAGGATATTCTCCAAGGCATTAATAGTGAATAGGGAGCTCGGGACTGATTCTGTTCTCTGCTTTCCAAGTCTGGATATATGGAGTTATTTTGATTGTATCTCCATTTGAGAATTGAACCATTTTGAACTGAACTAGTGGGGCAGATCGTATTTAAGGGTGAACTTGAGAACTTGTGCAGTACAATAATGTAGGATTTCTTCTGTGTATAGAGCATGTTTTTGTGTGGAGTACATCATGCCCCACATGTTAAAAAGAAATAAAAATTAATGCTGTTTGAACTGCTTTTAGCAGTACTTAGGTTGAATTATTTCAGCCTGGAGTAAGTTCTAACAGAGGGTTTTTGGTTTTTCAAGCTGCTGAGATAGTGAAGTTAAAGTTGCTTGGTATCTCACACAGTTAAACTCAGAGATGTCAGAAGATAGGCTGACATCAGAAGACTGATGATATCAGAAGATAGAGAGAGAAGATAGGCTGAATTGTACTAGAAAGTATTTGCTACATGTATTGGGCTATTATCTTACGTAAAGAGAATTTATGTTTAAAAAATAAAAGCTAATAGAGATTAAGCCAGCTAGAAAATCTAGGCTGAATGTTTACATTGATACCTCAGGCAGATAACATAAGCTCACAGTTAGGAAAGTGCTTAATTTGAGATGGTCAACACTTCCATTCCTGCACCTTTAGGCTGAGTTGTCGCTCTGTGCATGGCTGAGCCTGAGCTCACTGAGCTGTGTCACTGGCATGGTGGGGTCCTCTTGGTCTTCAATGTAGTGGTTCTTAGAGCTCTCAGCTCACCATTTTGCAGAAGAGAAGCGAAAGCACAGAGACTTTAATTCAGCTTGTGCGAGGTTATTCTGGAAGACAGTGGTAAAGATAGGATGTGCTAGGTTTCATGCTACCTTTCTGACCATCTGACTGGTCAGAACCAGTAATGTTCATCATTTTCTTTCAAAAAATAACTGCCAGTAGACATACCTGCTCAGCTAACCTTGCCAGCTGCTGTTGTTGCTTTTTGAAATCAAAATAAGTGTTTTCAGATCCCTGCAGTGTGCTTCCATGGATTCTTAGCTGTGCTAAGACCATCCCCACAGTGTGCTTCTGTTGGTTCTTAGCTGTGCTATGAAACCCTGACAATCCATCTCTCTCTTCTGCAGTGCCATCCTGCTAGTGCATGCATATGTGTTTCCTTCCGAAGCACATATAGATACGTGCTTCTGTTCTCTTTGCACATCTTTTCATTCCTTCACAGAATTTATTCATGCCGGTTTGTCACCAAGTATTGTATTTCTGCCTATTCATTATTTAGTGGACAATAAAGTAATGGTATAATACGAAACAGCACGAGGAAAAAAGTACATCAGAGAGTTGGTGGACTGAGTGGTCGTATGTAGAAGACTCAAGGAGGTATTCCAGTTCAGTCCCTGCTCTGTCAGATGTTATCACTTACTGGAGGCCTGATTCTTCAAGCACTTGTGTGCCAAAATCCCACAGATACAGTCAGTTTCTGTAATGAGGACTTGCAGTTTCAGATCCTTGGAGAACAAGGTTTTCTTTAGCTAACTAAAGATGTTGCCCCAGGCCTCTCGTCAATCTCTGCAGATGCAGTTGAAGGTGACAGTTCTGTCGAGACACTGAATGACACTTGACTGCAGGCCTGTAATTAGCACTACTGATGTGAATTAACCTGTTCACAGGCTTAAAATTAAGCACGTGTACCGTCATTAACAGGGTCAGGACCTGAAGTGATACACTGTGTGTGTGTGTATTGTATGCACTGTCTGTCAATGCTAAGGTAAATATTTCTGCTGCCACCACGGTTTTCTTTCAGATGAATAACAAGGCTGAAAAATCCTAAATGTGTATGGGAATGCTAAAAGCTACAGTAAGTTGTTAATAATTTAAAGAAGTAATTTACCTCCAGTTGAATTGTACCTTTAAAACATTGTATATAGTTTCCCATGACATTTAAAATGTCCATTTTTTTGTTCTTCTCCTATGTTTTATCTCCTCATGAATTGGAAAGGTGGACAAGATGGCCAGTCTCTACAACATACATGTCCGCACAGGTTGCTTCTGTAATACAGGAGCCTGCCAGATGCATTTGGGTATAAGCAATGAGGACGTCCAAAGGAACCTGCAGGTTAGTTTCTGAATGAGATTACATGATATGTAATGGAAATATTTGCAAAATCCCATGGAAAATACCTAGATACAGTGACCCAGGAGACATCTTCTGGCTGTCAGTTCTGAATTTCCTTAGGATTTGAGGTTTGAAGGGGAGTACAAAATCTGGCTCTGTATTAAAAAAAAACTTAATTAGTTAAAAGCTAAAGTAGCTGTACCATTGTCACAAATTAATGGTTTAGGCTGTTTAAAGAACCACTACCAAAGATATTAGAAAGCAAATGGTTTTAATATAAATTTGTAAAAAGCGTGACTTAACAAAATTCTATGGCAAGGTCCACTTCATTACTTATTCAACATGGAAAAAACATACAAAGAGACATCAAATTAGAATTGGGTTAGAATGATTTACACAAGGATCAGGGGAAATGTTTTTCACAGACTCAGGGAAATCAAATTGGGTTGGTGTGACTTATATGTGGATTAGGGAAAGAAAGTGAGGGAGACCCCCTCGTTGAGTCACGAGGTTCAGAGTGGACCCCCTTGCTTTCTAAACGCCTATTCAGAGGAGTGTAGGTGTGGCTGAATCCACTCCTAGTCCCAGACTTGGTCAGTGGTTTATGAGTAAAGGAATTAAGTGCAGAGGATTTTGGTGTGGTGATGTAACATATGATTTTGTGTTTTGTATAACTTTGGAATGGCAACAATCTAATATAAAATAGCAGCAATTTAAAATTCACTGACACTATTAAGGCAAATCACAATGTTAGATTATATAATTTCCTAATAAAGCTTAACGACACAACTTAAAAATTTGTTAAAGTTCTCAGATTACACACACAGATGTAGATATAGACATAGAGATATATAAAGAGATACATATAAAAGAGCTATATGTAAGAGGAGTTACGTGAAGAAAGGTAGCTATACATATATATGCAAAGGTACCTGTCAAAAAGTTCCCCTTAGAGTTCCATGAAATACGTCAAATGCTTTTGCATTTCTCAATGGGCGAAGGGTTGATCCTTAAAGCAGGGGTTTCAGCCCAGGTCAACGCCCGTCTCTGGCGATGGTCCTCCGAACTTTGCAAACTTGGGTGTTCGTGAGCTCTGAGAGGCGTCCCACTCAGAGGCAGATGCTGGTTGCAGCCTGCTGTGGTCCAGGAGAGCTCAAAGGGCCTCACTTAGAACTGCTGTTTATAAAGTTGTGAGATGATTGACTTTAGGCATCAGTGAACTTCCATGCTGGCCACAACCCAGACAGATAATTTCTCAAGTCTCCAGTACCACTGGTAGCAGTTGTTCCAGGGATGTCAGGAGATGATTAGCTAGTCCTGTTCTCTTTCCTCATACAAGTCAGGCAACCGCATTCCTGGTACAATCATTGCCATTCCCCACGTCAGCTACGCAAGAGAGCTTGGTATGGTTGAGAGGCTTTCAACCACGAAACTGTGTTCAAAGGCCAAGGCTTGCCAGGCGACTGAATTCCTCAGGTTGTAGAGTGGCCCAGGAGCAAGGCAAGGAGTGTGTGTGTCGGGGGGGGAATGCACCACCACAGCCATGTCCTATACTTTTTAGTGTCTGCAGCTTTCAGACTGAAGGTAAATTTGATTTGCTTTCTCTGACCTTTCAGCTTGGTTGCCATGTTAAAGAACTAAATGAACTGAAATTCAGTTCATTGAAATGGGGTGTCGAAACAAGATCATTTGATGGACCCAAAGCAAATGCTTGTTTTTATTTCATTGGAAAATATGAAATTGTGCCTTCTTGTTCTGATTTGGAATGACATGAAATCCAGACTTCCTGCAGAACAGAAGTTCCTAGACAATTCATCTCATCTTGTTTCTTAAGTATCCTTAAATATATTTAACAATGTTCAAATATTATAGACCTATTGCTGTTGGATGTTACTGTTTAAAAGGTATACACAAATTGGACAAAAAACAATAAATGAGAATACATAGTGAATCTCAGAAAGTGAATTAAATTTAGATGACATCTACCTAAATTACTGGTGTGTTAGATTGTTAGAACATGAATGTAAAGACTGTTTTCTAGATGACTAATATTTTCCATAAATTGTCATTAAAAGATGTGTAGCAGGATATATTACAATGAAGTGGGGGAGGCTTCATGCCTGCATATTTGTCAGAGTTTGAAATTACAGTAAATTAACCCAAAATTTTATTAATGGTATTCTTCAAAAGATAAAAAATTATAATGGCTGTATTGATATTATAATTTCACAGAGACATTTAGATAACTTTCACAAACACATTTATATGCAAGATTGATAGCACAAGTTCTTAAAGGGGGAGAGCTCTTTAATGCCTTCCTTGGCAAAATGGTGCTTTGATTTACCATGGAAAGCTCTATGTCTGTAGTCTCCACATGCATGATCTGTCTAAAAGCAGGTGAGTGATGCTTGAATTTTCAAGGGGGAGCAGCTTCCCCAAGATACTCTGAGAAGGGAAAAAAGGTCTACCCTTCTGCTGAAGGTCAAAATGCCAAATGACCAGCTGCAACACTCTTGGATCTCTTTATATAAAGCGGATTTTGCTGAATGGGTGCCCTGTTATAGGTCTGTATCATGTTAATAAAGCTGAACATTTAAATGGGGATAGGCCAAACCCAAACTTATAAAGAGACACTTAATTTGCCAGAAGTGGTATGATGAGGTGCTGCATTCAAGCAATCATTATTTTGGGACATTCCCAATAGTCCTTTGAGAAGGATCTGGATGAGTTATTGACAACATTACTGCGTAGAGGAAGGCATCTTTTATTACATTATTTGCACATATAATTTGGTTTCGCCTTTTCCCAGGGTGCTGACTGTATTCTTCTTTCCTGATGAAGATTTATATGTATAAAATGCCTGTGAGGGAGGACTTTCTGTCCTCAAAGGTCCCTGAAGAAGTGTGGTTATTTTTCTTAGGAAGTTAGGTAGGAACCCGTTTACTTATTTGCACAGCAGGAACCTCTCTCCTCAGTCAATCAATACTTAGCAGAAGGGTTAACATGTATATTAACAGACACAACCTAATTTTGCAAATGTTGCTTCTGCTCTATTGTCAAGGATAAAAACTACATCACACCGCATTAAAATATTTACTACTGTATTGCCTGCTTTGACATAGAGGGTTTTTTTTTTTAATTTTTCCTTGCATAAATGGCATCTGTGTTCATTGAACTGTGTCATTTCTTGCTTTAAAAAGCCCTCATGTAAAATAATAATAATCATGTAAAAAAATAAATAATATGTTCACACTTCCATTTTTATGTAACAGAAATGTGTAAATAAATGAAACTCTGAGGAGAAAAATAAAAAAGCTGCTGCACTTACAGGAATAAGGATGCTGACTTAGGACTAAATCTTGTGTCCATTGGTGAGATAATGTTAGATGGATGAACAAAGGGGATCTCTAGCTTATCTCACGGGAAGTGAATGGCAGCATTCACTGACCAACTTACTGAAGAAGAAAATTCTGCTCTAAGGGAGAGTTTTCCAGAGAGTGTTGTATGAAAGACATATCAAATGGAGGGTTATCTATGTGGAGGTATTTGAAGCATTTTTCAACAAAGATTTTTCATGAGTGGCAACCTGTGTTCTTCAAAGGAAGAAATGTTGGAGGGAACGCTAGTTCCTTCCATCCTGAAAGCAATGAGTTGACTGGATCATCAAGACATTTACTGCATATCCCAGTGACGAGGGAAGTCACTTTGCATGTTGGAGCTCTACGTTCAAGTCTCTGCTTTGCTAATATCCCAGACCAGTTCTCAACTGTATAGCTATCCATTGGACTATCTAATACAAGCCATGAATAAGCCACTGATAGTATGAAATGGAACTGTTCTGACAGCAAATATCAAGAAAACTGCCCCTATGCAGATGACACAGGAATATACCCCGAGACTTCCCTAACAGGCCATCCTTGGACATATATTTTTCTGATTCTTGATATGTTTTTGAGAAGTCTCTCTTGCCCTCGAGTAGAATAGGACAAGCATCTCAAAATTATCTTCTTTCCAGCTTGAGTAAGTAATAAGGTAGTTGGAATTTTTTTCTGCATTTTCTCTTTGTATTCATGAGTTAACTTTGTATTTTTGAAAACAGTTTTTCAGCTTAAAATTAAGAGACTTGTTAATTGCTATGTAAAATTAGAGGGAAATAAAGCAAAGTTTGTCATAATAGCTCTCTGGTTTTCTTCCTGTTTCAAACCAGGCTGGCCATGTCTGTGGAGATGATATAGACGTAGTTGATGGACATCCCACTGGTTCTGTGAGAATATCCTTTGGCTACATGTCTTCTTTTGAAGATGCACAGACTTTTTTGAAATTTATCATAGACACCAGACTCTCCAAGTCAGACACTGAGATTCCCTTCCAGTGCTCTGCTACAAAGCTGATGACAGATGACCACTTTAACAATGCAGATAACTTGTCCCCAATACCACACATCTCGGACAGAGAACTTGGGAATAATTCACCTGCGACAAAGGCAACTGTCAACTGGCAGCCACTGGAGACTGAGTCGGAAAGCATAAGGGCAACTGTTTCTGAGACTGCAGTACCAACATGTAGAAGAGGTGGCAAGCCCATCACTGTCACCAACATTTACCTCTACCCAATCAAATCCTGCTCTGCATTTGAGGTATACATTTTGAATCATTCTTAAATATTCATCTCAACCTCCTGTTTTTCCTTTTCCCTCTTGGACATGTCAACCAGAAGTAGCATGTGCATGAGATATTAGGAAGCAGTATGTGTGTATCCATTTTTCCTTTTCTCCAGTTTCTAGGATCAAGTCCTGCATGCTAAGGTACTTTGAAGGATTTTCAATTAGATTGTAGTTGCAAGATGCAGATGTGTCTTCTGCTCTCCCCTCCCCCTTAACAAATTTGCACATAATATGCAGTTTTGAAGAAAACAGTTGGATTTGCAAAACTTGACTAAAATATAATCAAGTAATTAGTATGCTTTTACAGAATGACATGTGATGGACTTGTAGGCATTGATGGGTAGGCAGCAATTGAGAAATAACTTGATTAACATGCTATAATTGAGAGGAGACTGATTTACATTACAAAGAAATGTTATCATTAAAAATACATTTGCAACAGAAATATGACATTTAAGTGTTGCTGCTCTATTTGAAAGTTCACTCTTTGAAGATTTTAATTGCTTTTTTACCAAGTTAATAATATTGTCACCTTAGCTGTGACTTTTTTTTTAAATAATGTATGATGAAATAGGTGTATGGCCCACACATGACCTAGAATGTGAGTCTGCTTAATACCATACTGGGAAATGATTTAATGAAGGTCAATATCGGTATAACTTTCCCTATGAAAACTTGCTGGTGTAGGTCACTGCCTTACAACTGAGTGAAAATTGGGGTCAAACCCAGTGACAAATCACCTGCATTTAAAACATGGCTTCTCAAATGATTTGATGATTTATTATTTTCTCTCTTAATGCAAAAAGAGGCTGGGGAATTTAAGCAAGACTGTTAAATGATCAACAGAACATCTGTGTTTTTAAATTTGGTTTGGCTTATGATGTCTTTAATTCAGAGGCACAATTTTGAGCATTAAATGAGGCCTGAACAAACAATTTCCACACCTTATTAACCTCCCACTAAATAAAACTGTTTAGAATACCAAAGTAATCTCACATTTCACATGAAAATGTTTTAACCTTTCTTTAAGTGTTGCTGTTATTATAGCTGTATTACAGAAGCCCACTATAGAAGCTGCTGAAATATGTTGTAGCAGTATTCAGGCCCCTTTGGGGTTAAATTCTATTTTTAATATGCAGGCTGGTGTTGTCAGATACATACCACAACATTCAGTGCTAGGAAGGCTTTGAAGTGATTGTGCCCAGAAGCAGGTAAGATGTACCTCGGCATGAAAGACAGCTTATGTTTCCCCACAAGCTGAGACAGGTTTCTTCTCTTCAAGCTCTGTGAGGGGAAACGACTCTAGCTGATAAATTCATACAAACCTGGTACTTCCTGGCAGTCAGAACTCCAATTTTATACAGCAGTGGAAAAACCCTATTCCTCATGCATACTTCCTGTGCCAGGCATGTGTTAATGGGCCCAGTGTGAAAGCAGGGCTCATCTTACCTCAACGTACCCCTCCAAAGTTAGATAGTGTTCTGTAAGCAGTGACAGGTGGATATCTGCTAATTCATCTTATCATAAAATAGGCATCTGCAGTAGGAAAAATGAATTGTTCCTGAATATTTCTGTCTCTTTCCATTGACTACAAGAGGAATTCAAGGCAACTTGGATTACACGGCTAACAGTAGCTGATTTGAATAGTTTCAATATACAGATATTAAAATTGCAACTGTATTATGAGGTTTAGTTTTGCATGCCTAGAATAATTTTTGAAGTCTAGTGTATTCTGGTTTGATATCTTTTGATAACAAATTATCAGCCACATTAGAACCCAATAAGCACTAAGCACTGTCAGATCCTGTATTGCCAAAGAGCAATATACAATTAAATGTATACTGGCTTTAGTATATGGTATTGGAAGGGACTGGAAGTTCACTATCAATAGCATTTAATCCTTCTCTTCCTCTTCTCAAAAAACATTTTTTGTGCATCTCCACTTAGTTCATAGAAGATACATGAGTACATGTGAAAGACCAGTAGAAGCTGACCTAATAGACATGATGGAAAAGAGCTTTCGATGCATAAGGAGAGCAGGTCAGGAGATGAAGCCAAAAGATTGATTGATTTTCATCATTTTCAACATTGAAGTAAATCCCCAAAGAAAATGTGCTTGCTTTCATGATCTTCTTCCTGTCCACCAGGCATTCTTCAGGTTTTTGTTCCCAAAGGTCTGAATTCCCAAAGGCCCGGAGCTTGGCGACCAGGGCGGGCAAACAGGATGTGATGTGTCAGAAGGGCATGGCGCATCAGTTTGCGCAGCACTTCGCGCAGGCAGGGCGTGCAGGGCAGGCGTGCGGGCAGGGCGCAGTCCCTGCCCTGGCTCTAGAGGCTCTCTCAACGAGTGATCATCGCCCTCCCAGAAGAGGTCCAGCTATGGTCTCCACTCAGCTGAAAGCCATTGCCAGAAGGAATGCGGTAACCCGGACCGAGTCCTCACTCAGGCACGCAGCTGTCCAGGTGTCCGGCTGCAGGGGGTGCCTGAGCCTGTCACTCATGCCGGAGGCAGCGGAGACACCACCTGTGTGCGGTGCAACCAGGTGAGCGACCTGCTCAGCCTGGGGCCAGAGCTGAAAGAGGCAGTGGAGAGGCTGAGGAACATCAGGGAGTGTGAGAGGGAGATAGATTGGTGGAGCCACAGCCTGCCATCCCTGAGGCAGGAGCAGCCGGTGGAGGCTCCACAAGCAGCAGGGGATCCCCTGCCCTCTTGCTGCCAGGCAGAAGGAGAGAACCTAAGAGACATGGGGGAATGGAAGTAGGTCCCTGCTCAGTGCGGCAGGCGAATCCCCTCCCGGCCTCCCTCACCTTCCCAGCTGCCCTAACACAACAGATATGGGGCTCTGGAACTTGAGGGCCAGACATGTGAAGATATAGATGAAAGTCCATCCAGGAGGTTGCGTAGGGTGTGTCAGTCAGCCTCACGCATTATGACTACTTCCCTTAAGAAAAAAAGGAGGATAATTGTCGTAGGCAGTTCCCTTCTGAGGGCAACAGAGGTCCCAGTATGCCAACCAGACTCAACCCACAGGGAAGCCTGCTGCTTCCTTGGGGCCTGGGTGAGAGATGTCACCAGGAAACTCCCTGGTCTGGTACAGCCCACCAATTACTACCCGTTGTTGGTCATGCAGGTTGGCAGTCTCAAATGGTTTTGGTCTTCAGTTTTCAAAGATGATCAAAATAGTTCGCATAAGGAGACAGCTATCAATAACCCTTTTCCTTGATGGTATATGTTGCATGCTCCTTGTTAACTTCTGTCAAACAACTGCAAAATACAGGTTGAGGCTGTCAACCTTTTCAGTCATAATCCTCTGAAGATAAAAATCACTTCAGCTTCAATTCTTTTGTGCCAATGAATAATGTGAGTATTCCTTGGCATCAGTTTGTGATACCAAATTACATCCCACTCTAGCTGCACCTACAGAAAATTATGAAGCTTTCGCTATTAATGCTCTGAAATTATTAATGTTCTTAATGCCACAAATATTGTCCTGACAGTACCACTGTCACAGCAGGAGGGCTGGCCTGAGCTGATGGTGAATGACCACTATGGGCCAAACTTAGTCCAAGGTCCTCTGCAGTGCCTTTGAGTGGTGCACCATAGGCAGCACCATCTTACAAGCCTTGTATTTATCACAGCATGGAAAAATGCAAAAATAATTCTAAATAATACACGGTTTCTCCCCTGTAAATGTGGGTAAAGTAAATTTTTTGCTTTTGGGTCTGTGGGAGTGAAATAATGGCAGCACTGATCATTTGGGCCCCTCACTACAAGAAAGACACTGAGGTGCTGGAGCATGTCCAAAGAGCAATGAAGCTGGTGAAGGGTTTAGAGCACAAGTCTCTCAGGAGCAGCTAAGGGAACTGGGATTGTTCAGTCTGGAGAAGAGGAGGCTGAGAGGAGACCTTATTGCTCTCTACAATTACCCGAAAGGGGGTTGTGGTGAGGTGGGTGTTGGTCTCTTCTCCCAAGTAACTAGTGCCAGAAGAAGAGGAAATGGCTTCAAGTTGTGCCAGGGGAAGTTTAAATTGGATATTAGGAAAAATTTCTTCACTGAGAGAGTGGTCAAACATTGGAACGGGCTGCGCAGGGAGGTGGTGGAGTGACCATCACTGGATATATTACAAAAAAGTGTGGACAGAATCACAGAATCACAGAATCACTAGGTTGGAAAGGACCTTCAAGATCATCAAGTCCAACCATTAATCCAGTGCCACCATGTCCCCTAAACCATGTCCTGAAGCGCCACATCCACACGTTTTTTGAACACTTCCAGGGATGGCGACTCCACCACCTCCCTGGGCAGCCTGTTCCAATGCCTGACCACCCTCTCAGTGAAGAAATTTTTCCTAATATCCAATCTAAACCTCCCCTGGCGCAACTTGAGGCCATTTCCTCTTGTCCTATCACTAGTTACTTGGGAGAAGAGACCAACACCCTCATCGCCACAACCCCCTTTCAGGTAGTTGTAGAGAGCGATAAGGTCTCCCCTCAGCCTCCTCTTCTCCAGACTAAACAACCCCAGTTCCCTCAGCCGCTCCTCATAAGACTTGTGCTCCAGACCCCTCACCAACTTCGTTGCCCTTCTCTGGACACGCTCCAGGACCTCAACATCCTTCTTGTAGTGAGGGGCCCAAAACTGAACACAGGATTCAAGGTGCGGCCTCACCAGTGCCAAGTACAGGGGCACAATCACTTCCCTACTCCTGCTGGCCACACTATTCCTGATACAGGCCAGGACGTTGTTGGCCTTCTTGGCCACCTGGACACACTGCCGGCTCATGTTCAGCCGGCTGTCAACCAGCACCCCCAGGTCCCTTTCCGCCAGGCTGCTCTCCAGCCCCTCCTCCCCAAGCCTGTAGCATTGCATGGGGTTGTTGTGGCCAAAGTGCAGGACCCTGCACTTGGCCTTATTAAACCTCATACACTTGGCCTCTGCCCATCGATCCAGCCTGTCCAGATCCCTCTGCAGAGCCCTCCTACCCTCCAGCAGATCAACACTCCCACTCAGCTTGGTGTCATCTGCAAACTTACTGAGGGAGCACTCAATTCCCTCATCCAGATCATCTATAAAGATATTGAACAAGACTGGTCCCAGAACCGAGCCCTGGGGAACACCACTCGTGACCGGCCGCCAGCCGGATTTAACGCCATTCACCACAACTCTCTGGGCTCGGCCATCCAGCCAGTTCCTCACCCAGCAAAGAGTAAACCCGTCTAAGCCACGAGCCGCCAGTTTCTCCAGGAGAATGCTGTGGGAGATGCTGTCAAAGGCTTTACTAAAGTCCAGGTAGACAACGTCCACTGCCTTTCCCTCATCCACTAGGCGGGTCACCTGGTCATAGAAGGAGATCAGGTTGGTCAAGCAGGACCTGCCTTTCATGAACCCATGCTGGCTGGGCCTGATCCTTTGGCTGTTCTGCAGATGCCCTGTGAGCACTCTCAAAACCAACCGCTCCATAATCTTCCCTGGAACAGAGGTCAGGCTGACAGGCCTGTAGTTCCCAGGATCCTCCTTCCGGCCTTTCTTGTAGACGGGCGTCACATTGGCAAGCCTATGGCACTGGACGTGGCACTTCGGGACATTGTTTAGTGGGCATGGTGGTGTTGGGTTGATGGTTGGATTTGATCTTAAAGGTCTTTTCCAACTTTAATGATTCTGTGATTCTGGTTGTCAAGCATTGGAACAGGCTGCCCAGGGAAGTGGTTGAGTCACCATCCCTGGAGGTATTTAAGAGGTGTGTAGATGTGGTGCTTAGGGACATGTTTTAGCGGGCATGGTGGTGTCGTGTTGATGGTTGGACTTGATGATCTTAAAGGTCTTTTCCAACCTTAATGATTCTGTGATTCTATGATTCTATGAGGTTGCGCAAAGAAGTCTAAAAGCGATTAAAAGGGACTTCAGAGCACTGGGGCGACTGGTTGAAGGATCAGGAGCACAGGTAGTGTTTTCATCAATCCCTTCAATGGCAGGGAGGAACACTGAAAGGAACAGGAAAACACACCTTGTTAACACGTGGCTCAGAGGCTGGTGCCGTCAGCAGAATTTTTGGTTTTTTTGACCATGGGGCTGTTTGTGTAGTAAATGGGCTTTATTGTAAGTACATGATCACTTGTATTTGCCTAAAATAATATGTGCAGTGGAGAATTCCAGCTGTGTGTGTAGGACACAGCCTGTCTGCCTGTGAAATCTCCCTGCTGGCTTACTGGTTGCAGGATAGACGACTTGATTAGTGGAGGGAGGACAAACATGATGAAGATATGAGTACAAACTCACAGCTGTTTGTTGTCCTCTTTAGAGTCATGTAATCTCCTCCTCTCCTAAACTCCGATTTCTCTGCTCTAAGTGTTTTATTATGGGAGGTGCTTGACCTCCAGAAAAAATGAGAGTGCAGAGTGCTTTGGCAGCTGGGAGGATGAAGCTTGGAATCATCAGCCCACTGCAGGTTGTTTAGTTCCTACAGCATGTGCGTTTCATGAAGTGTTCCTGGCCATGGGATGATTTCTGTTCAATGTTGTTCCATAGGGTTTGTCCACATGGAACAGGAAGCGGAGGGCAGAATATTCTAACTCAACTTCTTAAATGCACTTTCTTTTCCCTACAATTATTTTATTAAATGAGGAGAAGTAGAGAAGAGGAGTAACCTTTATCCCAGATCACTTTTTTCTCTTTTCCAACATAAAATGTGTTTTAAACATGCATTTTTAAACATGAGCATCTCTCATGTTGATGAATTTTGCATAATTACATAATGCAGTGTGCCCAGTGAAAAAGGTTAGGACTTTAAACATTAATAACTTTATTATTCCTTCAGTAGATTTCAGAGTATAAAAATTGCATCTCAACACAGAAGACAAATTAGCTTTTAATTTAAAATACAATGCAAATTCCTAGTGATCAGTGGATAAATTATATGTAAGACCACTAACATTTTTAAACTTGCATAATTTAAAACCTATTCAGTGATTCCTTTAATGTGTTCAAAAATTGCATTAGCCTTCATTATGACATTACTGTGAACTATGGAAAAATGCAGCCCAAAATGTTTTAAAGAAAATTCTGGAAAACAAAACAAAACATGTTTTTGCAATTAATATTTCTACATTACAAGAAGAAAAATGGACTAAAGCATATAGGATAATATGACGTACTGGCTGTACTATGCAATGATCCTTGCTTATGGCAGATAGAGAAGACCTTGTGTTGGATGATTAGCGCACCTGCGATGCTGGGAATGAAGGTCTATGCTAGCAACTATCAGTAAAATCATGGTGTCCCTAATTTCTTTCTGTCCTCCCCCTTATAATTTTTCTCAGTAGTCAGAGATAGCCAAACAACTTCTAATCAAGTAGCTGTGTAATACAGTATTGCTTACTGCAGTGTATGCTAACCTGCTTTATTTTACTTCACAGTAAACTTCATTGGTTGCTTTTCTTCACTGTATTTGTTGGTTGAATATAGGTATTTAGTGAAATTTGAGTGCCCTGGGTGACCTCCTGCTGCTGGTCCACCGGGATGTGGATCATCTTTGTAGCCTGTGTCATTTTTGCTAGCCTTGGGCAGACATCTCAGATGTAATCCAAGGGAGCCAAATTGAACCACTCTTCTTGTGTCTCAGATGAAAGCAGAGCAGGCAGAATTTGCTTGAACTGCTGTAATTCAGTTGATTGCAATCATTTAACAATCCCTTCAGCCTTTTTGAAATAATGGCCGGTCTGCATAGGTCGCATGCCTAAGTACTAAGAATAGAAATGTGTGTGTTCTTCCATGCTCATCTCCAGTATCAGTATTGGCAACAAACCACCTCTGACTGTTCACAATCATCTGTGACTCTCTGTCTAAGGCAGGGTACGCAGTTATTTTGTTGTTGCAACTTTATTGGGATCCTAGCAACCTATGCAATACAGTACGTTGAAAAGTGGAGAGGAGGTCGGGCACTTGACAGTGTACGGGGGACATCTATGAGGGGACAAGGACTCACTGCTGGGCATGTGTATGTATGATTCTTGTTACAATGGCAAATACCCAGCGGAAGGGGAAAAATGGGCTGAAGACCTATAGTCATGTGCTGCATCTCAGAGTGGAGCATGGAGTTCCTTGCCATTATTTTGGACTTACCAGGGGTATTTTGAATGGAAGGTGTTGATTATTTCCAAGTATCTGCTACCTAGTCATCTGAGCTTTCCCCACAATGCCTATCAGCATGTAAGAATTAGCTGAAGCTCTGATTAGAGAGAAGGTGTTTTGTTTTGCTCATAAAACCTTTTACCTTCAGTGAAGGGTAAGCAAACACTTAAGCTGTTCCCTGAATAATATTGCTGTCCTGAAGAGGAACCAAAACAATTTAACGTTACAATAAGGAGCTAGGAATCATTGTCTTCATGCTCTTTTTCTATTTTTCTGCCCTTTTAGTTTATTCTGCTCATTACATCTTGCAAATCCTGTAAAGATCTGTTGGATTCATGGGATGATGTATTGCCAATTAGTGATCGTCTGTTTTGGAAGGGACATTTGTTTGTAGGAAATTCTTGAAGCTCTCAGATGATCACCAGCTGTTCAAATGCATTTCATAATTTAATTATACAGCATAACAAAAAAATACTGGCCTCTCCAAAGAATAATCTCCAACAAGGACAAAAGCCTGTTCTTCAGCTGATATTGCAGTCTTCGAGCTATGATTACTCTCCTAAAAAGACAGAGCGAAGGTTCACATCATTTAGGTGCTGACAGTTTGAGGCACTTGGACAACATGGTTTCAGATGACACTGTCAGACCTAAAGTTTCTATTTTTGACTGAATTTTTCATCCAGGCTCACTTCAAAACTGCCAAAGAATATTATAAATCAAGTAGGTTGATAAAATATATTTCTTATCTTTAAAATTTTTCCATGTATTTTCTATATTCAATAAAGTTGAACTGTGGCCAAATTATTTAGGGTTCAGCTTTAATGCCTTAAGTTTTCAGTTTCAGAGTGCCTGCCCTCAGCTTTCTCTAGTCAGGCCATCAGTGTCGAGGTACTGCTGCAGGCTCCTATCAAACCTGGAAAAGTTTATAACAATGGGATAGTGTGGTTCTTTGGGGTTTTGGATAGAGCACATGCTAAACAAAAATGTGGTTTTTAATTAATTTAACCAGTGCTTCCAGCCATGCTTTTCTTCAGAGCATCAGGCTGTGCCTGACGAATCTTTTTCTCAATACTTTTTGCTAAAGTCTTTTGCCAGTTAATTCATGTGAGCTGCCCTAAGCTTCTCTACAAGAATTCAGCTAAGTTCATCTGTAGTTAACTTTTCTCCATACTCAACTGTGACAAGAAAGCATACATGAGTTGAAGCAATATGTTTAAATGCCCAGCTTTATGTTAAAAGAATAGTATTAATATTTTAACATTCTGAAGGAGAAAGCAGTTATTAATATCACCCAAAGGCATTACTAAAATTGCTCTCTTTTTAGATTTCAAGATTACCATCTGTGTAGCATCAGTAACAGATGTTCTTTTCACCAGAAAAATGTACATGAAAGCAAGGACAATATGCTTGTATAGGCTATTGAATGTAAAGAGTGTTACAGAAGTAATGGAAGAACAGATAGCAAAGAAGGCAATGTGTTTTGTTGTAAGGGGATCTGGAGAAACTATTAGTGGTGGAGGTTTTCCCAAATGGATTAACTGATAAAGTGGTTCCAGTTTTGTGAAAAATACAGAAATTTTTTCAGAATTTTGAATTTCACATTTTTCTTGCTTTCTGCTTGTTTGGTTTTGCCTTAATTCATACAACTCCCATGAAATGTCTGTGCTTTGTAAATTAAAAGAAAGTTGTTGGGGGGAAGGGTCCTGAAAATGGGTGAGTATATAACTGAACGTTTTCAGAGTGTTTCAAAGGTTGTTTACTCTATTCTCATAGCTGTGTTAAATCAAAGTGGATGATAATATGTAACAAATTACAGTAACTCCATTTAGGTTTGTTAGCTTTGTGCAATTTGATTTGCAATTAAGGTTTCTCTTATTAAAGGCTGACATTGGCTTGCACAAGTTTTCCTTATTTCAAAGTATTTCATTAACGGTTTCTTCTCCCTCTCTTTTCTTTTCAGCATGAATCTATTAATGCAGCTAACATTGTCTAAACCTTTGTATCCCCTTCTGATGCTTTTCCAGGTTACAGAATGGCCAGTGGGAAACCAGGGTTTGCTGTATGACCGTAACTGGATGGTTGTAAACCAGAATGGAGTCTGTATGACTCAGAAGCAGGAGCCAAGGTTGTGTCTTGTAAATCCCTCAATTGATCTGAAGAAAAAGGTTATGGTCATCCAGGCAGAAGGTTAGTAACCAATATCCTTTTGTCCTCTTCATTATTCGTGTTGAACTTCTAGACAGAGACACCTGCATGCACCCACCAAACTAATGAATGCTGTGTATGCTTATGGACTGCAGGGACAAATTCTGTTACCAGCTGTGCGTAAAGCAAGCTGTAATATACAGGGTAGCTTCCTAGCTTGACGTTGGGATGGGCAAAGAGTAGACAATGAGTCCCTATGTGCAATCATAAAGTGGATGCTCCAGGAAGGAGTAATGAATTGACAGATGTGGAAATTTACTGACTAGTCTGTCTCTCCACATCATGAAGTCCATCAGCCTGAAGGGACTGTTATTGCTGCAAAGGTAAAGGGAATGGAAGCCTAACATCAAACACCTTGGCCAAAGACCTTCCTATTTTATAGCTCTCCTCCTCCTTCCAGCTGTGGGACTAGAGGGGTAGAGTCTTCAGTGTAAATTAGTATGAATTAAAATAAGGACCAGACATTATTTAGTTCAGTTAAATACTTGCACTAGCAGGCAAATATTTCATGATGTTTGGGCTTCTCTGGATTCATCAAACCCCCTTTTATTCTCTGCTGAGGGGAAAAAAAAGAAAAAAAACTTATGAAAAGTATTACGGAAAGCCCTTTGCTACTTGGAGGTGCAAATTATTTATTTTGCTAACAGTGCTATTAGCACTGAACACTGGAACAGGTTTGTATTCCACAAAAGTCATTACTAATGCCAAGTTTGCACGTTTCTGAATGGTGTTCATCACTTCCCTGGGGTGTAACATTTACTCAGCCTGTATGTCTTAATCATTAATAATATATGTATCTACATTTTCAGCAGCTAGAGCAAAACAAGGGAACCTATATTCAGATTTTTCACCCTTTGTTAGAAATCCATATAGGTGGATCTGTAACTACAGTCTTGTTTCTGTTTGTACATTATAGCTGTTGTCCTCTCCAGCTCTCTGAGTACCCTATAAAATTAAATCTGACCAGTTAATTTCTTTTCTCTGCAATAGGTTTGTCTGGGTATTTCCACTAGTCTTGTGTGATTTTGTGTGTGTGTTTCAGATCCCAAACACAATCTAGTCTCTTCTTAGGGATTCCAGACTGGCTCAAACGCTCCTATTTTCCACTCTTCCCTTTGTAATCTTTCTTTGAAAAGGTATTGTTAATTCATGTCAATTCATGTGGAGATCTTGCACCTCAAATTTTTGTAGTACAGTTGCATAGACAGCCTTCTCTCACAGCTTTAAAATTACCAAGTGCTTCAGAACTAATTATTTCTAGAAATTCAGTTCCTTTCTACCTCTCTTCTTTTCTACTGGTACTTATTGCTTGCAGACACAATGTGAAATCTTGTCCAAACTTTCTCCATTTATCTTTCACATTTTCAGAGGTTCTGCTCTGTTGGGCCTTTTGATTGCTTCCTTGTGCTCCTCTAAGTATGTTCTTAATTTTTTCCTTGCTAGTACCACATTGTTCAGACAAGTGCATATCCATTGGTATGTTTGCCTGTCAGTAATACCTGCAATGACATAGTTCAGAGAGTGAGGAAGAAGTTTTCTCAGACAAAAATGACAGTCAAGGAACCCATTTCTCACTAAGATTTACAGTCTCTTGCCATAGTTAGTACCAGGGTGAAACTCACCTTTAAATTCTACATTTTTTCTTGTGTCATTTTTGGAGTTTTCACTGTCATTCACCTTCCTTCCTGTGAAAGTGAGAACCATTTCCATCCAGGAGTGATTGACCAGGTCTATGGATCACTTTTCCTCCCCAAAGTGATTGATCAGATCTCCAGTGTTCTCTAACAGAGACATGGTTGGCATTTATTTATAGCCTGCTTTGGTACAGCCAGTGTGTGAGAGTGGAATAATTTTATTCTTTGTATAATGACTCTCTCTAGATACCAATAATCTTAGCCCATAAGATGGTCTGGGCCTTCTTTTTATAATAGTCCTGCTATTTTTCACTCTCGTAGTGTACTTGCAACCTGCGGTATTTTTTTTAATGTTTGACAGTGAGATCATGGCTCTCATTTGCTTAGGGAGACTATGCCAGAAAATACTGCTCATAAGATAGCACAGTGATGGGAAAACATACAAACTAACAGGGTAATACTGAGCAGATAAATCTGCAGGAAGTTGTTCCAATATTTATTCTCTTTTCTTTGCTCTTATCTGCAGTCTAAATGCATGTTTTGTTTCTTGGTGGTAAATTTTTAGTTTTCCGTTTATCCCTTCGTGTACATCAGTCATTGTTACATCTCCCACTTAAATAATTTCATGGCAGATGAATTTAATTTAATAAGTTGACTCTTTCCTTGAAAATCCCATATTAATCACTGTTACTTTTGTCACCACTCTCTCCAGCCTGTGAGTAGTTTGTTGCTAACGCAGGACCTGAAGCTGAATGCCACGTGCGTAGCTGGAGCAGCAATCAGTGCAGTGAGGAGCAATAGCCCTCTGATGAGCCAGGCTAGCTGTTGTGCAGCTCAGAGCCTTCACTGGCCTATGTCTGTGGCTAATGGTATTTCAGACTTGTGGCACTTAGTCTGCTGACTACAGCCACCTCCAGGTCTCTTCCAGCTTTATTGCTTTGCAAGTTTCTTTCTCCCACTGGATGCCTCCCACCCGAACTGCCTTTCCTCAGCTACAGTAGCATGCATATTTCCAAGAAGAGGTTTGTTTCCTCCAACTCCCCCTCTCCTCCCTCTGCCCCCACACTCCTTGTGCAGTTCTTCTGTTCTTCTCAGTGTGATGGAGAAATTTGTGATGCTGAGGAGTGGGTGAGGGAGGCGGCAGCAGTGAAAAAAAAGGGAGGCAAACCTTTGAGCTGCCCCTTTACTGCACCTCTTGCTCTGCTGAATGTGAAAACCCAGCAGCTCCCAGCTGACCGGTAACAACGGCAGTCAAGCTGGCTGCCTTCCTCCTGCTCCTCTGCAAGGAGGCTGTAACCACTCTGTTTTCTCTACCAGTTTCTCTGCTGTCATCTGTGCTTTTCTCATTGTGAGAGGAGGCTGTGTCAATGATCTCCATATAGAGCGCGCTTTGCTGTCTGGAGGTGTCTCTCTCCAATAGAGAGAGCCTAAGGCAACCATGGTGCTGGATTAGGTGCCTCTGGTAAGTGCCTAAAGCCCGGTGGGGCGAATCCCATGTAGCTGAATTATGCAGCATTCTTAAAGAACATTTTGCTGTTATACTATTACATTGTGGTGAAGAATTTATCTGTGACACTTTTAAAACACAATGAGTCTGTTCTCTCTCCCCATCCAGGCACATGCTTTCCTCTCACTCTAGAACTTTTCATTACTGGAAAATTTGTTTATGGCTATTTTATTTCACTATGGATTAATATTCTTTGTCTTCTCTGCCCGACAATATAAAACTGTCAGCACGATTTAGTGTGACAGTAACTACTTTAATACCTTTTGCTGAATCCTCTATGTGCTGAGACACCACTTCATGTTCTTTCTTTAAGCCCTGTGCGTAGCGTGTCTCGGTAGCCCGTCTAACAACCAGCCTTGGATGTGCAGACTCGCTGTCTGACTGAGCAGCTGTGTGATCCTGCCATCCCTATGGGTAGCAAGGACATCAGACTGAGCCTCTAGACAAGGATAAAACTGCTCAAAGGCTTAGGATCCTTCCCTGGCATGCCTGCAAAATTAGTTGGCTTGCATGGCTGCTGGAGAGCTCCAGGTATTCCCCTGATCCCTGAGGAAGGGGGTAAGTGCAAGCAGAGGAAGAGGAAGGGCTTGTGCTTGGTCTCTCATTGGCTGTACTTTACTTCAGTAGAGGGAGTGAGATTTTAATTTTGGTAAACTGTGTCTCTGAATTTTGTCAGAATTATTTTCTTATTTCCTATGTGGTGGTTAACAGGCTTTTCCTATTATTTCTGACGTGAAGAGTGTAACTAACCATTGCTATCACAGGACCCACTTTGAGAAAATCAGTGTAACTTTAAATAAGCCCCTGTGGAGAAAGCCAACTTCTTGTATCTCAACTGAAGCAGTTAATGGTTAGACTCCCAGCAACTTAAAGGTGGGCAGGAGCAAGTGCCTTTCTTTCTAGAAGCTGTATTACTTGAGTGGGAATCAAGGAAAATCTTCTTGTCCTGCTCCATCAAATACATAGGGGCACAGATTACACTGAGCTTGTTCCTGACCGACATAAAAGTAAACCAAACAGAATTCAGCTGAGAATACATTTCTGAAGAAAAATAATTTTCCTCTTTCCATTTTAGCTAACAATCAGCATTACTCTGGCAAGTTGGGCATTAGTTTGCCACTGCACAGAGGGAGAAATTTTGAGTGTTGTGAAGGCCCTTTAAGATATTGGAGTAGAAAGATCTAGCAAAACTGAGCAACTAATTACACTTTATGGAGTTTATTGTGCCTTCAAATAGTCATGTGTTATTGCCAATAAAAATAATGGGAATTAAGTGCATACACTGACGAAAGAATATACATGAATAGTTTATATTTCAGTCTATTGAAATAAGAGACCTCTAATTTTTCTCATTGACTGAAAATAGGAGCTATAAAGACAAAAATTTTTTTCTATATATTAATACTGTGAGCGCATCTGTGAATTTTATTATCAAGCAAATGACCATGGAGAATGACAGCTTTTACATTTTAGTAACTGGCAATATTCTGCTATATTTTTTTACTTTAGATGGAATAAAATTATAATTAACAATGTTTAACTGACCTAAACATCACTGTAACATGTGTACTGTTCAATAAAAATGTGGTACACTTGCTGGTGTATAAAAGCAGGGCTTTTTAAAGACCTGAGACTCTATTTTGAGAAATTTTGTGAGTATGCCTTGCTTAGAAAGTATTTTTAAAAGTTATAACAGCTAAGGATGCATACAGGATGAAACCTTTCAAACTCTTCTTTTCCAGAAGGAACAATGCTAGTGTTTAATTTTTTCAAAGTACAAGAGCATTAGTTCTAGTTTGTAAGTTGATAACATTGGCTTCTTTTTGAGGTTCTTGCAAGCAAGTTCAATGCATTCATTACTTAAGTGTTTTATAGCTTTTCCTATAGATTTTCCTTCTTTGTCTTTGCTTCTGAAGTATACTAACATCATTACAGAATCACAGAATCACAGAATCACTAGGTTGGAAAGGACCTTCAAGATCATCAAGTCCAACCATTAATCCAGCGCCACCATGTCCCCTAAACCATGTCCTGAAGCGCCACATCCACACGTTTTTTGAACACTTCCAGGGATGGCGACTCCACCACCTCCCTGGGCAGCCTGTTCCAATGCCTGACCACCCTCTCAGTGAAGAAATTTTTCCTAATATCCAATCTAAACCTCCCCTGGCGCAACTTGAGGCCATTTCCTCTCATCCTATCACTAGTTACTTGGGAGAAGAGACCAACACCCTCGTCGCCACAACCCCCTTTCAGGTAGTTGTAGAGAGCGATAAGGTCTCCCCTCAGCCTCCTCTTCTCCAGACTAAACAACCCCAGTTCCCTCAGCCGCTCCTCATAAGACTTGTGCTCCAGACCCCTCACCAACTTCGTTGCCCTTCTCTGGACACGCTCCAGCACCTCAACATCCTTCTTGTAGTGAGGGGCCCAAAACTGAACACAGGATTCAAGGTGCGGCCTCACCAGTGCCAAGTACAGGGGCACAATCACTTCCCTACTCCTGCTGGCCACAGTATTCCTGATACAGGCCAGGACGCTGTTGGCCTTCTTGGCCACCTGGGCACACTGCCGGCTCATGTTCAGCCGGCTGTCGACCAGCACGCCTAGGTCCCTTTCCGCCAGGCTGCTCTCCAGCCACTCCTCCCCAAGCCTGTAGCGTTGCATGGGGTTGTTGTGGCCAAAGCGCAGGACCCTGCACTTGGCCTTATTAAACCTCCTACAGTTGGCCTCTGCCCATCGATCCAGCCTGTCCAGATCCCTCTGCAGAGCCCTCCTACTCTCCAGCAGATCAACACTCCCACCCAACTTGGTGTCATCTGCAAACTTACTGAGGGAGCACTCGATCCCCTCATCTAGATCATCTTTATCATATCAATAAAGATATTGAACAAGACCGGCCCCAGAACCGAGCCCTGGGGAACACTGCTTGTGACCGGCCGCCAGCCGGATTTAACGCCATTCACCACAACTCTCTGGGCTCGGCCATCCAGCCAGTTCCTCACCCAGCAAAGAGTAAACCCGTCTAAGCCACGAGCCGCCAGTTTCTGCAGGAGAGTGCTGTGGGAGACGCTGTCAAAGGCTTTACTAAAGTCCAGGTAGACAACGTCCACAGTCTTTCCCTCATCCACTAGGCGGGTCACCTGATCATAGAAGGAGATGAGGTTGGTCAAGCAGGACCTGCCTTTCACGAACCCATGCTGGCTGGGCCTGATGCCTTGGTTGTCCTTCATATGCCCTGTGAGCACCCTCAAGACGAACTACTCCATGATCTTCCCTGGTACAGAGGTCAGGCTGACAGGCCTGTAGTTCCCAGGATCCTCCTTCCGGCCTTTCTTGTAGACGGGCGTCACATTGGCAAGCCTCCAGTCTTCTGGGACCTCCCCTGTTAACCAGGACTGCTGATAAATGATGGAGAGGGGCTTGGCAAGCTCCTCCACCAGCTCTCTCAGTACTCTAAAAAACGAGTAGACATCTTTCTGTATTGAAAACTTGCATGGAACAGAGCTGATAGTTGGGATATAGTGAATCTGAGCTACACTTCATTATTCTTCAGAAGAGAATAAAACAATTTGGTTTCACCATATCACAGAGCTGGTAGAGCTTGATTCTGATTTGTACTACAATAATAGAAACAGGAAATATTGAGTGAAATTGAAACATGCTGCTATGAAGCCGGGGTACAGGAGATCAGTCTTTGCTGGTTGATGTTGCAGTGTAATGGAAAGGAGTTGGATTCATTGCAGACACACAGTAAAACCCTTTGTTTGTCATTTCAGATTATTGCTTTCAATTAACAGAAAGGAAAATAGTACAGCTTTTCTTTTAGTTCTAGTAAGCCACAGTAGCCTTTCCAACTCTTTGGCTCATTCTGTTCAAGATAAGAAAACTATGGAAGAAACTGTTAACATAGATTGTTACCACGGATTCCTCATCTGGTTTAAACTTAGAGACGGATAGATGGGAATAATTCTCTCATTAGTGGCTTCCATACATTTTATCTTTACATTATTGTAGTATTATGACACATTATATTTCTTTCCTTGAACAGCCTGTGCTTATTTTTTCTAACCCCCCCTTCCATCTTTTATCTTTCTGATCACTCCATCCCACCACTCCAAAAAAAAACCAACCCAACAGTGATTAACCTCATCTCCTGATTCACTCAAGGGAGCACAGCAGTGATAAACTCAACCTTTCAACAGAAACCATGACTGGCCTGTTTCATTGCCCGAGATACACAGAGAATGAAGTTACTCAAAGCTGAAATTGTATATTCCTTGATGTGGTTTGGGTACCAAGGTCATCTGCAGCCTTTGCTCTTTGCATTATCGTTTGGAGCCACCTGTAGGCAGAGAATATAATTCTAGCGACAAGAAATAGGATTTTTGTTACATGCTATTTGGAAAGCTGCTGTGATTGTGAACGGCTGGAAAAATACGAACTTTTTTCCTGACCTTATGTTTCTATATAATTTTTTTTTAAATATGGTTTGCTCTCTGCCCATCTAGGCATGGACCCAATATCTGTATCACTAGAAGAAAATGCTGGAAAAGAGACTGTGATCTGTGAGAGTAAAGTCTGTTCACACAGGTGAGTGAAAGCAGAGAGGAATCGAAGCTGAAAATCACTGCAGTGACACTCAGGACATGACTGGATGGACACACAGGGGCAGAAGTCCTTAAAAAAAGAGGGGGAAGGTAGGTAGCAATGAATGACTTAGTGGACCAGGAGAAGACAGATTTAGATAGGTAATTTGGCATGCCCAGCACATCTGGTAGAAAACACTGGAAAAAAAAAAAATTAAAAGTGGGAGACGGACAGTACAAGAGACTATGATGAACTGGCACTCACTTGAATAAGGGAGATACCTGATTTACTTGCTGCAAGGATGAGAAAAGGGAAAGGTGTCCCCAGTTACTTCGAAATGCCAACTGGGGGCCTTCAGCAGGACTCTAGAATTCAGTTCCTTCATTTGACAGTAATGATGCTGGCAACTTAGCTCATTTCATGCTGTGTGGATTCAAAATTGCTAAAACCCTCTGAGGTTATAAACAACTTTCCATATTTACAACCCTTTCTAATTTTGTTTTGACCATCCCTGTTGATCAGTGTCCCCTTAACAATCTTGGGAAGATTAAAAGTATGTGAAATACCATTAACTGTAATCAAGAGACATACCATGAAATATAATGTTATGCATAAATTAATTTCTTTTCAGTGAATTTAAGTGTTTATTTATCATATTTTCTAAGTACTTCCCAGTCTCATTAAGTTTTCGGTGTGGCAGTGTATCAAGTGCCTTCCTACAGTACATTTGCATTACCTACTATGTTTCTTTTCACTGAGTCTCTTGGTAAGTCCAACTAAAAGAGATACTTACAGATTTACATCTTCTTTTAACCAAGGTATACTAATTCTTTGTAACACTCTACATTTGCTTCTCTGAGGGTATCACATAAACAAACCAGCAGAAGACCTGGCCATTTTCCCCATGGAGCCATGCAAGAAATGATCTTCTCCTTCTTTTCTACTACTATTCAGATGATAAAGGGGATCTTTTTCTCAGAAATGTATTTTCCTCAGGTAGTGGAATTCACCCAACAGTCATTTGTTTTAACCATCTGTTCCATTTCCCTTAGTGTTGACTCATCCTTAGCCTCCCCATGGTTAGCCCATCTATTAAAGGCTGTAAAATAGGCTAGGTTCTCTCTGTGTGCATATAATTGGCTGCCATACGATTTATTGTAGCTTGTCTTTCATTGCACTGACTGTGTCATATTTAGTGTATGAAATAGGAAATTTTCATGGGAAACCACTTAGAGTTCTGAGGAGGAAGAAAAAGATGGAAGGACAAAGAAAGGGGAGATGCAAGACAAATTGCACAGAGTGGACTGTGATTAGCAAATAAACAAGGTAGGAAGTAAGGTAGAATGAGTGGACAATGTTGATAAGGTTCCCAAACTGCTCAGAGATCCAACAGCACTGATGCCAGTTCCCATGTTTCAGCACGGGAGCCTCCGGCACCAAAAAATGGAAATAGGATCAAAACAGTGCTTTGCAGTAGGGCAGGAGGTGATTTGTGCTCTGAGGTCTTTTCTGCAAAGTATCTGAGGTGGGCAGTGGGACCAAAAGTCTTTATTAAAAGGCTTTTATTCAAACAAAATCCCTGCTGAAGGCATTTTCCTCTTATTAATTCTGCTCTCTGACACTGTAATTTCATCCAGTTCTGTTGGCTGAGGTGGTTACTCTGAATTTACACCAAGATAGCTGAGAAAAGCATGAGGTAGGATCTGCAAGCAGTCACGTGAGAAAGTTTAATTTCACAGATGCCACAAAAGTTTAATGAGCCCGCGTTTCCCTTGTGAAGCAATTCATCAGTGTTAGCCTTCATCTCAGCAGGGGTTGTCCATCAGCATGTGCTGCTCACATCGGAGGGACGTGGCTTTCTAGTATAATATCTAACAGTGGACAGATGCAAGTAGAAGCTAGTGTTGTTAATGTTACTGATGTTGTAGAAGACCCTAAATGCTCAAGGTTAGTACTCTACTGAAATAGGCAGGGACACAGCCTCCTCTTTGACAGGCCACAATATCAAAGAGATCAAAGGAAGGGTGTCAGTCATAGAAGATGACAAAGGCGTAGTTAAAAACAAGGCAAACTGAACCTGTTGTGTGTAAATGTATGTATTAAATCCCTTGGGATCAATATTCAGACTTCAGCTGTCCTTGTTTCTTGCTCTATAAATTACCTAGCTAGATGGACCAGCTGTAATGCACTGAAGCTAAATGACATCATAAGAAGATGAGTGGGGAACTCAAGGCAAACAGCAAGTAAAATCTGAAAGAACTAAGGCCCTCCTTTATAAATTGCCTGACACGTGCCAAATGAAACATAATGCTGACATATGAAAAATAATACTCAAAAAAAATAAACATAAGCAGCAAATGAGTAGAATTGAGCTACAACAGAAGGACTTTGAATAAGACCTTGAAGAGATGATGTTACTTACTCAGAAAATGGTCTGATAGTAAGGGAAAGCAATTTGAAAACGTAGGAGTCTTGGAATACAAAAACTACACAGTGATATTTGATGATATACTAAGAATGCTCTGTGTCTCTAACTCAGCCACTGTGACTCAAAATGGTAAGCAGATAAGAAAGAGCACAAAACTTTGATCACAATTTATACAGTATTAAGCCCCAGCAGGCTGCTAGAGGTAATTGGCTGAGGAGAGAACTTAAATATCCCTAGCACCTCTGTTTCATTGGGAAAAAGTATTTGGGGAATTTATTTCACCTGTACTGTCACCATGGAAGAATCGTGCCTTCTCATTAGCAGCCTTCTCACTAACAAAGCGACCAGCAAGTACACAAGAACTGCTCAGCTCAAACTATAGAATCTCATGTGGAGTGTCATCTTTTGCCCCTTTTTTCTTGCCACAGTGCCTGCATCTCATAATATCAGAGTTTCATTTCAACTCTAGGACATTGCTGGCTAGATGCAGCTGTGGTTGGCATCAGTCCAGTCTCAGACTGGGGAGAAGGATGCAGAGCTGGACCACAATCAAAACTCAGAATAACCACTGAAGAGATATCTGATCCCTGCAGGATTATAAAATCTCTTTGATTTCACTTGTCCTGTTTTTCTACCTGTGTAACTCAGCTGAACCTACAAAGCATTTTGTAAAGCTAAGCTACTTCTCTCAATCCTAGGGTTTAGCATCTTTTGCTGTGAGGAGCTGTTTTCTTCTTTCTCAGAGCAGATGGTCTCCATGCAGATCAGTTTCTTTGACTGGATAGGACAAAAATGTGAGCATAGGACTACTGTTACGTCACTTTTCTTACTACAAGAATTATGCCTAGATCCGCATGAGAATTTGCATTCCTGTTATCTGTTTACGTCATTTAAAACTTAGATGTCAGTCAAATCTCCTTCTGTAGTCAATGGAGTTAAACACTCCCAGAGTGAGAGTCATTCCATCCTGAAGTCTAATCTAGATGGAAACTACTTACCTTTTTCTGTTATCTGTGAGGGGAACCCAGTTAATTTAAGATAGAAGTTAAGATTATTCATGGATGAGAATTTAATGGTAAATAGGATCACTTCCTAGTGGTCTGATCTGTACCTTCCTGAACTGAGAGGGGTGATCTTAAAATCTTTCTAGGGGAGATTACATCCAGGTAAAGATGGCGAATCTATTGCCAGCCTTGCATAACTCACTAGACCATTTACTAGTAATGGAAAACATCTTTAGATAGAGACATACTTGGGCTCTGCTAGTGGAGCCATGTTTTAATGTGGAGTGTCTGTACTAATATGAATTAAATTAGGGAATTAACATCATTGTACCTGATGGGATCATTAAAAATTACATACAGTGTGACACGGTGGGGCAATCTTAAATTCAACTCAGATTAATCCTCTTTGTTTTAGTAAAAAGTACAGACCAGAGAATAACTTTTTCACAATACTATATTGTAATATTGTAATATGGGCTACCAGTTACTGTACTTCAGAGTCAGTGTCTTGAGCATTATGATTATTTAATCATTTATTCCACAGTAATTTTCTGTATAAAACTAAATTGGATCTTGTGGATATTAACTTCAATACTAACAGAGTAAAGCTGAGGAAATTGGGATATAAGATTATGCAGAGCTTCATATCTCTGTTTTATCACTCATCAGAGAATAGAGATTCTGTATTTTGTATTGGAAGGAGCAGAATAGACATCTTCATAATTCATCTTCAGTTTTACAAATTAATGTTTGGGCAATCAAATTTTTCTAAGTCCCTCTTTTCTCTTAATAGGGTAAAAACATATGACTGTGGAGAAAGAATTGCTGGCTGGTTCTCTTTGTTTCTTGGTCGTCCATGTCGCTTGATAAGACAAAGTTCAGACAAGGAAAACAGGTCGAATCAGAAAAATACAAAAGGTATGTTGTCATTCTTAAAAATATTTGTGATTCCTCACTTAGTAAACATCAGGCTCATGGATTTCATACTGACTATATCATTACCCTGATAAAGGGTGAAAGAGTCATTCAATATTGATCTAGTAGGTTTCAAAGGGTATATTTTTACCCAAACTGTGTTTTATCCTGTCCTTCTACTTGTTACATTTGGTGAAAATGTACAGATACACCAGTCTGGGTGTTTTTTATCATCATGACCATGATTTTGTCTGGAAACTCAGTGATCGTTTTGAAAAATGATCATGGAAAATGTATAAAAAAAGAATTTTTTCTTAGACTTAATTTCATCATAAAAAAGGATCAAATGGAAAAAGCATCAAAAATCCATAGATATTGCTCTTGTAAATTTTTTTACAAATTTGGTAAAATCTCAGCTCTATTTCTGTTTCTACATCGTGTCATTATCAGTTACAGGTTTGAGGGGATTCTTGGAATCTTTCTTTAGTGTCTGGATCCAAATGAATAATTTTTTAATGAGAATGCATAAGTGATCAAAGGAAAGATGAGGTGAAATTACTAGTATAATCTTCCTGATTTTTAACAATCCTTTTAGAATGTTGGATTCTTTTCTTTAGGTCTGGCATCTGCTACAAACATCTCGCTCTCTCTTGTGAATGAAGCACAATACCTCCTGATAAACATAGCAAGCATTCTGCAGCTGGAAGAACATATTTCTGCAAGGTAAGATCCTTCTGTCTCCAAATGTCTCTCAGCGGTCTTGGATTCCAGGATCTTGCCTTAAGATGCCAATATAACTGTTTTATCTGGAGATTTAGAGATAGCTACTTTTCAATGTTCAATAAATATGTAAGTACTGCACTGTTATAATTACTCATTCCTGTATGACTTCTGAAAATTTGAATTAAATGCTTGAACATAATCACTCTGCCAGTCATCTTTAGGAAGACTTAAACAAAATTCTTGTCAAATGATTTGGTGGCAAGAGACTACTGGGAACCAGCTAACTTCTGTTTGTGGAAAGAACAAGGATAATTAGGTTTTCTCAACATAAATAATCTGGCAGGTAAAAATACAGAATCTTGCTACTTGCTGAACTGTTTCTTTCCTATGGGAAGGATTAAGATTTACAGCAAACATTCACAACAGAAATATTTTTAAACTACTTGCAGGACTGGATTAATTTCATTTCTTAATTGAAGTTGGCTTTACCAGTACAAAAGTGGGAGATACAAGCAGGAAATAAAACACTGAGACAGCCCACAGTTCAAAGATAAGGAACCCATTACCAACTAAATTTTCATATGCCTACAATAACAAGTTGCTTATATTCAAGAAAATATAAGTAGGACAGGATCAAATTCCACAGAAAATCTGCCTTCAAGGCTCCCACCATCATAGCTGTGCATCCCACAGCCCTAGCATTTGTCTCTGAGCCCCTTTTTCCTGTCTCGCCAAACTTCCCTGCCTCTGGTTAGTGTCATCTTCTCTCTTCTTAGTCACCCACCAAACATGCCCCCTGAATTGAAATTCCTGTTTTGAGTAGAGGAGGAATATATATATACACACACACACAAACACACCCCCCCGTAGGAGGATACATATATAGCTTCAGGATTTAAAACCAGTGACTGAATGAAGCATCACTATAGACCACTGGAGCTTGCATTGCCTGGGGGTTTTCTTTCTTTAGAAGACAGCTGGGCGATGTTAGCATATCATGGCAACGCTCCTTTGGAGAAAATGCCCGGAAAAGGTTTGAAACAGTCCATCTCTCAGACATTTTGGCTACCCTTTCTCAGTGATAGTTAATGCCTTCTTTTGAGGCTTGACTGGCTCAGTTACATCTCCTTGGGAAACCAACACTTGCACGGGCAACCCTTACTGAGATTGGGCTTTTTCCATGGTGAGACCCAGTAAGGAATGTTCCAGACGTGGGATCTGAGTGCAAAGAAAAGGGGTAAGGCACCAGCGGGAGCAGCAAGTGAGGATGAAGGAGGACAGGGAACTTCGGTAAAACATGCAATGTCAGATGATCCATTGACTTTGCACCTAATATCTCCCAGTACAACTGGGCTTGTAATCTCATATTCTTCAAAGGAATCTCTAGATGTGACCGGAGTTGCCATGATGCCTGAGAAGCATCTTGCTTCCTATGCTGTAGCCCAGGTTGGAAAACTCTTCCCTATTTTGCCATGCAGTGCATTCTGCGGGTGCTGGGGAAATGAATTCAGCATAGATATACAGCACTATAATTTTGTACTGTTACTAAATCATGGTGTACAAACTTTCCAAATACTGAACTATGCAATGTACTTTCAAGAATCTGCACATGTGGGTCTTTATTAAATGTTTTTCTTTTTTAGAAAGTATTATTTAGCTTCTTGACACATGGGTATATTTTTGTTTAATGGAAACCTGCTAAGATTTATAAAACAATTTTAATCTTCAATTGAGTTTTAATAATTTCTCTTTGCTTGTGTCTTCTGTAAGTAAAAATTAATCTGCCAGTCTGCACTTGCCTCTTGAGAGGTGATCTAAAACAGAAACAGCAATTTAATTAAAAATTAGAATGTAACATACTGTTGGAGAGCCGTATATATATGGAGACATTCGCCCCTCTGGTGTTGCCTTTACAGGTCACTTCCATGAAAATCCCCATGGCCTGGCCTTATGCTCAAATGTTCTGGCTAGAAATATACCCCTGGAGATGCATATACTCGTTTTCAAGTTTACCTGTTAAATATATGTAATGCATTCTGGATTGCAGGGCCCGCTGCTGTGAAAAGACCAAAGTTCCCATGCTGGCTTTGGCAAAATACACTGATTTTCACAACAGATCCTGGCTGAAATTTGCAGGTGAAGGTGCCTGTCACTCCACCAAGCCAATGCATGTTTGGGGCGGGGGGCAAATGACGGGCGTTTACTGAGATACATGCTGCCAGGTAATTAGAAGCAGTTCTGAGGGCTGGGGATAGGCGCAGGAGAGGCACGGTATTTTGGAGGTGAGCCTGAGCAGGTTAAAGGCAGAGAGGCTAGGAGTAGGGGCATTGCAGTCTTGGAGGATTAGCAGCAAGGGATAAAACAGTAGAAACTAGAAATAGTTTTCAGCAGCTGTCTCGGGACACTGCAGGCCCAGCTCCAAGGTTACCGGGGCTCTGGATGCCCCCACCGGTACCAGCTGGGGTGGCAAGCACTGCTGTGTCACAAAATGCATTCAAAACCAGAGGCTACCACGGCATCCAAGCTCCGAGCGCCTGCAGCAAAGCTAGGAAGCACAACAGCATAACTGAACTTGTTCATGACTAACTGCCACTTTCCTCCGTGTCTGTCGGAGCGTCGGCATAGTTTACACTTTCTGTTGGCTCCCATCTCCTGCAATCATTACGAATTGTGTCTCAGCCGTGGGATTTCTTGTGGGATCTTGAGGGAAAACCTGTAGCCCTTCAGCTTCCCATCCCACTTTCTACCCCCAGGCTGCTGGAGGCCTTGTGAACAGCGAAAGCTTGGTGGAGCAGGGCTTGTGTAGTTTGACTGAAAGTCTGCACAGGCAGTTTATTCTTATGCACATTTGTCTGCTAATGAAGATCATCCAGGCTGTTTTAAATAAAATTCTTTTTTTCACCTAACAGACCTCTTCTGCCAAGACTACTTGATATTAACAGTTTTCCCTATGCTTTGATTTTGCATGTTTTTCCTCATTTTAATTAAAACACGTTTTAAACTGTATGTCCTTACTTTTTTTTAAGTTTCTTTGTTGTTTCCCCCCTCCCCCTCCCCAGGACAGAAACCTCTCTTTTCACTACTTACTTAGGTTTCTGCCTATGCTGTAGGGTGTCATATCCCAAAGCTGTCAGACCACAGCTGATGGAGTATCAAAAGTTGTTCATGTCCATAATAGCTAATGCAAAAAGAAATGCTCTTCCCCGCTAACAATGGCAGTGAGAGAACTCTCTTGCAAATTTTAGGGCTGTCTTTTTTTTGGTACTGGTTGGGTTCTCCTTTCAAAGGAGGGCGAAGAACGACAATTCAAAGGTGCAGCCAGATTTCTGGTATTTGTATGCAGTCTGCTGCTCTCTCTGCCTCATATATGTTTTCCACACCGACACAAATCTACACTTTGGCAGTTCAAATGCTTGTAAAGAGGTGAAGATATCGCCACACAGAGATTAATTTTTCTTCAAAACACCTATCATTTGGTGCAATCTGCTGCATCCAAAGGCAAATAATAATATGAGGAATACATTCTCTCATAAAATGCCTTTATTGGCCTTTTTCACCTCCAGTGTCTACTGGTTTTGTCCCTTTTGCCACTGCAGCATGTGCAGGATAAGTTTCTATTTGCCTTCTTTTTAGAAACATTTAATGAATCAAATGATTGCTAACTCAAAAGATCTTTTCATTTGTTGCCGTTAGCCTTCCATGTGATAGCTAATAAGGAATTTTCTCACGTGCATTGTTCACAGTCGCCTGTCTACATGCTTTCATACCTACATCACAGTTCCAGGTTACACCTCTGAAGAAGCCACCTAGAGGATTACAAATTATAGTTGAAGGATTACGAATCTGGTCCAGGTTATTCTGGAGAAACATTTGCTAAATCATATTAGTCACTAGATTCTACAGCACAAATATCTAGTGCAGAACTAGTTAATAAATCTTATTTTTTCTTTTTCCCTGTCAACTCTGTGAGACAGATTGGAAGAGCCATTGGAAATAGAGGAATTAATCCGACGTTTCCGTGCCAACATTGTCATCAGTGCACCAGAGTCCTTTGAAGAAGAAGAGTGGGCTGAGATTTCAATGGGTGCTCTGCAATTCCAGGTGCGAACTCATCTCCTTTGTCCTAGTCCCAGTCTATCACAACCTATTTTGACCCCTGGAGACAGAGCAATTTTTGCAAGGCTTTGACTGGAACATGGGTGACACAGTTTGTGCATATGAAATCCATGAAGTGTGTAAAAAAACAAACATGCTGTGACCTGTGGCAAACATGCTTCAATATAATTGAGAGGTTTTGACATATTTCTCCACACTTTTTTTTTTAATTTCATAATTCATAAAATTTCCCACCTCTATCCAACTGAGCAGAAAAATAGTCATTGTTTGGAGGCAGTTTGCAGCAAATATTTAGCCAACATGTCACAAGAGAATACTGGCTGCTCTTAAGCATAATAGTCCAAATGTAACCTCGGATTGCTGCACATCAAGCAACTGACTGCCAAAAGACTGGACATGAGTACAAGTGAACAATCGCTGTCTGTTGCCCTCTGTTGTATACATTTTGTCTTAATCTCCATTCAAGACATGTGTCTAAGTCTAGCCTGGCAGGGCTTTTTTGTATGTTATGCTTCATATCATATCTAACAACATAATGTGCTTTGTACGGGAAGGAAAACACTGAAGAGTTAGATTTTGTTGGCAAATACATTATTTTCAGAAAAATTTTAACAAAGGATCCGTGAAGAAGCTACACATGAAACCTAAGGGAATGAGGCACACATGTACTACATGTTCTATTGGATTTGCCTGGTCCTTAGAGCTGAAATATGTGTTTGAAAATGCATTACCTAGGATCTGTAAGTGGCTAATTCATTGTTTTCTTAGGGATGATAATGAAGGTGTGAATAACAGAAGTGATAAGGTCTAGAAGCTGTGATAGACATCACTCCTGTTTCTTTCTGGTCAGCATATTGTAAGAAATGGAGAGGCCATTTTTTCATTAAGGGTGGAAATTGTGACTTATCTGTTCTCTTCCTATGTGTGCTTTGATCAGTAAGCTGTAATACGCATTACAGAAAATTGAGGAAGAATTTCTTTAGGTAGGAGATGAGGACAAAGTCCTTGGTGTAAAGCTCATTGGAGGCTGGAGTTGCACTAGGGATCTCAACTTAGGATCCTTTTGTGGAAGATACTGTAAAACTACAGAATAGAAAGGCATTCCTGTTTCTGGCATTGAAATACTTTAGGAATGCAAGCTGAAAATAGAAAGGCTTATGCAACTTGCATTGTGTTTTCCTGTCTCTGCTAGGTCCTTATTCAGATACTGATGGAGTAACAGTAGAAATTGATGCCAGGAAAATGGTAGAAGAAGCTGTTGAACAAAGCAAAGCAGGGAAAAATATTTCTTTCTCTGTCTTGTTTTCTTCTTTTAATAAAATATTAAACCTGTGGAAAGTCATCTTCTGAAAAAGCTAAGCCAAATGTATGGGTTTGGTGATTACGCTGAAGAGTTGTACAAGCAGTTCTAGATGTACCTCAAAGAACTGAAGTATGTTCTTAAATGTTTGCAGTGTCAGGTTTAATTATTTGCCCTATTTGAAATTTATGACACATTTTACAAAAGTAGAATGTGTATATTGAGATACTAAGACAGTTTCTATAACGTACAGCTTTGCTCAAGTTAGGTTTGTAATATTGAAGGAAACTGGAATATGTCTTCCTTCTTAATTTCAATGCTTTAAAAGATAAAAAGAAATTCACTGCATTTTTTTCCCTAAAAACACACCCTAGTTCGAACACGTATTAACTTTAAGAACCATACTCTGTATGATGTTACAGTAGAGGTTCTCATTATTCCTTCTGCTAATATAAACTTGTGAAAATTCACATTTTGCATTCTGATTATCTACAAGTGCTATGCCTATAAGAAAGAATGTATTTCAGCTACACTGAAACAATGTAAACCAAACTCTGTTAGTTTAACTCCAAGAAAATTCTCCTTGGGTTAAATCCTGAGGCGCTTAATTTTGTATTCAGTTCCCCTTCGGGCAAGTAGCCCTGCCAGCTGGTAGATGAAGTGAAGCCATCAGGAAATAAAAATATGTAAATCTTTTTGATTTCTCAGATTCTGTCTCTAGGAAAGTTTTCCTGAAAAAAAGAAAAAGAAAATAAAAGGTGAATTAAAAAATCAGAAGAGCTTCGCAAGTAGACCCTTTGAAAATGTATCTACATTAGGTGAACAGGCCTGACCTCTTACATAATTAAAGCATAAAAGAACACAGAAAAGCATGTGAAATATATGTTTTTAAGATGTTATGATGGTCAGAAGCTTGTACTGTTTTTATTGTACTGCTTTGATATACAGCTGTGAATCATCTTTAACTAAAATTTCAGGTTGTGGGTCCATGTAGCAGATGTCAAATAATCTGCATTGATCAACAGTCTGGAGAACGAAACAAAGAATTTCTGCAGTCTCTGTCTGCTGCCAGAGGTAGAAAGGTCAGTACAGTACTCCAAAATAGCTGTATAGAAAGATGTAGTGACTTCATTGCATGCACAGTGAAATATCTGCTGAGAGAATATTCATGATTAAGTTGTTATGCTAATCATTACTATTTGTTTTCTCAGTAAAAAGAGCATGCGATGCACTTACAACCTAGATATGACATGGTTTACCTGCATAAAATGCTCACCGCGTTTTTTATTCAGAAATTGACTATTAATATGCATTATTTTTTATTGTGCTTGCTTTTATTCGGTATGTACTGCTTTACAATGCGTTTATTTTGATCTTGAAAAACACGAGCTGATGCGCTGATGTCATTCAAGAAGAGAAATCTGCAGAAAAATCAGAAAGTATTTGAAACGATACAGTTAGCTTTTAAGACTAAACTTTATTCTTATTGTGAGAAACAGAGCAGATGTGAATATAGTCAAAGTGGAGAGTAATTGATTAAGAAAGTGACTGGAGAATAAGTGTGAAATACAGGCATTCATTTGGAGCCCTTCTGCTTCCTAAGATTGCATTTGCTTCTTGGAATTGAGAGTGCTCAGACAGTGGCTAGACAGTTTGGCTTCCCAAAACCTTCACAAATATCCTCATAAGTATTTATTTAGCTGAAAATCCTTACTCTAAACTCATTGCTTCCTGTTCGTTAAAATTCTGTTGTAAAAGTTCGTTAGCCAGCCAGGGCTCAGAAGCCTCGCCAACACCAGCCAAACACCAGAGACTAGGCACAGCACAGAGGCAGAGCAATAACAAATAGGTTGAAAATTATTTACCCAAACCATGCACAAACAAGTTACAAATAATGCACTCTTTGTTTGGGGGGGGGGGGGGAATAATTGATTTGTCTCAGTGACTCATTAAGCAAACAAAGGGCTACATTTTCAATGAATGTTATCCTTGGTGAATAGCTCTGCCGGCTCGGTCTGGGAGCCAGCCGCCTGGTGCGGGGCGAGAGGGGGAGAGGCGAGCAGGCAGGGGCCGGTTGTCCAGGCACAGCTTCCCGCTGACCTGAGATGACTTAGGGCTGCACAGCAGGCTCTGGCAATCCAGATAGCCACAGTACATGTGCCTTTGTGAGATGAGCTCCTGGCCATGGTGGGTAGCCTGAGGACAAAGAAGTTCTCTCCAGGTAATGGTGTGGCACAGCTGGAACATGTGGGATGCTTTAGAGCGCATTCTGGCGCTCTGGGCAGGGATGCTGCCCAGCTGCCACATGGGGTGCGGTATGTGGAGGACTTTCCCTACACACGTGGGTTTTACTGGATTATGACTTGAATCCTCTGGAGAGGGAAAGCAGCCTGTATTCAGGGACCTTCTCAGATGGCAACAAAACCTTACCTGGGAGACAGATTGTTCAGGAAAAGCAAAGCATCTTCTGCATGTTTCCCACAGCAAAGATGAACTTCTCTTTCATTCTGAATAACTCAGCAATGCAAAGATGCTCTTGATACAAGCATTCCTAGAACCAAGTAGCTCGTTCAAACAGAACTAAGGCAAAGAGAGCAATCCAACCTCTTGAGAACAACCTGGCGCCAGATAAAAGACGCCTGGCAAGGCGAGGCACTGCAGAGCACAGCGCTGCTATTCACAGCGGGGGAGTGCTCTGCTTCCCTCAGCTGCACAACAATATTCATGCTGCAAAGAACTGGGCCTTCAGCTTTTTTTATTTGTCCCAGCCTTCAGCGCTGCTGGCAGATGGGATCTCATGAGCATGCCCTGCTTTGCATTAAAAGGCCAAGTGCTCTGGATTACCTTGACAGCTGGAAGGGATAGTCTGAACTGGTAGTTTTGCCTGAACTGGTCTGAGAAGATTTCACAGCCCATCCCTCCTGCAAGTCATCTGTGGGGTGATGGTCACTGGCTGGTTATCAGTGAGTAGCACCCAGGACTATGATATGTGTGCTAAGCAGACCTAGCAGAGGACATTGATCCAAACCTTTCACAGTTCACAGTGGGGAGAGAGTAAGAACATCGAGTTCATGTGTCTGTGTTAAACTGCAGAGCTAATCCTTTGGTGACTCATGTCTCTAGCATGCGCTTTTCTGTTAAGGAGTCATCCAACAGACTTCATTTTCTTTTTTTATCAGATACAGATTCTGTGAAGAAATTTAGCAGTGTTTGTTCCCAGCTGTCAATAATGTGATTCAAACTACAAAAAAAAAAAAGCAGCAAAACAAGATTTAAGCTAATTTCCCAGTACAAGGGGAACTGATATTTTTGAAAGGCTGTTGTAGTTGATTGATTTCCAAAACTTTAAAGATACTGCACATAGGAATGGATAGCAAATCCTGAATGCTTAACAAAAGAGCCAGGTGTCAATATGTACCATTTTGTTTTGCTTTTCCAAGAACACCAACCTGGAAAAATATATTGAACTTTATCAAATTGGTAGCCCAAATGACAGCATTGCCAATGGACTTCAATAATGAGCTAAATAAAGTAAGGCTTGTAAGAGGTGGTTTGGTATTTATTTCTGAAATCATATTTTTCTCCATCCCTCGGAGACTCTGAGAACCTGGTGCTCCAAGTTGAAAGATTGAGGCTTTGCATAGATGGATTGCAGCTGAAAGTCAGAACCAGCTACTGTAATTAGCCACACGAGTAATTTGCATGTTTCCTGATAAATGTAAAGCAGGGTGCTGAAGCCTAGCCAGCTACTTTTCATGAAACCTTTTATCACATTGTTTGAAATAAAACGCAAGCACCTCTACAAAGCGAACTTGAGCTCTGCTGCCGTCAGTTCTGAAAAACTACTCATTAAGGATTCCTTCTGTAATTTTTGACTGAAAAGGAAAAGCGAGCTCTCCTGTGACAGACCGCGCTCTGTTGCTGCAGGAGACTGTAAAAGACTAGATAACTTCATTAAGCAAATAGCATAAAAATAGCCACACACTGTTTCACATGCATCACCACCTGATGCAAAACACACAGAGACAGAAAGGAAAGAGCATTGAATTCTTGCCCGTCTTTGGTGTTTTGCAGATGCAGTTTAACGCTAACAATAGCGGAAGCCCTGTGGGTAGATTTGCAGCAGTGCTATAAGCTGGGACTTGCTGTCAAGGTAGCAAAGGGAACTGCATTAGCAGTCTGCCCCAGCATAAATGTATGGATAGCGGTACATCAAGGGAAATCCATTATGTTTGCACATGCCCTCATGCATTAAAGAGGTGTGTTTTTTCCTGTGGGCTGTTGATCCTCCTTTATGTATCTCATCGTGCCTTGGGAGAGCTTCTTTCCCTGCAGGATTAGACGCTGTGCCGTTGGATTGCTTACTGAAACGTTAGCATGGATGGCAAATGACTTCTCTTATCTGATGCATCATTATCACCATTTTCATAGTAATGCAGGGCTTTACACTATGAAATGCTTTTCATCCAAATATCTGGAACACAAGCAGTGATCGATGTAATTAATAGACCTCTGAAATAATGTGGTTCTTTTTTCTCATTGGTGGCTGAACTGGTAAATGCATTCATTTAAGGTAGAGCAAAGGAATATCAGTTCTCAGCAAAACATTCTGCTGTCCAGATATTTTCAACAGATGGGATTTTCTGACACCAAGTTAAAAGTCCCCTTTTCTCCAATATGAAAAATCAGCATGTTGGAAATGAGTACTTCCACTGTCCTATTTTATAAGGCTTTTCTAAGCAGTTTTGGTGAATACAGACTAATAAACATCTTTACATTAAAAAAAGAAAAAAAATCAGCTTTAATAATTGCATCTCCCAAACCTTTGCATGAGAGGGAGGTTATGTTATTGTATGAATAAAATGAGCAGAAGTGAACGGGTAAAATTATCTGTTGGGAGGAGGCAGCTGAGAGCTACCTCCAGGGGCAAAATACAGAATTCATCCATCCAGAGCTAAGTCTTAGCATGCAGTATCACTTATGTGCTTGTCACACATTCTAGCAGGGCATTTTCCCTAGCAAGTGCTAGTCTGAATTAACTGATTGTTTAAGAGCTGTAGCTTGAAGGCGTCTCATCTCAGCCTTTGTCAGATGTAGTACCTCAGGTTTCTATCTTACAAAAGGAGATACTGCACCCAGGATATTTCTCTGTCAGTGAATATCTAAGCACTGCATATTACTGTTGATCCAGTAAATGTACTTGAAACAACATGCAAGAATGACACCATTTTATAGCTCCTCCTTTAAGTGAGTGTGATGACTATCATATGATTCACTGTTGGCAAGAATAAGTATGTTTTATCTATTTCTCCCAGCAGTGAAATGTTGTGCTTTTTGCTAATCAAGAAGCTTTACATTTTGTGTCCCTGTGAAGTTTAAGAGTGATGGGAAGAGCCCCTACTGCCATCAGAAGACCGAGCGGGTAAAGCCACAGAACTCCTAGTCCAACACTCCCTGCCCAGTTCTTGGTGTGTTCTGGGGAGTTTATACGCAGAACAAAATGCCCTTGAAGTCAGGAAAAGGTAGCAACAGCAGAAAGAGATTATGCAGTTCATTGTAATAACTCTGCAGGCTGTAATCTCTGCTCCTGAAAGTGTCATTTTTCAACAGTGAAATGTGAGAAAGGCCAATTTCTACATTTTATCTTTCTCTTGAACCAGAGCTGAAGTGGCAGGATGCACAGCTTTTGTGGTTGCTTGGAGGCGGGGCTTGCTACCATCAGTATTTTCTGAGTCAATGTTTGTAATTATTGAAAAAAAAAGGAAATTTACTTTAAAAATATTAAATCCGCTTCTGGTAATCACAAGCTAAATTTTAGCCTTAAGAACATTCACAGAAGAAAGAGATCAGCAATTCCAAGCAGGTATTAGTACTTAAATATGTATACCAACAGATAACCATCACCTTTAAAACTCCTTAGGTGTCTCAGCACTGAAAAACATACTACCAGACTTTAGATGCCCAATGAGAGTAGGGAAATACTAAAGACCAGTATTAAAATAGTATTTGAGAACTCCTGAAGATGTATTCGCACATGCCCTTTCTTAAATAATTCTGACTGTTTTAAAGTGCTTTAAGAAAAAAAAACATCCTAAATGATTCACAACAATAGAAAAATTGGTAAATTAAATTCTCCACAGTGAACAATCTGCCCAGATTAATTCTAGTCTCATTTTAACATAAATCAAGATGTCAATACAGTAAATATAAATAAAAACTTCTCATGTATCAAGTTCATTTACACAGATGAGTTATGAAATTCTTTCCTGTGTGAAATGTGGTGCAGCATGGACTAATATTAATTTTAAAATACTTGTTTAGTGAGTGATTTTTTAAAACAACAAAATTAGGGCAACTGTCATCTTTGCAGTAGGGAATAGGAAGTAAATCCAGGTTATTAACCACAAGGCTGACTAACACATCATTTATGCCAATAGAGAAACCACCACAGCTTGTCAACAAACAAGAGAAAAGCAAGAACGGAAAAATAATACTATGCGCTTTAATATTTTAAATGAAACAATTACTAACTCACCATTTTAGCACCATGGTTGACCCAACACAGTCACTGTACTAGAGGTTTAGGATCTTATTGTGCTGCAGTCGTTCGTCAGCATTAAATCCTAGAACACTGACCAGAAGGATCTACCCTGTGACCACCAGTGTTGACACCATTATGGTCAGAAGTATCCACAAAGTGTCATTAATAGGCTGGGCCTGATCAGGTCCAACGCGTACCCCATATATGCGAAATGCCAGTGAGATGAAGGAATAGCAGGAGTAGCCAAAAGAACTCTGCTTGGGAGCTGGTTTTCTTCTTAATGTTTAGGATTACAAATGAAACAGAAAGATCCAAATTCAGTGTCTGAGGCCGTGTTTGGATAGATGTCTGCTTTACAGCATCTCTCTTACTTGGGAGTAGGTCTCAGCCTCACCTCTCGCTAATTCTTCAAAGACTAAAACCCGTTCCATGTTACCTCATGACCGTATCTTTAATTATACTGTGCGAGAACAGGAGAAAACATACTGCCTTCATATTTAGTCTGTCAAATATGCTCCCTTAAATTCAGCTATTTTTTTAATTTATTGCAATTCCTTTTGCCTAGTATATTTTTCTAAACCCGCTGTAAATGTAATTCCAGGATCATCGATCTGAACAATGGCAGTAAATGTAATCAGGAAATGGAGAAGGAGAATAGAGTTTTGGGTTTAAAATTTATTTTTTCAGAAATACCAAATTAATTTCAGTTGCTTATATACTTACTTTACATTTTAGAGTGACTGGTGCATTTTGGCTCTAGCCTACCAAAACAAAATGCTTTTTATTGAAACCTGTAAAAAAATCAAGAAAATTAGTATTGAGCTTCCAAGGTCCTCAGTTCGAAGAACAAAGACATTCTGAAATCTACAAATCAGTTATCAATTTAATATGGTCTTCAGCAGGCCTTTATTTCTTACTTTCTGTATTTGTTCAATTAACTATTATCTAGTTGTTTGGAAAATACTATCATGAGATTGCAAGTCGGTTTTTGTGCATTTCTAAACTCTCTACTGTTGGAAAACAAAACCGCAAAACCACACCAGTCTCTTACTGTGACATTTCCAGATCCCACCCAGCTGTTCACAGCTAGAACTGTAACGTTCAACGTGCTTAAGATTAAGACCACACGTAAGAGTGCAGGCAGATCAGGTTTCCAGTGCCTGTGAGGTTTGTGTGGTCAGTGCGTGAAGTGGTTGTTCTGTTCATCTTTTCTTTATTGTTCAGCATCACAAGGACACATATCTAAGTATTTCTAATATTTATGTAGGATGGCTTCGCAGGTAATGACAGATAACAAGTGCTAGTCCTAATAAACTTTCTGAACGTTTTCTGTGAATATACTAAAATATTCCTAAAAACAAATTAAGGAAAGTGGACAAAGGCTAGACAGAACAAAGTTCTCTTAACAAAGCGAACAATTTGTGGTAGAAGATGCAAGACTTTTCCTCACTGTTTGAACATACATGCATTCTTGTGCTGTCTAGCCTTTAGTTGTGATAATGCATTAACCGTATTTGTCAAGAAGCCAGAACAGTCGCTAAATGACAAGACTGTGAGGGAGTGTAAATTACAGATATGATACGGTGGAACTCGTGATGAAATACTGTGTTATTTATCCACTTACTTAAGGTATTCTTCTTGAATAGCATGGAGTTAGCTTTTGTTTACCAGTCTATTATAGTTAATTAGTTAAAAATGTTCTTAATTACATGGAGATAGTACATACCTCCTTATTCTTAAAGCAATATTGTTTTTCTAAACATACCTGGGTTATGAGATTCTCTATAGATCTGATTACTTTAACATGAGTTGCATCTCAATAAATATTTTGCTTTTTTCAGACAAACTTTGGCATATATCTGATGAACCAGCCCTTGCGCTCAACCTTTCCAGATATTTTATCAGTTGGGTCTCAAGTACTTCCAGTGCTGAAGGAGAACACAGAAATTCAGCCCCCGACACCCAGCGAAGAAAAATGTTCGGGATAGATTCTCTGGTGGAGACGAGATTTGTATGCAACTCCAGGGAAAAGTCACTAGTCAGTTATTAAAAAAAAAAAAAAAAGCTTCCACTCATTTGCTTCTGGTTTAAGTCTTTTAATTTTCTGTTTGCTGTAAATGTTATCAGATGGCAGAACCCTTGATAATTACAGCTCACCTACATGTTTTTGCTTGTGATTAGGTTACAGCAACCATAACTCTATTTTGCTCAATTGCTTCAGGATGCAACAGGTTTGATCAAGTTTTACCGGTGGATGACTCCCAAAACAAGCCCAATGTCGTTGTCAGAAACCCACATCTCAATGAAGGAAAGTAAACACAACAATACACTACTTCCTTATGTTGCTTCGTTAAAACCACAATTGGGAGAGAGGATGCAGGACATATTTTAGAAACAATGTGGGTGGGAAGGGAACAGTGGGAGAGTGGCATGAGAGTAGCAGTCCATTCAGCTTTCCAAAAATGAAACTGAAGGTGATGTGTAGACAGTCCGAAAGCACCGGAGGAGAGGGAACTGTTATTGGGAAATCTGTGCCTCCTTCTTCAGAAGTGGTGTGTGAGGATGCCAAAAAGACACAAAGATCAATGAAGGTTCAGTACGCTGTTTGCAAAACACATTTCCTGTGAAGCCATTTCATCCATTTGTTCCCGACTTCTTTCTCTCGTTCCTATTTGCTACTTTTCCATCTGATTTATTTTATGTGATGACTTCCCACACACTTGTTTCCTTACGTATTTGTGGATGTTGACATGTTTTTCTAATCGGAGATTTTTCAACTAATACAGTCATGTTTTCTATACAAATTTGGTTTATCCTCAGCGGTCTCTAATGGCCACTGCAGTGAATTCTTGAAAGTTTGGATGCTTCTCCATTCCAAACAGGTCAAAGTATTCTTTTTTTTTTTTTTTTAATCTTTGTGCGTTCGAAAATGTCCTTTTTAGAAGGCTTTTGAGTTCTTTACTCTCCTAAATGTGTCTCAAGCTTTCTGATTTCTGAGAGCAAATGTCTGAAATCTAGGACTTAGTCTGAAATGTCAATTACTGTGAAAATTTAAAAAATAAATAAAGGGAACCACACAGCAAAAAAAACCCATGGAAAGTCAAGGTAATGCAAGACTGAACACATTGAGGCCAGGTGTTTTATGACCCCAAACATGTGTCCAGCCAGCCACAGGGCAATTTCATGCTTCCAGGAAGTCCTTCTGGAAGAGAAAATTCTCCTAGACTGGCAGCTTTATTGCCAGTGAAATTCTGACCCGGTTAAAAGACCGTCAGAACTCTAATCCAGCATGATTTAGGTCTTCCTTGGGGCGATTTTGGCTCAAACTGTGTGAAAGTGCTTCTGGCTGAAGCAATCCTTGAGTTGTTTGAATATATCCCTGGAGGGGAGCAGGCAGCTTTGTGAAAAGAATTGGTCAAAAAGTCATTCTGAAAGGGGAGCGACTACTGCAGAGTGGTGTACAATGGGAAAAGGGAAGCGCATCGCCCAGTGTGTGAATCAGAATTCAAAGATGACCTTTTTTTCTTTCTCTTTTTTTTTAACTGGTTTCTTTCTTTTTTTTTTTTTTTTTTTGTTCTTTTGAAGAACTGGTTTTACTCACTTCAGCTGCAACAGACTCTTATTAATGTCTCTCAGCAGAGCTTTGTAATGGAAATTAGAAGAGACATTATCTGTTTCTTACAACCTGCCATAAAACACATGGAAAGAGAGAGGTGTTTCATATGTATGTAAACTGAGGATCAGTTTTGAGAGTTGTAGCTTCCACTTCAGAGCCCAAGCTCTGCTCCTTGATATCTGCTTTGAAAAGCAAGGGTTTTATCTGCCTAATAGTCAATCACCTGATGTTGTAATGAGCAGGCTTTTTGGAACCTTGAAAAGCAGTTTCCTGGTATGTGAATCTCTTAACTGTCTTACTCTTTCCCTTTCTGTTATGCAGAACATTGTTCTGTTGGATAGAAAGCCAGCACAGCTCTGGCAAATTGAATATGAAGAGACCTGCTGTATGCTGACCTTCAGGTGATCTAAGGTGTTTTGCTCTGTCCTCTTCACCTCACCAGTATGTTATTTGTTTAAAATGGCACAGCAGTTAGAAAAGGAAATTGAAAGCAAACCTCAGCAAGCTCTGTTTCACTTGTTATTGGATTTGCTACAAAATAAGGCACTTTGGTACACCGTGGCTTGACAAATACTGTTTGTGAATAGCCTTAATGCAATGTATGATAACTAAGGATGAGAAGATTTGAACTTTAAAAATGTCATGCTTGGTCATTTTGACCTATTATTTACAAGCAATTACACTTTCTCTCTGCTGTGGCTTAGTAATATTAGATCAAGAATAATTTTGTCATTTTACAGGGGGAAAGAGATTTTCTCTGATGTATGAACATACTCATTAGTATATTCCGTGCATTTCCCAGAAGGAACATCTTTGTGCTACAGTGATAGGAAATGTCACAATGCTTCAGATTGATGGAAGAGGCATAAGGAATCTTTCATCTCAACAAAGGATAATATTTCCCTTCTAGTAAGTGGAGTGTTCCCACCAGTATTGGTATGTCTTCTCATCAATGAAGATAAATTCTTCTTTGTGCCCATACTCTGTAGAAAATCTTGAAGTAGGAGGAGTCGCTTTTAATTTACATGTGCTGTAAGTTTATAGAAAGAACTTCCCTCCCATAATGTGAAAAAAAAATCAAAGAAAGGAGAAACTTAGCATAATGCAAACCCAGTCACTGCAGGAATGAAAAGGGCATAAACACTTCAAAACACTTTATATATTACGTAGAAAGATTATATGTTCTATAAGAGGTGACTTCTCAATCTTCAGGGTATATGGAAAAAAGACAATTTCATATGAATGCAGACTTTTTCATCTAAGTATTCCCATTGCTGCAAAATTAAATCTTTGGACTAATTGCAGATATATGTTTACCTTATATGGATAAGAAATGTACTTAATACAGTACTTCCAGAGTGCTGTATGTAGAAAGTCCTCTATATATTTGAAAACTAAGTCCACATTTCCTTACAGTGAATTATTCAGACACAATCAATTTTCTGTGGGACTTAGGTCCTTCTCAAATCTCAAGGCAAAAATGGTGGTTATTAAAGGCTCTAATAATAGGTAGGAGGCTGAAATCACAGAACAGAAATCAGCATTTTTAGGAGAAGCCTCTGAACTCTATTCTTTGATATGACTAAGACATTTCAGGTACAGTTTATGATCTATATACTTTCAATGGCGCCCTTCAAAATATGGTCAAAATTTTAGGCTACCCTTCTATCAAAATTTTACAGAAATCAAAAGGAAGGACTGCATAAAAACATGATTGTTGTTCATAAATTGTAGAGATTATGCTGTGCATTTCTTCTTCAGTCTGGTTTTTAAATTTCTTGGAAATGAAACCAATAAAATATATATTGTGCTTGACATGTCTACTGGTGGTGGTTGCATTCTTGAACTTCAAGGTCATGAGATGCTAAGTTGTGCTTGGAGGCATTGCCGGGCTCATGGGGTGAGTATGTGGCTCAGGACTGAAAGGATGTCTCATCGCTGCTGGGATTCACAGGTGGGGTGTTCCTCCACCTATTGTGCTGACGGCTTCCCACTGTCTAGTCAGCATGCCAGTCAGTTGCACACTCAGCTCAAGCCCTGCACAAAATGCACTAATAAATCACTGGTTTCCTTTAAAATATGTCCAGAGGCAGTCCTGCTGGAGCCATCCCTGTTATCCAGAGGTTGGAGCTCTCACTGAGGGTGTTGGAGAAGAGAAGATTCATTTCCCTCTCCTTTGCCTGGAGGGATCCAACACGGTCTTTCTCCACTGCCTAACCCATCAGTCAGTAGGCGAGACTGGGGACTTAACAGGACTGGGTGTGTGTGAGAATCACAGGGAAGGCTTGTCCCTCCCTTCTCATGAGGTTTACATGGAAATGATCTCTGATTCACTGGGCCGGAGAGAGAGGGACATGGGCACAGTGAGGCAGGATCCACGCGTGACTCCAAGCTACTCGTTTTGGATTCATGGAGGGTGGGAGGCGAAGAAGAGCATGACTCTGTAACCCAACAAGTAGGTCCCTGCTATGGAGGTGACAGATGTGGGTACGTCGCTGTCTCTCTGATTATATAGATGTCGTGAGGCAGCTACTTGGACAAAAACATAGACACAACCCCCAGAGAAAGGAGGAGAAGGCAGAGAGCTTCTCCTCTCCGCTGGGCATGTGAGACAGTGGGTTACAGAGGCTTGTCTCCTTCCTCCAGCCACCAATGTTTAAGTACAAGGTGGAACTTCAGCAAGAATAGAGGAGAACGCCCCAAGAGTGTTTTGGAATAGGTCATTAGGGGAGACATGAGTTTGAGTCCGCAAAAGCAGAAATGGAAATGAACCCACGTTTCTCACTTCTTGCTAGATGCACCAGCTGCAGGGCCAGAGTGAAAAGGAAAAAATGTGGCCGGGAAAGACAAGTGGCATCTACTACAGTCAAAGTTTAAAAGAAAAAGTAGTGATACACATGCCTTTGCCACACGATTTGTAATTTTTTTAGGAAAGAAAGGATGTAGTTATCCTTAGGCCCATAAATCGCATTCAGAGAACCCAGAGCAAGTCATGGACAGAGAGGTGCCTCTTAAGCGAGGTGCCTCTTAAGCAAGGTGCCATTTAAGAGGCTTCTCTTTCCTCCCTTTCATGTCAGCTAGTTTACTTTGCTGCTCACTCGTGTGATGGCAGCAGTGGGTCCCTTCCAGTGGAAAAGAAAATGGGCAGGTGCTCTGCATAAGGAGCGAAGTGACTCAGGACTGCGGGCTGGGAGAGATGTTAGGGAGGTTTGACATGGGGCATCCTTGAGCATCACTGCCACGGGCAGAGGTACATCAGTAACCTCTGTGTAATAATCCCAGAAATATGGGTCACAAGAACAAGTTAGTCATTTTTCTGCCAGTGCTGTGAAGTCATCCTGGAAGGGTGATACTCAAGAATTGTGCTGTTGGGGAACAGACAGAAGCAAAGGCAGGGTGCAGAAAGGGGACAAACAAAAAAAATGTGTGTTGTAGAACCGGCCACGGAAAATTGCTGAGAAGTTTCTCAAATACCTATCAAGTAAGACAAAATGTGAGAAATCAGGGGATTTAGTACAGCACTGTCATGGCAAATTTGAAATGACATTGACCTCAAATGAAAAGCCTCTTGCCTTGCATGGCTCAGGCATAGCCTCTAATTAGGTGCATTTCTGTGTTAAACCCAGTTTCTTCTGTGAGCTGATCGACTCCAGACTTGCCACCAAAACTTGTCAACACACTGCAAATCTGGACATCAACATCAGCTTCTCCCAGACAACCAGTATATTCCATCTTTGAGCCCATCTCATGCTTTTTGCTGTTTTTCAGAGGTAAGTGTCCCATCTGGATTAAAGTACTCTGACCAAGATTGTTAATGCAGAGATGGTTCCTCAGCCCAGAAGTGAAATCAGCTTTTGGTTTCTGAAAGGGCTGTGTTTTCCACCAGGCTGTGTTTGAAAAGCCAGCCATGATCTAATGTCAAGTCTGTTGTTCTCTGGTACTTACAACAGCTAAATCAGATAAAGCTGTTGAAAAGTTTGTGAGTTGTTATTTCCCAAACCAAATCAGAAGTAGAAGACTGCAGAAGGTCCTGCACTGCTGAACCCATCTCCTCACTTCTACAAATGGAGAAGAGCCTCTGAGGTATCCATCGTTCATGCATGTAATTCCCAGTGAGTCATGTGTTAGATAGTTGTAATTCCACTGGTTTAGCCAAATGCTTTGGGCTGCTGTTTATCCTCAGAGACTTTGTATTAACTGTCATATTCAAAAAGTTTCTTCCAGCAAACCCTTCAATACTGAAATGAAATTGAATTTGTCTTACGTCTTTATTCTGTTTTAAGGAACAAGAATGCAAGATTTCTCTGTTTGACTTGCTACCCAAAGCTCAGTGTAAAGATTTAATACACTTGAAAAGAGAAGATTCTTGTCTGAGTTGCTTCATCTGTCAGTCATACTTGTAAAAAGCTACAGGGTTCCTCGGTAATGTCTAGTCAATTAGGGAAAAAGACCTAAGCTACAGGAGCTGGGCGCAGCTTGCAGAAGCTCTTTGTCTAGGAGAGTTTGCATCTACTCACATATATATATATTCAAGCACAAGAAGTATAAATAGTCTAAAATATTTTATTTTTAGTGTTGGAAAATCCTCAGAAAAAAGCATGCACCGTGTTTCTGAGGGAGCATGGGATGTGGCACCCCGTCTTTTGTATCAGACCCACAGCCGTATCCCTGACAACCAAACATCTGCCGTCCCTGCAAACAGAATGAGTCCTCAGACATGTAAAAGTGCAGGGTAAAGTTTCGTAATGCAGGATAGCTTTATAGCCTCTGTCCCAGGAGCCAGAACCAGGGGCCCGTGTCCCTCTCCAGCCACTGCGTGACCTGGCTCCACTGTGCCCCGCTCAAAAAAAAACCCAAGAAAGTTTGAAAACTGCCATTGCTGGCCTGTGCTGTTGCACCCAAGTTGTATATTGCGGCCAGAGACTCTTGGAACAATTAAAAGCCAACAGACGTTGCTAATTTAGCTTGCTAACCTTGGAGGACTTTTGATGAACTAGTTGTGCATGGTTTTATCTGAAGGAGGTACTTCGTCAAGTTCTCGTGCTGTTTTATGTTGCCTCATACTGGCATCATGGAGTCCTTCGGTACTCATTCAATCTCCCATGCCTCTCCCGTGGGCATTGTAATTTGGAGCTATTTATGGGCAAAGTGAAGAATATGTCGAGGAAGAGAGAATGTGACGTTTCATTGAGTAGGTAACCTGAAACAATTGGTTAAATTAGTCAAGGAAGATTGAGAGCTGTGTGTATCAGAGGCATGCATGAAACGTTACGAAAAATGCAAGTGGATTCCTACCAGACCTTTTTTCCACATGTAAAACCAATACAAGCTAGCTATCATGTATTTAAGAAGCTAAGTAATCATGTATTTAAGAAGGTATATAAGATCTAAATGAGATTGTCAGGTATTGCAATTAGCATATTTATCTGCACTTACATTAAATAAATATTCTGCTTCAAATAAGAGCATTTGGATCGGGAGCGTCATTCTACCCCTTTGTCCATCAGCCCCAAAATACTGCTGGGCAAAATATTTTTAAAAATTGTAATTGCCACCTTGTTAGATGAATTTAGCTTGGAAAAAAGCCTAAACAAGACAAAACTTTCTGAGTTGAAAGATTACGAGTTAGCCATGTAGTGATATTACGGGATTCGTCATTTGGAAAAATGGCCATGACACTTGTCAAAGAGAAGAAAATCCAGAGTAATACAGCAGTTAGAGTGGAGGCGTGGAGGCATAGAGTCAGGCATCACGTTATGTGTGGAGAGCAATGCTTGCTGGAAGACAATTCCCTTAACGTCTGCACACGTATTTCTCAGAAACTGCCCTTATTGGGAAATTTGCTTAAGTATGTGTTGTTATTTTTCTGAAGTCTCTGCTGATAAGCTTTATGCCACAAGGAACAGGTAGAGATTGAGAGGCAAAGTGGTATCAGATGGCAATTGCCACAACACAGTGAAATAGTGGAAATTTTTTAAATGAAATAATGGAATACTTTTGTTGTCTACAGCATTCTCTACAGGCAAAAGAAATCAACATTCAGTTTGATTTGATAGAAAGAATATGAAAATAAAAACAAAAGTGAATCATGAAACTAAATGAAATTATCTAAGCCTTCTAGAATGCATTAATATAAATAAAAGTGATTTCTAGGTTTGTGAAGCTCCATACCATGGTTCATCCTATCAATTCTTGTTATTGCAGCCCACTAACTGCCAGATCCTAGACAGAAGTCACTGAAATCATGTTGTTCAGCTTATTCTTGAAAAGGAGACTCATGCTGGTTATGACATGGTAATAAAGCTACTAATCATAGTAGTTACATGACAAAGTAAACCTTAAAATCATGGACCTTAGAATCATAACTGGATGCAGAATTGGGGGGGGGGGCCTCACGAAGGGACACACTTTTTCTCAGAAAGAGGAAATTTCTGACCTTAATCTTGCAATGAAAAGCTGAAAAACCTTCCAGCTGTAGCAAGACTTACCGGATCAAAAACATCATGACTTTTGACCTTTTGATGCTGGCATTATTTTGAGATACACTTAGCCTTTCTTAACTTGGATTTTCTGTGGAAGCAATAACTGCAGCTGTCAGAAGGAGGATGTGTGATCATGAATGGCAGAGGAGATGAAACCTCTTAAGAGGCTGTCGGTAGAACAAGGGACTGTGACTCCCTGGTGCCTTTAGGGCAATAGGAACCATGAGCCCAGGAATCCAGCTGGAAACGCAGCTACAAATCCATGAAGGGACTTGGGAAATGCTGACTTACGAGTGAGCTCTCCCCCTGCAACTTTCAGTTATTTCGCATTTCTACCTAAAAACAAAGTTGCATGAACACCAGTGTCATCAAACTATGATGAGGACTTCACTGTGATTCCTTCTTCATTTTGAGTTGTTTTCTCAGCTAATCAGCCAAAAACTACGTTGCAAAGCGATAGCAACTTAATAAGATTAAAGAAATTAGTATGATGGGCTTTAAATTAATTCATTCCTGTGAAACTTTGTTTTCAGTGCTATTAACATTCATTAATTTCTGGATAGCCTCTTGGTAATCGAGTTGGCAATGTCAGAGTAACTGTGTTTGAAGGGACCTCTGAAGTTCCTGTAGTTCAACATGCTGCTCCAAGCTTCAGGGCTAGATCAGGTTTCTCAGGGCTGTATCCAGTGGAGTTCTCACTGTCTCCAACAACCTTTCTTAGCAAGCTCTTCCTGTGCTTTTCCACCCTCCTGGTGAAAAATTCTTTCTTTAGATCCTCTCAGAAATTCAGCTTCTAACTAACTGTTGCCTCTTACCCTTTCACTGTGCACCTTTGAGAAGACCCTGGTCTTCTCTCTACCCCCCACCCATAGGTAATTGTACACCCTGCCCTTAGCTTTCTCTTCTCCAAGCTGAAGAAACCCACTCCCTCAGTCTCTCCTCATATATCATGTGCTGCAATGCTCAACCCTTCCTTTCCTGCGAGTAGTATGATGAGTGACTTCAGATATCCTTTGCTGAATGCTGGAAGATTTAAACCAGAGAACCCAAAAAATTGTCCCCTAGCCTACAGGGCTGAATGATGTTCTCCATCCACTCTTGTCGTGAGTGAGTGTGAAGGGTCATGCTGTTCATGCAGGTACCGTTTCTCTGGCAAGCTGGGTCAAAATGTTACATAATTATAAGAGTGGATCCATCAGTTTAGAAAGTTGACTGTGATTGGCTGTGATACGTCCACCTTTGCTTCTCAAAGACTGTCTCTGAGTTTAGTTTCAAACAAAACCTTACCCTGAGTTCAGGGTATAAGCCTATTACCATTGACTTGTTGGCCAATTCCCTTTTTGACTCAATCAAGGAAAAGTTTGTTTTCTGGTTTTGGGGGTGGGCACAGGCATTGAGGTGCCAAAAGGAGCTGTGCTTCAGTACCAACTACTCCTGAAGCGGCTCGAATTCCTTCATATCCTGCTAATGTTTCTTTTTCAGTTGGAGTGTAGCAGGCTTCAGATCTCCTATCATGCAGCAGCCTGCAGGAAAATTGAGCGATACAATATACTGTTAAAAACTACACTGAGAGCAACGGGTGCTGGGACATTCAAGCACTGGGATACACGTTTAGCAGAAGCCACTTGGCTAGTTAACACTAGAGGATCTGCCGGTCAACCTGGCCCTGCCCAATCAAAACCCCTGCACTCTGTGGAAGGAGATAAGATCCCACTAGTACATATAAGGAACTTGTTGGGAAGAACAGCCTGGGTTATTCCTTCCTCGGGAAAGGGTAAACTTATTCATGGGATTGTTTTTGCTCAAGGACCTGGGTGCACTTGGTGGGTAATGTAGAATGGTGGGGAAGTCCAATGTGTACCTCAAAGTGATTTAACTCTGACTGAAAATAATCCATGATTTGAGTTGCATGTCATGGGAACTACTATAGCAGGAACCCCTTGTTGCTAGCCAGACTAGGAGCAAGGGGAAGAGTTCATTGCAATGTTAAGCCCTATAATCTGGCCTAAAGGAGCCCAAAGGCCCAAATTACTTTTAATTTATTGTAATCCATTATTTGTGTTGCATGTTATAGGAATTACTATAGCAGGAACCACCTGAACCAATGGAGAACAAGTCTTAGAAGAAGCAGTGCAGGTGCAGCAGTGACCCAACCTGAACTGGCTTTGGTGCCCAGTAACTCCACACAACACCTCTCCTTTGGAGCCCAAAGTCATGGACTGAATGAACACAGTGGACATTTGGTGGACATTTGTGGACATTTATGGACATTTTACAGACATTTCACAGGGGTGGTCCATAGACTAAGGGAATATCTGTGTATTCTATCAAAGGATGGGGAGAGGGTGATGAGAATGTATTGGATAGTGTGAGACCTGAGCATGACATAAATGGTATGGAGTAAGGGGTGGAGAATGTGCTGGGTTTGGCTGGGGTAGAGTTAATTTTCTCCATAGTAGCTAGTACGGGGCTATGTTTTGGAATTGTGCTGAAAACAGTGTTGATAACACAGGGATGTTTTTGTTATTGCTGAGCCGTGCTTACACACAGTCAAGGCCTTTTCTTCTCCTCACACCACCCCACCAGTGAGTAGGTTGGGGATGCACAAGAACTAGGGAGGGGACACAGCTGGGACAGCTGACCTCAACTGACCAAAGGGATATTCCATACCGTGCTGAGCAGTAAAACTAGGGGGAATGTTGGAGGGGGGAGAATGCTTAGGAACTGGCTGGGCATCAGTTGGTTAGTGGTGAGCAATTGTTTTCATTTGCGTCACCTGTCTTTCTCGGGTTTTCTCTCTCTGTTATTTTCCTTTTCATTACAATTTATTACAATGTATTACTACTACTACTACTATTATTATTATTATTTTACAATGATTAAACTGTCTTTGTCGCAACCCATGAGTTTTTTCACTTTTACCTGTCCAATTCTCTTCCCCCATACTGCTGGGCATAGGGGTGAGTGAGCGGCTGTGTGGTGCTTAGTTGTCAACTGTGGTTAAACAATGACAAGGGCATGTTTAATACATTCTTTGCAAAGCTGGAATGTAGTTAAAGTCTTGGTCTAAGTGAAGTCAGCAGAAGAATTAAACTCCTCTCTGCTGGGTAAAATCCTGTCTCCTCTAGAAGGCTGGAGATAATCATATTTGCTTCCCCTAGTATGGTCTAAATGGATCTTCACAATATTCAGAAAGCTGCTGTGTGACTGAAGCATTTCCATTTCTGTATGCCCAGTTTTGCATACTTAACAAATCTGATTTTCTAGAAGTATGAGCTGAACACTCAATAAAAATTGGGTTGATTGAACAGTCCAACAATCAAATATCCATGCCGCCCAAGTGCTTCTGAAAGTTTAGACAAAGATGTACCACTTCCTAATTTACTAAATTAACTGCATCCCAAAGCAGTTAATCAGCTTTTTGACTGCCAGCAGGCAAAAAGAAGGTGACAGTTATTGACAACTGTATCTTTGTGTTTCTCTCTTTAGCATATAGAATGCAAAAAACGTGAATCAGGCAGAACAGGTTAATGAGATTTTCAGGCAATCATGGGAATGAAGTAAGGGCTGAACTGTTGAGCAGCCTCATTTTTCTCTCCCTGGCACCTGGCATGCTTATTTGCCCCAGTGCAACCCATGTATAAAAACTATAACCACATGGGAGCAGAGAATCCTCCCTCAGCATCTTTCTGAAATCCCTCTGCTCAGGTGATGAATAACCGGCAAGAATTCCAAGGTGAATCAGTAGGATGGTTTTATTGGGAAGAAGTTGTAGAGCCAAAAAGCTTTGTTTGCTGAGACTGCAAAGCTCAAAATCATCTCCAACTTTTGTGTTTCTTTCTTCTGTTGCGAAGTATTACAAGGGATAGGCTAATGTTGCTACCATGGCAGCCGAGGCTTGTGAATCTGAAAATACAGTAGGGTATCCTTGCGGCCAAGTCTTTTATAACCAGACAGAGGTTGTTAGTAAGTCAGTCAACATTTCTTGATTTTATGGGCTCTTCTTCCCTTTGATGCGATATCCTCATATGCATATTATCTAGCTGAACTGCAGAAGAGCTGCACAAAGGTGGGCTCTTCTAGCAGATGACTTGGAAGGTTCCCAAGAATTCAATATTTGCGGTGAAATGCAATTGATCTCAAGGAGGAACGTGAGCCCAGTATATTAGAGAAGGATAGCAAAATGGAGGGGAGGACAGTCCTTGAGGGTTATCACATCAGTCCCTCAGCCCTAGGACAGCACCAAATACATCTGCACAACTCCTGACAGGTCACGAAGGGATCAAAAAGGATCCCTAATTCTAGCATTATTCAGCCCCAGCCCATCGCAGTGTAGGGGAGGGCTGGATGGGGTGCCCAGACAAAGCTGAGCCAGATCCCTGGGGCTGGACAGGGATAGCAGGGGTCCCTGGGAGGCTGCTCGGGGCAGTTGAGGTGTATCAGTGCCCTCAAGGCCTGAACCTAGGGAGAACTTCTCCTTAAAACACACAAATCTCTCTGTGTGGCAGTCCGGATCATTCTCCATCTGGGCCAGAAAGCAGCAATAACTACTTTGATTAAGGACCACAGCGGTTGATCTGCTTCTGCCCAAGCCTGGATGCCACGGTCAGTCAGTTCCACTGCTCTTCTGTCTGCCTTCTGTCTGCCACGTAACTGATGTGGGCCAAGGACCAAGGCGGTGGCTCCTTTCCTGCTCTTTCAATAAATAGCAGAACTTGGAAACTTTTGTGGTCTGTGGGCTGACGCGGGCTGACGCAGCCGTGCACGCAGGCCACTGCGGACGTTGTGTTCAGAGGCTTACACATATGCAGGTTAACGTGCAAAGGGCAGCTCTTGATGAAAAGGTTTTGCCGGGCTGGTCAACTAAATCTTATAATCGCCACCAAGCCGCCAGAGATCTGAGAGGTTTCTATTACCATGTTCCCTGTACTTGTAATTTCTCAGATGAAGGCTGTGTATTGCTCATCTTGTACCAGCAGAGCTTTAGCCGTTCTTAAAATTTCCAGAGTGGAATGTAAAAAGGAAGATTCTTGTCAAACACATGTTTACCGCCACTGATTGATGTTTTTGCAAGAGATAATGTCACCTGAAGGGGATCAATTAGCAGTGTCTCTCTTTCTTTCATCATAAATCTCAGTAAAGCAGGAAATAGTATGAAACTTGAAAGAAAGATAAATGAGTCTCATTAAGAGGAGTGAGGTATGATTAAACAAGAGGGTACAGCAGGGTGGGTAATGTATCAGGCCAGCACTGAACTGGGGACGACTCACTCGTCTAATTGTCGCCAGCTTCCCAGCCCAAAGGAGTGGCAATTCAGAAGTTAAACATAGGTCCTGAGGTACGCCATTGCAATGCTAAAAATTACGGTTTGGAAGATTAACCGCACTGATCCCTAAAAGTGAACTCAGAAGAATCCCTGAACTGATGAGCTCGTAATTCGCCTGAGGGATGACAGCTCATGATCGGTCGCGTTCGCCCTGGTGTAAGCCGCCAGCTCCTCATTGACTTCCACTGAGATGTGACACTGACTGATATCAGAATATCAGTGTCCCCCTGAAAAGGCAAAAGCAGAGTGAACACTTCTATTTGTAATGTCTCTAAATGGCAAAACTCCTTTTGATTTCAAAAGAAGCAGGACAGGGCTATTTGCTTAATTATACCAAGTCCTCCCTACCAAATGTAATGGAGATTAATGTGAAGCTCTCCACTCTCTCACCCTGCTCTGCCTGGAGCTGGAAGGAGATATTACTTTCCACCCAGTGCAATGAGAGCGGCACTCGCTCTTCCCATAATCTCTTTGAAGCATCCGCGCTCGAGGAGGAAGCTAAGGTCTGAAATTGAGGCATTTCGGCAAACAGTGTCAATGACCTCGTGCCTAGCGCTGCGCCTAGACGAATAATTGCACCACGGCGCTGTACGCTGGTGCTTACCCAATGCACGCTTGTGCAAGAGAAAGTAGCTGGGAGCCGCTTTGCACGTTTGACGAGGGTGAGTGGCACAGCAGCCTCGACTGGATCGCGCATGGCCAGGGCAGCCTGCTCTCGCCTGACGAGCAGGGGACCAGATTTTCCTTGGCCTTGCTGCCTGGATGCGTCCACGCCTGCCCACCGTGGTCGCCTTCCTTCCTCCCCGCCCTGCACGCACTGCTGCAGGGCGCCAAATCCCCTCGGCTTTACCTCGCAAGTGAGCCACAGGCGCTGCTCTGCGACTCCCGCCGCAGAGGCACATCCTACCCAGCGACTGAAGGGCGCCTGTGAGATTTTACCAGACCGCGGCTCTACCATCTTGCCTTTCCTTTATCAGCTGCATTTTCCAGGCAGCTCCAGTACCCCGTGGCCTGGGTCCCCTTCTGTACCCGCGCTCCCGGTTGAAGCAATTCAGTCTGGAGAAGAGGAGGCTGAGGGGAGACCTTATCACTCTCTACAACTGCCTGAAAGGGGGTTGTGGTGAGGTGGGTGTTGGTCTCTTCTCCCAAGTAACTAGCAATAGGACGAGAGGAAATTGCCTCAAGTTGCGCCAGGGGAGGTTTAGATTGGGTATCAGGAAAAATTTCTTTACAGAGAGAGTGGTCAGGCATTGGAACAGGCTGCCCAGGGAGGTGATGGAGTCACCATCACTGGAGGTGTTCAAAAAACATGTGGACGTGGCACTTTGGGACATGGTTTAGTGGGCATGGTGGTGTTGGGTTGATGGTTGGACTTGATGATCTTGAAGGTCTTTTCCAACCTTAATGATTCTGTGATTCTGTGATTCTGTGCATTGCCCCACAACCTGCTGCTTCATCTGCAGCTCTTGTCTTCTAGCCTCTGCCCTTTCCACCCAGGTATGGAGTCTTATCAGAGACTCCAGGGCTGACACCTGCATCTCATCAGCTTGCAGCTCCTCTTGGAGGTGAGTAGGATGCTACGGCTAGTGAGAGATGGCAGCAAGCCCCGTGGGGAGTGTGCAGTAGGGCACTTCACAGCCCTACACACCACCGAGCAACCTGTTTCAGAGGGTAGATTGCTCAGAGCTGAGGTCTTAGCAGTTAAAGATCTCAGCTAAGGTCTACAAACTCTGTGTGGTCTAGGACCCATCCTGTTACCGATCTGGCTTTGAGGGCTGCTTATGTGGTTTTTCTTCTCTCCTGTTTTAGATAAAAAACACACACAGGTAATGGGACTTAATTATTTCCATTTATCCACAGGTGAATGAGGCAGGAGGTTCTTGTCCTTTGACCTTCTCCATGGTCTAAAGACTCTGACTTTCTGTGGAGAGCTGAGGATGATGTCCTGGAGAAGGGAGAGGTTGATATTTCAGTCCCTTGAAGCAGATGAGGGAATGGAGCCCCAAGCTTTCATACTGTGTGTCAGTATTGGGAGTGGCAAGCTCTGCAAAAGAGGAGCTGCTTGTGTCTCTTGTCTAGGAAACATCCACAGGGCTCCATCAGACCAAGGGGTAACTCAGGTTTGCTGGGACTTCAGTGGGGACATCTTGTCCACCCTCCAGACTCCACCTCACCAAAATGCCAGGGCAGAGATTCACCTCTCTTCTGTCCCTTCTCATTATTGCACAGAAAAGGGTACGAAGGGGACATCACCCTTGAGTATTTGTGGGGCAAGATGGAGCAGGGGTCCATCTGCAGGATGCAAAAAGAGAGAGAAGCTGGATGCCCAAAAACCCTAGTTGAAGACAGGTCTCCCTACCACCTTGTTTAAATCTCTTCAGTATCTGGCTAGTTATAATAAATACCAAAATGAATCGCTTGCTTTTGTTGGCCTGCTCATGCTCAGGTGAGTAACTGCAAGAACAGATTCAGCAGAAAGAAAAGTGGATTTCTGTACAGTTCCTCTAGATGGCAAACTTTATCTGTTCTTTTTATCTCATCTATTCAAAAACAAGTATGTTCAGGCTCAGCCACACTAAAAAAATCCTACACTGCTGGGACCATTCAGTCAGTTCTGGAACGTAAAGTCCTAAGCAAGCTGTAGGGGAACAAAAGTGTGGATGATTCATTAAGTCCTTGAGAAACGTGTTTACTTGTGGAATGACATGGGAAGTACAATAATGAAATTTTGTTTGAAAGATGACATATTTTGGAAACCTCCTTACTGCACCTACAAATGAAGATGTCCACTTTACTCCCAGAGGTGGTGTTGTGGTTTAATCCCAGCCTGCAACTAAGTACCACACAGCCACTCGCTCACTCCCTCCTTCGCAGGATGCTGGAGAGAATCGGAAGAGTAAAAGTGAGAAAACTCGTGGGTTGAGATAAAGGCAGTTTAAGAGGCAAAGCAAGAGCTGCACACACAAGCAAAGCAAAACAAGGAATCCATTCACCTCTCCCCATGGGCAGGCAGGTGTTCAGCCATCTCCAGGGAAGCAGGGCTCCAGAACGCGTAACGGCTACTTGGGAAGACAAACGCCATCACTCTGAACGTTCCTCTCTTTCACAGCTTTATATACTGAGCATGACAGGTATGGTATGGAATATCCCTTTGGTCAGCTGGGGTCAGCTGTTCTGGCTGTGTCCCCTCCCAGCTTCTTGTACACCCCCAGCCTGCTCGCTGGTGGGGTAGTGCAAGGAGCAGAAAGGCCTTGACTGTGTGTAAGCACTGCTCAGCAATAATGAAAACATCTCTGTATAATCAATGCTGTTTTCAGCACAAATCCAAAACATAGCCTCGTACTAGCTGCTATGAAAAAAATTAACGCTACCCCAGACAAAAACAGCACAGGCATTTTGCTGTGCTGAATATGAGGGGAGTCTCTCTTTCTGCCTCAACTTTTCTAGGTGTTAACTCTGATCATTACTTTCACTGTTGCTAAGCCAGTGAGGAACGAGTGTATGGAATCTGAAATAGAATGAGGAAATCAATAAAATTGCTCTGAGAGCTGATCCTGATCTAACTCCTGTGTAATTAGTAATGACTCCAGTGGACTTCCTGGCATAAAATTGCTGTAAGAAAGATGTCTAGTCTTGCATGCATCGAATATTTAAAACTTAGAGAAGAATATTAATCAAGATCAGCTATTTTGCATCCTACGTTGTCTTTTGAACAGCTATAAAGTAAGTGTGATGGTAGTGTCGTGACACAGAATTATATTACAAACTTCATGGTATTAAATGATTTACTGGGAAGCAAGACAGCAAAGAGTCAAGGCCCAGTATCTCTCTCTGGAAATCAGAATATAGTGCCACCTCTTATGCTTCATACAACAGAAATGGAGCTTCCAAAAACACCCTTGGTATTTATGAAAACCCCATTCTAGCGATATATTACTGGTGCAATGGGGCTTTATATGACAGTAGTTGTCATTCTGCATTTTCAGTGGACAAAGGAAACGACGCCTGCAAAGGCTGTCGCTTGTGTCCAGCTGTTTGCATTGTTTCTGCGTGCTTCTTGCTCAGACCCCATCTGCGTTCCTTCGCCTGAATGAAACAGCTTGTGAACTCGTCCAGGGAGAGATCACTTTATTCATTTCCCAGGTCATACTGTATATGGCATTTTGCTCAGGTGTGATAAATGGAATATTTCATCAATTTTCTTGGGAGACTTTGCTATGGCCCTAATGATCTACTTGAATTTTAATGTTCAGTTTAAGTTTGTCCTGTCTCAGTTTCAACACATTACTTATTAGTATATATCCCTCAACCTCCATTTTCTTTCCTTCCACTCTTTAAGTCATGTACCCTGTCATTCCTCTGACTAGACTGTAAGGGTCCCAGATTATTTGTTACTTACTTACTGTTCTATAAAACATTTAAGTGCTCTACAAATACATAACGATCCTAATCATACTGCTTGCTCTGCCTTAAGTGATTTGTCTCCCTTTTTCGCCTTTTCACCCTTTGAATAGTCTCATCCCAGAAATTGCCTGTAGCTTAACACAAGCTCTCTTGATTTTCCTCAAATCGGTCTTCTCAGCCTGCAAATCATTGCTGGTACCACTTGACCTCCCTCCGACTCAGGATTTGCTTTCCAGCAGAGAGATGCCCAGACCTCTGTGCAGTTTTGCTGATCACCCCTCAGCCGAGTCACCTGGAGAGAGTTTCTCACCTCTCCTCTCTGACAAGGTGCCTCCTCAGTCGGCTTCCTCCTGCTGCCACGTTGCATCGCACACTCATCTCTCTGACAGCTCCTCTTCTCCTTGTCTGGAGCTCCCTGCCTTTCACCGCCCTGCTGGCTGTGCCTGCCCTAGATAATGAGGTGGTTTGTGCCCGGTTCTTGCATAACGATTCCTGTCAGGGCACCGAGAGACCTGTTTTCTTGATTACCTCTGCTTAGGGTCACCACGCACCTCTGAGCGCTTTGTGATCAGGCATCAACTCTCCCCCAAAATAGCAGGGGAATTGGATTAACCTAATTCCTCTGTCTTTTACTGAATCAGAGGGTTGACTGATAATGAACAGGAGAATGTGCCTTACACGCCAATATATAAAATGCATGACACTATAATTTTGGCCATCGCAATCAATAAATGTGACTGAATTCCTGTGTTGTCCAGAACAATTTTTCCCCCTTTTTTGACAAGAAAGCTCTAATAACTTAACATGGCTTCATCTGAGCCAACAGACTTCCTTTTCTCTTGATTTTTCCTCCACTTTTACTGCTGGAGGATAAAAAAATGTCTAACTGGCTCTGCTTATAAGTAAGGACACAGCAAGCACGACCCGGTGCACGTGGTGTCCCGAGGAGCCTTCTCCTCCCTCCCGGAGGCAATGGCACAGCAGAGTCTCCTAGGAGGTCTATAGATAATCAGCCTTCCCTTTCCCTGTTGCATCTGTTATCATACCCTTTGCAGGATATGCAACAGGGTGGTGGGCATCCCTGCCCTCGAGGTCTCAGCTCCTCAGCGTGACTGAGAAATGGCGTTCTAACCCCTTCCCCCAGGTGTTAGATGGAGACGTGCTATGGGACCGAGTCTTCCACAGGTCCCTGAGATACGCCCTTACGCAAGACTGCTTTGGTCTTCTTACCTCATGGCAGAGAGGAATAATCAGCATCTGAACTGCCTGTTTTTACACAGCGGGTGTTTCTTTCACCCTAATTAAAAGACACCACTGACTTATAGATAGCGTGTATATACAGAGAGAGAGAGACTTACAGACTTATAGATAGACTTACAGAAAGACATTCTCTTTCAAGGTCAGAGTGTCCCAAAGCATCCAGATAAACTCCAGAAAAACTTTTGGAAATATGTGTGTGTAACTGCTGAGAAAAATGATGATGTTACTGACTTTTATGCTGAATAAGCAGTGAAGGAAACAGTGGCCTCTGACACTGTGCCAGCTAGGGAATTTGAGAAGAGGATATATTTCCTGACAGATTTGTCTGTGAAATATGCTGTGGTTGCTGTGTATCACAGTCGAGCATTGCTCAAGCCTTAGGCTCTCCTTTTCTTTCCTTTTTTTTTAATACTGGTACTTTGGATACATGTGTAATCACCCATTCCCCGACTTTTTAGGCACTTTTATTTCATCTGTTCTTGACAGTATTTGGAAGCGGATCTATGAGTGGTGCTTGCATATTTATATTTCTTGCATTGTATTTTTACAGCACCTTCAAGTAAGAATCAATGGAAGGACCCTGAGGAAATTATTTTTGGCCTGTTTTTCTAGTTGCAAAAGAGTAGGTCATGCAAACTAAACACATCCCTACATCTTTTGCTCCGGGCTGTTCCCCCAGGCTGGAGTAGACCCGGAGGGCAGGATCTCTCACAAGGAGCTCAGTGCATGAAGGTTATATTATCCTTTTGTGGGGTGCAGAAGCACTTGCACAGGTATGTTTTTCTGCCCCATAGGAAGAGGGAGGAATGAAATGGGACGGCAAGTTGCAATCCCCTTCTCCTTTTAGAGTGGGCAATGAGTCTGTGACAATTATTTGGCCTCTTGGTTTAATCTCCCTTGCATTGCTCAAACTGAGGAGTACTTTAATCACAGCGTGAGTAAAATCTGAGCTCATGTTCTGCTGTCTCCTTCATTAAATGCGCAGTAGTGTGGAGGTTTGCAGTTCTTCATGAGTTGACTTAATCACCAACTTTTTTATGAGATATAATCGCCAACTTTTTTATGAGATATATTTTAACAACATTATATAAATGCACGTGTACAGATATATTATACTTCTTACAAATCAGAAATGTCTTATAATGCTGATGAAATGGAGCTGTGAAATAAAGAATTTCTTTACCTACCTCAATAACAAATGTGATGGATGTCTTTCTTACCCTATCCTACGCTACGGTATGTATCGATGGCTGCGTGTCATACTGCTAAATGTGTAGTGAAGACAAGCTAACAAATTCTGTACCTCTGGAAAAGCCATGCTTCGCAAGTCCGGCTTATACATAATCTTAAACTGTGCTCATGCTGATAGCAAATACCAAGTGTATTTTATTGCAAAGAGGAAGTGAACGGCTGCCACCTGGGTGGCATTTGCAAATGATCCATCCCTAATCTGCTCTTCCAGAGCACGACCTACATCTTGCTGCTATCATTCCCCTTTTCTTTGAATGATTACCTCTCAGTTCATGAGACTCTTCCAAGCAGGACCTATCCTTCAGGGTGCCTAGTAAGTACCAAGTGTTTTTGGCCGCTTGCATTCAGCTTCCTGTTTCCCAGAGCAGAACCATCCCAGATCTCCTTAAAAACAGCATCATAAACTTTAACCCAAAGTCCCAGGGACCTGGTACAATACTTTGTTGGGAACCCATCCATCACTGCACTATCACAGTCATATATTTTCCTGTACACAGGGATAGGTGGGCATCATGGACAGAGGCTGGCATCTAAAGGCCAGTCCAATATTCAGAGCAAAGCCAAGGTTGCCAGGGATCACCAGAGCTGTGAAGGAAGAGAGAAATCCCCACCTAATGGATAGCCAGTGGTCATAACCCAGCTTGGGCTTCCTTTGTGAGAAGCTTTTCTAATGTAAACAGTACTCTTTAGGTTTCAGGGAAGCAGCGGGGAAAATGACTGGCCGTACAAAGGACTTCTGTTGTTGCTTGACCAGTTGGCTCACTCAGCATCTTACATCTCCCCACTGCCCTTTGGTCAGAGTCATGTTATTATGAGTATATAATTGTGCATTTAGCTACTAGCTCATCTGTTAGGTAGGGCTACAATTTAAAATAACGAAGGAATCTAATTTATATCAGTGATGCTCCCCATATGAGCTCAACACAAGGCTATAATAAGCTAATTTATAAATGACACATATTTCCCCCAAACCCAGACAAAATGAAAAAACATAAAAATGAGAAGGACCGACTGGTTATGTGCTTGTGAGAGCTCATTCCAAAAATAGGGCTGAGCTGGTTAAAAAAGCATTTGCTGAGGCGTATGAACAATTTGAAAGTTTCTTTATAGTTTTCGCAGGAGAATTAGACCAATTCATGAATAACTGAGTCACAGGGCATTTTGACTGGCTGTTTTTTAGCAAGAGTCAGAAGTAACATTTGCTTCGTGCAGTGTTGGCAAACTGATTTTAATCATTTCCAATTTGATTTTTGAGAACTAGTCAAACCGACGGTTAAGAGAAGGCTCTTAGACACAGGTAAATTTCCAAAGCAATCTGAGACTCCATTCACTAATTGAAGTCAGTGTCAGGAAGCATGTTTTAACATGACTTTCAGGAAATTCTTTAATTTGTTGTTAATATATCAACCTTCTCTTTTCCCTCCAGTATAAACAAGCAGCTTTATACAGATTTTTTTTTTCTTCATGCCTCAGCAAAGGCAGGAAAAGGAGCTGCTGACACTGAACTAGGAGAAAAGGAAGGTGGCCATTCCTGGAGAAGACGCCTCTCACTCCTTAATAGCCTGACACAGCAGGGTGGCTGCCCACAGATTAGGAAATTGTTTGAAAGCCTCGGCATTGCCCAAACGCGGTTGTTGCCTTTGGGTTACTCAAATGGTCGCAGCAGGTCAGCCCCAGCACTTCCACCCCCGCTGACCAGGAGGCTGAGTCAGGTCCTCTCCAGCTCTGGTCATGCCATTGGGTCTCGTGTGTTCATGAGATCAAGCCCCAGCTGCCGTCGCTCATGGTAGGGAGATAAAAAACATGCTCCAGTTTCTTTTGGGTTGCCTTTGCCTGAACCGTTCAGCTGAGCATCGCCGCTCTAATCCCGAGCATCTCTTCCCCCTCTGACCCTTGCTTCCTTGGGGGGATCCCGCTCATCATTTCTTCCTCAGTGCCCAAGCAGAAATCACAGGAGGGTTTTGTTCCGCTGGGAATGTTAGCCTGCCTGCTGGGGGGCAAGAGGGCGAAGTTGCACAGGAACTGAGCTAAGACAACACCAAATAAAACCAGAATGCCCACAGGCCGATGGCTGTAACTGGGGTCCAATGCAAAGCTCATTCCTCACCCAAGCTGCCTCATGCACAAAACCTTGCACAGAGATTTTGTACCATGACAACTACTCAACTGGTTGTATCAGCACGAACTTGATTGTCCACACTAGTATTTGACTATCCTAAAAAATGCATTATATCCCCTACTTACTCCTGTATGGGAACAGCAGTAGCAGGATTAGAAAAAACAATGTATTTTTTACCACATTAAAAGCAGTGCAACCCAAATAAATTAGAAACTATAAATCTTTCCACTGCATTGGCAGTAGGTGAGCTCCATGCTCTCCAAGATTCACACGCCTTCATGTTAATGTTCTTAATGCCACCTCTTTCAGGCTGAGAAAAGAAACGATTGTAATTTTTGACCTTGGGAGGAGCCCAAATGCTGCGGGTGGTGGCAGGGCATTAGGCAAGGAAACGAAGGGAATGTTTGCTCTTCTGCATGCTCAGCAACACGCTTCCTTGGAAGGGGCAGAGCCTGGCACCACTAGAAAGAAATTTGCTTTCCTTTAACTCTTTGCAGATGCACAAAACTTCATGAATACAGAGCACTGTATCATTTGTTGTAGGAGAACAAGCTAATGGGAGCAAAGGTGAGGCTCCTCCGGCACTTACCACAAATTCGGATGTACAGGTTAATTTTCTGCTGCCTTTTCCTGGAAAATAACAACTCACCACAGACCGAAGGATTTCTAGGAGCAGCAGCTACTGAAATGAATTGGAGTAAATAGTTTTGTTATGAAACCTGTGCTCGGCCCTATTTGGTATACTAGTGCCAGATCAGCAATAGTTTCAGAAGAGAGCTTTCTGGAAAATGAAATTTAGTCCCATAAGAAATTCTGATATTTCAAAAGCGTGGAAGTTTTAGCACAGATTTAGACAAAAACTTGATTTATTTTTTTGTACTTAGAGGCAGGCAAAATATTGTCATTTGGAAACAGAAAAATAACTCGCATAATATACAGCAAAAGCTAAAATCCCGTAAGAAATTGGGACCAAGTCAATCAACAAAGGCCGCAACATCCACACTCCAGTTAGTTCCACAGTACTGAATTGTTTCAATCATTCTCCCATTCCTTCACTCAAAAAATATGGCCTGTTACCCCAAAGCATTTTATTTTTACCGAGTATATTCTCTCGGAGGCAATGTTTTGATCAGCAACCACGCTCTCCCAACATTTTACTGAAAGAGTAGGGCTGGGCACTCTGAGGCTATGTTGACATGAGCAACCCATGCAGAGCAACAGGAGTGGCTCTACAGAGCATCCCCACTATTTCTGCCTCAGGGTTTTTTTTACTCCATGGACTGCATGCCTGTTTGTGGCTGGAGTTCGATGCAATTCACGCGCTCTCAGGCCAAACCAAAGCACAGGAACCAGGAGACTCACTCACACTCTCCTGGTCTGGACTAAAATGCTAATGAAGACGCATCATGAATATGAAGCTGACTCACACTAGCAAGAAGTCCCATCAGCTTACATCATTAGCTGTTGAATGACATTATATGCTGAGATATCACTGACTGATGAAATAAAGTATCCAAAGCATCTTCTAAAAGGGTGGGTTCTTTTGGTTAGTGGATCTTTCCTCAAAGACAGGGTATCAGCTGGATTCCCTATTATTTTTACGTCTGGTTTTCTATCACTTTGTAAAAATTCTTAATGGAACAAACATTTCGTTGATGTAAATCACTGAACAGAATATCTGTGCTTAAAAGCAGAAAATGCACAACACACAGCGGTAGTTCACACTTCTTTCTGAAGCCTTTGCTACACAGCACTGGCCTTAGACTGCAGTGATCACCGGTATTTACATCCAGCAGCAAACACAGGAAAAGATCCCTTTTTCTCAAGGCATACAATATATACGAAATAAGAATAGGATAGATTTCCTGTTAATTACTTATCTCATCTCATTCCTTTACTCAGTTACCAGTGGACCACCATTCCACTTCTGTTTTTCACTCACTCAATTACAAACGATACCTGGTCCTTAAGGGCATATCAAAAAATGTCAGACTGCAAAACACAAATTATTTAAATAATAAAGTAATTAAAACAATGAAAACCCAAATAATAAAAGCCCCCAAATAACAGAACATCAGCGTTGTCACTGTAAGAACAAGGCACTGGAAGTTATCAAGGAAAGATTAATGAAACACTTCCATCAGCTCACAGATTAACCTGCATTATCAACTGTTTTGGTTAGAATTCATGACTTAACAATTTTCTGGATTGAATATCATAAAATCTTTTTATTTAGAGTAAATATACTGGTAAGACTACACTTTAAACCATGAAAACAACTACCCTCTGCTTTTACAAGTAGACAAATGTTGTTCTGAGTTTCCTCATCCCAACAGTCTGTTTCAGTTATACGTATGAAAAGACTAAAACATCTGTCTTCACCATGTCATGGCAATGCCTCACGCTCCAACTGTCTTTGGTTGACCTTCTTACTGTCTTTGGGTTGCGTGTTTACCCTTAATGCTTAAATCAGCTGATGCTCTGTGTGTGACGAGTAGTCAAGTTTTACGTGCCTGTCCCAAAACTAAAGTCTGCTTTTTAATTCCTGGTAGCTCTTACAAAAATAGTATAACAAACTGAGCAAAAGCCTATTCTTTTCATTTGCATGTCAGCAGCAGCATTGCTAATGAAGCTTAAAGCAGTTCTAGAAGGCCACAAAAAATCATACAGCTCCAAAGGAGGAACCAAAGGCATCACTCGAAGCATACCATAGACCTGCCCAAAATAGCGCAACGTTTTCCTAAGTTTCAAATTTTGAAGAAAGTTTACAATACTAAGTACTTTTAAGATGATAAGCACATTGTGAGAAAACACCTTAAGACAATGTATTTCAAACTCTTCGATGTTATATTTGTGCTTTCTTTTTGAGGCACTCTCTTCAAAGGCAGAAGAGTATCCTTGTGCAGATAATAAGCAAGTTTGAATTGTTTTCCCGTACATGTTAACATCTTCTGCTGTAATGGTATTCTGCTAGCTCCTAAAACTTACTGTCCACACAGATTTTTATAAAACAGCTGTAAAACCCACTAGCTAATGCCTTCACTTTCCATGCTGGTGTGTGTGACCTCATCAAGAACAATAAGACTTTAAATCATGGCATCGGTGTAGATTTGTAAGATCAGGGTAACTAACAGCAGAAATAGAGGGGTATATGTTGGCATTATATCACAGACATCCTTTGATAAGCCACGAAGGGATGACATTTTTTTGGTAATTTGAAGGATAATGTTAGAACTGTGTGTATGCATAAAGTAGTGTAAAAAATACAACTGTAGGTTTTCTTACTTTCTTCGGCCAAAAGACGCTACCATAAAACCGGTATGATAATTGTAAGAAACTGAATTGGAAATATTTTATTAGTGAAGTTAAATTGAATAGCTATGTGAATAAGTATTTCATCTTTTGAAAGTTAGTGTTAGATGAAGCATTAAAAAATTCTCTTTTAACAGCCATGTTTACTTCATGGTCTTGGACACCTTCTAGAACAACCTCTTCTATTGTACAACATATTGAACTTTTACATCTCAGTTACCTGAATAAAGGAAAAAAAGGTTGAGCCTAGACTGTAATTTTTATTTACAACTTTGACCAAGTCTCCTGATACACAGCAAGTAAAGCACAGATGCCAGTGGAATCGGTAGCAGAGTGGGTAAGAAGCTAGATGTCATCCCCTGGAGCAGAGAGTATTTGGAAATATAAAAGAATTCTTGAAATCTCAGTCTATGGCTAGCTGCAAAGACATCAATAGATACAGTACCTCAAAGCGCTGAGTTATTAAACGTATAGCGCTTAGATGTGAGAAAGCTGGAGTCTTGCGCATAAGATGAAGCAGCTTCTATATGTAATGGACATAAGTGAAGACTGATTAAATACGGCAAACGGATCTCCAACAATCATATTCTTGAAATACTGATCCTATGCAGTGTCAAAAATAGTTTCTTGCTATCCTTCTCTAAACTAATTTGTACCCAGCATGTCATTTCCTTTCATCTAAGTATAGCAAATATCTAACTGAACATTTACCTGATTTTTGGAGCCACACCAACAGTTCACACAGTTCATTAGTGAGACGATTAAATAGAGGACGCCCCGTTGCCTTGCTGCCTGAGTGGGAGATGTTTTCTTTGCCGGTCTGCATGGACACACCTGGCTCCCCAGCCCAAATGGTGTTGCATGGGGGCTTTTCTAGCTCCTTCCCTCAGCTTAAATCTTAATGCATCTGGAGCTTCAAATTCACTTCAACTGTTGGACACAGCACAAATAACCTAGTAGGGTTAAAGCTTTAACCAGAGATTGCCTAAATTTGGGTTGCCTCTGCAGGGTCTTTTCCCCTGTTCAGGCTCCTTTGGTGCCTGGCTCTTTCTGCATTAGGTCTCCCTAAAATTTGAAGATGTAGTTAATAGGGGCTGCCTGCTGGTAGTGGGTGTGCAAGAGTCATGCTTGTGAAAATGAGTATCAAGACAAAAGAAATGATGGGATTTAAAACTAAGTTAGGAAGGAGTCACCCTTCTGAGGCTTATAGCCACGGAAAAGAAGCGAAATGCCACTCCGTATCATTAAGGTGTCACACTCACTTGCCAGTAACATAGCCATTTATTTGTTGACATTTTGTGTGATGATAACTTGATGGTGATGATGAGTCACCATTTTGCTGCATGAAACCATGTGGCTGCCACTTGGAATTCGTCTACCCTAAGGTATTTCGTAAATACAGTGAAGCTTACACATGTCCTCTGGTCAGCACATTGAAAAGAAGTCAAGAAGCTTACTCATCCAAGAAACGCAGCGTAATTAAACCCTCCAACTAACTCTGAGCAACCTCCTACACCCTAAATGGTTAGTTTTATTATTTTTTTAATGAATGATTGTGGTTGCTGGGTCCGTCCCCCCCTTGGAATAATCCCTTTTTCCACTTCACATATATAAAATCATACTAGGGATCTCCTGTATAGTTAGTACCCTCAGTGTGCCCTCTAGTTTTAACCTACCATTTCCAGCAAAGATTAGAATTATCTAATCTATTTATGCTTAATTACTGTTTTTCTAAAAGAACTTGGCTACATGCACTGACTAATAGGCAAGACTATCCTCTTCCTCTCATTATTATACCTTCCTGGTTTTTTTTGTTCCTGACAAAAATAATTTTCAGCACTAAGGGTGAGGAAGTGCCAGTTTAGGATAATTGTAATTGAAAAACAGATGAAAATCCAGGCAATCACAGAAAATGACAAGCAATGAGAGAAGGATGTGTACAACTGGGTTTAACCCAGCACTGCTCAAAGAGGCTTCTGGCCCCTGATGTACACTTAGATGCTCTAAGTGGTGGGAGCAGCTGCAAATGGGCTCTGAGGAGGACACCTAACTGATGGTTTCCATGACCAAGGAAACTATCCATGCCCTCTTTTCTCCAGCTATCCTCCCTTCTTGAATTAAATTAATTGGGCTTCCCAACTCCTTTGTTTTAAGGTGATCCACAGAGGTTAACTACAGAAAATGGTCCAAGCACAACCAAGTGGTGGAGACCTTGTTCTATATCAATACATTTTGAATGGAAGCAACTAATGCAGTCCTTCCTTTAAAGTAGGAGCATTAAAAAGGAAATTACGAATTGCCTTTATTTGTCATTATTATAGAGTTCCAGGGCTGGATATCTACCTATCCCTACTTTTTTCAGCAAGAACAATCTTGACCTGCAGAGTATAATTTTCTGACTTTAACATGGGACTTTCACAGTTTACACAGAACTAGTATGATTCACTACTGGCAAAGCAAACAGCCACAGACCTGAGTGATGACAGCCCACCAAGCATCTCGGTGCACCGTCACCTGGACAGATGAACCCCTGGAAATCCTGAATCTGGATTCAAAGACGCAAGTAATGAAGCTGGTCAGTAGGGCTCTGCGGGGACCTGCGGTGAGGGCAAGCGTAGAAGCAGACTCGCAGTGCACCAGCCCTCTTGGTTCACCAGCCCACCGACCAGAAACTCACACCACAACGTAACCAAATACGGAGAGAAAACAAGTTGGAAAGAGAACTTAATACTTAAAAAACCAATCTTCCAGACTGCGCCCCACTCAACCGGCAGGATTAGGCAGTGGAACAGCACACAGAATTAACTGCAAATCTGCGTGTGCTGGCAGTAATTTATTTCATTATTCTTCTGCACGGTTTTGCCCTCACAATTGCTGCAACTACCTCCCTTTTGCCTTATGCAGTCCTTTTGTTTGCCTGTTTTCAAGACTGAGGTTTGAATCTGTTCACATCTCCTTTGTTTAAACACATCCCTCATGCCTTCAGGTGTGTTTGTTGATCCCTTGAGCTGAAGCTAGAAAAAAAAATAGTGCTGGATTAACAGCATGTTGCATCACCCTCAAAGAGAGTGGGAAAGCACCTCACTTCCTCGTAGCCTTTTGTCCCTGAATCCCTTCAGGTTTCTGTAGCTGATTTCACTCCCATGGTCCTTTCAGCCTGATGGGTTTTCTGCTCATTAATCTAAAGGAACTGGCAGTTTAGGAGGAAAAACTTTGATAGTAGTGTTGAATGGGCAAGTATTTAAAGCTGCATTCCTTGAAATTACTCCGGATGAAGTAGCCAGTGAGCCCAGTTATCTTACTGCTGTTTGCTCTGGAGAAATCTGCACTGTGTCTGACCATGGATACATGTCACACAGAAACTACCCTGCTCGAATTAGATTTTGCCTAAAAATAGGTGATGGCTTTTGATTTGTGATCTTGAGAAATCCACATGTTGACTTGCTGTTTAATTTAAACTTAAAAAGACCTACAAACATTACGACGATCTTATGTCACCTTCAGGAAATCTTGTTCTACGATAAATTTCAAATGTTCCACGCAGGTCCCCTACTTTTGCTTGTAGGCGGTGACATATTCAGCAGTGGTATTGCTGTGTATTGCCTTGCGGCTCCTCTTGCTTTTTAGGGTCCAAATAGTAGGTCTCAGGAGGACGAAGCATGTCTCAGGGTCATCCTAGAGTCTGCAGGGCACAACTTAGCGGAAACTCTTCATCCCCTTGTCTGAGAAGAGGAATGAAAAAGTGCTGCTAGAAGAATAAATGCAACCTATTTGGTTTTGTGCAGCATCAGAAAAGCAGAATTCCTCTTCTTAAATCACAGAATCACAGAATCATTAGGGTTGGAAAGGACCTTCAAGATCATCAAGTCCAACCGTCAACCCAACACCACCATGCCCACTAAACCATGTCCCGAAGCGCCACATCCACACGTTTTTTGAACACTTCCAGTGATGGTGACTCCACCACCTCCCTGGGCAGCCTGTTCCAATGCCTGACCACCCTCTCAGCGAAGAAATTTTTCCTAATATCCAATCTAAACCTCCCCTGGCGCAACTTGAGGCCATTTCCTCTTGTCCTATCACTAGTTACTTGGGAGAAGAGACCAACACCCTCGTCGCCACAACCCCCTTTCAGGTAGTTGTAGAGAGCGATAAGGTCTCCTCTCAGCCTCCTCTTCTCCAGACTGAACAACCCCAGTTCCCTCAGCCGCTCCTCATACGACTTGTGCTCCAGACCCCTCACCAGCTTTGTTGCCCTTCTCTGGACATGTTCGAGCACCGCAATGTCCTTCTTGTAGAGTTTCACCTCAGAGCTGGTCACAGCAGGTCCCCTTTACAGACAACGGAGAGCCAGTCAGTGCACGAAGGCGTCTAGGGTTTGTCTCCTCCTAAAAGAGATGTCTGGAACAGCTCAGGTGACTCATGTCCTCAGCGTGCCTAGTTCTCTCCACTGACTACGGAGACAGCCTGGGCTGACCACCACAGATACAGAGATCTGCATCGCAGGTGTCCAAAACTCAGTGTGAGGAAGCAGCCTCTCACTCCAAACACATGGATGCAACAAGATAATGCTTCCTACAGCCTTTTGCACATAGCAGCTCTGGGTCCAGTGTGTCTTGTGCCGCTCACCTGCACGCGGTTGCAGTGGATGTGTACCCTGCTAACATCATGCTTTGCATCTTCGTGTTTTATAACCTCACAGCTCGCTGCTTCCAGGCTGAGGCAGCAGTTTCAGCACCGTTTCTCCCCGAGTGTGCTTCATCCCTTCCAAAGAGAGCACGGGCTCCCTTTCCTCCCCTTGCCCCAGTCCTGTAGCACCTGCTGTGCAAGCAGCAGATGCTTTGCAGTAATACCTGAAAGCCTTTTTCAAACAAACACTATTCTGCTGAATTAAGCATTTTAGGGTCCTTCAGTTAGAACAGAAAAGCAAGGATTACCCAAATGGTCTGAATGACACCATCACATGCCTCCATGGGCCAATATATTCAAGGTTTCACATTGCGCCGGGTAACAGAGTTATCACCTGCAGTGGGAAACCTGTTTTAGGTTTCCCTAAAACTAAGTGCTGTTTAAAGGAACAGTTGCTTAAATCTGCTCCATTTTATAAGCCAGTTAGGGTCCACCCTCAGGCTTTTGGCATGTCACCAAATCAGCCTTGAATTGGACAACTTTTCGTCAGTTCCATGGAAAGCTAATGACACGTAATTGTAGGTTATGGCCAGATATTGGGGTGAGGACAAATGTAGCATTATAAGGAAGCAGATGCGAGCGCGACTTGGTTATTTTGTCACTTTAGTGACAGAAGTGGAGACAGGCATCAATTGCACAGTTACTGCAGACCTGTACTGTTTTTTCAGACAATGATTATAATTGTAGATATGAGCTTCTTGGAAGATCAAGCAGCACAATTATGGGATGTTTGTCATTTGAACGCTCTTTGCAATAACTCACATACAAATGTATGCATCAGTTTGAACGCTTGGAGTCTGTCCAAAGACATAAATGGCTGCTATCACATCATAGTTTAATTTCACGATTACAACAGAATGCTTTTGTATGTAAACTTGACTCGTCCTAGTGTTTTTGTTGCAGTTGACAGTACTCGTTCACTTGGCTCATTAGAGGGTTTTCAGTTTTTAGGATTTGATATTTAACCAAATGCATTCATTCATCCAAATGTTATCTCACCCACCAAAAAGCCTAGCTTCAATTGCTGTTTTTCACTTCTCTGCTGTAAAAAGAAGAATCAGCTCACACTGTGCCTTCCATTTCCAAAGGCTGGGTAACAGATTTAATTCCTGACCTGTTTCATCCACAGGCAAAATTAAAGCTCAACACAGAAAGAGAAAAAAAAAAAATTAAAGGATTTCTTCTGCAATTTTTATATTATCGCTCTACAAGAAGCCTTTCTTTTTTCATAACAGTCCTTCCCACTGAAATTCAAGTCAGACCATGCTAACCTGATACCCAGCATGAGTTTGCTGATGTCATAAGAATGTGATTATTGAGAAGTCACCTACTGCAGCTGTATGTATTCAGACAATACAAATAAATGCACACCCTTCTGCAAATGTACTTCCAAGGGTTTCTGAGCTTGCAGCTCCAAGTGATTCACTTCTTACTATAAATCGTCAGTGCAGTAACCTTAGGACATCTTAGAACATGGCTCTGAAGTTAATGGATTATGGAGCAAGAAGCGAGTAGGTTATACATTTAACATTCTCCTGGTCTGTAATAAACCTGGCTGGCCATGTTAAGTCATGTAGAGAATTATGTTTCAAGACTCAGGTAAGCTTTCAGAATGTGCCAGCATTAACGTGCAATTAAGGGGCATTTCACAAAAAGCTATTTCCCCACAGCCACTTATCTTCAATTCAGCATTGCCCAGCTTAATCTCTGGGCTGTCGCCCATGTTAAGAGCTACCCAGGATTTTAGTCGAAACAGGACAGTGGATCAGCAAATTTCTATTGAGAACTGTCTTACAGAAAAAGGATGCAGAGGGAAAAAACCAGTAACTTTGCTCCTTCACAGACAACACAGACAATATAATTCCTGAAATCTTTTGCAAGTTTGTCTTAGGTTTCAACCTTGTAAGGGGCCTCTATATCATCTCGAGAGTGTTGCCATCACTTGCGACGTCTTCAGGCTGAGAGTGAAAGCACATGGATTACGGCAGCAGAAGCAGAGGCAGGAAAGCCAAGGCAGCTCCATCCTGCGCTTCTCACAGCCCAGCAGCTGCTGTCTTCCCAAGTAGAGGAGGTGAAAAATTATTTGCTCTAAACTCCAGGGGAAAATGAATTTCCTGTTATACCCTTTACAATCCTCCTCATTGAGGAAGGCCCCACAATGAGCAATTAAAAGTAGAATTGGGGTGAATACAAGCACCTCTCTCATTTTGTTCACTGAAGTGTTAGAACAAGTACAAGGCTCCCAGGTGAGTGAATTCAACCTCTGGAAAACACTATTTTGCATCAATCTGTTCAAGCTTATCTGCACATGAAAAAAACACGATCTTTGTAAGCTTTGTTGAGTTTTAGTTTTCAAAGAGAGAGAAAGAGGATGAGTATTTAGATCTATTGAGTATAATGTAAGTGCTCACAGGCTGCAAAATGAGAGATTTTATTTACTCAGGTGAGTGAAAATCAGGAAATTGCCATATTATGTCATTTTCCACCGAGGAACCTCTGGTGGACTTGCTGTTTCCAGGAAGGCGTAATGTTCCTAGAAGTGAGAATTGATTTAGATTTTTCTCTCAGCATTCCACTGTGAAAACAGAAACTGAACTTTTCCCAAAGTCTGTAGGAGTATCTTTTTTTTTTTTTGTAATCGTTATAACAATAAGGTCATGTTCCTTTTAAAACACAACACCTTACGTGCATGAAATCTCAAATGCTCGCTGCTTATTGTCTGCCTCATCCCAATATTTTACAAGTGTGCAATAATGATAGCTTCCTCTTTCATGCTGCGTTTTGTACATAGATTTCAAAGCATTTTCCAAAGAAAGGGAACTATAATTATGCACGTGTTAGAGATGGAGAAACAGAAACACCGAGAGAGAAAGCAATTTGCCCAAGGTGACAGGGCAAATTAGAGGCAAAGTCAGGCACAAATCCCGCGTCTCCTGCTTTTTGGTTCTTCGCTAAACACAGCCTTGCTTGCTCTTGACGATGGTATCACCAGCTTGTGAGAGCAACAGCAGGAGGAAACTGCTCTGGGCGTACTACGAGACGCACCCTGATGTGAAATAATTGGCACAGGTCTTAACGAGGGCCCACCTGCAGCCCCTCTCGGTCACAGGGGTAACAGATTAACGGTGACTGGGCTGCGAGGGGCTTGCAGGGCAGTGCTGGGGGCTCCCCGCTGAGCCCCGGGTGGGTCGGCAGGGGCTGCTGGAGGAAGGCAGAGCAACCTCCGCGGTCGCTGCGTGGAGGAGCCCTGCCCTCCGCACGCGCGGCGGCACCGTTACCCCGGCGTTCCCGGGGGTGCGCTCCCCGGGGAGCCGGTCCGCGCGAGTTGTTCGCGTCGGTGGCTGTTCACAGCGACAGAGGCCTCTGCAGCTGAGGTGTGGAGTTGTTTCGTCCCGCGAGAAATCCTGCCTTGGGGAGACGCAGCGGCGGCTCTTGCCACCTTGGTGCACAGCGGAAGGATTCCTGCTCTCCCACAGCGCAGGAGCATCCCAATTATACCGCTAGCTGTGGTTTATTTGGCACGTAAGATTGATTTTAAATTATTTCCTGTATATTCGCAAACCCAGCAAGCAGTTTCCCTGTAAAGTGCACCAGCTGTGACATTTGGTAGGTTCTGTAATTTCAAATGAGGCGCTAAGAGACTACTCCTTTCAACAACTTTTTTTTTAATGAGGGTGGGTACCTGTTGCAATGAATCAATTAAAACTCTTCTGACACACAAGAGGTGTGTTGCCAGACCTGTTTCGCAGGTTTCTCAGGAGGGAGGATAACATGTGACAACGCACAGAAGCCAAGAGTACTGGAGAAGATCAGAAGCCTGCATGAGTGAGCTTAGCTTTCCAAAATATTTTCTTCAAGCGCTATTCAAAAGACCGCTGACCTCTGCAACAGGCAGCACTATGGTGGAGCAAGAGATGCTGCTCTCATGCGCTTATCCTCAAGAAAAATGTAAGTGACCAAATACGATTTTGTATAAGAAATGAAAACAGGACACTGGAGAAAGGAAATGAAAGAAATGATCTAGCTAGTATAATTGAAAAGACAGAGGGAGTAGAGGGGAAATGCTAAAATAAGGAAATAAGGAAGCTATTAACTTTGTATTGCATGCATGCAATTGAAATATGATTAGTGTACTTACAAGCAAAAGAAAGGATGCATGTATGAAGAACTCTGATACAAAAGTATGTTGAAGAAGCTGGCTTTAATCTTTGACTTTCCACTTGTGTTTGCAAAGCGCTGTGCCGTGCTGGTGTGGCGGGGAATAGGAACAATGAGCTTTGATTTAGTAACTTGCGTGGCAGACTGGAGCGCTGTGAAAGCATTTTCTAGAAAGGTGTAGTATGATTAAAAAGAATGTCTTTTTTTGATAATGCAAAGCCCCTTTTACTTAAGGGATCAGCAAGCTTTCTATGACCTTATCCAAATGTCAGGTAAGAGTTACAGTACAGTGCGAAGATGCATTCCTCCTTCCCCAAAGGAAGCGGTCACAGAATCTCTTTGCTAACTAGAAATTTTATTTTTATTACTAGAAAATGTAACACAGGCAAGAAAGAACAACAACAACAAAAAAATCTGTACATGTTGGCTTTTAAAATGATTAGCAATGTTTTAAAAGACTTCTGAAAAACCCCATCAGATTTCCAGTGTGCCACAGACGAATATGACAGAAAGGTAGAAATGTAGCTGACTACAATGAAGTCGGGTAACAAAGTCTGGACTGGACTTGTCTGAACAAAATACTAAGCAAAGGTAGAAACGGAACTACTATGTCCTGAAGCCGCTTCAATACACTGCCAGAACAAAGCTCAGTGGAAAAAAAAACCTTCTCTCTTTGAACTCAAGAAACTTTGCCTTTTGAATTGCCTGGCTTGTTTTTGGCAACTTCACGAGGATGTTATTTAAACTTACTCCAGATGGAAGGATCATCTTTGTTCTGGACATAAAAATGTCACTTTGTACAGGTCTTTATGTTGGTTATCAAGAGCAGAATAGGACAGGGATGTCAGCAAAGATGCAGCTCATCTGTGGAGAGATGTTTTCTCTTTTGTCTTGTTTCCTGCTCCCTACAAAGTCCCATATGCAAAAGGCGACAGACAGTTTAAAATCTTCCTTACGTACAGCGTCCTACTGAGCTGACTTACAGCCAGCCTGCTTGTAAGCAACTGACTGTAACAGAGTTTAAATGAAACCTGGAGTTATAATACCTGTGCTATAAAAAAACAGTGATGCTTTCTTTTCTGCTGCCTAGTATCCTATTAAAGGTTTTTAGAAAGCAGGATGACAATAACTTGTATCTCTTAGGTTACAGCAAAGCTAAAAAGAAGTGAGCATTTCTCTCTCTCACGGACTGATTTCCTTTTTTTTATTTTCTGTTTCTCACTTTAATGTTAAAAAGAAAACAAGAGTCATACTGGGTTAAAATCACCCAATGGCCTTTTATGGAAGACATAAAAGGTAACCGGAGCTCTCAAATTACACAATTTTGTATACGAGATGCAACTTTATACTACGCGTCATTGTTTTTGCATGTGTGTAAGAGGGAAGGGGAGATTTCTCAGTCTCAGTTTGGCAGAAATGTCTCATGTTGCACTGTAGAGGTTGAAAAATTTGAGCGGAAAAATCAAACCTAACCCAAAGGAAATAAATTCATAGGAGGAGGAGGCTATGTAGTACCTCAAGATGGACAAGCTGGGTCCTCTAATTATACCTTCTGGTGTAATCCCCCCCTGAAGCCAATGGAATTACCCATAGGCTGAAGGAAGGACTACGTGGAGGACCAGCCTCCTTGCATTCACAGTATTAAGCACTTGCCAGGAACAGGTAATGCATGTATCTGACATGTCAAAAAGACAAATTGAGCACTTAATGGGCCCATTCTAGTTGTAAAGGGTGAAATTGTGCCTCAGTGGGCGATGAATTTCAGCTCAAAAGTAAGTGCTTTCTTGGACTGGTCCGAAAGGTCAACCTGCTGCAGATTTTAGTTTATAAAAAAGTAAGTCTTTTAAGACATCCATTCTGATACACAAAACGGGCATCGTACATCTTTGGGAGTCTGCAGCTACTTGTTAGGAGCTGTTGACTTTGTATCTGTTGCTATGTGAAGTCAGCAAGAAACTCAAAACTTCATACCTGAACCTACAGTCTAGCTGTCCATGATGACACATTTCCATGTGTCTTCTGCTTAATGACATTTGTCTCCCTAAATGTCTTTCAAGAAAAAAACTAAGATATTTATAGGTTTTTTTGTCCTCCAAGACACACCAGGATGGTTACAAAATTGAAAAATTAGCACATAGTTAGTCATGGGACATGTTTTTCATAGGTCCATGAAGGTCCAGTGCTGTAGTGCCAAGGTATTCACTCCACATGTGAATACTGCTCTTTCTTGTGAACTTTAGCTGGGGATTTCTGTGGTCTGTCACTCTGTTTCACCAGGCAGTTGGGGCAAACTACTGATTAGTAACGTCTGGTGTCAAGTATTTCTCCAGGAGGCTTGTCTCATGACAGATATGACAAGATCAGGAAGATAAAATGTTGTGGGAGGTGTACATATCACATATAGGCACAGCTACCTAACTAGGCTCAGCACACCACCTTCCTCATCAACCTTTACGAGGCTATTAGAAAAGGCCCTCTTGGCAGAGATGGTTTTCAAAGGAAAATACACTAAATCAGCCATTACAAAGGATTTTACTTCTCTTAGCAAAATTTATGTAATAAATGCAGTTTCTTCTGGAATAGTGTTAAACAGACTTCTCAACTCTGTGACGTAGTCCTAGATATTCCTAAATAGCTGCCTGCAAATGTACATTTCAAAGGAAAATAATAGAAGCTATCTTTTGCACTTCTCCCTCTGTATTATTGTTTATTTTAATAATGGTTTCATAATTTTTGATGTATTTTGAATATCTTCTGTTAGTCTGCTCCTTTTGGTAATATTTGGATATTCCCAGAGCCCAGATGTATTTTTTTTCGTAACTCGAGAAGAGCATGTGACAAAAGCACACTAGTCTAAGCCTTTACAAAACAAAACAAAAAAAGAAGAGGGGAAAGTAACTTTGGACAGAACACAATTAGCCTGAACAACTTTTTTTAAAATACAAAGCACTTTTGAACTTTAATTATCTGTCACACAATTAATAACTACTGAACTGATTTTTTTTTTCAATCTTTTCTTTTCTTTTGGATTGTGGATTGACATTAAATCAGACTAAGAACTGGTCCCAGGCGGACCACAAGAAAAACAGCCCCGATTATCTCCTCATGGACAGCTACCTTTCAAATATCTATCAGGGAATCAATTTTTAATCCATCTAAAACACACCCTGTAAGTTCAGTTAATGCACTTTCTAAATCAAAATGTCATATGGTGTTAAATTGAGTGTCTTGGAGAAATCAAAATATACTGTCCCAATACAGTTACTGTTCTTGAACAGTATATCGTCATATTGTCAAAACAAAAGATTTATTTAAGGAAATCTGTTTTCCAGGGATCTGTGCTGCCTGACTGTCAGCTTTTTTGGCTCTGATTTTTTGATAACTTGACAGATTAACACATCAGTGTATGTCAATCCAATCTATAGCTGTAGTCAGCTAGTAGGAAATGAAGTCTTTATTGCTTCTTTCTTTTTGAAGATCCAAAGGAATCAAAAATAAACTGAAAAGAAGCCAAAAGTAATACACATGAGCTTCATGTGGTCCTCATCTCAACACCACATCGGAAGGTATTTTCATGTGAATTCCTCTCTGTTGACTTATCTCTGGAAGAAGGGCTTATGCAATGCAAGGGTGGAACCCAGGCAGAAATACAAGGAGGACGACTGTACCAGTCAAAGGTTACCGAGAAGTGTATTTGGGGAAACTGTTTTAAGTTATGCTCGCTCTGAATAGATGGGGCACTAAAATGCTTCTCTGAAAAAACACATAAAGTGGGTGTATCCAGTGCTGGCCGCTCGTTTTGCACGCAGGTGATCTTAGTTGTCTCAGAAATGTGCCGGGCCCCGCTGGAAAAGGAGCCGGAGCGAACACCCGAGCTCTGCAGGCTCCTCCGGGGGCCTGGCAGCTGCCTAAAAGCTGCTCACGAACCCGGAGGACGCAGGGACTTTGCCCACATGGTGTCCTTGTGTTGAATGTTTTGCTGTTTCTGCTGCTGTGGTAACATGGGTGGGAATGCTACCAGCAGCTGGAGGCGTTCCGCTCCCGGTGCAGGAAGATGGGCTCTGAGGGACGGCGAGCGGCCGGCCTGGGCTCGCTATGCAAGGAAGGGAAATGATGTTGAGGAAGAAAACAGCAGAAAGGAGTTTAAAACAGACTTGGAATACGTTTGCCGTAGCGCTCAGCATACACTTTGCATCTCAAAGGCACATACGTTTACAGTCCGCTGAGCTCCTGGGTCTGGGAAGGTTTCTGACTCTTTCGAGAGTGTTTCTTCGTCACATCTGTGAGGTTTCTGCTGTGCTGGATTTCCAAGGGATGGAACTTTACTGCATTGGCCACAGGGAGCTGTTGGTAGCGAGGGGTCTGCTCACTTGCATTTATACTCACCATCCTATAGCATGGACTTGCCTCTAAAAAAAAAAACCAACAAACAAACCCTCAATTCTGCTATCATATTTTTGGCCCAGTTATGCTGTCAATTGCATCACCACCAAGTCAAAGTTGTAATGAGGTAACTGAGAGCAAAACTTTGCATGGTGTTCCCTTCCAGAGGGATGGTCTAGCCTGGAGAGCTGTAGTCTGCAGGGGGCTCTATCCGTTGTTGCTCCTATAAAAAGGATGTAGGTTTCAAATCCATACAAGATTTAATGATCTGGGACTTGGACCAACCGAGACATTTAAGACTAAAATCCCAACAAAGCTGGTGGTAATTAAGTTCAAGGGCTTATGTGCTCTTAAGTTTACTAGGAGCTTGGAGTCGTACTTCTGTGCATGCCCCGAGTTGTCCCAATCTTGGCAGAGTTGACTGAGCAATTGAAGGCTTGCTTTGTACATATGCCTAACTAAGCCTACTGTAGGAACAGTCTGTCTCACAAGTGTCCTCAGAGCATGCTCAGCTTTCAGGGACCTATTTCTCACCTTATCACATGCAGTGGCTGTTGTTTGCGGATCAGATGCAAAATTCCTCTTCTCTGCCCAAGCACTACATAGTAGTCGTGATTATTTACTTAGAGGACATGGAAATTTCCATTCCCTGTTTGAATAGGGAGTATTCAAATCTATTCGGACCCAAATATATTTGGGTTCAAATCTATTCAATCTCTTGAGAGAAAGCCTGGCCAGCAGCAGAGAGGCTACTCTGGCAACGGGCAGCCCTGCTCCAGCCGTGTCACCAGCCCGGTGGTGGTTACGGCACTTGCTCCAAGCAGAGGTGGACAGGCCTGAGTTTTAGTTCCCCTGCTGAGACCTCTTTTTCTTGTAGTTCACATACAACTGCCACTGGTTAAAACACAGAGAATCAAGCGTAGCCAAGGGCCAGAAACCTGGTTGCGCTCATGCCAGGTGAATGTCCTGAGCGTGAGGAAACATGACTTGGTTGCTTAATATGCTCTTTCTCTTTATGGACTAATGAATCTTGAATTGTTTTCTGCACACTTGCAGCTGGAGGATGAGGAGTGTATCCCTCCAGCCCACTCACACTGACCTACTTTAGAGCTGCTTAATTGCATAAGGTCTGGGGAGTGGGGGGGGGGGTTGAAGCCCCCCTCCCACGCACACTGTGCAGCCAAAGCAGGGAACCAAACTTAGGACGTCCACCTCCCAGGTCACAGCTTTAGCAGCAGGGTGTTAAATGAACATGTGGCAACCGTGGCAAAGGAGGAACGTTAAAAAGCGTAAGGCCTGCTCAGTTCTCTGAAGAGAAGAAAAAAAGAAAGAAAAGAAAGAAAAAGAAAAAAAAAAAAGGAAAAAATAAAAAAGCCCACAAAGCTATATTTTGGAAGGGATCTGGTCTGTGGATTCCGACCGAATGCAATTATCTCCTTGGAGGTCTCCTGGGTGGGTTTTAAGGTTCCTCTCACCACCCAGCCAGCTTTATTGGCTGGGTATAAGCAGGTGCACGCTAAGCTGCTTGGGGTTGTTACTGCAGGCACCCCGCACCCTTTGTGCACTTTATAGATCTATTGCTCAGGATTCGGACTCTGCTCAAAGGCCCGAGATCTTAAGCGCGGGGTATTACACCAACTTGTGCTGAGTCACCTAAGCCCTTTATTGAATCTGGCCCCAGTGCATTTTTCAGGCTTATTTGCAGAGCAGCAGGTATTATTACCAGCAGTAACTGGGTTAATAACAGGGCCTCCAAGAGAGAAAGCAATTTGTAACACCTGTGATGCTTTGACTAAAACATGTTCATTACCCATGTTCCCAGTTATGTAATAAGCAGAACAATAAAAAAATTGACTTCTCTTTGCAGAAATCTCTACGGTGCCTGCTGCCTGTATATGGCCACTGTATCCTGTTTGCTCAGTACTTGCACAGTTACAGTTGCCTGAAACGTCCTCAGCAGAATGCCCCTTGAGTTTTAGTAACTAGGCATGGATTAAAAAAAATAAATACAGCAAACAAAAAAAAACCCTACACATTTATCTTCACTGTGGACAGACAGTTGTTCTTGTGTACTTGAAGCCTGACAGATGTGGTTTGCTGGCAAGTGGGTGAGAGAAAAGCAGTATCTTAATTCATGTTGGGAGGAGGAGTGAGGCTTTTCATCAGTTTGAGAGAAAAAGTTCTGAAAACTTTCAAAGTTGTTCTTAGCAGCTCCATACACACCATATGGTCCTTCCTGAGCTTTTGACCATTCCCAATATGGGGCTCTGCCAAATGAAAGTTAAACAAAAGTTACCCTTACAAAAATATTTAGGAAGCCCTGTTTTAGAAGTGAGTGCACATGTTGGCTGTGACTCAGAACACACCCACACACTGGGTAGACAGATTAGCATCTAAACCACTAGGCAAGTTCCAATTCTTGCTCAGAAGGTCAAAAAAGCCTGGGAAATGGCCATTGCTCCCTTTCTCCTCAGCACAATTATTTTTTTCCAGATTACAAAGTCATTTTGGATGGCACGGCAACAGTGAAGTCAACTGATTTATTGTCATAAACAATTGTGTTCCAAGTTGGGAACCAATTTTGTAATTTCTGGACAAAAGAATAAAGAAGGGATAAAAAAAACCCAACACGCCAAAACCCAAACCTTTTCCTTTGCATTTGTTTGTTGTAACATTTGTTTCTGCTCCACAGAAACCACTGGGATCTGTAAAATGCTTACTAGGGAGGCACATATTAGATGGAAGAGAGATGGAAGCCAAAAACCTCCTTGATAATATGCTTGTTTTGTCCAGAACTGGAGAAGGTCAAACCTGATGTTGGTTTTTTTTATTTATTTGGTGTCATATTATAGGAACGTAACAGCTCAAAAGGCCAAGGCTGCCATGTGCATTTCACTTGGCTTCCACATACTGTAGCTGGCCTGTTTCCAAGCCACCTGTGAATAAAGTCCCTGCAGCTCCTCTGGTGTTGCCACGAAGGTTACGGATGTCCACCCCCTCTGCCCTCCTTCCCACGCTGAGAAGACACAGGCATGGAGTTTGGGATAGAGCTAACAGCACTAGGAGCCTTATTAGGCCAGAAATTAAGCTGTCCTGAAGTTTGAGGTACCTCCTGTCCAGAAAAAAAAAAGTTATAAACCAAAAATTTCTGCACTGATGCGTGTTTACAGATTGTTACTAAAAAGTGTTTAATATAGCACAGGAAGTTTGTGGGTTGTCCTGAAACCCTAGGTTGAGTTTTTTCTAGAAACCTCGGACATTCATGCAACCTAAACCATGAATATTTGTGGGAACAAAACAAAGAAAATAAAGCTCAAAGCTTCTAGAGGTGACAATAGTACGTAAAGAAGAGAGAGGCAGAAGTAAGGTCAGAATAAAAAACAATTCCAAGATTCCCAGCCATGGTATCAAACCAAAACCTGATAGCAAGAGGGAGCTGGCTAGTTAGGCAATATGCGACATCAAGTATTCTAAGTTAGCTCCAGGGCTTTTGTCTGTGCTTCATTCAGTATTTTTACTGCTGTGGTCCAGAAAATGAGAAGGCAGATAATATATGGTGGGCATGGAGAGTGACAGCAGAGTCTGAGTAGAAGAAACACTTTTTCATTTTTCTTTTTAATGATCATGGAGGAAAAGGGTCAGAAAATCAGAGTGATGCGAATCACTCAGTAATATAGAAACAGCCCAGAGCTATATTCACTGCTGCCGACCTGCCATGGAGGAAATACAACAGATCTGAAAGACGTGTGGCTATGACTAATATTGCAGCTGTGCAGGCAAAGCAGAGCTTAGCTAAATCTTTATTAATAGCTAATCCCTATCAAAACCATGGGTGGAAATACTAACTCACCTTGCTGGCTTGCGGTTTGGATTTGTCTTCCCCCCAGTATGGCTTTTCGCCAAGCTGCCTGTTGATCTCTGTGCTTCAGAGACAAATGGCCTTATGATCCCCCTAGAGAATTCTCTGCCAGTGTTAAAACCAGCAGGAACGAGAGAGAGAGAGAGAGAAAATAAATGGCACGGACGAGATGGCTTTTCTACCTCCACTCCTCCTGCCGGTGCTGTGTCAGAGGTAGTCCAAGAACTTGGACTGCAGCTCCCACTTCATTCACATCTGGTAAGACAAACATCTACAGAAGTGTCTAGAACCAGTTCTTGGTAAAACCTGCTTTTCTTCTGTATTTGCAGTGCCACCCCAACAAGCTAGCTCTTGTTCCTTCTTCCAGAGTAACCACCATGTCTTCAACAGTGAGGGTGCTCTTGCCAGGACATTTTTCTTATCAGGATTATGATTTTGCAAGATGAAATGTCAGAGAATCTGTATGATTAATCTTTTGAACTTTTCCTGTTAACAAATACAGAATTCTCTCTGGCTTCAGAAATGTTTTCCATTAACTCTTTTCCTTCAACACTGAGTGGAACTTTTGAAGTTTATCAGAATTGTTTGGGAGACTATTCCTATTTGGATTTTGCTTTTTTATTAGGAAAAAAAACCCAACACCTTTCATTAAGAATATTTTTCATTTTCATTCAATTTTATTTTATTAATTAAATAAATGAGGGCAGGTCCTTTCCTCTCATCATAGTTCTGCAGGAAAGAGCTACTCGACCTTCCTACAAGCAGCAGTTCACGCTCGGAGAAAGCAACACTGGGCAATTTTGTTATGCTTCATTAAAGAGAAATCACCCGGGGGGGATGGGGTGGGGGGGAAGTGCGTTTCTGTAGGAGGTTCTGCGCTATCCATGGGGATGGCCCTCGGGAGCAGCGAGGGACCATTACTGCTCCGGAGCCGCGGCGCTCCCCAGGCGTGCAGGGTGACATCTGCCATGGTCGTGACACAGGACGGGCTGGCAGCGCCTGCATCCCTGTTGTTTTGTAACCACCTGAGATGACAGGAAACTCTCAGCCATTAGGTCTGTTTTAATAGCTGGTAGTCACGGCTGCTATGACTGAAAAGCCTATGGAAACTGTGGTTCTGCTCTGCCATTTCAGATTCTGCCTGTGGCATTTGTTTATATGTTGTGGGAGGGCTCCAGCAAGTTGGCTTCCTTCCTTCCACACCTCAGTATCAAAGTTTGTTTACTGCTTTTTCCCCTGCTTCCTTGTTAGCTTTTTCTTCCTTTGCGATACCAGCTTCCCCTCACCGTCGGTCAGAAAGGGCCCCGTTCTTGGCCATGGAAAGAGAAGACCTGGGCTGAGGGCTGGCAGCCAACTCTCTAGACATCTCCCCTTACCCCAGGGAGGCCAGGAGGATGGGATGCCTTTTACCTCCAAAGGCCTCCCAGTGGGGAAGCGTCCCTGGCCTTCCCGCCGCCTGCGGGCTCAGCTGGAGGCATCTGGCCCTGCTGCAAGCACTCAGTCCAGAGCTGTGTGGGAACACGGTCTTCGTTACCTGTTGAACCTCAGGTAACACTTTCCATCATTTTGGAAGGAAAAGGGCCAGGCTGGAGTCCTGCAGCTTTACTCAGACCGCCTTGGTGGTGTGATTTGCTCTGACCCTCCGTTAGAGACCCCGCCGGTATTTATCAGTCAGCTTTTGGTATTTGTAGCTAAAGTGCTCTGGCCAATGCAGAAGACAGATGAGCAGGTTTCTCCCTAAGCATCTTCTCGAATGACTTCTTGCAGCTTGAGCTCACCCGCCCCACAGGCCAGCCCATGGAAAAGCGTTCCTTGGGAGCAAAGTGAGGCCACCAAATCCATTCCCTTGGCCAGACATGACCCGAGTGAAAACTTGTTGGAGAGTTGTCAAGCTGCTACGCCACAGGCATGTCAGGAAAGAGAGTGGGAGAAAGTACAGGCTGCTGGTGGCAGAGTAGAGTGGACAACTGTTTCCAGGTTCCAGACGGACTATTAATTGAATATCACTGTCGTTTGATTTGCTGCCATTTTTTTTTCTCTGCTGTGTAAAGGCTTAGCAGCAGTAGTGACTACCAGACAGCAATCTTGTCTCCCAGCTCTTGCTGGCAATATATAATATAAAGTGAGATCTTATTTTTCAGCTGTACAAAAAGCAAGAAATAAGTGTAGTATCCAAAATAAAAAAGGATTTTAGCAATCTGAAGTATACTCTTATTAACATTTGAGCATGCTGTTTTCTTAACTGTATTTGATTCCATTAAGCTGGAACTGATGACACATTTAATGCCCCAGGTCTGCAGTGTTTTTTTGAACAATGACTTTTATGGCTATTCTGGTATTATTGCTTGAATTTTTAATGAGGCCAATGAAACTGTATTCATCAGATTAATTTCTCTGAAGTATTTTGTCAATTCTAGGAAATGAACAGTTATTACATAAAAGAAATACACTGTGCATCTGAGACTTGAAGCAGAGCATATTAGCAGTAATCAAGTTCATGCTTATTATCTTTACAGCCTCATAGGTGCGTGTGGTGCTTTGTAGGCAAATATAATGACAAGCCTGTGCTTTTTTTTCGCTAGGCAATAATCTATCAGGTGACTCATTCCGTCAGCTTGATTTTATATGCTCAGATAATCTAATATTGAAAACCTGGAAAGATGCACCAGGCTAGTTACTGTGATAAGTAAGCCAAACAGCATGCACCACATGCTGTCAGTGAAAAGGCAGGGCTGTATTTTCATCTCAGATGGATACAAAATTTGGTATTTTCATATCATATATTTTTTAAAGGTGGCCACCATGCCTTTTACTAGATTAAACCTTGCTTAACCAAAGGAGGAAAACGGATCTGTAAGGCATTGTTTGAATCAAGTATGTCCCTATACCCTCTGAGAACATCAGCATGGTAACAAAACTCTTGCGAATTCTTCCCACTGCCCTCACAGCCATAGTCCTTTCCTAAACTGGGGTGCAGGTGTTTACAAAGCATGAGTGTTGACTCCTGACATAGTGATAAGGAAGAGAAAGCAAGCTAAAAACTGACAGCAAAGTGCATCTACTTGGCAAGTTCTGTGAGCTTGAAGGAAAGACAGCTATCAAATTGGACTCGATATACTACACTCTTCCCTCCAGGAAGATGCTTGCATCATTTCCCACTGTTACTTCTCTGCACGGAACATATCTGCTGTGTTTTGTGTCAGATAAAATGAGTTAAACAGAAATATGATTCACAAAACTGGAATCTTGAGAGGATAAACTTCCTGGCAAAAGGGACTCCTCTCCTCTCTGGTCTGATTAGCACTGACGATTCTGCTGGGAAGGAATGCTTAATAAATAACATACTATGGGCTATAGAGACATATAGGTGTAGTGGATGTTACCATGGCCCCTGGGCACAGTGGCAGGGCAGCCTGCATGTGTTAAGTGGAACAGGGCAGTTCCTAACCCGGCAGTTCACATGACCATGCCTACACGGAAAATTTGACTTTATAAGGACATGGCAAATTCCTTCCTCACTTTTTGTGCCACTGGAAGTTGTGTCTACCGTGTCCAAGAGGGGTGTAGTGATTTTCCTGAGTCTGAGCCACAAGACATCTGCTGGAGAACTAAAGGGAGGAGAAGTTCTGTGAGTAATTGGTGGTGATGGATGATAACAGCTTCTCCAGGGCTGTGGGCTCTCGGCTGTGGTGGGGGACGAGGCCAAGCGTGCAGCTGGGTCCCGGCCCAGCTCAACAATACCACCTTAAAAATGGCCTGTGCTGGCTTCCTTCCTCATCTCTCCAGGGCTTCAGCCCCACACCACTGCAGCCCTGCTGCCAGCCGTGAGCTCTACCCACCCGATGGTGAAGGAGCTCACGGCTGGAGACCAGACAGTGGAGGAGCTCATGGCTGGAGACCCCTCGTACAGTGCTCTGTGTGCCGGCTGACCAGCTTGCGCCTTGGGCTTCCCTTATGAGTCTCTGCAAAGACAGGGTCAGGGCACTGGCTCCGTGCTGGCTTTAGAAAAGCTCTGATAATGCCTGGTCCCTCCCAAAACAGTCATTGTGAATTTCTTTGCTGTCTTCAACAAAACACTTGTAAGCCACATGTCATGGGTGGATATATGACATAATCAGGGGTCTTTTGCGGAATCCCCTGTCAGCCAGTGAGTGTAAAATACACTGACTTGCACAGGGTTTTTTGAGGTTATAAGATTAGCAAAAAAAAAAAGGCTCATTTTAAAAAACAAATGACAGGGAGCTGGCTGTACAGTGATTACAAATTGGAAATGGATTAGCAGCTTTTAAAAGAAAATCCACCGTGTCTGCAAAGCGCATAGGAAAAAAAAAAGGAAAGAACAGATAAAGCAAACACAAAGGACAGACTGAAGATACTACTTTCATTTTCTGGTAGGGTGCCAATTTGCAATTGCTAGATATTAGCAAGGTGAAAGGTGTGAATTACAATGACAAAAGAGTTATTAAGTGAAATTTCAACAAATATCTTCAAACTTTGCCTTGTTTGTGATGTAATATAATCTCATTTTAGATCTATGTTTATGCTTAAAGAAGTGAAGTAACCCACTGGGTAATTGCGGACTAGTTTATCCTGATTTTGCTTACTACGAGTGTTACTGATTCTTCTTCTCCCATTCAGAATATATTACAGCAAAGGATGAAACAGGTCACTTCCCTGTCTCTGAATATTTCCTCGAAACACACATACATTCCTTTTGACCCAGCTCTCCATCGCTGGCTGGGAGCAACCTGCTGTGTGATGGGGAGGCTTTTTCTTCTCTCCCAGGGCCTGCCTTTCTGTACTTGAAACTTCTCCTTAATACTTACAGATCATTCAGTCTCCATAGATTTCTAGATCCAAGAGGTAGCAACAGTTTGGGTTCATCCTTTTTTTTTTTTTTTTTTTTTTAATTGAATTGTGGGAAGACAACATCCTTTTAGACCATTTCCAGCTGCAGGCAATTCCTCAATATTTGGCTTCCCTATTGTTTCTTCAGAGCCTTATTCTTGTCTCTATTTTGCTTTTTCTTGATGTTTCTTTCAAAACTTTTGGTTTAATCCTATGCATTCATCCAGGAGACCATCATGCAGACAGCCTGAACTCCCCAACACTGGTAACAAGCTGTTCTGTAAGCGGTGGGACCGTAATGAGAAACTCCGGTGCAGATTCTCTCACGTTTAATGAGATGTGTACTTGTTTTTCTATCCTTGATGGTGTATTAATACTGTCTCTTTTCCAAATTTACTCACCAGCCTGCTTTCCTGAGGTTGTAAGAATTGCAGAACTTTCTGACAGATTTGGTCAAAACTAGATTTAAAACCTTTTGGGGGTGTGGGAAGAGAGGAGGAGGACAGGCAAGCAGACAAGCATGGTAATGTAATCCTTATTTCCTTAGGACACCAGACCAAAGTTATCACAGATAACTTTCTCCTCCTCCACAATATTCCGAAATAAGATTTTAGTGAATCTGAACGAAATGTCAAAATCTGAGTTTGTTGAAGGGAAACATTTCAATGAATCCAAAACAAAAGTGATTTGGAACTGACTTCTGGAGAATTTGAGAACATTGAGGCCTTCTGTTCTTAAGTAAAATGAAAATTAAAAAATATCCCTCTCCAAAACGCTGTATCCCTGTATGGGGAAAAAGCCACCCTTACTATTTTTTTTTTTTTCTTTTTTTTCTTCTTCTAATCCCTACTAAGTACATAAAGGAATCGGATTCATGCATCAAGTATGTCAGCTCAGAAGATAAGCATTTTCAATTGATGCAACAAAGCACTAATTGCTCCTATAAATTCCAAACATCTGAACAAAGGCAGGTGTAGCAGATATTTTTTTCTTTTTGCATCATCTCAAGCCTCTTGACTAATTTTTTTATCCACTGGCCAAGATTCAAAGAAAGCACTTAGATTAAAATCAGGGAAATAAAAAATCTTTAGCTTATTCAGTAAGTAAAGGGATCAAGTTTGGTTTTTTTTTCTGATTATCATGACAATGTTCATCCATGTTTCCAGTGCAAAACTGCAAAACTCTTCTGGGTGTTGCTTTTTCTAACCAACAATGAAATTCTGCTGTTAGGAATAGAAAGCTCTACAGCTTTCCCAAATAGGTGATTACTGGAGTTTGGGTTTTTTTAATTCTTTCTTTCTACTTTTTGACTTCAGTTGAAGCTGATTGAACATGAGAATTTCCATATTTATTGGGAATCCAAGGATTCCAAAAAAGGACAAATATTTCCTTCTAGAGGAAAAAAAAAAATGTGTTTCAAAATGTTTCGCAGGGTCAGGGAAAAAAGTGTTTTGGAAACAATCAAAATGTTTTGTTTATGAATGAAATTGAGCTTGAAAGTCCACTTTCCACTGTTTCCATGTGGTTTTTAAGATCCAGTGAGAGGAGGAAACAGTTGTGAGATAAAAGTCTGGAAACCACTGGTTGAGTCAGCTGGGATTTGAGGCTTTCAGGTTCCATATTGCAGAGTCTAAAGCTAAGGTTCAGTGAAAATGAAACCCCAGGGTTACCAGACCCTTGTTTCTGTGGCAGGAACCTGAGGGTTTTTTTTTTTTTTTTTTATTCCATGGCAAGGCTGTGCAGGAATCCAGCTGAAAAACCCACAAGTACTACAAGCGCTACAAGCTGTCGAGCACCATAGCCCATCAGGTGTCTTCTCAGGGTATCTTGTTTCATTGGCAGCTTTGGGTGATTAATTTCTTTAACAGTTACAGTTTGGAGAAACATTTTAGTTCTCAGAAATGGAATTTTCCAGTAAAAACTTTTTCTTGGAAAATCCCCAATCACCCTGACTTTTGCTGCCTTTATCAGACATGTTCATTCTTTCAAGGTTGAGACAGAGGATTTTTAGGAACAAATAGGGTGTGAACGTGGTGGACTTGGGAGGAGGTAGAGGGTTTATTATTTAGACATCTGGAGTTGCACTATAATGGCTGCTGTCCTACAGGGTGCTATGACTACATCTTGTGTATTATACAGGTTTAGCCACATTTTTGTGAGCTATTATTAATGCTGACTTGCAGCATACGCCTTCGGAAGCAGTACAGTCAATGCATACCTGCTTACAGTGGGAAACGAAAAAGCCTCAAGTTTCCTCTTGGCTGGCTCCTTCCTCCTACACCCAGGTCGGTCCATGCCATTCGAAAACAGAAGTTGACATCAAGTCATTTTCTATTGTTGGAAAAACACTCATAAGAAAACCCACATCCCCTGCTGTAAAGGCATTGGAAGGTTGTGGAACAGGTAAATTTGGAGACCGCTTCTTTTTAGATTGTTTGCAAATGTGTCATCTCCATTTTCTGCCCTCATCTAATATTATTTTAGCAGTGGTAGCAGGAATGGGCACCTTACCTACTTTCCAATCAAATTAACCAAGCCTCCTCCCACTCAGGTGGAAGTCTGGTTGGATTTTCCAGCTTGGATTTGTACCCTATGGACATGAGTTCAGAGGCACTTTATCCGCTCTCACGGCTTTAGTTGCCTTGGTGCTGAAGTAGAGGCACTGCGGTAGTTCTGTTACTTTTGCATGGCTGCACAAAGATGGATTAGCTAGTGTACGAAAAAACTAAGCTACATAACTCAGCCAAGATGATCAGACTTGTTATTAAATGCAAAAAGTCAGATTTAGAATCAGCGGCAGAGAACAGGATAGCAGAGACTGGCAGGTTAACAAGGAAAATGCCTGATGGATTCAGACTGGCTCATTTTAGTATCAGGCGGAGCCATCTGGAGTTTGAAATATCCATCGAACAGGCAGGTATTGAACTGCAGTTCTCTTCTGCACAGAAACCCGGATGGCTGAGGCGCCTTGCTGGGATTTATCAGTACAACTCCAGTTATTTCAGTGATGCTTTGATACTTCACAATAATTAAGGTATTTTTGTCTAAGGTACGCTTCGTCTCACAGTCTTAATTTTGCAGATAGGAAAGATTATTTTTAACGAAGTGCTTAAAGCCCAAAGTCTAATTTCTGCTTTACTGGTATAACCAAGAAGAAGAAAATCAGACTTTCTATTTTAGATGCTTGTGTTCTAATAGCTACTTTGAACCTATTTTTGTACTAAAGTTATGCTAATTTCCAGCTTCATTAATTAATTGGTGCCATGAGTGTTGCATCTGTAAAAGATGACTTTTCTAATGATCCCTTTGGAAATGGTTCTTCTTAAACCACCAGGTATTTAAAGCCACCTTCCTGTCTGAGATGGATTCACTTTGGGAACAATCCCTGCGTAATTAAAAATTATTTTTGGATTTTTTATTTATTCATAATTTTCTAATATGGCTGAAACTCATTAAGATGCGAGACTTCATTTATTAGAATATCCTTGAGCAGGAGCAATACCAGCAAGATTCACTTCATTAAAGACAAATGTAATCCTTACGGTAATCGACCTACTGTTCACAGCAAAGAACTTCATTAGCCAATGTTAATATGCGGCAGAAACCTGCAAAAGTAAAAAAAAAAAACCCTCAAAGTGAAGGTTACTAACTTTTGTCCTTCTTTCCCTAGTGGCTTTGCCATTCTGAGGTTGTCTTGCCACATATCACACAAGATGAAGCCATGTAAATTAGCAGGGGCTTCAATAAAGCTTTCATGGATTATGTTAGCAGTACATCTAATCCCAGCTGCGGTTTTACCTTTGAGCAGATTGGCGATATTGCGGTCGTCACTGAACCAGTGATGGATTCTTTGTGTAAATAAAAAAAGACCTCTTTTTAAAAGAAAAAGTAGCCATTCTGTTAAGGCTACACGACTACTTCACATCAGTTCCTCCTGAGGATCAAGTCATATAGACAAAAGGTAAAAGGTGAGGTGTGTTCTGCACCCTCCCTTCCCTGCTGTAGTGCTGTAATTCCCCGGTGTGCACTTCAAGCATCCTGTCCCACTCGCTCCCTCTAGCACCAGGGCCCGAGCTGATGCAGGGTAGAAGGACACTACAGCCTTCCTTGACGGCTAGCCCTGCCAGGTTCATACCTTTAGGAATGTCCTTTCATCTCCGGAAGGGTAGGATCTGGTACAGGGCTAAGCCCCAGCTTGCTGCTGCTTGCACCAGTCACTTTGCATTTTCCAGTTGTCTTTGGGATGAAGCCATGGAGTTACACTCCCTCTGTGCAGCATCTAAATCATCACTGTCCTCCGAACCTGCTCCTCAAATTCACATATTGTTTATTGATTAGCACTGAGGGTAAATCTTAAGGAGACCCACCCAAGCCTGAAGAGAACATGCCCCTAATACACAGGGTTGGGCAAGTCCACGCCAAGTCATAGCCTCCAGTCGCCACCAGGAGTTTCCACAAGCCTGTATGGCAGCACAGCATTTAGTGATGCTTTACCTCACTGAGTCTGAGTATTTCCAGTCGACAAGCTACAGATTAGCCAGACAGCTAAGCATTTCTTCAGTGACCATCCTTTCCACTAAGCTAAGCATTTCTTCAGTCACCATCCAGCCACTGAGGTTCATGAAAAATATAAGGAAAAAGAAATAGTAAAGGACAGCGTGTTGTGACGGCATCTTCCTTTAAGCACGCAGTCCCTAAAAGGCGATGACATTTACACCCCTGTTCCTTTCTGAACTTGAACAGCCTCTGCTATTGCAGCTCCCTCTGACTCACACGATTTATTTATCCCAAGAGGCATGATACATTTGATACTTAGTTCACTTCTATTTTGGATAGTGTTACTATTAGCCTTTCAGTTTTATAAACAGCTGTACGCAGATGATGAGATATCCAGGCTTATCGTTGTTCTACATGTGTGTAGGGCAATCTGCTGCCCAGCCACCAGTCACAAGCCCAGTGGGGAGGCAGGGATCATCATGGAGGCAGGGCCGTCACAGCGGTGCTTAACATCGTATTTCAGCAGGGCTGTTGCCACCAAGGCTGCCAGTCAGTTACTGGGTTGAGAGGGATGACTGGGAGCAGAGGAAGGTTGCTCGGTTTTATCTTTGGAGATCATCGCCACTCAGACGCTGGCACCCCATCACAGTACTAGGTTATCTGCAGCACGACTTTCTAGACGCCGCTGAGGATAAAAACCTGACAGCTCTGGAAAGCCACGGCTGGCCACGTCCACGCAGGTCACTCGGTGCTCGCCTGCAGCAGCAGCTGCAGCAACGACGGTGCAGGCGAGCCGACCGGGACTTTCCCAGCGTGTCATCTAGGCCTGCAGGCAGAGCGCACGCTGGCAGGGCTCAGGTCACCGGCACCACGGGTTGTGCATGCTATGTCCGGGGAAAGTGAGGGTAAACCCAGACCCAGAATTTCTTCCTATGGAAACAAGTACATTTTAGATGTTACTGTAAAACACCACCAGGAATGGCATGAGCTGACTGGAGCTGAAGTTAGTTATACTTTGATTTCCTTTTCCTTCTCCAGTGTCAGAACTGGAATAATACGCTTTCTGCCTCTGATAATGTTTCCTATGCTATTTTTTCCACATTATATTGCACATTCATTCATTAATTTTCTTAAAGAATGGAATGTTTACTTCCTTCCTGCATTTGGCATTAGTTAATGAAGGGCAAGCAAATGTTAACTGAATTCTCAAAGATGTGTATCTGGTCTTTCCTTTTTCTAATTAAGGTTCAATGCAGCCAAATGCATGTGGGGAAAATCTTATTCCTATGCTGGAAACAAACACAAGACTCAGCACCAAATAAATGTTAATTTCAAAGCTGTTCGTGGCTAAAAATAGGAGAAATGACTGTTATCTCAGAATCAACAACTGGAAGAGCTTAAAACTGAACTTGGGTCTAAAATCCAGAACTCAGCAGGGTAGCAATCTTCAAACTTCTCATGTCTTGGCAATTAATCTTATCCCATATAAACAGACTTTGTATGCCTTGATATTTGGGCATGGATGAAAACAAGTGCGTAGGAGAAGGATTAAGCAGAAATGGGAGGGAACTTTCAGGCTCAGGGGATCTTGAATGACTTCTGTTGAAAGAAAACAGAAGTATCTTTGATATGGGGCTACATAAAGCACCCATGCACTATCCTAGTTCCTTGTGTTTCTTTATCTCAATGGTTAAGTAAGAATCAAAATTCTAGCTTTATTGAAGTCACGGACAAAATTCAACAGGAATGTTTGAAGCTGACTTTGTGAGATTTACAATCAAAATATAATTTCATCAGATTATAGAGATAAATGCATGTTTAAAACCTGTAATAAATTAATCCAATATGGCTTGTTTTGAATAAATAGGATGTTGAAAATTTGTGCTTGTATTGACCATGTTCCAATTCACTTTTAACTATCTAAGGGAAAGGTGAAAATATAACTAGAAAATAACAGAGAGTGTCATAAATTTGGTTAAGCCTGCTGTTGATACGCTTTGCTGATCCAGCTGTGTTTCCCTAAATGTCACAAAAGAATATTAATTTTATCTAGCTGTGATGATTTTAATGCTCAGTGGTAAAGGACAACTCCTTCATTATCCAGTGTCAGGGAGGGAAAATGCTAGATCTATGTAGCCCCTTTGCACTTCTAGTGCTGTCAGGAAGAAGCTTTCTATTGCCTTCAGGGGAGAGGTGGCTCCAACCCCAAGCCCTCAGTCCAGCAAGCCCTTATGCATATGGACAGCTCTATTACTGATCAAGGAGCCAAATGGTTATCGCAGTAGGAAATGCCACGGAGAGGTTCCTGGACTGAGTCAGCAGTTGGAAGAAAGCTAAGAAGCTCGTTCTTGGCTGGAAGAGCTACAGCCATGGACACTGTCCTGGATATAGGCATGTAAATCAGGTCAAGTCTTTACCAAAAGTAAGGCATAAGCGGTTATAACTTGCAGGTCTTAAGAGTTTCTGCTCTCAGTTTATACAGGAGACTGATGTTTGGTGTTTTTTTTTTTTTCTTCTTCAATATGCCTTATTTGGAGCTCTCCTCAGAGTTGCAGGGGAGGTAAATCCTCGGTCCTACCAGCAAGGTAAATGAAGCAATAGCTAGCCTTGCAATCTCGGTGCGTGTGGCAGAAGCTGAACTGTGTGGCATTGCCCAAACACAGGTGATCTAGACGTGACTGATGAGCTTCTCTTCTTCCTCAGACTCTGCGCATGTATAAACAGTAGGGAGATAGAGACAGGCCTATCATGTATATCCTCCAATTATGCCCGTACATGTCCAAATATACTGCTATCATCACTGGATTCCTGAGATTGGAGAGAGTCACTGTCACATGAGATGACCCAGAACTGGTATCTGGGCTGCAGCACTCACTAATTTAGACCAGCTTACCACAGTGGCTTGAAAACTAAAATTAAGACTTTATAGCTCTCTGGAGTATTCCACCAAACCACCTGCACAAAGGTCCTGCCTGCAACAGAAGCTATAGTGGCATTGGTCATGTCCAAAGGGAAGTGAAATCCTCTTTGTGATAAGCTTGTGCGTGCAGCTATGGGTGTATCTGTAATTATAGGCAATGAGAAAAAGTATGGCTTGCTCAATAACACACCTCCTCCCCATCATGCCAGAGACAGGAACATGGCACGTGATGGAGTGGTCACACTCTTATTCCTCCTCTTTCTCTCTGTGCTATTAGCTCCCCTCTCTGCTGTTACTCCTCTCCTCTCTTCAGTCCCGGTTTTGAGCTCTGCTTGCTGCTGGGCAGCCGACCACCTCCAGTGGCTCAGTACCTGACATGTACCACACACCCGTTCTTCCGTTTGCCCTCGTCTTAATTTACATTATTTCCTCTCTGCTGGGAGTCTAATTGGGTCTACATTGTAAAGCTCAAGCACGCTTATAAAAGCGCATCATCATCACAACAAAGATAAGTAGCAAAAGAGATGCAGAGTGTTTAGGAGCATCCTTGGGAAACTGTAAGCTGCTTTCTGTGGAAAAAAGCAAAACTCTTGAAGATAACCTGGAAAGAAAGAACTGTGCAGTGGCAGGTCTGCAATACACATTAGAGAGGGATTTAGGGAGTGAGGAAAAACAGAGCTATGGAATGAGATCCTTAGATATGGGATTTGTATTTTGTGTTTGACTGTTTTGGCTACTACTGCATATGATTTCAGTGTCAACACACTAGAAACCACAGGAGCGTAAGCAACAACAAACTCTTAGCTCAGTTTATCAGGGCTAATAACCTGGGAGTTCCACTGTTTGCTTTACAGCTCATGTCACGTAGTTTAAAAAAATCAAAAAATAAAACAAAAACAAACAAAAACCCACCCAAATCAAAACCCCTTCATTTCCAGAAGTCGTAAATTATTATTACCATGCCGTAACCTTGTGCACACAGGTTCCTGGCCCATGAGTAAGGCGGGTAGGCCGCCCTGCAGTGCAGACAGCAGCCTGGACGCCTTCCAAAGGCGTTGGGCGCGGGGAAGGCCCTGCTGGGCGCGGAGCCCCGGGCACCGAGGTTCCAGCGCCGCGTTCGACTGAGGGCTTCGAGGCCGCGGCATTTCCACGGGAAATGGAAAGCTCGAGGGCTGCAAACCCGGAGCTTTCCGGGAACTACTTTGCTCAGAAGAGGGGCGGCTGGCCCGTGCCCGTGTGAGCGGGCACACCTGCAGCGAAGGGGGGAATGCGTTTCTCAGGAGGCACAAGTCTTTGTAAGTAGCACCTAAGGCGAATGGAGCCGCTCGGGCAGCAGAGGCGCTTTCGGTAGAAGTGTTTGTTGGTTTGGTTCGGTTTGGTTCGGTTTGGTTCGCTCCGCTCCGCTCCCTTTGCCTCCGCCTTCCCCCCCACCCTGCGCCCAGTGCCCGGCGGGAGTGCGCGCAGGCGACCGGCCGCTGTCGGCAGAGGGCGCCAGAGGGCCGGCGGGACAGCAGGGCCGCGCGCCGCACTCCCGCGGGGGGCGGGGGACGGACGACGCGTGGTCGCAGCACGGGAAGTAAGCGCCTTGTTCTGTCACAGCCAGCGTACCTGCCAGTTGTTTTTTTTGGGGGGGGGGTGTCAGGTTAAAAGCTAATTTTATTTTTATTTCATGCTCTCATTCCCTTAAAAAAAAAAAATATATATATATATATAAAAAGCAAGGAAAGTGATCGTGCCCCTGTGCTCGGCACTGGTGAGGCCGCACCTCGAATCCTGTGTTCAGTTTTGGGCCCCTCACTACAAGAAGGACGTTGAGGTGCTGGAGCGTGTCCAGAGAAGGGCAACGAAGCTGGTGAGGGGTCTGGAGCACAAGTCTTATGAGGGGCAGCTGAGGGAACTGGGGTTGTTCAGTCTGGAGAAGAGGAGGCTGAGGGGAGACCTTATCGCTCTCTACAACTACCTGAAAGGGGGTTGTGGCGACGAGGGTGTTGGCCTCTTCTCCCAAGTAACTAGCGATAGGACAAGAGGAAATGGCCTCAAGTTGCGCCAGGGGAGGTTTAGATTGGGGGGTGGTGGAGTCACCATCTCTGGAAGTGTTCAAAAAACGTGTGGATGTGGCACTTCAGGACATGGTTTAGTGGGCATGGTGGTGTTGGGTTAATGGTTGGGCTTGATGATCTTAAAGGACTTTTGCAACCTTAATGATTCTGTGATTTTGTGAACTGAGCTGCAGCAGGGGTTTCCATAACCTTATGGACTCTCAGAAGTGCTGGGGCTCTGAAATATTTCTTTTCTCTTTTTGAGAATGTTTGTGACTTTCTTCTGCGCTCCTGGAAACGTCAGGCCATTTTTACGGGCTTGGCTCTTGTGGTCTGGCCGATCTCAGCTCTCTTGATTTGTGAAGATTTATTTTTTTTTCTGGGGATATTCAGAGTATTCGGTGTTGTAGACATACAGACTTTTAAAAGCAGCTTTAATGTGCCAGGTTTATGCACATTACAGTTCCTGCAGGTTTGTCACCAGAGTTGATCCTGACTCACTCCTGAGTTACCCACCAGCAACAAAGCACTCCTCTCTCACAACCACTGCATTCGCACACAGAGTTACTCAGAAATATCTACCTACTGTTGTTCGCACCCTCTCTTCAGTTCAAGTGTTGATTTTACTCAACAGATCTTTCCCTTTGTGTCCAAAATGAGATTGTACTCCTCTTTCTTTCTGCTAGTGCCAGAAGGGGAGCGGGGCTGAGCAGGAGCTTGATCCTGTTCTTGTTAATCATCAAGCACTGTAAATTGCTTGTAAATGCAGCATTAAAATCCTCATAATGCAGACAGAAATGGAATATATATATCTTTTCTGTTTAGAAAAACACTATAGACCTTGCTGGTATATGCTATAGCCATGAGATTCTGTGACCAAGCACAGCATGCTTTAACCTCTATCTGTTTATCTAATAAAATATTACTTCTCTCTGCAAATTCTGCCTTCTTGAATTTTACCCTTCAGAATCCGATAGAAACCTGTAATCTCTGCAGCTACCTTGTGCAGCGTGTCGATTTGACTGGATGGCACCAGTAAGCAATGACTATGAGCTCGTCTGTTTCCTCTGCACCTCTGTGCCTCAAGTATCCAGATGATTACTTTTTAGCATAGGCACTGACTGTAAGTACCAGCTGTCAGTTAAAATAAGAGTCCATGATTACATCATGTGAAAGGTATTTTTGGCGAGTATTTCTCCGAGGAAGCCGTGTATTGACTCATCAGTATGGTCTGCTGGCCAAATATCTTTATTTCTTACCCTTTACTTAAAAGTACTGAAAAGGCAAGTAGCCAACAGAAAGACAGGGAAAATACGGACTGACACAAACATAGAAAGACAAGGTCGGCAGAAATCCACATTATTTTTGGCTGCAAATGACTAGTGGCTTTCCTGGCTCAAACTCCTTCAACAATATTTGGGACAACCTGAGATTTGTTTCATTTTAGTTTTTTTCCTTAAATCTTCATGTGCTTTTGGTGCCATCACAGGAAATATTATACTACAGTTTCACGCATGCTTCCTAATTTTTTTTTTTTTTTAAATTGCCACACATTTCTGGTAATTTGCACTCCTTACAGTATTTTTCATCTGTTTTCTAGAGTACTGGGAACATAGGAGGCAGTTTTCTGAAGTGGAGGATTTTCTGAAGGGTTATAACCTCATCAGATTAATTGCCAAGCCTTTTCCTTAGCTATTTGACTGCATATAAGCTGAACTAGGGGATCGCACCTAACCTGCCACCAATGAATTAACATAACAAGAAAATGTGATAAAAAAAAAGTGATGCTTATAGATTGTGACCCAGTACAATTCTGCTATTATGCATAGAAGCTCTATCTTGAATCTTAAACATTCCCAGCTCCTATTAAGGTTATAGCATTACCTTTACATTGGAACTATAAAACAAAATCACAACAGCCTCTTTATGGTGAAGGAGAAGAGCTGATGGGAAGATTGCTTTAGGTTTGTGAGCAGGGAACTAGTCCTTTACAGCATCGTTCCTTAGATTAGACTTTCAATATGGATCACTTTAGTAGGCGCTAAGAAATTAGGACAAATGACTTTCATATAGTTTTACTTCAATTTCTTTGTATTACTGAGAGGTCTTCAAACTGGGGCAGAGTCAGATGAAGTATCTCTCTCCTCTGAGATGGCTAATAATAGCAGTTTAAGGGATTTGTTTCTGAACCACGCTCCCAGCCACCAGAAAAAGCATTCTTTAAATATAATCTATTTTCTCCTTCTCAGCTAAATGTATCATCATATTAAAAGTGTTTTCCCCTCTTCCATACACTCCAAACAAACATGATGCAGTTTCAGAATGGACAGTTTTCTTTGGTTGATCGTACTGTCTTATATTAACTATAAGGTCAATTCCTTTCAGCAAAAAACCCTGGAACTAAGTCTGGAGTCCCACTCATCTATGGTCCCAATTGTCTCTTTCTTTTCAAGCCATTTTCTTCTGTAATGGTATGCTTCTGCAAATGATAAAATAGATCAGAAATAGAGTTTGGGGGCAGGTGTAGTTTTCTGCCTGCATTTTCAAGTGGGCTATTAACTCACAAAATCTCAGTCCTCTGTGTAAAAGAAGATTTTTGGCATTACCAGAAAACAGCAACATATGCTGTTGGCTTTTTAAAAAATGGTAGATTACAGATTACAGAATTTACAAAACACTATGCCCTTGTTTCCCAGGCAGTCAGCATCACAGAAACTTTTGCTCTGCTTCAGCTTGACCAAGCCATTTGAATTCATGCTCAGTTTATTTCGTTGCATTAATCCTTTCCAAGTTGTCTTCAGGAGTGACTGACAGCCAGTGCTTTCCAGTGCTCAGAGCTCTGGTGTCACTTTCTAAGCTCATACTCTCACACTGTCCCCTGAAATCCAATCTGGAGGAGTGGCTTTAAGATATTGAAAAAACATGTCCCACAGTAAACTTTTTATACAGTTGGGTTGACAGTGATTTTTATTTCCTGCGTTTCATTTCTCATCCTGTGATGTGTAGAGTTACAGTACAGTTTTGTCTGATGAAAAAGATTTAAGATACCGAATGGTCTTTTCACTGGAAATACAAGCATAAAGGGAAAAAGATGATGGATCGTTAATGCATTTGTTAAACTAGCCCTTCAGCTTACTAGTGCTTAGGAATATGCCTTAACTTTATGCATGTGAACAGTCCTCTTCAGCTTCCATGGGACTCTTCACGGGCACAGAACAAAGCACACGAGCGTGTGTGGTTTAAAGTCCCTAAGTACATACTGTGCTTTTCTAATACCCATTTCAATACAAAGATACTAGTTTTGTCACCAGGGAGCTTCTTATTCCCTCCCTCTATTAGAATAGAAATAAATAACAAAATTTAACAGACACTAAAATGGTTATTGATTTCTGGCATATACCCAAGTCTACCTGGCTGAAAAATTTAATGAAAATTAACCTTCATGTCATACTATGTTTTACACATTTGGCAGAATATTATTTTCAGCAGTAAAGTATTGCATTGAAACGAGTTCTCTTTGGCACACAAAACAGACAAAATATTTCTAAGGGATCTATTTTTTATATGAAAATAGCATAAGTTTTGCTCTAATGTTAAAGGAATTACTGCTGTCAATTTCTTCAAATAATTCTTTAAAAAACTTTACCAAGCTCCTCATAATAAGCCCTTCAAAAAATTACAGTTACAGTATTTTACTTAAGACTTTTTTTCTAGGTCTTAACTATAAAAAGTAAATAAACAGCTTTTACATGCTTTTGATGTGACAATCTGTGCTACTACCATTAATATTTTGGTGTTTGATATTGAGGATATCAGCCAAATTTTTCCATCAGGTTTGAGCTTGCAAAGATAACGGCAGTAGCATTGTACAGCTAATAGCCCACAAAACACTTCACATTCTGAATACTCCTATTCTAGCATGGGCTACAAATAAATTAGGTTTGGTTCTACCTAAACTATGAACAGTATGAAAGCAGGTTACTTGAAAATGCATGGTTTTAAAAATACTAGACTTTTCATGAATGTATGTGTAAAGGTATAACACACACAACTTCTGCTGTGGCAATGGCCTCAGCGTGGAGAAGAGACAGCAAGAAATTTAACTGTGAGGGATCCCTGGACAGACCAGTGAAACCCCCAAAAGGCAGGCACAGCTTACAAACGAAGGGATGCATCACCCTCTCTGCCACAAATCTCCAAAGACTCCCAGACAGACGTGACTTGCAGGAAACGCCGACTTGTTGTTAGGACGCGTCACATCGATAAGCACGGGGAGATTGCACGCTCTTCACCATTTGCTTCAGGCTTGTTATATCTCTTGCATTTCTCTGAGCTGCACCGCCAGGATCTCACAAGAGATTGGAGAAAAGATTGTCATGGATGTATGGCCTGTAACCCTAAGGCTGGATGGCAGCACTGTTGCCAGGGATAAATTTATTGAACTTGCTAATTCAGTGAAACTCCGTGCGTTTAACACTTGTCTTAGTATTGACAGGAATAGGCGTGCCAGACCTGCACACTCTCATGCATAACACTTATATTTCTGGACTACTTTTATCTATGAACATCCTATTTTTACATATATGTTTTCAAGATGAGGTTATATACACACCAGGCAATCTGAATAGCAACAAAGGACAAGTTAAATTCAGGTACAGTTAAAATATTTTCTCTTAATTACTCCTTTGGTGTCATTATAACCAATGTAAATGGTGTATTCACAAGCTCCCACGGAGCTTATAAACATCTTCTGCTAAACTAGGGATTGAATGGCAGCTTAAATTCTGAGCTCTATTGCTTTGACAGGATGTGTTCTGGCAACGGTGTGCAGCAATCATCCACGCCGAGAGGCAAGCCCTGTCCACTTACCATCCCATGTTCACTCCAAAGAGTGAGCCCATTTATTTGAACTATAGACATGAGAAAGGCTGGCTGGGCCATGTTCTTAATAGCTTTTAAATACCAGATGCTTTCTGTGATTTCACAGCAGTAAATGATGCCAAATTTTTCTAGGGAAAGAAGGTTGCTCTCTGTTTTATTTATTTTGAGAAATAAACCATTGTTTAAGTTTGTCTCTATGGACTTTTGCAGCACAGTGGCAATGAAGTTTGTTCCTCTTATCTCTTTAAAAGTATGCATATGTGGTGCAGAAGAAGGGAAATGGGAAGAAGAAGAAATAGGTTACCTTTTCTTACCATTATTTTGAAGTTTCCTTTCACTTCTTCGAATGTGCCAAGAAAATCTCTTGAAGTGGTGAGAAATACTTTTGCATATAAGATCTTAAAAGCTCCTTGTAGCAATATATGGTCCCTCAAACCCACAAACTGTTTAGCAGGCTGAATTACTTCCTCACTTCATGCAAATTGTGTCTGAAATTAGAAATGACCTTCAGAGATGGCACTGCAAATGATAGTAAGAACATCTGCAATATAGTCTCTGGGTTTATGTTTCCGAAGGACCTTGTAAAATTCTTCACTTCCTTGCCTGTGCTATGTTGGTGGCCAGCAGAGCAGAGGTCATTTTGTTTGTTTTACCCCTCTCATGACTTTGCTTTGCCAGACATGTGTCTGTAAGACACATCACAGTTCTTTAAAAAACAAATTGTGTCATGTAGTAAAAAAATTACTTTAAAAGCATTGTGTCAATGGCTATTTCTGTTCCCAGCTGTTAAAATTGTAGCATGTCTCCGCTATTTTTTTTGCCTTTAGAAAGCTGCTGGTCTTATATTAGCAAGTGAGCCTAACTTTACAATTGGAACAACTGATGAAATACAGTGAAATCAATAGCGAGGATGTTAAAATAAATATTGTGCAGAAAAATAAATGTTACTATTTATGAAGCAGGAAGGGTCACAGGCTATAGAAAATAATGAATGCATTTAGCTGAACCACTGTATCACAGTCAAACTGAAAGCCCTCTGATCAGTGAGTCACTCCGCAAATGTTTCTCTTACATCACTTATAACAGAAACTACTTGTGTAGCCTCTGCCTTTCTTGTCAGTGTACGAATCACTGAGGCATGGCTGTAGACTCCATCATATAGCCCTCCCTCCCCTTGACTTCAAGTGGAGCCTTGTTTGATGATAAAACTATTGCAGCAGGGAACTATATTTAAAACTCAGTGACTCATTCATCTTATGGCTTTTTTGGAGTAATTAGTGGGTCATATAATTATATATATTTCATTCAGATTCCTACTTATAACTGTAGATATTTTTCTCCAATTAATTCTCTTAATAGAACAGCAGTCTCTAACCCGCTGTAAGCAGTTCCTCCCTTTATTTTGTGGCCCATTCTTTGACAGTTTTTTGACTGAGTCCAACCTGAAATTTTCAGATAGTAGCATACGAGGTTACAGCAGTGTTTGCTGTCAGCTACCTGGAGCTACTGAGCCATAAAGAAAGGTCTGGGGGAGAATGTATCAGGAATGGTACAGTTCTGTTGTAGTGAAACAACTGAATTTTTGTTCGCATAAAGGCCAAATAGCCTACTCTTACCAGCTTAATTTGTTTCTTTCTGTACTTAAAATAGTCTTTCAGCAGTTAGAAGATTTCAAAAATCCTTTCGCTTTGCCATTTCCATCCCGGAAAAAAGTTACTATCTTTTTTTTTCCTTTTTTTCTTTCCCCCTTTGAACAGATATTTCTTTTCTCTTTTTGAACAAATTTAAGATATGTTTCAATAACAAACACATCAGTTTACACAGAATCTTATCATGCCAAAACATCTTTATGCACAAGCATCAGCAATGAGATCAGCTCTGCTTTGTAAACAGTTTTTGTTAGCTATCGGGCGTTACAGAGATAGTAATGTTACCAGCGGAAGTCTTGGTGATTACATCATATTTGTAATTCTAGAATTATAAAATTCCCATATGGAGTGGAAGGTAGGAAAGGAAGAACATGTGATGGTGCTATACACTTGTTTATTTATAGAAATGGTAGTTAACTAAAAGTACCCAAACTGTTCATACCAGCAAACTAGCTCCACACAGGATCCACATGCATCTGAGCATTGAAAACTGCAGTTCCTAGCGGAACCAGACACCTGGTGGCATCCAAAATCCTTCTTTTGTTCCTACACTTCCTAATAGAAATGGCGTAACATCTATATGTGACCCTTCAAAAATCAGCACGCCCTCCCCCACCATCCTCGAGGATTTCAGAGCCATTAGATGCCACTTACCACATGTTTAATATAGAAATGCTGTTTTGATGCTTTACTAGGAAAGCAGGAAATAATGATTTGACTTCTTTCTCTAACTAAAGCAATTCAAAAAGGTTGCTTAGGCATCTGGTCACTGGGGAACATGTCTCACTCTGCTTGAAATAATTAGGAAGGAGAGCACTTGGCTGCAGTGCCGGGACCTGGATAACAAATCCTGTTCCTCTTTACTCTGGAAGGGAGCGAGTCAATCTAAGGATCTAAAGTATGGACCTAAGAGTCCAAAATAGCAGTAAAGTGCTTACATCCCTTGGCCACCTCTGTAGAGAAAAGCAATAGAAACATCCATAGGAGACTGAAGACAACCAAGCTTCTCTTACGTGCGAACAGAATAGCCAGTGACAAATAACATTGAGAACATCCCTGTTCCAAACTATTTAAACCAAGAAATTTCAAAGGCTGTTGACCCTTCCTTCTGTTTCCTCTCCTTGCCCTCCCACTGCCTCTCATTACCCAACAGACTTCTAGTATCTGAAAGCATTTACTCAGCACAGAGACAGGGCAGCCCAAGCCAATCTAAGGCCAGGTTGTGGCAAAACCATCTTTTCCTTTGCTCTGGACATGTTTTCCTATATTTGCCCTGCAAGGACACCAGGGTCACCGCAAACCCCATCACAAGGTGATTCAGGGAGAGGAAAACTAATCACCCTTGTCTGGGTAGCTTTGTACTGCCCCAAATTCCAACTTTTGAGAAATCATGTTTAACTTGAGAAATGGTTTTGCAACAAAGAGGAAAAAATCAGGAAGTAATGTTTCTTCTCAAAACTGGCCAACATTTTGAAAGGGTTCAGTAGGCCTGCAAAAGATAGCTTTGTGACAAGGCATATGCAACATTCCAATATTAAATGGGACCCTGTAATTGAGAACTTTGCTAGGAGGGCACAATTATAAATCTGTGAATTATTTTAACACTGTTATTTCCTAACTTGGGGGTGCATGGCTCTACAGGGTTAATGCTCTCTTTTAATTCTTCTCTATGTGTGTAATCCACAGCATGATGATAGCCCTTTCAGAGCTTCAGACCATTTCTCACAAGAGTCAGGACAACTATGAAGAGCATGAAAGGCCTGATAAAACATGGGTGTTCAGAAAGCCTAGAGTGGGTTTGGACTAAATTTAAAACTCACACATTATAACCCTTACTGTTTACAAGGCAGCAAATCAGAGGCTTTAGGGGCACTTGATTTTGCTAATGCACACTCTATGTCCCTTGAGTCCCACTCCTGCAGACACTCACATTTGCACCAACAGGGCTGTGAAACCACGGCTCAGGTATCACCTGGTCCTGATGAGAATCCAGAAATAAGGGACATAAATCCTAACTGTGTTCAAGAGCACACTTCCAGGAAATATATCCCAACTGAGCAGAGGTGCTTCTCTGGAGCACCTGAGGCAGAGGTGTGAGAGGTATCTCTGTAGGGAGCACTTCCCACCAGTAACACCGGCATCTTTCTACTTGAAGCTGGTGACAAAGCACTCCCGATTCAGTGTGTTGGCAGTGCACCAACAGAACATGAGCTGGAAAACTTTTCCTGCATACTCTGTCGAAGCAGCCCAAGAGCTGCATGTAGGAGCCCCAATTTTACTCCAGAGCTGAGCATCCGGAAGTTGAATTCTACAACATTCAGGTTTTAAGTCCTCTGATGCATACTGCTTTTTGTGCATGTCACAACAGATACAGCCAGACATATACAAGATACGTTTGGACAGCTCATAGGAAGAAAACCTCTCCAGCTGCACAAGACCTCATAGTTACTAAAAGTTTATAGTTAAATTTAGAACAACCTCCTCCCTCCAAAACAGGGCCTCATTAGTATTTTCACTGTATAGATTTTTAAAACATCAGCCTGGAAATCAATTAGTCTAGTCAAGCTGTTGCCTTCTGATCCCCAGACTCCAGACCTAATTCTTTGTGTCTTCTCCCCTGAGGTACATTATAACCCCGTGTGCTACTGGACTGAATTGTGCTGAGTGCGAAAATGCACATTTCATTAACAACCTCTTAAAAGAAGTATAGTTAAGGTTTTATTTTTTGCATTAATTGTGACCTTCAGAAAGAAGCTGCTCTATTACTAATCTCCTGAAACATATGGTTTCCTTGTCAGGGGGTGGGGAGTGGGTGGGAAGAGGGACCTGATTTTTTTTTTTAACATTTTTAAGAGCATTAATGAATACTACTGTATGATAACACAGGCAAAAGGGAAGGCTATTTGTTCCATTTATGTAGGATGCCAAATAATGCAGAAGCACTAATGTCATTAATCGGCCTATATGCCATCTGTTGGAAGGCACTTTTGGTTTTCACGATGGTCACAGCAGTATTACCAGCAATGCAGCAAGAACAGTTACCCAGCTAAACTCTCTGGGCAGAAATGGTTCACAGAAAACTAGTAAGTGTGGAGTTGTTCTGCTTTTGTTTTTTAAAGAAAGTCTGACTGCAATAGATGTGCATGTAGCAACAAATTAGGAGACCAACTGAACCCCTCTTAAATAGAATTATTTGATAGGAAATCAAGCAGCAGCAAGACACGGTGATCTGACGGCAGCCAGGTGAGGTTTGGCATACATTGCAATGTAAATTCAGAACAGTAAAACCAGCTTTGTTTCTTTTTTTTTTCCTTTAGGGGACATATCAAGTCTCATCATTAAGGCTTGCTGTTTGTCTGCTCAATTCAGAGCAGTATTTCTCAAGGAACCAGGAAAGTGATGTGTTAAGTTTAAAGACTTTCTTCCAGCTTGTTGATATACATGCGAATCAGGAAACCAAAAGAGAGAAGGCACTTACTCAATACAGGAGGCTAATGATAATGTATTGCAGCATACGATATTCTGAGTTCACTTAAATATTACACTTTTCAAAAGAGTGTAAGTGGTGCTATTTTACTTACTTTAGCCTGCAGCGCAGTGTCTATTCTAAAGCTTGTACGCTTGCCCCTCGCTTTAAAGCTGGGCTTGTACTTCACTTTAAAGCTTGACACAACCAGTACAAAATCAAAATGGACAGCCTGATCAACAACATTCCCCACCCACATCATGCAAATCAATCAACCAGAATGACAAGAAAAGTGCCCAACACTCCCTGAAGGCTCAATTCCATATCTTTCAAGCTTCAATTAAAGCAGCTTTCTTCAGTGTTTCATCTCAAATTCAAATGACACAGAACTTAAAATGGGCTCCTGTTGTACTTTAGGGAGTGGTAATTTGGAAAGAAACAAAATATGCTTTACGGAAAATTAGCATAGCACCACGTTGTTTCTCTTGTACAGCTGTATTAAATATACATACTGGGTTCATTTAAATAAGATCAATTTAAATATGCTTTTCATGGTTAATTGCTAAATGTAAAACATTTGCAAATTCTAGACAAAGCAAAAATTATTTGACACTTCTTTCCTATGAACTGTATTTTTTTAGATTCAAAAAGATATATCCCGAAGTAGGGAAATACTGTTATAGGTGAATGCAGGAAAAATATGGGAGTTACAACAATATGTTTCCCTCTCTCACAATTTAGAATAATTAGGTGTTGCTAATAAGACAAAATCATTGAGTGGCCATAGAAGGAGTAAAGGAAGACCAAGCCAAAAAGATAATTTGAGATGTATGCTTGTCCGTGACAGAAAGGCCAATATTCATGTTAATACATATTCACCACACTACTGATCAGATAATCAAAGTACAGATAAAAATGATTACTTAATTTTCTATACGTGTAGGCACAGAGTAATTCACAGCAACATATTTAATCTACAATGTTTTGCCTAGGTTTAAATGGTTGAGTTGATTGTATTTTCACTGTCTTCCTTGGAAATAGGTTTTTACAGTCTGGTACATTATCACAGTTTAGGACTAAGTGCAACACCCCCAGTGTCAATTTTTTCATGTACCCTTCCACTCTGTTTAACCAATATTTCATGATGCATATTTCACGAATCAGCGCATAACATAACTTGCTTCCTACATGCCTGTAAGTAAATGTAGGCACTTCTGACAATCTCAGATGAAGCGTGGGAGGAGGATAACATCCATGGAGACTGTACAAGCACGTAAATTACTTTGGCCAGACAACCTACTGTCTAACTGCTGAGCAACATTCGCTGCTGCTGTGTATACTCCCAGTCTGTATTCGCTTAAACCAGCATTTTGTGATAGTGCAAACATACCTTAAGCCACTTTCAAAAAAAGTTCACTGTTGGTTTATGTTTTTAAAAGAATGAGACTTCAAAATATATCTCATAAACTTGAGAAAAGGATGATTGTTAGAACTTCAGGGTCCCTGGAAGTGGAGAGAAGCTTATTCTGTACAGGCGTATGCGGATCTATCTATAAGGCAGAGTGGCCACAATATCTACAGCTCAGATCACCAAATGTTTTCCTTACAAAGATCCAGTTTCAGTTAAAACTGTGCCATAATTTAATTATTTGGGATGAATTTTCCCATCCTGAGCTTCTGCCTCAGGCTGAACTGAGTTTAAGCATAATTTAGCCTTTTTAAGAAGAGTTAGGATAAAGGATTGCTAACTAGAAACAAACACACAACCCCCCCTTTTTGTAACTCTCTATTGAGAAGATTTAGCAAGTCCGTGATTCTGACACCAAGGAGTCTTTTGCTGACCTGACGGAAATCCTCTTAAATTTGGCTAATTAACTTCTGAAAATCTGTGTGTGTGTATATATATATATATGCACTTACACATATATATATTTACTCAGAGACTTGCTGGTCTTAACACAAGCCTAAAGCATTTTCCCTCCACAGGTCATATAGACTACAGACATGGGTTGAGAGATGCCTCCAGGAAGTCTTTTTCTTTACTCCTCTCTAATAAGGGATCAATGCCTAGATACAAGATATTTACTTAAGCTGCACTTAAAACATGTGTGAAAGAGGTTGTGCTATTTGCCTACCTTGATTTAGATCTAGAAAGATTTTTTCTAACATGTAACTGTAAACTTTGCTTTGAATGAAGCTGTTTGCACTTCATCCCAGCCACAGGGGACGTGGTACACGACTGGACAGTTGTCTTCTTCTCTTGTGCCCATCCCTAGTCTGTCCAAATCATTTCCCCATTCGACTTGTTTGCTAAATCAGCTGATTTATATGCTCAGTTTTTTACCTCCCCCTAAGTCACATCCCAGCAGTGATCAGGACTTTTTCCAGCCAATCTTTACATGGCTACTAACGCTGAGAAAAGAAAGCCAGTCTAAGCTGTGAAACCAGACCGTGGTTTCTACCATGTCTAGGTAGCTGCACAAACTGCTATTGTCAGAGATGTTTGCTACTGCGACAGCACTTCTGGGTGATGCTGAGGAAGTCACTCCAGCAGGACTTTTTCCCTCTGATCAGTCACTGAGCACTTTCCTTTTCTGAGTAAACTGAACAGAGGAACAGGTTATGATTTTTTTATTTAAAGAAGTGCCCAGAGATGTGACTAAACACAGGCAGGAACTGAGAGTTGAAAAACTCTGTCCTTCGTGTCTTCAGCTGGATACTCAACAGGATGAGAGTAGCCATCCAGTTGGTAGGTGTTAACATGTGCAGTGAAGGCAGCTGTTGAGACACGCAGTGAATGGGAGAAAATCCTGCAAAAAATAATGTGTTTATGTAATTATAGAAAATAATAATGCTTCTGCACAAAAGGTGAAATTAACAGAGACAACCTTCATCCTGTCTTGTTGTTTTTTTTTGAGGGGAGTGGTGTTTTTTCTTTTTAATTTCAGGCTGTTATTTTCATGGAATTAGTATTTTGTCCACACTTTTTATTGTGTAGTAGGAAAATGACTGACTGACTGACAGGTAATGAATTTATATTTATCTAACGTAGCACATTTTTAACAAATGTGATGTGTAAGAACATTCACATACAGAAGTGTTTCTGAAACATGGATGTTTTGTTATTAGCTGATATCACATTTGGTGGGAGAGATCATCTATTAGTGGGAGAAATTCACTAGCGCTCCTGTGATATCCTGTGTGTGGCAGTCATAGCTATTACATTCCTTCTTTTCTGCCCTGCTTTTAATCAGTATAGGTGTCTCTGCCTTTCCATACAACCAAGGAATTTGGGAAAGTCCTTTCCAAGAACAGAATTTCAGAGCTGTAAGTAATTGTCTGTAATAGAAAGCTGCTGTTTGTTCACATTAAATCTGCAACTCCCAGTCTCTTCTTCACTGGTATGACTGACAATACTTGATACAACAGGTAATAGTTTTAACATATGGGAAGACTGGGATTATGTATTTCCTTCAAAGGTCCAACAGCATAATTTCTGATGTTGTAGTGAAAGAGTTGTCTAGCTGCACAGCTTTGGTCCTACTGGAAACAGGAATTGTACAACTAAATCAAATGCGTAATACTCTCATATTTCATCCCTGGAAGTCATCAGGCCCTGACTGTGATTAATTGGAATGTATTGGCTCTCAGGTTACTAAATTAATGCTCCTACAGACCTACATGGGACTATGTGGAGGGCAAGATGCAGTTACCTTTAGTATGGGGAGCAGCAGCTTGGCCTTTGGCCATGTGTTAACTTCGCGTTATCTATCTGTTACATAGCACATCTTACTGCATTCCTCCTAAAGGAAGAGGTGATGACTATTGCTTACAAAGTACTTTGACTGTTTGTAAAATGCAGAGTATCAGTTTAAAGGAAGTTTAACTTCCTCCCATGGCACACAAAGTGTTAGAGAGGTCTAATCCTCACTCATTAAGAAGGAGAGGTTCTGCTAGAAACACACTGACCTAATGGGCTGATCCAGGATGGCAGTGCCAGCGCTTTTTACAAACTGTCATTCCAGAGTTAAATATTCTCACACTATGAAAGAATTTTACAGAGTTAACAAAGGTACTTATTCCCATTTTGAGTCTCAGAACCAGTTAACTGGAATGGAGCCTGTTGACTTTTAATATTTCATTAGGATTTAAATATGTGGAAGATTAAGTCTATGTACCATTTATAAATGAAGAGGGTTTAGATTATTACATGGCTTCCTCAATCGAGTCTTGGATAGATGGCTCTTCAGGGTAGGTATTAATGAACATATTTATAAGCATAAGACAGAACTGTCCAGAGGAACCTGCAGGAAATCTGAAAAACCCTGCAAATCAGCCATGCTGAGCAGCTGCGTTCATTGTCCCTGGTAGGAAAACATGTGATAGAGCAGTGCTCCTCCCAGTACTCAAATTTAGATAGGCAGTACCGCGTAGACATGCACAAACTGGCTCCCATTCTCCTGCCTTCACTGCATCTGGACTTGCTACCTTCAAATTACTTTACTCACTCTAGCCAGCAAAGGGGCATACCGAGGAATGGCTGACTAGATGAGCAGTACAGAGCAAGCAGCCTAGCCTGCAAGAGCCAAGTTGCATTTTGGAAAGCCACTTCTCCACTGCGGACATATTTATACCATGCAATGCAGCACAGAGGTCCCTAAATTAAGTTTGGAAAAGGTCATTTTTGAATTTGAAACCACACAGCCACGTTATGGAAGAGTCTGATATACTTTTCTCTGTCATGTCTCTGGTTTTCTCTGGATGTGTCTCTTGCATGGCACTTCCGGCACAGCGGTGCTCTCTCCCCCTGCTCCCACCCCCGCGTTTGTGTTAACAGAGATGTCAGAGGGCACAGGCCAAAACAGATTGGGAAAAAAAAATCCAAGTTTCACATATTTTTTGAGATTTTCTGTGCACGCTTTAACCTGGACTGTTTTGTTGATCTCACATACGGTTGTACTAGCACAACTGTGCCACAAGGGCAGGAACAAGCATCTGGAAAATTCTTTAATCGCCTTTGCCACTGGAGAAAACATAACACCGGATTGTTTGGCCATGGAGGTATTCTGCTTCAGTTAATTAGCTCTGCTGAAAGGCTCAGGCTAATTAGCATGGGTGTAGGGTTGCTCTGACACAGTTATACGACTTGCAAGGCCTGAGCTACTCCCTCCGCATGGTGTTGCAGCATGCCCTGCAAGAAGTAGGGAAGTGAGAGGAAAGCAGGAAGCAGGGCACACCTCCCAATGCCTTCTGGGGACCTTAGCCCCCAGCCTTGCCAGTGGCCAGAGAAGCCAGCGGGTGGGGTGTGCTATAAACCGCTTTCTTTGATGATACTTTGCAAATCTCTTCATTTGCCTCGTCACTAACCCAGGCGATAATGCAAGCAGACACGAGGTTCCTCCTTTCCTCGCACGGCCTGTCAGCCGGCCCGGGCCTCAAGCGGCTGAGGCAGGCCTCGCCCGTCTCGTGCTAACCTCTGAAGCCGCGCGCAAAAACTCCTACGTGCCCCGCAGGCAGGAGGTGCAGCCCGCACTACCGCAGGCAGGGCAGCTCTGGGAGCAGATCCTGCCCTCCGCTCCCGCTGGGGCACGGACGGGCAGGAACCCGGCAGGGACCTGCGCCGCCATGGCCGCCGCCCCACGAGTCCCGCACAGGTGCCCGCGACGCAGCTCCCACCAGGGCGCACGCGCGCCGGCAGTGGGGCGCCGAGGGGGTGACGGGACAGCTCCCCCCCCGGGGGTGACTCCGCTCCCACTCACCCCGCCCCGCCTACACCCACTCCCCCTTTCCGGAAGCGGCGGAAAGTACCGAAAGAATCCGAGTGCAGCCGAAGCGGGGAGTTGGGCTGGGGGGAGCGGCCGGGCCCGCCCGGTCGCTCCGCTAGGGGGCGGGCACGGGCGGGCGGGCGCGCTCCTCGCCGCCCCGCCCCGCCTCGCCCCGCCCCGCCCGCCCCGCCCAGGCGCAGGAGCCGGAGCCGGCGGCGGGGTCGGCGCCGTGGTCGCGCACTCCGCACCTGCTTGCCTCGGTCTGCGCGGTGGCGGCGGCTGCAACGGCCGTAACGGCCTTCTGCGCCCCCTGGGGGAGAGGGGCGGCGGCGGCGGCGCGGGGCGGCGCGGCAGGTACCGGGCGGGGCGGCGGTAGTGGCGCGGGGCGCGGAAGCCGGGCTGCGGGGAAAGTTGGCGCCGCCGGGGCGCCTCCGGGAGGCGGAGGCGGTGGTGCCGCCGAGGCCGCCCCCGCGCCTCCCGCCTCCTCCTCCTCGGCCGGTCGGCGGAGTGCCCGGGCGGGCAGCTGGCCCCGCGCCGGTGCCGGGCTGGCCGCTGGCCCCGCGGGCGACGGCTGCTCCCGGCGGCTGGCGGGGCTGGCGCGGGGGGAAGCGAGCGGGACAGTGAGCGGCGGTGCCGGGCTGTCTGTCAGCCTGCAGCCCGCCGTGCCGTGCCGGTGCGGAGCGGAGCGGGCGGCTCGGGGCGACCCGGGGCGCGGCGCTGCTCCGCGGGCTCCCTCCGTTTTCTGTACCCCTCCACGCCTTTGTGTTTTCCGCGGGGCCCGAGGGCGCTGCGGCCCGGCGGCTGGGCAGGTGGGCACCGCCGGGTCCCGGGGGAGGGGACGGGGGAAGGTCCCGTCCCGTCCCCGCACTCGCCTTTGCTGACTCTGCCTCTCGGGCTGGTTCGGCTTCTTCCCTCATCCGACCTTTTCTTCCCCCAGGTCGGTGGCGGAGCTCCTCGCCTGGGAGGGGTTTTTTTCCCAGCCCGGCCGAGCACCGGGTGCCTTAGGCGGGCTTGGGAGAGGCGCGTTGCGAGCGCAGAGCCGCCCTGGCCGGCCGGCCGCCGCTCGGGTCGGGTCTGCCAGGGGACCGAAACTCAAAAGTCCGGAGATACAGTACCGCAGGCTAGGAATCGGGAGCTGCCTCGCCTGAAGGGCTGCCGGCTCTCCACAGTGGTTACTTCCAGCATTTTTGGGTGCCGACGTGCAGCGTGGAGATATAAAAATCTCTAGTACCTAATATATCCATAAGATATATAACATATATATGTATATGAAGCGTGAAAACAAGTTACCTTATTGGTGTTGTGAAACAAATGCAACGACAGTGAAAGATGATCTTTCTTTTAATGTAAAATTCCCCTTCACCTTACAGCATTTCTCATTTCCTCTCTTTACTGAGATTATCTGAAGTAATTAGTCAGCCTCTCCTTCTGTTGCTGGTTGTTTTCCTCTCTTTCAAAGATATGAGGGGTTTTTTTTTGTTTTTCTGTGCTGGGATGGTTGCTTCCCTCGTGGCTGTACAGCTTGTCATACAAATTGCTGCTGCTCTAATACCTATGTAAGAGAAATCAGAACAAATTAGTGCTTTGATAATATTAAATATCGGTACTGCTGCTATGATCATCCAAAACTGTCTCTTTGGTAGGAATATGTATTACTGAAGTACTAATTTTGCACGATACAGTGTAGAAAAATTATTTATAAGAAGTGAATTCAGATGTGTAGAATATTCAGATACACATTCAGATGTGTAGCTTTGGAGGGGAGTTGCACTTTCACTTTTTAAAAAAAATTACCTGAAACTAATCTGTAGAAGAAACAAGTTGTCCCTATTACCTGCGTGGTTTTGATCATAGAGGAAACCGTTAACAAACAGAAATATGGGGAAGAAAGGTCTGCTTAATTACCATATCTGGAAAAACTTGCTAACGAAATACAAATACTAAATTTTTATGATGCTGACACTATCTTGTGGCAAAAATGTCTGGATGGCTTAGTAACATATGTCTAATACATTATTAGTTTATTAAAAAAAGTAATATTCTACATATTTCTAAATGCATTTAATAGAACAGCTCATTTTAAGAACCAACTTGTGTTGATTAAAATTGATTTTGTTTTATTAAACACTCTACTATTGCTGGCAGTAGATTTCTGGAAAAACTCTTCACACTTGTCATCTCTGTGATTTAATAAGTGTTTCTTAGTGTCTGTTGTTACCTTTTTTGCATATTCTAAGGCTGGGACAGTTAGTTCATGATTTCAGGACAGAAGTTTTGGGTAATATCACAGTGACATGCTGTATTGTACAGTACTTAACTTTTTACCCCTATGCCTCCAAAATACTATAGTTACGTGAACTTTGTAATTTAATAGCATATCCAGAAAGCTCCATAACTGCTTTTTAATTTATCAATTTATATTATTGGTGTAACACGCTTAATGCAGAAGATGGTAGTGAAAAATCTAGTGTGGTGCTAACATCACGTTCTTGTGTATGTTCGTGACTTGTCAGGCGATAAATCTTGTTTTCATCCCCTCCAGTGGTCTAATAATTTCTAAAGATCTTGGGTGTTGTTTTTTTTAATAGTGTTATAGTAGAGACAGTTGTCCATACATTTTGAAGCTGTGACCTACTTTTTGTACTGATGGGTAAACGATAGCTTTACACGGACACTGAAAGAGTAACCTTACATAGGCACAACACAAAAAGTGTTGTGTACAAAAATCATTAATGTTAAATCCTCCAAGATGGACTAAATGCAGGTACAGTGAGAACTTCTATTTTGTGACTTTGCGTGTTCACAAGTAATACTTGCCATGCTGGCATCTAGGCTATTTGTTCATTACAAATCGAGCAGTTAAAAGTAAACTGAACCTTAATGGTGATGAGGACCATTGTTACCAACCACACTATTTTAAATATGGTAAATGTGCATTTTAAGTTTTGTTGGAACCTTGTGGCATGGTTTTTTGAATGAGAAACAATTCCATAAGCTTTATAACCATGAAGCTGAGCACTGGTTGCTGTCAGAGGCAAGAGCATGCAGTCATCTACTGAAAAGTTTGCACTAAAGTGGAAAAGCGAGAGGAAAAACATTTTTTCTGTTTTCCCAAAACTACAGCTTTGAGTGTATTAAGCAAAAATTATTTATTTCCTCCTCGTATTAGTTGGTGTCAGTTTGTAGCATTGGTTTCTCTTGTCTTCTGGCTACCTATGTGTAGCAGTGCAATGTATATTTTGTTCTGCGGTGTTAAGTCTATGAGGTTAGTCAACACGGGGGATTTGGCACAACGCTGATGAGCACTAGCACATCCAGCTTGCAGGTGTCTGGCTTGTGGTGAGAATCCACAACTCTGACGTTTCAGCCCCTGATGGCAGCACCAGATACTTTGGGCTTGAACATGGGATGGCTCTCATTTCAGTAGGAAGGTACCCAAGTCAATCAACAGGTAATTCTGAGCTGGGGCTGTCTCTTAAGCCCACAGGAAAGGCAGCGTTTAGGCAACTTAGTCCAGGCTACGTGGAAGTGTCAGCATCAGCCAGAAACACTCTGCCTGCAGTTTTGTTTTGGAATTGGATGCTTTTCATGAGCTATAGTGTTTCCTTGTTATTAAGGCCTAAAAATCAGAAGGTGTGTATGGTCTTACCTCGTGACAAGTGTGAATTAATGGGAGGTAAGTTAGTCTTCTGTCGGGGTGTTTGCTGAGGGGAAAGAGCTGATGCAGAGGCAGTTGGAGTGGAGTAACAGATGTGCTGCAAGTACCATCCTGATTTATCTTGAGATAATTCATTCTACTCTCCCCATACTCTAAGATACTATTGTCTTCATATCAGCATGTACTGAACCTTACTGAGTTCTTATTTCTGTTATTAGCATTGTAAAATGAAACTTAGTCATGTGTCCTGCATAGGACTTTGTATTCCTTTTCTTTCTTCTTTTCATATCCCTGCACAGAAAATATTTCATGAAATGCTAGGAAATCAGATACTATAGAAAACACGCTCCCATAGCTTGCTTTATAAAGCTTTTTTTGATCTTAATTTTTCCTCCTGTTGGCGAGCTGCATTCAAATCTTCAAGAGCCTTCTCCCTAAGGGAAATACTGATGCTTCCTTACGTAATTCAGTTGCTTGAGCTGTGCCGAAATCACTGTGATGCTGAAGTCTGGTCGTGCCTATCTGCTAGATTTTGCGTTTTACATTTCTAAACACTGCATGCGGTAGTGGCAGCAAAGGGTTCCTGTCTTCTGGTCCAGGAAGACTCAAGAGAAACTTCAAAACCTCGTAGGTGCTCGGTGCACTGCTGTACCATCGTTCATCTGGTGAGTCCTTCATGCTCTTGGCTTGCAAGTTGGAGAAGTCCAAGCAAAATCTGGGCTCTGGACTTACATTTGGAATACAGATTCTCCATCTGGCACTCCTCAATAAGATGTGAGGTATTTTTAAATCAGTTTCCAGAAAACAAGTTGGGAAAGATACAGGCAGAAATATATCTGCCTTTTCACCGTTCTGAGAATTCCTTCGGCTTTGGCTGGCACACTTCTATGGTTCGAGGGCCTTCTCCTCTCACGTGGCCTTGCTGTCTCATCTCAGCATCCGTCTTCATCTAATAACACCTCTCCTTTTAATAAATGCAGTTGTTCTGTCCAAGAATCCTCACCATTGATTTAACAGGAGAGTGTATCACCGCATAAGGGATGCGGTAGATGCAGGCTGTAGGCCCCTTAGTCTGAAGCAGGCACATTATCCTAACTGCTTTCGTTTGAAATGAAGATCATTAGGATTGGGCTAATCTGATTGATTTCTGTGACTAGGTTAGCCCTGATAAACTTCTGTAAATCTCTCTTCAATATGAGGATTAAAGAACAGTAGACAAGTAATGCAGTTTTACAGACAAGATGGAAATCACAAGAAACAAGGAAGCTTGCACATGGTACAGGCGTATGTTAATCTGCTGTATTGGCTGTAATTTCATCAGTTCCCTCTCTTGGCAAGTTTAGGTTTCATACAAGCACTTACAGCAACATATGTTGGGGAGAGAGAGAGTGTCCCAGGCTTTGAAGTATGACTAAAAGCCCTGCTGAAGAAACTGTGTTTTTCAGAATTTGGAATTGAGAGGAGCTCTTCAAGATAAGTGATCATAATCCCTTTTCTAGCAGAAGGGTTTTGACTTTTTGAAAGGTGTTGCTTTGCTAAAAGTGAAACAGATCCTTTTCCTTGCACTGCAAAGTAGAAATAGAGCCGAAGTAGTATGTTCATGCTTGATGTATTGACCAATTCAGCATATTCCAAGAGGTTATGTCATAACCCTTGTCATGGCCACCTACTTTCTATCATCTTTATCAACAACCAGCTTCTCTCTTCCAAATTCAACCTAGTGGCCTGTACCCTCTGAAGTTGGTTAGATAATTATTCTTAATCAGTACTGTGCAGGATTAAGGTAGTAACTTACCAGTCACAGGGATCTCTGGTTTTAATTTTTAGAAATTCCCCGCTAAGATTTAGTGATGTTGCTCATAGAAATTAATGAAAAAATGGGAGCAAAAGCCAATCCTTAATTCAAACCTGTACATACGTGTTACCATAGTGGACGGTAAAGTTTTACAAGGGTTTTGAGAGGTTTTTCAAGGTGAAAACAAAATCTATACATTTTTTAAATTCTCTCCAGGAAGAAGAAAACTGGATGTATGGAAAGTGATTCTCACTCTACTTCGCTCTTCTGTTGTAATGTAATATGAAACTGATTAAGTATTCTTACTCTAAGTTCACGTAACCTTTCAAACAAGCTAAAAGGTTTAATTTCTGAAATGGTAAAGTGGACAATACTACAGTGTGCTTCACTTATTTTTTTTTTTTATTTTCTGAAAGAGAAGAAATGATAAAACTGGTGTGAAATCATAAAATGCTTCAATCTTTGTAGCTGGCAAATGCAGTTCCAATGGTTTGGTAGCAGCTTTTATTTTAGTGATTCTTACAGATGCCAGTAGTACTAACCAAGTCTGGATGCCTCAACAATATGTTTTAAATATCAAATAAAACATGCCATGTGCATAAAGTAAAGCTACCTTTTGATTTTTTTTTTTTTTATAGTAAGAAGCAAAAAGCTCCTTTTCGTTATAAGCCATTTATTATTTACACTATTAACCAGTGGGTTGTTTTTTTTAACCTAAGCAGGACTTTAAAAAATAGCTTTGGAAGAAGATCAGTTGTAAGCAACTGAAATCAACAGTAAAGTATTTCAGTACTAAGTCAAACACTGTTTTCTTTGCACTCTAAAGTACCAAAGTAGTTACGATTTGACATCTTGTTCATTGATTTCCCGCTGTTCCCTCCTTCCACCCCCAGACAGCTTTTTAATCTGCTGTGTGTAGAGTTACGGAAAGCAAGTGGTTCATAACACCAAACTGTGATGAATAACCATGGCTATTTCCCTAGCAAGTTATGTGATACAGTTACGCTCTGTGGAATGACGCATTTCATGAATCAAAGCTGGGAGCCTGAGCTGTGACTTGGATGCGTGTGGGCTTTTGTACTGTAGTGTTGTTTTGCCTACAGTTGTGTGAGTATGGATCCTGTTGTTCAGCATGGGGCATCTCCCAGGGATTGGCCCTGAGCATGCAGAGGTCTGAGCTCTGCTCTTTCACTGAGTTTTGGTGATTGTTTTTTTTAAAGCTTAACATTTTTATCCCAGGTATTGGATGTATGTGTAGTTGGCTTCTATTTCTAGAATTATATCAGTATAAAATGCTTTTCATAATTTTTGCCATTTTCTGTTTTTTTCCTGTTCTTACATAGATGGGAAAGGACTGAACTTCTTGAACTGTAATGGTACAGGTAGAGGCACAGCTTTGGGCTGTAGGCAAACTTGGACATGTACCTGAAGTTAAGCACATGCAAGGATTTTTTGATTGCTGTGGTTGCTTCAATGCTAGTGGTTTGTCTGGAAGAGGGTAAATTCTTGAATGTGTTGCTAATATTCTAAATAACACATTAAAATTTTCTAGTCTGTAAATAAAGCAGGTTGTACTTTGGTCAAGTTGAAGATCAGCTAGCACATGCTAAAGTACAGCTTGCCTTATCTTCATGTTGTTATTTCAGAATGTGTTAGTCCATCTTTACTATGGGAAAGGCAGGTGTCTTTGAGCAACCTAGTGAGCACAAGTTGTCCTGATTCTCTTGCAGTGGTGGTTATAGGACGGGACAGTTTCTAGTTTTTTGCATATACATCTATCTAACTATCTATAATCTATCTATCTCAGTAAAGATTTATTAAAACACCTTGGAAACAAGTTTAAAAAATTTCAGCTAACATCCTGGCCTACAGTGTGGATTAACTCCATAGTTACGGTATAGTTCAAACTTTCATCATGTTCCTGGCTTCTTATTTTTGGGTCCAGTGTGTCAATGGATTTTTTTAAATTATCAGAAGGCTTGAAGGAGATAAAATTCTTGAACTTTGATAGTTCTTTCTTTCATGTGGTGTTCTCTAGACTACTCTTGTTTGATTAAGATTTCCACCTGTGCGTATTCCTAACTCAGTTTTAGAACTTGGTTCTCTCAATTAATTCATGAATCGATGCAATTATTTATTAGAACTGTCCTTCTGTTAGCTTGAATGATATGGTAAGCCCGGCTGCAATTTTGGTCTCTGTTCTGCCCATTGCCACTTTCGAGTATGGCTTTCTCAGATGCCAGGTAAAAATACTGTCACAATTTTCGCTTGATGGAAACTCAGTAGTGAACTTTAGTTTGGGTAGAGCATATGCCACTCTCAAAATCATCTTGTACATTATTCAGGATTAGTTTGAAAAGAGAACATATCTTTTGGGAATCTTTTTACAGAAAGATCCTGTTGTATTAAGGATCATAAACCTTTTTCTCTTTAAAGCATGTTTCTGTAAATAGAAGTTTTTTTGCGTGACATTTGAAAAAGTTGCTAAGAATTTAGGCATGTGTGAGTTTCAATACCTAGTTAAAAACTTAAATTGTCCGTGTACCTAATAATTTTTAAAGAGCAATAGTAGAACAATATAGCTTAGGCTACTCATCGAGGTATGCAGCATTTGATGGCTGTATGTTACAATGTTGAAAGCCAGTGATATAATTATGAATATTTTTTTACAGTTTATAATTGTGGGGAGCAATTAAGGGGGAATCAATGCTTTCCATTTTACTCTAAAAGTAATAAGCAATTTGAGGTGTCACTGTGAAAATTCAGTTTTGTAAATATTGGGCAACTCTTCATCTGTGAAAATACTTGTGATACTCCACTTTCTGTCTATTAAATTAACAGTAGCTTTTAATAAGACTGCACACAAGTGTGGGGTTTTTTATATTTGCAGCCATGGTGGAGGTTTTCTTTTTCTTAAAAAACAAACAAAAAAAACCCTTCAGCAACTGATTCTTCTTGCTTTCAGATTTGTTTGACTTTAGCAACACGATTGTTCTTTGAAGTAGTTGCCAGAAAGTTTCATAAGCTGAGGGAAAGTCTGTGGGACCGCACCAGTCAGGACGCACTACTGATGCGGCAAGAGACCAAAAATCCCTGACAGATTTCAGAGCTCCCCAGCTCTGAAACTACTACTACTTGTACTACTACTCTTGTAGTAAAGCAGCTGTCTTAATTGTTGCTTTCTGTTCTTTAAATTCAGTGGATTTTAAGTTCTCCAGCTCTGGTCATGTATGTTTTCTATTCATATTGAAAGTGCACACCTGAAGAAAAATATCTATCTGAAGGAAGCCGGTGGTTTGGCACCTGGGAGCTGATAAAGCTCCAGGATTAAGGGGAACACAGTGTTTTTTTTGCTAAGTAGGAAGTGATTCAGTATTTAATAATGGGAGAGGTTGTGTTTTCTTTTGTCTTATGTCTTGTCTGAGCAGATATGACTTTATTATTTTTCAGATTAAATGTTTAAACTTTTCATTCATTCTGTCCTGATACATGGTACCTTTGATTAAAGGTACCAAATAAGTGATGGAGCATGTGGGCGTGCTGTTGCTGTTTGATTAAGAAGCACTTAATTGACTAACAGCCTTCTGCTTCTAGCCCGTGCGCTGCGTATACCAGGTAGTGTCTCCCTGGAATGAATGGGGAGCATTGTGATTTTGTTGTAGCTGAATGCGTAGGCTTGCAACATCACGGCTCTTCAGGTGTGAAGCAAACACCTGTCTGCCAGCCAGCCTGATGGTAACAGACAACTTTTATTACTAGCACATGCTTTCCTGATACATTATCATACAATAACTTACCACTCCGATGACCTGCCCCCTCCCGGCTATTTGCAAATACGCAGTTGCATTTGGTATAGGACCTTTGACATCTTGTTGTAGTGAAACTATCTATGTACTTATTATTAGGGGAGGGCTATGTGTTGTGATCTTATCCTTTTGACGCAAGCTTCATGAGTTTGGTAAGTGCTCAAGCACTAATACAGTGCTTTGAATACTTTTTTCCCCTGTTTCCTTAGAGATTTAATTCCTCATCAATATATTACATAACGTGAAGGAGAATTTACACGCTTAATTTCTAACTCCTTAGGTAAAGATGAGAGACACTGTTTTTTTCTTTTCTATCCAAGTGTTTCACTGTGCATTCTGGGAAGAAGTTTGTTGCCTCCTTCCATGGATTACTTGTTTTGTTACCCGAGAAAAACCACTGGAAGCCTTGCTCCAGGTTTTCACTGTGGCCTGGCTGCTGAAACACCTTCCTGCCTCTCTCATTGGGGCATTTTTTTGTTTTTCTTTTACTTATTGTGAAATCCTCGCATTTTGATGTGATAGAAGTACTACCCTTAACTCTGTTCTGTAATGTAAAATTAGTTATTTCTCCTTATCAATATAAACAGATGAACACAGTTACAGAGTTGTTTAAAATCTGTGGTAAATTGGTAAACCTTGTTTGTTATGCGTTGATTTATACTGAGCTGAGTATATTGGCTTCAGATCCTGAGATAGCCGTACATTTGGTTTTTTTGGTCAATTATCTAACTACACTTGGTTTCTAAGAAGATATATCTGACTTGTGAGCAATCAAAGGTTTTGTGGTAATCAGACAGCATGATCCAGTGGAATCTGAAGCAGGGTATATTCAGGATAGACATAGTAATAAAGATAATTCATCACTAGAATGACTTGCTGTTATTTGTGTTGAATTCTTGATTGTGAAAACATGACATAAATAATGGTTCTTAAAAAAAAAAAAATCCTCTTGGAGCAAAATGATTGTGGAGGAGTTGTGATCTTTCTAGATAGGAAACCAAGCTTGCTCATAATGTGTTACCCATTTTCCTTAGATTGTGAAGGAGGGCCCTGACCCTTTATTAAAAAGAGTATTGATGGATAACACACTTTTCCAGTAGCATCTGCTGAGATTAATTAATGAATTGAACTGTGGTCTTAACAAGTGAGCCTCTAGGATCGGATGTACTGGGGTCTAAAGTTAGCTCTGCCATCCGGTACTCTTGAAGAGCAAGAGATTTTGTTACTATTATCAGTTACAACTCTGTTACTTGTTAACCAGTGCGTGCTATGTTTGACTGACTTGGCTAGTGTCCTCTTGTGTGCTAGGGTCATCTGTGTTTGGTTTTTTCTAATTACCCAGGAAGTAATGCTTTCCCAGTATAAGAGGACTGGTTTAAAATTTCTCTTCTGGGTGTCAAAGCAAGCAGCCAAAGACAACTACAAGCTGTGTTAAACTGGTGTGGAGAAAGTAAGTCTGTACGTTGCTTAATCTGCCAAATGCCCAATACTGTAGCTTTTTTATCACCTCATTTACCAAAGGCAAAAATAGCTTTCCCCCCCCCCCCCCCCGTTTCCCTCTGCCTCCCATCCTGCAAACATTTGGAAACAATTTGTAAACAGAACACATTAACTTAAACACCAAACTTGGTTTCATTCCCTCCACTACTTAATTAAGTAAGATTACTCCTTATAACTTTCTCTACAGAAGTAGATTGCAGGCCAAATGCTACAGAAGTTCTGTAGAAAGTGTACCCATAGGTGTCACCTCAGTTGTGTGGATGGTCATCAATCCTGTGTGTATTGATGGTCCTCAGCTTCCAGGTGCACATAATTCTGTGTGAGAATTGTGTAACGACCTTTCTTGGTTAGAGAGGGCTTGCATTGTTCATTGAAGCTCATTTGCTTTTCTTTCTGGGAGTGAGGAGAAAAACTGGCTTTACAACCATTTACTGGATGTTATAAGGCAAAGTTGAACTCTTAACACGGGTAGTAAAAAAAGCCTGTTTTACTGGATTGATTAGAAGACAGCTTGAAGGTGATCGGTGAATATGCCTCTCGCCAGCAGATAGGTCAGACAGCATGACAGGCCTGCCTTTATTAGCGTCCTTCCTTTACATCCATTGAGATCCCTTTTGCAGTTGATGTGTGAGGAGTCAACAAGGTGAAAGTTTCTGTTTCTTCAGTACTTTTAACTTCGATGTGCTGTCAGGTGACCTAAAACAGCATTGGATCAAATGAACATTCAACTCCGGAGTCTGTTTTGTCTAACGAGCATACCAGTTGTCTATCCCTACTCCAGTAATGTCCAACTTTTTTTGTTAGTTTCAACACATCTTATTTAAATAAATAAATAAATAAATAGAGGTGTCTTAAGATCTTAAGCTCTGAACTATATAAAAAGGCTAGTGACTGCCCTAAGGATAGGGCTTCAGCGTGAGGTTCAGCAGGTGTGTGTATTGTTTTGCCCACAAGGTAATGAGGGAACAAGTGCTTGACTTGGGTTCAACCACTACCTACGTTGCCTCACTCTACATCCTCTTACTAATGGCTGGGCAGGACAAGAGAGAGGACTGGCAGCATGGGAGCATGCATGGGACTCAAAGGTTTGGGGTCTGGGAGCAGAAGAGAGGAACAGCTCAGGCTTGGAGAGGGGCCAGCCTAGGATCCTAAGGGGTGAGAGGATCAGTACGTACATGATCAGAGGCATCCTGGCGTGCCTATGTGACTCAGTAGGACAGCAAGTGGTGCCAGAGGTAGCCATCAAAAGGGATCATTGATATAGTACTGAATTATTTGATAATAAATAAATAGCTTGAGCAGTTATAATATAAACTGTAGTTACTTGAAATAAATATTTTGTAGATGCTAACTTCTGATACCTGTCAGTTCCTGCTGTGTTGCTAGTGCTAAGACATGACAGTTGTCCGGTGTTAATTTTTGCAATACAGAGATTTCAGTCTTCACTTCATACTCAGAGTATATTATTGAACAATGTGATACATTAGCTTAGTGTGTTGAGATTTGAGGATGAAATTGTTAGTGTACTAAACTACCTCTAAACTACCTATTTATTCCTTTTATTTGGAGGGGTTTTGTGTTGTTTTGTTTGTGGGATGGTGGTTTTTTGGTTGGGTTTTTTTGTTGTTTTTAAATTAGATGCTTGGATGTAAGGGGAAAAAAAAAAATCTTTACCTTGAGAACTATTAAACTCTGGAATAGGTTGCCTAGAGAAGTGGTGGAGTCTTCCTTGCTGGAAATATTCAAGGTTTGACCTGATGGAACCTCGGAAAATCTATTTTAAAGCCCTACATTTAAAACCAGACCAGATGATCTCCAGAGATCCCTTCCAACCTAGATTTTTCTATTCTAGATTTTGTGGTCTAGGTCATACATAGCCACGATTTTCAAAAATATTGGTGATAGCTTAATGAAAATAGCATTAATCTTGATAAATAATAGAGGGTTTTTTCTGCTGAAAGTAAATGTGGGAAATAAATTAGTCCAACAATGCAAAACTTTACCACCCCCACAATGATACCTTTATTAAGGGAGTTGACACTGTTGCTTTATATTAGAGAAATAGCTATAATACTGATTTGTAAAATCGTATCTATTTATATATAAATATATACTTATAAAATACTCCATTATTTTTATTTATGAGAGCAGAGTCTAAAATGAGGAAAGAGCTCTCAGTCAGGTTGCTTCCTGTATAATTTTGCTTGATGCACACCATGCTGCTACAGTAGTGTTTAAAAACCTTTTTTCAAATATAATCAGAAAGTATTTGACTAGTACTACCAAATACCTGTTTTTTTTTTCTTTTTTTGTTTGTTGGTTATATGTAAATGATGAATGCTGGAATGAGTAAGATTTTTATGGCTGAGTGTGTGTGTGTATACAGGCACATAATGTATATATTGATATATTTGTTGCGGAACAAATGGAACATGTTAAGACAAACTTATGTTTCAAGACACTTTGAGGTAGACAAATCCTGGTTTTGATTATTTTTTTTTCCTTTTGTGTGTGTGGATTTGTTTGGTTTTTTTCCTTCCAAAATGTCCAATTGTAGTGGTTGGGCTTCCTGCAGCAAGTCTTTTTGGTTTTGTACCAGGAGTTCATTGTAGAAATAATTCAAAAGTCGATGTACTCTTTTGACATTCCCTGTAACAGCATGCTAACTAGCCTTTCAAATTTTGCCAAGAAAGTTCTGCTGTGTACTGTCTGAGGAAATAATCCTACGATCTGTGTTAGCATGGTGATGTCTGTGTATATAATTGTGAAATGTGTACAATGCAGCAGAAAACCTAAAAATTTAGACTTGACCTTCAGAATGGAACTTAAGTATATTTTACTGGAGATAACAAAGTTTTGTAAGCTACTTCATGGGGAAAATTATACTTAAATATTGAAAACCTTGTGTGTTAACCCATGACTGACTGGCATGTAAAATTAAGTATTTGGGACTTCTTGGCTTAGTTGTGGTTTGGGTTGAGTTTATTTAGCAACTTTTGGATACTGTTTCAAATGCTTACCTTTGCAATCAAAGCTGAGTGCATATATATGAATATACTTTATAAGCCTGTTTTATAATGACTCCTTCTCCCTTATCTCTGAATTTAGCTGTTGCTCTCAGGCTCTTTTTTTTTCTTTTTTTTTTCTTTTTTTTTCATTAAGGGGAAACCATAGCAGTTGTCTTAGCTAGTAAGAGCATTTCTGTAAGGGACAAACAGTTACAAGGTCAACATTTCTCTTAAGTAAAAACTTTCTGGTTTTTTACCCCCTGTGTTGTTGACGTTGATTTTTTTCTCTTTTATTGTTTCAGATCTTTAGTTTTCTTTGCATCTAGATCAACCATACTTCCCCCCCCCCCCCGGCACCTAATCACTTTAGGACCTGTTCTTGAAGTGGGGAGCAAGATGTTTCCATTGTGCTTGCCTGTGAAAAGAGATGATCGATGCAGATGTTTTGTTCTCTTCCCTGAGTCCTTTGGATAATTGCAGCCATCGCAGACCATATCCAAACAGATGGCACCACTTCAGGCACTGGCGTGCCGTCACCTTTCTGTACTGATGGCTAGCTTTATAATTAACTACTGTTTGCACAATTATAAATATAATAATTTAGGTGGCAGCTTCCCTTGGCAGGCAGGGAAAGAAGCGGGGAAAAGTTCCTCAAATGGACTAGCCCTAAAATAAAGAAGTCGGTGGTTTTAAATGCCCGCTACTGGCAATGAGTCCATTTCCTCCAGGCAGGCAGCCCACAGGGCTCTCCGGGGCTTTGCTCTCCGCGCCCAGGCCGCGAGGCTCCTGCGGTAGCGAGGCTCCCGCGTTAGCGTGCCTCCCGGGTGCTCTGGGAACACCATCTCCTGGCGGTGCTCGCCCGCCTGCTAATCGTGCCCTGGCGGGCAATTATGGCCGCGTGGTTAATGAGTTGCTTGAACCTCAGCGTTCGGTTTTAGCGGCAGCAGCACCGTGGCGCAAGTTGACGGTGTTGGGCCGCCGCCGCTGCAGCGTGGGCAGGGGTGTGCCGGGGTTTGGGGCCCTGGAGCCGCTCTCTTTGGGGTGGGCGGTGGGGGGCCCAGCGCGGCCGAGGCTCGCTTCCAAACTCAGTTTTAGAGCCTAGTTTGTGGTCCAGTTTTGGAGGCTTGCGTGGCTGGAAACTAGAGGAAAGTGGCCCTCTGAAACTCGCAATATGAATTTTTGAAAAAGATGTGTTTTACCCAGAAAAAGAGGCAGGGTTTTTTAACGTGTACTGGTTTTGGTTTTTTACTCTTATGTAATGCTTCAAATAAGGTCTTGGTTTGTCTGTAATAAACCAAAATTCATTTTTATCTTTTCTTCCTTTAATGTCCTTTATTTTGGTTTTCAGTATTATTCCAAAAGATACAGGACTCCTTTGCTCATCAACATTTTCAATCCTTTCTTTACTGCATTGATAATGAGAGTTGTATTTTAATACTGAATTTCTTAAGCTTGGTAACAGCAGAGCTGACAAAGAGGGAACTGGAATAAACTTACTCAGTAGTAGCTGGACTCATAAATTTAGGTAAAGCTGCTACAGCCTCATGAGGACTTTGCTTCAGCTGTTTTGATGTCCTGCTCTCTTTGCCTTCCAAATGTTTAATTAATTAATCAAAACAGTTAATATTGTTTTTCTTACGGAGTAAATTACAGTATGATTCCTCTGATTCAACCTACTCAAGTAAGAATGCACATAGTCCACATGTATGTACCCATTCCTTTCTTACAAGCTTAGTACACTACAGTGTACTAGTTTAATTTTGTACATCATTGACAATATTGCCTGTTTTTATTAATAATTTATTATTGGTCATTGAGCATAAAGTTTTTGCAGGTAGGAAGAAGACAGCTTGCTACACTCTTGTATACTGAAATAAGATTGGAAGCTTGGGGTGGAAGAAAATAATTAGTACGGTCTATGATGATGGTTTTAATAATGCTGCCGGGTAGAGTTGTCATCTTTGTTCTTCTGAGGTTTTAATTTCCTTCTCTTTCCAGGGATGGTAATAGGGTGGAGCTGACGAGTTGGTCTGGAAGTGTTAAAAGTGCATGCTGGCAAAATATTTTATATTTCAGTGGTCAAACCTTTATCTGTTTGGAAAACAAGAAGCTAAGATCTGTATTTAAGTGTAGTAGTGTACGTCTGGCACAGAAGGTAATGTGCATATATAGTCACTGTTAGTCAGCTGTCTGTACACTACATATTTCAGTAACGTTGGAGAAAAAGTTAACAAATTCAGCAGTAAGAGAATGCCAAGTAGTTGAATGAGATGCATCTGACTCCTTACCCAACTGTGCAGATAACATTGTTTGAGATTGACTAGGACTAAAAAGCAGTGCTGTCAAGGAAACATTTCAGGCTCAGCATGAAATCATACTATCTAATATTTATGAAGGGAAACCTGCAAAAGATGCTGGAACTTCAGAGGGCATTTAAAAAAACAAACAAACCCCAACAAAACCCCCACACCCTCATCTTGTATTTCACAATAATTGATGGTCTGAACACACCCCCCCCCTTTTTTTTAAATGGTGCTAGTAGGAATTTGTACAAATGAGAACATCACCCATCTTAAATCCTTTTTTTTTTTTTTTTTGCCTGGCTCTGATCTAGTTCCTTAGGAACAAACTTTATGCACCATTTTAAAGATGCTAGATAACTCCCCTCCACTATCTTATCTAATTTCTTCATCCACTCTGCATTGCTGTCATACTCTTGTTACTGTTTGCTTTGTTCCAACTCATCCCATTATGCTTTTATTCATCCAGTACTTGTTTTCATGTCTGGTCTTCTACTTGAACCCCCTTGTACTCATCAGAGCCTGCACTAATCATTGATTCAATCAGCCTTATCAGTTCTGATTTATTTGTTCATTTGGACATTATCTGATGTAATGCTTTTGAAATTTAGGGAAAGGGAAGCCCTTTCTTCATGAATGCAAAAAGAATTAAACCAGGAGGCCTTCCCTTTGTGACGTTTCCTCAAGATTTTGAACGGCTTCCCAGCCAGAGCTCTGCGATGAAGTTCTCTTAGACCTCCCTTTCAAGCGTGCTGCTTTGAGTTTGCTGGCTCGGGGTAGGTAGCCTGTCATTGCATTCAGTCCCCACCAAAACTCTTTTACTGCTTATTCTATCCAGTCTTGCAAATTGCCTTTACTTTGAAAGGATTCCTGTCCTTGTCATATTGCTTCAAAAGGGGGACTGTACACTACTGCATGAATTTACCCTGGTTGAAGGTTAGATACCTTGCTTATCAATTTCGGTGACATTTTGGCTAGGTTTGGCAGTTAATTCCCATTACATGCTGAAGTTGAATCCCCACCCCATTTTTACATGGGATAGACTTGCTTAGGTGAAATTCTAGGTTTTATTAATAGTAGGAAAGTATATGTGGCATAGGCCAGAATTTGTACTTTGATTCCAAAGGGGGGTTGAGTGCATTTAGCATGTGTAAATATTGATGTCACATTCAGAAAGTTCTTGTGGGCAAGCAGACCACTTACCTGGTCATGATGGGGTACCTTTTGCACTAGAAAAGCAATTAAGATTAAATAAGCTAAGCTGAGTATTTTTATACAGGTCTAATTTAGGGTAGGCAATCTGGAATAGGGATCATTACCTTTGTTACTGATCACAGCATAAGCTTAAATATTAGAAATCTCTATAAAGCTTTAGCTAATAGCTTTCAAAATCAAGTTGTTAATCTACATCATTCAGTTACTGAGGTAAAATAAGCCTGATGTTGTTTGAAGAATCAATTTCAAATTAATTTCTCCTTTTAAGCTCTCATGACAATCAGTTCTTTCCAGGCAAATAGGCTGTTTTGTCATTGATTTGCTGTATCCCTTGCTTTTGGTCCATTGACTAGTCTTAACCAAAACCAGAAACGGAGCACTGTGTTTTCAAGTAGTCCTTGTTTTGATGCCTTTCTTTTAAAATACCTTTCTGGTGTATTACAGGGTTCTGAAAGAAATGCTAAGGGAAGAAAACATTACTTGTTGTGGACTTCTGTCCTATTTCCCAGTCCAGCTGTGCTGTGACCATAGCTCTATCCCAACAAGGTGCTGCAGTCAACTCCCCCTTCGCCTCTCCCGGCCCTTCTACATGAAGTTTCGAGGAATTTGCCTATTGGGAGGCATTGCTCATTATCACTGCCATGCAAAAGTGCCTAACGGTGGGGAAACCGGGAGAGAGATACCAGATCTCAGCACTGTAAGCAAAGCTCTCCTTTTTTTGCTCCTGTTTCAGTATAAACCAGCAACGCTGGCCTGATGCCTGCATTCCTCTGTAATCGGTTGCCACAGCACGCTAAGATTGCTTTGCGGGAAGTAGATAAATCTTCTACCTGCCGTCCAGGAACACAAAAGCTGAAATAGGAAGGATTGGGCAATGTCAGATCTACTTGGCAAAATTTGGTGTCTGTGTTTAAAAATGCCTGGCATCGTCTCGTGTGTTAAGTGATTTGAAACTTAAAAACCAAACTAGCTTCCAAGTTTAAAACTCTGAAAAATAGCAGCAGTTGATAGTGGATAATAGAGATCCATTCTTGAACAAGGAGGTTGTTTAATTCTGTGAATTTTGTGAGCCTGGCTGTGCATGGGGCCCTTAACAAGCTTGTAAATACAAGGTTCGAGACTTGCATTACTTCAGAGAGCAGCAGGAAGCTTTGTTATAAACGCTCATTTTGTTGGATAGCTGTGTTAAAAATGAACAAAAAGCACTTAGGTGGGCTTGAATTACTTGTGAAGGCACTATATGTCGGTAGGAGAGCTGAAGAAAAAACAACAAACCCAACAAAACACCAAAAACCATAAAACAAAACCAAAAAAACAAACCCGAAGGAGTATTCCACTCGAGCAAGCAGCTCTTTACCAAGTCACCTTTCCAAAGTCACACTACCCTGCTCCATTTTACTCCCCCCAAGCTCCAGTCGTGGCTTGCATGGCTCCTGCTCGCTGTGAATGCAGGCTGCCTTCCCTTGGCCTCCTGATGGGTATCCTCTTCACTGGCCCCAGGTTTCCAGCTTCCCAGTATGTTTCCCTTGCTCTAGGGTTGGACATCAGCTGTCAGAACAGTGCCTGCATCTGTTCACATCATTTGTAGCAATGGGAATAGGCAGACCTACCTCTTTGCCAGCACTGTGAATTAAAAGTTCACATGATTGAGAAAAATAAGCATATCACTTTGGTAGCTTGGTGGCAGAAGGTTTAGCAGGTGTTTGCCTAAAAGTCTGCCTAGTATTCTCACCCACCCTGTGATGGTGGAAGGGTGCTCTGCCTGCCCTGGTCCGGAGAGGTGGTCCGTGCTGCCAGGAGCCTGGCTGTCCAGCCAGCCAGTAGCCCAGGGCTAAGCTTGGCACCAAAGCTGCATTGCATGCTGACAGAGTGGCTGCTTTTTGACTGGGGGCTTGAGTGAATTAATTTGTTGAAAGGTAGGAGTGACCGAAAGATAGCCATCAACGCGTTTGTGGTGGAGGGAAGACACAGGAGTACCCATTTTAAGTGAATGCTTTTTGGGGAGGTTTCCTTGTGATATGGTATGCTGTGGTTGCTAGGTGCGTGTTAATCTTGTAGGGTGGTGAAAAAATTGCCTAACAGGGATGTAAAGATGTAAATGTTTAGATTTTGCTGGTCTGAAGCATACGCTGTTTATATGCTGATGGAAAAACAGAAAGCACAGATTGTTTGCAAGCTAGGATGTGTCCTCTTGCATGTTTGCTCTATTTTTTCTTTCACTTTGTGTAGGAATTGCTTCCTTCTTTTAAAGGGAGGACACCCAAGCATGTGCAGGGACTGGAAAAATGGCTAGCCATTTTGGGTGGCAGTGTTGCTCTTCTTTTTGGTTACCTATTCTCTTGGTGCAGGAGGAGGACTTGTGCAAAAGCTATATGCAGTCAGTGCCACCGCAGGTCCTCGTAAACAGTTTGATCTTATTACACAGAAGAGAAGAAATTGCTGTGATCCTAGATGTTTTGAAGTCTCTGCAATAAACCGTAAGGGGAAGAGAGGTGTGCATTGGTAAGCTTAAAATACAAATTTGCCAGCTAGTCGTAAATGGGGAGGAAGATGAGATGAAGATAGAGAGGAAAGAATAGCAGAAAACTGTTCTTCCTTGACAGTTGTTTACAAAGTGCAGATGTTCGTAGGCTGGCTTTTTGCAGTGTCGGTTTACTTTTTCTTCTTGAAGACTTAAAAACCATCATGTTTGTAAATTTCCTGGAGACGTTCTTCTCCCTGCACATGGCAAATAAACTTCATACATGAATACCTTCAGTTTTGCTAATCAAAACATGTAACAGTTATGATCAAAGTATCAAGAGATGTTTTAATTTCACCAGGTTGTTTAGGTTCTGGCTCTGAGTTCCAAGACTTTTGCAACACATTTTAAAGCTCTTTCCTGTAGTTTAAGAGGTAGAACTTTGTATAATTCCTTCAAACAAACTAGTTTTGTGAGACTTCAGAATCTTCTGAACTTGTGTCGTTTTGAACAGTCCTGGAGGATAAATGGAATAAAACCATAGTGTCTAAAAAATGTTTTTTCTGTCCTTACAGCTTGAAGTTAGATTGGCAGTTTTAAGTTCCCTCCATAACATAACAGCTTTTAATTTTCTGATTGCTATTGTGTCCCCCCTTTTTTAAAAAGAAGAGTTGCTGTGGTTTAGGCTATTCTACCATCTTACCTTTTTCAATAGCATTCTGTGGTTAACTGCATGATTTCAGTGCTTTGTTCCATAGCCTTTTGGGGACCTTTTGTGGCCATAAGCTTTATAACAGAAGAAGTCCTCCTAAGAAGGACATGGGGAGGACTGGTGTTTGAAAAGCTGGACATTAGCTGGCAATGTGCGCTCGCAGCCCAGAAGGCCAACCCTATCCTGGGCTGCATCCAAAGCAGCATGGCCACCAGGTCGAGGGAGGTGACTCTGCCCCTCTACTCCGCTCTGGGGAGACCCCACCTGGAGTCCTGCGTCCAGCTCTGAGCCCTCAGCACGGGAAAGGCATGGACCTGTTGGAGAGGGTCCAGAGGAAGGCCACAAAAATTACCAGAGGGATGGAGCACCTCTGCCATGAGGACAGGCTGAGAGAGTTGGGCTTGTGCAGCCTGGAGAAGAGAAGGCTCTGGGGAGACCTTATTGCAGCCGGCCAGTACTTAAAGGGGTCTTCTGAGAAAGATGGGGACAGACTTTTTATGTTACACTAGGACAAGGGGTAACGGTTTTAAACTAAAAGAGATTAGATCTAGACTAGATATGAGGAAGAAATTTTTTATGATGAGGGTGGTGAAACCCTGGCCCAGGTTGCCCAGAGAGGTGGTAGCTGCCTCATCCCTGGAAACCTTCAGGGTCGGGTTGGATGGGGCTCTGAGCAACCTGATCTAGTTGAGATGCTGCTCATTGCTGGGGTGTTGGAATAGATGACCTTTCAAGGCCCCTTTTAACCCAAAGATTCTCTGACTGTAATTCCTCTGTCATGCTTAAGGGAATATATTAAAAAAACTCGTGGCAGAACATGGTTTATAAAATAAATGAAGCATGAATGCGTAGAAAACTGTTGCATCAAGTTTGAATCTTTAAGGTCTAAATGAAAAGTCTGTGTGCAGAAAGATAATTCATAGTAATGTGGTGGTTTTTGTTCATTAACACGATTTACAAGGTAGATAGGCTTTCTTCAGAGATCTGGATGTTTCTCCAACAGGAAAGATTTCTTGCAAGAAAATATGGACTGGGTGTTTTTGCTGCCAGCGGTGAAACTTTTTCTTCCCAAGTTTAAATGGCACATAGTCCTATGTTGTGTTGACGAGCAGACTGAGTAGTTACTGTTAATGGAAAACACTGGGTAACAGCGCAAAACTTTAATTTGTGTTTGGCTAGTATGGGATCAAGAGTTCTGATCAAAATCTAGCATATAATTAAATATTACTTAAAAACCTGTTTGAGTTTGTCAGCTGAGTACCATTTGCAGCAGAAAACTTTTGCCATCAGTCTTGGTGACAGTTGCTTGCTTGCTTCTGAGGTTTGTGAAAGCAATAAAAGCTGTTTTAGCTAATGTGTGGGCAATATTAGAAATCTTTAAGAATAAATATGGGCAAATATGCAGTTTTGTTTTTGATATTGAGAGACCTTCTGATGTTGCATGTGTGTAAACTTGTGAAGACATCACTGCTAGTGGCTTTATTTTATATCTGAATGCTGCAGGTATGACCCTCAGGTAGCTGGAGATCCCAGGGCTTCCATGCTTTTCAAAATATTATTGATTAAATGTGTAGATGAGGTGGACTTTCATCAAAAACACAAATGTATTTTAAAATGATTTTAAGGTGGGAACTTTACCAGTGCAGGCTTTGTGTACTGCTGTGTGATGATGTTCTGAATTTGCTCCTCTTGCTCTTTATTTTCTATTTGCTTTTCATCGCATTTTCAAGGGGCAGATATATTTAATGACCCACTACTTGGCTGTGCCCATGCAAGAAAGAAGCCTCAGTCATCTGTAAATTCAGGCTATTTCTCAGGTTTTCTAACAATGTATCACTGAAATTTGCATGGAACTTCCATTTTCTATAAAAGTGGAGATAGTTTTCTGTGGCATTACTGCGCTCACAGACACGATCAAAGTGTTTGTTCTCTTTCTCTTTCCCCCTCGGCAGTGGATGGCAGTCACCACTCCCAGCAGCATCTCTCTGAGATGGTGGATTTAAGCGCCGTTCAGTTTAGGCGGAAACTCTGCAGTTTTGCTACGGAAGTAGATAGCACTGGAAAAACAAGTTCGTAAGTTGTTTATTCACAATCCAGTTACCTACAACATGCTATCTGCTTTTTCAAGTTTTTGAAAAGTATGCTTTGGCAATTACTTCAGTCATGTTCCGTGTTCAATTTGGAGAGGAGGAAAGTGACCTGTTTGCAAGATGCCATTAGTGACATCAGAAATAGAATATGGACACTTAGATTCACAGCCTTGTGTGGAGTCTATACTCTGTCTATGAACTGCTTCTTTCCCGCTCTCTAAAAAACATCTTAAACTTCTTTTACTCTAAAGAAAGAGGATGAAATGCGAGGTACAATAACGTCAGTCCTGTTGAAAAGAATGAAATAAACTATAGTTTTGATATGAAGAATGTAATGTGTTAATCAGAGGCAAGAATTGTAGAAAGAGGTCTTTTATTGGACTAGTTAATATATAGAAAGAAAAATTACTTTGGACATATGGTTGAGAGAACAGGTGAGGCTTGTTTGGGAAAGCTGGGTGGTTTGTTTTTTTTCACACACCTGTAGGAGACAACTCATAAGAGGTATTATTACCTGCAAACTGTGATTTTTTTATTTATAGGCCATCATGCTGCATTAGCAAATGAAACATTATTTCAATGTAGAACAGTAGTCTTTTAACTCACAGATAGTAACTTTGAAATGTTGTCCTCTATCAGAAAACAGCATGTTTCACATAGGGAACGTGATACAGGGACTTGATGCTTTTCTGACATTCTCAGCAAAGTTTTGTCACTGTGACATCTCAAAAGTGAAATTTCTATCTATTTATTTATTTTACACTAGAGGAGGTAGAGATTATTATTGACCTGCAAGCCTAGCGGATAGTGTGACTTTTGTGAGGGTAATCCCTGCTTTACTGTTTTTAAAATCAGTAGAAGTCGCACAGGTAGTTTCTAGGCTGCTTGGCTAGAATTGTACTATGGATATAGTAAAGCAGTAGGATTTCCCCTTTGAAAGTATGTTTTGGATATATCTGTTTTAATCCTCAGAGAGAGCTTTTGGTGGTTTGTTTTTCTACATCCCTTCCTGAATCTGTAATGCAGATGATTAGAATTCTGCTTAATTATCACAACTTTACTTGGCAGCAAAATTGACATGATGGTTCTCATCTGTCATACAATAGTTTCATGAAATACAGGTTATTGCCTGCTAATAGAATGAGGTCTTTTTGTATTTAAATTTTGTTATGGTAATTAATTTGATACCTGAGGTTTCAGAATACTTTAGTAGCTTGTTGTTGTAAAATTCAATGCTGAGTGATTACTTACTTGATTTTGAAAATTTGAAGGCATAAATTACTTTATCTTTATACTAATGGCATAATTTGGTTACCCAAATGCTGTAGGTGTGGACACAGCTTCATAATTGATTATTTGATTTTACAACATGGCAGTTAGTTTAAAAAAAAAAAAAACAAACCACACAATTACCATTGTATACTTCAGCCTATCCTGAGCTATTTATGGGAAATGTTGGTAGTTGGTCACTACAATGCTCAGCTTCTACTTTGACTCAGCTTTTCATGTTCTTCCAGTCTTCAGTGGCGTTAACATAAGACGCCATCAAACTGAGGAAGGTGAACTTTGACTTTCAATTTGCAGTTTCTAATTTGAGTTCACGCAACATTGTTTGTAGCCCCCAAAAGGCATTATTTAGGAAATAAATTAGTGATAGCTCTTGCATTTTTTCAGTGAGATGGTTTTCTTTTGTGCCATAGTGTTGTTTAAAGCTGATGTAGGCAATAGAGGAAGACATGAGTTCCTGAATTCTTTGATTGCTCCATTTCCTGCACCACGCCAACGAGCTGTTATTGCCTTGAACACACTGGCTTAAGGTGTTATTTTATAAATGGGTTTTTAAAAATAAATATCATAAAGATCTCTTACATGAGCAATAAAAACTACTGAAAATATGAAAGCATTACAAGTGTGTCTCGTTTTCATCTGCATTTTATAGCACTTGAACAGTGTAGGGAGCAGGTCTCTGCTAGTTGCTTTTTCTTCCCTTTTTTTTTTTTTATTTCTTCACTCATTCTGCAGGCAGTCTGGACTAATAGTAATGCTTCATGCTATGTTAAGACACATTGGATCCTTCCATGACTTAGTTGGTCATAATTCTATGTACGTAAAGTAGCATCAGTGAAGTTAGCATGATCAGATTCACAGCCTTGAAGTTTGAAGGGTTGTTCATACAATCTGATTTGATCCTTTGCAAATGTGAGCAAAATATTTTCCTCAGAAGTTGGATTAAAGGGTGCTAAAAGCCCCTGTACTGAAATTGATGGTCAGTATTGTTTTTCTACCAGTAAGCTCTTCTAGAATTTAATTACCTTTAAGTTATCTGATTTCAAGATTAAGTTTTCAGATAACTAGTCTTGCTGTTGAACGTGTTGCTGAGAGGCTGGCATAACTCTTTTTTTCATGACATGTAAAGACTATGACTATGTAAAGAATATGACTATTTTGGCCAAGTAATCTCTATTAAGCTATAATAGCAGCCTGTCCTGCTTTATTGCTAGCCAGCCTGTGTCTTCTTCAGTCTTAATAGCAAGAACTGTTGGTATGCCTGAAGCTGTGCACATTTTAAGACTTTGCAGACAAAAATCTGTAGGATGCAGGTAATGCAAACCTTTTGAAAAAAGGGGAGGAGGAAAAGGAAGAAGTATCTCAGAAAATTTGAAGTAGGGTCTTTGTCTCTAAAACTTGTCTCGGAATGAATATATATATAAAATATATACACAGAACAAACATTTGACATGAATATCCTTTTTTTAAAGCTAATTCATTTACTTAGTGTTGTTAGTGTTCATTTACTTAGTGTTGTAACTCTGTCACTGTAAGTGCAGCTCTCCTTTCTGTAACGTAACCAATATTAACGTATAATTAATGGTCTGAAGAGAATAAAGCCTTTTCTGTTACACCTGTACAGTAGTTTGAGAGCACTGAGTCTGTCATCAAGCCCCTCTTTGCCATCCATCAAGAGACTGGATGGTCCCCAACAGAAGTGTTGTCCCCAGTCAAGCTGCGTGAGTGTACGTACGTGCCAGGCAGCAGCATTGAATTAAGAGTGGGTAGCTTACTGTGCTGCATGTCTTATCTGCAGCAGGTATTCGCAGCTTCTCACAGTGCTTGCATTACCTTCAGTATGTTATTGACTTAGTGGGATCTTAGGGACATGTCAATCAAGATATAATGTAATGCTAGAACTAAAACTTGGGCTTATTTCCCACCTCCTCTAGTCCATCCTTGACACTCATGTGTGGTCTTGCTGAACCCAGAGTTCAAAATGGCTCGATTTCTCTTGAAAGCACTTTGCAATATGAGTTTACCAGAGATATTTTATAATGGAAAGCTAAATGAAGTGCAGGGAAGGCTTGCAAATCACTTAATAAACTCAATTTTATGCTCTAATTAAGGACTCTAACCTCTTGTAGTGGTGTGGGGATTTTTTTTAATTTATTCAACTGTATATATTGGATTTCCTTCTTAGAGGCAATGACTACTGATCAGTAGGTAGGCACCTGATTTCTAGACATAGGAACAATCCAGTTTTTTTACTTACTGGCTTTAAAAAGTAAAATAAAAAGTAGAGTTCAAATTTTGTGGATGTTAGGAAAGGAAAGAATATTCAAAATCACTTGTGGTTTGGTTTTTGTTTTTAAATCGAGGCTTTTTTCCTTGTAACTACCTTCACTGAAACCAAAATGCTTTCAAGTACATTTTAAATAAGCAAATAGAAATATCGTCGCATATACGGTCTACTCTAAAGGCTTATTTGTGGATGAACTCCATCATAAACAGCTGTCAGATGAAGAAGAGGTATCATATTTTACTACAGAAGAATTTTTTTTTTGTTACTCTGTTCTGTACCATTTCTGGTAAATATTGGTCTGGCAATATATGCAAGAATATATGTTAATATAGGTATTTTCATGCCTATTTAAGGTATAATGTTAAAATGCCTATGCTTGCAATTTTCTTTTTATTAATCTTTTTACTTAATGGACTCACTTTTTGTAAAGAATCTCTGCCTGTAAGATCTGTTTTTCTGGAAAACTTAAGATGGTAACTAGAATGACTGAAACCTTGTTTGTGCAATTTTCAATAACATATATTCTCAGAATGCTTTGCTAGACCTATTAATTATTTATATGACAGATAAATAATTTTGCTCTGGAATAAATCACAGATGTTTACCACTGGAAGCAAATATAAGAAAGCTGAATCTTTGATTTTTTTTATGTTGATTTTAATTTTGAGATGAAAAGCTTCTATTATAATGATAATGCTGTCTTAAGAGTGATGGTTGGAAAACTTGCAGCTACTGCTTTGGAGATTGTATGTGTGTCTATACACACACAAACTTTCAATGTGGATATTAACCTTTATTCTGGTTCTAAGTAAGAAGATGCCGCAAGAAGTCTTTTATTCTTTGTAGCTCAATTTGGAGGTATTTTTACACCATAATGGTTAATCACCTAAGGCTTTCATGCTTGTTCTATATTTATAGTTTAATTGATTTCTTTCAAGTGATGTGAAGTTTCATCACCTTGTGATACTTCTGGCTTCCAAATTTACTTTCTGTATAATTTATGATCAGTAGGTCAGGAAAAGTTTGTGGTAAATAACTATAGATAAGGAGCAAGTGATAACCTGCACACATTGCTCAAAATTAAGTTTATCTTTTACATTGTTGCTTTAGTAATGCCCTGTAATTTGTGTGGAATCTTGCAAATACTGTGTTGTGGTTAAATACCTCATGGGATTTTCCTGCATACTATTAGAGTCAAATTTTATACTAATGGGGAGACATCTAGTTTCTCATTGGGCATGTAGAAAAGATGAAGCATTTCCTCTGCAGAAGGTGAAAACAGGAGCTGGTTTTCATAGGTGTTGAGTTAAACTTCAGTCTTCTATTTGGAAAATCTGTCTGGAGAATTTAACCATTATTAAGATACGTTGATGATAGATATGGCTTTGAGGTCTGTGAATACTTAACTACATGGGAAGAATAATCAGAATATAGATTATACTACAAAAATTTCAGGTTCACTGGAGTTGCTTTTTTCTGATGATAATTTGGGAGATGATTTTCGCTAGCAAATAGGGAAAGCCGATGCATGCTGAAGAGCATTTGTGTTAGTTGTTTTAGGGCTATACATTGATACAAAGACACCTTTAATTTGTTATACCTCTTTGCATTCCTATTTACTTTATTTCATACCTTTTAAATAAAGCAATAGGTAACCATAAAGTGTAACTGTTATTGAAAGGACAGTCAAGACTTGGCCATGTCTTTAGTACTACAGTTTTTCCCTTCATTGTCAGGGTGGTCACTCATACAAGAAAAGTGGATTTAGAAGCACTATCCTTTCATAAATGACATTCCTACAGATTCTGCAGTATTTATGATTTTCAAGAGCCCAACATGGAACTATACATTTTTAGTCATGACTATAAAGAAACTCTTGAGAACACTTAGAGTGTGGTAGTCCCCTTCTTGAATATACATAAGCGCACCCACTTGCAGGAGTAGAAATATCCCCCTTAACACAGTGAAATGGTGGTCATGAATGATTTTTTTTTTTTTTAAAAAGAAAAAACTGTTTACAGTTATATATGGTGTGACTCTATGTAGAAGTCCTTGAATATATACTCTGCAAATCTGGTCTCGATGTAATTCCTTGATAACAAACACCTTAATGGTAGTTATACTGAGAATCAGGATGTAAGTTTCTTTACCAACAATTCCTAAGCAAGTTGGAAAGAAAGTAAATGGTGGTGTGGAAAAAGTATTTTTAAAACCTAGTCTTCAATACAAAAGAAGAGGGAAAACACGTTGGTTTTGTTATGCTTGACTGCAGCATTATTGTAGGAGAAGGCATGCATAACCAAACTTGCCCAGAAGTGTGTTTAATGTACTTGGAAAACATTAACTTCTTTCTGTAGCTGTATTTGTTGCTCCAGTAAGCCTGCTGGCATGGTTTGACTATGGGATAGAATTCCATGTGTTTATTTTATATCTTAGGGTGAAAGTAACTGTGTTTTTGGGTGGTTTTGTTTTTTAATTAAAATAAACCTCTCAACTTTCTGGGTTCAAGGTACTTATTTTATGGAAAAGGGAATAAGTATTAAACTGTTCACTTGTTGATAATGTTCAGATTTGTCTTACAGCTTTTTGTTGGTTTGTTTTGTGAATTAGCCTCCTGCCTGAGGCTACAGAGCGGGAGCTGAGACTTGCATGTACTGGTTGGTCCTGGTTGCGCAGGGCTGGAGGCTGATCGCTGGTGTTCAGAGCTGGCATCTGGTCTTGCCTGAGATCTCAGTGACGCTCCGCCTGTCCCAAAAGCAGTTGCCATTACAGGTTGCTTCATGTGCTTCCACGTACCCCTTTATATTGCACTGGGGTTGATAAGCCATTTCCATAATCTGGGCCTATTTAAAATACAGCTTTAAACACAGGTCTTCTGTGGAAGGAAAGTAGTAGAGCAGGTACTAATAACTCAGCTGCTCACCTCTCTTCTGTTCTCCTTCCCTTGACCTTTAGGCTAGGGATTCGCAAAGTTATTCCCTTACAGACTTGCTGAGCATAGGGCATGTTAAGCTAGGACACGTGAAACGACTTAGGCTAGTGCCCGTGGTGTGACACCTGTAAAATAGGTGTTTTAGAAATAGGCTTCATAAACAGTCATAATCTGTCTTCACATTTTTGTATGTCCTTGATAATTAGATAACTACATGTTTCATTTGGCAATAACCATGCCTCAATAAGAAAGCCCGTTTTCTGGATTAAAAAAAAAAAACCCAAACACCCTAACATACTGTGATTAACTGTAGACTGTATATCGAGCACAGTTTCAAAGCAATAGGAGTGTATAGTGGTTTATATGGGAATATTGTTCAGAATTCACCTAAAGATCACCTCTTCCTTTTTTACCCTCCTTTAAAAACAAAAGAAAACCAAAAAAGCCAAAGCAAACAAAAAAAGACCAAAACCCACACCTTTGGGAAAGAATAGGAAAATACTGCTGACCTCCTAGGAAAAATGTGCTGGCTAAATGAATGAGACTTGGCAACTTACAGTTTTGGTTCTAGAAAATACACAATAGCAAACTATCAATTGGCTGACAAAAAAACGCCTGAGAGAGTACTTGTTGAATGCTTTTGTGTGTCTGACTTCTGAGTTTTCTGTGAGAAGGGGATTGTTTTAGCTACTTCTAAGTATAGATTACACATCGTTACGCCAGGATGGATCACTGCACTGCTTTGTTGCCTTTGGTGCTCTACAGTTTTGCATCTCATGGCTCTTCATGCATTTCACATTTGCTTTTTGTAGTGATGTGTGAGTAGATACGATGTTTCAGAATTTTAAGTTATTTTATTCTAAATTGTTCAGTTTCTTTAACTGCTTAAAAGACAAACTATGTTTTAAGGCAGATACAGAAACAAGGGGAGGTTGCAAAATAGTCCTGACGTTGGTCCTGCCTAGCTTGGCCAGCAGTCTATGAAACAGTCATATTATGCATGTCTCTTTGTAGCTAGCCTCTAATATAAGGTATGATTTGGTAATTGGTATGATAATTAACCTGGAAGACTATCCTCTGCTTTGCTTGCCAGCTGGCTTTTACATGCTGTGATATTAATTGGTAAACTGATCCAGTGAAGAGAGTCTTGAAATGTTTACAGGCTTGACTGTATTTAAAGCATCTCTTATTTCAATGAATGGCTTTTTTCTGTTTGGTGGATTTTTTGGTATTTGCTTTTATTTGTGAAAACTGGTTTTCAGAGTTTTGGTGTTCATGAAGGTTTTTCCCAAAAAAAAGAAAAAAACAAACTCCAACAAAACTTTTTTGAGGCATGTGGGGGGATGTTCTTCTCAGATATAAATTTCTGGCTTCATGAATTTATGTGTGCTAGGCTGTAAAATATTGACATGCTTTTAATGTTCATTCTCATTGCCTTACATATGATGTTTGTATATGTATTCCTGAAGCAAAATGCTATTTGACAGAACATGATCTGCATTAACTCAAGACTCTTTTGTCACTTGAGAGTAAAAACAATTGTTTTATTGTAGTGAAACTTGTAGAAATTTGTCTTGACATTGCCTTCCTGCTTTATAGTAGGTGTTTGAGTTTTTTACTGATTTAAAGTAAGGCAATGGCCTATCCTAACCCAAGTATACACTGCAAGGGGTTCCCTGTGATTCTTTTTAGAATGTTCACATTTAGAACATGGAAGCCCCTCTATATATGCATTTATGTTCTGGTTTACAATGTACTAATTTTACAACTTACTCTTTTCTATAAGAAGCATTTATTACTATAGGTATTTGGGATGTAATGAGGTCTTCATGATGTGGGTTTCTCTGAAAAAACATAGATGAAACACAGTGAATTGTAAGAACGCTTATTAAACATAATTTTTGTTTTATAGGTTATTCAGCAATAGTTATGAACTCCCGTTTACGAGCCTTAGGTGGGAGGATAAATAACATACGAGCATCAGAACTACCAAAAGAGAAAACCCGATCAGAGATAACCTGTAACGTCCACTTTTTGGATGGCTCAGTACAAAGCTTCAAAGTCAACGTAAGTAAAACTACTTTTTTAAATACATAGACATTTATTGGAAAGCTGAAGATCAAATATGGGACCCTGAGGCATGGGATTTCCAAAAGATGTTGGAGGCACAGCTTTGCAATTACAAATTGCAGAATTACTGGGTATGAAATGGATTTATAAAGTGCTATTTTAATTTTCTTTGAAGTCAACCAACTGAAATGTCATAAAATCATGGCATACAGATTGTATCTGCAGAAAGGTGTTCTGTATGAGATTGGAACCATGAAGAAACAGATCTGGTGATCATTATCAGCTATGAATAAGTAATTCCTATTTAGTGAGGGCTACAAAATTTGGATGTGCTCCTCCTTTTCTCCCATCAAAGGACTGGTAGTGCTAAAAGGAGGAGGCCTTGTAAATTCCTGTAGTGATGTCAGTACATATTTTCTGAAATACAAAGATGATGTAGATAGTGAAGACATCATGGCTTAGTAGGACAGTTCTGTTCAGTTGTTTGTACTTCAATGTAGTCTCTTTATCTGGGGATAAAGAGGGGGCGGGGAAAGGGGATTAACAGAGATTTGTATTCTACATTTTTACTGTATTTTATTCTGTAAACATTTTGGTTTATAACCTTCAGTACTGATTGAAAAGTATTAGGTCTTTTTTAGATGAAAACAAAGGAAATACCTTCACTCCTCAATCAATTTTCAGTAGAATTATCTGACCATACAGAAAAACTGTGGATGAATTTAAGTATAATTGTATGAATTTGTGTATACAATGCTTGTTTTATCCAATTTCCTCTATTTGAGAAGAAGCATTTTGCTGAGGAACCTGCATTGTTGGATATCTTAGATTATTCAGTGCTTTCTTATAGGAGATTCAAAACTTCATCTGAAAGCTGTAATTTCCTATGTATTATTACAGTTCTCTCTGCAGACTGATTTAATTTTTGGACTTTGTTTGTTGGATATTTGTTGAAATAGAAATAATTTGATAGGTAAAGAGATGACTTTCATTCTAATATATGTAAAATTAGTCTCATATTTTACTATATGTTTCATATAATCTATATGCAAGTATATTTATATACATATATGTGTATATATATGAAGTAGCTAACATTGGGGACTGGAGTACAAGGAGAGTAGGTATGTAAGAGAAAGAGCAGCATGTTAGTATACAATTTCTGTTGTTAGTCTCCTGCATGCCCTGTAGGATTGCCTTGTCTGTCGGTGAGCTGGCATAACTGCCCTCCTGCCCTGAACAAGGATGTTTGAAAAATGGGGATGTAAAAACTTCTTGAAATCCATGTATAGTAGTATATTCTTCCTTGTAAATGAGTGTTTACGCTGCTTTAGATTTAGCGCTTGGCCTGAAGTCCAGCACTGGACAAGTGAACTTTGCTTCTCATTCCATCCTTTAAGCGGTGAGTGCAATATGACAAATGGGAACCATTTTGAAACTCTGGACCCAGCTGATTTCTCTTCCGGCCTTCAGCAGCCCCAGGGTGTCCCTGCTGGTTATCTCCTTCATCCAGGAATCCGAAGGGCCTCCTTTACTGCAGCTGTAATGCTGAACTGCCGTAGGGGAAATGCAGAACCCGTTATTGCTTTATTGAAAAGAAGTGAGGAGTGTGGCTACCCCAGTCTGTTACGGGCTAACACAAGGAAAAGTTTTACCAGAAGATTTATGTTCTTCTAGTACTGAGCTTTCATACCCGTACTGAGGGAGCCTGTGCTTACCTGCCAGCACGGCCCTTCCTATTATCTAACCTTGATGTCTGCCTGAACGGGCTTTGCCCCTCTCTGGTTGTGTCACAAGGTCCAGTTCTCACAAGAGTTTGCAGCCGGCTGTGGAAAATTTGTATCTGAGTTCTGCTTACGTTAACAGAAAAATTGAGCTTCATGAAGTTTGTGCCTGAATGTGTGTGTGTTTTTATTTCAATTGCCAACATCATTCAGTTTTACGTCTGTGAGCAAAGAGTAACTCAGGTCTGTGGTCAGTCTGGGCATCAGCTAGGCACGTACTGAAAGAAAATTAAGTTTTTCTCTGAACAGATTTTTCCCCACTAGTGAAGTCTTTCTGTGTTGCTTTAGAGAAACTGTTTTTCATATCAAGACATTTATTTATAGATTGGATTTTGCTCCATACTTTTTTCATTTCTGGATGCCAGGTCAATTGATGCTTCTGTCTTTTTAAGATGCAAAATGTAATGTGAATGCACGTCACATGGCAAGATTATCCATAAGACACATTAACAGCAATATATTTAGTAAAATAGCAATATATTATTAAAATGAAGATGCCTTTTGAAATGACTAGACATAAATACAAGATACATAGATAAAAAGACATGATACATCTTGTGAATGTTGTAAATAGGTTTTCTAGTGTTTTACTTTCTCAATTTTTACAGTTGTTGCTGAAATCTGTTCAATTTTTCTCTCCTGTCTGAGTTTGGAGAATTGAAACAAACAGGATCACCTCTTTTGAAGCAAAGTGTGTAGTGTTTTCTCTTTAAAAGAACTTTATTTTATCCATGGAAAATAGGGAATTTTTCAGTATTGCATGTTTGTGGGCTAGTGTTACCGGGTTGTGATTTATGAAAGCTCTAAGTTTGGATGTATGTAGGCTAACATTCATGTATACATAAGTATGCTTTATGTTTATAGACAGAATTATACTTTTCTACCACAAGTAGTGGAAAGTGAATGGGGAAAAGCAGATTACTGAAGCTTGGCCTTCTTCCATGTAATAGCATAAATGGAATCAAAGACTCCTCCCATTCCAACAACAACAAGCTGGAAAACAGTGAGCATTGCTTTGTCATGCAGCAGCTGTCTGAACACAGAATTCTTATTGCAAGAGGATTTCTTTCTTTCAGAAGCTTAGGGACATTATAAAGAAAAATGACATCCAAAAAACCCATCAAGAGTAAGCAGAAGCCTGAGAGAAACCAGGTATTCCTAAGTTGTTATTTCTGATAGGTTTTTGGCACTGCGTGGATGCTCAAGACTAGCGAATTTGAGATAAAGAGATGTGATGGTCAGAGGCAGTCTTGGGCCTAGTGACCACGATGTGATAGAATTCTCGATTCTTAGTGAAGTAAGGAGGGGTGTCAGCAAAACTGCTACCATGGACTTGTGGAGGGCAGAATTCAGCCTGTTCAGGTCACTGGTTGAGGGAGTCCCTTGGGAGACAGTCCTGAACGGCAAAAGGGTCCAGGAAGGCTGGACAGTCTTCAAGAAGGAAATCTAAAAGGTGCAGGAGCAGGCGATACCCATGTGCTGCAAGATGAGCTGGTGGGGAAGACAAACACCCTGGCTGAACAGGGAGATTTTGCTGGGACTCAGAGGAAAAGAGGAGAGTTTATCACTGGAAGTTTATCTTTGGAAGAAGGAAGGCAACTCACAAAGAGTACAAGGATCTTCTTAGGTAAAGCAGAGACAAAATTAGAAAGGCAAAAGCCCAGCTAGAACTTAATCTGTCCACGGTCATAAAGGATAACAAAAAAATGCTTCTACAAATATATTAACAACAAAAAGAGAGGCAAGGAGAATCTCCATCCCTTACTGGATATGGTGGGGAACATTGTCACCAAGGAGAGGAAAAGGCTGAGGTACTTAATGCCTTCTTTGCCTCAGTGTTTAATACCAATCCAGGTATCCTCAGGGTATTCAGCCCCCTGAGCTGGAAGATGGGGATGGAGAGCACAATAACCCGCTCATAATCCAGAAGAAAGCAGTTAAGGACCTACTAAGCCACCTGGACACCCACAAGTCTATGGGGCCTGATGGGATCCACCCAAGAGCACTGAGGGAGCTGGCGGAGGATGTTACCAAGCCATTCTCCATCATTTATCAGCAGTCGTGGTTAACAGGGGAGGTCCTAGATGACTGGAGGCTTGACAGTGTGATGCTCATCTACAAAAAGGGCCAGAAGGAGGATCCCAGGAACTACAGGCCTGTCAGCCTGACCTCTGTACCGGGGAAGATCATGGAGCGGTTCATCTTGAGGGTGCTCACAGGGCATGTGAAGGACAACCAAGGGATCAGGCCCAGCCAGCATGGGTTCGTGAAAGGCAGGTCCTGCTTGACCAACCTGATCTCTTTCTATGACCAGGTGACCCGCCTAGTGGATGAGGGAAAGGCTGTGGATGTTGTTTACCTGGACTTTAGTAAAGCCTTTGACAGCGTCTCCCACAGCATTCTCCTGGAGAAACTGGTGGCTCGTGGCCTAGACAGGTTTACTCTTCGCTGGGTGAGGAACTGGCTGGATGGCCGAGCCCAGAGAGTTGTGGTGAATGGTGTTAAATCCGGCTGGCGGCCGGTCACAATCGGTGTACCCCAGGGCTCAGTTCTGGAGCCGGTCTTGTTCAATATCTTTATCGATGGATGAGGAGATCAAGTGCTCCCTCAGTTACACCGTGCGGATGGTGCGGATGACACCAAGCTGGGTGGGAGTGTTGATCTGCTCGAGGGCAGGAAGGCTCTGCAGAGGGATCTGGACAGGCTGGATTGATGGGCTGAGGTCAACTGTATGAGGTTTAATAAGGCCAAGTGCCAGGTTCTGCACTTCGGTCACAACAACCCTATGCAACGCTACATGCTTGGGGAGGAGTGGCTGGCGGAGAGGGACCTGGGGGTGCTGGTTGACAGACGGCTGAACATGAGCCAGCGGTGTGCCCAGGTGGCCAAGAAGGCCAACAGCATCCTTGCCTGTATCAGAAATGGTGTGGCCAGCAGGAGCAGGGAAGTGATCGTGCCCCTGTACTCAGCACTGGTGAGGCCGCACCTCGAATCCTGTGTTCAGTTTTGGGCCCCTCACTACAAGAAAGACATTGAGGAGCGTGTCCAAAGATGGGCAGTGAAGCTGATGAGGGGTCTGGAGCACAAGTCTTATGAGGAGCGGCTGAGGGAAGTGGGGTTGTTCAGTCTGGAGAAGAGGAGGCTGAAGGGAGACCTTATTGCTCTCTAGAACTACCTGAAAGGGGCTTGTGGTGAGGTGGGTGTTGGTTTCTTCTCCCAAGTAACTAGTGTCAGAATGAGAGGAAATGGCCTCAAGTTGCTCCAGGGGAGGTTTAGACTGGATATTAGGAAAAATTTCTTTACTGAGAGAGTGGTTAAACACTGGAACAGGCTGCCCAGGGAGATGGTGGAGTCACCATCCCTGGAAGCGTTCAAAAAACGTGTGGATGTGGCGCTTTGGGACATGGTTTAGGGGACATGGTGGTGTTGGGTTGGTGGTTGGACTTGATGATCTTAAAGGTATTTTCCAACCTTAATGATTCTGTGAGTATTGAACTTGATTTTAATTACATCCAGGTTTTCTTGAATCTTCCCAATGAATTTCTGGTGTTGAATTTTGTGGTAAGGTTAATTAACTTCTGTCTCTGATGTTAACTCTGTCTTGTTCTAAGTTTATAATGCATAAGACTTCCATATGGTGAAAATGTTAGTTGTCATTCTAATATATACAGAATGTGCTCAAATACCATGTTTGGGTGTGTTTAATAGGTGTATGTTGAGCAATAATGCAAATTTATTTGGAACTTCTGGTATAAACATGCAGGAATTTTCCATTATTGCTCTACTTTGACTCATTTACTAGGAATCACCACTTGGGAAGTATGCTTCTCAATTTCCAGTAAACTGACCTTTGTAAAGGGATAGTGGAAGGTATACCTGCCCATGGCAGCGGGGTTGGAACTAGATGATCTTTAACGTCCGTTTCAACCCAAACCATTCTATGATTCCATGATAAAATTCACAGTGTCAGATCATTTCTCTATTGTGTTATCTTTCTGAGTTGATGCTTATGTCTTAGTACCTGTGATTTTTGCTTTTAGACTAGTTGACCTTTAGTAATAGGGTTTCTCTCTAGAAATAAAATGACTAGGCAGTAATAATGAGAAAAGCTGCACAACTTGAAATTCAGATTGTAAGGAATGTTTTTCCTTCCTCACTATTTCAGTTAAGCTCCTTCTTCCAGTATTTGAGAAGGAACATGATAGTTACAATTAACACCAACAATTACTGTTGGTATGCGTAAAATAACAGGCAGACATACAAGTCTTAAAGGTTCTTTTTGATTATGGGTGTGAGTTATAATTTTAAACCGCTCATAGTAAAATGCAGTCATGCAGAATTGTTGGACTTTTGTCACTAAGTTTTCCTACTGGATATTGTTTGATAATACAAGACAGTTTAGTGCTAATCTGTCTCCCTGCATGTTGAAAGAACTGCTGTATGGAGTTTCAGTCTCACAACAAATACTTAGTTTTATATTGAGGCAGATCAGTATGTTCTATGACTGGAAAACAGTAAGACAGTGTGAAATTTGATGATGCCTTTGAGGACAGTGAGAAAGTGATCTGACCTACAGCAGGCTTGCTAGTCTTAGCCCTTCGTGGAGCCTGACTTCGTAATAAATGCCAAAGGAAAGAATTAGTGGAGGGGAGATTTTTCCAAAGTTAGAACTGGAATGACTAACCTCATATATATGTTTGTTTTAAATAATTTTTGAGGCAGAGGAAATGCAGTGGGTCAAAACTGTGGGCTTAGATAAATATTTTGTATGACCTTTATATAGGAAAATACTGAGCTGAAGTGTATGGAATCCAGAAGCGTTACAGACTGGGGAGGGAGTTGGCTTAAGAGGTGGCGTAGATCTTGCTGAAAAGGAGATGTTAAACGGTACAAGGATGTTAATAAAGTTCTTGACTGTCGAATTTCATTAACATGTTGCTATTGAATCTTTTTCACGTAATCAAAAATGTAAGGTTTGAGGCATTATTAACAATAAAAACAATACAGGAATGTGAGGTAGCAGATAAGTTATCTTGAACAAGGAGTAATTGCAGTGAGGGAAACCAGTAGTATAAACTAATAGCTTTTGTAAGATGAAGTAACGTGTTGTTTTAAGCTCAATTTTCAGTTGCAAACAATAGAGGAGGAGAACATTGGTAGTTTGCAGGCTGAGCTGCTCATGTGCTACCGTTACGAAAAGGATGAGCACTATTAGGCACCAGGGAGGAATCTTCAGCCAATGTCAAGGAAGTATTAACAGTGTTAGCCTTGGCATCGAGGCCACCCTCCAGGGAATGTCATGTGTGGATCCTGGCTACTCGCAGACAAAAGAGGAAAGTTCCAGTCAGGCAGGTATACAAAGTGCAACTAGGATGCTCTGCAAAAGTCTGGACCTAAGGAAAGAAGAGGCTGTTCTGTTTATTTAGCTAAATAAAATACTGCATGCTCTGAATGAGAGCATCAGGTGAATAAGTGAATTCCAGGAAGAGAAAAGGGCAGAGTTAGCAGAAGAGCAAATAACTTATCTGTGTGTAAAATTAGTGTGCAAATTGAAAGAAAGCACTTTGTTCAAGCTTATAAGCATATTGGGACCAAAGGACACAGGCTGTTTGGTGGTGGATGCCTGTTACAGGCTAAATTAGGAAAGGATGACTTCAAACAGCACGAGGGGCAGAGAGTATTGTGTCTGAAGTGAGACTGAATTTGCAAAAGCTTGGATGGTGCTTAACTGTGAGGTTATCATTGCCAGAAAGTGGGGGCAAAGCTCTTGCAGAGGAGAGGGTCAGGGAGATGTGATATATGTTGCACTGTCCTCTTAAAGTGTCACTTTGTACCACTTAGCTTGTAGAAGTTAATGAACTGAAAAGGGTTACTTGCATATTTACCCCTCCACTCCAAAGACCTAACAGTTTTCACTTATGTTTATGCAGTTCTTAGGACAGTGGGTCTTGATCACCCCAGCTTCTAGGCAGCACTTGACGTTAAAAATAATGAGGGGGTTCTTTCTCTTCAAAATCGTGTAGCTTACTAGAAATTAAACTTGACTAATCTAAATTCCCTAAATATAGCAGGGAATTGTTGTAGCACAGGCAGAATGTAATAGGTGTTAGTTATGATTGCTTTAAATATTAATTTTTGGCCTATCCAATATAAGATGAAATATATTTCAAGGCAGGTTTAAATGGAAGTGAATGGTGTGTGATTATGAGGTCGTTGATGCAAAGCTTTTAACACTTCAGAATAAGGATTGCTAGACGTCAGGAAGATGAAATAAATGGAAATTTCTTTTCAGGGTGGAAACAAGCAAATGTCTTGGAAATGTTTCTTATTAGTAGAAAAAACTTCAAAATTCTTAAGGTTATCGTAAGAACCTGTGCCATTGTAACAGAATGGGCTAATGTGGAAAGTGCATAGGTTTTTTTACCTCATTGTAGAAAAGGCAAGAGCTTTATTAAGAATGTCTTAACTACTTGCTCTAATGATAGGGTTAAGGAGAACCTGGTTCTAACACCCAGTTTAGCTGAGTGGTGTTCATGTTGTTTTGCCCTCTTCCTGTGGTGGAGGTGAGTGTAGATAGGATGTGTCGCAAAGCACTTGACACATTGCAATGTTAAGAGTACACAGTGGCTGTGGACTGTATTGGAATGGATGTCAAAATGCAAAAGCAGTGATGTGACATGCTTAGCCTGCCTCACTTTACACCTAGGTCTCAAAACTGTTTATGTGCAAAATGGATTGAAGATGGTGCAGCGTGAGCTGTGTGGTAACTTTATTCTTAGGTGTATAGGCTGAAAGATAATTCAGATGTTTCTTAAAACAAAGCCAAAGCTGAGTAAATATAGATTTTCTTAAGGGAAAACAAGACAAACCTTCACCTTCAGGAATTTTGACAACTGAAGAAGACTTTAACAGCTTAAAATGATAGATTTCTGGAGGGGGTGCTTGATTTAGGCACTGTGGGAGAAACTTTGTGCTCATAGTACCAGAGAGCAAGAACTGGAGCCACAGAGAAATCGTGTTGGAAATTTCTTTTGATAAGAAATGTGGAGAGGAGGAAGAGAAGGAAGTAGCAGGTATGTAGGTGGAGGAGACTAGTACTGGCTGAGCAGCCGGGTTTAGGGTTGGGAGACCCATGGGAATATTGCAAAGGGAGAACTGTGACTTCTGAGCGAGGATATTGTAGCAGGGAGCTTGCTTGTCTTCGCAGGGAAGCAGCGAGAAGGCTTAGCATTCATGTGTGCCAGGGGAGAAGGGGGATGCAACTGTGAGCGAGTGGGGAGACAGAAGCTGAAGGCATCTGGATTGGGATGAAGGACCAGAAGCATGAAAAATTAGAATGGAATTAGGAGATAAAGCTTTAACAAAGGAAGGAGACTAAAGGGAATCAGAAATGTTGAAATTCAAAGAGAAAATTAGCAAAGGGATCTGCACTCTGTGGTGGTCTTCTGACCCATTTGTAATGAAGCCTGAGACACCTGAACACTTTCTATTAATAAAGTGTATGTCTCATCCTTTGTAATTACTGTTTTTCGTCACAATATAACTTTAGTTGCTCATTTAGCTCGTGTCAGAAGTCTGCGCCATAGATGTGCAATTATGCTTCTGAGTTGTGCAGGTGTCATGTGATGTCACTTGAAAGCGTTTTACCATTCTGCTTATAAAAACAAAACCCTGGGGAAACGGATATGGTGTGTATAGTAAGGCAGTGCTGAAGATGAACGTATTCACATCAGGAAATGCTCATTATTTCAGAGGGTTAAGGTGGTATCTGCTGTTTTCATAGGGCCCTCTTGTGTACATACATGGATAATCTCTGATAGCATAGCGGAGCCCACCTTATTGATGGTGCTGGACAGAACTGCCCGACAGATGCACGGCACCATAGCTGTGTGTGACAAGGAATGCTTGGTTGCATGGTCCTTACCTGTTGCTGACATTTTCTGTTTCTAAGCTGGATCTAGGTATATGCTATTTCAGAAAAAAATTGGGTTTGATCAGTTTGAATATCCGAAGGAACAGTAGCCTGTTCGAAAGGAGGGGAGTATGAGTGTGCAGCTGGGGAAGAAGGAGGGGACAGAGCTGCTACTTTTGATGGCCGCACAGACTTACAGGCCTGAGTGGACTTGCATTTATTGCGAGACCTCAGCTATTTGTTGTGAAAATTAAACAAGATGGGAGAGCGTTGGAGGGGAACGGGTAATCTCATACATAAGGCAGTCGAGTGTTGCCTACATTGTTTTCTTCATATGGGACCTTGCTTCAGAAAAAAGGGCACACCTTTTCATGGGAGGCCGATAGTTAGCTGTTACCTTACCTTGCATCTGGATCCTGATGTAGAAACACTCAGCATTTAAATCACAATAAGCTGCTAGGAGTTCTGCTCTAGCAGTAGGAAATGTGGGATAATATTCCATCCTCCAAAATAAGGTAGCCAAGTGGGTGTCATTTGCTTGAATCTTTGTTCTTCTTTTCCCAACTTTTAAATAGGAAGAATGCTTTTACAAGATAAGGCGAGACTATGGAATATGTTATCATTTAAAGCACTCCATTACAACAGTGTGGTCCCCTGTTAAAAACAAAACCAAAACAAAACTACAAAAAGGTAGATTTATCTTCTGAACAGGACTTGAGTGTTGTATAATAAACAAGGTCTAGACAAAGATCAGCACAGGAAAGACATGGACCTGCTAGAGCAGGTCCAGATGAGAGCCACCAAAATGCTCAGAGGGATGGAACACCTCTCCTTTGAGGACAGGCTGAGAGAGTTGGGGTTGTGCAGCCTGGAGAAGAGAAGGCTCCAGGGAGACCTTCTTGCAGCCTGCCAGTACTTAAAGGGGGCTTCTAAGAAAGATGGGGACAAACTTTTTATCAGGGCCTGTAGCAATAGGACAAGGGGTAACGGTTTTAAACTAAAAGAGGGTGGATAGAAGGAAGAAATTTTTTCCCAATGAGGGTGGTGAAACACTGGCACAGGTTGCCCAGAGAGGTGGTAGCTGCCCCATCCCTGGAAACCTTCAAGATCAGGTTGGACGGGGCTCTGAGCAACCTGAGCAGGGACATCTTCAACTAGATCATTGCAGGGGGGTTGGACTAAATGACCTTTAAAGGTCCCTTCCAACCCAAACTATTCTGTGATTCTGTAAAAGAGAATTGAATACAATATTGTGTTCTTGGCTTATTAAGTGAGAACTCTTAAGTACTACGTAAGACTGGGGCTGTCAGCAAAAATGCGGTCACTATCATGCTTATACATTAAGTCCTTTGTTTCAAGAGATTTTTTAAGAGATCAGAACTTAATTAAGTCAGAACTTAATTTTTAAAGAATTTGTTTCAGAACACAATGCTTGTCTTTTGCAGTCTAAATAATTTTCCTCTGGTAAAAAAACAAAAATTGTGTGCAGTTTATTTCTCCTTTTAAGAGTGAGATTTGGAAGATCATATGAAAAATTAGTTTGCTATAATTTCTTGAATAGACAAGATGTCAAGCAAACCAGCCTGACTTTTCTGTCCAGCAATTTTGTATATAAAAATCTAGACCTAAAGTGCCATACGACTTTGCAAGCTATTACATATTAGCATATTTAGGATTGCAATCTTATTGAGGGCTTTTTGTTTGTTTCTTTGTGTGGTTGTTTTTTTTAACTAGAATTGGTTCACAGTGTTCTTTGGCAGAAGTTGGTTAATCTGTTCTCCACAATGCCATGGCATGAAGATACTTGTTTCGTTTGGGGAAAATTATACCATGTTTACGCTTCTGGATCTCTGCTGTCTGTGTAATTCCCTGTTGCTCCAGTTCTTCTGTGATACCTGTCTTGTGGGACATCTAGGCAGAAAGTGGGGTGGCTGAACGGCACCTGAGCATGTGGAGGCTGAGGGGCAGGTGGGAGCTCAGGCTGAAGTACGGGACCTTATGGCTAGAGCACAGCATTGGAGGGTGGGCAACTTTTTTTCCCCATCCTAGTGTATGCCGCCTTTGTTTTTGCCAGCTGATGTGGAAACAGAGTGGCTGCTTTGGTGGTGGCAGCAGGGGCCAGAGCAGCCCCATGTGGCTCTAAGCCATCTGGCGGGCCGTGGCTCTGGAGAACGACATTGCTTCTAAAGACTGTGGTCAAGGGAGAGGTTGTCTGCTTAAAATTAAATTGCTGAACTGACCTTGAGGGCTTGAGCTCATGTCAATTTATTCTGAGATTTCACATGCCTAACGTATTTTGGAAAGAAAGCCTCTTAAAAAAAAATATAAATACTTGTATCAGAACAAAGTTCTTATTGCCAAGGAACTTTGAACCAATGAATTATCAGCTATTTTTATTCGTGAGTTAGATTTTTATAAAACCAAATTTATGTCAATTAATTGTATCATAAAATGTGGAAGTGTTGTGCAGAGTTTCACTTTTAAAGTTTTCTTGTTTTCAGAAACAAGACACTGGACAGATTTTGTTGGATATGACCTATAACCAGTTGGGTGTGATGGAAAAGGAATATTTTGGTTTACAGCAAAATGAAACTTCAGTAGACTCACCTGTAAGTATAGTAAATAATAAATGTGTGTGCATGTATATGTTGGTACACATATACACTTATATGCATACACATGTATGTATACATACATATACATGCACACACATACACATAAATAAACAGTATTTATTTGTAAATATTTTTAATCCATCTAATAGTTTTTCGTTTCACAGCGATGGCTTGAACCAAACAAACCTATTAGAAAACAGTTAAAAGGTAAGACTTGTTTTTAATATCTTGATTGTAAGTGTGTAGTCCTGCTTTTCTGTGTTCTTATGACTAGAATAAATATGGTTCTTGTAAATTAGTGCATCCAGATGGTAGATTTTCTTTAACAGTAAGTCTTATCTCTGCCAGTCTCTTCAGCAGAGCTTTCTACATCTCTTACTGCTACCAGAGTGCTAATAAGGTGGGTTAGGTCACTAACTTTGAATCTCTAATAACATCTAAACCTGGCTTCTGAGCAGGTTTATGGCTGTGAAAGCAGTATTCATATCATGGTGCCAGTAAAGTCTCCTGGTAGGAATCATAAAGAGGAGGGGTTTTGATCAAGGGAAGTGGAGCCAGTTTCATGCATGGGTTCTGGCAATTTCTTGTCTCAAGTAGAATAAGGAAAAAAAAAATTACGCTTGTTTTTAATAAAAAAACAACCAAACAAAAAGCCAACACCACACACTTCCAAGTGCATGTGTTGTTCTAGTATGTCTTGTTTACAAACAGCTTTGAGTAATACAGAATGTGTAGGAAGAAGGACAGGCTGGCTAGCATGACCTTTCCAGATAGCAGCTTAGGAAGACTGAGTGACATTGTCCTATTTTGTGCTGTGAAACTTGAGTTAAGTTTTTCCGCTCTCTTACTTCTACCATATGCTGTAGATTGTGTATGAATTGAAATAAAAATGCATGAAGTTTACATGGTGACCCTCTGTTAACTTCTTGTATTTATGTGTAAGATAGAATTGAGCATTATCCCAATTGAGACACCTCAAATACATTTGCTGCTTTTTTCTCTTCTTATACCCGTGAGACAAAAATAACGAAATAATGCCTTTTATGTAAAGTAGCATATATGAAATACTTTAAATGAAAGCATCACAATATTTGAGAGTATTTTCTTCTCACAGTTGGTGTTGGGGGATCAGGAGAGACTTCTAGCAGTTTCTTTTAGTTTCATGAGAAAAATGCATGAGATTTCTATGTGGTGGTTCATGTAATTTTTCTATAAATATAGAAATAAAAACCTTGGGTTCTTTCTTTTTTAAACAAAAAAAAATGATTTGCTTTTCTAAAACATTGCAGGAGGTTTTCCCTGCACCCTTCGTTTTCGTGTAAGATTTTTTATACCTGATCCTAACACACTTCAGCAAGAACAAACCAGGTAACTACTGTTTGATTTTTGCTTCCATGAACTAAGAATGTGTAAAGCCCTCCTTTCCTGTTTCCACAGCTTGGCAAACTATGCTTTATTAGGTAGATAACTTTTTATAACTGTCTGTATTAAATGTGTTTGGAATTGACAGCTTGATGCGATGCTCATAATGAATGGTTTCTGCTATATGCAGCCTACAACTCCAAAATACAGCCAGAGTATAAGCTAGTGCAAAGATGGAAGTTGGTTTATTTGCACCTTGGATTCCTTTTTTTTTTTTTGAGCCTTTTGTCGCTTGAAGTACTTGCCTATTGCATTTTTTCTCCTTTTCTGATTCCTTAATCAGATGCAATGATTAAAAAATAGGGAAGTTCAATTATTAAGCTGTCTGCATGCCCTAAGTCTGTGTTAGAAGTCAACACTGAGTCAGTTTTGAACATGTGTGGTAGATTTAATGCCGAGGGCGTGGGAGGGTGGGGTGTATTTTGTTTCAGGAAGAACAGATAACAGTTCTTGTTTTCTAGTTTTCCCATTACTTGTAACATGCAAAGATCTATAACACTTCATTCAAAATTTAAAATTTTCTTTTTTAACCTATCTCTGAGTTTTTGGGGTGCTGGGGTACCTGAATTATAAGCAATTTTCAGTTAACTTGTTACAAGGCTTTAATGGAAAAATTGTTTTGTTTAGTGCATATGCTTTGGAATTTAGAATTCACAGCACCCATTAATCTGGCATTTTTATAACATTTTCATTGTTCGTTAATTTCAGTTTATTTGAGAATATAAATAGTACAGCATGTTAAATGATATTTCTTGTAGAAAACTAACATATTGACCTGTTTCAGTATTTGCTAATCCTGCAGTTGTAAACTGTTCTGCAGTTTTAAACTGAAATTACTCAAAGACCTGCTCTTTATGGTTCTTCACATCCCAACTCTCCAGTATCATTATAAAGTAACATTGTCAAACACACTAGTAAGAGCAAGACTGAAGTGCTCTTGGAGAATTGTTTAAGAGCTTTTTGTCAGCATATGCTACTTGAGAAATGTCTCTTCCTCCATTGAGTAGTTCCAACATATACTATTACAGTTTGGGGTTGTTTTCCTGGGGCGGGGGAGTGGTGGTGGTGTTTTTTTGTTTTGTCTTTTTTTTAAATAGTTACATCCAAGGTGAATATTCCTGAGAGAAAGAGAGACCAATTCTGTAATGGTTTGTTTTTTGTAATGTTAGTTGTGGCATTAATAATGTGGTCCTGGAGTTGTAGTACAGACTGCCACAGATCTTTAAAACTATTGTGGGACTGAGTGGGCGTACGATTGCATATTTGTAAATGCCAATAAGCTTTATTCATCTGTCTGTATAGTTTGCCAGAAAATCTAATAATCTAATAAAATAAAACTAATATATGTAACAATTTAAACCATACCATTTAAATGTGACAATGAATGTTTATTTGGTTGGTTTTTGGTTTTTTTTTTTTTTTTTTAATTTCTAGGCACTTATTCTTCCTTCAGTTGAAGACTGATATTGTGGAAGGAAGGTAATAAGAAGAATCTTCAATTTCTCTACAATTCTGTTTTAAAATAAAATTAAAAAACCCCCACAAAACTTTCCTGAGGATTTGGTTGCTATAAAAATGTACTTTGTGAAATATTGCTTTAAGAGAGAACCAAATTGCTAGGAAACCTGGCAAATTTCACATAGCTCACTTATTAAGAACAGTTCAGAAGTCTGTTGCAAATGAGCTGTAGGCGATGTCGTGTGTCTGCAAGTACAATGTCAACCTGAGCGAGCTTTATGCAAGGCATGGTGTGCCAGGCATGGTGTTCTAAACGTGGGGACCCTCTGTCTAGTGTGGTAGTCAGGAGGGAGTAGCAAAGGGCAGTTCATGCTATCGTTTCTCACGATTTCAGGGTTATATTCCCTATATGGTGGTCATATACCTCATGGGTCCTTTGCCTGCGACTCCTGTGTGTTTGTGCATTTTAAAAAAAGAGGAAGAAGGTAGTCTGGGTATTTGTTTTCAAATGTAAATTGCCTTTAGGTGTTGGGGTTTTTTTTCTATGGAGTCAGTCTTGGTCTTGAAATCAGAGCTGTCTTGGTGTTTGGCATTTGGCTAATTTTAGGGTTTCTGTGTAGTTTTAAATACACCAGATGGCAGCTATTAAAATAATGTACAGAGCCCCATAAAAATCCCTTCTTATTTTGCTTTCCCAAATAAACATCCAGCAAGAATACGAGCATGTCCTTTCAGGACTAGTTTCTTCCATTCACTTAAAAAGCTGTTACACAGCAACTAGCTTTTAATGTCCAGTCCTACTGTGCTTTGTCAATCAAACTTTGTAAGAAAAAATCAGATACTCTTTGAAGATAAATGAGTCTTCACATACTGAACTAATTGCAGAGACATTGTTAATAACACATTTATACAGTTTATGTCTAAATAAAAATATTTTCCCCCCTTTCCAGGTTGTCATGCCCCATTAATTCTGCTGTTGTCCTGGCATCGTATGCAGTACAATGTAAGTAATAACCAATCATTATTTTGTTAATAAATATATTTGACTGACTACTTTCTCTGCTGTTTGGCACTTGAAAAATACGGAAAGATTTCTTTATCTATTTGTGCAGAATATTCAAAATGCTGCAGGTGGCGCTTTGTAAATACGCTGCAGGTTATTAAAGCAGCCTTCAGATAGCCTAAATAGAAAAAGCATACTGGTTAGGTCTGTCAAAAAAAAAGTTGATGCAAGAATAACATTGTTCTTAATTTATGTGTGCTTGTACTGCTGACAAAAAAGACAGGTTTTCATTGTCATTGGAAACAAAAAAATGAAACATACTGTGTTACAATAGCTACAGGAAAGCATTCTAGGAAAATAAGAGATCATCTAGAGAACAGTTAAGCGGAAGGTAAACTCATGATTGAGAAACTCCAATGTTCTTATGTAACATTTTATTCAAGGAATTTGATTTGTTAGATATGTAAAACTGTCTGGCACTTTGGAATAAGTTTAAGGGGACTTTACGTACAACAACTTACATCCTTCTTGTCTGCCTGCAACTGGCAAAAAGAAATTCTAAGGTTCATATTAGAAAAATATCTCTGTAGGAAAACCAAAGTCGAGCCTGATCCTATGCCTTACAGGCATACTAAACATACAGTAAAAAACAGCTGGAGGAAGACCTTTCTTATTAAACAGAAAAATGGGGGTTTAGTGGTTGAGAGTTTAGTGGGGTTTGTATATTTGTAAAAAATGATTGTCAGGGGAAAGCATACTAGAATAGTTTTGTAATTATTTGGCTGATGTATATTTATCCCATTTCTTTATGGAAAGGTTAGCAAGGTCTGCAGAAATGACTGAAGTAATTTTTGCTTGAAGTAAGGACCGAGCTACATAATTAAAATACGGTTTTCAAAGGAGAAAATGATGAACTGCTGGTATCTGTGAACATCCCAAGTGGCTATGAAACATTCACTTTTATGTTTAAGTATATCATATGTTGCACCCTCTTATTAAATGGAACTTTAACCACATTCAAGCTTAGTTAGGAAGGGTTGAAACCAAAACAAGTTTCCCATAGTAGGTGGCAGTCCCAGTTTTGTTGCCAAAGGAAATGCATCCTTGCTTCTGTATCTCTGGGGCACAGTAGGGCACTTGAAGGCTGAGACACTCTGAACCTTTAGGTTCATTACTAAATGCAGTGTTGATGACCCAATTGTACTAAAGCACAAAAATGTCAAGGTTCACTGAAGAATGCAAATATTTTATCACAAAGTCAGGCTTAACATGATTTTTAAAATGCCACAAGTAGCGTACCCCAAATCTCAGATTAATTCCTGTTTCCCCTTCAGTTTTATGACCTTTCCCTTTTTAGTGCTTTGGATACCTACTACTGCAGTTATTTGTACTAGAGGAGAAGAATAGAACGTCAACAAAGATTGTGGAAAGGTGCTAGTGTATTTTGATCATTCTCTTTCCTGGTGGGTTATGGAATTTCCCATGCAGCTCTTTGCCTGTTTTTTCTAATTCATGATAGTGCTATTATTACTGGGGGCGGGGTGTGTGTTTGGGTTTTTATTTGAAGAAAACACCTTTCTTTTTTTGCTAGCTGATGGCCTTTCTGTTGCTGTTTGTATGATACCTATATTTATTCTCTGCATTGGCAAAGAATGAAACATTTAGTAGAAAGATCAATTCCCTTAAAGGAAGATAAAAGGTTTTTGTTTTGCTACCAGGTTGTTGCCATTCACCTAAAGATGATGGTATAGGAAAGCCTTCTGAACTCTGAGTGTGTAGGTCTCCTTATCTAGTCATGTTTGCCAGGATTCTTGTCAACTTCAATTGTTTTAAACAGTTTTCTTTTGGTTTTTAAATTTCCAATTTTTAAGGAGAGTTGAAGTTCTTGGATGGGAGGTATCTGCTTATTAAAAAGACATTGTCTGAAGTTGCCAAGGATCGGTTCTACCTGGGCTGTTTCTTATTACTGCCGCTTCTCGGTGGTTTTCAGACTGCTCTCTCCTTCGGTAACTACCCTTGTATGCAGAAGGGGAAATCATCGTTGTCTGACAACCTTATGGTTATTTATTTATTTAAAAGGTGGAGCTGTTGTCACTGGCGGGAGGGCTGAGGCAGATGTCTTTCATTGTACATGGAGTCTGATGTTTGCTATTTCTGCTCTTGCTTTTTAACGATGCTTTTCGCATATGGCACTTGTATGGTTGACCTTTACAGGCTTTGGATTTTGCAAAGGGACAGTTGGTGGTGCTGTCTGTCGTGCCGCTGGCGCGCTGCTTCTCTTTGCACAGGTGTTTGGGTTCAGCACTGCTGTGCTGAAATAAGGTCTGACATGTTACTCTGCCTTGTCGCGGCACACCCTGTGTTGTCTGGTGGTGCTAAGTTACAGGGGAATACAAGTGGGTGTGAATACTGTGTCCAAATAGCGTGTGACTAAACTTGATTACGAATACATTTCAGACACTTGAAGAGTAAGTTGTTTATTATCAGTAAATGTGCTTTGTGACAGAAATGATCGGTGGATTTTGAAATCCTTTTTTAAGGAGAACTTATTAAGGAGCAATCCAAATAATTTCAAAATTGTTAAGTCTGAAGGATATTCTCCTACTGAAAAAACAATCTAACGATAAATCATACATCTTATTTTTTACTAGTGTAAAACAGCAACGTTGTACAGCTTATAAAATTAAATAAGGGACCTATGCAGTGTGTGTATTGCTTTTTTTGTTTAAAATATCGCAAAGCTGATTTAGCACCGTTTGTTTTTTACCACTTTGTCTAGTAGGTTCCCATTTCCAGAACAGTATTTAAATGACTAACTGTTGGTATGTAAGAAGTCCCATGGGTTTGGTGGGAATATGCTTTTATGTGCGTAAATCCTTTGCTGGGTTGGGACTTGAATCTAAAGCAGAGCAACAAAGCCAACAAAAGATGTTATGAATACTTCTAAGCTTTCTTTTTCCTGAGCATCGGTTGCTCAGTGATTCATTATGACTGGGGTGTTTCTCTCGTCTCCTGTGATATTGTTCCCCCATCAGCTCTGCTTTGAGAACGAGGAGGTTTCTCTAGCATTCTGCTATCTGTCTTTGGGAGTTTGTTCAGGAAGGGGTTGACTGATTGCTCGGGTTTCAAATGGAATTTAACGTGTTCTAAGAAAAGGAATGCTGGCGAGGGTGAGCGTTCAAGGAAGGTTTTGCTTAGTGTGCAAGTCCCTCAGGAACTAGACGTAAGAGTTTGTTAGAATTTTGGGAATGCCAGAAGGCTGAGATCTCGGAGGAGGAGGTGGGCTGTGAGATTTAGACGAACATCAACAGCAACTCCGCAGTGAGAGTTGCACCACATAATTCCCCCATCAACTTTCTTCTTGCCTGGCTCTTAACTTGCTTTCATTTTGCCCCTCTCTCTTTTTATAGCAATTACATTGAAACCTCAGACTTCCTAATTTACGGAGACCTGCCTCTTTTCATAGCTAGCATTTGGGGATTTTCTCCCCAGATGTGTGAGCTCCCCGCCTATGCTTTTTCTGAAGAGAAATAGTGTTCAGAAGGACATCATGTAAGTGGAGAGATTTGCTCTGAGGTCAGTCACCTGTAGCCCTTGTGCCCCAGAATCCAAATCAGACTGGATGAAGAAAGAGAACTTTGACCTGAATTGCCAGTGTTTGAAATTATTTACCAGTTGTGTTGGGTAGTCGGAGGATTGTGTGCATGTCCCATCTGTTCTTCTGAAGCCTGCAGCAATGCTGTTCACTCACAGGTACCTTTCATCGTGTCTTGTGGTACCTGTCATCAGCAGTACTGGAGTGTTACCTGTCTGGTGGTAATGAAACTCCCAATAAAGGATCTGCATGGAGAGATCAATTGAAATACACACCCATTCTCTTCCACATGGTTCACTGTGGTCTAGATTGCTGCTCTTGAGCTTGCCAGCATCTCTTTGTACAACAGCTCTTCTAAGACTGTCCCAATAGTTTATATACAGCAGCTCTCCAGCTGTTTTGGATTGTTTTCCTTTAATTATATTTTACAGTTGTGCTAGGCAATACAGAGGCCTATGAGGTCAGGATATCATTACTTTAAGTATTGTTTGCCTGGTGTTCTTCCACTATGCCACAAATACTTTTTTTAATATGTAACACTTCAAAACAAAGTGCAATGCTGTAATCTCTGGAGTGGAGAACACTCAGATTGGGATATTGGCCGATACAGTAGCTGAAGGAGCTGACTTTCTACAGTGCCTCATGGACTTGGTACCGTTCTTCTGTATTTTTAACATGGATGAACCTATTAAATATTTTTGTGTAACATAACTAAAAAGGGGAGAAGAACAGTTACGCAAGGTCAAGGTCTGCGTAGTACAGTATTATACTCATGATAATGAGTAGTGGTGAATGCTGAGAGACAACATATATGACAGAACATTAGAGTAGTTTTGAGATGCATTGGTTCTGCAAAACCTCTTAATGTTTTGGGAGTACTGATAACTATTCCCTTAAGTCTTTTATCCCCATACTTTTTCAAAATGAATACTCTTTGTACTTGGGATTGTGCTTTGCTTTTCTCAATAGTTTTTCTGATTGTGACTGTATGTTTTTTGAAGTACGCGCTGTATTTGACATGCAGAAATAGCAACTCAGTATAATTTGCATTTTCTACTTTGTTTCTTCCTTTTCATTGTGATGTTGTTGTTGTTGAACTGTGTCTGCGTTTTGAGCTGCTGATTTTTAATTTTTTTTAAATAAAAGATATTACAGTGACTGATTCATTTTTCATTCTGGAATGGTAATAGATAACTTGGAGACCACCATTGTGTATGTACAGTTTGCAATTTTTTTTCTACAAATGTTCCTTTGTTTTTATTAATGCCCAATTTCTCATTCTGTCTTACCACAAAGTGACCAGCTGTTGTAAGTGGTCATAACTGATTCTATGATAGCTATTTACAGTCATCTCCAGACTGAACCCCCTTTTTTAAGGGCTCTTGAGCATGAAGCATTATTTCCTTTTACAAAACAGGTTAGTTTTATCCACGATAGCTAGTTCTACTTGTCCAGTAGGGACATCATGCTTGCTTACTCAGTGGTTGAATAGGTTAGATTTCATGCTCTCATCCCTATTGGGATACAGGTTCCTCTTGTTGAAACACCTTTCCTCATATGTGAGGGTTTTGGTCCTTTTTGGAGTCTCTCTGATAACCATTTTCAACATGGTGTGTTTAATCTCTGCATCTACATGGATTTTGCTCATTTCAATGTTCCTTTTTAGTCTCTTTTTAATGTGTCTACATTTTTATGTTGGTTCCTTGAAACTTAATTCTGCTGTAGTGGATTATTTTCTGATTTACAGAATATAGAAATATTACAGAAATATTTCTATATTTCAGAAGCATTTTCATACCTGAATACTTTACAGTTACTATTGAGAAACAGTATCTGCTCTAGTTTATGCTATGCAGTGCATCATCTTTCTTCTGTTCTCTATTTGTGCCAAGAGCGATCACTTAAAATGTCTAAACTGATTGAACTGTACAGATTAGGAAGTATCTTTTCTTTTTGTACCTCAGTGTTCATCTGAAGATCAATTTATCATTAGCTTTTAATATTATATTTCACTCTCATTTCAGCATATCAGTCATTATTACTGTCCTAATTTGGAGGCCAGTCATGTGACCCTAACTATATTTTAATCCTGGATTGCAATTTTCTACCTGAGGATTTTTACTCCTTGATAAAAGTCAAATTAGTGTAGTAACTTGTATGCTAGACTCGTCCTGTTGTTTGGTTATTTTCTGTTCCACTGGGAACCTGATCTGCTTATGTAATTATCCTCTTCTAAAATCAGGCAACTGAGTTCACTTTTGTGTTTCATTCATGTCGCCTAAAATATTCAACCCTGCAAAAAGTTATGAATTCAATATGAAACCGCTTGATTTTTTTCCGGTACACTTCTCAGATCTTTAGAAAGTTGATATTAAACCTGTTTTTAAGGACTAGCTTTTGTAGGCATTCCTTTGGACCAAAATGTCCATGTTATCTGTAACTGATTTCCCATCACGCTTAGCCAATGAGCCATTCATACATTTGCCGTCTGACGTGGGTAGTTACTTGGAATGCCCATACGTAGAAATAGGTTCTGGTGCTATTACTTTGCAAATTTTTTTATTACTGTTTACAACAAAACTCTCTAGAATTGGAGACCAACTTTTCTTCTGTACCTTGAAGGTTATCACACCGATGGGAAATAGATGTCGATCACTCTTTAAGTTTTATACAAAGCTAAAGGCTTACCTTTTCTACTATTATGTTTTCTGGGACTGCCTGTGGAAATCGGGCCAGATTGAAATGCTGGTATTTTGGTACTGTTAGCATTCAAAAACAATAAAAAAATTAATTTCTAAAACTGGAACCAAACAAGTATTTATCTTGGTCATGTAGCAGAAAGCTTGGATGTTATAACTTCATGTAAGTAAGAACCACAGACAAATTTAGCTTGGAAGGGGCTTCTTCAAAGTCGGATCAGGTTGCTCAGGGCCTTTCCAGTTCAGTTTTGCATTTCCAATGCTGAAATTTCTGTTCTCTGTCAACTTTTTGATCTGCAACTCAAAGAAGAGTTTGGCTCTGTCTTTCTTGCAGCCTCCCTTTGCGGTAGTGGAAGACAGAAATAAGATCAGTGCTGCTTTACCTTAATACCACAGTCTGACTGACCAACGGTTTATTGGAAGAAACCACTGAATGAATGAAGCCTCAGTAATTACTGTAAGAGTTGTTGACATCAGTGGCCTTTTTGTTGCTTCTGTATGTGTCAGATCTTCCCCGTATAAAGCTTTCTTCTTCCCCTCGCCCCTCTTGGTACAGCGATTTATCTGGTATTCAAGCTTCTCTTTCTAGGCAAGACACATGTGTACCCGTAGAATTCCTATTGAAATCTACCAGCACTACATAAATACACTTATTCCTGGTCTTCCCTTCCTCTGTATCTGAATCTTAAAAATGTGTAACTTTTTTTTTCATTTTAGTTAGTCCTTTTCTGTGGTGCCTTCCTGCACAAAAGTTTTTCTGCTGCCAGGAGAAAGAGACAAAATATATATACCCACCACATTGTTCTAACTGAACAAATCCTTTTTACAAAGTCTGAAGGAAAGATGGCTTGTTTAGGCTTCAATAAGTCATAGGCAGTTTATATCCTGTGTAAACATTTATGATCTCAAGATTTTTATTTGTTTTCAAGTGTTTGTAAGTTCTTACTGTATTGACAGCTTGTACAACTACTGTTTTGGTAGGTCAACATGGAACTTCTTCATCCATGGAAAATCATTCTGTGGCTACTTGGCTATTGCATTATTCTTTTACTAAGAGTTATAAAATAAATGTCCTCTTTTTATTGACTATTGCCTTTTAAATGAATGGTCCAGCACGTTCCCTTCTTTAAAGTCTTTCATATTAGATATAGAACTCTAAAATATGAGAATATGATATTCCAATAACTGATTTTTTTTTTTAATTCTTCCTTGGTTCTATTTTCTTTCATTTTACTCTTATTATAACTGGGAAAGAATATAATTAAAGAGCAATGGTTTGCTAGAATGGAGAAAGGTAAAAATATGCTTTTTTTTATTTACTGTAACTTTATGCTCATTGAGTCGGTATCTGGCTCATGTGATCAGAGCAGAAGCTATGCTAGGAGGACCTCAGATTAGAAATAGTCTTTAATATTTCCTGCCCCTCTGCTTTCTTCTGGAGAAAACCAGTAAAGAGGTAGAAACTTCATGGGTTTTTCTTCTTACTGAGGTCTTGATATGCCTTAACTTTTGTTTTCCTACTTGGATAATTAAAACTTGCACAAGATCATTAGTCTTTCAAGATGTCTACTAATCAGCATTTATAGTTTCTCTTTAACTGTGACGGTTGGCTGGGGAGTTGGAGAAGCAAGTAGTACTCTGAACTGCTCCCTTTGTTGACATGACCTCAGGTAGGAGGAAGAGGAAAAAAGACCAGAGCAACCTCCGTATTTGGCAAATGAGCAGGAAGACTCTCTTGTAATGCATGAAGGAACAGCAGTTACCTTCTTTCGAGAAGGTAAAACTACAGTAAAAAAATATTTTTACCTAAAGCAAATAAAACGAAAGTGGAAAATTACATTGTCTTATTCCTGGCAATCTGGCCTCTTCCCATTGACAAGAATGTAATTCAAGCTAGTTGCAACAAACCTTAAAAATGTAGACTATGTTTCTTAAAAAAAGATGGGTTGTGTTAATGGCTAAAAAAGTCCTCAGTCAACTACTGTCATCTGTGAAATTGTGTGTTTTATTTTTACACTGTTATTAACATACCTACCTTGTTCAAAAAGTTTTTATTTTTTGTTTTTATTGTTATTGCCTTAGTCTTGGCAGCGACTTGGACTTTTGTTAATATGTAGATATTCCTAAAAATTATTTCAGTTTCTTGTTATACTTCTGGATCTTCAGTCTTGTTTTATTTTGGTTTTGTTTTCTTCTTGAGATGTAGTATTTGACAGAAATATATGTTCAAATATGTGTTTTGGTTCTAATGGTAAATATTTAGTCTTTCGCCAGCAGTTTTGCTACCCAATTTAAAATTCAGGCTACCTTTAAAAAGAAAGGGCTAAGCATTGCAGGAACATCTGCATTCAAAGTAAATTACCTACTGTTTATCATTCCACCTTCTTTTTTACACAAATATTTCCCTTGATACTGACAATTAGGTGTGCAACTATATTAGCTTCTGAGCGCATTTGCCTGGGAATTGTTTTTTATCACAGTGACTTCATTTTCTAGGCCATAGAAATCATGCTTTCTGAATATGTGAGTGGCAAATATTAGTTAGCCCCAGCATTACAGATACTCCCTAGTTATTGTAGCTGTAAGTTATTTCTGAAGTCCACAACTTCCCTCTGGCTCCCCACCAACCTGAGTCATTTAAATCACTCTTTTATGCTTTGCATTTTCTGGAAAATAATGGTGATAGTATTGTTCCTAAAAGTATGATCTTTAACTTTGATTTAGTTGAGGGGCTTTCTATGCTGAATTGTTTGCAGTCTCTACAAGCACTTTATTTTGTGTTAATTTACAAGAAATACAAGTAACTTCTGTGAAGCTTTAATGTTCTATAATAACTCTTTTACGCTTCTTAGGGAGAAAGCATATTACTACAGGTACTAGTGATTTACTTGAGCAGACCAGCCTTTTTTGGGTTTAATATCTTCAACTAATTTATGAAAACACAGATTGCATGAAATATATGGTTTGAATTACTTGCTTAATTGAAACAAGGTAAATTTGTGGCAAACAGGCAAGTACTTTATTTGAAGCAACCTCCCCGCTGCCCGAAATCTTGTATCTTTATAACAATTAAAAGGTTTGTGCATGTTTTACAGGATATAAACTTATGCTGACCTAGCTTTTAAAGAAAACTTGCATAGACTGAGGCGATAAACTTATGGTCATTTATACTTTCACTTCTTTTCAGCTATACCACCAACTCTGGATAAGAATTAGTTTTCATCTAGTAACTTTTGAGGGGTTTTTTGTTTGTTGGTTGGGGATTTTTTTAGTTTATTTGGCTGTAAACACATACTTACTTTTGGTAGCGTCTTGGTAGGATAGAGCCACAGTTTGTAGTTTGAACAATTTTTACCTTAGAGTCTGAAGAGCAGATGCTTTGTAAGTGACAGATCTTGTTGAAGACTTCTTATATGTTATAGTCAAGTAAATGTATATCAAATTGATTTCATTTGCTGTCTCTTACTGAGGCAATGTGGTTTCCTTGGATGTCACAGTACTGCATGTCTGTGCTGACATGGCATGTAATGCCTGTCTGGTGGTGTTACAGCTTGTGATGCAGAAGTGGGGCTATATAAGTAACTAAAGTATTGAGTCATTCAGCGCCTGAGATTATAGTTATGGTAAGCGTATTTTGAAAAAAAAATCTTTCTTCACTGATGTCATAGAATGTCATACAGTGTTCAACACTGCTTGTCTGTTGGGAAATAATTACTAATTCCTGCATTTCCCCATATGTGTATGTGTTAATGAGGAGAAGGAATTCCTTCTAAATAATAATCAATTAACTATGAAAACTTTATGTATATGTTTCTTGTTTCCTAACAGCACAACTTGGAGACTATAATGCTTCAGTACATCATTCAGGATACCTGTCAAATTACAACTTTATACCAGAGCAGAACAAAGATTTTCTTACCAAAGTAGAATCGCTACATGAGCAACACAGGTAACATTAACTTTTAGTTCTCTGTCACGTCTTGAGTTTTTAAAGGAAAAAAAGATGCCAAAAGGAAGATTTAAGTTCTTATTAGTTTCAGTACAACAGTTTTATTTCATATAGCTTCTATTAAATGAAATATATGGTTTTATCATGTAGGTGCTAGACTAATCATATTCAGAGTATGATGCCTATGTGTCAAAATGTTTAAATAAATTTCTAGCTATAACAACCAGTAGATCAATTAGCATTATGCATTATTAATGGCAACCATCTAGAACGCTGTACTAGATGTTTGAGGGTTTTTTTTGATCAGAGACATTTGACCGTTTCTCAAATCCTATGTATTTTTTTGTCTATCAGTAGAGGCGGTGTGTGTGAGGGGAACCAACCGTGAAGTGCTTCAGTTAACATTTGTGCTTTCTCTCCACTCCCCTGAGTGTGATATAAAGGCTACAACAGATTATCCCAGTCAGTCCGCTGCTAATTATTCTTTCTAACCCTGCTAATTTGTCTCTTGTAAGACTGCAGCTTTAGAATTGTTGGTGTTGATCCGCTACTCACAAGCTGAATGCAAATATGTCAATCTAAGAAATTGTCTGTGAGCATTTGAGCAAATGAAATCCGAATCTCTATGGTCTTGTTCTCTCTCTGTGTCTTTACTGCAGCAGAGCTAGTTCTCCACACTCCTAGTTTCTTTGATTTATAGCCTGAAGTATCTCCATTTTCATCTCCCCCTGATATTTCTCAATTTTCTTTTTGTCATCTTTCAGTACTCTCACCTCTCCTTCTTGATTTTTAACTGCTAGTGGGTGTAGTGAGTAGTTCTGCACTTGGTGAGTGCTGCCTAGCAGTCCAGAACATGCACATTGCTTTGTTATTTATGGGGCAAAAGAGGGATAACCACTGAACTCTAACTGCAACAATTCCCTCTGCGTAGGTACTCATCTGGACTGCTTTCCTAGCAGTTCATGTTCAGGAACACAACAGCTGAGGTCTCTACTGGAAACTGCAAATTAATTTGGCAGGAGCAGTCTCAGAAGTTTTTAGGGGGGCACTTGTAGACAGGCATGAGTAACTCTACTTTTCTTTAGGAAGCAATCTTCTCGGAGACCACTGAGGGAAGATTTTAAAGAGTCTTGAAGTGGTTGGGTTGAACTCATGTATTTAGTGCTATCGTAGACGCAAATATAAAACTGGTTATGTCCTGCAGAGAAAAGACTAGAAGTTACCATTGGTCCAGAAAAAGGTGTGGTGGGGTCTGTGGAAAAACCCTTTTCCTTTCTGGGTCCTTTCAGTGAAATTTATGCTCTCATTGAGTGTTTTTGGTAGAGTGAAGCCTTGATGACTGAGAAGTTCAACTGCTGTATTTGAATTCATGTAGGTGGTGGTAACTGAAATTCTGAACGAAAATACCTGCGTAGACTTAACTGGGAAAAATATTTCTTTATTGTTTTAACACCTTTTTTTTGAAACTTAACTCTTCAGGCCTATTTATTTAGGAGTGCAGGGAGAGGCAGACAAATTATTGTATATCCTGGCAGTATTTCTTGCATTCCCCTTTGACATTCATAGTGAATACTTATGTCTGAGGCATGGTTTTGTCCAGATCAATGCCAGTAACATACTTGACACGAGTGGTTCTGGTGTTCACCAGGCCTTCTGAGAAGGAAAGACAGAAAGGGAGAATTTATCTTTTTAGAGTTTCAGGAGAACAGTGTTGTTTTGGAATGACATTTCTGCTGATCTGGAGTAAATAATATTTGCTGTATATCGTATGGGATATCTGTAAATTTTTATTCCTTTTAAATTGGCATTCTTAGATTACAGGACTGCAAAACCAGCCCTATAAGCATCTATTTTTTTTCATTCTTTAGTGTCTGTCCTTTGGGACACTTTCACAAAGGAAAATTAAGAGGGTGGAATTGCTGAAACACAATACAGACTTGAGAAGCCATGCTACATCTTGTATGTCGTAGCTCAGTGCAAGTTTTTTTTAGCTACTTTTTATGTTGTTTTGCAAAATCTGAGAAAGTAGCTCTATGAACATGTTCATATCAGGCACTGTTCAGTGGACAGTAAGTAGCTGTTGAGAAAGGAACTGTTGTCATATTGAACTGGTATAGCTTCAGAAATTTTCCTTCTTTGTTCCTCCCTAAATCCATAGAGGGATTTTTCTGTATGTAGTTTGTTCTAACAAGGTTTTCCTACCATTCTTTGCTTAACACATAAGCAGCCTGAGGTCTTAGGATGTGGATATTATCCAAATTGGTAATGTTTTTGTAGTGCTTGCTAGATCTAGCCATCAGTTTGAGGAGAAGGATGCATTTGAAACTTCATATGATGTTTACTATTCCAGATGATGTTTGTTAGCCATTGGGTATCAACAGCTATAAAAATTAGGAGACACTAAGACCACTTTCCTCTGGCCTGTTTATCTCACCGAGTAACTACCACCTGCTTAGGGATCTCAAGGTTTCATTTCATGTCTAATTGAGTAGGGAGGTGTAACAACAGGAAAAAAAAAACCCTAAGTCTGTGCTGAGATACTTTTTCTTGTTGTCCCTTCAAGACACAAGGCTTGATTGGTCTGGTGTAGATGGTGTATTGAAACTGAGAATTAAAATATCTTGTTGGTATGCAATGGACTTTCTCTATCTTTATGAACAAAGATCTTGATCAAAATTTAAAAAATGAAAATAATGTACTCTTGCAAACATTTTCAGCATCCTGTTGTATAATAAAATGATCAGTTTATGGTTTTTTTTCTCCATCTTTCTGACACAGTGAAAGAGATAACGTCTACTAATATTTTTCAAAAGGGAAGTGACAGTAGTCACTGTAGATGTAGATCTGAGTAAGCCATTTATCTCAGGATTGTGACAAACTGCTCTTTTCTTGTCTTTGCTATTCTTTCCAAATATTGTGACATCCTCAAGCCACACTGCTGGCAATGGCTTTCCATTTCAAGGTGAATTTCAGTTTCATGGAGCATGATGTAATATTTCCTAGAGTGGCTATTTCAGGGCACAGTATTTTGATAGACTGGAATTTGAAAGGATGGATATTAATTGGAAGTAATAGATGTCCAGCTTTTGAGGTAAAGCCCCTTTTAAAAATGAGAATTGCCGCCTTATGTGGAATGCTTTTGTATCTGGAGTTCTTAACACAATGTTATGTCAGCTTTTTACAGGTTGTATTTAATTTGCATTTGATTAATGTAATTTTATGTGTGTCATTTTAGAAGCTCACTTAGCAAAGAGTTGTTTTTACCTGCCCTTAGTTGTAGATCTGATAGGATGGTATGGGATGCCTTTCCTGCTTCAACGTGTGTAGATACTGCACACATCCCTCAGCCACTGCTCCTGCAGTTACTGGAACACGCTGCAGTGCCCGAGTCGCTGCTCTGTGCTGTGAGACCAGGATCACTGTGGGCACAGCACCATGTCAATAAGCGGTGGCAGATTCCAGGTTAGAGCTGCTGCTGGTCTGATCGGTTCTTGACTGGTCTTGGTCCTACAGTTGGATGGAAGGGGCTACTTTCGTTATCCTGCCTAAAGGAATCTTGGTTAGGCCACGTTGCAGTCCCCTCAGATGAATAATTAGCAGGCTGCATGGGAGAGCCAGCTAGGTAGGGGTTACTGTTGGATTCTTTGTTTGTTAAAACTCCTGGTAAATTCCACTTAGCCCTTCCATGAAGATGTATAATCTGTTTGTGTGGGGATTTTTGAGTTTTTGTTTCTGGAAAAAAAAGTCTCAGAATCATAGAAGCTTACTAGGAGATAGAATCCTTGTAAGTCTTGCAGCCCATTTCACATCTAGCAGCAGGAGAAAAAAGTATTTTAGTACTTACAGTTTTTAGACAAACCTAGATAGCTTTTCCTCAGTGATTTTCATAACTTTTTAAATCTTCTTTCTCCCCCTTATTTTTTTAGTACATTCCTGCTTCTAATCTTTCTTCTACATTACTTCCTTCTGAGAGACTAGGCAATATAGAATATTTACAGATACAGCTTCTTGTTAGAAAGGAAGATTTTATAAGGGAATCGTTTCCTCATCCATTTAAACAAAAGAGATACAAATGATTTTTCTAAAAAGAACTGGTCCAGAATGGCTAAGGTAATAACGTGTATGTGCTCGATTTTTGTGAGGAGTTTAGGAGGACCTACACCAGTGAAGAACTTGTGGCACTAGTTAATGAGGTTTATTTGTCAGACACCGGGCTGTGGGATACTTGTGTTTTTCTGCATTTGGAGTAAATATAATATGTGTTTTATTTTTTCCTATGGTCCATATATATTTCTTTTTCCCTCTTTTAGTGGCCTCAAGCAATCTGAAGCGGAGTCCTGCTATATAAATATAGCACGAACACTTGAATTCTATGGAGTGGAATTGCACAGTGGTAGAGTATGTTTACATTGTGATTTTTTCACTTGGAAAAAAATTGTATACCTTTTTTTGTTTACATGAACTTAACAGTAAAAACAGTAGAATTTAAGTATTGACTTTATCATGTGTTATTTTTAATTGAAGAGTAGGGTAACTTTTCAATAATTTCTGTGTAACATAGGTGCTGGAATTTAAACCAAATAAGCTAAATCTTCTGGAAAGAGTAATAATGTATTTTTAAGATAAATTGTTTCAATACTGCTATATATTTTACTTAATAATTTTGCTAAAGTTTATGAATGTGTTAGCATGAAAGAAAATTAGTGCTATTTAGTGCTATGATGTAGTTGGCAGGTGTTCTAAGAGTTTACTTTCTCTCTGAATTTCTAACATAGTGTTAAGAATGTAGATTTTTCTTTTATTCCTCTATTCCCTGACTCCAGCCTAAATATAAGCAGTATTTAACAGGGTGGAAGGTGACCACTTAAAATATATTTGAAGTCTTTCAGATACAGGGTGTGCATTGGTAAGAAACATGTCCTAGTATTTCACTGGCTTCTGGGATTTAATTGTTTGATTACACTAGCTGTCTGAGATGAATCCCCAAAATACTACTTTTTTTTTAATGCATCCTAGTGTGCAAGTTACTACTTGTGCTTTTATGTAACAGCAAATTATTTTGGCATAAAGCTTGTAGTATAAAAACTTAATGAAGTGTAGTGCAGATAATTGATTTCCTAAATGAAGATGACTACTGTTTTTCCTTTTTTTTTTTTTCTGAGATTTGTTACTAATCCTGACACTGAGAATTCTAATGAAAAAATCATCAATTTCTGTAATGATGGAAGGGATAGAAAAGGACATTTTTTTTATTTCAACATGATGTTTTCTTCTGTTTTTTCTTTATGTTACCACAAATAAGTGAATGTTGCATTAGATTTCTAAGAATCCTTAAAGTACTCCTGTATAAAGCTGCTGTAGTTATATTCATATTCATGAAATAGAATGCTCAAACAGTAGAGGCCTTTTTTAAGGATGGAAAAAAGTACAAAGGAAAGGAAATAATTGAATTGATCAAAATATGAATTGTCTATGCTCCTACCATCTGATATTAGTATCAGGAGAGGCAACTGTTATGTGACCACCTGTCAAAGGTGGTCACATATTTTGGTACACGTGCACTGATTGTGGGTAAGTAATCTGGTGTATGTGAACAACTTTCTTACGTTCTTGTGTCTTCTGACAATTTAAAGGTGAATACCTTTAAATGTAAATAGGCGTCTTACTAAATCTGACTTTGGTCATTGTCCATTGGGTCATCTGTCACCTTTCTGCTGTATTGAAGAACCCTTTACTGTCACACTTGAGATTTCCCTATATGCACTTAACTTGATCAGTCTACGCCTTTTAACTTCTGTCGTAGCCTAGTATTTTGATAAGCCAACTTAAGTTCCAAGACTTCCACTATGAGACTATTCTCTTAATATTCATGAGATGCTGTTTCTGAAAGTTTTTCAATTTCCAACATCCTTCCTGAGTTGTAGGCCACCGAACTACATGCAGGATGTCAGCAGTGGTCATACCAGTGCCAAGTAGTGAAGGTAGTTGAGAGTGAGTTCAGACATTTTCAACTAACTGAAGTTTTATTGCAGTGTACTGCGCTGCTCTGTCTGAGTGGAAATACCTTCTGGAGATACCTGCCTAAGGAGTGGTTTGGGGTTTTTTTGGGTTTTTTTGTTTTGTTTTGTTTTTCTAGTGCATTGTTACATATTTAATGACCTGGGGCTCACAGGTTGTCAGAATATTAGTCATGAGCCCCTACTCTGCCTGACACCAAACTGTATGATCTGAATCAAATAGAGTACGGATTTGAATCAAAGCCTTCTCTATTCGAGGCTGCTAGGATGCAGAGTGGCTTGCTGCTGTTTCAATCCAAATTAATATTTTTATCACAATTAAATTTCTTGGAAGGATGAAAATATTTGAAATGGTCTGGTTTTTGTAGCACTTGAACTGAATATCTAGACAATTAGAAGCTGCTAGGAAGGAAAAAGAAAACAAAATAGAAAAGGTCATACCACCTTTTAAATCTGTATCTTGATATAATTTGAATGTTGAGTTTTGTTCTCCCTTCCTTATCTCAAAGTGGGTAATGGAATAAGAAAAGTACAGAGAAGGATAAGAGTCATGAATGTTTTAAGGAAAAGCCTTCTGTAGCAGGTGAACAGCATGGAGAATGTGGATAATAAACCTTTTTTTTGTTTGTTTGTTTTGCTTCAGTGGCAAAAGATTTAAGGAGCTTCAGTCTCCCTAGAAAGAGACAGGTTTAAGCAAAAGGAACTTTTTCTATGTGGCTGCAATTGATCTGTGGGGATTACTGCTGTTTTAATGGATGACCAATGTGAAATAGGTATCAAGAGTAGTTGGGCAGTTCAGTGGAATAATGATTCACTGGAGTCCATTAAACAGACAAAAAGCTTCTGGTCCAGGAGATCCTCTAGCTGTAAATCACCAGAGGCTGAGAAGGGGGGTTATTAGCAGAGGTGTGATTGGTTGTGTCTGGAGTTTTGTACTTCCAAAACATCACATACAAGTGCTGTTTGACCGAATGCCATAAGGCAAACCTTTCAACCAACACGTTATTGTTGATTATGCTCCTGTAAGAAAAGCGACAGCACTGGATTATATCAGAGTGGACATTCTTGCCATTGTCTTCTGGTAGATAGTGTTCCATTTGCTGAGTGCTTTGCCTGTGCTGCAGCAGGCCTGCAGAAGAATACCCCTCAACAGTTGGTCTCATTTGGGAGCCCATGTTGGCTGTAAATGACACTTTGCTGAAGTTTGAAACAGTCCATTTCTGAAGCTTGTAGTGAAGGTTAAGATACCTCCCCGCCAATATGCTGCTGCTTCACAGAAGCCCAGCTTTGGCAGGGTTGTTTGCCATGCCTCCTGATATCTTCCCCCCACTTAGTACTGCTCTTAAATCATCCCTCCAGTTTTGTCAGATCCCAGTGTTTTGAACAGATCTAGCAGGAAATAGTTAAACTGTGGCTTTTTGAAAGGCTTCATCTCTCTGGGTCCTTATGATTCAGCTCTTTGCTGCTAAAATAGTCTTGGTGCTCTTAGATTGTGTGTAGCAGAGGAACCAGGTAACAACTGGCTTTTATACTAATGGCCAAAAGAAGCTGGTGCTTCTCTTCTGAGAGTAGGATACTTTTGGATAAAGTTTCTTGAAGACAGATTAATATCTACTTTCCTTAATGTTTTATGGTACAAAGTTAAGCAGAAGTCAGATGTGAGCTTTCTTTTTAGCATGAAACTAAACATGAAATTTCTATTAGTGAATTAATATGAGCTCAGTTTTTATGTGCAAACATTTCTGCTTTTCTCTGAGGATAAATGTGAAGTGCTAAAACTGTAATATTCAAAAAATAGTATTAAGAAACTCAAGAGAGTGAATTCAGTATTTGAAAACTGTATTGAGATTTCTTGAATTCCTAATCTCCTTTTGGCTCTGGAACCACTATCTCATCTGCTCAGTAATTAATCTGATGTTAATTCATCTTTCATTTTTACTCAGAGAGACGAAGATACAAATTTCTTTGTAGAATCAGTATTTTTTCTATATCTACAAAAATCCAGATGGTAATTGTAAATGAAATCAAATGTGAATCAGTATTTAACTAGCTAGATGCCTGGCATGATTATTTTTATCTTTATACATTTTTTTAATGATTATTTCTCTAAAGAAACAAGTAAAAAGAATAGTATATACATGTTATTTCTTAGTTGTGCGATTTAACAGCACAGATGTTTTGAAAGGGAAATAATTGCATGTCTACATAATCTTTCTTTTGGGAGACTGTCTTTCTTTATGCTAGTCCAAAATCTTGGTTTTGGATTTTTTAAGGTTTAACACAAGAGAATTCATTATAACAAATAGCATGGAAAGCCAGTGTTTTGGACTGGGGCAGAGGGTGGTAGGGAGTGAACTTTGTTCTGACAAAGCTACCAGGGAAAATAGAGTAGTTTAGCCTAATTAATCCCTATCAAGTGTTTACCTAATCCTTTATTTCTGCTAAATCATGGAGGCTTTCAGCTTTTTCTCCTAAAGCTGTTTTTTCTTCACAGTATTGATTTTTTTAAAAGCAAAAACTTGGAGTAAGCTCCCAAGTACTAATAATCAGGTTTCTGCCCTGCTTTAGGTTGGCTCTATCATGGCAGGGGCAGCTAAATTGCATGCAATTCATCTCCTGCAATACCTCCATTTTCTCCCCAAGTATTAAAATAAAGGGGTGCAGTTCTGGATTCCTGTAATATGCTGGCATAAACTGGCGGTTCAGGAGCTTCTTCCGATGGAGATTCAACCAGCTCCTAACAGCAGGTCTTGGCAAAGTGGGGCAGCGGGTTGCTGAGCATTATTATTAATAATTTCAGCTGATTCTGGGCTACCTTGATGTTAAGTGTATTTGGACTGCTATCTACCTAATGATTTTCTTTTATTCTACACTCAGAGATAGGACTGGTATTCCTCTCATCTTGTCAGTATTCAGTGTTAATACACTACGTATTAAATAGGTTATGCTCATTCTCTATGAACTGCTGTGGTATTTCACTGGAAGTTTATAAATTGTGTTACGAATTAGGTTCAGCTTCACTCATTCATATACCTGTATCATGCTTCTATTCCACTATTTTCAAAGGATTTATTGTACACTTTCCACAGTATAGTTAGAGCACATCCTATCTGTTCTATTCTTCTATACTTTACTAATACAAAGAAATTGGGATTGGACACACAAGAAAACTGTGTATTCTCTGAGCACAGAGTACCATCTAGAGGAGCAGCTAGGCTACTGAAGACTTTAAGAGAATCCATTACCCTTCACCATCCTTTACAAAATAGTCTGAAACTACTTTTGAATCAAACCTGATGTTTTAACGAATGGGTTCTACACTTACATGTGAATTTATACACTTACATGTGTTCAATTCTGTTTAGAAATTTGTGGAATAATATATTGGTACATGTGGATCATAGAGAAATAGGAACCCAACATTTGTAACTTTTGTAACATTGGTTTGGGTTTAAAAATGGACCATTCAGCATCCTCCCCTGGCCTTTTTTTTTTTCTTTCTTCTTTTTAACTCAAGTGTTTGTATATATGTGTTTCCTCTTGAGTATCTCAATACATATAAAGGGTTGTAAATTTATGGATGCATTTTTCCAGGTGAGCATATTAAGCTAATATACAGTTTTTGTTTTAGTTGACAATGGATTCAGTTTAGTGCATCAAATATTCATGTACACATGTATATTCCTCTAGCATATTCTCATATGCAGAACTGTGGGCACCTCCTGCCCAGTTTTTGTTGGCAAGACCTTTTTGGAAAAAATAAGGTCCTTTGTCTTTTTAAACAGCTTAGAATCAGGACATTTGTATTCAGTTCCCAAAATTCTGTGACATTTACCTGACTGATCTTGGGAAGTACTTCAACAGCTTTCCTATGCTTAAATTAATAATGCTGGACTTGAAACTTTAGTCTGATACTGACCTAAAGAATATCTAGTGTAGTAAGATGAACATTACAACTTGTTTTAATGAGTGGAAGTTTATAATACCTAGTAGATAACACTGAAGGAAAGAGATGCAGGATAAAAAAAAAAATCCAAAAATGTGATTGAATTTTTGCCTCAGGAGTAGCCATTTAAGTATAGAAAACTTGAAAATGTGTTTGTAAGTAGATGAATGGGAATGACACAAATGGTATCTGTGTTCTTACGGTATTTTGCTTTTGCAGGATCTCCATAATCTAGATCTCATGATTGGGATTGCATCTGGTGGAATTGCTGTATATAGAAAACTCATCTGCACAAGCTTCTATCCCTGGTAAAAGCCTTTACTAATTAAGAAATATGTCTGGTCTTTTCAATCTGATTTCCATTTGCTTTAACATTTATTCCAAAGAAGCTTACAATACATAAGCTTGTTCTTTATGGGGTATCATGATATTTCCTTGCGTTGACATAAAAACGAGACCTGTTGCCTAGGCTTTTAATTCTCTAAAACTTTTGGACTCCTTACACTGTGTGAAGTCTTGAACAAGTTAATTCACATACAAGTCTCAATACAGGATTAAGAGGATGCTGTGGTCTTAGAGATTTGCTGCTGTTATACCCAATAATATGTCTTTTTTTTAAATCAGTATTACTAGTAAAGCTCAACAGCTAACGGTCTGATCATTTTGTTCTGTCATTCAGCAAGAAAATACTTGCTTCTAAGAAAAGAAATGCAAGATGAGTTATTTGGAGTTTCAGAGTTATTTGAAATAGGATAATATAATTTGGACAAATTTTTAAATGTCATCAAACAAGACTATATAATGTTAACAAGTTTTGGAGTCTCCAGGGGAGACAGCTTTGCGTTATTCTACGATACATTAGAATGCATGATAGTGCTGTAGAGAATAATCTCCACGAAGAAGTAAATGTGCACAAGTTGTCTAACATGAATGGCCTTAGAAATTAGTTAAGATATAATAATTTATAGTATTTATGGGCTTTGTTATTTATACCATACTAAAAATGATAATATAAATTAGAAATTATACGAAAGCTGGGCCTTTCCTTAAGGTTTTTGGATTGGATCAGGAAGAATTTTTCCCAGTCTTTCTTTTTTAAAATAAGTATGAATTTGTTTTGTATACTTGATAAAGTATACCTTTATCATGTTATGCATAATTCCTTATGTAATTTGAAACAGTTTTCCTGGAGAACTTTTCTTATTCATGACAGAAAAGTGCATTCTAATAGGTTGTACTTGCTTCTTGTTCCTTAATTATATAAAAAGATACTGCTTATCAATATTCCATAAATACTTGAGTCATTCCATTCTTTCATTATGAACCCAACCTAACAGGTATTTCCTATGGGAAAGCAATAAAATAGGTTTTAGTTTATTTTTAGTGGAATGTACAGCACAAGTCTGGATTTTCCTTTGTTCTTTGCAGTGAGTTGTCTTTCAACTCACTTGGATATTCTGTAACCATCCTAAAAGTATGTCAATAATACTCTCACACAGCACAGTGACATCTTGTATTTTTCGATCTCTAATGGACACTAAAGCATGAAAGAATTTTATCTTTCATCTTTGTGCCCTGAGCTCTGCCCTTTCATATGTCAGTCTCTCAGCTTCTTTAAACAGCTGCAGGTTTTAAAAACTGCCAACTGGAGGCACGTTTTCTGTCTTCTGCAAGTCTTGATGTGCCAACTTAGTGACCGAAGGTATGAATGGATGACAGGAATCCTGAAAACCATAGCAATGGCATTTTAAAATCTAGGTCTGTATGATTTTTAGCAAAGGGAAAGAAAGCTTTATAGCACACAAGGAATCTACAACTTCCTGTGCTACTTACTTTTACTCTTGGAGAGCACAGAGGAATAAAACACAGCTGCTAAATCACTATTTACAAAAACCTATTCTCATTTATGAAAAGAAACAGAGGGGAAAAAAACCCACACTGATTTTTCCGTTCAAATAATTTCCACTCTAAAAGATGAGGTTTAGGCAGCAATATTTTTCAGCTGACAGCTAATGCAATTGTTCTAAGCTTTCCTACTGTCTCTCTAAAAATATCTTCTTGATTTGAAAGGAGCAAAATCTCACTACATAGGGGATAATTTTTTGATATTTTATTTCTGGCTTCTTGAATGAATTGGTCATAATTCTTCATGCAGGAATGGTGTCCACTCCCTGCCCCCCAAAAACAAACAGTTGCCAGACCAGAGTAGCCTGTAGTGTATTTGTAGTGTACACTTTCAATTTCTTTGTAGACCTCAAAGCAGGATATATTTCCGTAATGCCTGGAGTTTTAATGTATCTTGGTTGGGCTGCAGGTGTGCAGTTAAGGAGATTCCTTACAGAACAGTATATGCCTGCTAATGCAAAAAAAGAAAAAGTAACACCATTTATAGTAAGTATTTTCTCTATGAGCTGAGCAAGCTTCACCATAAACGTGGTAGAACTCAAGGTGGCAGCAAACGCCATCAAAGCACTTTACTTTTAGGAAAAAATACTGTGCAGCGTTAGTGGATGACAACAGTACAACTATGCCATATGGTAGTAGTCAAAGGGGACCAAAAGTTTTCTGGAACAGCGGCAGTGAGAGAGTACTGCCTTGGCAAAAGGAGGATTTTCAATTAAAGCAACCTACTCAAGGAGCTGACTGATCAGTCAGAGACAATGCAAGTCGAGGCAGGTTTAAAAAATAACTCTGGATTTAACACAGTATTTTATATGCTCTGGGAAATTATTCTTGGGGGTGCTCAATTGTTTTGTTATCATCTCCAAATCAATTTTGCAAGTAAAATATTATCTTAATGGCAAAAACATACAAATGCTCTGTACATCAGCAGCAATTAAGGTTGTGTGTTAAATACTATTCAGTGTATACAGTTTCTTTGCTTTGAAAACTGTAGAGAAACTGCTAAAGGAATGCATTCTACATTGCTAGTTAAAATTTAAAAAACAACTCAACAGTCTTACAGAGCAAATTTGATAGAACCTTTCCTGCTGAATCTTCCAGAGGCAAATTATAAGACTTTCAGCTATAAAAACATTTTTGCTTCAAGTCAAAAATACCAGCTATTAGTACTGAGTGCTAGGAGAGAACTGTCAATTTGATCAGAAATGAATAATTCTGTTGCCCACTAAGTGACAAACCTATTTTGATCCTTGTGAATGATAGGAAGACAGGACACAAAAGAGGTATCATTATTAATATGCTACAAGTATTGAGTGTTTTGAAAGGAAGCCATGAAATCTAATCATTTGTGAATGTTGCATAGTAACTGGACAGGTTATTGGTGAGTGAAGGAAAGCTGAGCCACCAGTTAGAATAACTGCGTTCTATTCAGATCATGTTCTGGATGTGGCATCTTCAAGCACTTGTTAAATCTAAATCCTTTGATACCTTAATCTCTTGGATTTTTTTGTGGATTGTGCTATATGCGAACATTCACTCAACTTGTAAGCATAGCATTGCAAATGATTTTTAGTTAATGTTAAATAAAACTGTCAGATTAGCAAGTGTTCTTTGTCACTGAATTAAATAGGTTTAGTTGTACTTTAAGAAGAATGAATGAAATTGAGAAGGATGCTCTGCTTAGAGGACAGTCAAAATAAAAGAGACAAGGCCCTGATTTGACTTGCATGGTTATGTGGTCATGCAGTGAATCATGTTTTAAAAAAACAAAAAAAAAAAAAGAGGGGGGGGCAGGGAGGGATTGAGAGAGTTTGGGTATTTTGGGATGCTGGCTACCTTTTTGTTGTTGGGTGGAGGGGTTTTTGCTTAGTCTGCAAAAGTTAGTTTTCTGTGTCCTGCATTTCTGCTGGCTGTACATTAGGGTAGATCGTGACAGCAACTGTGTAAGCTGAGAATGACTGAAAAAATCTGTTGAACTTTAAGTCAAGAAATGTGTTAAGAAAGAACCAGAAGCACAAAACTTGTGGTACTAGTACAGGCACTAGGTTTAAGAAAGGTTTTATATGTAAATGAGTTGCACCTCAGTAAATGCAACTGAAAGATTATATGACTTATTGGGAAGTTCAGACTCCAGAATTTTTAGATGAGCAGTACAAGTAATTACCATTTGAGGTAGCAAGTCCAGTGGCACAAGTATTTCAAGAATTGGCCTGACAGGAGAGGTGGATATGATTTAAACTTTCTACTAACCTGCACAACAATTTGCCCGGTCGCCAAAGAATGTTGGGAATGAAATTCCTGTTTCTTTGTGGTTCTGTAAGTGACGGAGAAAAGCATTTTCAGAAATGGGCATGTGTTCAGTTTTACACCTCTTTTATGCAGAAGGGGGGATTGTTTCTTCCATTGCCTTTCTTGTTTGTAGCGGGCAAATATACAAATCCTGTATGAATAAGGAACATTGCTCTATAATGAAAGTGTATCCCTCTCATGGGCAGTGAGGAATGAGTGACATGCTGTTGCCCTGCTTCCTGGGAGTGATGCAAAAACTGTGGTAAGAACTGCGATGACCTTCAATATAGTTCATACCTGATGAGATCTAAGGTGGTGTGAAACATCAGTTGATGAGAATGATCTGAGACTATCATGGTGTGTAGATGGTGTTTTTCGGACAGATGTGACTTGATCAGAACTTATATGGATGCCTTGGGAAAGCTATTTGATTCTAGCTGATCACAGATTCCTTTTTACAAAATGTGTAAGTTTTCAGTTATTGATATAGAAGTACTGTAGAGAAAATCTAGGTATTTTAGACCAGTCTTGTTTTGCTGTAGGAAGGTGCGTGGGTACCTAGAAGTTTGTTTAATTTAGCAAAGCTGATAAGCATATAATTAAAATGAAAATTGCTTGAACACCAATTCCAACTGTAATCCTTACCTTAGAATATCTTTATTCATACTGTGTATATGTAGAAAAGAGGTATTCAGTTCTGTATAAAATTACCACATAAATTATGCAGCAATGTTAATAACTGAAGTGAAAAATATATTAACACTCATTCTTACAATTTTCATCCTTCTACAATTATGACTTTAACTACAGTCTTTGTTTAGTTAGTATACAAGTACATGATATTTTTCACATTGTGAAGCAGATTCTGTGAAGTCTGGGAAATTTCAGGTGTTGTATGACCAACTTAGGTTTAAGTTAGGGTCTTAAATTTTGTTCCTTTAGTCACAATTGTCATGTGATTCTTAAGTTATACAAACCTGACACATATAACATTTGTGTGGCTTAGTAAAGAATGTCATCAATTTTTTGCTGCAAGAATAGATTTGGTGGGAGAGAATTTCTATGTGAGCTATTTAAAGAGTAAATGAGGAAGAATCTCAATTTTTAAATGACCTTTCCTTAGCTAAAATTTTTACTTTGGGTTTCTTTACACCTATTTGTCACCGAACGTGGGAGATGGTTGCATACTATATCATATTATACATAATGAATATTTAACAGCTGTAATATTTTAGGCTTGCTCTACACAATATTAATTTTCATTGCTTTTTTTCCTTCTAAACATTGTTTAGTATTTCATAGTCTGTTTCTTTCTTTTAGGGTGAACATATTAAAAATATCCTTTAAAAGGAAAAAGTTTTTTATACAACAACGGCAAAAACATGTAAGTAGTCATTTCATTTTGTTTTGCTCAAGTGGTCATGTTCAGCTGTTTTTGGTCTTAAATGTTAAGTCAACAAAAGGCTCTGTTGTGTTAACTTGAAAAGGACAGATCTGCAGCTGAAGACATGAGGTTGGAAAAGGGGATAGTGCATCTCCTGCTACGTGTAACATGGAGGTCTTTAGAAGCTGGCAAAATATATGAAGAGATTTGACAAAGCTGATGTACAATAGAAAATGGCAGAGTAGTCTTCATAATGCGGTGTGCTTTTTGCAGAATGGTTGTTCATATTAAGCTATGTAACAGAAAAAAAAATCTGGATTAGTGTATTGTACTGCCACAATACGAACAAATAAATTAAGCTATCTTTTGAGGAAGGGAAGAAAATATTTAATATGACAGGAAAAAATACGGAAATTAGTGACCAGTAGATATATAGATAATTCCATTGAGGACAAAACTTAGATAGTAAAAGGTAAGTGTTAACTTACACTGAAGCTTTATGAAGGCTCTTGTAGTAAATGAGTTCTTAAACTGCTAGGAGCTGTTGTTACAAGAAGACCTCTTGACCTTCATTGGTGTGAGGGTCTGCTGAACACAGATTGCTAGGGAGGCTTGTTTTACCCAAGAGGACAGTATTTTCGTTTTTTCTTCCCCGTACCTCCCTGTTTGGTGTGTAGCTCCCAAATCTGATGAATGTGCATGTATGTACATATTCTTAATTTTCAGGGCTCTTGTGTAAGCAAAGTTAGTATCTAGAGATAGTGTTACTGCACTAATGCTTACACACATAGCATGCACTAAATGAAACTGTCTTCTCTTTTGAGAGAGAGTATCCTAACCCACCATAAAGGGGTCTTAAGTTTTGTGTAAGCTGTAAGTTTCTAAATATATTGTTTATATGTAAACTTGCCTCAGTCTGTTCAAATGTATTTCACTATATGAACGTATCATGCTGAGAGCGCTACAGATCTGTAGGAAAAATAAGGCCAGCCGCATGACCTTCTTACTCTTTCTCAGTAGATATGAAAAATCAGACCGGGTGTGCTATTAAATCTCCAGATATTTCTGTCCTTGTCAGCCCCCTGTGCCTGAAATTTAGGGCAGCAAGTCTGCATGCCTGCAGTACTCCAGTGTTACTGCTTTGAAAAGCTTGCTGTCACAGTGTGATGGGAATGAGGGGGCGGCTGGACTACGAGGGGGTTTCTCCAGAATGGTGGCTCGCTTTGAGGGGTTCATGAGGGCAGATGACTGAGGTCACGTCAGTCTTTGGATTTTTCAGATCTTTGCTTGGAAGTACAGGAGGGACTAGGTAAATGAGGCTACAAGTAAGGAAGGTGGAAGAAGGTGGGGAAAGCAGAGCAGATACTACATATTAATAGGCAAGATTTTACTAAAAATGGTGACGGTGCTGTAACGTTTCAGGGTTCTGTATGTCATATGTAGATTTATTTGCAAAAATCTACAGAAAGTTCTCAAAGGCTATGAATTTGCAGTCATCTGGGATATGCCATGTTTCATTGATTTATTCTCCTTATTTCTCTTACTCCTTTTTTCTTTCCTTATGCCCCTGTCCTGAAGACTTATGTCACTGTCCCTGCTACTCACCCCCTCTTTTACCCTCTCACTGCTTCAGCTGTTTGATCAGCTACTTGATAGAAGTACGCAGTATTTCTCTTTCTCCTGAAGAGCTACGTAAGGACTGAGGAGCAAGACTGATGAATCAGTGAATGTCCGATGCTATAAAAGCTTATGATATGTAGACTTAATGAAGGGTGCAAGATTTAAGGTAGGAATAGGAACTATGGTGGTTTACAGGCAACATTTTAAAGCTTCCAGCAATGAAACTTTATGTTCAGTGTGCTTATGTAGTGCTTAAAACCAACTTCATTTTCTGTGTATTTAAATACGTTTTTACTTGCTCTGCTGTAGATACTTTCAAATTCTCTGTGGATGGAATAGGTATCTATCTGATCAAATTTCTTCTCCAATGCTAAAATAGCAAGAGACTCACTGTAGCTATTGAGAAATGTTCCCTTTACCTTAATGGTCACAAATTTCTCTAATCCTCATTTCTTGATAACTATTAAAATACCATTCTTTTGGAACTTGAGAATTATGATAGGCACTAGTTCCTTGGTTCCTGCTAGAACACTCTTTGTCTTTAAAATGGTGCATTGATTTGCAAGGTGGCCTATTAGTGAGCCATATGGTTTTGTTAACAAAAGATTTTGTTAATTGAAAAATTGACTATGTTTTTCTGAAACTTCTGAAAGTATTTATCCTAGTATAAGTCCATATTTAAACTTTTAGCCCACTTATAAGCTGTTAAGAAGGTTCTGTGACAACAGTTGGGAAGAACATACTTGTGCCTTAGCAAGACTTATTACTTTTTTCAAACATAGGTTTAAAAGGAGAATACTAGATGTACTTAATTCCTTAGCTTTACATGATGGCTTTTCAGTATAATTAAGATGTTTGGATAATCTAATTTTTATGGCAGCTGAAAGACTAGTACTCTAAGCTGACAAAAATAATTATATACTTCCTTTTATTTGTCTTCTGTAGTGTAAAGTAGTGTAAAATGCATTAAATAGTATTCACCCAATAGAGGGTATGTAAGAAATGCCATTTGTCTTTAAATCTTTAAGTGATATATGCTTTTGATATTGCAAGAAATTCTGAGTTAAAATTTCACTATGCTTGCACACTTTATTTTATATAAGCTAGTTAGAAGCAACTGTGGTGAACTGACAAACAGGTTGATTATTCCAGCCAAAATGGTCAGTAGCTACTTGCCAGCAAGTTCATTGCTGGGAACAAACAAAAGGACAATGGCCACTAGAAATCAAGGTTTTATCCAGGTGGGACCTCTATTTCTTGGTGGAGTGTATGAGAAGGAGCTTTTATTAGGTCTTTCTGAATCCTTTAATAAAAAGTCTTTGCAACCCAAATCCTGTCTTTCTCCAAACTATGAGCTAGAAAGAGAGATTTACCAAGATGGTTGCCTGCCTAATTGTATGCTGAGGTGTCAAAATTCAGTCATAATTCAGAGCAGCTGGAAAACATGAGATGAAATTGAAAACTTGCCTTTTTTTCACTGAAGTGCTGAGCTGTGGTAGCACCTAACTCAGGTCTCATGTTATCTTCCTTTCTCCTCTTTGCTTTATTCTTCATTCCACTTTCTTTGCATGAATAACTATATTAACTAAGCAAAGCTGTATCTTGTGCAAAACTCTCTTGGGATGTGAACCAGCTCAAGTGCTACAGTTGGTGAGGGCATAAACATGGGTGGCACAATTGTTGGGTGTTACACCTGTGTTTCACTAACACTTTGGCACTGAAGTTACAAGTAAGAGTTTGCACCAAGACACACAAGCTTTGTATTCTGCTTTCTTTTGATCTCCTCATTGTGACCTCATGTTATCATCCAGAAAGCAGGACTGGATTTGAACAGCAGTAGCAGCAGCTCCAGTCCCATCACAGCTCCTTTCTTTCATCCGAGATGGATTACTGTTAACACCTTCAGTATGTTCTAAAAGACTATCAAGCAGATGCTTTTTGCATACTATGGCTCTTGAAAGAACCCTGTTGAATTGAAGCCTTATGTGAAGAGTTTGAATTCACAAATTGGGGGTTTTGTTTCTTTCTACATTGCATCCTTAGTGGAATGTTCAAAAGTTTTGTTTGTCATAGGAGGTCAAGGTCTGACTGGAAACCTGAAACTAAATTTAGCTGTTTATCATTATACTCATATATAAAAAAATCTTTACCACTCTAGCTGTAAATATTTCATTAACACTCTAAAATATTATGAACTGAAAGACTGAAAAGTTTAAGCAATACTGAAAAATTATTAAAGTGTCTATTTTGCAGTTTAGAATTTCATATAGTCACAGAGCTATTTTGGCCATTTCCAGCTCAAAAATCTACTATACACTGATTTTTTTTGTTTTCCTAAATGCATTTTTCCTATTTATGCTAAAAGTGATGTTATTGTTGTTTTATGAGCTTGCTTACTGTGTTTGATCTGCTTGTATATATTGAAACACAGTATTTCCTACTGTTACAGAATGAATCCAGAGAGCATATTGTTGCCTTCAACATGTTAAATTACAGAGCATGCAAAAATCTATGGAAATCTTGTGTAGAGCATCACACGTTTTTTCAGGCAAAGTCGTCACTACCTCATGAAAAAAAGATATTGTCACATTACTGGACAATGGGTTCTAGAAATCCAGCCAAGTAAGTATTGTGTGAAACCATGTTTTGCTTTGTAATGGGAACGCGGGAGGATTTGTGTCAGTGATAGCTCAAGTTGGAGTGGCAGAGTTCAGTTCTGCCCACAGCTGTGTCCCAGTCTGTATGTGAACCATTTGACAAGCTTTATAGCTGTGGTTTCAATTTCTGCAACGTGGTGTCATTATGATAGAACTTTTCTTACGATATTCTAAAAAGTTATTTGAATGTAAGTATGTTTTACTGGTATTGTTTCAACTTGCTGTTTCAGTTTGAGGTATAAAAACACTAGAAAGTAAAAATGTCATGTAGCTAATGATTAATAAGAGAATTTGCAGAACAGATTTGTTTTGAACTGTTTACACCCTAGTGCCATATACACACTCTGTTTAATATGTCAGGGCCATTTCTGGACTGTGTCAAAGCAACCACTTATTACTGACATCAAGATGAAAAACTTTGTCCCATCCAAGTATTCAAGATACCATTTTTGCGACACTTCTAATCTTTTATTTGCCTCGTTGAGTTCTGCTAGTCATGGAGCTGGTAGTTTCGTAGTGGTATCTAAGATCTAGTTCCCCAAAAGTAATACCCAGAGCGTGACATTTTGCTATTTGAAGTTGGGATTGTTTCTTCCCATATGCACCAGCTGGACCCTAACTTCATCAAACCTGCCGGTTTATTGTCTAGTCACTTGATGTTGTAATGTCCTTCTGCATTTCTTTACAGTTGGCTTTTATTTTTGCCATCCTGTGTGACTGATACCTTCAGAAAACTTTATTCACTCTCTTCTCTAGATCAGTAGTGAATATGTTGAACAGAAGAGCCCCCAACAGATATCCCTGTAAGACTTCACTGCTGATCTTTTTTTCACTATAAAGCTAAAACATTTTTTTCTGTTCTCTCTTTTTATGTCACAAGTGAACAGGTAATTTCTCCAGGAGGACTCTATTCCCTAGCTCCTTACTTTCTTTATGGGTTTAAGGGACCTTGTCAAATGTCTTTTTGAAATCTTGAATAGATTAAGTGGCTAGTTTAAAGTTTGAGGTTATTCTCAAGTAGTTCTGCTGTTTCATCTTAGAGGCTTTTAGATTTCTTTATAAATATCAGTCCCAGTAATTTCTTTCATTATGTTGATTTGTCTGTTGTTTCATTTATTAGCTACAAATGTGTGATGCCGTCTCTTGTCACCCTCCTGCCTGTGTCCCATCCCCAGCACCCTCACCCCTGAAAAAAATTCTGTCATGAAGCATATAAAAAAATTTTCATATTAATAGTGAATGAAAAAGTTCTCTCTGAATGTGAGATTTTGAAGGGTTCTTTGATCATCTGTAGTCTCTGTAGACTCCCTAGAAACCGTGTTACTGATGATTTTTGGAGAAGTATTTTATTGTTTTCTTTTTGTTTGTGGGTTTTTTGCAGTATGTTCCTTTAACAGTTGAAGTTTACATTTAATTTGTCAGGCTGATTCTCTCTTTCCTATTTGGATAGTCTTCAACTTTTGAATGATGTCACCATACTTTAAATACCTTCCCAGACTTTGGCTAGCTGGCTTTTCATGTTGTCATGTCTCTTTAGACACTGCAGAAATTCATACCAAGTGGACTAATATTGCTTGTAAATGAGGCAGTTAAAAGCTGAGGGCTGTCCGACAGTAAGGCGGCTGATAAAACATTATGTTTTCTGCTGGAGTGGCATTCTGTATTTTCACAATTTTCACCTGGTAGGAGATCATAACGGAAGCAAATGAAAACATGTAGTTGTAATCCAATTTTCTAATGTTTTACAGAACTGTGTTTTGCGAATTAGCTCCTCTATGGAGTGACATGGACTTGTTCTTCCTATAGTGAAGGTTTTGAGGAGGTGACTTTCTCAAAGCTTGTAGGATTGTTATGTCCTGGAGTCCTTTATTTCTCTCATATATGCACACAGTTTCAAAATCATGATGCTTGTAAATACACATGCACACACAGGTGTTGCACAGCCCTTGTAAAGTTAAGAAAGAAAACAATATGAGTTCCAAAGGATACCAGTTCAGTATCATTCCAGTTTTTACCAAATATTTGATTTTTGACAAATTTTGCTGTTTCTTAACAGCCTGTAACATGCAGGGTAGTTCTCATTGTTAACCAAGTTACTAAGAAGGACTTCTTTTCAAGTAATTTCATGCTCTGAGGCATTATGTCTGGTGAATTGCTTATTTAGGCCCTTAAGAAATCTCTAGGGAGAACTGTTCATTGTGGTATCTTCCATCAGCTTAATGATGTCCTCTGTACTAATGCATTCTTTAGCCATATTTATGCCAGCAACAAGCATGGAATTTAGGATCTACATAAGGCAGAAATGACTTAGCAACCTCTACTATCAGAGACTGCTAAAGTACTTAAGCAGCAGTAATTTTGGAAGACTTTCAGTAGTTCCTATCAACTTGGTCACTGTCACTCAGCAAATTATTTTCTCAAATGATTTAAGGAAAAGTGTGACTTTACTTCTGAAGTCATCTGTCATATATTGAAAATTTTTACTTTCCTACTTGTTTGTGATTGTGGAATGTTGTAAGAGACAACATGAGGTTCCACGTTCCTTTTCAAGGATGGCTCTGAGCTCATGTGAAAGCTGCGCAACCAAAAAACAGATTCTGTATTCTTTATGAAAAGGAGCAAATTTTTGCATTGAGTAAAACAAACAAACAAAACCAAAAAACCCCAAATATGTGCACAGAAACCCCACCAACCACACCATACAACCCTGGAGTTTTTAAGATTGACTTGTCTTCAACAATTCTTTTCATCTAACTTCTGTCAACTTTGAAGGGGGTTACATTCAGGTTTTGCCACCTTAAATATCACAAGTTTTCATCTGGAATTTGTGGCTTTCTTGTGCTATGTTCTGTTACACTCATGTGAGGCAGATATCCTAGTATTTATTGCATCATTTCAAATAGTTGAACTTTTGCAACCCTTTAGTACAATTTCTTATTCGCACATCTCTGTGCCCTTCTAGATTCTCCTAGCTTAAGGTACTAGTGGAATTCCATTTAAATTAGGCTGCTGAGTTGTATAAATCACCTGTAAGCCTTATTCTAAGGGCAGGCCTTAACCGACATATCTAGAGAACATATTGTTAAAGTGATTCTGTGATTGGGTTTGGGGTTAGGGCTCTGGCATCCATCAAACAAGTAACGTTGCACCTCAAAATTCACCTGCATTGGAAAATGCATGAACGGGCACTTATAAAAAAGGAAAACTGATTAATGCAAAATTTGTGGAATTCTTCAAGATGCATTTTTTTTATAATACATCATCTTTATCCACTCTCCCTCTCTACTCCACCCATGTAAGGCTTCTTCGAAAGAACTCTTTGTTTTTGTAGAAGATCAAAGTAGCTGGTGAATTGTTATTGTCATTAAGACGACTTAAAAAAGTAAAATGTTTAATACAGGCAAAAGCTTCTCCTGAGTTCATGGACTGTCTGTTTACTAAGCCTGAAAACATACATGGGTAGCTGATTTTTACATGTAGGTGCTTCATACTAAGTATTCCATCTTTGTTTTTTAAACTGGGAGGAGCTTTAAAAGTACACGTTTAGAAGATGAAGGAATTCATTTGCTTTGAAATCATGGACAAGATGTGTAAAATACTTCAGGATGTTAAAAATAAGTTTTGGATTGCTTTTTTGCTTGTATAAACAAAAAACAGCACAATGCAAAGCATGCTTAAGGTTTGGTATTAGCATGAGAAATATCCACAGCATAAACAACTTATTTTTATGCTATGTAAAAGTGAGACATTTCAGCTCTGTAGTAAAGTCCTCACATACTCTGCTATCCCAGACACCTATATGTACAGCTCAGGACTTAGTGAGCCAAAGGTGATTTCTCTGTAACTTATAAATTGGTTTTTTGCCATGAGAAATCCTAGGACTGTAAACTTGACGATGAGCAAAGAAGTTGCATAAAAGTTAGTTTATCTCAATTTTGATCTACTTAAAAAAATTCTTTATACTGTGTAATTTCACTAGTAAGATATTTTTATTGCTTTTCTAGCTGAGGTTATGATTCTGATGCAATCCTTATCTTGTCAGGTTCTTGTCACAAGAAGCAGTTCAGACTTGGAGATCCCCTTTTAATGTCGGATCTTTCTCTAATGGTTTATTCCTATAAGGAACACATCACTCAAATGTGGCTTCCTTCTGAAAATAGAGAATGGTCTTGTGTAGCTCTTACTTGCTGAGGCAGCAGGTAGATGGCTAAAGTAGTCCTGCGCTCAGTAAAGCCATTAGTGAATTATTACCCCTTTATGAGTTTTAACAGGGAACATCTAGAACCTTTTGCCTGTATTTGAACCATGTTTTGTCAGGCACTCAGTTCAGTGCCCATAGGACATACCGAATTTCCTGTTTTCCCCTCCATCATCTTAAACACAATTGGCTAAAAATAACTTTCACAAAAAGTTATTTTTACCCAGGCTTGTGATTTAACATTGTAGCAGGGATTAACAAACAGTTCTATTGCCACAAGTGAAGGACAGCAAACGGCTCTGTCAGAATGCAAATGCATATGTAATGAGGTGTAAGCATGGAGGGACTCTTTAAAACACATGAATTATAAAATTGGCTTTAAGTATATTTTATTTCTTTTACATTTTCTATGCAAAATAGTTCACGTACAGTGTTTTTCTTTTCAGGTCTGTAAACAGCCAGTACTGCAGAAAAGTTATAGGTGGGATGGTTTGGAACCCATCTATGAGACGATCTTTATCTGTTGAGCATCTAGAGACCAAAAGCCTTCCATCTCGATCACCTCCTGTTACTCCTAATTGGTAAATCCAGTTTTAACCTTTCCCATACCTTTCAGCCTCCTACCTTTTCTAATTGTGTGTACTCTAGCAGAATAATTATGTAGTGTGTACATATATATTTAAACATTGTTATTCTGAGAATATATGTGATGACAGGAGAAGAGTGGGTGTCACTTACCTCAACTTTAGCAAGACTTTTGATACTGTCTGCCAAAATATTATACCCAAGTTAAAACATTATGTTCTGAAAGGGTAGACAAGAAGATAGTTTAAAAAAAAAAAAAAAGTGATCAGATGACTGGACTCAAGAGGGGAGCTGGTAATGGGTCGTACTCTACCTGGAGGCCAGTAACAAGCGGAGTATTGCAGAGGTCAATCTTGGGACTTGTCCTGCTTAACATCTCTATGACCTGGAGGAGGCAATGGAGTGCTTGCTCATAAAGTTTGAAGAAGACACCGAACCGGGGGGGTGAGTCAGTAAGCTTGGGGATAGGGCTGCTATCCAAAGGGACCTTGATAGTCTGGAGAAATGGGCCAATGAGAACTATACGAAATTCAGTGAAGACAAATGCCAAGTCCTGGGAAGGAAGAACCCAGTGCAACAGCGTTATCTGCGATGCAACTCCCTGGAAAAGGACCTGGTAATCTTTGTAGGCAGCAAGGTCTACGTGAGCTATCTGGTGTGCCCTGGCAGCAAAGAGGTCTAATAGCAACCTGGTGGTATTAACAGAAGCGTAGACGATAGATCAAGGGAAGCGACTATGTCCCTCTTCCTCAGCATTCATTAGACCTTATTAGAATGCTGCAGCCGCTTTTGTGTCCACTAACACAAGACAGACACTGACAAAGTGGAGCAAGCTCAGCAAAGGCCACCAGCCACCAAAGTAGTCAGGAGGCTGGAGTACTCGCCCTATGAGGAGAGGCTGTGACAGCTGCACTTGTTCAGCCTGGAGAAGAAAGGGTTTTCTGGATATCTAGTAACAGCCTGGCAATACTTAGGAGGCTAACTAGAGGATGAGGCCAGGTTCTTCAGTGTTGCATGGTGGGAGGATGAGGCAACAGGTATGTGTTGAAACTAGAGAGTCTCTGTCTGAACATAATGAAAAACTGCTTCATCACAAGGACAGTTGAGCAGTGGTTGCTTAGAGAAGCTGTGTGGTCTCCATCCTTTAATTTTTTTGAGATCTGACTGAATAAAGCCTTAAGCAGCTTGCTTTGGCCTCAGTTGACCATGCTTTGAGCAGGAGATTGGGCTAGATGACCTCCATAGGACCCTTCCGACCTGAATTACCTTATGATTAGAACTTTAACAATACAGGTAGCATTTTACAGGGGGGAAATTCCAAATCCGTTCAGGGTACTGAACCTAGCAATGTATGAATGCCTAGTATACCATACAAAATGTTTAAAAATTGGTTACTTAGTGAGACCTATAAGCCTGTTGTGAAGATTTCAGGACATAGATTGCAATAGGATGGAAATCTCACTTACATAAAGTTTTATGAATTATTCTGATTTTCCAACTTGTGTTTGTGTTCCTTATTTTTAAGGCGGAGTCCTAGACTACGTCATGAAATTCGTAAACCACGACACTCATCTGTAGATAACCTTACAAACGAGATTAGTTATATTACTGAAACAGAGGATGTTTTTTATACATATAAGGGTTCTCCAACATCAAAGGACAGTGATTCAGAGTTCTCTCAGAACCGTAGTCCACAGAGGAGGTAAGGACTTCTGCAAACAATTCGTTACCTATTTTGATTTTTTTAGAAAGCATCAAACAAAAAACCAAACACAATTGTGATCAGTTATAAAATTAAAATGAGTTCAAACAGTTTTATGTTTGCGTAAGCTTTATTTTGACAGATCACTAAACTGCAAATGCCATGTTACAAAATGACAGGTTAAAAACAAAGCGACCCTTCATCCCTAAACAATTCTTAGTAGTTGGGTTCCCAGTAAAATTAGAGATGCTATTAAGGCATGGTTGTTCATATCTGTAATATCCTGTAATATCCTGTTTCCTAGTAGGTTCTGCAACCCCTTCCTACCTGTTATAACCTTTTTTTTTGGGGGGGGGGGGGGGGGGGGGGGCTGGGCCTGGGATGGGGGGAAGACTTATCAAATGCTTTTAAGAGTTCCCTTTTATGTTCCAGCTCAGCATCATCAGTTGAAAGAGTTACTGCATTTGAGTAAATACGAGAACATACTAATGCTAGTGGTCATCTACCTTTTTCTTCCTCAGAGGAATTGTAGATTGCTAGTCTAAAGGCAGTCTCTGCTTTTTGCCTTGAGGCATTTTTGCTGTATTCCTTGAGGACCAATTTTGTTCTCCCCTGCAGCAATCTAACCACTGCTAGGTTTGCTTCCAGGGCTTGAAGCACCTATCATTGTGCACTGACTATTTGTTTGCTCATATATTACATTTTACATGTGGCTATACTCTTATCTTACAGAGTTCTTAATGAGTAACTTCAGATTAACACAGTATTAACTTCAGAAACAACGTACAAAGTTATTGATTGTTCAGTCTCAAAAAGAAAACAGAGCTACTTTAAAATTTCAGCTGGGGAGAATACTATGTATTAAAATGCAGGTTGCATTGTAATGTTAGAAAAGGAAAAATGGTTTCTAGTGATCCCTAGTAACTTTTTAAGGCAAGATGTATTTTGAGAAGCAATGTATTAGTGGAAGCTGATAGGACACCTACCTCTGTGCTCATGTACAGCTACAAATTGTAGCTTTAAGTTATGGATTTAAACTGTTTTCTTGAAATTTTAATTTATTGTTGTTTATTATTATTTCTGTGTTGTTACTACACTATAGCAGAGAGGTTTCTATGAAAGAAGGGAAAAAAATAACATGTATGCATATTTGGAGTTTGTCACTGTGGTGTTTTAAATTGTTTTTCTATTTTTCTGACTGGAAGTCAGATAAACTTTAGTGCTAGTAGGGTCAGTAATAGCCATGATAATATATAAAAGTGATGCTGCTAAATGTTGTGAATAGTCACAGATAGGAAGCCATGTCTTTCCTGTGTTTTAACATTTACAGATTATACACTTTTAGAAGTATTTTCTGAGTAAAAACAACAAGAGTCAGACCATAAGAGGAGATGATAAGGGTAGAAGAGGAGGCATCTGAGGGTAGACAGAAAACTAAGTTACCATGCTGTGTTCTGTGTGTACCAGATTTTGTTCGGCCAGTTAGTACGTTGTTGGGTTTTTTCTTTTATTTTCCTTTTTCTTTTCTTCCCCTGTAGTTTTTTTCCTTTCCTTCCTGTTTCACCTTTCCTATGCCTACTGAGAATGGAGTGGGGAAGCCTGCTTTTATGCTGTTTCTCAAACAGTGAAAATAGGATGTTCTGAATTTGAAAATAGCACATTAATTTATTTTCTGAGCAGTAAACGGCTGTGCTGTATCCAAGTAATATCACTCACTGTGGAGAGGCTTACTGTTCCTGTCTCATAAACCAGATTTTCTATTAGTCTTATCCCAAACACATTCTTGGTTTCTTGGGTATGTTTATAATATTTGATACTCTGCAGATAACTGAAAAAATACTTGCATAAATCTGATTAATTTAAATTTGAAGTACATGTTTTGGAAGGAGAATGTAACACATGGAATGAATGAGCCTTTGTTGTATTGACTGTTATTTTAGTGAAGTAAAATGGTCATTAATACTTTCTCTTTTAACTGAAGTAAAATATACAAAACACATACAAATAAAAAAAAAAAATTCTTCTTCTCTACACTGAAGTTTTCAACAGTTTATGTTAGTCCACATTCCAGTTTTTCTTTTATGCCCTTACAGTAGTCATTACTTGCCTCACTCTCCTTGTTGAAAGATGTAAAGTAAGATTAACTATGTATGTATAGTCAAGTCTGTCTTTCTCTGAATGCTTTATTGAAACAGGGAATCTTACCCTATCAGCTAAATCTGGTTTATTAAAAAAAAAAAAAAACAAAACACCCAAACAACCAACCAACACCCCCCAAAAAAACCTCTGTGTATCTTCAGTATTAAATATGGACAAACACTCATCCTGCACTTTTGCCACACCTTAGGAATATTTAGATATTAACTATAAATCACCTTGCAGTGTACTGATAGAGCTAACGTACCCATTTTTGCCATGCTGGTCTTTATTAGATTTGAATTGACATAACTGAAATGTGTTATGGAAAAAAACTGAAATTGTAAATCTGTTTTTCTTTCTCCTTAGAGGAGAACCAAGAGTAGCTTCTCATAGTCCTGCTAACTTATGTTGTCTTTAGTGGACTATTTTTTTACTGCCTAGCCTGCCATTTAAGGCTATCAAAAAAGGTGTTAGTTAATGCTATTTACAACTAATGAATAGCTTTGATATGACAAATATCTGAAAATTTTTGGAGAGTTACTAGCAAACAACTGTGAGATGCTGATTTTTAATCGCTGCATTTTCTGCGATGTCAAATCTTTATTATAATCACGCAGCTGCTTGATTTCTATAAACTAAATGTTTACATCAATTTCATTTACTATATCTGAAGCTCAAGACTGTGCAAGCTGCAGTTAGCACGGGATATGGTTCTTTTCAGGCTGCCATCAGCATTTTGGGATGGGGTGATAGTTTTCACCTGTTTCACTCCAGCCCCCAGGTAATGTCTCAAGTCCTTTTTGTCAAAGCAATAAGTGGTCCAAGATAGACCTACCTTCAAACGGATGTGTTGCAGTATGGTGCTTTTCGAGACAAATGTACAGGTAAAATTTGTACAACAAGACTCACTGTGTCCCTAACCCTATTCAAGGCACATTTGGAACCTTGGTGGGTATCAGAACTGTAGAAGCTGCTGCTACTGGCAGAGTACATACGACTGCATGTATTTCCATGCACACCTCATTTTACCTCCTGACAATACCAAATATAATTAGTTTCTTAATAATTGATTTTCTTCCTTGCTGTGTTTACTTGCGTAAGGGAATCAATCAAGTTCTGTTTTCTTTCCATAAAACAGTACACAATTTAATAGACAAGTTATGTGGAACAGCTGTTAGCTGAGAGGGCATAAAACACATCAGTTATCAACATTTCTTCTTCCATTTCTTTAATATGTCATACTGTATTGGCAGGTCAACATCTAGAACTATGTTTACTGCTAAATACTTTTAAATAAACATGCTGGAAATGAGGGACAAGAATATTTTGTCATTTATTATAGTTTCTCTGAAGAATACGGGGATTGTTTTAAAAATGTACTTTGTGTGAACATTCTACCTTCCGACTGAAATTTATGAGGTAAATAAGCTACAGGCCATGACTGGAAAAAAGAAAATTAGAAAACAGAGCAAACCACGTGCATGGGCAAACTACAGAAAACCAGGGCAACCCTGTCTCATGTTGGTGTGGCTAGACTGCTTCTGCTACCCAAATTATCTAAGGTACTTGCACATTCAAGTACAATTTGAGGTTCAGACATAGTGAAAAGAAGCAATTTTTCTCTCTCAGATTAGTGTCTGCAGAAAGGATTGGAGCTATTACACATGTATTATAGACAAAAAATTGCTCTAATCCCAAATTAACATATATTAAATAGAGCTTTATTCACAGGGCATGAATAGGTTTGCCTATCTAAGCCAACCATCTCGAATCACAGCTGCATACAAAACCTGTCAACAAAGACAGTGCTGAAGAGGACTTCAAGAGGGCTTTTATTTAGCCCAGGGCTCCCTAGCCTTTGTGAAGAAAGCTTCCCCTGTCAGTTCTTTCTCCTCTTTGTTGCTCTCCTGCTCTCCAACTCATCCAACTGCTCCTGCCACTGAAAAATTAACACTGACACGGACACGGATTCCACACTGAGCCTTCCGAAGTCCCATAGAGTTGCTTTCTGTGTTATACCACACTTTTTATGGCTGTGCCTCACCAGTTCAGAGCAGGTAATCTAGTCTATCTTCTGACTATATGTTGTACTCACTCTGTCACTATATTTATCCCATGTCTATATACCTATGCACATGATACTGTTATTATTTTGTTTTTTAAATTATTTCAAGGATAATATTGAGATAAAACATGCTAGGTGCACCTGATTGATAACTGTTTTTCAGTTAAAATTGGCTTTCCCTAGTCTTGACTTCAGCTTCCCTGAAGATGTTTTTCTTGAGAGACTTGCATTTTCTTCATTGAAGGACTGCTACTACAGAGTTACTACATTTCTTATTTTAAGCAAGGTAGAAAACCTCTCTGTTCTGTGAGGTTACATATCTTCAGATGTCTGTACACACTGAGGTATGCATTAGGGCAGACTTATGAATATGAAGCTTTCCTTTAAGATAGAAAATAAATTATATTATAAGGCTTTATTATTTTTAAAGTTATCTCTGCTGAAAAACTGCTTTATTTTGGTTGTTTTTGGGGTTTTTTTTTTCCCCCAAAATTGTGTTGTACCAACAGGCTACCTGGCATCAACCCATCCTGACCATTTGCTATCCTGATAGGTAGCCTGGATAGAGCTCCTGGAGGAGGTTGCCTTTGAGAAAAATGTTTCCCTTTCAGTGTAACAGGTTTAAACTACAGCTGGTTATTTTTAAAGGCGGGGTGCTGGACTTGTGCAAGGCATTCTTTTTGATCACAATTTTCACTTTTTTTACCGTTTATGGTACCTAAAGTTTACTACTGTTGCGATTTTCTTGATAAAGGTACCACTAGAGTTCCCAAACTTGGAATGAGGAAAGCCTCGCTGGTGTAGAGGAACAAATCATCGTTACAGATACGCCTTTCTGTGACACTAATGCAATCTGTAGGCTACTATGTCATTTGAGGGCAAAAGGCAACAGTAAAAATGAATTAGTCGTATTGAAGTATATGACACTGTTTAGGAATAGGTTGGGAAATTCCAAAATGTCTTCAATTTAGTCAGTAACCTTCAAATCTACTTTGGCTTTAAGTAAGGCAATAAGCTGATTATATTTTGGAATCATGTGCTGTGCCGTGCTTGATCTTGTATCAGATGGCAGTTTTTGTCTTGAAAGGCTGCACTGTTCATCCCCAGTGCAAGTTCTGGTTCTCAGTGTTGTCATTTGTTTTTTAAAAAAATAAATTTTAAATGTAGCTAATATATAAGGAATGTAACTTAATGCTTATCACACCCAGTAGTTCATATGTAGGATTCTTCACCGATGAGCTGTTACAGGAAGACCAAAAAAAATTGAAACTAGCTTACCCTTTACCTTCAAGTAAATAAGTGAAAATTGAGATGACTGAAAGGAGTTTCCTTGTTTCTTTATGTTGAAATATTTATTGTAAATTAAAAATCTGCAGATTTAAATGTTTCAATAATACACATTTTAAACACTTGGTAAACCTAAAATACTAAGGTCCAAGGTTTGCCATGAAAACATAACGTGTAACCAAGTAGTATTTAAGGAGCTTTGAACTTAAATTTTCCCTGTATGTTCCTTTCTTTTTTCTCAAGCATCCTCTGGTGCCTGAGGTGTGATACAGATGTTCACACTTCAGAGTGAAATGAGAAATGAAAGTGAATGAATGAATGTCAGGAAATGAAAACTGAAAAACACTGTGTTGTTTAATGCTCTTAACCTGTGAGAAACCAGCTACAGGAAGCTGCATGGTTTTCAGCTAGTCCCTATGAAATGGGAAGAGTATCCTCCACTCTTTCCCTGTTCATGGATTTAAGGTGGGAAGACCATGTGTTGTTACCAAAACCCACACTTGCCCCTTAATTGAATGTTGTCTCATTAAAGTAAATTGGTGTTTCTTTCAGACAAGAAGGTGTTAGAAGCAAAAGGTTACTGAAACAAACAGGTTTCTTTGTGGTTCAGGATAATCTTATTCATGTTACCTATGCAGCACCATTTTCTCCTTTGTGAGGAGCAGAGCTTATTTTTGACCTTTTAAATTCAGGTTAATGGCTTGTGCTTTTTTAAAATGTTTTTATACAGTAGGTGTAATAGTTTGGAGTGTTAATACAGCTGTGGCTTGCCCTCTTAATGCCCTTTTTCATGTTTTTGAACACAATTTTCTCAGTGGGAAAGGGTGCATGTTAGAAAGAATATATAAATTTAACTATGTATACAAGGTGTTTTTTATGGGAATAAATAACTGGATTATTACCTTGGAAAAGTAATCTGATAAAGCTGTGTGGAGGGTTTTGCTACTTGAACGGTATTCAGTTTCTCTTCTTCACTCTATAATTAAATAAACCAAAGGCGTCTTTTTGGTTTAGAATAGCAGACTGCATAGGAAGAAGTGTTTTGGTAATTTTTTAGATAGACTCAGTGGCCTAACAGAAAAAATTAGCTGTAAATTTTTCTGTTTAACCTGTGTTTCAGAAAGAAAATTATTGTAAAACACATTTCTACGTGATGAGGTATAGTATCAATCAGTAAGAAAAACTAGCTGACAGATGAGGCATTATAGATCTTATATTTAAAGTCATATGTTGATTGGTGAAGTAAATCTGGCTAGCTATTAATAGATGCAAGCATATGATGTATAAGGAGAACCAGACGGCTGTGGGAGTTGAGGAGGGGTCAGTCGCGTTGTTGCCTTACTCTGCCAAAAGAGGGGTATCAAGTATTCGGGGCCAACTCTTCTTGGAGGTGCACAGCAAAAACACGTGAGGCAATAGACACAAGTTACAGCAAGGGAAATGCTCAAAAGACAGTGGGGGGGGGGAACCCCCACACTGAGATTAGTTAAGCCCTCGTACACACTGACAGAAAGGTGGAGATGTTTCCATGCTTGGAAACATCAAAACAACATGACAAGGACCTGAACATCCTCATCTAACTTTGATGTTGGTTTTCTTTGAACAAGAACTTAGGTGTTCTCTCAAGATCCCTTCCAACCTAAATTACTTTAAGTCTACAATTTTACTTGTTATAAATGTATTCTTGCATAAGCTTTTCTCGTAAAGTTAAACATGCTTGCAAAGCTGTAAACCTCTTCCATGTATGTTCTAAAGCTCTCTTTTGCTGGTGATATAGATGGCATAATGTGTACAGTGCCAGAGTTGGAGAGGAAGGAAATGAAATGATGAACTAGTATACAAAAAGGAAATTCACTTGCAGTATGCTATGAATTTCTGGAAGTGCTTATACGCTCCTTGTATAAGTGTGATGCATCATCTGGTGAAGGTATTGCGCTGAAAATAAACTTCCTGAACGTATGCTCTATTTGTTCAATTCTTTCAGCTTACTATTTTGATAGACAATAAACTGTAGCTGCATAGTGAGATTTTGTGAATGTACTGTGGGACCACATCATTATTTTTACTAAACTATGATTCTTTTTGTGAACAAATTTTTTAAAGAACTACTGTTGGTGAAAGTACTCTTCAGATGTATCCAGCCAAGTCCTAGTAACTACTTGCTTGGTAGACAATTGCAATTAATTAAAAAGAAAATTAAACTAAGTTATTTAGCCTTAATTTTTAGTCATCTGCAGATGTGTTCAATTCCTTGTTCTTACGAAATCTGCTGCATTTCCCAAGAGTCTGTTGTCCTTGTTCATGTACTTCAGTCTTTTTCAAGGAAGATGTTCTCCCAGTACTAGGTTTTAAGAACGTTTCTATTAGTTTCAAATTGGGGTTTTAAGACTACTACTAATAGACTTTTATGAGTTTTACTGTGCTTTTCCACTCAAATATACATGAAAATAGTACGTATATGTTTTGCTTGCATGTAAACCTTTCTTTTTAAATATATCCTTATTAAAATGTACTACGCTTTCCTTGCCAGTTCAAAAAACAATCATTTTGTATCCAAAAAGAGTCTCAAAGTTGAATTGCAAATCTATGATAAGACAAACTTTGCAGCAAGCCAAGCAGTTGCAGAGTATCAAAATACATGAAACTTTTATGGAAAGTTGGTAAACTGGAATATGGTCCATAGAGGCAATGCAGAATAACTGAAAGTATCCTTTTATGGGTGATGGCAGCAGCATACAAATGTGGATGTTTGGAATTCATAGAAAATCACTGCAAAACTTGTGCATACCATGAAGTTCACAAGTTTTTTCTGTAGTGGTACTCTTAAGTATGCAATACAAAGAATCTACATGGCCTTCTTACACAGTCATTTGGTTTGTAGAAATGCTGACCATCAACTGTGCAAGTCATTCTGGGTATAAATTTCTCTAAAAGGCAGCAAAAAGTGCTGCTATAAATATCTTCTACTTATTTGGCTTGAATAATAATCTCAGTTTTAATGGTGAGCTCTCAGAAAAGAGATGATAATGGAAGTGCTGGCACACTCAGTGTCCCCAGCCCTGCAGGTGTTGCAATAAAAGAAGCTTTAAGAACTTCAAGAACACCAAAAGGGCATAAACCTACAGATGTTTCCTTCAGTTGTTTGTAAAAGGGGAGTTTTGCTACTGTTCTATTGTTTCACTTGTCCCTTTTCTCTCGGGATTTTACTCTGCTGTAGTTTATCATCCTTGGTTCTCAGAATAGCAGAATTCCCTGGTAGGGCACACCGAAATGGGGAGGGAGGGGTCTTTCCTCAAGACCTTTCCTTTCTGTCCTCCTGACAGAAGAGGACAGTTAGATTATTTTTTTTTTTCAGGGCCAAGAGTTTTATGATAAAGATTATCACTGACAGAGCAATCCATAGTGAGTGAAAGATTGAAATGGCATAATTTTAGATATATTGTGGAGTAAGGAGGAGAAATTACCTGCAGTTTTAAAGTGCTTGCTTGTTAGCTGCACCAATGGAAAGCTTAATCTCCTTGCAAGGAAGGGCACTCTTTCTTGATGAAAAAGTGGAATGGCTGGTCTGGTGAGTGTTCTCTTTTATTGACTTAAAATATGGTCCTTGTCCTATGTTGTGAAATGAGAAAGATATGTTAGTAAAATGTGGAATACTGCATAGCCAGAAAAGATCATCTAGTTATTCATGTTAATGTATCAGTAAGTAATAAAATGTTGGAAATACTATTTAAGTTGTGGAGATCAAAATTCTGCAGCTGTAGCATGCTGACCTACTAAGGACTCAGGAAGGCACAGCTGCATTATCCCTGATGAGTTCTTTTAAGCACTGAATTCGGTTGCTTTCTAGGTCAAATTTTTGGTTACTTTTTCCATTTTAAAAGGTTACAGGAAGATTCAGTAACTTTTTCAGAGTTTGATATGTTTTCAGATATGTTTGAATTGAAGTCAAATAATTCAACAGATAAACCTTCATCAAATATTGCTAAGAATTTATATACCACATCTAATTCTCCAAATGTATTGGTGAGATGATGAAAATTTGCTGTATGTTAATATACAACATATGAATGGAAGCCCAAGTTGGTTTCAGTCTCAAATGATGTCACACTATTGGGGGGGAAGAGGGGAGATGTATTAAAATAGGGACATTGCGTCTGTTTGCATCACAGTTTTACACGGTGTAAATTTTTGGTGAAGGCTTTTGAAAGGGTTTAACTTATGGCAATGTGAATTCCACATAGAATTTGGTAATAGAGCTGTAGCTCTACTCTGTCAAAATGTAGAAAAGGTGTACAGTTTCATTGTTCTTTTCCTCAGAAGGAAATTAATTAGTAGCTTAAACAAAAATAAATTTAATGTTTCATTATTTTTAGCATTATTTCCTAAGGAAATAAGGCTTATGTCATTGCACTGCCTTTCTGCCTCTGGTTCCACTTTAGAACATCTGGACAATTGCAGTCAAATCTGATGTAGTAATCTACAAGATTAGTGAAAGTCAGTGACTAGGCAGAAAAAAGCCCTTAAACTGATCTTATCCTCTTCTGAGCAATTTCGACAGTACAAGTTCAATGGTTCCATTTAGATGTGGGCTGATCAGGCAGCGAGTGAGTGCACGTTCCCAAAGGATCTGCTGTGCGCTGCTGGTATTTAGGGGGATTGCAAACAAGGAGAATGAGATATTTGTGGGAGAATGGGGATGGATGTCAGTGGAATTAGAAGGGGGGCATGAATGCAGTTAAAAAGGAAGAAGGTTAGTGCTTTTAAAAAAAAATTAAAAGTATGCACAACTCAAACTTCCACAAATTGTTAGGAAATCAAACTTCACAATCTCTGCCTCTAAAAGAAGAATTTCTTCATATTGTAGAATATAGGAAACTTAACTAGACTGAAACATAGTGCATAATTCTTAGTATTGAGGTTGTTTTAGAGAACAATAATTAAAAATTTAACTGTATACTGTGAATTCCCTCCTATAACTTGACAATTCAACAACTCTACATTCAAACCAAACTACTTCATATTTGTATTTTTCCAGCATGGACTTACATCATTCCAGGCTTTTTTGGTCACTACTTAATTAATTAATTTTGTAAAGTTATCCCATCTGCCTTAAACTTGCTTCGCCTTGCGAGCATTAGTCACATTAGTCTTGGTATCACAGCTATTGTTTTAATTGATGTAATGTAGGTTAGCTCACTGTTTCAGGTGATTTCTGATGAAGCTAATTGAATGCCTTGGAAAATGCTATGTATTGTAGATTTTGATTTCTTTTCCATGCTAAATTGTCATCATCTGTGTAACCACTTCTGCTTTAGTGTACTTTGTCTTAAAGTTCTCTGTCAGCATCTGTTCTGCTCTTGCATTATGAGAATGTGTAAGAAAATTCATGCTTCTGAAGCAGACTGTGCTCATTTCTTGTTACCTATACATAAAGATTTTGCCACAGTTGACTTTTTACAAAATTCAGTCAGTGACATCTGTAGTCATTGTGATCTACAGCTGAAACTTCCTTAAATGATGTAGTGTGTCTTCCTAAATAATTGCTTCTGTAAACTTCTGCGCAGTTGTGGTAGCAGTTGTGTGTTGTGTGTAGTTGGGCTTGTGCCAAAAGTGGAAGTGAGGAGTTAAGCTGCCCTGGGATTTTTGCTGCTTCATAAATTCCGTAATTGTCTGATTCAGACTTTCAGGATTAAGTATTCTTTAATTTACTGTGAGCACAACTTTTGTCTTTTATGCAGGTTTTTGTTTTGTTTTTCAATTAGAGTTTAGTTCTTGTTTTACTGAAGACTTAACTTATGTTCATTTACTGTTGTTTTTTAACAGGTCATCTGAACAAGAATCACCAAAGTGAGTTTTCTTTGAACTTTCTACTGTAGAATCTCTAGCTTTAAGATATATGATAAAATACATAATTTGGACTGATTTTTCAAAGTACTGTTCTTGTATGGTTAGAAGACACAGATGTATAAACCAATGATGATTGTAAAAATTTATGAGAAAGATTCAGTTTTTGGATCAGAACATGGAAAGCCATAAGTCCTAATACACTTCTAATGACTATTAACAAAAAAGTCGGTTAAAAACTCTTGTAAAAGTTTAATGATTCGAAAATCCACTGGTAATTTTATCTGGTAACTCTTCATGTAGTGCCAGAAGACATTAACTGAAATAATTTGTCATATATTTCTGGTATTGTTAATTTTTTTCCTATATTGAAAAATCATTATGATCTGTAATCTCAACTTGTAAGTGAAATGTTTGGGTTTTGTTGTTTTTGGGTTTTTTTTTTTTAATTACTGTGTCCTCAAAAATTTTATTGGGATGTATTTACATATACAATGTTCCTGCTTGCTTACCATTGACCTCGCAGGAATCATGAAGAGTCCTGGAAGCTATCAGATAAAAACAAAATTTTGACAGTGTAATTCCTTTAAGTGTCATTGTAGTTCACTACTTCCAGGTATTTTGAAATTATTGAGAGCGCCAAGTGAATAATTTCTCCTGAACGCTGGAAAAAATATTTTCTGTAATAACTGAAAATTCTGCAAATGTTGCACAAAACACTTCATTCCCATTGCCAAGTACACATAGTATAACTGAACATCAGAAATATTATGGCAAGAATTGCATGATGGCACCTTTCAAAATGTTTGTTTGCAGTCAGATTTCCACAAGCCAAGAAATAAGTGTTTGCATTATTAAAGTTTGCTGCAGTGTGAGTCCTGGATGTTAAAAGGCTAAACTACATTCTTCTATAGTGCAGTATTACTTCTCCACTGACAGCTAGCAGTGGCTGCTGGAAATGGTTCAGAAAAGCTCACATACATAGTCAGACTAGCACCAGAGCAGAGATGAACGTATGAATTTACAAATTTCAATGCCAAGGTTTACTTGCACGTACTTCTGCTACTTTAACCCTGTGAGAATTTGATGTTGCTTTTGGGGATAAACTGCAATAAACAGCTAACAGCCTGTGTACTTCCAAGGATCAAATACGCTTCATTGCAGTGCTGGGTTGTCAGTAGCGATGCAGAGTATTCTTGCAAGAAGTACTGCCACTGAGCATCATGCTCTACCATCTGAGTTAAAAGGTCTGTCTGCAGCGGGGCAATACAAGCAGCTAGGAGTGGGTTTTTGCCGTACACAGCGCTGTGTGTTAGGGATATGAAACAGTGTCAGAGTTATACCTGAGCTTTCTGCAGGACAGAGGTTTTCACAAAGTACTATGTAGTATTTATAAAAACGGCGCAGTTCGGATGTCTGGTATCTGTGAGTTTGATCCAGTTAAAGAGGGGTTTAGTTGTGTTTGACAGAGCTCTGCATTTCATTCTCTTCAGAAGAGGGCATGTAGCTAAATGAATGTTTGAATGGTCCTGGAGCACGACCAGGCGATTTGGCCAATTCTGAGATTTGAGGTGCTCATTTACTTACCCATTTTTGTTATTCTTGAATTTTAAGGTTCTTGACTCACTAGGCCAGGTCAGCACCCCCATTTAATTCTGGGTCATTCTTCATGGTTATAGCTATCTCAATGAAGAATATATTAACTGTCCTTAAATCTTTCATTGTCACTTCATTTCCTATTTCTCTGACAATTTACCATGACTTTTCTGCAAAGCACCTTCTCCTGGAGGGATAAGGTTGAGATGGCCCTCATAAGAGGGAGGAATGAAAAACAAGTGCTTTGCAAGAGTGAGTGGAATCACGGCAAAAGTCTTTCATGGGTAGGATTGGCAACTGAAGTGCCTGTCCCCTGGGGTTCAGCTCTCTTCGCATTACTGTGATTTCCTGTACCACTACAACAGTGCCTTTCACTGCTGACATCCAAATATTTTGATGCTCTTGTTTCGTCCATTCTCCTAGATGTCCACTGATCAAATGATAGGCTTAGATCATACTCCAATCCTCTTACCTTGCACCCAAGAAGTGGTGTTAAATCTGAAGTATAAAGTTGGCTTGTTCTTTTAACTGGGAACTGCATTTGTATATTTTACTATTTTATTTAAAAATCTGGATAACGATACCTTTGTAATATTTATTTATCCTTTTTAAATGAAGGAATGTATTGGGAAACAGTCCAACGCAGAGTTCTCTGACCTGTACCTCACCTAAAGCCTTGGCTTCCTCTCCCAATGGAGTTGGTAATGTTTCTGGCCCTTACCCACTGGAAGGGGTTGATAAACAGTTCTTAGAAACATATGACAACGTTATAAAAAGTAGCTCGACAGAAGATTCCAGTCAGTACTACTGTGATAAGGTATGTTCAATTGCCTTCTTTTAAAGTCAAAACTAGTACTAAGTGTAGATTTGAACTGTAGATTAAGAACCCACAAAAAGTGTGGTTGTATTCCAGGATGAGCATATTTCATGCAGTAATAAGAGTAAGTCTTGTCTTACTACTCAAATTTAACCAAGACTGTGTACACAATATGATAGGCAAAGCTGACAACTACGTTGATTTCCAGTGTCCAGGTTTCCAGAAGCATCTCCAGGGGAAGATACTTATGTGATTAAATCTTATTTCTCCAAGGAAAGATCAGATAACTCAAGCTGTTGTATGTCTTGATAAAAGGCACAACTCTGCTTTATCCCAGGCATCTCCTCTTTAGGATGGCTAAACATCATCCTTTGACTTCTGCACTGGCTAGAGAGCAGCTGCTCCCTGCTAACGTTATGGAAGCGGATCATTCCTCCCCTATCTCCAGGCTGTTCCAGGGTGGTGCTGAACAGCTTCATAACCTGTCTGTCCAGTAGCTGCTGCCAACTTTTAATCCTTCTGGCTTGTGGATCTCTTGCAGAAGATACCAATGCACCCATGCACAGGAGAAAAACTGGGGAAAAAGTAGTCACTTCATAGCCCATAGAGTAGAATTGCACCTAACTTTTTTTTTTTTCTTCAAGTCACCTTTAGTAAAGACAATACATTGAAAATTTTAATAAGAGCTATCAACTGAGAAAGCTGAGATGAGAGTAACAGTGTTAGGACAGAGCAAGCAGAGAACATATTTGCCATTATGTATGTTGCTGTTTTTACAATTTTAAAAGGTTACAATCATGAGTATGTTCTGTAACCTTAGCTTCTTCCTATTTTAAATGTGGCTTTATGTAGAGTATTCTTTTCAGCACATCTAAATTTGGATGCACTATTTTCTAACTTGCTGCTATTTTCTTTTAAAAATTAGAAAAGTTTTGGTTTTTCTGTGTATTGCAGAATGACCTCATTGAGGGAGATTTACTTTTGGTGCGTATCATACCAGATGAAGACGGGAAGTTTGGATTTAATCTAAAGGTAAAACAACAATCTTTTAATTATTTTTAAATGCTTTGTAGAGATAAAGTGGCAGCCTAATCCTTAAATTCTAAAGCAGCATTTACAGAAATAAGCCTCTACTAGTTCTGTGGGTTTTTTAGTTGCATATACTATGGACATGGCACATTTCCAAAGCAGACTGCCTATTTGACTGCCTAAATATGAACTTGGAAGGCTAATTTAAGGCATCAACTTTTGGAAAATTTGACCTCTGTATTATAAAACAAGTTAAACAGTTTGTGCTATCAAGTTGAACATATCCATTTAAAAAATCATATTAGAAAGGTGACAATTAATTTATGAAGAAAATGGAAATTACTATTGATAATTGACTATTGTAAATTTTTTACATTCCCTCACTGAAATCCCATTTAAGCAGATAGTGTAAAGTAGCCATAATATCAAAATGGGGGTAGAGTTTGATCTTTTCACCTCAGACATTTATTGGTGGGGCAGTGATAGAACATCATGTAAGAGTGAGAGGGTATGGTTGTCTGGAACGTTGATCCTACCTGGTCCCTTGCACGTTCATCACAGCATCTAAGAACACAGTCCACCTTGCAAGTTTACGTGTTGAATTAGGCTTGCTTGAAGGGTAGGGTTAGAATAAATGCTGCATTTGGTCTGTTTATTGCATTTGGTCTGTTTATTGCCTATTAAAATATATGGCCAAGCAAAGACACTGGGTCTAGTTTACTAGAAATTGGTAGGTTTAAAGACACCGCACCCTCCCCGCCATTTACTGCTGAAAATTCGATCTTACTAACCCTGCCTATAACAATGGAGCATAAAGTTTATATGGATACAAAAACAAGTCATTACTTGTTTTAAATGCTGCTCATGCTTATTATAATGATATATTTATGGTTGTTATTTATTTGACATTCCTCTAGGGTGGTGTAGATCAAAAAATGCCATTAGTGGTTTCAAGAATAACTCCAGGATCACCTGTAAGTAAATTCTTAAGACTTTTAATCCCTCCCTTTATTACTTTCTCCACCACTCACACAGGTCTGTATGCATAGAAATTTAGAAACCCATAACCAGTATGAGACAGCAGCTGATCTGTTCTCTTTAGAAATTGATTTGACCAGTGGTTTCTTAAACCACAGATGAAAAGATCTGGAAGTGTTAGCCAAACAAGACACCAGTGGAAAGCATGTTTGTTTACCCCGTCATCTCAAAATCACATCTTGAACTGGACCAAGTTAAGTTAGTGAAAGTCAGGTTCTTCATGCTTAGTGAAGTAATTCTTCATGCATAAGGTAGTAGAGCTGTGAAAACCCTTGACAAAGGCTGCTGTGGTTAAAATAATTTTGTGGGTGGTCAGGAGAGTACAAATAGTTGGGAGAAAAACCTGCTAGCAGTTACTGACTAGACAAACCACAACAGGCTGAGGAAATCCTTAGGGCTAAAAATATTTATAGGATGGGAGAGTACTTGATGGGGAGGGCGTTGCAGAATGTTTGCTCTGTTCTTATTTTGCTATGGATTTTTTTCTCGTGGAAATATTTATGGGCTAGGTGGAACATTCATCAGAATCAGTACAGCCATTGAATACTTCTTCTGAATTGTGAATAATAGTAATATAACATCTTGGTAACTTTTTTCTAAATAATTATTACATAAATTTGTGAAGGTATATGCTACCTTATCTCAATTTTCTTTCAATTCCCTTCTGCCAAAGTGTATTTCCCAACCCTCATAAAATAATTTCAGTGCAAACTTGAGAGGAAATATTGCTGGCTTAATCCTAAAAATCTCATGTAGTCTGTGTCTTGCAGGCTCTTTTGAAATTTGATAATCAGTCACAGGACTGATATCTACATGTCATGATGTAAATCAAGCTAAAAGAGATTGTTTGAGAAGTTGTTTTTGTCACATTTATGATTTGTGCCTTGACTTATGCAGTGCATAGCACTCCTTTATGAACTACAATATTATTTGAATAGAAGAGTAGTAGGAAACTATCATTATAACTTAAATCCACAAAGTGAAAATAATACAGTCATTAAAATGATTCATAGTCAAGCTAGCAAGCTTCTTAAGGGTGATTTGAGATAATGAAGTTAATGTAGGGCAAACAGGCTCATTGCACAATCAGAGAGTGAAAGATGCTTCTCCAGAGGCAGCGATTTCCTTTGGCAGATTCAAATTGTCTTCTGGGAAGTATTGATCTGGTTTTTTCCTCTTGGATTGGAAAAGGACTGGACTTCTAAGTTACAGACTTCATTTAAGTGTCTCCAGTTAGTGGCATAGGCATAGACGCAAGTGACCAATTACCTCTCTAGCCTAGCAAACCACCAAGCCAGCAAGTTATCAAGGGTCAGGGAATAAACTGGAAACAGTTATCCAATACAATATACTCAACAGCAGTGTTATAGAAATCATGTCATGTTACAGCAAGAGGAAAAAATTATACTTATTTTTAGAGCATATCATTGTTAACACTGACTATGTTGTTTTCCATAAACAACATTTAACCTGTTCTTGACTGTTTAATGATATGTAGCTGATATTTGAAAGTTCAAGTTAAGCAGTCTAACGCATTTTTACGTTATTTTAGCTCAATGATGCGTTTCCTTCATTGTATTGCTACTATTTCAACTTGTTCTAGATTCAATCGTTACCCTGTAAATTGTCCTCAGGGTTGTTGTTTGGTAATATTATTTGCTAAGATTACTTCTCAGGTTTGTAGGTCACTTTTTCTCCACTTTCCTACAAAAAGATCTGTATTCTCTGTGGAGGAAGGGGAGCAAATCTTTCACGTCCCTTTCACGTCCTAAGGTTCTTTTAAAAATCCTACTCTGATACAGCAGCAATCTAGTATGTTGGGAAGATTGTGGGATAGAGTAGCCAAAATTCTTGTGGGAGAGCATTAAATCTAAAGAACAGCGATTTATCACATGTGGTTTGTTGGGGTTTTTTTTAAACTAAAGTCCTCTACTGATTTTTTTCACAAACAGTATTTAATGTCCTAAGGTGCTAAAGAAGTCATCATGATTTTATTTAATAAAGCTTTTCATTGAAAAATAGTATGCATGCTTCTTGGAGCAATAACTAGGTGCTTAGCATAAAATGAAACATTGGGTGTGTCAATAAGACAGGAAGCCTTTGACATAATTAATTAGCTGGAAAAGCTCAGTATCTGAAAAATCTACAAATTATGCTCACACAGAAGGAATTACTTCTCCTTCAAGATATATTTTATATAGTGAGATGATTTAAGTAAGAGAGCTGAGGCCTTAACATGTCACATGATTAACAAAATTTCTTCGAGCAAAGATATTAATCTCCATCTGTAATAAAGAATAATAGCCAGCAACCAGCCAAGAAATCTATATTATAGGCAAATACAGGAGATCAGAAAGCATTCCCTCCATGTTCTTGTTGTCTTCTTGACTCTCCTAGACCGACCTGATGTGGTCTTTATATCACTAGAGACTAATTTAGATCTCAAACAATAATATTTCAATGTGATTAAATCACTCAATCACTCATAGTTCTATTCTTCAGTCTTGCCCTTGTAAATTGTACAAAATATGGCGAGGGAGCTTTTGAGGAGCTGTGAATAGCTAGTTAAATCAGTATTGAAGAACACCATGGCTATTCATAATTCCCATTCTTCTTCTGTTTACATTTGTCTTTTTATCATTGTCAATCTTCTCTATCCTTCATTATTTTCGTTCCTTATTTCTTTTCCTTTTTCAATTTTTAAGCAACATTTCTGCTTGGGATTTTTCCTCTTGCATACATCTTTTTTTTCCTCTCTCTTTTCCTTTATCTGTTTTGTGGCACTCAAACATGTCTTAAGTTTTCTTTCCCTTTATTCTCTGACACAAGTGGCTCCCAATTGATTTTCTTCTTCCTATCCTTGCCTCTTTTTTTTTTTAATTCTGCATTTTTCTTCTTGTTGGTTCTATCATTGTCACTTCTTCTTTTCATCTCTTCCTTTTTTTTACTTGGTAATATAGCACCTCGCTGATAAACTTACTTTAGGAGCCATCAGTGCAAGGCATATAAGCAGGATTGGGGCTGATGAGAACACCTTGTTCACATTTGGGGGGTTGATGATGGTTTTTTGATAGGGCTAATAACACTGGATGAATAAAGTTCAGGGAACCTGTGCTGGCATTAAGGAAATACAGGGCACAATGATGAATAGAGAATAACAGTAATATGAGTTATATGTCTCATTCATATAACAAATGAAATGGAATGTACATGTAAGTATATCACTCTTGTGTAGCTGGGTGCTTCCTAGACTAAATAAAAATTAGGACAGCAATGAAAATAAAATTGTTACACTACTTGACACTCAAATGTTGTAGAATCCTGCACATTCATATTACAGAATCACAGAAGGTTGGAAGGGACCTGGAGGTCATCTTGTCCAACCCCCCCTGCTCAAAGGGCAGCTAGAGCCAGTTGCCCAGGACCATGTCCAGATGGCTTTTGAATACTCCAAGATGGGAGACTCCACAGTGTTTCTGGGCAACCTGCTCCAGTGCGCAGTCATAGTAAAAAAATGTTTCCTGATATTCAGATGGAGCCTCCTGTGTTTCAGTTTGTGCCCATTGCCTCTTCTCCTGTCACTGGGCACCACTGAAGAGAGCCTGGCTCCATCTCCTCTGCAGCTTCCCTTCAAGTATTTATATGTATTGACAAGATCCCGCCCAATCCTTCTCTTCTCTAGGCTAAACACTCCCAGGTCTCTTAGCCTTTCCACATACGAGACATGCTCTAGTCCGTTAATCACCTTCACAGCATCATCATCATATTCTGGCCATAGCTTGAATTGCTTTGCACTGATCTTAGAGCTAAGCATACTAAGAAGTGTGGCAGAAAAAAGCCAAACAAACCCTAGAGTTCAGCAGTTAATCTAAATTGCTGTATCCAAGACAAGACATATTGTAATTTTTCGTTTGAGATGGAAAAAAACTTGTTTTAGTGTTCCCAGGTAGCAAAAAAAATTGTCACAAATGAGTGACTTGAGCATCATAGGTTGAGTACTTACCTGCATCTTCTTGTTAAAACTTTCAGTGAATGAAATGAGGAAGAATGTTCTCTATATATAGATATCATTTGATATCCACCAAACAAAAACATGAAATGTATATGGATTTCTTTAAATTTTAAAAAGTGCATGCCTGGGGAATGTCAGGTTACTTAAATTACATTCGTCAAAATCATGTTTGTACTTCTCAGTATTCACTGTATAAAAACTGAAGCGTGTTATCTTATGTGCCCAAAACACTTTTTCCAGAAATTTATTTGCAAGTGGCTATAACCGGTGGCTGTTGAGGCTTGGAGTTTAGATCTTTAAGAGCAATCTGATGATGCATGTTTGATAAATACAAATTCTTTTTGTAGCTATCAATATGCTGTTTGAACTGCTTCTCATTGAGAGGCTTTGAAGCAAGAAAGACAGCTTTAGATCTGAATCTTTTGATAGAACTTCTGATAGATAGATGAAACCTTGTCAGGAGAACTCTGAAGGCTTTGCTTACATGATGAACTTTATATCCTGATGTGTTCCTGCTTACATGACTGAATGCAATGACATTAATGTGTTTCTTTGGTCTTGAAACAGGCTGATAAATGCATTCCAAAACTGAATGAAGGTGATCAGATAGTATTAATTAATGGCCGAGATATCTCAGAGCACACGCATGACCAGGTGGTCATGTTCATAAAAGCCAGCAGAGAATCTCACACGAGAGAGCTTGCACTTTTGGTCAGGCGGAAAGGTAACTGGGCTGATTTTATTCACTTTTAATGCTTTTGAGACTGTTGCTCTTATGCTTGGTGGTGTACTCTCTTCTGTTTACATAGATGTGTTCTCAGTGCACTGGGAATAGGTCTGTGCTAAAAAAGTAGATCTCTCTGCATTTGAATTAATAATACAAATAGTTTTAACTATATAGGTTCTTACCACTGCAACACAGAATCTGTCAAGTTAGAATTTCTTCTTATTTTTTAAGTCTAAAAGCCTATGAGAACAAATAATCCCTTGCAAAAGTTCGGTGTGTGGTTGGGTTTCTTTTGTAAATATAGTGTAATTTCACAGATCCCCAATTGCGGGTTTGCAAATACCCATGGGCTGTTCCCCAGCACAATTATACAATGAAACAAGTCAAATAAGCTTGCTGCTTTTTTTTTTTTCCTCTTTTCTTTCTTTCCATTCTATACAATAAACATTTTGTGACAATACTGAGCTTGACCAATGCTCGCTACCTGCTAAATTGCTGCCAGCAAACAAGAGACAATCTCTGAAATATGCAGGGTCCTAAGCTTGTGTATTTAAAATATGGGGAACCCACCCAGCTTGGTTTTGCTGGCTCCATATTTAAACACATGCAGATCCCTAGAGCTTTCAGGTGATGTGAAAAGTTTATTATTTACTTTCCTTAAGAGCTATGGTCATACCTTTACACACACAATTATGGAAGATCTTTGCACAGAGTTTCTGATTATGTTAAGACTTAAAAATATGAAGGGATTATACATGACTGGGAGAGAGGAGGGAATAAAACTGCCTAAGTGATAAGTACTTCTGTAGCATTTAATTTATTTAAAATGTCTTGTGTTTCTAGGAAGACAGATGGGCTTTTGATCTTGTTTTCCCTGAACAGTCCTGCCTCTGTTATTACAGGCCTTTCCACTGGCTCTGTGCAGTATTTAGTCTTCCCTTAACTTTTCTAGTCCCCTTCCTACTGGCAGATAAGAGAAGTTTGCTCTTAGCTAAAAATAACCTGTGGGCTCCATGCCGGTCATTTGTATAGGCATGAGTATGAACAGCTCCCCATTTTCTGAAATTTCATGAGCCGTTCTGATGATGGCAGAGAATGTCCACAGCTGGACACATCTGGTGACAGAATAGCTTTCACAGAGACAGAACTGCTGTGTAGGTTAATTCATTAATGTTTGTAATGTTCTTCAACATGTTAGCAAGGAATGTCATCGAAAACTGAATAATATTTTTTTTGTCATTTATTAAGTTAGTTCCTTCAACATTAGCATGAGAAATTGCAAAAGACAATTCAGTTGCTTCTTTAACGGCAAGGGACTACAATCTAAGTATGTTTGTGTTTGTTTTGCTGCTGGGGGTCCAAAGTTACATAAGCTTCTTATAGAGATATTCCGTTAATTATTCTATAAACTTTTTTAGGCAAAACTCATTTGTTTTTTACCGTGGTGGATGTTGTGATTCATTAGCCTATTCAGCAGATCATCCTGTAAGGCAGGGTTGTGGCAAAAAACTCTTTGTGCTTGGAAGTCAAGTTCTTTTCCTTCATAGGTAGGGACCTTGAGAAGTTTTGTTTTCTGAAAGGTCATAGGGACGTTTTACTCTTAGTAGTTTCTACACTAATATAGTACATAAAGAAATGCAGTTAAATGTGTTGCTGTTTGCTTTCCTGAGGCCTTGTCTTTGCAAACTTTGTTGTTCTTGCAAGTTGGTAAGTTTTAATAAGTGTTGCAAATACATTAATGCTGTATGTAACAGATTTTAATTTTCAATACATCTTTCAGTAGTTAAACACTTTGTGGAGCCTAAATCAGAAGACGAAGCTGATTCTCACAATATCCCAGAATCTCTTCTTCCTATCTGTTCCGAATATGGTGGTGATACACTGGAGGAGTCTATGGAGCAGCTAAGGAAAGGGCTGGAAAGTGGGGCTGTCCTTATTCAGTTTGAGGTAGGTAATACTCAACTCTCAAATGCCATTAATATAGACAAATAGCTGCAACCAGCAAGTAATGTAAGGGCTTAATTAATTGGAAATCTCATTGCTCCCATTCAGTCTTACCTCAAAAGAGCAAGACTGTGACTTGCCCATCAGTTTCACCCTTCACTACTTAGGATAGGGAAGAATGAGTAATCAGTCTTGCATAAAACATCATCTGCTGAGAAAAAAATGTGTTTTAACATGTTTCTAGCTCAAGTACTCAAAGCTCACTAAATTAATATTTTTTTCTTAATTATTTTATTTAGTAAAATAGTGGAGTTTTGACAAAGATCAGTCTTGTACTTTGTTTCTTTTTCCATGCACTCATTGACATTTCTCAAACATCTTTTATATCTTAAGTTAGTGTTTCAAGTTCTCATGTGTTGCCTTTTTTCATGGAATAACAGGAGCAACTTGACCATTCCTCATCTTCATCTCTTTGAGGTTGATATGAAAGGGGTTGAATGTTAATTTCCACTTGCAGGACATTTGTAATGTCCAGTTCTGTGTTGTTTCTCCCTGGATATCTAAAACATTGACGGTTCCTTCTTGGGCAAATTACCTTATACATGAGATACCCCTGCATATAGGATGAGACTGTGAAGAACTGCTGTATAGATTAATGAATTAATGTTTGTCATGTTCTTCAACATGTTAGCAAGGAATGACATGGAAAACTAACCAATAAAATGTTTTTATAGTTTACTAAAATCAGTTCCTTCAGTGTTAGCATAAGAAATTCCAAGAGATAATTTAGCTGCTTCTCTAATGTCAAAGGAGTACAGTGTATGAATGTTTATGCTTGTTTTTGCTGTTATGGATACAAACATGTATAGTAACTCCAGAGAAACATTGTTTATTATGATTTATACATTTCTTATTGTTGAGTTCTGGAGTAACCCTTTCTGATGCTGAAAAGTTGTAGAACATACAGGTTTTCCCCATTTTGATATTTTTTTCCTTCTCTGTTTTTTCAAACGCCCTAAGTTTTAATGGTGGTGGCTAAAGAGATGTAGTATTGCTTATTGCATAACCACTCTTTTTATGGGGTTTGCTTTGTTTCCAAGATTTCTGAGAGTTATGATTCTCCTTTTTTTTTTTTTTTTTTTTTTTTTTTTAAGGAATTGTAAACTATGGTTCATAGCTGTTTTCCAAAATCCACAGCACTGGTTGCAATGCAGTGATAGCAATGAGTCTGGCTATTGAAACAGTAACTCAAAAGATAGGAACTAGCCTTTCAGTTCTTTGTTAATTGTCAAAGTTGTTGACTGAATTTGTACGCAAAGTTCCTGTAATAATCTTCATAGGATATTTAATCCTTTATGACTTTTTTCCTGACAGCATTTATTAAAAGTATATTACTGATGTTAGAAAAAGCGCAAAACCTTTTTGAAATCTAATAAACTAGGAGCAGTTCAGTGGCCTCTTACTTTGAGTTCATTGTTTAGTGATCTTCGGAAGCAGAGGCAATTGCTGCGTCACCTATCAGCTTTGGTCGCTCTCAAACTCTCCATTCACACTAGTAAAAGAGTAAATAATTAGCCAGCAGGTTATGAATAATCAAGTTTTTCCAGAATATCCTTATCCACTTAAGCAGAATTTAAGAAGTCTGTCAAGGGCAAATGACTTTTTGGCAGGCAACAATAATGAAGCTTGAGAATTGTTAGTTAACGTTAAATTATTCTTCCTTGTCTCCCAAAAAAAGTAGAAATCACAACTTGGCTCTTGTAAAATGGAACTTAAGTAGAAGCTGTTCAGTTGCATAGTTTATCAAGTTCTCTTCTCACATGGCTTGTTTATGCTTTTTGAGTTGAAAAATGTGGTGAGCTGTGATACCAAGTCTTAGGATTCAGTAAATCTCACAGTGGAATAAACTTTTTGTTTGTTGTTCCTTTCCAGTCAACCAAAGTAGGGGATTTTAACTTCCTGTTTGTTTCATTCCATTTTATGTATGGAACCATACTCTAAATCTTCATTAAATATGTAAGATATAATGAGCTTTTTGGTAAGTGTTGAATGAAGTATATAAAACTCTTGCACAGCCAGGTTAGGGAAGTGATTGTGCCCCTGTACTCGGCACTGGTGAGGCCGCACCTTGAATACTGTGTTCAGTTTTGGGCCCCTCACTACAAGAAGGATGTTGAGGTGCTGGAGCGTGTCCAGAGAAGGGCAACGAAGCTGGTGAGGGGTCTGGAGCACATGTCTTATGAGGAGCGGCTGAGGGAACTGGGGTTGTTTAGTCTGGAGAAGAGGAGGCTGAGGGGAGACCTTATCGCTCTCTACAACTACCTGAAAGGGGGTTGTGGCGATGAGGGTGTTGGTCTCTTCTCCCAAGTAACTAGTGATAGGACAAGAGGAAATGGCCTCAAGTTGCGCCAGGGGAGGTTTAGATTGGATATTAGGAAAAATTTCTTCACTGAGAGGGTGGTCAGGCATTGGAACAGGCTGCCCAGGGAGGTGGTGGAGTCGCCATCCCTGGAAGTGTTCAAAAAACGTGTGGATGTGGCGCTTCAGGACATGGTTTAGGGGACATGGTGGTTCTGGATTAATGGTTGGACTTGATGATCTTAAAGGTCCTTTCCAACCTAGTGATTCTGTGATTCTGTGATTCTGTGTTAATAACTCAGTTGTAAGTTGCTTTCATGTATATTCAATACAGAAAAAATGTGGCTGTATAATTGCATTTCTTCATGATGATGTTGCTGTTGTTTTCCCCCCTCTGTACCTTTTGTTGTCTTGTATGATGCACTTAATGCATTTTGACCTTAAAATTCATTTTTGGTTATACACTTGTATGCCTACATTTACTCCAGATAAAGTTTGCAAGACAGTGGTTGGCCCAAAAGAAGAGTCGTCACATGTAAAGAGATTGTGATACATTGAAGCTTTTTTTTATCAGGGACTTGCAGGGATTGATTGTGATGGTTTTAGTCCAGAGAATAGAAGTCTGTTTGAATGGTTTGTATTACAGTTGCTTCCAGAAAATATTAGTCTGCAGCTGTTTTTTTCTTCTGATGTCTTTTATTGCTCACTTCTTCCACCCTCAACCTCACTTTTCCTTCTGTCACCCAGTTTTATAAGAAAAAGGCAACCTTGCAGGGAAACAGGTTATATCAATGACTCCTACACTTTCTCTTTTTCTTTTTTATTAGAAGTTCTTCTAGAGATGATGATGGGCTAGCAATAACAGAAATTCTTGCCATGTTAAAATACACAAAAATCTCGTAAGTGAATTTTGCAGATGGTTAGGAAAAAGATTAAAGAAAATAACTTCTGATTTTTTTTTTTTTCACTCTATGTATTTTCATATGAATCTCTTTAGTGTGTGTATAGCATAATCACAACCCTCAAAATCCTGTCGTTTTTCATTCTGTCTTGCAGCAACTTTATAGGAAGAAACCAGGATTGGCTGTTACATGTGCAAAGGTACCTCAGAATATGGACAAGAATAGATACAAAGATGTTCTACCTTGTGAGTATTAAGTACAGACTTTCTGCCTATTTTGCTTTATCCTCTAAATGATAGCTTATAAAACTGTTGTATTGAACTTCTTGATTGAAGATTTCATTATATAATCAAAGTCTTGTAATTGTTCATTTTATTTTCTAAAAGGTTGTTTATTTTGGTTTGTATTCTGCTGTTTGTGTGTTTGCGATTCCTCATTTTTTTGACTTAATAAAAGGGAAGCATGGCCCTTCGTTGCTAATTTTATTCCCTCTTTATTATTTTTTCGTGTGCAGATGATGCCACAAGGATAGTATTGCAAGGAGCTGAAGATTACATTAATGCAAATTATGTGAATGTAAGTCATAGAGAGACCTGCATTTGCCCACTTTCCATATTACAATAGCAGACTAAATTTAGCCTTTTTAAGGAATAAAGGAAAAAATCCTCCCATTTTATATTTTGGGGATTTCTAAATGTAAAAGCTGTAAAGATTCATAATGTAAAAGACAAAGTGTCTCTTGTGAAAGTGGCCATCCTGGTATACAGTAGATGCAAGCATGTGATATACACTGTGATATGTGCAGGGCTTTTAACCAGTAAAAATTGTTTTACCTTTCCATATACTGCAAATGTTGAGGTTCTCTCCTATAGCTTAAAACTAAGCCTTTTTCCCCTCTAGAACCAATGGCCTACCAACTGCGCTATGAAGGGTCCAGAAGATAAACGAGAGCCCTGATTGCCCTAATCATGTGTGTAGACAGGGAGAAAAGGGGAAAATATGTTTTTCCCAGAAAGCTCAGAAGGTCAACCGTATCCTGGGCTGCATCCTAGAAGGCCAGCCACATCCTGGGCTGCATCCAAAGCAGCGTGGCCAGCAGGTCGAGGGAGGTGATTCTGCCCCTCTACTCCGCTCTGGGGAGACCCCACCTGGAGTCCTGTGTCCAGCTCTGGAGCCCTCAGCACAGGAAAGACATGGACCTGTTGGAGAGGGTCCAGAGGAGGGCCCCAAAAATGATCAGAGGGATAGAGCACCTCTTCTATGAGGACAGGCTGAGAGAGTTGGAGTTGTGCAGCCTGGAGAAGAGGAGGCTCCAGGGGGACCTTATTGCAGCCTGCCAGGACTTAAAGGGGGCTTAAAAGAAAAGGGGGGACAAACCGTTTAGCAGGGCCTGTTATGATAGGACGGTGGTGGTAATTTTAAACTAAAAGATTTAGACTGGATATAAAGAAGAATTTTTTTCACAATGAGGGTGATGAAAAATGAGAACAGGTTGCCCCATCCCTGGAAACCTTCAAGGTCAGATTGGACAGGGCTCTGAGCAACCCAATCTAGTTGAAGATGTCCCTGCCCATTGCAAGGGGGTTGGACTAGATGACCTTAAAAGTTCCTTCTAATCCAAAGATTCTATGATTCTATGTTTGTATTAGATACTTCAATTAAACACCTAAATCACAGAATCAACTGTTAACTTACTGTGTCTATCATCAGGCAATAAACAGCTTTTTTTAGTGTACTTTTGGTATACCTTGCCATTATTCCTTACTAAATATTAAAGAAAATTTGCGAAGTCTTGCAGTTTCAAATTTTCAAATACATTTTCACTATTAGTCATCTCTTCCTAGTTCACCATGAAGGACTATAGTATCTATAGTATACATCTAGTTTAAATTAAAAATTTAAAGATTTTTCAGATAACAAACTGTGATCTTGATTGTCTTATTACTCAACTTGGCCCCTTAATCTTCCCTCAACTCTGAATGAAATGCTGATTTAAAGAAAAATAGTACTTGAGCAGTGAGAGCAAACTTTACATAGGATTTCTCGGTTTCTTTATAGATGGAAATTCCTTCTGTGGGCATTGTGAACAGGTACATTGCTACTCAGGGGCCTCTTCCACACACATGTGCGCACTTCTGGCAAGTAGTCTGGGATCACAAGTTGTCACTGATCATCATGTTAACAACTCTCACTGAACGAGGACGGGTAAGTGTTCAGGTTCTTCATATGCTGAAGAAACGTACTCTGCCTTTAAACTTTTTTCCCACTGTTACGATTAAAAAACCCTAAAATAGGCCAGCTTGTTCTGTTGAATCATTTCTCTAAAGGACAGACTTTCTGAATTACTTAGAAGAACAGATACTCTGCAACTTACTTTTTTTTTAATGCTGCTTTGAGACTTACTTGTTTTCATAAACCGAAATCACTGCATTGACTCAATTTTGCTGATCAGCCAGGTACTACGTGCTGTGCAGTGGACAAGGATTTTACTGAACCAGTATCTCACTGGAATGCTTTTTCATGTTCAGTCTATTCCACAACTTTTCAGCCTTAGATTAGATGGGAAATGAGGTGGCAAACCCTTTGTCATCAGCACTGCTCTAAGCTTACCTTTTAAAATGAGGAATAAATATTGGCATTAGGATTGTTTCTGCATAAGTTACATGTACACTGAGTAGATGTGCCTATCTATCTGCCTTTAGAAGGTGAACCAGAAAAAGGAAGACTTGTTATTTCAGAAGTAGAGTGGTAGGGATCTGAAGATCACCCTCTTACTACCACCAGCAGAAGACAGGAGAGAAAATGGTTCCTTATGCTTGTATGCAGAATTGATTAATCTCTTTTCTTTTAGAAAAAAAGAGAGTGTTTCATGGATGTAATTTTAATACCGAATTCCACTTCAGCTCTCACTTGTATTCTGGTGTACCTCAAACTTCATATGCAGCACATCAGGTGCCTTCACGTGCACATACGACTTTTCTTGTCACGCATTGGTAGGCATGAAGGTTATGGCCTTGCATATAGCCTTCATCTATAACTTTAGCATTTAGATACAATTAGTCATTTAAGAGAAGATCTCTGTCTTCAGTTTTACATCTGACATAGAGAAGAAATATGCATCTCTTCGTCAAATGACACGCACATGAGCTAAAGTTGCTTCTCCATTCTTTGTTCAGTTTCTGAGCTCAGTTCTCCCTAGAAAATATGGAGGGCAACTTTAATTATATGACGACATTACTGCAGATTATTGTGCCTGCAATAACCTTCTGCATAGTATTCTTGCTACTAATGTTTATAAGCATTATTCTGTGTTTTAAAAATATTTTTGCCTTAAAACACAAAATATGATCGAATAGAAAAATGAAGATTTTTTTCCAATTCAGTGAATTCCTGTCAAAAACAGAAGTAACACATAGCTCTTACTGACCTGAAAACTAATACCTAAATTAAGGAAGCAATCTTCAGAAGATGGCTAGGGTCACTTCATTACCTTCAACACTTGCTTTCAGGGAGAGGAGAAGGGGAAACTGTTCTTATGGAAGCAGCCAGACAGGTACCAGGCAGGCTGAACTCCTGGGGGGTGTGTGTCAAGGGGTGACAGTGTTGTTGGGTATTTCTTTTCCTGCTCACTCTCTCTGCAGAATGAGTTATCTCTTAGGGCCTTCAGAAACAGAGCCCACCTTGCTCTTTCCCTCAGTCGTGAGACTGCAGTGTTGGAAGGGCAGCAGCGGGGGGGGAGGAGGCTGGTTTGCACTATTTTTTGCCTTTCAGCATGACCTTGCTTCAGTCTAAGAATAATTTATGTTTGAAGGGACCTGTGGAGATATCTGGTCCACTCCTCTCAGCTCAAAGGGGGGGCAGCTTTGAAGTTCATGAAGGTTGTACAGCATCATGTCAGTTAAAACTGTTTTGATTTTTTTTCCATGGATGGAGATTCTACAGCCTCGGAGAGAAGCTTGTTTCTGTGCTTAACCATCCTCACTGAAATAGTTTTTGCCAACATCTAATCAGAATTTCCTTTTTTGCATTTTTTTTCAGTTACTACTTGTCTCTTCATTGTTGACTTTCAAGAAAAGCATGGCTCTGTCTTCGCTATAACCTGCTGTTAGGTGGCTGAAGATGGCTACAAATTCCCCTCCTACACTTTTCTTCTTAAGATGGAACAAATTCATGTGTTTCTCCTCCTGTGTTATGCCTTGAGAAGTCATTTTAGCAATTGCAGTTTAGTACCAGACAGAAAGCATCTTGCATCCAATTTACCTGAACTTTTATTAAAGTTACTAAAGCACAAGTTTATAGAGACTTTAGCCTATTTTGCCATGTTGTTTTCCAATTTTTATGTAAAGATCTCACCAACAAACCAGATAGTATACTGCTCCTTGAATTTCTTGAACCATAGCATAGGAAGGGAGGCTGGAAATAGAAATGCTTGTATAAATGTGTAAAGTCTTGATGTGTGCTTAATTTTCTTTACAGACCAAATGTCATCAGTATTGGCCTGATCCACCAGATGTAATGGAATATGGCAGCTTTCGTGTCAGATGCCACTCTGAAGATTGTACCATTGCGTATGTTGTTAGAGAAATGGTGATTACAAATGTTGAGGTAAGTGCCCGTTATCTTTAATTCTCCCCAAGCAAGCTGAATGAATACATGTATAGATGGGTAGATACAGACTCTGTGTCTGAGCATGTAATCTCTGTGAATACACATGTGTGTAAATATATATATATACACAAACATATTTATAAAACAAATATGTATATATTATATGAATCAACATAGTATGATTATTTCTTTAGAGCTTCTTCAAAAACATACTTTTTGAAGTTCTATAATACATCAATTCATTATGACACAGGTACCGTAATAAGCTTCATAAAAAAAGCTTAGTGCTTTTCTGTAAACAGTTTTGCAGTTACCGACTCCTCACAAGTATTTCAGTTTTCAATGAGAGTCTTTTCTAAGTAACTGTGCTCTTTCAAGGACGAAATATGGGTCACTTGGTTAATGGCACATGTAACTAGAACAGCTAACAAAGTGAATTGTAACAGTGTGATTTTGAGAGAAGATACAGAATCTCACCAGCTCCTTTTCATCATCTTTAGTCATATTTTTAAGAGGAAAATATCCTTATATATCTCAATTGAAATGTGCTCAATTTATGTAAGGTACTTATGTTCCTTAGCTGTTAATACTTTATGCTAATGGCAGGGTTATAAAGAAAAAAGGATGTTAAATATATGGAATACTTCTTGCATATCATCTTGTGTTGTGAAATCTGCATTCAGATTACATCTAGACTTCCCACAACCTGAATACAGGGTATGACGTTTGGCTTTTGTTTGTAAGTTGTCCTACATTTCTTAGCCATTTCCCTCTTCATCTCCTTTCCAAAATTCTATGTTCACAAGTATTTTAAAAAAAGATGAAGGGTTTGTGCTATCATAAGATACGTGTGTAAGAAATCACTGTGTACTGACCAAATGCTAATTTACAGTTCCAATACTAGTCAATATTTTAAACTTCTGTATAATTAATTATATTTTACTTTTACTAGAATTGCTAGTAGTAAGAAAAAGGAAGTATCTGTTTTAAAGTGTAACGTTTCATTGACGTTCCTCCAGCAAGATGACCAATCCTTTAGTCTCATAAATTTGTAACTGAATCTATCACTTGATAGTGCATCCAAATTTGTTTTAATGTGATTAAGATTTCCTTTATAGTCATAAACATGTGAGATGCCAGTACTTAAAGGTTTTTCAGTTAAGATGGTTTACAGTATTTCAGTTTCTAGCTATGAGAAACCACCCAGGCAGGGAGAAGCATGATTTTTGGTTCTGTTTTTCAGACAATCTGTAAATGATAAAGCTGAATGTCAGCACAGAAGAAATTAACCTCATTAAAGCAGTACTGCAGAGTATATGTAGATAACCCTAGTCCCAGTCACTTAAATTAATTGATTGCCAATTAACTGTGGTTAGCTAATGCTTCTTGTAAAATTCAGTTTACTCTGTTCAAATACTTGTTCTTTTTCTTGCTTAGTGTTATCAAACCGATACACAATTTTGAGTAAATTCACCAGTGACTGTATTTAGTATGTGTTTTCACTTCAGGTGACTATTTACTAGTATGTGATAAGTCAAAATCCTGATAAGAACGGGGCAGTCAATTTTTTTTTTTAAATACACGTTAATTCTTTTTGAAATAAAGGTTGTGTGAGAATATAGTGTGCTGTTGTAGACATGTTAACAGATGTGAAAGTTACAAGGATCTTCAGCTGCATAAGTTGTCTCGTGACAAATCTCAGTTGAGAATATTGTTTCTAATGCAAAAGTGTACGCCTGCATAAATTTCATCTAGGTTAGACAAAAGCATGCTAAAGCTAGTCCTAGGTGGATGTGTATTTGTTGTGGTCAGGAGAAGGTTTTTTTGAGGGGTTTTTAATTTTTTTTTTTTTTTCACTAAAGGCAAGTTTGTACACTTAAATGAAGAGCTACACTCAAAAGAACACTCAACATTGAGCTATCTCATACAGCAAAAATATGACCCTAATAATTGATAGCTCTCTGCATTTGGCCTTTCAGGTGGAAATAAAAAACCTTCTATCTTGTTAAAACGTAGAGAAAGGACTCTTTGAAACACTGAAGTATCTCCTTGTTATATGTACTACCTCTCACAGATATTGTTGTTCTGTTCTTTGAAAAATATATAAAAAGTCATCTGAATTTGAACCAAGGTTTTATTATTCCCTGAGCTAATGTGAGCATCATTGGACTGGTCTTTATGAAGACAGGTAGCTTTTAACAGTAAGATAGATAAAGCTTCAAAACTCACAGGAGACTTGATTTCTGTTGGAAAGGCATATTTGTGAAAGAGTTTCCTGTGAATTAAGTTGCACAGATTTAAAATCTGCCTTTAGGGAAAATAACTCAAAAGAGCAGTTTATGAAATGATACCCTTGGCCTTTTGTTCATGTATGTTCAGAAGACTTGAGAAACAAGAAACTTTTTAGGTTTTTTCTGATGCAGTTTAACTGTGTGCTTCTTTGCCTGTAATTGAAGATCAGCAAATTACAATTACCAATATTTGTAACCTTTCAAAGCCTCATGAAATGAAATAAGGATTAATTTCCTGCCTTTTCTTTTCAAGACCAAGATTGAAAGCTATCCTGTAGCAAAATAAAAGGAGAGCAAATAAAGTTTGTTTTTTGAGGTTGTGGGTTGGACTTTTAATTATTTTTTTTAAAAAAGCTTCAGAACACTTTGGAGACCAGAACAAACAGACCAAAGGAAAGAAATGGTGTAGTGTGAGTCCAAAATTCATCACATGGTACAGTATTTTGTGAAACAAGATAAATATTTCTTTTTAATCACTGAAAAAATAGCATGGGAAGCCTGAAGCAAGCTTTCATTCAATTTCCTTTAAGATAATTGCCCTGCAACATATCATTACAGATTAAATCTCTCCAATTTTATTCAGATGGTTTCCCATTTTTCCTTGCCTTTAAAGAAGCTTTTTTCTTGATTTCAGTTTAAGTGTCACTAGAACACAGCCGTGGAACTTAGCAAGGCTGTGGAGATGATACTTGCTTATTATTCACGTAACTTTGAAGATCAGTAATTTTGCAAGTTTTGGGGTTTTTATTCTGCCACATCTTATGTTAGTTGTTGCCACACCTTGTTAGTCGTTTCTGAAGTGCCCTGTCATTCTCCCACCTGATTTCTTTTATTAAGTAAAATAAATCATTCAAACAAAAAGAAAAAAAAATCATGATGTTTAAAAATTGTTTGCATTTCATCCTTTAAAGACAAGTTATACCATTGCTATAATGAATGAGGAGTGAGCACAAGAGAGCACTCACCCCTTGTAAACAACCCAGGTCAAGGTGGTTAATTAAGACAATTCCTTGTGTCATAATGTGGACTGTTTAGCATGAATGTGCAGACAATGACACTGGAAATAGAAAGATTTGGGGAGAGAAGCTTCTTTTTAATTTTAAGGCTATCACATTCCATGGATGTCACAATGATGGAGAGGATGGTTTGGAGACAAAGAAAATAAACTGATGCAGCAATTCAAACAAATTAAAAATTAAGCATAAATTATTTTACTAAGGAAGGGTATTGCTGTTTGCTGAAGGGAGGTAAAATTGCAAGTTGAAGAATGACTGGTATCTTTCTGTTTATGAGTGACCAGCATGTAAGCTTTCCAGTGACTGTGTTAAATTCGTATTAGATGAAACAAAAGCAGCAACATAAATGACTATACTGCTAGCACTTTCAGCTATAAACAGCTGAAAATAGAATCTCTGTAATTTTTACACATCTTAATTGTTTGGGCTCAGACTTCCCATGCCATTTGAAGATTGCCAGATACATGTTATGCAACAGTTTGTGGGAGGAAATGTTGACTTTGCTCATGTTGAAGATTCTTAGATTGGTTCACTGAAACTTTTGCTTCTGCACGTTAAACAAGACCTTGTATTTTCTCTTTCCAAAGAAGTCTGTATAAATTTGACCATGTCATAATTGTCTTGAACAGACCTGTCGCACTGCAGAGGTATTTTAAAGGCTTCTCTGAAAAGTATCTGCACTGAAAGTGTTCTGTTTTGTCAAGTACTCCTAGCAGAAGAAAATGAGTTGGTTTTGAATACTAAAGAGCTAAAGAACAAAGGTAGATTAAAAGTGTTATGGCAAGGGTGTACAGAAGTGTAATGAGGTGGGAACAGTGGTGCAATGAAATGCTAAATGCCACTGCCGAAGTATCTGCTCTTCAGAAACTAGGCTTTACCCTGATCACTGAGTCTCAACTTTCAAGGTATATTTGTGAAGCCCACTAGCAAAGAGCTTACCTTTTCCTGCTTAGAAGATAAAAGGACCATTTCAAGGTTAATGTACTTCTACATGGTGAAATTTCTTTTCTTTGTTTTTTTTTTTTTTAATTGAAGATTATATTATAACCTAGACCAAAAGGCACATTAAATGAAAAGGTGAAATGCAAGATCAATTGCTTGGATTTTAAGAAAAGTCAAAATTAAGGTTGACCTTACAAGCCTAAATTTCCTTCTTTCTATATAATATTATCATTCTAAGCTATGTCTGTTGTTTTTCTGAAGAACACCCTATTCTTTTATTAATCAGGGAGAGTCATTTTAGGAGAATGAAATGAGGAAGCCCACCTTTTGGTGTAAATATAATACGCAATTCTGAAAATTGCAGAAAGATGAAGAATGGATATTTTTGTGGCTGAAGGTCTTTACAATGAGGTTGTTTTGCAAGTGTTACAGCAGACGTTTAAGGCACTACCTCTGACAGCCCTTAACTTTGTCAGGAGTTGCAATCCCAATGGCCGACTTATTAGAAAAAGATCACGTGTTTTTAGCAAAATCCAGGATGCTAGCTTAACCACAATGAAGTTGCATTTGCAGTAAGATGTTGTGCACTTGCATAGGAGGGGTAGGTACAGGTACATCTCTTTTTTTTTGTCTTTTTTTTTTTTTTTTTTTTTTGGCTGACATCTAACCATTATGTGAAGGACAGTAACAGATAACTTGAGACAGATATGATGTCTTAGACCTCTGTAACTGCTTGCCAAGTAAATGTGTGTCAACACTGTGAAGCAGCTAAATGTTGGCCAAATGGATGATGATAATCTGGGCAAATTACTTAATCCAGAAGTGTCAATGGAGTCTGAGAGTTGTTTGGATTCATTTTTTTGAATCCACTGTTAAGCTGAATTGTGTAAATACCAAATACATAAATTCAATTGAAATCCATGTGAGTGCAAAAAATATTAAATATGTTTGGAACAACAATATGTATAATGTCAGGTTAGGCAAACGTAGCAACCAAGTCGTGAGCAACTCTTGTCATTTCACTTTCTGTAAGTCTAGGTTTATAAAACAGGACTAAAAAAGTCAAGATTTTATAAAGAGAAATTCTACATTTATCAGTCATTAGGATGCTACAATAATGACTGTCGTGGAAAAATCTCACTGCAAAAAAAATAATTTTGTGGAAACGATTTAAGATGACTTGCAGAGAATAATGGTTTGGACAGCAACTTGAGTATAATGAGAAGCTACCTGTTTGTTTTCCCTTACCAGGTTTGTACAAAAAAGCAGGGTCTGGCAGAAATAGTCTGTTTAAAAAATAAGTATTCTTAATAGGACATGTACAGTGAGGCTAACTATGAGCCCAGTAATTATAATTCTAGAACTTTTGTCATGTATGAGTGCTAGATTTTACTGTCATGATCTTTTAGTGCAAGTTAGTTCCATGTGTGGTGGTATTTGGCTGACATTTTCCTGAATTTAAAAGCTGATTTTCATTATGAATGTAAAGACTTGAAGATTTTATATTTAAAAAACCAAACCACTAAATAGCTTAAAAAAATCTGGACTTCATTAGAGTATTGATTTTATGTCTTCTGCATGAGATATAAAAGTATTAGAACTGAAAAAACTAGTTCTAACATATGTGAATAGAACTACTGTTTTACAATATGTTTAACGTATTAATAAAAAATGAGGTATTTTAAAATACTGGTGCATTTTGAAAAGTGAGTGATGTAATGGTCAAGTTTTAACAATTTGAATCATCTCAGAAAAGCCCAACCAAAAGAATCAAAGCTGATATATCAAAACACAGATAACTAGAAAACTATACGGAAGCTTGAGGCAATACCTGACATAATTAACAAACAGGTCTGTTGGTCTCTAGGGATGAATAGGGCACGTAATAGAAAATGAAGATGTTCACACCAAAAGAAGCAGCTCCAAGGGCTAACAGCATGCTCTTTACTCAAAATAAGTCTTGTATAACATGCTTGTTGCACTTGTCTGTGAAGTATTTAAAAAAAAAAAAAAATGCAACTCGCTATATTTGAGCCTGGATTACTGATAAATAAAAACTAAGTTAACTGCATTCTCTTTTCTGAGCTTGTAAAATGTTTTTTCATGCTACAGATTAGTGTCAGTGGTTCTCAACTGTGCCACTGGCATTCATCCATGACACATGGCTTGAAGTTCTTGATGCACATGGACAGTGACTGGATACTCACTCTTGGATAATTTTAGAATGAATCAAGTCTTTGTTTCACCTCAATGCTGTAATTCAAATGTCTCTGATTTAAGAGAATCGGCTCTAACTGTTACATGTAATTGCTGCTTTATCTCATTTCCCTTTTGAAGAGGTTCTGATAAAGCATGCGCAGATTTGCAAAAGAGGACTTTTTAATGACATGTTCTTGTCATGCTTTTGTATTTTTTCAATCTGTGGCATTTCAGAAAAATTTGAAGTGTAATCATTTGATCAAGCTCACCTACATAGTGGCAGCAAAGCTGAGTAGAAAAAGGCCGTGCTTTTTCTTGCAGAGATCCCAGTCACTGTGGGGTCTTTTGATGACCTGTATGATAGATCCCAATGCAATTTGTATTACAGCGAGCTTGGTCATTAACGCTAGATTACATTGTCCACTCGGGCCTTATGCTAGACCTTTTAATTGTGATCGCTCAGGCTCTGCTTTTAAGAAGCAAAGTCTGAGCTGTGTTGTTTATCTTCATCTTCCTGGAGGCAACTGTAAATTTCTGCAATTACTTTGACTGGAATAAATGCATTTCCTAGGACTCTACTTGGTACATAGGCAGTAGTTATTCTGTCTTCTATATCTTACTAGCCTGCTCCCTGGGAGTGGAACCACTTCAACTGGAAGAGGAAAGCAAGCAGTTGAAGGCATTTAAAACAGGTCATATATTTCAGTAGCTGTGCATTTAAGAGAAAAGGAAAAAAACCTTTTAAAGTCACTAGCATCATGAAAACATTCTTGCGTGGCCCACTAGGGAGAGGCCAGCTTTTAGACTACTACAGTGATAAAGGAAAGGTTTATTTCAGTAGGGTGTCAAATGTTAAGTCTAGTAATGAACATGGATAAAATGCAGCTGACAGTTTAACTGTTGCTAAACATGCAGAAGAAATAAAGGAACATGAAGACTTGTCTCAATTTGTAGAGTGACGTCCTCGTTGCATGATGCTGCAGAACTCAGGAGTATCTTAGGTTTTTTCCGTCCCACCCTAATCATTAGTTGCCTCTGTAACAGAGTAGTTGAGCTCAATCTGAATGCAAAGATGATTGAGTGATTTCATAATCAAAGTTAACAAAAAGCTAAACTGAAAGAACTTCTGTAAAATCAGGTTTTTAGGTATAATTGAATGAAAAAAAGGAAGAGCTCTTTATGCAACAGAATCTTTTAACAAATTATATTGCTTCCATACAGAAAAATATCCTTCTGTGGTTCATACAGAAGTCATTACTATATGTACAATGAACACGTATGTATGAACAACATATATATTTTCTAACAGAAGCCAGATTTAGCAAAAGTTGTAAGCAACTTTATAACTGCATCTCTAAGTACACACAGACATATCTATTTAGAATAGATCTTGTGGAGCCCCAAACCCCAGTTATTTTGATATTGTTCTTAAATAGTCCTTCTGCTGTTTTCAGCTGTTTCTTCTAAGCTGTTCTAAACTATTATGTAGTTCTATTACACATAAGTCTTGTAGCATTTTTCCCCAGGTGAATCATTGGTGTCAAGGTATAATAGGTCAAGAGTCAATAAATTCAAAACATTAAAATCTGTTTAGATCACAGAATATTAACTTGGTACCTCATATATTTAGAAAATGCTATGCCTTTTGCCTGCTTTCTAAGAATTACATGTTCATACTTCATTCTGAATTTTAAAAAGATAAACATTTTCTGCATCATATGCATCTTACAGCATCTGCAGAATACACTTAACTGTGAAAAGTATGACTTGTACCTAGTAAACATCAATACACAAGTCATAACACTGAACACTTTTTGAAAACTTTACTGTATTTTAGACAGAACAACAACACACCGTCACCCATCTCCAGTACGTTGCTTGGCCTGATCATGGTGTTCCTGATGACTCCATGGACTTCTTGGAGTTTGTGACCTGTATGAGGCCAAAGAGAGTAGAGAATGAGCCGGTCCTTGTTCACTGCAGGTACTTGTGTTTTAAAATTCTGATTAGAGCTTTGCTTCAGCCTCAGAATAAGAATTTGCTTTGAAAAGTTTGTCTGCAAGACAGGAGATTCCTTGAGTTAGACTAAAATGTTAAACTGCGATACCAATGTTCACTGTTGACGACAGGAGCACTGGTGGTGTATCTAAAGGACGAGTTTCTTTTCTCTCCCTTTCTCCTGCAACCTTTTGGTGAAATGGCTTAGTCACATAATTATTGCAGAGCTGATAATCTGCAATGTAAATTCTTCTCCATTTTCATCCTCTACCACTCTTGTAACCTCATTTTGAATGGTACTGCAAAGTTCTTTTTCTGCTGCTCAAGTGCCTGTCAAAGAGCAGTCAATTAGCGCTTACCTTGTTCAGTAAAAAATACCAAACCAGGACGTTTAGATTTCTAAGCAGTTATAGTTGTTAAAAATACACTTACTTTAAGTGAAGTTTTAGTTTTATTTATATAAAAATTCTTTTTTTTTTTAGTAATTGACATGAAATATTGCTGAAGTTGCTTTACAGATAGGCTTTGCACTCTTCTAATTTTATTAAGGTCTTCCTGTAATTTCTAAGGCTATTTAGAATGCTAGTATTAAGACTGTGATATGAATCTGGTGCATTGCAAAAACCTAATTTTATAGAGCACTTTTCTGTTACATTTTGCAGCGCTGGAATCGGTCGCACTGGTGTATTGGTCACTATGGAAACAGCCATGTGCTTAATTGAAAGAAACCAACCTGTTTATCCGCTGGATATTGTACGAAAAATGCGAGACCAGCGAGCTATGATGGTGCAAACATCAGTAAGTCATGGAGAGGAAGCTTCATTTTCTGTACATACACTGTACTTGTCCGGTTTTAAAACAGAGCCAACATTTTTTAAATTGTCTAGTTGTATAAGTCTTCAGTTGCCATTATATCTCATGCTTCCTACATTTTAGCATGACGTAGCATGGTGGCAAAGGCTGCTTTGCTTGTGTGGTGTGTATTTAACTTTTTTGTAAATATTTCTTACCTAGTGATTAAAAGATGTTGTCTGTATATTTAAATAGTTAGAATGCACAACGTCAGACTTGCACAAATCATCTGTTCGTGGTCCTTTGTCTAAATTCTCTGCAAGAAGCTAGAATATTTTTTTGCTCTTCATTCTAGTACAGAGCCTTCTATGAAGTTATTAAACTGGAGGTAAAATTAAAGGGTTTGTGGTATGATTTGAAGAGAGGAAGCAGCTTTTCAAGAGGCCATTTTAGGAGTAGAAATATATGTATTTTTTAAAATTGTGCCACTACTCCAGTTTGGAAAAACAAAAGGCAAGAATGAAATTCAGGAAAAGTTGTGTGGTATCAATAACTGAAATATGAAAATAGAAGGTGATTTTAAGGTGGAAGCGGTTCAAAGGCAATTTGAGATCATGAGGGCAATTTTGTGTGAGCTTTGGAAATCATTGTATTGATGTTAGAGACCAAGGATGAAGGGCGGGAGGTTGTACTTTTTTCAGTAGAGATTGGATGACAGAATATTAAGTGTGGGTTATCTCAGAGAGCTGAATGCCCTACAACAAATGGAAGTAAAGGGGTTTAGCCCCACAAAATCAACAGTTGATTTGGGCATTTCTGTCTCTCATCTTCAAAAGAAAATGCCTTGGTTTCCACTTGATTGAAGGAAGGAAGTAGTTTGAGAAGACAAATTCTGTTTGTTAACAGGTTAATGACTGCAGGAGCTAGCATTATGACTGACTAGATGGGGGAGAAGTCTGGCATTATCAAAGGGTGTGAAAGTGTCAGGAATTACAGTTGCTTGTGTAACATTAGCATGCTCTGTGAGCAGAGATTGTTCACGCATGCTGCTGGGACTCTTGTTCATTGCAGTACGAGGGCACTCTCTGGAAGTGCCTCGGGACTGTATGGTTGAGGAAGCGGTTGTCTGAATAGTCCTGCGTGTTCCTTGCGGAAATGGAGACTGAGCTTATGACGAGGGATGTCATGAGATGAGAAGCACTAGCCTCAAGTTTAAGGAAGCTGAATGTTGATTTTCAGAGTTGTACCTGTCTCTGCCCCTCAGTTTCTAAAACGAGCTGAGCAAGTTCAGCCTTAAACTTTCTAGAAGTGGTTGTCTTTTTGAGAATCAGACATGAGAACCTGAAGTAAACTTCAGCTTGCCAGAAGGCCGAATGCTTCCTGTTACAACAGAAATCAGCAGGAATTGTCCTTGCACTCTACAGTTTGATGTAACTGAAGAATATGGGGAATAGTGATAAATACACTGACAATCAGACCCTGAGTGTGGAAAACTGAGTATCTAAAATAGGATTCTTTGCTTGCTGTGTTCCACAGTTCACTGGCAGCACAATCAGGAGAGGAATGATCTGTATCAGCAATACTGTGAAACTAAATTCACTTGTTATTTCTGAAGTATGCAGATACTCATGAAAAGCCAATGAGCAGAATTGGCATACTGTGCCGTAAATGTCACACAGAAGCAAGCACTCAACTGTGAGAAAACAGAATACCAAAGAGCTGCATGTTAATATTTTGATCTATCCTGGGTGCTCTGTCGCATTCCCATGCCTGCATTCCAGCTAGCCCCACTGCTCATATTTGATATTCAGCTTAGGGCTTCTGGGAGAAGCCGTTAGGGATTGTTAAATTGTAATAGAGGGATTGTTTAGTAGTAATAGCCTTGCCCAAAGCCTGTTCAGCTGCCCTGTGGGGATAGCATGTGTGCTCCAATTCCAAGATGATACACATAGCCAGATGCATGCTGTGAATTAATATCAGACAGGACATGCTCAGTAAGTATGGACTCATCAGAGCTATTAACTGGTCAGTTTAGTGTCTGCTGTTAATCATGTGAAAATGTAGTTTCTCAAAGACCTGTAATTTGATCATCAGTAACAGCAAAATAAAAGCTTTGACCAAAGTAATAAAGCTACAACAAAATTTATGTAACTGTATGGACTTTCATTTTAAAAAAATTAAAAAAGAAAAACTAACCACTATGTTCCATTAAAGAGAAGTTAGAGATATTAAACAATACAGAAAGCAGTGCTTTAGGACATACATAATAGAACTAGTTACCAGCTGAGTGAGCAGTAAGAATACATGCAACAGATAAAAGCAAAGAAAACAAGTAGTCTGAGTCAGAGGAAGCAATGCTGAAGTGCTCATTCTTCTTTGTTCAGTAACTTGATCACAGAATTTAACAGAAGTATTGAACAGAGCGCTAAATATCACACTTGGCTTGTTCAGTCAGTAGAAATATGCAAATGCCGATAACAATGAAGAGAAAAGTCAAGGTAATTAAGAAATAAAGACAAAAGAACAGAGTGATATTGAAGGTGGGAGTAATTGACTGAAGGGTTGAAAGAAAAGGCAGGAAAATCGAGATGCAGAAAATTAATTTCCATCCCCCGGTTTTCCTTAAGTTTTTCTGTACTTATTGCAGGCTGTGGACAAGAATAACTGTCCTAACTACTAGTATTTAAATGCAACCTAAGGTCCTTCACAGTCCAAGCGTTATCTTTTAGCCCTGTCCTTTGGGAGACATTAGGGGAATGTTTCCAGATGCTCCTGTGGAGTTGATGAGAGCTGACATACAAGGGCAGCAGGGAGAACATTCTAAAGATGTAAAAAAGGATTTAGAAAATGCGAAGCTGCACTTCTCTGAACATACGACATGGAGCTTTGGAGAAAGGTGTTCATTTTGGGGTTTTGACAATAGTGAAAAGTACTTTCAGAGAAGAAGAGAGGTATGCTTTGATCTTTGTAAGTTCTTTTAAATTTTCAGTATCTTCTGTTCTCAGGATTGTGTTAGTCATATAAATTTATTCAGGCTATGTGGACTTTTAGTTCTGCACTAGTCCTGTTGCTAATGTCTCCTTGTATCACTTTTCAGAAAGAAGCTCACAGGCTAAGTGCACGTAACAAATAGATACATCACAAGATCATAGAAGTCTTTGTAATAGTGTAATTCAGAAAAGAAACACTAATCTGATTTGTAAAGACGTAAGAACTAAACGAGCTCAAAATGTTGGGTGACAGAAGAATTAATGTGGCTGCTACTCTTCAAATATATTCATTCCAAAGTTTTTGATCCCGTTATGTTACCAAAGGAGGTGTGTGGTCTGATCACAAATTGAAAATAAAGTGATTCCATCTTCTGCAATAGTGTAGGTGGTTTAAAAACCAAAAAAAAAAAAAAAAAAAAAAGAGAAGTTTTTAGCAAGGCATTTGGACCTATATATCCTTTACGGTAACTTTAAATGTGGTTTTGGTCCCATAACTTCAGTGTGCCCAGTAATATGTAACTGCAGGATTGGCAAGGTTAGAATACTTGTAATAATCAAGTAACTACCAAAAAATAGATGTGATGTATAAAGAACAAAAATAACTAGTTAAACTTAGTCAGAAGAATCATATACATTTGCATAGCTTTTACAAATAAATCCTATTACCTGAAATTTAAGCATGTGCTCTTTCATATTTGGGGATTGTGTTTCCATTGGTGTGAGATTTTTAATGCTTGTCCTTCAAAGAAGAGTAAATGTTACCTTTGTTGACTGTGAACACAGCCAGGAGACTTGGATTTTCTCCTTCCATCTTTGTATCGCCTCTCCCGCCATTGACCAAGAGAAAAGGAAGTGGTGGGACTCTTAATCCTATTCAATACCACTGTATAATCATGAGTTTAACTAATCATCCTTAAATGTTTTTGGTTTTTCTTATACAGAGTCAGTACAAATTTGTTTGTGAAGCTATTCTTCGTGTTTACAAAGAAGGATTTGTTCGACCACTGGATTCCAGTTAGCACAGCAGTGAAGGATGAACTCTTTTTTCCCCCAAAAAAGACTGCTCTTTAAAGAAAGCAAGGGCTTATTTCTGAAAGCAACTAGAATGGACTAGAAGCCCATGAAAAGACAGATGAGCACATTTGAACTGTGGCACTTTAAATTTCTCAAGAAGATTGCTAAATCATGTACAGTATAATGAAGTCATGTAGATAAATATGAGAGCAATTGTGTGTAATATGTTTTTATTCACATAGATGACCATAAACAATCATGGAAACCTTTAATACATATCTTTTACTGCCTTAAAACACCCTTCACTTTGGAAGTTACAAAGGTCCTTGTGTTTCCTTTGAAATAGCAAAAAAAAAAATCATAGCATTGAAATGAGTCTGCTTAAGAAGGTATTTAATATCATTGTATTGTATGAAAGCTCATTGAAGGTGAACATTTGTAACTGTCTTGTTGGGACACTAAATAATCATGGAAATGTAACCTTGACTTCTAAAAGGCTGACAAGGAGCTTTAAAGGCTAATGTATAACTACTGTACATTAAGAGCTGGAGAAATTAGGTATTCAGTTACCATAAATCTATTAGTATGCCAGCTATTATAATATGTTTCTTAGAAATCACATCTACTGTATGTGATGTGCAAAATAATGCTGCATTTAAGCATTTATGCAGATGGTACAGTCTACACCTTCTGTTGATAAATTTTAATTGCAACTTGCCCTTTTAACAGTGACCTACTTCTTACATTTTTAGTTATTGTACTCCTTTTCTTCTGTTTCTGCTGTCTGTCTCCTTTATACTTGTTTTTCACTGCTGTTTCTATATGTGGAACTGGAAATATTTTAACTTAAAATGAGGTTTCATTCTCTGTCGCCTTTGTTTCCATGTGTATTTATAAGTTCTCAGATGTAAATGTGGATTAATGTTGCACACAAATACTAGGCTTTTGAATTACTGTATATGCAAAGTAGTCTAATCCAATACTGGAAGAAAAATTACTACTGAACCCATCAAATATGTTGCTGCTAATTCAAGGTGTGAAGCTTACAAGGGCACAAGTGTTGCTAGTGTTCAGATGTGATAAAATGTTGACTTGCTGCCCTTCAGCAAAAAACTGCTCTTATCCAGTGAAACACAGCTCCCTTTTGCAAGAGTTCTGCGGATTTACTGTGTTTCTTGCTTTATGGAAATGCAGCTAAATTCACTTGAAGATTTACGTGGAAAGAGAGAATGAATTTGTACATTGACGAATAATTCACCCTAAGGTACACTGGTCTCCATTTCATTTCAAATGGGAGAATTGGACTTTCTGAACAACATAACCACATTTGTATGATGTTAATTTATTTTGTGTGTGCTTTTTGATTACCCTGAGATAGTTCTTCATTTTTGAATACTGTTTTAAAAAAAATAAGGGACTGTTTAAAACTCCATTATTTAAAAGATTAGTCCTAAATAAGGAAAAAAAATTATGGGGCATATTAGCCGGATGTTTATATGTGTATAAAAGAGAAAATTAGATAATTTTCTTTTTAGAGAGAGAGAGAGATATATATACACACACACATATATTCAGATATATTTTAGATTTATGGTTTGTATTATGGATATTATCATTCATATCTGGAGTTTCATTATAGAAACTGCCACAGCTGTACAATATGCATCTCTCATGTTACGAGAAGGTTATGTTTTTTCCCCAGGAGATAGCTGAAAAGTGAACTTGGTCCTTTCTTTAAGATTACGTTATTAGTTATAGGTAAAGATACCTGGTTACTATTTATTGATCGAAAGAGTTTTAATTGCAACACGCAGGGTAATTGGCAACATGGGAAGCTTCTTGGCTTTATTAGGTTGAAGGGTGAATATGCTTGTGCTGATTCTTACATACTGCATTCCAGAATTCACTTTCACTGAAGGTTTTGTAATATTTTGGATCATTATCCTCTTGCATGATCGGACATAGATTTGAAGGCAAGAGACCATAACTGGTTCACTCTTAACTTGCTAAACTGCCTCAGGTCACTCAATGTCTGTGACTCCAAATGTAAAATGATACTGGACATGCACGTGTTGCTCGGAAAAGTGTTTTTGAAAAATGCAAGTGTTGTGCAAATGCAGCTTGCCTGCTGCTGTAAGAGAGAATATTGAGCAGTGAGAAAACTTAGTGGCTCTTTCCCACATGAGGATTAGTGGGCACTAAAGAATCTGTGCCTGCTGGGTGGTTAACAAAAGACTCCCTTTTGTTACGCACGTGCCTCTCTGTTAAAACATCTCCTTTTTAATTTTTCTTTTAAGTTTTGTTGTGCCCATGTCTCAAAGTCATCCCTTGCAGTTGGCATGACTTGCAATTAATAGTTCAAAAAAGGCAAGGAGGAAAAAAAGAAAGAAAATAAATAGTAAAATATTTAGAGCATCTCTTTGTGACATCTGTTTCTTTTATGGAAGCACTTGATTAAACTTATGGTTTATTTGTGTTCAAGGTTATTGCTATATTCCTGTCACTATTTATGTTTCTTCATGTTGAATATGTATTTACCAAAACACTGTAAATTTATTCCTTATATAACTCCACTCTCAAGATACATGGTATAGGCTTGACTTACATTAGTATGTGTGTGTTTAAATGATGATGGTCATATTGTGACAACGAATGCTGCTCTTATTCTGGTGAACTTATATGGTTTCAGTAATACCATTCGTGAACTCTTACTTGGATTTTAATAACTTGCTTGAAATTGCTGGCCACCGAGAGACTACTCAAAGCTATGAAAATAGTAATCTCTGCAATATTTGATTTAGTTTTTTTTAAAACCATAGAGCAAATATTAACTACTCAAGTATCTTGTACATTGTGTCCATCTTTATTTCAGTCTTGCTGGGTTTTGCACATGTACCTGTAGGGTCCATAGGGGAGAATGAAGGGGGTTTTGTCTTCTCTCTGTAGTGTGTGATGACTTTGCACTTAATGATGTATGCCTTAGGTCTGATCTTGCAATGAAAGCATAATTATGAAAACATCTTTTGTTTCCACAAGAATTAGGAAATTAAAAAGATGGAGCTGATTTTTTTGGGCAGGGAGATAGGAGTTAAAACTCCTAACACAAAATTTTTAACTGTCAAGCAACTGGCAAATAGCAGAAAATGCTGTGAAATCAAGATTCTGTATAACCTTCATAAACAGTTTAACCTCGATTTTTTTGCCTGGGATCATGACAATAAGTATTCAAAATTTCTAGCATGGCAGTGGATGAAGAGGGAGTAATAAGCCTCTGAGGTTTCATCACTGTGAAATACACTAACACTTATTCTTCAGAACTAAACAATTAACTAAGTGGCTTTATGTTTGATACAGGAGTAACTAAAATGCCTATTCAGAGTGTCTTCAGAAATGGCACAGGGGAACACTTTTGAGATGGAGGTGGGAGGGGCAGATCTTACCATGTATTGAAAAGAAGATAAATGGTTCCATAAACCATGAATGCCTTTTGTGTAACAGGGTGTGTGAAATATGAATCATTAAAATACAACCAAACCTTGAATAGTGGTGGTGTTTTGCAAAACAAAACAAAACAAAAACTTTTTTTTTTTGTAATCCAGGCTTTTGCTTTCAATAATCCTGTCTTTTAGGTGTTGGTATTAAATTATATGCAATCAAAATGTACCTAAGAATTTAGCAATAGCTTTTCATATACACTTTTTTTTTAACAGTTGGTTCTCTTTCTTTCCTTCCTTTTTTCTACTATGCAATACTTGTTTAAATATATATTTATATTTCAAAAGAACTGTAGTTCTTAAATATCTAATGAACTATGCATTTGCTTTATTACAGGCATAGTGTGATACCGTTTCAGGACAAAAGTTCTTCCCTGTAGGTAGTGTTCTTATGTGTCGGACTAAATGCACAAATGGTCCACTGGTTGAAAATGTTGAAAATAGACATGCATGTTTCATATTCAATCAATTAGAATTTAAACATAGTTATTTCACTGATAGTGGCTTTATTGTTATATCCTGAGATGTAGCATTTAAGTGCAAGTTTATTTTACTCACTCACATAAAGCCTTTCCAGAAAGAACATGCGCTGGGAAATGTTTGCATTTCAATTGGTAACCTGCAATTAGTCTGCTTGGTTAAAAGCATTTTTTAATTGACACTATATGGAAGGTAAAGTTGTGTCATGAAATATTTTGTTCAAAGGCAGTTCAAAGCCAAGTGAATGATTAATTCTTTATATAAAACATAATGTTTTGATTAAATGGATTCTCTTGCATTTAAGTTCTGACACTGATAGTGTTAAGCCATCTCAGATGACTGTTTTAACAATAGTGTTATATTAACAGTTTAAATATAGCAATCTGATACAATACAATTTCGTTTTAGTGTACTTTAACATATTTAATGTTCCAGTTGTTCAGTACAAGCTTCAAACAATAGTATCCACAATCACTGAAATTTGTTGTCTTTATTTAAAAAAAAAAGTTTCTCCAAAAGAAAAGGAAAGAGTAGCAGGTGATATTGATAGATTTAACCATTTCTCAGCTCAGGCTAACCCTGTGACAGTAGCGGTGTGATTTGACTACTGATATAAAGAGCAATTGTTGAGGACCAAGAATATCATGGAAAAAGCAAATTGTGTGGACTGACACTGTTTAGTTTTGGCTGTAGTTAAGAGACTAGTAACTATTGTCTCTTTTTTTTAAAGACAAAAATCATTTTAAGAGGTGGCTTTGGGAATGGAGAGTGTAATGTACCTTTATTGACTCTCCTAATTTTGTTGCAGACTACTTGGATAAGATATTTGGATAAGAGCCTTAGATTGTGTGTTATTCTGAGATTAGCTGCAGGTTTTGAATCTTTAATGAAATTCTTATTTAAAATATTAAAGCATTGATTTTTAATAGACATTAATGAAACGCTTCAGTTTACTGCTAGTTGCTCAACTTCTGTTTTCTTGGCTTTCATGAAGTCATTTCTTGAGTTGACATTGTTTTACCTTATAAAAACTCTTCAAGGTTTCCCACAACTGTACATCTGGCTTTGTCATAGACAGGCCAAGTGATGTTGCTGTTGCTTAAGATATGGTGTTACCTACACCTGCTGAAGGTGCAGTGTTGGTGTTCAGACCAGCCTGAACTGAGCTTCTCTCTGAGGAATTTAAACACTGCTGCTAACAGTGGTAAAAATCATAAAGATATTTTGAAAAAGCATGTAGGAAATGTTTTGTTCAGGGCAGATAAGACCTGGGTTTTATTTAAAAAAAAAAAAAAAATTGTGAGGATGAAAATGCTTTTAACAGAAAAGATGGGGGTAGGAAATGCAAGATTTTTTTTTTTCCCTTTGCAGAACACTTTTCTGGTTTTTAAATGCATCATTTCTCTTGGAACAATTTCTTTGCTAAAGAGCCCTACTGTTGATGAGATTTAATTTTTGTCAAACTGACCTAGAAAATAATTTTAAGCTGAACTCTCTCCTCATTTACTGTTTTGTGCTTTTAAGTAATGTTAAACAAAACTGAAATATTTTCCTTCTAAAAATTAGTTTGGCTCTTCATCTGGTGTCTTTTCCTGAAACATAAACAGAACCCAAATGTGGCTGGGTAACTAGTGAAGTTGCCACACATGCAAAGAGATCAGCCTTTTGCTAAGAGATCAGCCTTTTGCAGAATAACTGTTTTGTAAGTAGGAAGATGTTTTCTGCTGAGCTAGAATTGATACTTTAAAAGAAAAACCACATTAAAATCTGAATCTTCAAATAAAGGACTATTTACCAAAATCTATACAAAACAGGCTTATACCTTTTACAAGGAAAAAAAAAGAGTTTATCTGTAAAAAAAGCAAGCTGCTAGAAGTGAGTATCTTCTTTGCTGTGGCTTCATCTTACGTAGTCATAAACCAAACTAGTTCTCAACTAGTAAGCAGTACGGCCGCTTCAGCAGAGAGAAGTCGACAGTGACCTAACCGCCTGACTGATGTCTCAACTTTCTTGAGAAGGGTTGGTTGCAACCCTGGTTCAGAAGTCCTTGCTGCAGAACGGAAGGAGAAGAGGCTTTCTTCCTTAGGGAAGAGACTGAACGCCTGCGTAGTGAATCAGCAGTCTGTATTGACCTTAGTGGGATTGTATTTGTATTATCTAACCTGAGCAGTCTAGTTTCAAGTACGATCAAGCGTGTCTATATCAGTCTGCAAGAACAGCAAAGCCCTACGTTCATTCCAGGAAAAAGAAGTTCAGCAGTGTTAATTTTCATGGGCTTTGTTTGATTCAGTGAAGCAGCAGGTTAGCATGGTAGCAGTTGGAATTATTCGTGATCAGTGCTCTTCTAACTCAGAGCTTTGCATACATGAATGAAAACCTGGTGTAACTGTTGCTGTCCTAGTTTTTAATAGAAATTAAATTACTGTCTTCGGAAATTAGGTGGGGAATTAATATATGCACTCAAGTGTAAATACATTTCAAATCCAGATTTTGCAAAATAAATTACAGGTATCAATGCTTGTATTCCAGTGACCTGTGAAGTGAGTACTAAAGGTAATTTATTTAGGTTTTCACACTTCATTGTGTAACCTTAATAAAGAACTACAAGACAAATAGTGGGACAGTCATACCAAGCCTTTGAAAATCTGCCAGGCATCCATAACAAGAAGTTATAATTGGTTAAAACCGACCTTCATTGTAACTGACACAGAAATGTGCCTAATAGTACTGAAATAAATTATATAACAGTTGGGAGAGCCAAAGTTTTCTGTTGGGTGGGGTTTTGTTGGGTTTTTTTTTTTTATTGCAAGCTTTGCAAAAGATTCCACTATTCTAGTCACTAAGTTTGTATATTCATTTATGTTCAGTTAGTGTTTTTGTCAGAGGTGTAGAAAAAGCTTAGAAGATAATATCCATTCAATGACTCTGGCTATTTTTTTTTTAATGGTTATTTCTGTCACACTCTATAATTTCTTCTTCTGAGATCTTAGGTGCCAGTGCATGAAAGGAATAAAAGAATGTACTTGATATATTTGGAAGGTAAGGAAAGAGTTTATTTTGTATCCTAAGCTGTACTTTTAAATCATTTGAAATGTAAATTGATGTTGATATTACAAAGCTTAATTTATTGTTTAAAAATGTGGGTATTTCTTGAACTGAATGTATCATTTTTCTTTTTTATTTTTATAGGCATAAAGTATTGGTTAATGTTTTCAGTATAGTTTTCTTGGGGTTTGGAACTGTTTTAAACAAAAATATTACGGCCACCATTTTATGCTTATTGGTTATATGGCTAATGGTGAAATAAAGCATTTTTGGCTATATGGTTTTCCTGTGGCTTTATTCAAGAAGAAAACAAGAGTTGCATAAAAAAAAAGTTACTGACTTTTTTAATCCTTTTAAAAAAAATTCACACATGGCTGCAGCTTGAATTTTATCTAAGCAAGCAAACAGGTATGGAAAAAGTGCTCCGTATGGATACAGTGTGTAATTCTTTCATAAATAGCTTGCTGAGGAAGTAAACCAAGTAGGTCACAAATTCTTGAGAATTTTTCACTTGCAAGAATTCTTATAAAAGAGGATTGTCTCAATTAATTACACCAATAAACCTTTGCACTCATGAGATACAAGGCCACATAAACAATTGTTTGAGTGTAGATTTTCCTTTTTTTGCTACTATGTATAAAATGTGCAGACTGCCCTTCCTTTTGGGATTTCCTCACACTACCCCCCAGAGGTGTCCGAAGACTCCTGCCTTCTGCACCCTCTTGCTCCAGGGTGGTTGTCACGTTTTCACAACAAACCAGAGCCCAGTGATGCTGTTCTTGAATTATTTCTGTTTACATGTGTATGTAAAACACAAGTTCATGAGTTTCAAAATAGAAAATGCATTGAAGATTGAATCCAGTGCTACCAGATGGATAGAACATTGACCTTAGAATATGTTTGGGCTTTGGTTAAGAACTGGGATGGTTGTTAGTGAGCACTTTTTGCTGTTTACAAGACATGGCTCTGCCTACTGATGAGTCTTTTTAAGCTTGAGGCCAATAATCCTTCATGATGAAGCTATGAACTCAATGAAATCTTGGTGAAAGAAAGTACCAGACCAAAACCAACCATCTGGGCAGTCAGACATGGGATATGCATGCAGGTTGGAATCTCTTGTAGGTACATAGGAAGCTACAAAGATGAAGGTTTTTCTGGAAATCCATATAAAGCCGTTTACGGAGAGATGTACTAGTGTCTTTGCAGCTTGTTAGCAGGAGAAAGGTGCAGAAGTGCCTTTCAGAGGACTTAAGGCAGAAGCAGACTCTAAGCCTGTGGTTGCATCGTCAAGAAGGCGGCCTTAATGTGCTTAGTGTTAAGGGTGATTTCAGAGAATGCAAAGCACCCAGGTATTCCATTCCTACACACAGGGCAATCCTTTAAACTCCTTACGGTACCGGCAACCCCACGGAGGAACAGGGTGCTCCACCAGGAAGCCAGGACTATGGAAGATGTGTCTTTGTGTAATTCATGTCAGGCAAAGATAATTGGGAATATAGATGTCAAAACAGCATTTCCCAATATATGTATTATTTCCATTTATAGCTTTTTGGTGCCATATCTCAATGATATAAAAATTTTCAAGCAGTGACTCAATTTAGCGTACGTTCCTTACAGCACTCAAAGCAATTTTTAAAATATTATAAAAATTACAAAATATCCAATCGCATCTTGATTTGGGATTAAATTCCTTTTTCTGGTCAGGCCTAGTATAATGTAACTAATTGATTCCCATGTACTAAAAAATAAATATGCAACGGTCTTTTCATTTGAACGACAAAATTCAAAGTTTTCCACTTGTTAAAAAGAAGGACCATGTGAGAATAACTGAAAGGTGTTTAGGGATGATCTCTGGGTTCAGAGGCAGTTCAGTTTCCCTGGTCCATCTCCAGGGATGAGGGACATCAGTACTTCACTGGAGCGTGCTAAAAGGCCAGAGTTGGTGTGATTCACGTGCGGTCTCGTGTGTTGGTCTGACGCTGCTTCTGGGGAGCTCAGACACCGGCAACACCCCGTATTTTAAAGCAGAGGTATTGGGATTTATTTTCCCTGTTTCACTGAGGTTAGCATCCACCCACAGAAGATGCAACGCTGTCCATAACGGGAGCCTTTAGTTCTTCCATGCATCGATTACAGTTTAAAAAAAAATCCACTCTTTGGCGCTGATAGAAGTTTCCCGAGCGCTAGCTCTGTGTCTGGAGCGGAGCGGGCGCTTGTTTCAGGAGCGCTCAGGTTGCACTGGCATACATGATGGTGTGGGCTAAGGTGTCAGTAATGCCAAGGTGGAGGGGTGTGCGAAAACCAGCACTGTATACATCACTCTACCCCACAGAATGCCGCGGGAGTACTGATTGCTGACAGGTTTGATCCTACCTATGTTTAACCTGGGCCTTCAGAGCTTTCTGTGTCAGTACAAACGCCCTGAGCTTTTAGACCTGATAAACTCTGATTTAAAATTAAATACTGAACGTTACTCCTTGCAAACTACGAAGCGATTTGTTGTCCTTTTTGAGTACGTGGGTCCCTCAGCTCTCATCTGGGCAGCGCTGCTCACGCAGGCTCAGAAGAATTAATATGGCTGTACCATAAATGTACCGTAGCTCTTGAGCTTCGCATCCATTTGTACAGATTCCGAGCTAGCATAAGCTTGCTGCTTTCAGAAGTGGCTAACTTGCTTGCGTATAACGCTTTGCCTAAAAGGATGTAGTGACTCCAGCCTTCTGGTTATGTGTCAAAAACTGAAGTGCCTTTTGCCTTTAAAGATACTTGCTGTATCCAGGCTGGCTGCAAGTGTCATTTTTTTGCTTGGAAGACTCACAGCTGTATTATTTTTACCTGTGCTGCTGAGTTGTTTGTGGGGTTTTTTGGGTGTGGGTTGTTTTTGGTTTTTTTTTTTTAGTTTAAGAAATAATATTACAAGAAAATGTACTCCCTTTGCTTAAGTGTTCCTCAGAAATCTTGTTGCGGAGGACGCTCGCATTTTGAATAGAGACTGTCATTTTTTTCTTCTGTGGGACCTGCTCGCAGTAGACTTCCTGAGATGTCGCACCTCTGCCGCTTGTGCAGCTCCGCCTGCGGCACCAGACGCGCTGTCAGCGCACGGGCAAGAGCCTCGCGCTGCCGGGGGTACGCGGCCGGGAGTCCGCCGCCGCTCCGGAGGGGCTCTGCCGCCGTGAGCAGCGTGCCCACTTTTGAAGAGTAGCGCGGCAACCGAGGAGAGGCCGAACTTCCAGCTCAAGGGAAGTTAGGGCTGAACGGAGCCCGGGCGCTCCGCAGAAGGCCTGCGGTTCCTCTCCCTTCTCCCCGTCCCCCTTCGACCTTTAGGAAGGAAACCAGGCAGGTCAGCGGCAGTCCCTGCTGTGGCGGGGGGGCTGCCGCAGCCAGCCTGAGCCCCCTGCGGGGTGGGAAGGCTTCCTCCCCGCTGTAAAGCCGTCCCTTCTTTCCCGGCCTGATGCAGGTCCCGGTGGTGTTTTCCTGTTCGTTCTCTGTTACTCACCTTGACAGGTACAGCACTGAGTACTCGGCACTGGCCTGGTTAAAAAAGGGGAGAATAGTTTAAAGCTCCCGAGTTGTGTAACAAAGAAACGCCATCTTAGCAGTGGCTATTACAAGAGGAGTCTTAAAGATTTGCTTAAATGGCATTACTTTCAGGTACTGTCTCTTTCTCTATCAAGTGGATAGGAAGAGGGTGTATATAGATATATAAGTGCACATATATATGTATAAAAAAGAACATATAAGCAAATAACAAAAGTAGCTCCAAAAAGGGCAGAGAAGGCATAAATTCAGTTTGATGTCTCAACCACAAACGGAATTAAAAAGGGGAGTACTAAAATGAAGATAGCAATACAGGTAGTATAAATCATGTATAAATAAGGAGTGCTTTTTTTTCCTACAGTAATCTGTGTACTAAAGTAAAAACTTGATTCACACTATTGAAAAAAAACTGGAAATGACCTGGTTTTATTATTTATATGCATAGCGTTTGCTTTTGCAGATTCCTGTAATACACGCGTAGATTTACTTGCTCAATTAACACTGAATGTTGCTTGCTTTATTGCTGTGTAAACTATTTGCTTTTTTGTCATTACAAGATTATGTAGATTGAGGACTTTTTTAAGGCTAATGACTTAGAAAAGTGATTTCCTGGTATTTGAGGGAGTATAGATGACAGAGAATAGGAAAAATAAAATACTTCATGTAGCCATGATTGCATTCAGCATATATTTAAACAGATTGACTTACTCGTCATGTCTTGTTTCCTTAATCAAAACAATTATTATTCAGATTTATCATCTGATACAATTAGGGCGCTTGATGCTGTGCAAACAACTATCAAATGCAGTCCCGCTTCCAAAGGGCTTTCAAGCTAGTTCAGAGGAGAGACAACAGTTTATATGCGCACAAATCAACCAAGCAGGAGTATGACATCCTCCTTCTAGTCAGGGTAGTATGGAAAGAAGTAAATGTATTCTTTTTTTAATAACTGCTCAGTAATAGAAATGATGCCACAAAGAATTTCAGCAGATGTTTTAGGAGCAGAGGTTGAGCCGTGTGAACTGAGGGAGTTTCTGAAGCATCTAAGTGCAAAGGGAATGGTATTGCACGAAGCTTGGATTATCCAACTGTAGCAAGCAAAAAGGAAGAAAGTCATAGAAACTGGAAGCAAAGCATTGGCAATGTGCATTGAGAGGAAGCCCACAGAGTGCAGAGCCCTTTCTGGAAAGAGAATGGAAGCCCTTGGCAGAAATCTTGTTCTCACTGTGATCCTATTGCTTCGTAGAAACAGGATCTTGATGGAACTGCGCTGATTGTTTTAAAAGTTCATACCAAAAAAAAAAAAAAATCTGCTTTTCTAATGCAAGGACCTTGCTAGCTTTCTCATAGTCTCTGTTTAGTGGGGGGAGAAAGGTAGCAATAGCTGAAATTTTGAGAGAGAATACATTTTTTGTAGAGCCCCCAATGGACAAGGTACTGTGAACATCTTTTATCTTGTTGCCAAGCAAAGTTTGGTTTACAATAGTGTGATATGCAGTTATTTATATCTGTTCTCCAAATGAGTAAAGTTAAGTGCAGAGACTGTGTGGTGCTCGCAGCCACAGCGCAAAACTGTCAGATCAGGGAACTGAACTTGCAGGCTAAGTTGTGGTCCTCTGCCCAGGCCAGGGATGATGCCAGCTCCCAGAATGATTTACACGTGTTCCATGGGATGCCCTGCTTGTGGAAAAACGTTCTGGGGAGTTCTGCACCAGAGAAGTTTTATTCTAAAACCAATAGTATTACTGGCTCTAGCTGGTGGAAAAGTAGCAGAAGTGGCTCCATGAGGACTAAGCAGTTTACGAGATGGTGAAACATTTGGTTCTCCCAGGATTAATTCCTCCTCTCCCCCCTTTTTTGAGCGTAGCCAACTCGGCGTCCTCCCGAAGAGAAGGGTTCATCTCAGCTGCACCCTGCTCCCCCTCTAGCAGTGATTGTCCCTTCCTTATCCTGGTTTGCTCTCCTCCATCGCTCGCACGCACGTGCCTCCCCCGCACACAAGGGCACGCAGTGCTGAATTCTGGTCGTGCCGAGCGGGTGGAAGTGGGTGAGTTGCTGTTGTGCTGGAACAGATGGCGTCTGCAGTGCAGCCACTAGTTACGTGCATGTGCCGTAGGTGGTTGCTAAAGGAAAAGGGGATAATTTAGAGGTTTTGTTTAAAAGATTTTGTTAGTTTTCTCTTATTTATTGGGCGTGAAACAATTAGAAAGCTGAGGTCAGTTTGGTTTTTTTCAGTGGCCGGTGGCTGGTTGATTTATTTAGATGAAGGGAACTTGGTGCATTGGGCCAAGGTAACATGACTGGGACGGTTAAGAGAGGAATCTATCTGATTATTTTCTGTCTCTTGATAACTTGCAAGTAGCCAGATTTCTGGACCACAGCCCACAAATTCCAGGTGTTCTTCTCTTCCTCTGTTATGCCTCCACCACTTATTGCAACCAAGACCCCCACTCGGGTTGCCTGACGCTTGCACCTTGCCTGCCCAACCTGGTACCGCAAGCCTGCAAGCTGCCCCTTTCCCCTCATGGTGAAAAGCCTACAGCCACCCACCAGGCTTCTCCTCCCGTGGGTGCCTGAAGTCTCTTGGCCTCCTGCCTCTCACCTGAACTTCCCCAGGCCCACGTGTCCCTCCTTAGGTAGCTGCAGTGGTCAGAGGCTCTTCACCAGCCCTCGGCACAGCAACCACCTGGTCCCCGCCCCAGGGACGGGCGTGCTGTGCCCCTGTCCTTGGAGTCCTCCCTCTCCATGAGGGGACAATTAAAAGAAGGCGCAAAGGAGCCTTTGAGGGCAATGGCTGGCAAATCACCCCATGGGCATTGGTGACCTGTAATGGGCCACTCCTGCCCCCTGGATCTCTGGCTCTGTGTTGGGTTTTGGGGTGTTTTGCACGTGTCCCATGGGATCCCAGTCAACTCATCTGTGGTAATGGTTTTTCTTTAGGAAGGACATCAACGCTTGGTTGGTCGGGTGTGGGTTTTTTAAGAAGTTTTTTCTGTAGTCATAATGAATATCTTGATAACAGTACTTTTTGTTGCAGTGTTTCATTTGTGGTGGATATGTTTTTTTAGCTAAAGAGATTTTAATCCACAGGAGGGAAGATCTGGCAAAACTTGGAGGGGAAGGTGGTGTATTCATGTCCAACAGCTCGCAAGCAGATGTTTTTGGTTTGGGGTTTTTTTTGTACGAAACAAATTGCAGATGTGCCTGCAAGACCTGCGGTACCAACAGTAGGCACTGAATTCCCTTGTTCAGTTGTGCGGCAGTGTCTGACTTCTTGGGAGTTGCAACCCAAGCTTTACTGTTTTCTCAGCAATATTGTACTGTGAGCTCCTGCCTAATAAAATTCGAAGAGAATTCACATCTGTTGTATAGTTCACAGCTTAATTTTTCATGCTGAGTGGTGTAAGGTATTTATCAACTGCTTTAATAGATTACACCTCTGCCTGCACCTCCCCACGCTCCGCTGCTTGTGGATGGAGGCTGACAACTCTGCCTTTATAAAAGCGTTCCTTGCTCAACCCCATGACTAATGCAGATAATTATTTTTAAAACAGCTCTGGATGCTACTGCAGTGCGCTTTCATGTGCACACAGGAATGTGTATTTACATTCACCTGGCGTTTGTGAATCCCAGGGTGCCGTGTAAATCTTACTCTTATCGTGATGTTTAAAGCAATACTTTGTAGGGCTAGTGTCACAGTGGGGAGCCAACTCATGTGGTCTGGATATCCACAGGTGCAAAACAGGGAGTGTAATATAAATAAATACAAACATTAAAGAGATCTCATTTCATGGCCCGTTATTAAAATCTTGTATTCCCAAAGACGCTCAAGGTTGGTCCATTTCACACAGCAACCGATTATTTCTCCTTTCCAAACCCAGCTGAACGTGGAACAAAAAAAAAACCCACTTCAAAACCAAACAACAGAGGGGAAAAAAATCACAAAAAAACGCCAATCCTCTCTTAGATTTTACATCCTGGTATGGCAATGGGTTAAAAACCGGATTGATATGATGTGATCGTTTTTAATGAGTTGGTGATGGTGGTTGCTTGTATCTTGGTTGGTGACTACATGGTCACATATAATTAGATAATTTGTTCCCGTGCTTTTCTAGGAATTGAAATTGAAGCCACTTGCTTTATTATCCTTGGAGATTTCAGTCACTTTTTTAAGAGTAACATCTTGCTTGTCTCCCCATTATCCAGTGCCGTTCTTTCTCCAAGTGCTCAAAAAAACTTCTAGCGGCTCTGATGTGTTCCCCCGTGGGCTGGCGAGCACCCTGGGTCCATTTCCTCAGGTCTAGCCAGTTAAATAAGCTTAGGTGTTTTCTACCTTACCAGACTGCTCTTTGGCTTGCTCCTTTTCTGGTATCATCTTAGCTCTTCCACCCTAAGCACTATTTTTCTGCCCATCCGCGCCCTAGCTGGACCCTTTTCAGTGAATACAAAAGCAAAGCAGCATTAATTGCTGTGATCCTCAGTGCCAGTCGCTCCCTTCCCACCGAGAAGTGGTCATTATTGTCTTGCTAATATGTTAATTTACCTATCTGCCTGTTAATGTTGCTGTTCTCTGGTTCTGTTCTGTATCTTTGGCCTTTGATTTTACCTTCGTAAATTCATGCTCTTCTGTCATGCTTCTCCTGAATAACTTACCCTGTTTCCTATTTTTCCTATTCTCAAGTTTCAGGCTGTTGCGTAGCTCCTGACAGAGCCAAGTCGCTCTCCTGCTACACTTCCTCCGCACTGGCATAGCACGTGTGTGTGCTTTCAATAATATTCCTTTAGAGAGCTACCCATGCTCCGAAACTCCCTCTTCCCTTTCACTTTCCAGAAAATCATTCCCATCACATCTCAAGAAGCTCTTGAGCCTCTTGCTGTTTGCACAGCTTTGTGTTGGGAAAGGAAAAGGCTAACAATGTCTCCAACTAAAGGCTTAAAAAAAAAAAGAAAAAAAAAAGAAAAAAAAAAAAAGAAAAGAAATTTAAACTGTCTACCAAATGTTCCTTGTTAGATGACCTGTAGCAGACCTCTCATGTGTCCCATGCTGTTTGTTTCATTTTCAGTACTAAGTAGAGACTTCTAAGTTTATCCTTGGGTCCTGTCAGAATAAAGACAGAATATAAAAATAAATAAAACAATTCATTGATACACCAAATTAATTTTTTTTTTCTTGTCGGCTCCTTGTAAACAGCTATAAACTTATTTCATAATAGTCCATTTACATGTGTCACCTAACAGGCTTTTGGTATTATAATTACTTTCTAATCAATGACTTCAGTTCCTTTCCAACTGGTCTGTCTGTTTTTCAAAGGAATGTTTTCCACACAGTATATTTATTTTTAAAAGAAATAAAAAAAAAAGTAAGTTTTTCTAAAAGCCTTCTAATTTCATGGAGATTTGTTTTTATGGTTCAAATTTATTCTAGGAAAGGTGTTTGCTTTCTTTCCACTCTCAGCGCACACACAATCTGGAGCACAGAGGGAGTCTGATACAAAGGGCTGGGAGAAGCATGGGTATGTACCCGTGAGGCGAGGAAAGCATGTCTGTGTCAGTAGTAAGCGGTCAGTTTTGGGAAAAAGGAGGGACAGGACATCTTCCCTGACTATCCCTGAGCTCTGCCCATATTTAACAAAAACAAAAATAAAGGGAGGGGTGGACTTGGTTCATTCATCCAGCCCTTTGGAGATAGACACACAGTAGATGGTTTGGCATGTCCTTCTCATGAGACTTCCACCATCCCGAATCCTGGCGCTGCTTTGCTTTGCAGCCCGCAGCGTTGATTGGCTAAAGTAAAATTGTGACATTTTATCCCTTTCCTTGAAAAATGTATCAAAGGTAATTAGCAGGTTGGAGAAGCTAGTTACCGCAGTGGAATGCTGCCTCACCAGGAGCTCCTGTAAGATGTCGTGGTACTTTGGGCCTGCTTTGATTTTATATATACTTTTTTTTTTTTTTTTGCACATCAGTTTACTACTTGTATTAAATCCAAGAACAGTAAAGACAGATTTCTGCAGTCACCATCCCTCTCTTTCAAGGAGGGAATGTGGTAGTGCCTGCGTTGACTCCTTAATGTGCTGATAAATCTTTTCCCTCTTCTGGTGATGAAGCAATGAGCAGAGCAGTAGATCTGTGCACTAAAAATGACTTGCTGTCCAACCCTGAGATCCACCTGGCCTGTCTGCCATTGATTCCTTCTGGATAAAACAGGAAGATTACTCCACTTGCTGTTCTCAGCGTACAAGGTGGTGTTACGAAAGCTGACCTAAATGATTTCCATTGACGTTTCTGTTGCACAAACTGGGCTTTCACAGTTCTCAGGGAAAGTGCCTGCTATCCAGAGAAATAAAGAACTTTTCAGTATGAAAAAGATGACATCCAATAAAAATAATGATTTTTAGTCAATCCAGGGTGTCATAATCCTTCCTGTAGTATATTTTAGGTTTTACCAGACAACCTCTCCTGCCTGACATCACCCGTGGGGAGCAGCAGTCTTTCTCCTACTCTATACCCAGTGAGCCATACCTTGCCTGAGCCTGACTGGGAGCCCCAGTGTGCCAAAAAGACTGGGCTCAAAGATGACAAACTATAGCTCTTACCAGGCCCTCGGTGGCACTTAGAGATAAAACCACTCCAGTATTATTTTTTTCATCCCTACTTTCATCTCATTTTCCATGAAAACTATTAACAATGCAACTTTTTTCATCAAATGTTTTCCCTTGGGCTAGAAATTCATTTTCTGCCCTCTTGAAATTCTTGTTCGTTAGACCCCAGGGGAGGAACGCAATATCTGAGCCTGGGATACTGAAGTAGCACATGTGCAATACTCTGACAAGCAGTAGGAAAGTGAATCTATTGTATTTGCATCTCGCAGCAGCTGATGCTATCGTGCAAAGCTAAAATAAATCCAGGCGATATCATAGATTTATGATCAATACTGAAGCGAGTTGTTTACATAGTAATCAGAAAGGCTAATGTTGATTAGATCTGCCTGGAAATACGCTGGCCTGCAATAAGTAACATTTTTATCTCCTTGTATAAATGAATTAGATCTGAAAGCACGGAAGGGCTTAAAAACCAAACCAAATATTTCCTTCAAGTTGTATATATGCTTCTGGATGTCTTAGAGGCAGTCTTTTTTTTTTTTTTTTTTTTTTTTAAACAGTAATAAGTGCATTGGAAGCAAATCCTGTTGGAACAGTTCTGCAAGCAGCAATTTGAAAGAGAAATGCAATGAATAGAGCCGATGTGGAGCAGCAGTTTCAGCCTGGCATGGCCATTACCTGAATTAACCGCTGAAGAGCGCACAGGCAGGGGTCCATGTTCTGGGGTTTGTACAAGTGCCGAGAGGTTCCCCGGAGCCCATGCAAGGGAAGGGATGGTCTCTGTGTTCTCTCTCCTTCCCTCTTTCCCTTTCACCTCCTGGTTGCCCCCTCCATAATTTCTGAGGAGTGGTTTCTAGGTGTTCGTGGCATCTAGAGGCAGCAGAGGTGCGTGTGTATCCCGAGGGAGCGGGTGGGAGGGGGTCACAAAATCCCTTAGGGCTCCTTATTTTTCGGTCTCTGGGCAGTTTGTGCCTGAAACTACAACAACGCCAGAGGAAGCGCCCGTGACTTGTAGGAGCAGGGAGATGGGCGGCTCCCATTGCAGCATGGCACCCGTACAAAAGGATGCCCCGGCTGCCCAGGTTACGGTATGCGCTCAGACCTGGCGGAGCAGGATGCCCGTTTCCCAACTGCAGAAGGTGCCCGGCTTGATTCAGCAGCTCTCACGAAGGGGCTTGCTGGGGTTTAGTCCAGCCAACCCTCTGGCTAGGGAAGAACGAAGAGAGGAGTGACTCGACCCTGTGGGGTGCAACAGGCAGAGCCGAGCCCTGCAGCGAGGACAGGGACGTCACCTTGATGAACGACGGAAGTGGCTAGCAGTCACGGCCACCCGTGTTTTGTGGCGTTTCTCTCCCATGAAGCTAATGGGCGGCGGCGGCGGCAGTCAGTGCTGGCAAGGGGCAGGGGAAGGCAAGGGAAGGCAGACGCACCGGGCCGGTTGCACCTGGTGGGTGTCAGAACCCAGCCTGCTGTGAAATGGGCAGATATTAAAATAGCTGTAAGGGTGAGGTGCTCAGGTTTGCTACTCAAGGAGGCTGTTTGCTAGAGTGGAGGCTGCTTGAAACGAGGGAAGAGCTGGTGCTCTGGGCGATATTGGGGATGTTGCCACTGGGATGCTCGGGAGAAGGTGGGGGGACGTACAGAATGTGGGCGACAAGGTGGCTGCAAGGTAAACCTCTATTAATCCTTTTGGGAGTAGTTCCCTGCCCATCAGCAGCACACAGCAGCCTAACATCCAGCTGAGGCTGCCCTGAAACCTCTGAAGAAGTTCACCTGTCATTTTTCTGCACATGAGCATGGCACCTATGCTGGTGGAGCTGAAGCGTAAAGGAGGTTTTTTTTTTTTGGCATGCATGCCCTGTGTCTGTGTCTGCTGTTGGATCGGTGAAAGGGAATTTAGTTAATAACAGAAGCGATGCAAAATTTTTGGCCTCCTTAGGTCCTCTGTAAGGTGCTGCCAGCCAGACTGGTACAGTCCTCAGCTCCAGTGCACTGGGTGTGGATGTAGCTAGGTAAATGTTTTCTGTTCCCATGCATTATTCACTGTAAGATTTGAATATTATATCTGAGGCAGGTTCTTGACATTCACTTACATTCCTTTTCTCTTCCTTCCCCTTTCCTCCCCCACAGCCCAGGGAACAACCAAGGTGAAAACACAAAGTCAGAACCCAAATCAGTTTCTGCAAGCTGGGAGGGTGAGAGATGCTGATGGAAGCTGGCTGTGATTGGAAACAACTGTTATATGGAGAAGGGAGAGCTGGGATAAATGTAAAAAGCTCTTGTCGTTGCTTCAGTGCTTAGAAATATGTGGATAATTTATTCCTGGGATGAGAGGTGCCACTGCTGGAGAAAGGGGTGCAGGCAGGGAAAACATCCTCTCTGGGAGGTTTTCTTGCATTAAGCCTCCTTTAATCTCCATTTCTGCTGTGTGTATCATTTTGGTAGGTAACAGGGGACATACATACACTCAGCTTTGAGAAGAGTGGCTGAAAGGTGACACATTTTCCTACAGCTCAGCTTAGAGCCAGATGTAGAACAGAAGGCTCCGGGGAGACCTTATTGCAGCCTGCCAGTACTTAAAGGGGGCCTATAAGAAAGACGGGGACTGACTTTTTAGCAGGGCCTGTTGCGATAGGACAAGGGGTAATGGTTTTAAACTAAAAGAGAGCAGATTTAGACCAGGTAGAAGGAAGAAATTTTTCACAATGCAGGTGGTGAAACCCTGGCACAGGTTGCCCAGAGAGGTGGTAGCTGCCCCATCCCTGGAAACTTCAAGGTCAGGTTGGACAGGGCTCTGAGCAACCTGATATAGTTGAAGATGTCCCTGCTCATTGCAGGGGGGTTGGACTAGATGACCTTCAAAGGTCCCTTCCAACCCAAGTTATTCTATGATTCTATATCTGCTGACTGTAGTGACTGCCGTTGCTCCTGTAGTGCTTGGGAGGGAACTCTGTCACTGGGACAGGAGCTAGACACACTGCTTGATCGCCTGTAATCATGAGAACTGCTAAGTGGTATATCGCTCTTGTTGCACCAAATTGCCTTGTCACTTCTAATTGCAGGACCTTCCTTGGAGCAATGGGTAAGCAAAAGAGATTCTCAGACAGAGGGGTTTACAGCTCTGCTGCAGAGTCTTATCACTTACTGCAATGGTGTAACTTACTCAAGTGGACAAGAAAATAACCCCTGGAAAGCCCTGCAAATACCAGCTCTAATCTAATCAATCAGAAAGGTGGTCATGGGCTCATCTCAAAGATTGCTTGGCTGGAAGCTCTGTCCTCAGGAAAGGAAGGGATCCTAGAGGTTGCCTAATCTAACACGTGGCGTCTCCCATGCTTGTTGGTAGCCCTCGCTTATTTGTGGATCTGAGACTGCTCTCTAGAATCTCCTGTACTTGTCAGCTTGAAAGTATTGTCCTGCCTGATCCTTTGTAAGACCCTCTTGGCAAGTGCCCAGGGAAATCCCAGCACTGTTGAAGTCAAATGGCTTGAAAATGTGGAGTTGTTTGTTGTGGATCTTGAGCAGCCCCTTTATGTTTTTGTTAGTCAAGATGTTCAGGACTTAAATGATCTGATTTGAGAAGTTGGGCTTCTTTCTCTTGCTGGGACTGATGTTATTGCACTATACAAAGAGCAAACATCAGCATTTCTGCAGTCCCCAGGATGGATTCGTCTCCGTTAGCATTAGCAGATATCACTGGTAGATTTGCCGGCTTGGACGCAAATAGAGGAAACCCACCCCTCACTCAGTCGTCCCCTGTGGAAGAACTGGTGCCATGGCAGACCTCTGCTGTTTGGGGCTCGTTCTCCTTTCAGAGACAGTGAGCATTTTAGGCTGCATAATTTTTCTTTCTGCATAGTGCCAGCTGGACATTTATGCTCTCTGTTCCTTCCCCTCCCTTTTGGCACATTGCTGGGGACCAAGACTTGCTCTGTTTACAATTTCTGTGAATAAGGTGAAGAGGTGTGGGCTAGATTTGTTTCTTTGCTCATTTGTTTTTCTCATCTTCTTGGCTTGTGCTGGGGCAGCTGGTCTTCTGGAGCATGCACAATCTTTAATTACAGCAGTTATCAAGTGTTTAGACTGTAAGAAGGTCAGCTCAGTGCTGAAGAACCTAACCGGTCCTCAGGTTTTCCTTAACTGATGCAGCACCAACCACTCTTTGGTAGCAGAGGTGGCCGCTTGCAGGACATATGTCATCAGTAACTTTTAGTGCTTGCCTCACTCTCTTCCGCTCAGCATCTCCTCTGGTCGCACTATTTCTCCCTGATTTTTTCTTTACTGATTTTTTAGGTCTTCCTTCTCCCAGCAGACCCAAAAGCAGTTCAGCATAATGTGCTGCTGCTCTGTGCTTGCCTGTAAATTCACAGTACTGAATAGTCAAGCAGCTGCACGCAGAAGGAAACACAGAGCCTCGGTCCAGCTCCTCAGTGCTGAGGAGTGTGGGTTTTTCTAGTTACAAACTCTTTCACTCCCAAGCTGCCTTTATGCGGCAGCTGTACAAGTGACTGCAAGCTGAACTAGATAAACGCTCTTGATTTTTTTTGAGTTGGAAAGGATTGCAATGAAAAGCTGAATGTTGCAATGGCCATTCTTTCACAGAAGCACAAATAACCTCTTGGAAGAAGAGGAAAGGTGACACATGAGAGGATTGCAAAGCTGGTATGTTGTCCTTCTGCAGGCCCAGGTAAATGTAGGGGGTCCCTCTCAATGTTTCAGTCTTTCCACGTGAAAAAAAACTTCCCCTTTTCCTCCTGGCACTGGGCCAAATCATAGCAAACTTCTGGATCAACTTTCTACTAAAGCAAGATGGAGTATCAGCTGCTCAAAGCCTGTCTTTTATTTATATACATTTACTAGCTTTAGAGTAAAGGTCATCTCAAGTAGCATACAAAGAAACCCCTTCTCAAAGAAAGATCATCCTTATGAGCCCAGAGTTGAGGTTTTGCAGGTTTTCTCTCTAAATACGGGGAATAAACCTCAGAGCAAGCTCCCAGCTTCATGCCACAATTTCTCTCAAAATAAGACTCCTTTATTAAAAAAAAAAAAAGAAAAAAGCCCCAACCCCTAACACTACAATATTTTTTTTTTGAAGATTAAAAACTTACTCAGAAGAAATAGACGATCTAACAGGGCCACCTAGTGATACCACCAGTGACAAGGTGCAGCAAGGACTATGGCAGATCCCAGCCTAACGGCCAGTCTGCTCCATGGGGCAGAAGAGGAATGGAGAAAGACACGCTGATGCCTACACTCCTAGGCGCTCCGGAGTCCCCATCTGAAACTGGGCTTGTAGGTCTTTTTACAGCACTTGGCACAGCTGGGCCACCTGGTCTGGATGGGTTAACGCCATCTCTAGAGAAAGGAAACCAATCATGGCTGTTGTGAAAGAGCCTGCACCAAATCCCACCTCTTCCAAAGCCCAAGATAATACTTTCTCTGCAAGGGAGAGTTACCGTGTTGTTCCAAGGCAAAACTATGACTAAGCACAGTTGCTTTTAAACTTTTTTTGCCTTTTTTTTTAAGACTATCTGGCAAGCCATATAACTTCTTTATTGCTTTTTGCTGCCTGACTTCTATATACCTTTAAGGGCTGCATAGTTAGCATATTGCAGGCTGCACCTTTGCATAAAAAGCCTGGCATTTAGCTAAGCTTGAAGGACAGCCTTTTATTTCTCCTACCAATTTCCCTACAGCCAGATGCAACCTCATCTCCTGACTCGTAAAACAGTAAGCATGAGAGTGTTCATGCCCAAGGAAGCAAGCAAAAGCCTTGAGACGACAGAGTTAAAATATTGAGCAGATTCACTGGTTTCTTGCAGAACCAGCCCATGAGTTGTTTAGCCAGACACTGTGGTCACCTTTTGCAGGAATACCTGTGGCTAAAATCATCTCGCTTGCTCACCCTACAAGTATTTGTGGGGCTGCAGTTGTGGGCCTATGCAATGCCTTAGATGCGTATAGGCTGTGAGTTTTTAACCTTTGTAGAAGTTGGCAAATTGGCTCAACAGAGCTTTAATTTATATTTTCTGCTAGAAAAGAGCTGCATCAGGTCATCTGAGGCAAACCCTTTTGTCAACCCACTGTTTCCTGGGACCATGGGAATATGTGCGTGTTTTCCAATGAGCAAATTCGGTTCCAGTGATCACCTAATGAAGCACACACTATACGTGCAAGCTGCTTTCATCTAGCATGAGCAAGGGGCTTGCAGTATTTATACTGAGACATGGTGGAGCTGTGCCAGAGGACCCTGCCTCTCTGGAGGCTCTTGGGGGCTTTCTCAGGCATGCTAAAGCTTGTATTTTTGCTGCTGACAGTATAACACATCTTTAATATAAGAAAGGCTTCATGAAAATTCATTCAGCTTTCCTTGTGCCAGCTATTACATTCAGTTTTTCTATGACTCTCAGCTCAGACAATCATAGAATCATAGGATAGTTTGGGTCGGAAAGGACCTGTAAAGGTCATCTAGTCCAAGTCCCCTGCAATGAGCAGGGACATCTTCAACTAGATCAGGTTGCTCAGAGCCCCGTCCAACCTGACCTTGAAGGTTTCCAGGGATGGGACAGCTACCACCTCTCTGGGCAACCCATGCCAATGTTTCACTACCCTCATTGTCAAAAATTTCTTCCCTCTACCTAGTCTAAATCTGCCCTCTTTTAGTTTAAAACCATTACCCCTTGTCCTATCACTACAAGCCCTGCTAAAAAGTCTGTGCCCATCTTTCTTATAAGCCCCCTTTAAATATTGGAAGGCTGCAATAAGGTCTCCCTGGAGCCTTCTCTTCTCCAGGCTGAACAACCCCAACTCTCTCAGCCTGTCCTCATAGGAGAGGTGTTCCAGCCCTCTGGTCATTTTGGTGGCCTCCTCTGGACCTGCTCCAACAGGTCCATGTCTTTCCTGTGCTGAGGGCTCCAGAGCTGGACAATAACATAGACCTGTGTGTTTTACATTTGCATATAACTTGTATAGATTTGCAAATTGAAAGGTACATGTGTCCTGGGCTTTATTTGAACATGTTTTTACTTACAGGAAAATAGAAATTGAATAGTCTTCAGAGTCTCTTGCTCCACAAGAAGGCAGAATCTCAAAAAATCTTCAGTTTCACTCCATGGTCTGACTTTGCCTGGTTACACTAATATTTGTGGCAGAATATTATGTTTGATCAGCCATTTTTCATTACTTAGAACAAAATTTGTTTTAGTCTTTAAAATGTATTCAACATGCTTTTTTAAAAATCTGAGTTTTGGAGCTAGAAAGAGCTGGTAACATCCCTTCGCTTTCCTAATGCCGTGGGACATGCTAGGTCAGCCTCCGATTTGTAGGATAATGGAACAGCAGGGATGGATGCTGACTGATTCGCCCCAGGCCAGTCCAACAGCAGCGTCCGGCAAATGACCTGGACCCTGACTCTGTGGCCCGCTCTACAAGCTCGAGCAAGGCTGGATCATGACCAGTATGCACAAGTCTCATCAAGTCCTCCGAAAGAATAACCTTTTCTCACACTCTCCTGGAAAATTATGTATCTGGCCAGCTGTTGTCTGGCATGTGCTATACTAAACATGAGCTATGCTTTTGTTTTCTGTCTCTTGATTGTGTGAATTGTTGCATCTGGGCTCTGGGATCTCAGAGTTATCCGAACGTGTCCGAGGTGTGGTGCCGCGTGACCTTCTGACCTCGGATGCTGCACAGCTAAAAACCAGTTTCAGTCACAACTTCCCCCATTGAAGATTTTTACTGGGGTTCCCAACACGTAGTATTCGCAATATTCTAAATGTCCGTATATTAATCCAGATGTGTGATCCCAGATCTACTTCAGATGTTTTGTATCAGAACAACTTAAGTTTATTCCTTTTTCCTCAATTCATTCAGCTCTACTTCTCTTAATTAAGCATACTTGCAAGCACTGAATTTGATGTTTAGTTCACTAAGTTCCACGTAGCCTGATGGGTAATGCAAACGTGGTGCATGGATCTAAGCATCCCTGCTGAAGGAAGGATGGAAACGCGGCGTACCTCAGCTATGAGAGGTGGGGAATCACCGCATTTCTGTGGTACTGTCCGTCTCCCAGGACCATCCAGTGTTCAGTGGTTAAGACCTATAACTGCCAACACAAAGAAGACCTTTGACTGTGTTTCAAATTAACTGCAAAATGTTTCCCTTTCCAGGGGTTTCATTCACAAACATCGGTGCCGGTTTTTCGGTGGCAGTAGGAGATACAGCTGCTGGACTGCTGCTGTTTACGCAGCGAGACAAAGCCAAGCTCTTCATGCCCGGGGGTGCGTCATGACCGCGCAGCTCCTGCAGTCAGGGTCTGGCTGCGGCAGAAGCGCAGAGCCTGCACCGCGTCGTCGGCTGCGGGCGGAGGAAAGTGGAGCACGAATCCCTGTGAGACGTCTCGGTGTTGTATCATAAGTGAGCTACTGGACACGGGCTCGAACGCTTTGGTGTAATTTTATTCACTCAAACACAATGCCTTCCTTTCTCTCCCAGCAGGCAGCTGCTCCGTTTCTCCCATGCCGGCACACCAGTGGGACGATGAACGCAACCTTGCAATGAGATGCCGTGCTGTGGACGCCGGCGGTGGGGTGAGGGACATGCCCCGCTCCGCTGCGGGTGTGCTTGCTCACTCCCTGGGGTAAAGGAGCAAGGTCCGCAGGCAGCGACGCCTGAAGCCCACCCAGGCAGCCTCCTGGGCGGGCGCCTGGCCGGGTCTCAGGGGCACGCAGGCAGGCAGGGACCCCCCGGCAGCGGCGGGTGGGGAGCTGTGACTCCTGTTGGGTGAGGTGGTGTTTCCCCAGAGCATCTGTCCAGCTGTTCTCTCACCGGCACCTAGAGAGGCCAAGCCTTGGGTATAGGTATTTGGGGACCTTATCAATGCCTATAAATATCTGAAGGGTGGCTGTCAGGAGGATGGAGCCAGTCTCTCTTCAGTAGTGCCCAGTGGTAGGACGAGGGGCAATGGGCACAAACTGCAGCACAGGAAGTTCCACCTCAACATGAGGAAAAACTTCTTTACTGTGAGGGTGATGGAGCACTGGGACAGGCTGCCCAGAGAGGTTGTGGAGTCTCCTTCTCTGGAGACCTTCAAAACCCAACTGGACGCGTTCCTGTGCAGCCTGCCCTGGGTGATCCTGCCTCGGCAGGGGGGTTGGACCAGGTGATCTTCAGAGGTCCCTTCCAACCCCTACCATTCTGTGATTCTGTGATTCTGTGATAGGTGCATGCAAAGGTTTTCGTGCAATTACTCCTATTGCCAGAGCAAAGGCTGGGGCTTTTGTCTGCCGCAGTCTGAGACACAGATGCTATCAGAGGCCTCTTTGCTAATGGTGGTTTGTGCTTTTCTGTTGGTTTCTGAAAGAAGCTTGAAGCTATTTGACACCCAAGGAGCTACAGGAGTGCCATGCCGACATGTTTTTCTGTTCCTTGGAGCTGTGATACCTTGAAAATAGGCTAACGAAGTCACACTAATTCTGCTTATAATCAAATTGGCAGCCTTTCTTGCAAAGCTGCACGTGCCATCTCATAAGAGTCTGAATGACCTTCATTAGGCCAAGATGTTTTTCTGCGGCAATGATGCTGGGGGAATTGCAGGCTCTTCTTTGCATTTATAACACTGCAGAGTGGTGATGTGGGATAGGACGTGCTATAGGCCACCCAGCGTGCTATATGACCCTGGGCTTGCAGGCAGGGCACATCAGAGCGCAGCAAAACCAGTATAATTTTTTTCACAGTCCATCTGACCTGCTGCCCTGGGTACCACCTCAGCCGGCTTCACCACCCAGCTACTTGCAGAGCTGCGTCTTCTCCTCCCACGTTTCCTATTACGCACGGGAGATGCATTGCAGAGCGGGTGCCAAGGGGGCAGCCCATGGATGCGGAGCAGGGGGGAAGCAGGAGGTCAGCGGCACACGTACTGCTACCAGGAGTTTCTGGCTCAGACCTAGCAGGGCTGAGCAATTCGTTTGCCCCACATAAACTGGGGGATGGCTTGTCACAGCAGGAATGCTAACCCCTAGAGTACATGACTGGGTTTGTAAGCAGACAGATTTAAAGAAAATAAATCCTTTGAAGCAACTTATCCAACCCATTCTGAATTTATGTGTGTGTGACGGTTGCTGGTTTCCCCTAGAGAGCCTCTTCTTTGCAGACTGATTGTCTGAAAAAGCAAAAAAAACCACCCCGAACCCAAACCCTACACATAGTTAGCTTTAATATTCAGGAGGCAAAAGTCTGCCCCCAGTCAGATCTGTGAGAGACTTTCAGCTGATCAAGGCCTCCCTGGTACAGTGTGTCAGAGTGTAAAATGTGGGGCCAGCGAGCGCACAGCACAGATTGATGTTCCTGGTACTTCTCCCTGCTGCAGGTGCCCTGGATGGGCTGAGCCATGGACGCTGAGCCATGAGTCAGGGAAGGATTTTTCAAGCAGTATGTGAAACAGGAGCAGAGCTGGTTTTCCAAAGGAAAGAAATGATGGAAAGCGAGCGATGATTCAGCGATTTGACCCTGCTCTGACTGCGAGCGGTTCCAGCCCCTGGTATTCAGAAGTGGAAGATGAAAAACCTTCTTCTTCCACAGGCCACAGAGTAATTGCAAAGAAAAGAGCTTTCCTGCCAGCCTTAAGCAGGTGGGAAGGTGTTCGTACCTGGTTTGCTGTTCCACTGCTATCACATCCAGCTGGGCAGCCCCGTCTGGAAGCCAGTCAGAGGGAAAGGACTTGAAGGTGTGGGGTGTGTTTTTCTGGCAAGGAGAGCCAGCTCCCTGCCTGCCACTGCAAGTGCTGTTCATGTGGAGTAATCACACCCTTTCACTCCCTCCTCTCTCCACAAGGTCTTCTCCAGGATGTGTCTCAAACTGAAGTTTTGTTTTCTCGGGTACGAGTTAATAGTTTTTAATATGCTCATTCATACTTTTACCCTTTTCTATTTGAAATGTACCTGAAATGCTTTCACATGCTGCTTTCACAACACTGGTATACAAAGGCTAAAACAGGAGATCGGAGGAAACAAATTTATCAGGAATCTGGGCTGAAATCACCTTTGTGGCAATAAACAACTAGATCAACAGCACTGCCCACAGCAGTAGAAGATGTTAGATGGTTGCATTTGATGGAAAAGTGATTTCATTCAGCCATTCAACAGAATGAGTCCAATGTCAATACAAACAGTCATTTGGAAAATAATTTCCTTCACTATGTTTGGAAGCAGATGTGCATACACATATAGATGTGTGTGTTGACTGTATGTGTATGCCTCACCACACCTTAATTTTCTTACTGTCTTTCTTCTGTGTATTAGCTCTTTGCCTCGTTTTCTAACTAATTGGCATCTGTAAGTGTCGTGAGCATGTTATTAATCTTTTCCAGGTCACTCATGCAGATGTCAAATGGGACCCATCGTAAAGAGGATTCCTCCCCGTGAACCTTTGTGGTATCTCCCTTGACCTAAGGACTACAAACTTACCAGGCAGATGGCTGACCCTTCTCTATGGTCATTACCTTTGTGGGTGAGGTATGACAAAGTAAATTCCTCTCTAATCACTTCTCTCAGCATCCTGGGTGCCCTGAGCCCTCCTGAGGCTGAAAGGCTAGCAGAAGCTTTTGAGGAAGCACTGGTCTTTTACATTCCTCTGAAGACAAAGAGAGGACTGCACTTAAGCGCTTTGCAGGATGAGGATGTGCTGCAGCTACTCATGTAATTTGATTTATTTAAAAATCTTGTGCTGTGTGCTGACAGCTACCCCTCCCAAACAAGGCCATTCTTTTATATGGTCAGCACTTAAAAACACACGTAATAGCTCCTGGGGTGGACCTTTTAAAAAGATGGTCTAAATCATCACAAAAACTTGTGGGACTCGTATGGTTCTCCAGGGATACCTTCAAGTTCTGCCTCAGCTATATTTCTTACAAGAAAGTAAACGTAATTCACATGATGAGCTAGATATTAGTAGGATGCTTTTCTACCTTATTCTGTAATGTTTTGTTTCCTTTGAGATTTTTTGTTTGGCTTTGGTTACTGATAGATTGTCCAGAGATTGTCACTAAATTGTCTATTAAAATGCATGGGTGTCTGTTCTGAATTGATGTGCTCAATTCAGTACCTAACAGCATTTGGAAACAGTTCAAATTGCATATATTTAATCAGACAACGTGTTGTCTGGTTTTCCACCTTTCTTCAATTCCCTCTGGGATACAGCGTCATCAGCAAATCTTGGAAATGAAAATGGAGAACTGTTTCTGGACCTTGGTGTATGCCAGCCTTCTTCTTTTAAAAAACATTCATGTAATAGTTAGTTGGGAACAATACTGCTTCAGTTTTAAGCCAGTGTTTATGTGCTAATGACAAACTATGAAGGCATGCCCCACAGTTCTGTTATCCTCTGTACCCATGAACCCTGGTACCACCCAAAAGACTCCAATGTTTCTTGAGTGGGGGCCATCTCCTGTGCTGATGGACAGGCTGCTGGGACTCCCTTGTTCCTGGGGCCTGGTTTTCCTGTTGCACAAAACCCTTAAAAGAAAGATTTCAAAACCAACATAAGAAATATTTCTGTTATTTTTCTAACTCTTAAGCCAGCGGCCTAGGACTTTGCCTATATTGCAAATACCAAAGACCTGATTAAAAATGTGCGGACTCTCCTGACCCCATAAGGAACACTTTCTAATCCCAGTTCCTTTGGGCCTTCTTGTATGCATTAGGTATGGGTTTTGCCACTATCAGCTTTACGTTGGTGGTACATGTTGTTGGCTGTGACAGGTCCCACTACTGTATACACACCTAGCATCTTGCTGTGGTCGCATGGTTCTTTCTTTTCCTGCCTTATCGAGCCTTTTCTTCAAACAAGTTTATGTCTCTTTCTATTGAGCTACAGCAGGGTGTCCACACAGGCTTGTTTGCTTTTTCGTGTTGCTGGTGGTCTTCAAATTTGTTTCAGTGTTTCTTTTTCCAGGTGGAAGTGCTAGGTTAGTAAGACCTAAGCTCTTGTTTCGATGCCGACAATTCCTGGATGAGCAGTTTGTGTTTTGACACACGTAGACACCTCTCTTTTTAAAGTATTCAAGGCCACATATCTTAGATGTGTGACTCTTAGATATCCTCTCTGAAGCTTACATTGAAAATTTGCAGAGCGCACGCTCAACTGAAAGAGCACTTTTCTGGGGTCTACCTTTCAAAGGAAAAGGTATGAATGTTTTCTGGTAAACGGAAACTGCTCAGCACGTAGAGGAATACACCTGAGCCACTGTGATGCAAAAATAGCTGCTACCTCCTTTCTTCTGTTCCTCTTAAGAGACTCGAGATACAGTAATTTGTGTACATTGATTAATTAGGAACTATGCAAGTTACTCCAGTTCTCAAATGGCGAACTAGCTATGAATCCTCAAACAAGCATGACAAAAGATTGTAACAGAGGTATCTGCAATATAGCAATGTAATAACCTATTCTGTTTGAAACAAGGAATAATTTTTCTGGTAATGAGTTCACTGACAAAAACATGTTTCCTATCTATGTGTAGAAATTGATAAAGAGCAGTTTTCCTGGCCATTTAATAATGTGAGGAAAACACTGGCAACATGTCTGTGCATTCAGGTCAGAATTCCATAACTCTGTTGTTTGTGTTATATATAGATACACATATATATACACAAATGCTCCTTTTTGGTGATGCTGAGAAGTCTCTGCGGGTGAAAAATGCTCCAGTGTTAAGACCTACACTCCAGTGATCCAGAAAAATACTTTTGTAGTTCTTCAGATGTTGTGTCTTTGAGAGGAGAGCTTCGGCTTTACCTCCGTGTCCCCAGATCGCTTGTGGCGTGGATAGGTTGGTCCTGAACAAATTATTATTACAAAGTAGTTTGGTATAAAGCAGATACCCCTACCTGACTGAAGCAAAACGTAGCTCAAGGCATGCACATGTTGTCCTGAACTAATTGCCAATCCTTATGGGGGTTCTGCTGTGAAATGGAGGAGTGGGGAGGTTGGCATAGGCTGCCACTTCTTCAAATGGGCTCTTCTGAGGCAGCTCCCACATGATCGACAGCACGGCAAGCAAGGTCTTCACTTCAGCGTGTACCCGAAACCCCTTTCCAAATACACGTCATACTGCCCGTGTTTGGCCTGGTGGAAATGATCGATGTTCCCTTCTGACGCAGTTAGCTGTCCCGAGCGGGAAAAACAGGAGCAGCAGTCCGCGGGCCGTCTGCCCTCGGGAGTGAAGCCGGCGGGCGGCGGGCGGCAGGCCTCGCTGACCGCTCGGCACCGCTGCTGTTCCACCCGTAAAAGATCTCGTTTCCGTGGGCCGCTCAGCGGCAGTGGCTTGCAGGCAGCTAGCGTGGCCGGTGCCGGCCATTCCCTCTGCCGGTCGCGGGTTCAGCAAGCGCTCAACCCCCGGGGCTCCGAGGTGTTCACCTTCAGCTATGGAGAGCTGGGTGTTCACTTACCTAATCTCAAGCTCGTTTTCTGGAACTTACCTCTGTTGAAACATGGCTTGTACGTTAGGCTCTTGTTTGAACTGTTTCGTACTGCTTTGGGAAAGGCTGGGTCAGTCCCGTGTTGCTCTGAATCGCTGCCGTGCAGTGCTGGTTGCCATACCCTACTTTTTCTGGATGGGCCGGCCTTACAGAATCTGAATCTTGCATCTTCTTTGGCTTCCCCTCCTAAGGATTAAATCACAGGGAGAACCCACTATAAAGGCAGTTGGTGCAGAAGTTCTGCTTGTGCCATGTGTCTGCAGAGGCACACCCCTGAATCCTCTTCCAGCTGAAAACCATGTATAAAATAAGGAAGAGAAAAAGAAAAAGAAAAAAAAAAAAAGAAGGGAAAAACACCCACAGATTTTCTCAGCGGTATATTAACCTCTGAGCTGTTTACTTACACGTGTAATAGCTTGGGACCTGACTGTGCTACAGTCATTGAACTTCATCTTAGGGATGAAATGAAAGTTGTTTTCATGAAAATTTTCTTTGACCCATCTAGAGGCAAAGTCACTGCTGGCCTTTTTATCTTGTCTTCCCATCCTGCTGAGATAGCAGTGCTGAAGCCAGAAGCTGCTGAAATGAAAGGATTTGCTGTCTGTTTTGTCGCTGTAAATGGGTTGTGGAAAGGAAACATTTGAGGATGGTGATTCCAAAAAGTCATCCCAGCATTAGTTTCTGATGCTGGAGTGCCAGACATCTCTTAAAATCAGCTCTTATAGCTCTTGGAAATGACATTTCTGGTAGACAGAGCCAACTCACAACTTCGATGTGCTTTTCTAGCAATACAAATACTTATTTTCTGTAAACTTTTATCTAACTTTTTGGAATACATTTTCAGGGAGCAAATAACTAACAAACTTTTTTAATATTATATACCAAGTTGAGCTGGATGTAGCTATTTGCTGCTGGTTCTCCTCTTTCAGTTGCACAAGCCATGGGACTAAATCAAACCTATTTTGAAGAAGAACACACTCCTAGCCCTTAAATGTATAGAAAAGCCTTTTAAATACAAAGCACACCTTGAGAATTCCTTGAGAGCAAAAGCAGCAAAAAGTAGTAGAGACCGGTGTGAAACATCCCATTTCTTATACTCAAGGAATGTAAGTGAAAGAACGCTACTGAGCTGCTGTATATCTGTCTCTATCTATCTATCTATCTATCATCTATCTATCTATCTATCTCAGCTGTTGCCACACAAGCTGCATTGTGCCGTGGAAATACTTGCAACAGCAGAAATAGAGTCACCTTTGCCCAGGAACTGGTGATTTACCAGGTGGTAAATACAAACCTACCGCGATCCCCTGTTGACAGCAGCAGCCAGCTGAACTACTCAGCTGCGTGAGGAGGGCGAGCCAAACCAGCCGCGTAGGTGAGGATATGAAACCAGGAGGAAACTGGTCCTGGGGAATACCAGGCTGGTCAAACTCCCCACAAAAACCGACTCCACCGATGATACGAAAGATGGATTTCCTAAAATATGAAAGGCGTGACTCGTTCTACCATCATTAGTGGCTGAAGGCAAATACTCATGAGGTTGAATTAACAAAACTACTGCCTTTATAATGCTACGGTTGAAGGCTCTCCAGGGAAGGCACTGACTCATAAGACTACTCTTGCTCATCCTTTTCAGCCCGAGCAGGAGAACGGCGTGCGCAGAGGTATGACACATGCTGCATTTCAATCGCGAGCAAGTGGGGGAGGCACCATTGTTTCAGATACTAACCTCAGTGTCAGGAACAAATTGATATGCTGATCAGTTCCAGGATTTTGAATGTTAATGTTTGCATTAGTCAGATAGGCAGCCTTATTTTCCATGAATTTTCAAATTCTCATCTTATTTCCCCCTTTTTTAAAAAAATGAAAGGTTTTAAGTGGAGCTGAGGAAGGAACTTGGTGCAGGGGGGAATTGATAGCTGAACCAAAAAATTGGAGGGGAAAATAATTGTCTTGCAGTTTCTTTTTGTTTGTTTTTTTACTTTAAATTGAAGGGTGAAAAAACTACCAGTTTGAGTCCAAAGAAGGCCTTTTGTATGACACCTGCTCTGTAAAGTTTTGGGGTTATTACACTATTTTGTGGACCCATTTTCACAATTTATATTAAAAAATACTACACAGAGGGGAAAATATGGAAGGACTAAACCAAAATGTTTTATTGAGAAAGCCAAGACAAACTGGTTCAACTCTTTCGAATCCTTCTCCCAACCCCCTCATCTTTGGCAAAATGAATTCATTGATTTGCTCTGAATTCCTGGGGTATTCTAGTGGAGATTTGTGTTTCTCATTGATTTCATTATATATCCACATCAGTGCAGCCAGGGCCTAGTAACAAGACCGAAATAAGGATCTATTTTCATAGGCCTCAGAAGAATTTTCTAGAAACGTGCCCTTCTGCTTTCTAGTTAATTGAAATTTCCTTCCCTTGACTCAGTATTTTCAAGGGCAAAACCAAACGGCATCTTCTGGGCTTGGTTCCCATGCAGGAATGTGCATGGTAGTCACTCTCCTGGCTTTTTTCAAATATTGTTGTGATTGTTTTGTTTCATTTAATCAATCAGCTGTTTTGTCATTGGTTTTATTTACACAATTTAAACATACACGCAAATAGAAGTATGTAAACTATAACCATGAAATTACCACACAGTCAAATTTCCCCTAGCACTATCAACCTTAGGAAAAAAAAAGAAGTATGTCTAGTAATGCACATGAGAAAATTTAAGCTCCTCCTAGTCTTTTCCAGTTGAAGGACTACACCTTGTCCTTTCCAGAGTGGTATCTTACAGAAACAAAAGTAATTCCTCAGGCAACCAGGTCAGATAGAGGGCTTTGGTTAAAACATACTTTTAATTATTGCTTGGAAATGTGCTGGAACCGTGATAACACATCCTGTAATAAATTTTCAAGCAGTTGTGCCATTGCTTCTCGCTGTGTATCTATACAGATTCTTGACATGTGCAAAAATAGATAAATCATGAGTAAAGAAATTGAAGATTTTGCTGTCTGGTAATACATGGCTTAGGAAAAGATGAGGAATGCAATAGTGTCTGTGTGTATGGGAAATATTTATCTGCAGTTATATTTTAATTACTGACACAGATGGATTTGTTAGAAGAGCTTTTTGCCTCAGGGCATGTGCAAAAGGCCTTAATACGGAGGTACTTTCTCAACTGATCTTCCACTAGATGGAAGAAGGATTGTGTCCATTGGCCTTAGACAAAATCTAGGAATATGCGTTCTGGACATACATCACAGAAATGTGAAGGGTCATGGGGGCAAGTGAAAGATCGAAACGGCACAATACAGCTTAGGGTGTGTTTCACGATGTTGTGCCATAGTACTAACCCCTACGAGATACAGCCCTTTACTCACTGTGTTACACCGGCTTTGAAACAAGGGTCTCAGTCCAGGACTCTGTTGCACCATGCCCTTCTTAGTCATTTGCTGACATTTGTGCTACTGGAAACCAAATGGATATCTTTTTATAGTTTTATATATCCGTATTCTCTGAACGACAATACGTTACCTTGAAAATGCTGCTGTTAGATTCTTCTCTCTCCTTTGCGCTTGATTCTGGAAAACATTCCCTAGTTCATTCACGTTTACTATAAATCAGATGCTGTCTTAAAGCTAACAGAAAATACTCTTATTCAGAGGGAAATATTTAGGTGAAAATACAACGGAGGTAGCATCACCCTCTATTCCCCTCACATTTTTAACTGATGCCTCCCAATGATGAGAAATGCACTATTATTATGTACATTGCTTGCTGAGATTCTCAGTTTCTGGGTGTCATTTTTGGGCTAACTGCTCCTTTGGTAAACCATGTTTAGCTATATTTTTGTCATGAGCCCGATGTCAAGAGAATGCAAGTCTCCAGCTACTGAAAACCTCCTGCTCTAACCTCTACTTGCTAGAGAAGCTGAAAGCAGCACAATACAAATAACACACTTTCTTTACTGTTTAACATAGAAACTGTGCCATAATCCATGAGGTTTTTCTTTGAACCTTGTCCCAAAACTAAAAATAATTTTGTAGTCAGAGCAGAAGTTACAATTTTTACTCCTGTGTGCTTCTCCCCAGAGTGCAATGAGATGCTGCCTCATTGCCCGGGTCATCCTGTGGCCCAGGCGGTCGTACTTATTTGACCCAGGTCAATATGGACATCAAACCTTGTAATGGAAATAGAGACATTACTTGTACTGCTGCCAAGACCTTCCCTGCAGTAAAGCTGAGCTAATCTAACATTCTCTGCTTAACAAGGGGCTCTGCTGCTTGGGAGCAATGGCATCTGTGTACTGCAGGGTCACTTTTATTCCCAGACAGACCTTAAGCAGCCAGAACAACACACAAGACTGCATGGCCTTGCAGTCAGCTGAGGAGATATACTTCTGGATCTGACCTGGTTCTGCATCCCACCCTGCTACACGCCCAGAGACACATTCCCAATTTGCTTAGTCCGCTTTTGGCCAGTCCACCTTAGGAGTCACACGCCGTGGTGGGGGTCTCCAATCCCACCCACAGGCTGCCGAGTGGCCAGCCCTGGGCTATGCAAAGACCACGGGTGAACATCATCCTCTCACCTGTCCCTCAGCAGCTCTGGAGTTGGAGGTTCTGCAGCCCTTTTGCTCCAAACAGCTTACACATTCACACCTCTTAGTACTGGTGGTTTGCTTTTAACACGTTGCCCCAAACAGCTGCTTGCAGTTTTCATTTTTTTTTTTAAAACAATAGTAGGAAAAAAACCCAGGAAATAGTTTCTTGGAGTTTCACTTTTTATGACAACATTTACAACATTTTCTGTTGCAAATTTGTGTTGAGAAGGTTCTGCAAATGACTATTGCCTTAATGTAAACTCATAACTTTTTCCCTGAGGGAAAATAACATGTTTTTCAAGTTATTTTGTAGTCCTTTTCTTAATATTTTTCTCTAATGAAATCCAATATAACCGGTCTTTAGTTTATGGATTGCCACTTCTCCTTTGCTGCTGTCCTCTTTGGAGAGAAAAAACAGGACTGAGATAGGGGTGAGGAGAAATAAAAAAAGAAAAGTCTCTCTCCGGGATAAGTTGCGCACATTGAAATTGGTACATTTGGGAGCCTTTCAAAAAGGAAATGTTAAAGTATGTGATTTCCCACATCCCTTCTTCTGACAGTCTCTAATGATGTGTTTTCAATAGCATTTTAAATTCAACCTATAGTGTATCACAGAAAGATAATTATCTTTCTGAGGTTTTAAATTGCTTCCCAGAAAGATCCATGGGGGAATTCCAGGCAGATCGTGCTTCTCTTTTTTTAGGGGTGAGTGGAGGACAACAACTGGATTTTGCAGCAGCTCTTGCCATTCTCAGCTGGTTTTGCATTAGGATGGGCTTCTAAAAACCTGAACTATAGCAGGGGCGATGGGAAGGTGCTCCTCTTTGGTGTGCTCTGGGTCAGACCCAGATTTTGACCCTTGACCACTGTGATTTAGGAAGTTTAGGAACTTGAGCCTAGGTTCCACTTTTGGGCTTTCCTTTAAGAATTTGGTGTTATGATGGCAGATTGAATGTCAGCAGCTTTGGCCGGTGCCTTGTACTATGGGGACTAGTTTTAACGTTTTCCTAACTCCAGGTGGATTTATTTAAGTGCATGTATTAAATATCTGCTATAACATTGTATTCACGAAGATCTTATGTGGACATAAAGAAGGCAAGATGAACAACATTCACTTCTGTATTTTGTGTGTGTGTGTAAAACAAAGGTAGGAATATTGGCAATTCTCTGTATTCACTCATAGATGGCACTAGAAATTCTTGGAATTCCTTTCTTTAGAAAGTAAGTAAAATCGTTTTTACTTTTCTACCGATAGGTGGAACTAGCAATGTCTTCGTTACTTATGGCCTGACAAAAGGAGCGATGCTTTCCTCTTCCGAGCTTCATTTAGTGTAAAAGGAAAATGCAAACAAATAATCCCCCACATTCCAATTTTCTCACCAACACATCTCAAAGAGCAGCCCTCTTCCCTAAAACGATAGACGGTATTGAGTTTATATCAACTACACAGCCAGAGCAGGCTAGCAGAAGCAGAAGAAGGAATCGATGTGATTTAGAAGGCAGGATGCTGGTATTCTCCCTTTCCCACCTGAACAAGCTGGAGAGCCCAACAGCTTACCCTTACCTCTCATTTTTATAGATCTAGCTTTCCATTTGAAAGCAGACTTTGTATGTGGTACAGCACAAGCGACCATGCTGCCTACCAGCTGCTCTCAAGTGTTCGCTCCATCCTTATCAGTAGTCTTGAGATAATGCTAAATGCGTGAAAATTAGGGCAAATAGTCTAATTTCATCACATTTAAACTAGGTTACGTTCACCTCTGATTGATAGCTAAACCTAGAAATTGGCCTCCTTAGCCTTCCAGCATTTTTACTCCTATACAATACAGATGTTGCTGTGTTAATTGGAAATGATCAAGCATGCAGGGCTGATGGCCTCCTAGATTGATATTACGGGAATGAGGCACTTCAGGAGCAGGTGGATGAAGCACTGCCCAAAAAGAAAAGACGTACTGAGAGCCCCTGAAAGGGTGAATGCATCTCTTATTAATGTACAGCAAGGATGCCGGGATGAATGGGGCTGTGTGTCTATCTCCTCGCCTTTTGATGGGCTGAATGAATTAGCCAGGCTCAAAGGTTTATCAGTTCCCTTTCTTGGCTGAGCGAGTTTTTCCTTTGACAGAATACAGGAAAAGACCCAAAAGTCTTGAGCTGTATTTTTCTCACCTCACGTTCCTCGGTTGCCTTTCAATGACAATTTGTACACCTGTGTGTCCATGGTGGAGCGGGAGGGAAAAACCCTGGAACTTGAACAAGTGGGAAAATAATTCCTATTTGCAAGAATTAGCAGAGCAACTCAGCAAGCCAGAACACTCTCAGATACTCTGCAGGATGGAAAACAAACTCCTATCCAGCTATGTTCCCACCATGCAGCTTAACGGTGCTTAAACACCGAACACAGGGGCCTTATATACAGGACAATTTATAGATTGCCCACTGCTCCCTGCTACTTATCTTTTTCTGTCTCCCAAGGGTCATGAACAGTGCCAACGACAAGGCTTTTTTGCATCTGCCTGCCTCACTGTGCAGGCAGGGCACGTAGGGACTTCCCAAGTTGCTCTGCGGTGGGGAAAGCACTGCAAACCCTGAAACTGCTCACTTCCATCTGCCTTGGCAAGCTCTCCTCTAGGGCCCTATCTGGGGGAAATGCCTCCTAGCAGTGGGAACATTTCACCCCACGCCAAAACAGTCCAGACAAGCCTTCTCATGACACTAATATTCAATTTTCAGATGGGCCCCAAACATGTGGATATGGGGGGAGAAGAAAGAGGCAGAAAAAGCTTTTTTCAATATAACTTTGGCATGGAGAAATGTTTCAGTTTTATTTTTAAATAGTCCTCCTCCCTTTCCTAATAATTATTTTTCTTGACAGCTTTTTTAAAAAACTACATTTTCTCTATTACCTTGACTTTTAGCACTATCCCTGTACCTGATGCCTGTAAGACTCATTTGCCCATTTTAATTGCCTATAGCAAAAAGAAGAAAAGGAATTAAAAGAAGAGTGAATAATATTGAGAAATAACTAGGAATTTGCTTGTTTCTAAGGACAGATATGCCAAAACATATCAATATACCCAACAAAAGGACCAACTCTGTGTACTAGAGTTTGTTAACTTTATGAAGTTCAATAGCCTAATATTAGTTTGTTTGTGTAGGGTTTATTCCTTTGTTTGCTTCATTTTTCTTTGATCTGGGCTTCTCTGCAGAGTTGCTCCAGAACTTTGCCTTCTTGATAGTTAGAAACCTTTGATTTCCATCGAGCTCATTTATAGCTTCTTCATTCTTATTTTAACTGGTTTTAGCTGGCTCTGTCCTCTTGGAGTCTGTCTGGTTTTCAGTGTGGAGCACTGAGCTGCTGATGTCCATTTGCACTCTGAAGATCACAGAATCACAGAATCACAGAATCACTAGGTGGGAAAGGACCTTCAGGATCATCAAGTCCAACCATTAATCCAGCGCCACCATGTCCCCTAAACCATGTCCTGAAGCACCACATCCACACGTTTTTTGAACACTTCCAGAGATGGCGACTCCATCACCTCCCTGGGCAGCCTGTTCCAATGCCTGACCACTCTCTCAGTGAAGAAGTTTTTCCTAATATCCAATCTAAACCTCCCCTGGCGCAACTTGAGGCCATTTCCTCTTGTCCTATCACTAGTTACTTGGGAGAAGAGACCAACACCCTCGTCACCACAATCCCCTTTCAGGTAGTTGTAGAGAGCGATAAGGTCTCCCCTCAGCCTCCTCTTCTCCAGACTGAACAACCCCAGTTCCCTCAGCCGCTCCTCATAAGACTTGTGCTCCAGATCCCTCACCAGCTTCGTTGCCCTTCTCTGGACACGCTCCAGCACCTCAACATCCTTCTTGTAGTGAGGGGTCCAAAACTGAACACAGGATTCAAGGTGCGGCCTCACCAGTGCCGAGCACAGGGGCACGATCACTTCCCTACTCCTGCTGGCCACACTATTCCTGATACAGGCCAGGACGCTGTTGGCCTTCTTGGCCACCCGGGCACACTGCCGGCTCATGTTCAGCCAGCTGTCAACCAGTACCCCCAGGTCCCTTTCCGCCGGGCTGCTCTCTAGCCACTCCTCCCCAAGCCTGTAGCATTGCATGGGGTTGTTGTGGCCAAAGTGCACGACCCTGCACTTGGCCTTATTAAACCTCATACAGTTGGCCTCTGCCCATCGATCCAGCCTGTCCAGATCCCTCTGCAGAGCCCTCCTACCCTCCAGCAGATCAACACTCCCACCCAACTTGGTGTCATCTGCAAACTTACTGAGGGAGCACTTGATCCCCTCATCCAGATCATCAATAAAGATATTGAACAAGACCCGCCCCAGAACCGAGCCCTGGGGAACACCGCTTGTGACCGGCCGCCAACTGGATTTAACGCCGTTCACCACAACTCTCTGGGCTTGGCCATCCAGCCAGTTCCTCACCCAGCGAAGAGTAAACCTGTCTAAGCCACAAGCCGCCAGTTTCTCCAGGAGAATGCTGTGGGAGACGCTGTCAAAGGCTTTACTAAAGTCCAGGTAAACAACATCCACAGCCTTTCCCTCATCCACTAGGCGGGTCACCTGGTCATAGAAGGAGATCAGGTTGGTCAAGCAGGACCTACCTTTCATGAACCCATGCTGGCTGGGCCTGATCCCTTGGTTGTCCTGCAGGTGCCCTGTGAGCACTCTCAAGACCAACCGCTCCATGATCTTCCCCGGTACAGAGGTCAGGCTGACAGGCCTGTAGTTCCCAGGATCCTCCTTCCGGCCTTTCTTGTAGGCGGGCGTCACATTGGCAAGCCTCCAGTCTTCTGGGACCTCCCCTGTTAACCAGGACTGCTGATAAATGATGGAGAGTGGCTTGGCAAGCTCCTCCGCCAGCTCTCTCAGTGCTCTTGGGTGGATGCCATCAGGCCCCATAGACTTGTGGGTGTCCAGGTGGTTTAGCATGTCCTTGACTGCTTCCTCCTGGATTATGAGGAGTACATTGTGCTCTTCATCCCCATCTTCCAGCTCAGGGGGCTGAATACCCTGCGGATACCTGGACTGGCTATTAAAGACTGAGGCAAAGAACGCATTAAGTACCTCAGCCTTGTCCTCGTCCTTGGAGACAATGTTCCCCGCCATATCCAGTAAGGGATGGAGATTCTCCTTGCCTCTCTTTTTGTTGTTAATATATTTGTAAAAACATTTTTTGTTATCCTTTACGACTGTGGCCAGACTGAGCTCTAGCTGGGCTTTTGCCTTTCTAATTTTGTCCCTGCTTGACCTAACGAGATCCTTGTACTCTTCGTGAGTTGCCTGCCCCTTCTTCCAGAGATGATAAACTCTCCTCTTTTCCCTGAGTCCCAGCAAAATCTCCCTGTTCAGCCAGGCCAGTCGCCTTCCCGCCAGCTCTTCTTACGGCACATGGGGACCATCTGCTCCTGCGCCTTTAAGATTTCCTTCTTGAAGACTGTCCAGCCTTCCTGGACCCCTTTGTCCTTCAGGACTGTCTCCCAAGGGACCCTCTCAACCAGTGACCTGAACAGGCCAAAGTCTGCCCTCCGGAAGTCCATGATAGCAGTTTTGCTGACCCCTCTCCTTACTTCGCTCACAACTGAGAATTCTATCATGTCGTGGTCGCTAAGCCCAAGACGCCTCAGACCACCACATCTCGCACCAGTCCTTCTCTGTTTGTAAACAGCAGGTCCAGTAAGGCACCTCCACTGGTGGGCTCACTCACGAGCTGCGTCAGGAAGTTATCCTCCACACACTCTAGGAACCTCCTAGACTGTTTCCTCTCTGCTGTGTTATACTTCCAGCAGATGTCCGGTAGGTTGAAGTCCCCCACAAGAACAACAGCCAGCGAATGCGAGACCTCCGCCAGTCGCTTATAGAATGTCTCATCTGTGTCTTCATCCTGGTTGGGTGGCCTGTAACAGACTCCCAGCAGGATGTCTGCCTCATTGGCCTTCCCCCTCATCCTTACCCACAAGCACTCTACTTGGTCTTCACAATCTTCGATTTCTATGCAATCAAAACACTCCCTAACATACAGAGCCACCCCACCGCCTCTCCTTCCCTGCCTATCCCTTCGGAAGAGCTTATAGCCATCCATTGCAGCACTCCAGTCATGAGAAGCATCCCACCATGTTTCTGTGATGGCAACTACGTCATAGCTGTCACGCTGCACAATGGCTTCCAGCTCCTCCTGTTTGGTGCCCATGCTGCGTAGTATTATAAAGTAGTGCCTACCGTATTACCTTAAAAGCAGCTATTATTTTCACATAGAGAAAGGAAAAAAAAGAAGCTTGTTCAGAGAACGGTGAGGAGTTACACGGTGAGAAGGCAGATCCTCAGGCAGCACACTGGTGTATCTCAGCAGGAGCCTGTCCGGTCTGCTGGTCACCCTAACGCTTGTGCCGCTCAGAGGAGCAGCTCTCCTAAGCTAGCATACCACTCTTGTACTATCTTCACCACAGTTGTATTAGTCATGCAGTATGTTTCCTTACTGGGATCACCTGAGATGCAGTTTTCTGCTGTAGAGATTGGATGGACAAAAGCTACCTCTTCCCATGAAAAAAAAAAATTTTTTTTGGATGTATTTCCTGTTTTACCTGTCTCAAAACTTGCAAATTTAGGTCCAAAAAGTGAGACTATTTCTTAGCTTGGAAAAGCCAACTACCTAGTGGTTAGCAAACTCATTAAAAGGGAAACTATCCAGGTTCAAGCCTCTACTCCACCCTGCTACTGTGTCAGACTTGAACCCATTTGTTGTCATTCAGTGAATAGCTACTGAGCAGTTCAAGTAGCATCCATCGGTTGCATTGGTTGTGCTTAGAAATCTCACTCTGAGCATGAATAACTTTGCCCTGAAACATTTCTGTTCGGAGGAATCATCCTGAATAACTATGTTGTCAAAACAATCTCTGCTGGTGCCTGATGAGCGACCAAGGAGCTCTTAGACAAATGTATGGGCGGGGTAGGACGTTAACTGTCAGGTGTTGAGAAACATTTTCTCTTGTAAGTCGAGGAAAGCTGATTAAATGCCTGAATCTACAGTGGATGGAGTACCCTCAGCTTCCTCTGAAGTCAAGGATAAATGAGAGCCGCCTCTTGCTTCCCTGGTGGGGGGACACCAGCCTGTCACAACTTCCTGCCCTTTGCAAATGCAAAAAAAAGCTGCAGGAGAGCAGCTGCAAGAAGGCTGCCTGAAGATCAAGGAGGGCCTGTGGTCACACAGGCCTTTGGCCAGATCCACGTTCACGCATGAGCCACAGACCCACCTGAAGTCAGTGAGAGCCTTTCCTGAGCAACACTTCAGAACAAGATCATGTCCCAGCTACCCAGCAATACTGTATTCACACTGAGAATGATTTTTTCCCATTGAAATACCACAGTAAATAGTAATGCCAAGGAAAAAAACAATTCTGCATGAGGCAAGGGGAGAATGACTGAACTTTTTAGGTTTCATTTTTTGTTCATCGAACTCGATTTCAAAGGCTGATTCTGAGGCAGAAAGCGTTTGTATTGTTAGCTGTTGCGTGAAGTGTGTTTTGACATCGATTCATTAGTACTTATAGGAAAGTATAAGTTTCTGCATGCAATGTTTGAGAGACACACAGCTTAAAATCACAGGTCTACTAGATTTTTAACTGAAAGACATTAAAGGGGAAAAAAGCACACTTTAAGTTTTTCAGATTAGGTATTTCATTATATTTTGTACAAAGTATGCTATTTGTGCCTCCCCACAGCGGAGGAGGAAAGCGTATTTTAAAGAACAGCAATGCCCAGCTGGCACGGCGAGGGACACGGAGAAGAGACAGGCACTTCCCTAGACTCGTTTCTCAGATTTTGATTCCAAGCTGACTGTACCCTTAGGAGAAACAAAAGTTCATTTGTTCCTGTACTAATGCTGCTGCTCGACAGCTACAACGCAGCTGGCACAAGTATGTAACCTGACCTGCTCTCTCGTGTGCATAGCAGAAACCCTGAGGTTATATAGCCCAAAGTCAAGCCGAGACATTGTCCTGAGCGTGCGTGTTACTGCCCTGGTAAACAGAAACTGAGACTTTTGATAACCAGGGATATTGCTAAAGCAATAAAAGTTCATGGAAGCGGCAAGCAAAGAGAACTTAGATACAGAATAATTAACCATGAAATTATGATCTCAGCCAAGAAAGAAGTGCCAAGATTCATTCAACTAATCTCAGCGGCTTTTTTTCGTGGTCATTAAAAAGACAGATAGGAGAAAAACGATCTTATCTTTTGCTTCTCCTCCCACTGTGCAAGAGAGTGATTGCCACTACTTTCTGAGCTGATTTGTCAGTAATTACATTCATCGGTAAAAAGATAAGACAGTTTAGGGTATAAAAATGAAATAACCAGCCGGATTTGTTGGTGCTGGCTGTTCACAGCAATATCACAGGGAAGTTGTGCACAAAGATCAAAGACTGGAAAGCCCCAGCAGCTGAGGCCAGGGAGGTGGGTACAACAGCATGTCTCTGTGACAGTACTCATCTCGTGGTCGAGCCTGACTTGACTTCTGCAGAACCACCTGGAAATTTGCTGGACTTGGAATTGACTGTGACTTTTAATTTTTTAAACATTTTTTTTTTCCATTTAGGTTGATCTGAAAATCACTCTGTGACAAGGACCCTGTGATTAGACCTGTGGAAGTTGAACGTGTGTGTGGGTGCTCCAAACTATTCACAGTGGCCGTGGGCTGGAATACAAGAGTGGGTGAAGTTTTTACCGCAGAGGAAAAGGCATTTTAAAATGACAAATAACTTAAATAGAGACCATACAATCTTTGAACATTTTTTTTTGTTTCCTGAGTTATACACTTCAGCTTTTTATTTTGTGAAGTGTCTGTCTTATAGACTATGCTGTAAAATGCTTTTTCATGGCTGAATCATATAAAGTTAAAATTAAATATGATAACACAGAAATTTAAAAGGTGGGCCAGATGGGAGAGGCACAAAAGCACCATGGATGTTGACAAAAGTTAACAAAAGAAAAAGCCTCTTGACCCCGAATTGACATGTCTCAGTGCAGGAACAGAGGCAAGGCCTGGTCTGGAGGGCAAAAAAATGAGATAAAGGCTGGTGTTGACCTATAGCCACTCCATGAAGAGGCTGTGGACAGTTTGGAGCTGAATCCTGAAACAAAGGTAGAAGTATTTAAGACTGAGAGCAAAATGAAAGTGCTTCTTATTGAGAGCAGAAGGGAGAAGGATGGATAGACTTTAAATTTTTGCTGATATAGAACTTGTTTTTCCTTATAAGAACATGACAGATCATGCTTAATAAACACCATCTCATTCGCAGTTACGTTCTGCCTCCAATTTGAAAGAAAAGGCAGCAACTTGCCAGCTGTTAGCAATTTCTAAACAGAAGAGGGGAGAGAATTGCTCGCAGCTTCTGAGCGCTATGTGCACTTGTGAAACTCCGAGGCATTTCTATTTCAGTAAGCGACAACTGCAACATGAAAAACAAAACGTCTGTAAAGCATGACTTTACTGTGATCAGGGTGTTTTCCAACTGTTTTTGTAAATTCAGGGAAAAAAGCAAAGGAAAATGAAAAAATAAAAGGAAGCGCCACGTGGAATTAGTAACGCACTGGACGCCAGTAGCCGTGGTTCATTTAGCTCCCTGGATGACACACTTGGCCACCTCTGGAGGGCTGGCTCTTGGAAGAGCTCTGCCAATATACAGCGTGTCGGGGACGAAAGTCGAGCTTGGTGCTCAGTGGGCAAAGCCCTGTGCAAAGATGGGAAGACCCAAGCTGAGCCCCTCTGAATGCAGAACTCCCCTAGACTCATTTTTGGCATGCGTCAGGGGGAAAGGGGCTAGCCCAAAAGCCTGTAAGATGCCATGTGTGCTCGGGGCTGGTGACCGCGCTGTGTGTTCCCCAGGGAGGGGAGCCCAAGACCGACCGTACTCCCTGGGCACGGCGACATCGGGATGAACCTCTGCATGTCCTGCCGCGGAGATATAAAATGGCTGTGGGGCCTTCCCCCAGCCTGGGCAGCAGGCAGGAGCACTGCCTTCACGTGGCATGGTGCTCCCGCGGCCCGCGTGGGACGGTGCCGGCAGGAGACTGCTTTTGCACGCAAGTCCTGAGTGCGGCTACCTCCGGAAAGGAAAGACCACGGCGAACGAAAGGGAATAAAATATTAATTTAAATTGTATTTGATAATTTTTTTTTTATATGGCGAGAGGAATGAATTGAAGGGCCAAAGCTACTTTCATTAGAAAATGAAATTACAATATTTTGTGAAATGAAACCGAAGCAGGGATTTTGAAGAGCACGATTTGATTCTCCGCTCTACTCCAGTGGCAACACTGAGTCACTCCTTTCAGCGAATAATAGCCCTGTGTTTCACTCCTTGGTGCTTTCACATAATTTACATTAATTTGGGAACGCAGCTCTCTTGTACTGGTTAAGCTGCTTATCAACGTGACATACAGCCACTGTAGCTTTGCACAGAATCTGTAACAATTAGAAGATTTTCTGTGTTACCTATTTTCGTTCTGGGAATGCTAAATATGGCAAATAAAGATAAAATATTGACCTGTCTATGAAAATAAATGTGATTCAGTTTGAAGAATAGGACATTCTTTACACATGAAGAACATAACTTCCTTTTTTTTTAACCAGTGTTTTGCAGGCCTAAGGCTAATGTGCAATCTGAATTTGTTCCTGCTGGCAAGGGTCTTATTAATGTAAAATATTTTTTCCTTTGGAGCCAGGAGCAAATCGTATCTTTTAATTCAAACTATAAGGCACGTGTTGAAATAAACAAGTGGCCTCACCTCTCCCACACTCTTTTAGGAGAGAAAGCAATAAGTTGAAGGGATTGATGTTCTTGTTGTAATTTTTTGTTATTATTGTTTATTTTCTACTTCATTAGCTAGAACCATGCAAGTTGGACACACAGATTAAATCAGAATATATCATTCCTATTGCTAGCTGCAAGACAGAGATCTTATTTATTCCAATCTTATAGGTGACATTGTTTAAAACATCTACCCCCCCAAAAAAAAAAAGAACAAAAAACCAAAAAAAAATACCCTGAAGATTTTTTGTTTGGCTTACATGTCTGTATTCCAAAACCAACCAAAAAGCTAGCCTTACAGAAACCACCAAGGCGCATACGTTGACTTGGACAATGAGAGGAAAGAACATTTAGATCACAGTCTGGGTTTTCCAATACACAGTGGTGTTTTTTCCAAACCCCAAAAGGCAGTGTTTGGCCTTTTCTGTTGTTAACAAAATCAGCAGGAACCTCATCCCCTAAATAGCCCTCAGTTTTCTTAAAAAACGCAGAGACTAAATGGGGCATCCTGGAATCAACTGGCGGGGAGCTGCACGGCAGCGATGAAGGTGGGTTCAAGCCTCCGCAAGTAACTCAGAGCAGCAGTTGGTGAAGGTTCCACCAACCTGTGGCTGTCAGGAGTGGTCGTTCGCTCTTTGTCTCATTCTGCACCGACGAACTTCCTACTTTATTTCAACTTTTAATTTGAGCAAGGAATATGCAGAGTTATTTGTGCATATGCCTGGCATCTTAGAGTCTCCCAAGCAAGTTGCTGCCGACACATTCCCTGCGAAGCTGCCGTCTCCATCACCCTGTCCTCCCCGCCCTGGCGCCTAAGGCAGCGTGCCCTCGGCCAGCAGCTGCTGCCGAGGCTGGGGAGGTGACTGACGAAGCTGGGCCGCAGGCTGGCACTGTGTTTTTCACAGCTTTAAAGATCTTGCATTATCTTTTGACGTCGGTGGAGGTGGAGAGAGGAGCGTTCAAGACTAGCGCCCAAAAACACTCAAGCACGTCCTGCGGTTTGTTATTTTTTATGCTTTCTCAAGCTGCTGTTCCATCGTGTTTCCCTTTCTCTAGTACCTTTCGATGGGCTTCAGTCAGAGTCTTGGGCTGGCCGCCCTGTTTCTTCATTTATCATCAAGCTGTTTGCTGCAGTGGAGGCTTTTGGCTGCAGTGCCTCCACCAAGCCACCGCAGTTCTAAGCAGCATTAACTGTGGCACTTTGCATTCAAGACAAACATGATTTTTCTAAAGGTATTTTCTTCTGCAGTTTTTCCGGCTAAATAGTGTACTTGGTAGTTAAAATGCACAGCACATCCAAGAGGCATGGAGATCTTTGAAAATGGGAAGAAATACCCAGTTTTCTTCTTAGACTACTGATTTATTTTGATTGCAGTCGGGACTTTGGCACTGAAGCACTGCTAACACTGAATTGGTTCTTGCTGCCTTTTAATTTCCTTTTCCCAGTGCTTTAAATCTCTGTTGCAACCAGCAGCAGGGTCAGACCTAAACTACGGGGCAGCTGCTGACTAGATTTATAGACCCTCAGGGCCTCTGGGGTACCGATACCAAACCCCGCACCCAGTCACTCTACAGCAGGAGTTGAAAACCGTGCAGATCCTCTCCTGTGGACCACAGCAGACCTCAGCAAACGGTTCAGTATGCGACTCCTGTGGGCATAGTCCCTGCTTCTTTCCCCCACCCCTGCCTCCCAGGCAGGGCTTAAGAGCTGCCTGAGGGCAAGGCTTCGCCTCCCTCCAGGGCAGAGTGGTATCTATCTGTGCTGCCGACTTCCCGGAGGTCCAGGTAACCTCTGTCTCTCAGGGGGACTCCCTCCCACCAGCAAGTCCGCAGAGCAGGCGATGCTCCGTGCCTCTGTGGGGAGGGGGTACCTGACACCAAGGCACCTGAAAAAGATTGTTTTTCAACACGGTTGCCTGCGCAGTTGGTTATCAAGCTATAAAGGATCTCCGCTTAAGTTTTTCAGAAATGTACGCGTCAATTTTCCATGTTTATTCTCTACCTTGATATCTTTTCATATTCAGGCAGTCAGTGTGGGTTTTAGCTTTTATATCCCAGCTGGCAGGGTTTTTGTTTGGTGTTGCTATTAATTCTTCTGGATTAGAAAGCGCTCCTGTGAAGGACACTGTCTGAATGAGCAGCGTTGTTATTTATTAGTGCGTTTGCACACTGGTCATGAAGGACAAGATGATTTCTGTCAAAGCTGAGAAAAGGGAGCATGGGTATCATTTGTTCAGGCAGAGAGTAACCTTGAAAGTGCCAAGAGAGAATGAAGTTGCCTGACTGGATGTGGGATGGTAGGGAAATGTGTGGTGTTGAGCAAGAGTGAGCAGTATTTAGTGTATATTAAGAGAGAGGAGGCTAAATCTCTATTTTAAGGCCATATTCTGGTTGTATAGTACCGCTGCTTTCAAGGCATCGTCCTCTGCTACAAATAATTAGCACATATATACTCCTTTTATATAAACACATTCAGTATGACTGATGTAAGAGTTTTGTATCTAGGCATGTATTTGTACTACTGTTATAAATACATACGCTCAGTATTTATAGTATTCTACATGTGCATATACATATTATTGTACCTATGTGTACACAACATCATTACGAGTTTGCAAATTATTTGTATGGTAAACCCATAATAGAATAAGGTTGTAGTAATTTACATATTAACAGGTAAATTCTCACTATTAGGAGTAGAATAAATCCAGGACACCGGCCCATCTAAAAGTACAATGGTACTTAGAGTACAGCTGCAGACACAGGATCTTTCATTTTTTTGCATCTGTATGGATTGTCAAAACTTTCCTGAAGGCACATTTTTTTCTCAATAGGTGCTGATTCAGCTAAGCCAAAAACTCTTTGTTGAATTGAAACAATTTGTTTTCATGCAGTTGAAGAATTTTTTTTTTTTGACCTGGTGGAAATGTAGAGGTTTTGATGAAATTGGGATGGACTATGTCAGCTTTACATTTCCTATAGAATAACAGAATCATGTAACTTTTGGGTTCCATCCTATTCACTTCATCAGATTGAAGTGTAATTTTTATTTGGTCCCATAGGGAGTACCGGCACGTCTATTTTTCTGTCCTGGTTCTAACCAAGCAAACAGAACCTGGAGAAATCAGAATTTGGTGTGAGAATAATGGTGTGAGAAATGAGTTTCACTGACCCTAATTCTCGTATATTGAGGTATGATTTGATGAACACCTGATTAAAGTTTCTCTTCGTTTCTGTGGGTTCCTTCAGGCCTGAAGAGATATGCCCAGAATCAAAAATGCATTCGATCAAAATACCAGAATTCGTGAGTTCCTGCTCCTTCTTCTCTTCTCAGGCCCCAAGGTGGAGACAGGTATTTTGGCAGCCATCCATACAGGTAGGGAAAGGAGAAGCAATTGTTGGCAGCTGGCTGCAGAGGGTCAGTTGTAAGACAGAAATATAGAAGAGCTTGCCTGGATTTTTTTTCCCCTTCCTAATTAGGTGATTTGTGACTATATTCTTATCAGTGACCTTGTTAATGCATCTGTAACCATTCTCATTAGCTTCTGAGTTATCCTTGGGATTTGCCTAATGAAAGTATGCACTATCAGGACGTCAGATGCATTGCACACTAGCCCTCACTGGCAATATACTTTCCAGAGGGAACGTAGTCTATATGGGGCCGTCTGGGAGAAGAGAAACAGGCTACGTGAAATAGAAGCATTTATTGATCCCCATAATGTATTTTCCGATACTTGAATTCATCAATACACCTGAATGGCACCAAGGCATTCAGTGCCCTCCATGCTGAAAAGAAGAAGATCCTGGCATTGGTCAGAGTAACCGTGCAGGCAAGCGGGAGGGATGGGCTACAGCTGGGAGGTGTTTGCTGCACACTGCAAATGCTATTATGGCAGTAATTATTTTAAGACTTATGTTTTGGTCTATCCATTATTTAGAAGCATCAGCTTTCAACAATTACCAAAAAAAATCCAAAACCCACTCTAATTGCATTACAGCAAATAGTTGGAAAATGAGCCACGGAGTATCATGAGCCATGAAGTATTTATTTTGATCCCTTAAAATGGAACAGAAATTATAATTCTAAAGGCTATTTGATGAGAACGAGAAAGACCTAAGGGAAATTGCATCACGTATGAGAAAGTGATTCTTCTTTGACTTGATCTCTGCTGTAGTCCTTAGTACTCATGCAAATGATGGATAAAATGCTGCCAGATCAGAAAGGGTCTATTTTATACAAGTGCAAAAGATGCCACAAGGTATAGTCTTGTGGAGACTCCCTCTGCATTACTCATGCACAGAAATTTCCATGTTTGCGGTGCAAGCTGGGATTGCAATTTGCAATGAATTGATCTAGTGTAGGTCTAAATTGTATTTGGTAGGCATAAGGCCCTCTTATAACTTGCAGAGGCTTTTAGCCTGGGTTTGGTGACACTTTAATTTGGTGGCACTGCCTCAAGATGAGCTCTTGCTGATGTGCTTACAGAGTACCACAGCAACATACCCTCAGCTACACAATGTATTGTGCTTGGCTGCCAAGTTCATCTTGGATGTATCTCACCAGCAATGTGTTACCCTTATCCTTGAACATCTTCTCCAAGCCTTTCTTGTGGCCTCACCTTGGAAAATTGGGGAGCAGTGATGCCAGCAGGTGGGAAGCCCATAGGCAAGTGACAAGGTCACCGCTGGATGCCAGACACATTGTCTTCTCCTGGGCACCATCCCCAAGATGCTAAACTGTTTGACTCGTCACATCACTCACTATGCAGACAGTGCAATGACCTTTCTGTTAGCGACAGCTTTTGCTGTTTGCTTCAAAGTTGATAAAAATGCTGTTCTCCATAAGTCCTGTACCGGCAGCGTTACTAATGTACCTCGGCCATTTCCACTCCATCGTGTTTATTGAACATGAACTCTAACTGTATGAATCCTCCCCGGTGCCAGGCCATGTGGGGAGGGGGGCTCTTCTGTGTCAGGGGACAAGGTCAGAAGTGATGGCAAGGCAGCTCAGCCCTGAATTAATGAAAGTGTTCTTGATTTCTTGATCTGCTGCCAAGTTACTCCCAGCCTAGAGCAAAAGCAAGGCCTGGAAGGGGCACATGTCACTGGAGGAAGCTCATTTGCAAGCTGAGGACTGTAGAAGGGGAAGGAAAAAAACCCACCCACAATTCTCCCTGATTATGTCTCTCATTTCCCCCTCTTTCTGTCTTTCCTTCCACGAGGAACTTGAAACTGGCAACCACCTGTGGAAATGGCACACCACACTTCACCCGGAGCCCGGGAAGTGCAGAAATCACCACTGTGTGCTTAGGTCTTCCCATTCCTACTATGTAAATTGGCTTCTTTTGCTTTGGGTAGCTTCAGGTTCAGTTTGTCCCAGGAGAGAGAGTTAAGGCTTGCATTATGAATACATTAGCTGTATCCTTCTTCTTTGTGTCAGTTCTGCCTCTTTGTCATCAGATTCCCCCACCCTTTCCAGAATTGAACTCTAAATATATTCTCGTTTAGTAGTAAAAAAAATTCATTCTGCAAATGCTGAGGCTATTCTCCCTCCATCTGTAACTCCTGAACAGATGTGCTCCAAAGGCTGGACTATTTTTCAAGCGATACATCCCCATTCCGGTTCGGAGGGTTGCGGGAAGGAGCGCTCTCACCCAGCCCTGCGGAAATGGCTTGCCTTTGGACCTGGCGTTCAGACCTCAGAGGGCAAGAAGGCAAACTCTGCTAGTTGCTTTCCCCACAAACTAGAGCATGGGGAGCAGGCAACAAAGCAAATTACATCAGGTATGAACAAAAAAGGAGAAGGTCAACACCATGCATCCCAGAGGTACAGTCGGTTCCTTATGTACAGCCTGCTTGCTCAGGGGTTATGGCCAAGCCAGGGTGCAGCCAGCAAGTTTGATGTGCGCAGCCTGGTATGGCACCTCCAGAGGGAAATCTGGGGGATGAAGCGTACTGTCAGGCTATACCAAATGCTAGTTGTTAGTGTGTCAACCACGTGACCACAATTCATTCAGCTTGCACGTTTTCTTGAGCAGGCAGTTTCCAGGCTAAGCTCCGCCTGATGCCCGTGGGAACTGGTTGCCTCTTGACACTTCATACGCAGAGAAGAAAGCAGGCTCCAAAGTGCTCCAGGACCCATATTCTGTGTCGTGCTTAAATTGGATTTTGGTTGCTCCGTGTCTTTTACAACCTGGGTTAGAGGCATTCACAGTTGTATGTCTCCTCTGGTACAGTCTCTGTGTCCCTCTTTTCCACCTGCTGTCGGGAGAGGAGGAGCGGCGGAGCAGCCAAACCGCAGCAGCAGTGCTACAGCGCGCAGCGATGCCGGTGCCAGCAGGCAGAGCGGGGCCAACATGCAGAGAGAGCAATTTAGCCGCGCTGAGCCACGGGCTCCCTTCAGCTGAACAGGGCCAGAGAGAAACTTTGCTTCCCGATAAGTGCCTTTACGTTACGCTTTCATAGCAGCTAAATAAGGGTACTCTGGCAGAACCATTAAAGCTAGGGAGGTTTATGGTTTTCAGCAGGATTGGACACAGCTTTGGCTGAAAAGATGTCCTTTGGCTATGATCCTAAAACCAGTTGATACGTGAGAAGAGATATATTACTTTTTTTTTTTTTTACTGTATTATGGAATTGATAAACAGAGGCCCTCAGCCAGCTTTGGGGATAAATCCCATTATAAGAAGTAGAACGTGGTACTCAGATAAACGGCTTAAACAAAGAACTGTGGTTATCTTGCCCGTAAGGTGTTAATAAGGATTCTCTACATCATTTCAAACTGTAAGGCTTATGTAGGAATGATATAACTCTATGTTGTTAGTAAAATACTCAGTGCAGCCAAAAGAAGACCTGGAAATGAACGCTGATTTAAAGTGAGCAAGTACTGTAGTAGACATGCTCTTAAAAATACGATTTCATTTGCTTTAGCAGGCACAGCAGTAATGAAGCTGGGGGGTTCTACTTGCTTGATTTGCTCTACGTGGTTTATTTGCTGGGAAGGAGCTTATAAGGAATTTGGGACCTACAATATTGTTGTGTTGATTTTTAAAAATGATTGTCATTTGATAGATTAGCTCAGATATAATTCTGCTCAGTCCTCCTCTGTTCTTTGGGTAGAGCTGTGTATGCCAGCCTACTGAAATGCTTTATGTGAGCTATGTGTGCATGTCTGTCTTTTCCATTACTCTCATCAAACCAGCTGATGAGAGTGACTTTGACCAATGGAAACAATATTTGACCAGTGCAAACAATATTCTTCATGCTATGGCAAAGCAAAGCTATAGCCCAAAGCAATATGCTCATGTTATTAAATCTGGAGGTCTTACCATCAAATATGTAACATTGGCATGAATATGCAAAGATTATTGCATCTTTACCAAAAATACAGAATTCTCAAACCATACTTTCAAGTCCTATTAGGAATTATGAGGCACAACATGCATGTGGGATTTTTTACTAGCAATTTTAATTCTAAGAAAAAGAGATTCTACTCTTTCTGGGCACATTATTTTTCTTATTTAAGGGACAAAAGACATATTAGTTGTATTTCATTTCTTCATTCTCCTATCTTCCAAAAAAGCCCATTACTACTCATCTCTCATGATTTCCTCTAAAACAACTGGGTTATGGAATGTTTAATAGTTTTATCTACTTTAGTTAATTTCCCCTGATTTAGATAATTCTCAGTCTGACAGTGCCTTAGACTTTTTACAGCACTCCTCATCGGAGGTTCCCAGAGCTCTTTACCAGCAAGTCTAAACACAACTTCACATTACCTTGAGTACAGAAAGGGAAAGTAAGAAAAATTTGGATGCAGGGGAAAACATGTTGACAAAGGCTGAGGAAAAGGCTGAGGTACTTAATGCCTTCTTTGCCTCCATCTTTAACAGTAAGATCAGTTGTTCTTGGGGTATCCAGCTCCCTGAGCTGGAAGACAGGGACAGGGAGCAGAATGAAGCCCCCATAATCCAAGGGGAAATGGTTAGAGACCTGCTACACCACTTAGACACACACAGGTCTGCGGGGCCAGATGGGATCCACCCAAGGGTACTGAGGGAGCTGGCAGAAGTGCTCCCCAAGCCACTTTCAATCATTTATGAGCAGTCCTGGCTGACTGGGGAGGTAACAGCTAACTGGAGGTTAGCAAATGTGATGCCCATCTACAAGGAAGGCCAGAAGGAGGATACAAGGAAATACAGGCCTGTCAGTCTGATCTCAGTGAGAGGGAAGGTTATGGAGCAGATTATCTTGAGTGCCATCGCACGACATGCACAGGACAACCAGGCAATCAGGCCCAGCCAGCATGGGTTCATGAAAGGCAGGTCCTGCTTGACTAACCTGATTTCCTTCTGTGACAAGGTGACTCACTTAGTGGATGAGGGAAAGGCTGTGGATGTTGTTTACCTGGACTTTAGTAAAGCTTTTGACACTGTTTCCCACAGCATTCTCCTGCAGAAACTGGCTGCTCATGGCTTGGACAGGCATAATCTTCACTGGGTAAGAACTGGCTGGGTGGCCGGGCCCAAAGAGTGTTGGTGAATGGAGTTAAATCCAGTTGGCGGCTGGTCACAAGCGGTGTTCCCCACAGCTCAGTATTGGGGCGAGGTCTGTTCAATATCTTTATCGATGATCTGGATGAGGGGATCGAGTGCTCTCTCAGTAAGTTTGCAAATGAGACCGAGCTAGGTGGGTGTGTTGATCTGCTTGAGGGTAGGAAGGCTCTAGAGGGATCTGGAGCCGCTGGATCGATGGACCAAGGCCAACTGTATGAAGTTCAACAAAGCCAAGTGTTGGGTCCTGCACTTGGGTCACAACAACCCCATGCAGTCCTATAGGCTTGAGTAACAGTGGCTGGAGAGCTGCCCAGGAGAAAAGGACCTGAGGGTGTTGGTTAACAGGCAGCTGCATATGAGCCGGCAGTGAGCCCCAGTGGCCAAGAAGGCCAACAGCATCATGGCTTGCATTGGAAATAGTGTGGCCACCAGAAGTAGGGAAGTGATCGTCCCCCTGTACTCAGCACTGGTGAAGCTGCACCTCAAATACTGTGTTTGGTTTTGGGCCCCTCACTACAAGGAAGACATTGAGTTGCTGGAGCATGTCCAAAGCGCAACGAAGCTCGTGAGGGGTCTGGAGCACAAGTGTTATGAGGAGCAACTGAGGGAACTGAGGTTGTTCAGTCTGGAGAAAAGGAGGCTGAGGGGAGACCTTATCGCTCTCTACAACCGTGTGAAAATAGGATGTAGCGAGGTGGGTATCTGTCTCTTTTCACAAGTAACAAGGGATAGGATGAGAGGAAATGGCCTCAAGTTGCACCAGGAGGGGTTTAGATTGGATATTAGGAAAAAATTATTTACGGAAAGTGTTATCAAGCATTGCAACAGGCTGCCCAAGGAAGTGGTTGAGTCACCATCCCTGGAAGTATTTAGAACATGTGTAGGCTGTGGTGCTTAGGCACAGGGTTTAGCGGTGGACTTTGCAGTGTTAGGTTTAGGGTTGTACTTGATGATCTTAAAGGTCTTTTCCAATCTAAATGATTGTATGGTTCGATGAAAAATTGTATCTTCCCAAGATCAGGAAGCCAAAGGGCCCGTTCATTTCTATTTTGCAGACTTCAGCCATTCTAGTCTATGCACTCAGTGACACCCTCTTCTCATGAGTACTTTCTCTTCTTTCATGCCTCCCAGTAATGGTATTTTTTTCGATCTAATCAGTCCATGTTTTGCACATTGAGACAAAACATGTTCTGGAGAACTTCAAACATAAACCTGCCTCTGCAGTCTGATTAACCAGGCTTTGAGATTTTGAGTAAGAAGTTATGCAGTCCAAGCTGCTGCTACATGGAGCTGCTAATTGGACTTTCCATCTCCTGTGATGTATGTTACAGAAAGGAGCCACAGCAGTTTGGATTTTTCTTCACAAAGTTTACTAGTTTGGCAAATCAGCTGGATATGCAGAGTGGTAAACCAGCAAATCTTAGGGACATGCATTCACCCTAATTTGCCATAATAACTAGGCAAATGAGGCAATCATATCAGAAGCAGGTGTGGATTCTCTGCACCTATTAGTTATAAATGCAAGAACAAAGAGTTCCTAAACTCTGTGCTATATGTGCACCTTGAACCCAAGTCTCAGACCTTAGCTTGGGCTTCCCTTCTGGTGCGATAAAAGCCTTCTGACCAGCGCAGATCTGGAAACATCCCTTAGGGACACGTAAGTTACAGGCTGGGGAAATTTCCTTCTTCTGAAGCACAGAGTCCCGTAGGCCATTAGCAGTTCTGACCAGTCCTGCCAGACACTGAGGCACATCCTCAAGAGGAAAGTAAAAAGGAGGTTTGGCAATGCTAGCTCACGGAAGCCGGGTTGTGGCAGTAGTGGTTCTTCTCAAAAGTTCATTGATAAAGCACTTTTGTAAATGGAATTGGAGTCTTAAGCACTAACCCACCTTAAAACTGAAACTGACTTTTGAGTTGGAGACCAGAGCCCTGGGATACAACATGACACAAAATTCAAATCCAAGATCAGCGTGTCTACCATTGCTAATGGCCTAATCCAGGGTCCAAATGAGGTAACTGGAAGGCTTTCCCTGCCCCCTCCCCGATTCCAGATCAAACCATTATTGGAAAGAGTGATACTAGAGTATATAATGATATCCAGGAGTCCATATCTATCAGGGCAAAACAGAAATAATCCTGAGGATGCCAAATTATGTGTTGGTAAGTCAAGGCAGGCAGTCCTTTCAGCTCAATATCAAAAAAGTAATGAAAGTTGATTTATTTGTCAGGTACACAAAACCCTCTTGGATATGGGACTGTAGTGTCTGCCCGGTTTCATAACTGTGCCCTCTTTATTTAGCAGTATGTGGTGAATTAACATTTTAGAAATTCACAGAGGAATAATTAATATGCTAATGTTGTTGGTAATAATCTACATAAAAGCTTCATAACAAGTTTGGTGGTTTAGCCTGGCCAGAACAATTAAAAAGCCTCAGATAAGCAGTCTTTCTCTTCAGGAAAAAATCTCTCTAATGTCAGTGTCACAACAGATGACTCATTATTAGCACCAGCAATAAAACAGGGAAGGACATCAAATTAGTAAAATTTCAGTAGAAGGGCAGCTGTGTTTTGCTTTATAGCCATCTTCATTGGAGAGCATGTGCAAGAAGGTAGCACAGCAGGCAGGAAATTATCTTCTCCTACTTCTTCAAGGCCCATTGCCCAAAGACCAGAAGGTGAGTGTCTGCAGTCAGGCCTGGAGGTGATGCTTCCTCTGTATTGTCTATGCAGGGTGGATTTAGCCTGAATCAGGAGGAGTTGTCTCTGGAAGCAAGATCCTCTCTCCCACGGTGCACCATTTGATTGCAACTCAAAGCCATAGCACCCTGTAGCAAACACCTGGAACCTTTCCTTCTTTAAACAGATGTTGGATTGCATGTTTCAGTGGGAATGAAGACTTTCTTTCTAAAATACTTTTCCTGTTATTGGAAGACCAGATAAGGGTAGACACAAAATATCCCTGGTCCAACAATGGAATTTGTGAGTGTCCAGAGGAACCAGGAAACACAGCTATTCCAGAAAGACAGAGCAAACTCAAAGGACACAGAGACTGACTTTCTAAAGTCTACACACATGGAAGGAAATAGGTGTGCTTGTGAACATGAGCTGGAGAGACAGATGTAGCTTAAGGGAATAAAAATCCAACAACATATTTCACTAGGATTATGTAACGTTATCCCAAGAGCTCACCCAAGAGTAGAGAGATGTACGTATTATAAAGAAACAAAATATATTTCCCCACTATAAGCACTCAACTTGCAACATCCATTGTAACGTATTTACCTCCTATGCAGAAAGGGGAATGTTAAAAGCCATGACAAGCTGCTGTTGAACAGTTGCTGTTCACTCTTCCAGAGGCAGACGAATATTTCCAACCTAGTTTTGTAAATCAAAATCATTCAGGCACAGTCCTGACTACATTTGCCCATGTGTCTCAATGCTAATCCAGACAAATCTCTGACATTTTTCAGGGTTATAGAGAGGGGAGGTCCCTAGGGATAAGTGGTAGGGACTGCAAATGAGACATGCTTGAAACCCTTAGAGGGAAAGCTTTGCATCCATGCAAACCTATTTATAATGATAGGTGTTGGTTTCCTACTCGATACAGGTTTATGTTAGAAATTTACATAGCCAGATGCTGTAAATATAAATCAGTACATGAGTGCTCATTTAAGAAAAAATAAACAGTTGCAGAAATTCCACTGGGAAAACTAGAGTATATTTTTCAAGATCCCTAAAGCCAGAAAATTCTAATTTACTTCATTTAAGAGGTAATAGATATTTGTTTTTGCTCTAGGAGGCAGAGGCACTAAATCAGAAGGGACTTTGGAGGACTCCATCTTGCAGGACTCAAGGGGATTCTGCACGTTGCACATAATAAACTCAAATTCAGCACTTTGTAGTGTTCTTTTCTGTTGTTTTCTGGCTGCACCCTGCCTTGATTGAGACATAGCTACGTTTGCAAATGGCACTTTGGGTTCTGTGCCAGGGAACAGCAATGGTAATGACAGGTCTCATTGCAAAGACACAGTAAGGTTAATCAAAAAGCAGACGATTAGATCCTAAACCCTTTTTAAGCTGAGTTGTGTAAATAGTGGTATGAGGCTGCTGAATGGCTGTTTTACATTATAGCTGTTAATGACAATGAAGGTCAGCAAGGAAGAATAAGCTGATACTCTCCATACAGTGTGTCCTAGAGATTGCTACTGTGTTAGAACAATGCAATACAATGCCCTACCTCTTTCCACATACTTCCACTTTGTTAAACTGAGTTTCAGCTGTTGAAAACATTAAGTAAAACCAATTGCAGTGTGTATGGGCTGTTGGTGGCAAGGTGTTGCCAACATGGAGGGGCTGTTATCTGATGAAAATCTTCTTAAAAACACAGTAAGAAGAGGCCAGTGGCTGCCCTGCACCGGACACAGCCAGTTCCAGCCACCTCTGCGATGGACCCACCGCAGGACATGGCTGAGCCCGTCATCCATGGGTGGGCACGTTGGGGACAGCACAACTGTTTGCACTGCTTGGGGTGGGAGATAGAGGAGTCGGGCATGAAGGAGTGAAGTCGAGCCTGGGAAAAGAGTGGGGGTAAGGAAAAAGAGTTGTTTTCATTTTTTTTTCTTTGTTTCTCACTACCCAAACGTATTTTAATAGGCAATAAATTAAGTTAATTATCCACAAGTCGAGTCTGCTGTGCCCATGATAGTAAGCGATCTCCTTGCGTTTATCTCAACCGACTAGCTTTTTCATCCTATTTTCTCCTCCTGCCCTCGTTGAGGAGGGAGGGTGAGAGAGCGGCTGGGTAGGTATCTGGCTGCTGGCCAAGGTTAAGGCAAGGGAGTATCTAAGTTAATTTATTGGGTCCTTTCTCATTCCAGTCCTATATTTGACACTGGTTGCCTCCCTACATGGTACTTCGTGTTTTACTCTTGTCTCACTGCCAATTTTTCAGCACCGCCGCCTCTGAGCTAGGAGGAGTTGGATTTCTCAGAACTGTATGGGGAGGAGGAATAATCTGGTCTGCCTGTGGCAAGGGTGGGATTTAGGAAGGACCTGCCAAAAGCTGACACGTGGAACATAATGGGGCAGAGAGGAAGTGATACTGTACACATATGAGCTAAGGAAGAGTGTGGCTGACACAAAAGCAAATGCCTGCTATCAAGTGGCTTCAGGTCCATGTTCCTCTTTACTGTTAGCGTAGTGGATGTGCAGTCAAGCCGTATTGACACAGTGCCATGTTTTGTGTCCAAATACTTATTATAGTAGGGGATCCTATCAGCTGCTTATCTGCTTGATATTACTATAAAAAATAATTGGTATCACCAAAAATTATTTTTACAGTTCAACACATTATTTTCGTACAGACCTATCTATTCCTGGGTTCATTTATTCCACATGACAATGGGTTTACACAGGTTACAGCAATTCTTTTTTTTTTTTTTCCTGGAAGGTTTTCATTATTAGTAATAGTTTCCTGTAAAGTATCATGTTTCTGTGTGCTAGTTTTTCAAGTGAACTTGCCAGTACAGCATTTATCAATATAGCAAATAAAGACATACTTTGAGATAATTATATTAAGTAAATGACAGACCCATTTTCCTGAGAGGACCTTTCTGGAAAGAATTTATTGCTGGAAATTTGGAAATAGGTTTTCACGTATAAGCTGTTAGCTGCTTTGCATCTCCTCCCATTTATTTGCTTTGACAAACATTGCAGACTTTCTGCTGCAAACTAGAAACTAGTTTCTATGGCCAGAGAGTTTATTGTGAAAGTAAGTTTGTAGTTGCTCTTTGAGTGGAAATTGCTTGCCAGAATCAAGTACTGACAGTCAGAATTTATTTTTATGGTGTATTTTTAAGAAGGCTTTCATCAGAAATGAATGACTGTATCAGCTAAATTTTGACATGTTGAAGGCAGTATCAGGATGTACTCATCCAGGAATTGAAGAGGGAGTAGGACAAAGCTTGGATCAATATTTACCTCAAGGGACAATTAATTTTGTTATTAGACAGAGAGGGGAATTTATATATTGGGTTTCTATCTACTAAATCCAAAAAGGGGTGGCACACCTATCAGTGTGTGAGCAACAAGATGATCTCCTCTTTTCCTTTGCATCCTAGCATAAACATTTTATGATTAAAAGTTAGTGATAAGTAAATTACAAAGCTGACCAGATGGTTAGGCAGGTAATTAAGTGAATTGAGCCATGTTCAGTGTTGTATCCTACCAAATTCAATTTGCAGATACTATAAAAATACCCTCTCTTACAAATAATCTGGCATTGTGAAGTGCTTCCTCCTCTGACTGAGTTGTAAATGTTTTCTTCTCTACCTATACCTGTGGAGCTAGTGAACCTTCATTAAGTGTGAGCTATGGATGTCATCTATCTGGACTTCTATAAGGCCTTTGACACAGTCTCCCACAACATCCTTCTCTCTACATTGGAGAGGTATGGATTTGATGGGTGGACTGTTGGACGCATGAAGAATTGATTGGATGGTCACATCCAGAGGGTAGTGGTCAACGGCTCAATGTCCAGATGGAGATCAGTGAAGAGCGGGGTCCCTCAGGGGTCTGTCTTGGGACCAGTACTCTTTAATAGTACTCAATAGTACCAGTGCTCTTCACTGAGAGAGTGGTCAAGCATTGGAACAGGCTGCCCAGGGAGGTGGTGGAGTCACCATCTCTGAAAGTATTCAAAAAAATTGTGGATGTGGCGCTTTCGGACATGGTTTAGGGGGCATGGTGGTGTTGGGTTGATGGTTGAACTTGATGATCTTGAAGGTCCTTTCCAACCTTGGTGATTCGGTGGTTCTGTGATTCTGTAATATCTTCATCAATGACACAGATGGTGGGACTGAGTGCACTCTCAGCACGTTTGCAGATGACATCGAGCTGAGTGGTGTGGTTGGCACGCCTGAGGGATGGGGTGTCATCCAGAGGGACCTGGACAAGCTTGAGGAATGAGCCCATGTGAATCTCATAAGGTTCAACAAGGCCAAGTGCAGGGTCCTGCACTTGGGTTGGGGCAACCCCCAGTATCAATACAGGATGGGGGATGAAGGGTTTGAGAGCAGCCCTGCCAATGATAAGGACTTGGGGGTCCTGGCAGATGAAAAACTGGACATGAGCTGGCAATGTGCGCTCACAGCCCAGAAGGCCGACCCAAAGCAGCATGGCCACCAGGTCAAGGGAGGGAATTTTGCCCCTCTACTCAGCTCTGGGGAGACCCCGCCTGGAGTCCTGCTCCAGCTCTGGAGCCCTCAGCACATGAAAGACATGGACCTATTGGAGAGGGTCCAGAGGAAGGCCACCAAAATGATCAGAGGGATGGAGTATCTCTGCTATGAGGACAGGCTGAGAGAGTTGGGGTTGTTCAGCCTGAAGAAGCGAAGGCTCCAGGGAGACCTTATTGCAGCCTGCCAGTACTTAAAGCGGGCTTCTATGAAAGATGGGGACAGACATTTTAGCAGGGCTTGTTGTGATAGGACAAGGGGTAACCATTTTAAACTAAAAGAGGGTAGATCTAGACCAGATATGAGGAAGAAATTTTTTATGGTGAGGGTGGTGAAACCCTGGCCCAGGTTGCCCAGAGAGGTGGTAGCTGCCCCATCCCTGGAAATATGCAAGGCCAGGTTGGACGGGGCTCTGAGCAACCTAATACAGTTGAAGATGTCCCTGCTCACTGCAGGGGTGGTTGGATTAGAAGACCTGTAAAAGTCCCTTCCAACCCAGACTGTTCTATGATTCTAAGTGGATGGTGTCTCACCCAGCACAGAGTCTTTCCCGCTCCTGTTTTGGAATACTCTGTTTAGCGTTATAGCTCCCTGCCCTGTAGCTAAGAGTCTCTGCTATGGAGCCAGAATCTACAGAGGTATAGCATAAGATGTGTGCTGGCTTTCTGCACAGGTAAAATCACAGACAGGTGAATGTCTGTTTGTTGCACATGCTGCCTTCCATCCTACCACCTACCACAAATGCAAGCATCTGGATCACTCAAATTGAAACTTTCAGTAGACTCATTTGAGAAAAAAAAAATGGTGGTGGTGGTTGAAAATATAAATTAAAATTTACTTACTGAGATGATGAATGACCTTGATGAAACTTACGGTTCAATGTCACTTGGTGTGGGTAGTTCCTCTAACATACTCTGTAGATGTGAATTCTAGCCACTGCATGAAATGGAATATACTTGGCAAAACACTTTTATTATCTCTTTTCAAAATTGAAGTATTATGAATAATCATGTCATCTTAATTCCTATTCCTATTTTAGCAATGATTTTTGGGATGATTACTTGGGACATTTTTATTTACTGACTTTCTCTGAGAATCATCTCACAGACAGACATCTATCAGCGGTGCTCTATGATCTCTCCTCAGAGCTTAAAGACAGTCTAAAAGTCTTTCTGAGGTTCCCATTAGCATTGCAATGCTGTGGCCGGATGACTATTTTCTGACGGAAGAACTCCTTGTATGCCACATCTGTTCGCAAGCATAAGACACCAATTGCCTTTCAATTAAAATGCCTAAAGAATCAAGGGTAGAGTTAGGCACCCCACCACGCTGGAATGCCAGGCCCCACCTTTATTGCTGATAAGGACTCCAGCTGATCTGCACGGCTTCTCATGATCCAGGGAGGCTGAGACTTCAGATACACGTTCCCATGACACCTGTGTGTCAGCCGAGCCATCATGCCCGGATGGACATGCCTCCCTGGCCTGCAACAAACAGCAGCAAAACTTACTAAATCATCATAGTTTAACTGCAAATCTGAGCCCTGTATCTCCTTTCAGAATAGTCCATGGCTTCCTGCGTTGTTCAGGAGCATCTGACAATTTCACTCTCTCTGCTGGTAAATAAAGAAAAACATGGAAGCTTAAAAGCTGCCCAAGCCTCCATGTATCTCATGTTACCTTCTAATAGTCTGGAAAAATCTGACATCACAAGCAGCATGCCAGAATGACCACTTTAAATACATTAACATTGCTCACTAAAAGTAATTTGCATCTCAAGAAATAGAAAGTAAATGTACACTTCATAGATGAGTTTTTTAAATTAACCACTTCATACCATTCCAGGAATCTAAGCCCAATTTTCCCTTCCTCATTCAAGGTCTAATACACCTGCAGAGACAGCATTGTGTTACTTGTGCTGTAGAGATGTGAATGCACCTCCCCTAACTAATGGGCTGGAAGGTTTTATACTGATATAACTAAATTTGCTATTAGTGGTTATAATGAAGTTATCAAGGCAATGGATTAAAGAACCATGGACTTTCCAAAAGTATAAGCTGAGGGCTCACATTGCCTTTGAAGAGTGAGACTTCTGTTGCAACTTGTAGAAATACTAGGACTCAATACAAAAGTGGAGCACAGAAGGTTTTATTTGTAATATTTGTATTACTCAAAGTGGGGAATACTTCTAATTTAATTTTAAACTTCTTGAAGTGAGGGTCTAGTCTAAGCAAATTCTCTGGGTTTCTTCTGCAGTTAGTGAAGAATGGTGGGTAGTTTCACATAACGCTTCTTCCTTCTGATATTAAGCAGTTGACAGTGCCTGTCTGTTCATGGAGCGTAGATAGGCTATACGGGCTGTAGGGATCAGGGCAAGTAACTCAGAGTTAGGTGCTTATTTTTCAGACATCTGTAAGTCAAAGTGGGACTAATCCTAGCCCAAAATGAAAGGTTTCTGAAATAAAATTACTGGAGACAAACACACTTTGGGGTAACACAGAAAGCATTGCCTACTACAGTTGGAAATGAATTCTAGAAAGACAGACAGACAGACAAAAATTCAAAGCAGCTGTGTATAAGTGCAAACTACAAGGCTCGGCCCCATTCTCCTCATGCAGACATCCTGCATCGTTTTAGGAACTACAAACCACCTGGTCCTCAGCTATTCCCCCAGAAGTGTGGGGCTCTCCTGTGAGGTTTGAGTCATGTCCTGCTAGTGCTGTACCTGCTAGATGGATAGTCCTGGCCCTATCCAAGATGCTCTGTAACATCTCAAAAGGCAATAGAAGACCATGTTTAAATTACTGAATCCCCACAGTATGCTCTATCAGCAAGCTACCCCTTCTTTGATAGCCTCAGCTCTAGGAGCCTTTACAGGCATGAAATAGGAGGAGATATACCAACAGTGTTTGAAACACAGACCCAGATGAGGCTTACAAATGACAGAGAATGGAGTATTTTGAAAGCTTTTATTTTTTCTGCTCTTCAAGTAAGCTGCAAACCCTTTTTTTTTCTAGACATAGAGAACTCTTTAGTTTCTGTGTCAATGTGGTGGTGCATCCACATGCATTAGATACACCACACAATTGGATACACACACATAGGAGATTTCTCCACAATAGTGTTTGAAATCCCAGATATAACTGCAGTTTGTAGTCATAACTAGGAAGAGATTTAGGTTGAAAACAGGCTGTGCATAAGTGTCTCTCATCATCTGTCAGAAAAAGCCACATTGCAGCAGGATGCCAAAACGGGGATATAGCAAACAAAAGGATATGGGAAATCAAAATACTTCCACCATCCTGCTTAACACCCTGTCCTTCTCCTTGATCAGTGATAGGCAATCCTCAGACATTTTTGTCACCTGCAAAAGACTAAAAGAAGCAACAAGTGCTATCTTGAAGATACCTTGAAGAAGGTGAAAACTGCCCCTATTTTCCTCTCCCATGTTAAGAAAGAAAGTGGTGTTTTCTTTTTTCAGGTTATGCCTTTTGTAGCTTGCCTTTTCCCAGGCCAAAGTAGCTTAGATTATTTCAAACAAGTTCACATTGAGTCACTAGGGAACTGACAGAAGGATAAAAGGAAAATAAAAACTATCAGAGAGTTAAAAAGTGGAGAAAGAAGCAGCTTTGGAAGTTCACCCTGTGCTTGAAGGCACTTTGGTTTTATCAGTACACAGACACACACACACACATATTCCTGATCTACTGAGATGAGGTGTCAGCAACAGAAGCAAACCAGAAACTTCAGAGCAATTTGCTATCGAAATTGGAAAAAAGCATTGGAAAAAAGGTCACTAGGATACTTGTGGAAAAAAATCAAAACAAAACGAGACCCACCGCTTAAAACATTTATCATGAAGAGCATGGCCAGGCAGGCTTGTCGTGTAAAGACTGCCCCAAAATTAGAACAGTTTTTGAAATGTGAATGACACACCAGCTGGCATCTACTGGTCCATCATCTATGCCGGTAGGAGCTACCTGGCTTTTCCTTGCCCGTAGGCTTGGCAAGGGCTGCTTCTCCAGAGTCTCCACCTGCCCTCATCCTGCACGTCTTGCACAACCACCAGTGATGAAGAGACACAGACGACATCGCAGGGGCATCTGTGGCCCCCTTAATCATTCTCAGTAACTGATGTCAGCAAGATCAGTGAACGCCACAGTTGCCTGTGAGGAGCAAACCACAATTCTCCTGCCCTGCAGCTGTGGAGACCTTCAGGGGTGAGCAGCAAATTGTTGCAGTTCCTGGTACCAGTCACTTGGGAGCATAAACACTCATATACGCAGAGACATGCTAAATCAGCTGGTTTGCAGGTGATTCCAGTGCTTGTTAGTTGGATACCTTGAGCTGAATTTTGCATTCCTGCCAGGAACAAACCAAACCACAGATCTACTCGTCCCGGAGCTAGACCCAGATCCTGGTCCAGACCCAGATCGGTGCTCAGCTACTTGCCAGTTTCTAACCACTTGCCAGTGTCTTTCTCACTGTTTCGTTTCCTTTTGTTTTCATTTAACCATGTGTCAAAGCAGTGAAGCAGCTTGTGGCTCTGCTACAATTGCCAGCTGCTCGAGTATGTATGGCACAATAGCAGTTTTGGTGCTCGGACAGGAAAATATTGTTGGCTGTATTGGATATTGGCAGATGGCAATTTCCCTCTTTCTGTCATCACATAACACAGTGAGGTGTCCTAGCCAAAAAAATTAAAACAGACCATGTGCTTTAAGTAACCTGAGTTTGTTTTGACCAAACTCGATTCTCTTTCCCCGTCCTCCTCATCCATTGTTACGTCATTTCAGTTCCCCAGGAACTGGACATGGCTATTTACCAAATGCTGTACCAGCTCAGCTCTGAAAAATGAGTTATTCTTTGCTTTGTGGGCCTTTATGTGGCATCTATGACTACAATTCTCGGCACTCGACGAACACTATTTTCGCCTTTCCTTCAGGTCAGAGCGGGACCATCCGCATTCCTGGCAAGAGAAACGTGGCAGAGAGAGATGGAAGCTGAACCCTGCACGAACACGGGTGTCCCGCTGACCGGCAGCGCTGGCACCTCTCTCTGCACCAGGCCCCGGCGCCGCAGGAGCAGGGAGCTGCCTTCCAGCCTCCCCTGCTGCACCTGTGCAGGCCGGACACCGGGGCTCTGGCTCAGCACCCTGGCAGTAGTCACTCCGCAGTCCATGGCCACTGCTGAAGAGCTTGGCTTGCCTTCTTCTTCAGCAGAGGCAGGGAGAGAAACCGGCCCTTGAGGACTTCGTTCAGCAACCTTGGCCATGAGATGGACCGGGGCAGAGGGGACCGCTCTCCCCCTGCATGGCTTGCTTTGCTGGTTTCCCACAAACTGTTTTTTATCATCAGAGGTGAAAAGCTGTATTTCAAAAGCAGCAGCTCCACAGACTGGTCCATCCTGGGTGGAGAATAAGACCATAGTTCTTTGAAAAACACAGGAGATGTGATAGAGACAATCAGCAAGCTGGTTCATCGCCACGAGGTAGGAAAGTGGAATAATTTTAAATTTTTTTGGTGATTTCAATGTTAGCACAGCTAAGATCTGGCATTTCACTTTGAAAGCCTATTTTGTTAATGTGCAAGATGCATTTCAATTTAGAATACAGATTAGTTCTACCCTTTTATTTATGACCTAATTCTAGGTGATATATTATATCAAGCCTTAGGTTTTTAAAATGTGAATGGGAAAATGCAAAGGCCTTTCTCGCTCCCTTCACCACTGCTCAGGGACAAAACAAGGTCCTACTCACATACATGACTCATTCAAATCCATGTGCTACAGCACTGGGCCTTAAACACAGTATCTTTGCTCTAATTTAGTGCCTGAAGTCAAGGAAATGCCTTTCTAGGAAGGTGTAGGGTCATTACAGATTTTCATGTGAGCCATCTTGCACGAGGTCAGCAACAGGGTGGGACGGCCAGCAGTGGGACGGCACTGTGGTAGCACCTGACCTGCAGCTAGATACCTGTGAAACTTGCTGCACAGGACCTGCCCATGCTGGTCACAGAGTAAAATCTCTGCAGACTAGGAGCTATGAGATCTGAAGAGTGACCCAGCTGATAAATCACTCAAAAATGTTATTACTTATTATTTTTTTCCTTTTCCTTCATTCAAGGCATTTCATTTTCTCCCTCACTTAAAGCTAACTAGAATAAAGAAAACCATTTTGTAAACATTTTGTCACATCAGACTCCAGCTTTGCCCTAAATTTTGTATTCTTTCATGGCCGGATAAAATCAAACTCTTCATTTTATTTCAAATAGTTCTAGTAATTTTTGGCATGATTGGTAAAATGTAAAGACAATATTTTGTTGCTGTAACATTGATTTTTTTTCCATGAAAAAAAGTTTTATCAATTTTTTTCTGTTTCATCCCACTCTACGTGCAGTTCTTTTCCAGTCACCCTGACAACGGCACGGGTAAATGCTGAGCATCAAAAGGCTGCTTCTTTCATACGGCGCTATGAAAAGTCCCCTCAACTAGCTGGAGTGATTGCTGTTGGGCTGATTATTGCCTGATGACCAGATTGTTCTGTGTCTAAAAAGAGGGTATGAGCATTCTTCTATGGGTATTCTCCTTAATGAGTCTACTCAGGACACAGTTGTCATTGATGATGTTGTGTTATCATTGAGGGGATCCGACTTGTCGAGTTTCCTACTTTGAAATATTTTGATTTTTCTGAGGTTTTACTTAGATTAACATTTTTTTTTCATTTTCCAGTGTGCTCTCTCTAACCATTCCTTTAAGTTTTCCTTAATCTGTATGCTGTGGACACATATGCCAATTTATTGCATAAATTTAAGGCAAAAAAACTTTTGTTGACAATCTGTGTTATATTTCCTATACATAATAAATGTTAGCCCAGACCTGGAAGAGCTGGACACAGCTGCTTGAGTTACGGTCAGGTCACATTTTTTAATCTCTGCCAGAGCATCCACTCAAATATGAGTAAAATAGAAATTAAGCAGTTGGACTTCCATACATGAAACCAGCTACAGAAATGATAAATATTCATTATCCCTATACTGTTATTTTATGTCTGTGTATGCTTAAAATTACAAAGCACTAAAAAAGGCTCTCAAAATTGTAAACATAACACAACACCAGTAACATACACAGGACTTTGGAAAGGCTCCTTGCTGCGCATGACAAGTAATAGGAGAAAAAGTGAGCTGTAGAGAAATGATTTCCTATTTAATTTTATATATTTATTTAACCCAGCTGTTTATTGTAATGAACAATAGACGCTAGCAATGCACAGGAATGCAGCCAAGCATGCATTTAATCGCCAAAGCAGAAAAGCTTGCCTGTTTCTAACTAGGGAACGTTATAAACATCTATTTGAGATCAAACGGTGGGTTCTGAGCGTCTGTTTTACATCACTAGCATACGTGTGCAAACACACACCCTGCCCCGTTACGTTTCACAGGCTTCCTGCAAGGGAGCTGTATGATTTGCCGGAATGGTGTGGGTGTCTCCTAGAGAAAGGCCCCTTCTGTAGAAAGCTGAGGCACGTCGGATTTGGGTGTGCACCTCCCTGGCCTGGCCTCCGAAGCAGCAGCCGCGTCCCCGCGGCGGCCGGCAAACCGCAGCGCCGTGAAGCTCCTGGGACCCCAGCCCCTTCCTGGGCGCGGGGTGCCGCTGGCGGGGTCCTAACTCCGACGGCTGGTGCGGGACCAGCTGCCGGGGCACCCCGCGACGCCGGGCGGGAGAGAGCTGGCAGGAGGGAGCGATTAGGAGCGAACGGGCGATGTGAAGCTCTGGACCATCATCTAAGTAGGTCACCCAGGGCTCCAAGAGCCTCCTGAGGGCCCGGCTGCCCTTCCACCGGGCACCACTCCGTATTCCAGGCCACAGCCTGTTTAATGATAGCATCTAGGGAGGGACGGCCGTCTCCCCTGGTCCCACTCTGACTAACCCCGGGTGGCTGACGTAGTTTTGGCAGTCAAGGAGCGGCAGCTGACTCACTCGGATGCCGGGAGCGCCGGGAGAAACGTGCCAGGGACACCTCAGGGTGATGGATTTTGGTCCCAGCAGCTTCTCCCTGTATCTCCGACAGCGAACCTCAGCAGCATGTCCCAGCTAGCCAGGATCTTTTTATTACTGATACTTTTATTTTTAGAGTTTGATATATGATAAAGCACCAAGCCCTAACCCCCACAAACAATGCATGATTAATGTCCCAAGCAGGGCAGACTGCTATAAAATTACAGATCGTGTGTTTAGTTTGAAGACCCTAATTTAGTGAGTGAAGTATCTGCCACTGAGATCCCTTGTACTCCCATCTGGACTGAGGCAGGGTAAGGAGGAGAGCACAAAAAACTCTTGAGGGAGAAAATAAAAGACGAGGGACTTCGTGAAGACTTAAGTGACTAAACAGAAAAAGAAAATAATAAAGAAAGAAAGGAGGTTTTTATGGTGTAACATTCTTGCATACTGACTTTTTCCATGACTGTCTTAAGGATCCCCATGGAGCTGCTGTCACAGCTATGCACAAAATTGAGCAAGACCAGATTTTGTACATAGACTAGAACAGGGGTCAGATCAAGCATTAGGTTTCTTTTCTATTTCAACCCCCAAACCATTCCTTTAGCTCTTTCCTCGGTATTTCATTCCCCAAAACACAGTTTGCTGTTGCATTATTTATAAAACCCGAGCCGTTTCCCCTGTGGTTCTCGCTGGCTTTGGGAGGAGCGTATGTGTTTCGGCTCGACCTTGGTACGGGCCTCTCCCGCTGCGGTGGGGAGTGGGGGTAGGTGCGTTTCCCGGGGGCTCTGGCATGCAAATGCCTCAGAGGGGACCCATGCGGGTTATTTTATAATGATTTTTACAGCTGAGCAAAAGAGCAAGAAATATGGCTGCTCGCAGATCTAGAACTCTTCACGTTCCGCCCCCCGAAAGTGAAACCCAGACCTCACCGGGGAAAACGAGAGAGAAAGCAAGCAGTGTAGCGCGACTTTCTGATTCCACAAAGAAAATGCTACATGCATTACACATTCCCCAGGCAGCAAAGTGTGAGGGTTTGACAGCTTTCTGTTGTGATTTTAGTCTAGTCGTTTTGCTTTGCTCATTAATGGTGACTCTATCTTAATCTGTTTATTTAAATACCCACTGAAACATGTACCGAGCAAAGAAGTGTATTTACATTCACGTTCTGTTGTATCAATTCTCTTTTTTCCTGTGAAAACTGTAAACAAAAACTGACACAGCATTAATAAGCTACTGTCAGTGTAATTAATATGAAGAAGAGACGTGTTTCCCAAAGGAACACCTAATCCTTTTCATTTCTCTTTATCGCAGCAGGTTACTAGTAAACAAATCTGTGTTTATTTTGCTCTGTGTAACCTGTGCACTGTTATTTCCAAAACAGGGCTCACTCTCGCAAAGGCTTGCTACCATAGCTACCAGGGTAGCTACACGCACAGCAAGAACCGTGTCCTCTCCTTTGCTTCTGTCGGGGGAAGCTAATCAGTGTAGCCATAAAGGAGCAAAGTCTCAATACCTTACATGACTGAAAGAATAAACAATGTTTTAATGTGGCAGATCATTTTAAGAAATAAGAATAATATCAAGATACTTTATGATATTATTAGTAATAGCATACAGGCTTGACACACAGGCATGCCTAACCTCGGTATTCAGTATGGTTATACCTGCACCTTGCTGTCCTGATGCAGGTCATTGCTTTTTGTACAGTTAAATAACAACTGTGCAGCTGGGAAAGTGTTTTTTACAACCTTCTGGGGACTTCCATGCTGATGCAATAATTCTGGAGTCGGTTACAGATGTCATTCAAAGCCAGCCACTGCCTCAGTGGGGATCAGCAAGCTTAAGCAGCAAGGCTGGGAGGTGCCTTCAGGCGCCCTGTGAGTGCAAGGATGGGTATCCAGAGCTCATACGACTTGGTCCTCTGCTGCAGCCTCTGCTAGCAACTTCTGAAGCACCTGTGCCTCCCATTTCCCTCAATTCAAGGGCTTAATGATGAGAAAAGTTAATGGAAAATGAATGGTGCTCATCTGGACATGGAATAATGGTGTTACTTATAAACACTGAAGCAGACACAGAAGGTTTAACAGCAATATATTAAAGGACAATTTAAATGCAGACTGCTTGGATTTTTTTAATATCTAAAAGTCACTTTTATCAAAAAAATTGATCTGTCTGCCAGTCACTCTAGAGATATTCAAAATGCAATTGTAAATATATTACACTGAGATAGCATCTGGTATTTCCAAAACGCAACGCAGGGCACAGAGCCAGTGTGTTGCAGGGTTTCTGTGAGGATGCAGTGCCTGTAATTAATGGGTGCTGATGGTCAAAGCATTTGAAGTGCTGTTCTACCCAGAAAAGAATCACTCTCAGCTTGGCTGGGCAGGTAACTGTTTCACCCCAAGTAATTTCAGACCACAAAATCATCAAGGTGATCTGCTTGAAAAGGGTATGGCCTTCATTCAGGTCTTTCATTAAGGCTCTGCTATGCTGACACTACTGATATTAAAATTATGCTTATTAATTATAAATACTACACTATGCCCCTTTTCAGAAGTCTGAAAGTGACTGTGAATTGATGGTTACTCGTAGGCTTGATTCTGCATCTGCTAAACCCGTCAGGAATCAGTGAGTGACTCCCCGGCAGTACTGGTACCGCACAAAGGAAAACCAGTGCCCGTGGCACCATGAGCAAGCACTGTCTATCTCCTTATCGCTGCGCGCTGCAATCTCAGCTTACCTCATGTCTATCGACCTACCAGAAAAACATTCAAAAGCTGGAAGACTACAAAACATCTTGCGTCAGATGACTAAATTTTGCCACACATTGTCCAAGTATATTTCTAATACTTATTCCATCCGCTGTCCCAAACATGATTCATTAAGGTTAACGATTCTTCTGTCTGCATGCATCAGTCATTCTAAGCTGCATTAGTTCAACTCCAGTGTATTTAAGGACTTATCATTAATTAAATGCAGCTCGTACTGAGATTTGTAAATGTAAATTGCTATTTAAAGACTGACGACTAATAATTGTCACATCGTTGTGAAAATTGTAGAAGTACATCCATGTTTCCCCCCATCTGCCATCCTTGGGGGGAATGCAATTTCTCCATCAAATCTTACCTGGAGAGAGATGGATATGAGCCCTCCAGAGCAATTTGTTTCAGACACCTGCGTTCGGTGCGAGCTGCATATTGCACCACATAATCCCCTTCTCTGCTGATGTCCCATGTCTGTGTGCATGCTCAGCAATAGTGTGTATGGTCTCAGGAGCTGGGGTTTTCTCCTCAACTTTCTGGGAATATCAAGCAGTCTTCGTCAAGGGCTCAGTGTTTTCTGTGCTGTAATTGTAGCTTCAGATGTGCTTTTGCCACATCTTCTGGATGAAGGGGCAGTGTGGGACAATTCTCTGCTCCTCCTGCAGTCCATCTGCAAATAGCCAGTCACTTCAAATATCACATCTCGCTTGCACTGGGCATTACATACACTTGCCTGCTAGAGAAACACAAACAAAGGTAACTGTGAGACAGACAACTTCTTCCGCAGGCAAGAAGTAGCAGTGGAGAGGAGACCAAACCGAGAACTTATCGTTAGACCATTTCCGCACTTCCTACCCAAAGTTTGCTGTTGAGGATTTGTTGTGATAAGATGCACAGACTGCTGACTTTAATTATATTTGTGGAGGAGCGTAGCACTGTATTCCAAAGCCATTATGATCTCTGTGGAGATCTTGTCTCAGGGGATATTACTGCAGGGTTAACGAGTCTGAGTTTGGCAAGTCAGAGCTGCAGAGCTCCACAAGTGACTTTGGCAGAAGGTAAGTAGATTTCATATTTTCCTTTCAAACAATGCAATACTTACTTAGACAAATTTTAGCTCTTGGGGGTATATTAAGAATACTACTTCATCTAGGGAACCTTTAATCTTGCTGTGGGCTGGCAGGACATGCCCCATTTCCACTCCCTTTCCTGACTATGTTGCCCACTGGAACACTTGCAGCAGACTTACTCCAGGGAAACTGGTTCCAGATAGAAGGCCTTGAAGGGAGATAAGTTTGCAAAGGAATAACCAGGACCAAAAACTAGGAGAAAAATATGTTCTCATGTTTGGTTTTTTTTTTTTCTCTTTCTTTCCCATCATATCCTATCACAGGTAGATGATTTTTTCCAACAGTTGATGAGTTCATGAGGGAGGCAATTCTGCCCCTCTACTCTGCTCTGGGGAGACCCCACCTGGAGTCCTGTGTCCAGCTCTGGAGCCCTCAGCACAGGAAAGACATGGACCTCTTAGAGCAGGTCCAGAGGAGGGCCACGAAGATGATTGGAGGGCTGGAACCCCTCTCCTGTGAGGACAGGCTGAAAGAGTTGGGGTTGTGCAGCCTGGAGAAGCGAAGGTTCCAGGGAGACCTTATTGCAGCCTGCCAGTACTTAGAGGGGGCTTTTAAGAAAGATGGGGACAGACTTTTACCAGGGCTTGTTGTGATAGGAGAAAGGGTAATGGTTTTAAACTAAAAGAGGGCAGATTTAGACTAGATATGAGGAAAAAATTTATTATGATGAAGGTGGTGAAACACGGCCCAGAGAAGTGGTAGCTGCCCCATCCCTGGAAACCTTCAAGGTCAGGTTGGACGGGGCTCTGAGAAACCCGGTCTAGTTGAAGATGTCCCTGCTCATTGCAGGGGGGTTGGACTAGATGGCCTTTAAAGGTCCCTTCCAACCCAAACTATTCCATGATTCTATGAGTGGATGAGAGCATTAAAGTTTCCTCTCCACTTGAGGAGAGTTTGGTGGAGCTTTGCTTCTATTTTAAGTATATCTCTCCTGTACCATACTGCTGATCTCTATTGGCCATCAAAGGTTTACCCAAATGAATACATACAGTAGACTGGTAGACATCATCATCCATTAGTAAATAACAACAAAGAAAAGGAATAGTAGATAAAGAAGTAATGAATGATAAAGTAATGCCATTTACAGGACGTATAAAAACATTTTTGATCACAGGATCATTAAATATTAAACTGTGGCATTTGCCACTGCTGCACATATTAAGTATGTATGTATGTTCCAACAAGGAACTAACAGATTCTCTCTTTAAGCAAGGAAAATTTTGCCTGCTTTTGCTGTATATGCAATAAAATGTAAAATTTCTTTGATTACATTTCCTGCACTACTTCAACTTGAACAAGAACTTCTGATTTCTTGTTCAACTTGAGAATCAGTATCTTATTTGTTTATAGAAATTTTACTCCTTAATTAATTCAATAAAAGCCATAAACTTGTAAATCTAAGCATCTTCATACTATTAAAAAGAAGGCAAATAGTTATTTTGAGTAGCCCATTACAGAATGACACAGAATCACATAGAAACATTAAGGTTGGAAAAGACCTTTAAGATCATCAACTCCAACCATCAACCCAACACCACCGTGCCCACTAAACCATGGCCTGAAGTGCCACGTCTACATGTTTTTTGAACACCTCCAGTGATGGTGACTCCACCACCTCCTTGGGCAGCCTGTTCCAAGGCTTGAACACTCAGTAAATAATTTTTTCCTAATACCTAGTCTAAACTTGAGGCCATTTCCTCTCATTCTATCGCTAGTTACTTGGGAGAAGAGACCAACACCCACCTCACCACAACCTCCTTTCAGGTAGCTGTAGAGAGCGGTAAGGTCTCCCCTCACCCTCCTCTTCTCCAGATTGAACAACCCCAGTTCCCTCAGCCTCTCCTCATAAGACTTGTGCTCCAGACCCCTCACCAGCTTCGTTGCCCTTTGCACAGGTTGCAGCACCTCAACGTCCTTCTTGTAGTGAGGGGCCCAAAACTGAACACAAGATTCAAGGTGCGGCCTCACCAGTGCCGAGCACAGGGGCACGATCACTTCCCTACTCCTGCTGACCAAATGCATTCTTAATGAGCAAAGCATTTAGTTGACCATTTCCTGATTTTTGTATACCTGAATTTTATTCTCACACTGCTGAGATAGTACATCTACTCAGTAGAATAAATAACGTTTAATGAAAGCCCAAAGCTCCAATAGAACTTGTGAAACAGTCTTCAAGCACATTTCGCTTTATCTTGTCACAGGTAAAACCTCTACCTGGATGGGAGCAGATGATGAGACAAGAGAGAAATACAGTTGCTACCACTGAGAAAGTGTTTAAGCTACAAAGGCCATGAGTGAAATAAATTTGACAGAAAGGAAATATGAAATGTAGATATAGCATCAGGAAAGAAGAAATATACAGTAAACAACTTCCTGAGGACACTAAAATGTAATAAACAATTTTTAATATGGTCTGTTTGTACATTTTTCATCTTTTTTATTACAGTTTTGGTTATGATTTAGCTTCCAGGCCATTCCCCTCCAAAATCCAGACAAATGACTTCATAATATATTTTATAATAAATATGACTGGGAAAAGTCTTCAGTGAAGGAGTTAGATTAAAAATATTCTTTAGCGGGTGGTATTTGTTTTGGTTGTTGTTACTTACTGTTTCTCAAAGCCCTGAGGAATTCATTAACACTTTTTCAGCTAGTACTTTTTATCTTCCAGCAGTTCATGTCTTTGTGCCATAGGTACATGTTTTTGTGGGATTGTGCAAAGAATAAATACTAAACACCAAAATACTTTAAAAAGAGACAGAAAAAAATAAATTAATTGATCCAAGCACTAAACAGAAATGGCAAATTAATGCCAAATATATGCTGTGAAACTGTGGTGGGTTGACCTTGGCAGGACACCAGGTGCCCACCAAGCTGCTCTGTCACTCCCCTCCACAGCAGGACTGGGAAGGGAAAAAATAAGATGAAAAAAACCTCGTGGGTCAAGACAAAGGCAGTTTAATAAACCAAAAGCAAAGACTGCACATGAAAGCAAAGGAAAACAAAAGATTTATTCTCTACTTCCCACCAGCAGCTGATGTCCAGCCACTTCCCAGGAAGCAGGGCTTCAGTACACATAGAGGCTGCTCTGGAAGAAAAACATCATAATAATGAATGCCCCCCTGCTCCTTTCTCTTAGCTTTTATCACTTAGCAGACATCATGTGGTAAGGAATAACCCTTTCGTCAGTTTGGGTCAGCTCTCCTGGCTGTGTCCCCTCCCAAGACCTTGCCCACTTCCAGCCTACTGGAGGAGGGAGATGTTGGAGGGACAGCCTGGATGCTGTGCGAGCTCTGCCCAGCAGTAGCCAAAACACCGGTGTGTTATCAACACCGTTCTGGCTGCCAGTACAAAGCACAGCACTATGAGGGCTGCTGTGGGGAAAACTAACTCCATCTCAGCCAGGCCCAATACAGAAACCTAAATAAATTTGCACTTAGGGTTGCAATTTATCTCTTTTTTGTTTTTCTACCACTACCACCTTATATAACACATCTTCTTTTGGGGGGACCTATCTACAGAAATCTTTTCAAGTCTTCATTTGCCTTTGATCCATGTGTTTGCTTGGTGAATCCCATCTAATCTTCATCAAAATTTTTCCTCTCCCCTCCTCCCAGTGGCTCCTGATCTTCCTGCCCCACCAGTTTCAGCTTCTCCTCCCACCCTTGTGGATAGGCAGGCCAGGCAGCCCTGCAGTTGCTGCATCTTGCTTGACTTCTGCAAGTCCATCACTTGTCCTGTCCCCACTTAAATCATAACTTGCTTTGGCCAAGGGTGCTTAAGATGCATGGAGAGCTTTGAGCTTGCCTGGAGCAGGCACGTGGGAAATAATGGGAAGTAAGGTTTTCTAATGGGACTTGTGGAACAGCTTTTGTAACAGGAAATGGACCGACATTTATATGTTTATAAATAAATTTCTATAAATATTTTACTATGATATTTTGATTAATTGCAATTTTTTTCTGCTTGGAATAGCATCACACAACTATAGGTGTGCCCTCTGGTTCAAACAGAAGTGGAGGTTTCTGAAGGGATTTGAAATTCAGGTTGAGCACATAGGTACGTACACACAAATATATGCATGTGCTTAGGTTAATCCTGATTTAATCCTTTAAAGAAGAATTCTGTGGTTTAGATGTAAGTTTTTATGATTCATTTGCTGGGTCTTTTATTTATTCATGTAGTTTCACTCTGCACCCTTAAGCTATCGCAGATATTTTATATGATGGTACTTAATTGTGTTCATCCACCAGAAACGCTGATTGAAAATTAAAATGTTCCTGTTCATTTCTTTCTGGAGATATGCACATTGAAGATTAATAGATTCATTTTTATTACTTACATGAAAAAAATGGACCTCAGTAGCATGGCAAAACACTTAAATTAATAATTCTGTAACTAGAAATCCTACCTGAAATGGTTAGTTCAGATCTTAATGGGCATTCCACTTTAGCCATGACCAGCTCACTAATAATCCTAGTACTTGAGCTTTATCTTCATTATCGGTTTAATGAACTGAAGAAAAAAAGATCAAGTTAAGTGCATGTAAACCTTCTGTGAAGATGTGCTGAAACTCATTAAAGGTGAGGTAAATCCATTAAGCAAGGGGTAAACTGCTTTACAAGGCCTTCATGTTGGTGAAGCCCATTTGTGCATTTTGCTGGGAAAGGAAAAGCAGAGGTGGAATGAGGGATGCCACAACATAGCACATTAGAAGAGCAGATGAAGGTTGTTTTCATGTTAACACATCCCACTGCAATGCGTTGGTGCCTGTTGAGTGACTTGAACGGATGGCAAGGCTGGTTAGGCTGTCCTCGGTCCTCTCTCTCCTGTCCTCAAGGCTGGCCTCAAGGAGTGGTGGGAGCAGTCTCTTATTGCCTCTCCCCTCTGCCTTCTCTCTGGAGAAGTGAAGTTTGTACCCCCTTCCCTTAAAGAAGTGGACCAAGGGGTTTGAGGGGCAGAGCAAGTGCCGAAGCCTCCTGAGAAGAAAAGACCCTGGAAGGCGTGAGGACCTTACAGTTGCCCTGGGCTACCTGACAGCGAGTAGTTCCCTGCTTCATGTAAAGACAGGAAGAGAAGAAATGAGGCTGAGGTTTACAGACCTCCTTGCTTTTTCGTGTCTGAGGGAGGTTGCATCCAAATTTCAAAGTCTCAAAGGGCAGGTTTCATTGACTTTTCCTTGTCTGCTGAGGCTCAAGGGGAGAAGCTGTGATTGGGAGGAAGTACTAAAGAGGCGCTGCCTGTAAGGCAGGTATATCAGAGAAATAGGACCTATATTCATGACCTACTGAAAATATGGGACCCTCCTGAGCATCTAGATGTGGTGTTGCCACTTTGGGCTTTAACCCATCCTGCTCTCCATAGTCTTACCAGGTTGGGCTGGGGGAAAGAAAAGGAACATTTAACCCCAGGGACGGCATGCCTTTGACCTTGAATGACAGTCAAGAGCAGATGGTTTGCTTTTGAATTTAATGGGCCTGTCCTCTTTGGGAACTGAATGTTGGGTGTCTTCAGTTGTCATTCATTTATGCTTGAATAACAAGGAGTTAAAAGGAGTTAACATGGCAGGCTCTCCCAGGCAGATGCCAGTCCAAAGGCTGGGTTTGGTGTGTTGGGTATGCAACAATTGACTCTGAAACCCTTAACCTGGAAAAAAAATTTGATCTCAGATGTTGTGTGCTTCCAAGTTTTTCAGTATTTGAATACCTTGCATTCTGTGACACAGTCTTGTACTGTCATCTTGTGCCAAATCAGGAATATCAGTGGACAAATTAAAATTATTTTATTGTTCTGTGGATTTCACTAGCCTGGTTGCATAAGATTAGTCACTGCAGTCTTACACTAAATGAGTTTTTACCAGAAATATAATTCTCATGCTTGAAATTAGATTATTCTCATTATTGAAATTCTCAAATTCTCATTATTGAAATTAGATTAATATCCGTGAAATGTCTTCTTTTGCTGCAATGGTTTTGCCTGCTGGCCACAGGCAGAGAAAATCAGGAAGGGGAAATCCCCTTCTGAGTTCCAAAATCAAAACAGAGAACAATGGGGAAAATTAAATATGTTTCCAGATTTTTGTGGTTTGCCCTCAGATCTAACATTGGGACTGGCAGTCATGCACCATGTAGAAGCGAAGGCAGGTAAAATATCCTGAGTACAAGATAGAAGTGGGTTTGGTAGCTTCATTTGGAATTATACCAAACCACACAGAGGGAGCATGGTACATATTTGCAAATGTTAAATATTCTGGAATTCAGCGCATCTCTCTTCTCTATATGCGCATGCATCACAGCTGTGAAAAAGTGACGTTAGTCATAAGTTCAAGCCTCATGCCCAACATTCCCCAACTGGCAAGTTTTTAATTACATTAACATTCACATTTGCTTGCTTTCATGTTCCTAAAATGAAGATTAATTTTCATCATGCCAAAGTTCTGAATGTCACAGGATTTCTGCAGTCATCATTCACAATTACTTGCCAGGAAGTAATAGGGAAAGCAATTCCAGCTGTTGGTATGGAAGTCTGGAGGTTGATGGGGAATAATTCCATGATCTTTTCAGAAGAAATAGGTAGTGCTAACCCACTGCCTTGACATGCATAACATTGTAAACCCTTTTCTTAAATCTTGAAGTAGCAATGTGATTTCCGAAAACCGTAATGCATGTTTTGTTCCTAATTAGTGTCTTCAGTCAGTCGAATAGCTGGGGGTATACTAGTAGGTAGAGAAGGTAAGTTGCTATAAGTTTAAAAAAAAAAACAACTGAAAGTTCTGACTTGTGAGTAAGAATTGTGCTCTGTGGTATAATTTGTGCAGGGGATTGATTCATGATTTACACTAACAATAAAGAAAAGAGATTAAAATAATGTAGTTGCTTTATTAATGTAGTTATTAATTGTTATGCATATGAAGAAAGATGAATTATCTCATAAACATGCTTTCCTAAAGACTGTGCAGTAACTGAATGATGAACGAGGCAGTGGTTGCAGCAGCAGGTAGGAATAGGAGAAATGTTGCTGTGCGGAACAAGATAATGAACACCTTGGACTGAGAAACATCAGGCTGCTTTGCTGCTGTGGCTTTCGACCCTGCCAAGCAAATGCAGCTGCTTTCCTGTTTCTCCTTGTTTCCTGTTGAAGATGTATTACAGGCCAGGTAACAGAAAGCTTAGCAACTACTACAACAACCCCGTGTGTTGTTATACAATGAGCACAATGTTTCAGACACTGTGAAATCTTTCTAGAATAGGGATATTTGCTGTCAATTTTTTTTTTTTTTTGTCAAAGAGAAAGTCCAAACTCTGGTGGTGGTGTTTTAAATACCCAAACTTTATCTTATAAGAGGGCTAAAAAGGCCATGTTCTGCTAAGGTTTGGATGTGCTGCCTGTGAAAAGTTCAAACTTAGTGCTAGTGGCGCTGAGGACTGTCTCAGGCAGACACAGGCTGTCCCTGTGGTTCTACGAAACCCCGCATAGCCCAGGCAGCCTTCACCCTACTGCGTTACATCATCCCACGAAACTGCCCTGCACCAGCGTTTGCTCTAGGCTGGCAGAAAAGTGGTTCAGCTCCTAAATAACCTTGCTCAGATATGCTCCAGGTGAAGAGGAAGGTGCTGCAGGCTGTTGTCCCGGGGCCGCTCGCACGTGTTAACTCGGTCGCTGGTGAGACAGTAGCTCATGGTTCCCATGCTTGCTCTTCTGCATGACCCTCTGCCAGGGCTAAACTCCCACAAGTGCTTCACCTTGGGGTGTGGATGCTAGGCAGAGACCCAAAAAAAGGAAGTCAGAAAGCAGAGCACTGCAGAAAAGGAAAGACATGGCTCTGGTCTGAAGTTGTGCGGTAGAAGGAGGGCAGAAATTGGAAATGTTCCTGGATCAGCACTTGGGAAGGAAACAGCTTAATTTCCTTTGTATAGAATAACTTAGCATCACACTTCCTAAGTGTAGCTCAGATTTTACTTGTTGTTCTTTCCCATGGTAAAACTTTCACAGGCAAAACCACAACAAAGTGATTGAGGTTCAGACATCAAGCTTAACTGGCTATCATTTATTGACAGAGGTCAAGTTCAGTGCCTACCTGCTGCTGTTGCATCTCTGCTGCTTTGCCGAGACAACTTCTGCCTATCCGGCATCCTCCAGAAAATGCAGGAGTGCTCACTGCTCAAAGGATTTGTGCTGCTCCTGCAGTACATCCCTTAATTTGTGCTATTACCAATTTGAAAGCTTTCGGTAAGATCCTTCTCTGTGTATTTGATCTTCTTTGGCCCGCAGGCAGCAGAGGGCTTTTGTCCATCCAGGCTGTCCCCTCAGCAGGCAGTCTGGCTATTGCTCTGCACCAAGAGACCCACTGTCGGAAGGGGTGTCCCCCGCCCCCATGTTTTCCTGCCCTTCTGCTTGCATTCCTGTGAGGCAGGCACAGAGACCCAAAATCACAAGTTGGAAGAGGGAATAAGACATCATTTTCAGCAGCAACACCGCCTTAGATCAGCTTAAACTGACATAGAAATGACACCCTCCATACCAACACAAGGTTATTCCCAGGTACTTAGCAGAACTGACCCATTTGAGCTATGACCTTGTTTGCGGGGGAAGTCACATCCTAATAATAAGTTCAGGTTTTGATCTGTCCATTACTGATAACATACTGGTTTATGAATATTTCACCGCTTACCTTCCATCAAGCATGTTCTGTTCACACCCAACCAAAGTACCAGTATTTCGTTGCCACCACAGCACTGCAGTCCCTGTTACTCTCAGGGGCTGCTGAGCAAGTTGACACTAATGGAGCTCATCGCAGCCCCATCTGAAATTCAGCAATTCCCATGCACAGAGGGATTGCTAGGACTGCCTGGATCAGGGCTGACTATCAAAGCCCACTGCTGGATCAACATTACTCTGTGCTGGAAGCAATCATCTCAGCTGCTTGGCTGAAGATCATTTTGTGCTGCTTGCAAGGAGGAGGGGGATTTATAGGGAAGGTCTATAATTTTGACCGTTTGGACCGAGGTACAGAGAGAGACTGTAAAAGAGACATCATAAAACCATATCTTTATTAAGCAATTTAGGAGTGATTGATTACTTACAAGAAGAGCAACGAAACCATTTTAGGAGCCTCTGTTTTCAATTGGCCTGTATCTGGCAATCAAAAGGTGTAATAAATCTGTGGAGGGGTATGATTGACAGACTGACTTGCATTACGCCTTGCTGGAATAGCATAAATGTTTGATCTAGGCGTGGTTTGCCTGTGATAAAAATCGTAAAATATATGCTGACTTTGTGGAATCGGTGATAAGCACTGCATACTGGTTGGACCCAAACTCCCTGTATCTCAGGAGATGCCCTGAGCTTAAAACCACAAACTGATACCCTTTTCCCTTGTGAAAAGGCAGCCAGCACAATCTATTTGAGACAGATCTGCCCAGGATCTCTTACAGTTCCTCAGAAATGCACTTGTCTCATCTCTAGAGCCTGTTTTGTGGAAATAAATTTACTTAAAATGTGTGCTAAGGATTTAAAAAATGCAGATAAATGATAAAATGCTCTATGTCACAAACTGGGAGAGGTGGCTCAAGTTTATTTTCCAGAACATTTGGGATTTAAATACATACTTGGTGAGGTCTGCAGAGGTGTTACAGTGAGCTGAAATCCACAGAAATAGATTACAAGCTATTTAGATACTTCAGAAAACCCTCCTAGATGCATAATCAGGTTCTTTAGGAGCCCAGTGCTTCCAGAAATTTTGCCCATTTCTCATATTTAAAAATGTCTATACGATGCAGGAAACGGCTCCAAGGCAAAGGAAAGGAATTTTGTTTAAACTAATTCCTTCTCATAAGTGACTTGGATGAGCAGAGTGAGTTTTAGTATCTGATCCATTACTGGTAAATAGTTGAGCTCCAGCCTTGTAAAATGTTTTTTAAATCCTCTAGCCTAACCCTGTTTACAAGAACATGCATTTTATTTTTTTTTTTATTCTCTTCTTTTTCAACAAATCAGTATAGTTTTTCTTTTGCAAAAGGATCAATACAATTTTACAAACAATAACTGCATAAATGAGACCTTGATGGTGAATGCAAATACAAAGCCACTTAAAGTGATTTTTGTTCCACTTGATTGTATTGGTTTGTTAGATCTATTATTGGTTTACGACATTTTGGCTTCATTTCTCTCTCTTCAGTTACTGCAGCATCAAAAGGTTCCACTCCCATTACATCATTAACATCCTCCAAAAAACTCTAATGTACAAGCTCTGCCCCCAAATTAATGTCTAGTGACAGATAATAGCAATGAGTAGTTACTTAGTAATCCTTATAATTGTGGCTTGGAAAACTGACTGCTGAGCTAAGCCATGTGGCCCAGAGCTATAGAGGTACAGATTCCTTTGCCTCCAACATCTGGTGAGCACTGAGCAAGACAACTACAGAAAAGATCTTTTTTTCAAAAGCTTTCTTGCTTGTTATGTTGGGAGGATTTCAGAAAGACCTGCAAAATCAGAATTGGTTTAGTAGCTTAACTAATTGTAAGAGGGAATAAAATCCTGGTTTCCTGCTGATTTTGGTCCTTGGTGATGTTCTGGATGGATCTGAGGTAGAAGGTGGCACTGGGCTAACTCTGTTAATGAGTGTCAGATCTAGCAGGATCCTGCCTGGTGCTGCAGAGAGTAGCAGAAGTGATGAGCTAATTCAGTGAGGCCCTTTCTGCTCAGCCACCAGCCAAAGCCAAAAATCATTAATGGAAATGAATAGCAGGGCCAGAAGGTATTGCCTCAGTTATAGGAACAGCTTTGGCCAGGGTACCTCTAACACTGGGACTATGCTGCTCCCAACCCAAACCACAAGTTGGCTTAAGCACAGAAGAAACTGAGAAAAAAAATGGGGTACAAGACATCTCTATGTTGAATGTTCACCCTAGTTGCAGAGGAGACCAGTTAATAGACCATTCTTTCTTGATAGGTTTTTTATTTAGCATTTGTTGTCGAAGGCACATCTTACCAGTTAGTAAATATGGGGATGAGATTTTTCCATGCTGCAAGGATGCCTCAGACTAACTTGTTTGTATTTACTTCTTTGGAGAAAGGAGAGACACAACCTTAGCTGACACAGCTTAGCCATTTCCAGAAGTGAGACAGAAATTCTGAAAACCTTTCTCTGAAACGCTCTGTCATGTTAGTGCTTGTGGACCAGCTTAGTCCTGTTCACTATGTCTAAAAGGCTTTTTCATGCCTAACCTGCACAGGAGACAAGAAAAGCCACCTCTGATAGGATGTTGAGGTGGAGAACCACCCTAGTAATGGGACATACTAGTAATGGTGTCATATAAGGCTTTGGTTTAGAAGGTGACCTTGTGCTCAGCATGACTTCACTTCTTGGCTAACTCTCCAGCTTTACTTCACTCTTTGAATAATGTTAAGCCATAATGACTGGTGTCTGGCTTTTTCCTCTCACAGTATTGCTCTTGCTGACTAAATGTCCAGAAGACAAGTTTCCTTCCTACCTCACCTTCCTGCGTTGCAATTAGCAAGGTTAGTTTTTAAAGTCCGGTGTCGGTTCAACACCTTTGCTAGAAACTACAGGACTGCCACTCAGGAGGGAATTGGTGGAAAAAGTTCTGTGGATGCCCCATGCAAAAGTTTTGTAAGAAAGAAACTCATCTCACACTGAGATGCCTTTGTAGTCTTTGTGCAATGAAGGGTAAAACATAATTCCTTTGTTTCCCTAAGTAATGCCAGCTTTTAGGTAACACAGCACTCTCGGGGGGAGCACAAGTTTGTTTCTCTTATTTTAATATGAATTTCCAAGCTAAGTATGCTTTGCTTGGTGTAAAGTTTAATTTTTTTTTTTTTAAGGAGATAGATTGACACATCTTCACACCAGCAAGGTTATATCTGAATTTTGCGGTGTGGAGGCTTTGTGCCACTGAAGTGTATCATCAGATTGCTGAAGATCGCAACCTGCTGGAAAAGGCAGCCTGTAGTGTAGGAAGGACGAGGAAACGGAGAGGAGGATTTGGAAAGTTACACAGTGAGGGAGTTTAATTCCAAAACCTCTGTTACCTCAGAAAGTGATACCATAACACCCCGCTTAAAAACAGAATCTACACAGAACAGAAGAGACAGTTTCATGCAAAATCCATTGCCAGTAAAGAGTTGCCCTTAAAACTGCATTTTTACCTTGATTTCTGAGATAATTGCAAAACTAAGAGAGTCTATTTTTAATATACTTCCTCCCACCAAAGAAATCCCTCAAGAATGGGAAGTAGCACCTGTTTATAGGCAAAATTAGTGCTGATTGCAGTAATGCTACATGCCAAAGTGCTTGCTCAAGTCTCACAAATTGACAGCTATTTGTAACTCAGTGGCCTCTGAAGGTCTCTGAAGTGACGCACAGCGTTATGGCAGGATTACCAAAGTATCCTCAAATTCCTTGGTATGAGAGAGAAAAAAAGAAGTAAATTATCCTCCACTATCTATGACTTATAACATATCAGACAATAGTACGTGATTTTTATCACGAAGAGTTGATTGTGGGCCAATCAAGCTCCATTATGCTGTGCTGGACACCAGTGTGTATAAGAAACTGTGGAAAAAGATTCTGAATAAAGGAATGCAAACGGACATGCAAAAGCAAACCGGAAAGAACGATGGGGCGCATAGAAACAAGACAAAACACGTACAGCAGTAATTTCTAGGAATCTGAATTCCAGAACTGAGACGAGAGAACATCCTGCCACCTCTGTGGCCTGAGCCAGTGCACCTTTGTGGGTCACACTGAAAGCTTGAGGTCTAAAATCGGGCCCTGGGTACACCTGGTCTCTGTATTGCACATGTTACTTTCGGGCAGTTTTTAATAAAAAAACTTCCATGATCTTGCTGTGCATCTGCTGCTGTCATGGGGCTAGGATGCATGCTGGAGGGGGGCTTAAGGTGGTACCATGCCCAACCATCTGCCAAGGGCTACTGCACGCCGGCTAAGGCAGCAGAACGGGCAGGGCCTCTGCTCCTCACCCACTGCAGTTTGTTGCTCAAAATCCATGAGCAAGCTGAAATCAGCCGTGGTTTATGTCAGTTTGGGGTTTTGAACCGCTGGGGCTGTGGGAAAGATGCACTGCCTCTGCCGCGGGGACAGCAATGCCTGGCGGAGGCACCAGCACTGGTGCCAATAAGCCCTTAAGTCACAGCCGCCGCAAGCTCCTGAGACTGCAAGGCAGGGCCCGAATTCTCATGTGCTGTACAGCACAGGTCTGGCCCGAGCGCCACAGAGATCGATCGGTAGGAGTGACTGTTGTACCAAGATGGGGGACAGGCTATGAGAAGAACATCCCGAGGTATTGTAACTAGGTTGGAAACCAAAAGCCCCAGGGCAGGGACAGACGGATGGACACACACATTCTCCTTGCAGGCTGAGTGGATGTGCTGGTGTTGCCGTTGAACTCTGGTCAGCAAACCTATGGCCAGGGAAAGCAAGCAGACATGGCACAGGTCATCTGGCCAAGCAACAAGTGCTATGCTGCTCCAGGAAGAACCCTGCAACATATGTCCATCCTCAGAGCGGAAATTTTGCTCATTTATTCTGTTACGCTATAAAAGTAGTGCTGCTGTCCGTACCTAGCTGTGCATCACCACGCAGATAACCTCTGGCTGAAGCTGGCACAGCGACGGAGCGGCAGGCAGGGTACCGCTGCGGCTGCAGCGGCGGAGGGAGGCAGGAGAGCGGGGACGGTGCTGAGGTCCCGTGTCTTCTCCATTAGGTGCTAGGGAGGGCAGTCTCTGCCAGAGAATAGTAAGGGGGGATTCCTCCCGGCAGCCACAGCCCTCCCAGCAAATCCGCCTGTCCTGCTTACCCTCTGTTTCTCCACATCCACAAGCTGATTTGAAAGGCAGCATTTGGGAAACCACTTGTGGCCATGGGTGATTAAAAGAAACAGTGGGTCATGCATACATGCACGCCAGTGGCCGAGGAAAGGGTGCATGTACGCTCGGAACTGAATGTTTCCTTTTCTTACATGGCCACAGTAACGTGCATGAATAATTCCCTGCCGGGGAAAATAAAGAAAGGAGCAAGCTCTCCCAGACTGCAAAGCAAGGCAGTTCTATAAAGAGACTGTCTGTGCAGATGGTCCTTGAACACCCCCCGGAGACGACATGCCTGACCAAGGCAGGGAGCTCTTGCAGCATCCGAGGACAGGGTGGGAAATCTCACAAAACATGCACTGTGCCCCCTCGATCTTAGGACAACACGCTTCTCCAAAGCTAGGCTGTAGCACGGCATTTTGGATGTCTAGGTCACCCTGGTCACAGCCTTGCTGATGCGCAGGGTCTCTGCGGGGTTTCAGACCAGTTTGCCTTACACCAGTGGGGTGGCCAAAAACGTTCTGTGTGAGGCTGCTTACCCGTGAGCTGTTCTTTCTGTCTCTTAGCAGCACTGAAATGCCGCTTTTCTTTTCTCATAGACGCTTCAAAGTGAGACTGGCAATTTGAGATGTATGGTAGCAAGCTGCTTTAGCACAAACTCCTCTTTGCTGTCTTCTAAAGAGGAGAGCTGATGGGAGTTAGTTTACGGCATGTTTTTCTAGAGCTTGGACTACCACCAGCTCTGTCACTTTGACAATGTGTCCTTCTTTTCTGTGAGACATTTGCCAGCAACAAACATCCTTGTGCTCCCTCTGCATAAAGCAGGTAGGACCCTGCTCCTCCCAGCTACAAACCCAAATGATGCTCATTTAATGATACTGGGTAGATCTTAAAATACTGACAAAAAAAATAGAGGGAAAAATCAGCATGTAATTGCTGTTATGGAGACAGGTCAATCCGTAGCTGAATTATTTTCTCCTCCACAAGAAAATCTCCATTTCTTACAGCACAATACCTCCCTCTGGGTTGTGGACTGAGGGCAGCTCAGATTAGCTAGGCTATCTTTGCCCTGGAAGCAACTGAACAGTGGTAGTTCATCTCCAGCTGCTGTGGGGGAGACAAAGGATCCTTTCATTACCTGCAGAGCTTTTGCATATACGTCTTCTTGTGCCCAGCTCTCATGTAGAGTTAGCCTTCTTTATGTTGCTGCAACTACTCACAGGGAACTTAAATTTGACTTGCAAGGTAGTTTTGTGCTGCCAGAGAGGCCCCGGAGGTTAGCAGCAACTGGACAAAAGCTAAATGTGACTTTTGCAGCACTTAATTTACAAGAACCTCTCTGCCTTGGAGGAGAGACCTGTGTGCTTATCCTTCCTGCACTGCTGGGTTAATAGCACCTATTGTAGCCTGACTGGGGAGCAGCAAGTCACCTACAATCAACCAGTTTTGCCTCCTGCTGCATCAGCTGCCCAATGCCTTAGGCACTGACCAGGGGCTACAGCGCAGAAGCTCCATCTGCCATCTAGAACGTTGTCATGAGGGAAGGCACCTTTTATCTGTGCCTTATTAAAGAAAACCCCAGAGCGGAGCGAGAGTTGCTCTCCGGTAGGGGTTTCTTTGTTTGGTTTTGTATGTTTATTTTTGCTGTTACTACATGAAATACAGTAGCAGTCATAGAATCATAGAATCATTTAGGTTGGAAAAGACCCTTAAGATGATCTAGTCCAACCATAAACCTCAGAGTCCTCAAAAATCAAAGGCACCTTCTCACTGAATGGCCCATTGACACTACAGACTTTTGCATCCTCCCTGTTTTGATTAATCTTAAATTCTTTTCCAGCGAGGTGGCACAGCTTCCACAGGGAGGTGCAGCCTGCTGCTTAAGACACTCTTGTTGGAAACTGAATCCCCAAGGGCAGTCGTCCCACTCCTAAGCAAACAGTGTGACTCCTACTCCTTGGAAAGGTCTAGGAGCATGGAAAGGGACAATGCACCAGCTGCCACCACTGCTCTCTATGTCAGCTGCTGGTTTTTGTGCTGCGCCCTGTCCCATCAGTCCAGCAGGCTCAGGCAACGGCAACTGGAGGGAGCCCATCCCTCCCCATGGGCAGAAGCACCCTCAGCTCCCAGATTTCACTAGGTTTTAGCAGAAACAAAATGCATGGTCACTTAGCCCAGCTGAGAGAGGAGCACCTTTTGGCATGGGGCGATGCCCAGTGCATGAGTAGTTTTCTGTGTCAGACAAGGGCTCCTTCAAGGCAGTGACAGCCAGGCTGCCGGGGTATCGTTTTTGGCTGTAGCTGGAATTTAAGTGCTGAAGCCTATGTCCATTTGCATTTGTTGGATAAAATGTAAACCCAGACCCTGTTCCCTTCTGGATAAGTGTGCATCCAAGCACCACCTGGCCAGTACTAGGACTTTTGTGTGAAATGTGTCCGCAAAATATGAGTAAGGGCTACACTGTGTGCCTAGGGACTAAAATGGCATAAGTGCCCTATAGGCATAGCTTTAAATGAGCTACCCTTCCTCAGCGCTTGCTGTATGCACATAATCAAGTATTCTTCATTTTCTGTTACAAGATTTCCCTGGTTTAATTTTCTCTTTACTATTGAAACCTATTAAAAGAAAATGATGCAGCGAGCAACTAGAACTTATAGGTATAATGTTCAGTTGTTTCCATAATCACAAGAAAATAAAGTCAGATGGATCATGTAATAGAAAAATGAAGAAAATCTGAGGACTGTCTCAAGCAGTATTTGCTTAATGAATATAAGACAGTGTTGATGACAATATTTCTTGTTCCTGGCACTTTATAATGTGATTGGGACTGCATTATGCACACTATAATTCTGCTATGTGTTTTTTAATACACTTTTAATGAAGAAATGTAGATCTCATGGCTTTAAATGAATGCACTTTTCACTGAAGAGGGAGAGGGAGGAAATGGCTTTGGGGAAAAAAAAAAAGAGCATCTTCTATCAGAAAGGGAAGAGAATAAAGGGACCTTTTATGGAATGGGACATTTGGGGCTTCTGTGTCCTTTTCCATCAGCTCCACAGATCTCTGTGTAACCAACACAGCTTCAAAAGAAAAGACCTTCTAGTTCTCAAATCTAGTTTCAAATATTTATTAGTGAGAACACATTCAGCTGTTATTCCTGTTTGAAAGGCACTCTTACGGATCTTTTCACAACTGTATTATCCAATGGTTAGATTCCTGCAGGATTAGGGTTCTCATGTGAATGCATACACCCATGGACATTTACATGCATAAGGTAGTTGCTTCTAATCTTCTCCTTTGGGCTTATGTAAGTGGGAAACCGAAGCAAAAATATTTGCTGGAATTTCTTAATAAGGTTCAAAGGGGTTTTAGTTTTAAACAATATGTTGATGGCAAAAAAAATCTAGACCAAAACTTGCTCCTTTTTAGTAGCGTTGTCATTGCTTCTTTGTCATTGCTACAAATTTTACTGTAGGGGGTATATATGCGGAAGTGGAAAATTCATAGTACATTGCCCTCTCTGTTGGAACTGTTGTCTTTCATTATATGAATAACTGAAATGAACTGTTGAAAGATTGGGTGGGTAGAGAAGGCCATCTTTTTCTTTTAATGTTACGCATGAAAACTATGTAGGTCAAAATCTTTTCTGAATCTTTTCCCAGAAATATCAATCAGAAGTTGCTTTTTTGTGTCTTGGTCACCCCAGCTGTGGAATAAAACAGAAGTCTGCTGCAATTTATACTCTGTAACATCTTATGCTAATTAATCCCAACCCCAAACAAAGCTAAGTAGAAAGAGAGAAACAATGAGTTAAAATAATAAAATTAATGCTTATGCAAATAGGAAAGAACATTCCCCAGTGGTTGGCAAGGTTAGCATACAGCTCATTTTTTCCTCCTCTGTGTGTGTGCCCTTTTGCTTCCCTGTTTTATTCATCTTCTCTTTTCTTCCAGAAATCCTGGACTGAGGGGCAAAGCACAAGTACAACTGTTCAAGCACATTGACTGCGTGCATGAGGTAAACCTCACGCTCATGTGGGGATGCATCACTATGCCATGGTACATGGTGATACATGCCTATCTTAGTCAGGAAACTCCTAGCCAGAAGGATGTTTTGGTACTAATAAATGTGTGCTATGATCAACCCCAACCATATCTGTGAGTCTTCCCTGGGAAGTAAAAATGACATGTCTGTATTTACCCTGTTTTTTCTCTTTAGCAGACCCAAGCGGCTCTGCAGGTGAAATCACAAACCACAAATCACTTGAGTGGACAGAACAAGCCTAGGAGACCAAGCCGGTGTTCCCAGACCTCAGGGAGACTCCTCAAAACCCTGGCTTCCGGGTAATCCCATTCTGATCTCCTCCTTCCTTCCTCCACCCTTTGTGTAGGGATTTAAGGGTATTTAGGTAGCTAATGAACACTCAGGCAATAAAATATAACTGAAGAAGCTTTCTACACTGAGATTGTTATGGGTTTGGCCATCATTCTGTTTCTTCTTGCAAACTTATCCAAGGCACTGCATCGCAACTGTGTGTAACATACCTTGCCTGGACAAAACAAGTGGTGACACACTGTGTGGATGAAGGGCCACGTATTTTAAAGATGGAAGAAACCTGGATACCAGATTTTTAAATAACTCAATTCATAGCAGAAGTGCCTTACAATTTGAATTCTGAGAACTTCCATTCAAATCAGGCAATCCAAGGAAAAAAATCTAGCAAGTCTTTCTCAACATGGTACAGTCAGGATACACCCCAACAAGAAAGTCCCTACCCCAGAGAACCGAATGCAGAAACAGTGTCCTTGGCACGTGTGCGTGTAGTGCGTAGTGAATGGGGTCCCAATCACAGTTGCTGACACTGCAGTATAGCACTTAAAAAATAATTGGAGCAGGTCTCTGTTGCATAGCTCTGCTCAGTCCTGATGTGCTATAGCCATTACAAACTGATGGAAGTGCAAACTGATGGTGAACTGAAGAAGCATGTGGACAGAAGAGCTCTTTGCCTTGCAATTTTGGGGAACCAAGCACACTCTGCTTCGCCTATCTTGCAAACGACAGACAAGACATTTTCAAACATAATGGACTTAAAATGTCAGGTGTAATCAAGGGTGAGACTGTGAATGTTAATGAACTGTTTTGATAAGTGCAATCTAAATACCAAAGTAAAATTACAGCTTCCCTGTCACTGCAGTTCTGCCGTGTGAGGTGAAAGCAGCACAAAATCTTGGGAGGTGAGCAGAGGATGCGCATCTTCTCCCTGCAGTTGGGGCACAGGGAGAAAGCCCTCGAAACCTGGGAGGGCAAAAGGGTGCCATTAGGCATGGTTATCCAAGAAACAAGGGAAAGATGAGATAAAAGCGCAGGGCAGCTGAACTGAAAAGAAAAAACAACTTCCTGATGTTTTCTTCAATTACTGGTTCTGTCTTCTCAAAATATTGTGTAGCATGGCTTCACTGGATGGAAGACACCTTCCATCTGAACGACAAATAGGTGGTCCCAGATCCTGCAAGCAGAGGTCTGCTACGGAAGCAGGCTGTCTGGTCCTTCTGCATGACATGTACCAGATATTCTCCAGCACCTGCCTGTTTCTTTTTGGCATCACTGAATTACTCAAGCTGTGCTCTGGAGACTGCCTTCTCCTCTACTACCCCTTCGAAACTACTAATACTTTATTTTGCTTTAGAAAGACAGTCTTTCACCAAAGCAGAGATGGAGACTTCTAAATTATTCAACCACTCTATGCAAATAGTAACTAATTTTTGCAATGCCCTGGTGAGGTAGGTAATTACGTTATCCTTTCTGACAGGCAGAGACATTAATTTTGAATCACTGGCTTCAGACCAGAGGAGAACTTTGAACAAAATTTTCCTGAGCTTAGGTAAAATTTTGGATAAATCTCTAGTTTGATCAGAAAGCAGTTTTTCATTTTCCATTTTTGTCTCATCAAGAAACCAGGCTTGGAAGAATATACCTTGGCTGAGTTGCTAGAATATGTTCATCAATGATTCACTTGAACCTTTCACAGGCAAAAATGACACTGAGAGTACCACGGAAATAAATTTTTGAGGGTAGATGAGTCACCTGGGTTTCATTGCAAGTAATGACACCAGCCGATTCTGTTACCCAAATTTTATCCTCAGTGCCTAAAATGCTATTGCTACACCCTCTGTGAGTGATCTGGCTGGATCGGTCCAGCTATCTTTCTGCTTTAGGGTCTTCTTGTGGACGTGGCAGTGTGGTTTTGGTGTGTTAGAACTGTGTAAACCTGGAACGATCAGCACTCGTGTTAGGTGCAGGCCCTCAGTAATGAAAACTGGCTTGTGGTCTGAAACAGGTTTTGTATCTCTTCCAAAATCTGCCACCTACAACAGCTCAATTATCTTGTGAATGACTCACTGAGCTCTTGCAGCAGTAAAGCTTCCGTCCTAATTAAGGGAACAACAACCTGAACTCTTTCCTCGCGTAGGTTTTCCTGTCCCCTTTCCACCTTCTCTCTGCCATTCCTTAACTTACTTCCCTTTGACTTGTTTGTGCCCGTGCTAACCTTCCCCACTCATCACATCTGCACGCTCACCCTCGCTCTGAACCCCCTCCGCACAGTTTAAGGTGACCCGAAGGGTGCACAGTGACCCAGGGGCAGCAACAAAGGGGTTACACAGCAGCGCGATGAAAAAAGCACTGTTTCTTCTCCATCGTGACATTTTGCTGAACTTGATCTTGAGACCACAGGTGGGCTCTCACTGGAGATGTCAAACTGTACTCGCTGATGAAGGCCATCAGCCATGCTATTTGATCTCCGAGTATCCTGGGATAGCCACCTTCAGCCCTGAGCACATCCTGCTCTGACACTTAATTACCACTACAGGCATCATCTTCAGCTTCAAAACAAAGCAAGAATCATAATCATGAAGAAATAAGGGAGCTTTTGTAACTCGTCCTGCACTGCACAATACCTTGGTCCTGACAAGTAGTCCCAGCCCCATCCTTACCAGAACTCCAGTGCTATAAAGGTCTGGAATATTTCTGAAACAACTTTTTCTGTATCTTGACATGAACTTACAGTTTTCACATGTTTTGAATGATGATTTTTGGGAAAAAAAACCCAAAACAAACAGTATTTCCTAACGAAGTAATATACAGGCTGACAGCAAATCTTTGCCTCAAACGTCCTATAAAAGATCTCCTTATCCTGATTTTTTGGAGATGGATAATATGAAGCACAGGAAGATGAAGCAATTTGAAGTTATTCAAAGTCTACTACAACAAATGAGAATCAAACTGAGAACTGTGATATCCCTCTGCTTTTCTGATAAGCTATTCACTAAGCCACTCAGTAGCTATGCAATAGTTCTGCTTGCTTATTTTAAATACAGTGTTTAGAAAGCAGAAACCAATTCTAGTGATGCACGCATGTGGGTACCAGACTTTACTTCCATGTTAATACACATAGAAAACTGCCATCTGTTAACTGGTTGGGTATAGAACTGTGATTTTTTGCTACGATGTGGGGTAGGGTTTATGTTCACAGCCAGTGTACCATAAGACATGCTGTTGCTTTAGCATCCTTCATCCTAGGTCTCTAAAATGGAGGATGGAGACTTCTGCTCCAGTATGGCAAGGCTTTTTCCCCTATTCTAAAAATGCAAACACAAGTGCTGTTTAAGATGACAGCCTTATCAAAGAGATCTAAGTCATCCTTCTTTTGTTTTCAGTTCCCATTGTCAAAATGGGATCAAGGATCTACCTGTGACATAACTACCAACAAGTGAATACAGTTAAATACTCATTTTCAAGTTCAAGAGATCATGTGGGTCATTATAATAATTCAGGTCTTTAGGAGCACATAGAAGAGAGGACCTCAGAAGAGGCCCCACATAGGACTGAACTCATTTATCTGGTTTTGCTGGAACCACCTTCAACACATTTGCTGATTTAATAAACACTCCTTGCTCCTGCTGGCTGGATTCAGTGTTCACTACAGGTGCTATTTACCTCTGAAATGCATGACGACTACCAATCAGATGCAGGGAGAGGCACATTTTTCAATAATAGGTCAGTGTCTGAACGTGTCAGCAACTCATTTTACCTCATTCCATACTTGAGTCTGCTAATGCTAACACCGAAACCAAAGGCACAGTTGATAGATTAGAGGACTTGGCTAAGACAAGTAAGAGCGTATCAACCAAACGCATTGTTGCCACTGCAGCCAAGGACTCATTAGCTCTTGGAAGGTGTTTGTCCCAGTACTGCATCGTTTTTCCAGTAATGCGTTTACCCATCTTGTTTTCAAGTGCCTTCTCTCACATGTGCTGCCAATATCTGGGCATCCCTGTGAACGTGTGCTTGCTACAAGATCTCTCTGGAGACATGTCGCAGGGCCGCGTGTGGAACGGGAAGCATCAGTTGTGAGAAAGGATCGCAGAGTCCTCATTCTCGTTACCAGCAACTTTCACCCTGGTCAGAGGAGAAAAGGAAAGCAATACATAAAATTGCTGTGAGTAATGAGGAGCAGCAAAAAGTAAAATCTCTTAAGTATTACGAAAAAGATAGAAATACTATTTCAAGCACACTTGTAGAAAAGATAGTTGTGCTATGCAGGTTTGATAGGTCCAGTCTTGTGCAGCAATATACCAGCAGAATGTGGTATTCGTGTGGCTTTAGTCATTTACATAGATCTAACTTGGCTCAGGCCAGAAAACTGAGGAGCTTTGCTTTGTTTAAAAAATTGGGAGTTTGAAACTTTCCTTTCTGAACAGAGTGAAAAAAAACATTTTATTTAGAAAAGAGAACACAGGTAAGGGAGTACGAGCATCTCCACCTAAGTACAAGCAATAACCTGGAAATTAATCTGTGGACATAAATCATCTGAATGTGATGGTAACATGAATAAGTCTGGCTGTGCTCCTCATGACTCAAGCAGCTTCTTGGACAAACCGCTTTATGAAGAAATATTTTTCTTTCCCGAAAGGAATTATCCTATTTTATATATTTAGCCAAATATTTACCAGCCTAAAAAGAGAGGTAAGAATTTCAGTTTGTGTCTTCTACATCTCAGGAGAACGCTTTGATCTGGTTGGCATGAATCTCAGTCTCTCTTGCCCTCTGGGAATCTATTCTGGGCTTAGTAAGCCTTCTGGATCAATATACTGAGTTAAATGGACCTTTCCACGGAAAGTTTCTGTTTCACCTAACTGAGAGGTTTTCTTGGGGAAAGACAAAATAACTCCGTACCAGTACTACTTCATATATGCTGCATGCGAATGCCATCTATTTCGGCAGTCTATTGTAGATATATTTGGGTAGACCACAAAAGTGCAAACAGTATTCTTTCCAATTGCCTTTTCTGATTCTGCTTAGATGCTATACACAAGGGGTGGCTGAGAAAGTCCTTGTGTTATATTTCCCCTCTGGAGAGATTTGGTTTTTTCCAACACTGAGCTGCTCCTGAAAGTAGATGAGCAATCAAACCTGGAAAGTACTGAAATGCTGCCCCAAAAGGAGCAAAATCTTCTACTGATGTGGAACAGCTCTAAATACAGAAAATCTCTGAAAAGAAGTATATAGCAAGTCCACCTGACTTAGCATGGAGTTGGAAAGGGATGACCAGAAAGCAGAGTCCCATCTCTCTGTCATGGGTGGCCCTACTGTTTTATGAGCTGTGGGTTTGTAGCATCTTCCAAACGCTGCACGGGATGCCTTCCAGCACACAAACAAAAGTGAGACCTACATAAATGCAACGGCGATCTTGAGGCGGCGTTTGTCAATAAAATATAGGATTCACAAAAAAAGATGACCTCCAGATACCATCAAAAGAAGCCAAACTTAGTTTTTCTTCCTGTTTATGTTCCTAATTGTTGTGCCCAGAAGAAGGCTCCAAGATCAGGTGGGTGAGGTTAACAGGGATAATAGCTGGTGGGTACAGAGAATAAGACACAGGAGAAAGGAGGGAGGAAAGTAACTGTGAAAAAGAGTAGAATTGTTTGAGAAATTGAAGTGCAAGTAGCCTAAAGAGAATAGTAAAAGTGGTAAAGAACTGCAGAAATAATACAGAAAGTACACTTCGGAGTAATCTGTAAAATCCTCCTTGTCTAAAGCAGATAAGGTGCTTGAAGAGGGTATTTCACAATATCTCTGCAAGTTCTTGGTCTCAAATCTCAGGATCAGAAGGAAGTCATGTTCCTCACATATAAAATGGATGTAGCTGAAGTGAATAAGGAACAGCCATGTGAAGGGACTGCTGGTGAAGCACCAAAATAAATGAAAATAGACGGTTCATCACCTATGCAGAAGGTAGGATTGCTTCTCACATAGAAGTCAAGGTTCAGCTGTTACAACCCTGCAGCTGTGGCAAATGATGCAGAATGAGAATGTGCTTGTAGCAAAACTATTAACAATTACCAACTGTTTCAAAGCCTTCTCTCTCCCCTTCTCTTTCACGAATGTTTCTTAATTAGACTACTTTTCAAATGTGGTTACTAGTTAATGAGAACCTTCAAAAGAAAACAGGGCTAAATTGACACATATTGTAAAAAAATGCCTATTTATTTTTTGTCTTTTTAAGCCTTCATGCCAAACTGATGATTTCCCTACTTTCATAACTTATTTTAGAAAAGTTAATTGTCTCAGAATGAGTATCTGCAGACAACAAGACAGAGTTTGGTATAAGCGCACCCACACCCAGCCAAATTTTCACTCTCAGCCGCTCACCATGGGTATATTAGTGCAGGAAAATAAACAAATCTTACTGTAGCCAGAGTTCATAACAGAGCTGTAAGTATTTATCACTTGTCCCTTTAAGCACACTTCCCCAGTAACGCAACTGCAGAGCTACCTACCAACCTTGTGCACAAACCTGGTGCGCATTTTTACGAAAAACAATGTTGACAGTGCTCTTGCTGCCCATACATGTATTACTTAAGCTTCTTTAAGCAGGTGTAGATCGGAGCTTTACTGACTAAAGCGCACAGAGGAGTGAAAAGAAGGTTTTTTTCCTCTGGAGAATTTTTACAGAATCACTAGGTTGGAAAGGACCTTCAAGATCATCAAGTCCAACCATTAATCCAGCGCCACCATGTCCCCTAAACCATGTCCTGAAGCGCCACATCCACATGTTTTTTGAACACTTCCAGAGATGGCAACTCCACCACCTCCCTGGGCAGCTTGTTCCAATGCCTGACCACTCTCTCAGTGAAGAAATTTTTCCTAATATCCAATCTAAACCTCCCCTGGCACAAATTGAGGCCATTTCCTCTTGTCCTATCACTAGTTACTTGGGAGAAGAGACCAACACCCACCTCACCACAACCCCCTTTCAGGTAGTTGTAGAGAGCAATAAGGTCTCCTCTCAGCCGCCTCTTCTCCAGACTGAACAACCCCAGTTCCCTCAGCCGCTCCTCATAAGACTTGTGCTCCAGACCCCTCACCAGCTTCGTTGCCCTTCTCTGGACACGCTCCAGCACCTCAACATCCTTCTTGTAGTGAGGGGCCCAAAACTGAACACAGGATTCAAGGTGCGGCCTCACCAGTGCCGAGTACAGGGGCACGATCACTTCCCTCCTCCTGCTGGCCACACTATTCCTGATACAGGCCAGGATGCTGTTGGCCTTCTTGGCCACCTGGGCACACTGCCGGCTCATGTTCAGCCGGCTGTCAACCAGCACCCCCAGGTCCCTTTCCGCCAGGCAGCTCTCCAGCCACTCCTCCCCAAGCCTGTAGCGTTGCATGGGGTTGTTGTGGCCAAAGTGCACGACCCTGCACTTGGCCTTATTAAACCTCATACAGTTGACCTCTGCCCATCGATCCAGCCTGTCCAGATCCCTCCGCAGAGGCCCTCCAGCAGATCAACACTCCCACCCAACTTGGTGTCATCTGCAAACTTACTGAGGGAGCACTCGATTCCCTCATCCAGATCATCAATAAATCTAAGGAAGCCCAGGAGGTATAATGCTGAGGGGCACAGAAGGGGCATGGTTTCTTCCACGGGAATACATCCTAAAGCAAGTGGATTTACAAGAATCGGAGGGGCAGGAGAGGGAAAAAAGGTAAGGTACGTGGCAGGAGTTAATTTCCAGGGAAGACACTGTCGATGTAAGGAGCAGCAGGGAAGAACGGGGCACCAGTGAGAAGTTAGAAAAGCCTGGAACAAACATGGTGTGCTGGCAAAGGTAGAGGAGAAGATAAGGACAGAAACCTAACTGAATGCTTTGAAGTTACATTCAATGTTAGACAGAAGAAGGGAAACTACTTCGTGGGCCTACAATGACCTACAAAGTGAAATCGAAAAGTCAGTGATGGAAAAGGAAAGAAATCCTTGATGCAGCTCAAATGTCTGACGGATAAAGAAGGGAAGCCAGGAGGAAGAAACTGCAGGTTACAAAAACGCAGGTTGACCCGTGTTTGTCTAGGTGTATCCTTTCCTTTCTTCTTCCTAAAAAACCTGTCTAAATGTGGAGGGCTGCTGCAGCTTAACGGTTCAGTGTTCCTGGACTCCACTTGGCTTGGCCAGAGGCACCAGGATCCCCGAGGGCCCTGACCCTGCAGAGAGCCCAGGTTGGTGGCACCACGAGGGAAGTTGATGGTGGCACCACGAGGGAAGTTGATGCTGGCTCCCCGGCTACCCAGACCTTGCCACATAAACCCAGCAGCCACTTGCACGGCTGCTGTGCATCCCGCACGGTGGGTGCGGCGCTTCCAGAAAAGCACAGCGGGAGGCAGCACACCAGCATGCAGCCGCTCCACGGCGCACGGGCCGTACCGGATGGGTCTGAAAGGTAGTCAGGGTGGAAACTGGGACTGCTTCGATCACAAGTTAAGCAGCAGAAAAGGAGCAGGCAGGTATTACCTCATCCGTGTTTGTAGGTCTCTGACATTACTGCCGTTAGAATAAATGGCATAAAACCCAAAGAGCATCACAGAGTGCAAGCGTCTTGCTGTCCGCCCTGAGTGGTGGGGCACCATGAGTAGGATTCTTTGGGGAGCTCCAGATTTTGGCTTGTTAGCTTGGCTTGCGGGGGCGGTAAGAGAAATTGTGATGGCAAAATACAGGAAGGGAAAAAGACAGAGCATGTCACTTTTCAGGGGGATTGTTAGTCATAAGGTACGACAAATATCACCTGCCAACTTGACATTTTTCTACATATACATCTATCTATGTATACATAGATATATAGGTAATACTTCAAATGCTTAGTTATAATTCAACAATTTATTAGAAAGTTTCTTCCCTGGTACTTTGTCTGCTTTATTCCCAAGACAACAGAAAAGAGGTGGAAACAAAACTGTTCTCAATACAAATCAGATCAGCCCCTTCAGTTTCTTTGTTATGGTAATTGATAATTACAGGAAAGAAAAAATCTTAATTTAAGATGAAGATTGCTCCAAGTACCTTCCCTGCACATGATCTGTCAGCAGCCCACCTTTGGATGACACCTATACTGGAGGTTAGAACAGGTCACAGGAACCCTCTGAGCAGCCACCAGCCATGGGTCTCTGCTCCCCCGTCCCCCGGCACCTGGGGAAGACCCGCAGCAGTACTGAGACCTGGAGAGTTGAAATGGGATCCCGCAGGAGGCAGCTCTTCGACAGACTGCGTTTCCCCCCCACTGTTTAGCCCAGTGGACTGAAAGTTACGTGGTGCTAGTGAAGCCGTCAGGACACCTTTGGGCCAAAATCAGAAGCTTAAAGAGGGTTAACCTCTCGCAGGGAAGAGTCACTGCCGGGTCCTCCATCCTCCCCGCCATGAGGATGACTGTGACTGAGGATGACTGGTCTAGGGTCACTGCCCACCCGCTCCCGTGAACAGGACCTTCAGAGCGAAAACCTACCCGGCTTCGCGCCCACCGGCTGCCCTTCAGCAGCCCCGAGTGATGACAGGTGACCCCCATCCTCCAAAGTCAGCTTCTGTAACCCTCCCTGGAAGGTGCTTCCTTTCCAGCTGGAGCCCTGACACGTTTCTGACCAGCGTAAGGGTATGGCACTTGCGCTACCTACCAAACTCAGAGTTGGATTTTGAACCCCGTTTCTGTTTTCATCCCGGCTCGAACCCTCGGTCGGAGTTCCGAGGCTCTCTGCGGGCTCCTCGCCCCGCTCCTGGCGCTCCCCCCGCCCGCGGGTCTGCAGGGGAGCTTTTCTGACGAGCACCATGGGGCTTCGGTGGCAGCAGGGAGGGCGAGGGGAAATGGCTACGGTCTGACGGAGGGCTGTTAGACCTAGTTCCCCAGCTGCTGAATTAGCCGGTTGTCCTTCTGGCCACGTCCCCTCGCCTAGACACGCGCGGGCGTGTGTGTCTGCACACACGCAGGCAGGCACGCAGCAGACTTTTCCAAGTTTGATTAGAGGGCTGCTATTCAAAATGTGGAATTTTTTTTTTTTTTTCCCCTGAAGCAAACAGTGAGATCCATGATGGAGAGATTAGATTTGGATAAATTAGATCTAAGCCTAATATCAGGCAATTTTCAGAGCAGAACCACGTATTTTTGAAAAGGTTCTGGGAAAGGGGAAAATACTCATACTTAGGAAAAGTATTTGCTAACACTGCTGAAAGGAGTCATAATTTGATTCAAGGATAGCCTTGTCTCTTTGTTTCCTTCTGAATGCTTTTAGGAGCTTGCTTTCTAATCTTGACAAGATGCGTGTGCTTATGTTTTATACTGTTGTGCTCTTGGGTTTTTTTCTGAACTATTATAAAAAAAAGAAACAAAGAAAAACCCAGTGATGTGAAAGAAATTTCCAGCTGAATTTGGGTGCTTGACAGTGTGTGTAGCTGTGCTGAAATAAAAAGGCAGCCTCTCAGAAAATGTAAAATAGGCATTCCTGCACACTCCATGATACAGCACAAACAAATCTGCCAACAGGTAATAAATGACTAATGTTGGTAACTACTCAACCTCGAACAAATACATTTCACTCTTAACCCAGGGAAGTGTGAACTCAAATGCGGTCACAGAGTCTCCAGTACCATTTTATAGGACGTTGTATTTGTCCATAAAACCTTTAAATGTAAAGGTAGAAGGAACTGACTGTGTCTATTCAGTGAAAAATACCTAGCAATTATGCCACACCAATGGGAGATATTATTGTCTGGAACGGAGCAAACTCGGGGTCGAACCTTACCTCCATTAAGAGGCTGAGCAGTATTCTATGTAGATAATGTGAAAAAAGCTAACAAAATCTGACATTATCTGGACTTTCTGGTGTGCAGCGAACACTTCTTTGTCATTTACTGGTAATTTCTCAATTCTAATGGAGTTAAACTGGAATTGCATACATATTATCACTAGCGCTTTTCAATCTGGTTTGGCTTTATGAGATTTTTAAAGAGTTGTTTTGGTGTTCCTATTAATTCTTTCCTTTATCGTAAAAGCAGTTACAGGATTGCACTCCCTCACTGTAGATTTTGTATGTGCTGTGTTTGTATAATACGTTGTGTCAGAACTAAAGTAAATATTTGTGGTAAGTGAGCTCACACGGGAACTTCTCAGAGCGTGCACCGCCCATGAAAAAATAGCCACTACATTAAAAATAATGTTTAGCCCACAGAACCACGGCAGTTTTAAACTCTGAGTCACGTGCTCCCTGTTTTTTCGGCTCTCAGCCATTTGAGCGGCAGATGAGAGCCGCTGGCACCAGCATCTTGTATCCCTGAGATCCGACTCCCTCGGCGCCGAGCTGCAGAGGCTTTCACTGCAGCCGGGGCGGCCGCTGTGGACGGGGAGCTCCCGACAAGAATGGCAGTATTTTTCCGCCGAAACAAGCATCGGGTCTTTCGGCGGCAGTTAGGCAACAAGGAGGGGGCCCCTGACACAATCTCCAACCAAGAGCTTTCCTTGGGAGCCTGATTTTCATGTCCGCGGCCCCTCCCTCCGTCAGGGGTTGCACCTGATGCCCCGCCATTTCTGTATTACTTCAAAACAGCGAGAGCTCAGCCTGCTTTGAAGGGGCAAGGGCCAGCTCGTCTCTTAAGGGTCCTGCTGGGAAATGCCAGTGCCTTCTACTGGCCACGGGCAAGCGCCCTCACCCTGCTCAGTAATGCAGAAGTGCATTAATGCAGTAACTGCATTAAGTGCAAGTAATGCAGAAGCTCTGCTGCCTTCACCACCCTCTGCCAGCGTTTTCTGGGTTCTTCTCCAGCTCCCCTGTTCCTCTACCGGCCAGGCCAAAACCTTACTGGCCCCGCTAGCCCCATGGCTCTATAAGGGCTCTGACCCCCACGCAGCAGCACATTAACACCGAAGCTGTTATGGCCTCCCAGCCACCCATCACGTCTCTTTGCTTGAGCAGGCAAGGCTGAAAACCCACAACCACTCAGCCACTTTTTGGGGAGCCGTTCCCCGCGCCAGCCGGGCGGCACTCCTGGAGAGGCGGGGCAGCCAGCGCCGGGGGAGCCGTTTCACCCATGCCGTTGTATCTGCCGCTGGCGGGATTGAAGCTGCTTCTCTGCCCAGGTTGCTTAAAAACTCACCGGTGCAGGGTGGCAGGGCACGGCACCCGCTCCTCCCCCATGTGAAAAGCGTCTTGTGGGTTCCCGCAACGGATTATGCCCTTTGCCTTGGTGGGTTTACACGCAGCCTCAGCCCTGCCTGACCCGCAGCCGCCTCCCCATCCCACACGCAGCCCAACTTAACCCGTTCCAGTCAGAGGGTTCTCCCACGCCGATAGTGAAGAGCGTCAGGCCACCCGCCTCGGAACCAGGACCGCAGCCGCAGCTGTCCCCGCATTAACCACGACAGCATCTAGCACGGCGCTTCACGTGTCATAGTTCACTTCTGGTTTTGTTGGCAGCTCCGTAGCGCTCCCGCTCGCCTGAACCCGTCCGGTCACAAACCCTTGGACACGAAGTCCAGCATGCAGAGAATCTGGACACGTCGTCCAGCCGTACCTGGCGATCTGACTGGAGTGGCAGCGGTGGCTCCAACCCGCCCGCAGGCGCCCAGGAACGCGGGGCGCGTCCAGGCGCGCTCTGCCTGCGCGGATCAGCCTACGGGGACGCCGGCGGCAGCTCTGACGCCGGCAGGCGGGTCAGACATACGGCATGCGCCCCACGCCGCCCGCGTCTGACGGCTGACGCGCGTGAAGCGCGCTCGGGCCGCAGCTCGTGCGGCGCGGCGCAGCCGCCCTCGTGCGCCTCTCCGGCGCTTCCCGGCGGGTCTGGCGGCAGCCTCATTTCCGCAGCCTCGCTCTCCTGAGTCGCTCGGTGCGACACGCTGGCCTGGGTCCTCCTGGGCTTTGGCCATCTTATCTGTGCAAAGGTTGATGGCATTTTTAAGGGATAAGCAAACGCCGTGTGTTACGTCACTGCTTTTATAGACTCAAACGTTCGATGCAAAATCACATTCATGCTTCACTTAGCAGATCCCACAGCTCCAGAGACATCGGAACCATTTTTTCCAAGCCAGGCAAATATAACTGAGAACAGAGATGGAGGGCAGCTGGGAGGGGTTACCTGGGTGTATTTTAAAGCCAGTTTACAGGTCGATAAATACAGATATATTCGTTACAGTTGTACCCGCAGGCTGCACAGAGAGAGGCGAGTGTACGTTTGCAGACCATAAAAGTTTCTAATGTTATTCAAGAAGCAAAACACTGAAGTTGTTTCCTCTGCCCTTCATGATGGTGTAATGAATGACAGAGGAAAGCCACTGTCTTTGCTCAGAGACAACTAACTTACACTTTCTAGGCGGCTCCTGAACAGCTGAAGTCAACCAACTCATGCCAATGAGAGGAGAGCCGATAAAGATAATTGTATTTGTTTAGCTCAGGAGACTGGAAGTATAGGTGAACACCACAATAGCAGAGCTTGCTGGGAACCTGAATGTCTTTTCCAAGGACAGACATTTGAGGCAGGGGAAAAATCCCTCTAAATTGGAACCAAGAGACAAAAATTTCGGATTTTACACTACCTAAAATTTCTGGGAAATGTTGACTTGGTATTTAATAATTTTTCTCACATAAGTGATGTTTGAGCATTTCATTTCAACAAGATAAAAACCTTCGTTTTTCTTTATCTTCGTGGTTAGTTTCATTTACAGATATGCCATACGAAATGTAATTCCCATAAAATATTCAGTGACAATCTCCCCTGCCTAAATTTTTTGACCTGTTGCAAATAGTATCTACTTACGAAATAATCACATTCCTGAAGAATGGTATCTTTTATGTGTATAACAGAATTACACGTACGGCTTTCTGGGTAGTTTCGAGTCAGAAATGAATCCTGCACTTGTAAGATTGCAGTTTAGAGGGTCAGATTATTTCCTTGCTGAGGCACATCCTGGGAGGGATGGGAACAGCTTATTGCAATACCCTCTGTCCCCTTAAGTTTTCATCGGTATTAATTTGCAGCTTCCTTGGTCCCTCTTGCTTCCATTTTTTCTCTTTAATGAGCACTGGGAGAACTGGTCTGTTTGTTAGGAAATACCAGCAAGATACAGATGGGCAATACCAACTGAAAGCGTAGCAACAGGAATAGGTTTTAGCAAGAGAGGAAGAAAGGCTCAAGCTCTGCTTACACTCTTCCCATACTTTAAAACCCTAAAAAACTTCACAGCACTGTTGTTGGAACGGAAAAGTAACTTTATTCCTGTGAGATGAATGAGGTCAGGCTGTACATGAGGCTGTCACATCATAATACATAAATAAATGGCCAGAGAGATCGTCAAAAGCATTCCTGCCACACAGCTTGCCAAATCTGGGTGTCTCCTGGAAGGCCAGCACTGGTTAGGTGCATCAGAAAATATCTCAGCAAAGGTGTTTGCTATGCAGAATTTGCTGTATTTCACATTCAAAGAGCACCCAATTGATTTAAAGTGTTATTTCTGACAATATGTAATAATGTACTATTTTATTTAAAAAAAAATTATATTTCTTTATACAGACTTTTTTTTTTTTTGTATGTGTGTGTTTATACAAACTAAACTTAGAGCAGTGTTGACGATAAATTGTTGGATTTTACCTTTCATTCCTTTAATTCTAGATTCGTGCACCTGTGGGGATTTCCTTGCAGTTATCTTGAGTTAATTGCCTAACAACGGGGGTGTGATGCCTTTTGAGATGTTCTCCGCTCTCCCACCTGGCCTGCAGCGGCTGCTCTGGGGAAGCAGAGTTCCCAGGGACCTGCCAGTCCTGCAGACCTCTCTGCAACCTGAGGGTGCCCAAACCGGCAGTAGACACCTAAACAGCTGAATCCCAGTTTGCAACCCTTTCACTGAGGGAAGTAGCGGATGGAGAGAAGCATGAGGCGTTGACATGGAAATGCAGGTTTCTAGCTGCTGCTGCCCACATTGCCGCTTTCGCAGCCTTGCAGTTGCTTCCTAAGCGCTGCTGCTCCACGGCTTTGCTTTTTTCTCTGATTACACTGCTGTTGGAGCAGCCTCTCAGGAGCTGCAGCCTGTGTCTTGACTAAGCATGCTTGTGCGGGGTTGGATTTAGCGAGGCTCCCCATGGGAATGGCTTCTAGGTGCTCCTGGTTCCCTTCCCAGCCTGGTTTCTCTCCGTGCTGCAGGCACCGAGATCTAGGTGCTGGGGGGTGGGATTGTGTGCGGCGCATCCCTGCAATCCATGCGGAGCAGGATTTAGGATGCTTGACAGAGGCAAAGAGCGAGCCTCGTCCCTCCAGCTCACTGGCTGCAGCGTGTCGCCTGGGCTGGAAATGGTGCTCTGGCTGCTCAGGGCCCCGCTCAGGATGGCTCCCCAGTCCTAACCCATCTCCTACACCTTGCTTTTGGCTTCTCTCTCTCCTCCTAGTTGCTACTCAGGACAAAGATGTATTTATTCACTTAATTTGAGAAAGCCTAATGCTTTGAAATTACTTGTGTGCCACAACACATGCCTGTCTTGGTTTACTTACAGGAGGTAGTTAACACCGGCTCATGCAGAAAGTACCTCCCAAACGTTTTGGGGACAGAAATGGAGGTGCATGAATCACAGGACTTGTCAGGCTGGTTTTAACCAATGCTCCCTCTTGTCTCATCTCCTGTGTCCAGTGATGAGGCATCCCAGCGATGCTGGTGCTCCTTCCCAAATGGGAAAATGCATCTTAGCCTCCTCAGATGGGGTTTGTTCTTTGTCCTAAAACATGAAACCTTAAGTTCCTCCTACAACCACATTTCACTTCTGTGAAGAGTTGATCCCCCTTCCACATTTTTTGAACCAGGAAAAAAAGAAGAATTATTAGAAGTAAAATATGTTATTAAATGGGAGCTGGCATGTGTCAGGCTTATTGATGGGAACTTGCATAAAATGTGATATTACTTCATTCCTACCTTAATTGAAGATATTTTCAGCCTAAGTGATGTGTAACTGCTCAGTGATTTAGCTCTCTTTTACGAATAATTATATTACATGTATTCTCTCTGGATATTTCCATTGATACACAGGATAAGCGTCTGTCAGAATAGCCTGTAAAGGGGTCAGGCAGATCTCACTTTATTGAATCCCTTTGAAAACAGCACATTTTGCCTTCTTAAAGTCAACCGTTAATTTAATAAACACAATGAGAAACCTTTCAATTGAGAGGAACATTCCCTCCACTTATGATCTAATTCCCTGGACACCCACTTACTAAAGATTTGACAGGAGTAACATGAAGCTACAGCATTCACTAGGTGGTTCATTTTTTATCAAACAAGACAGAAAGAATGAAGCCTTGTCTGTGTTTGAAAGCTGTATTGTGTTTCTGCCATTTCTCTAGGCATTCTTACAGAAACCTTCCAGTTCTCCCTTTCTCATCTTCTGCAGGCTAATGTATTAGCAATAGCTTTTCAGTAATTAACAAAATGATGGTGGTTTTTGCATGAAACATAGGAAGAGTCTCATTCCTACCTGTGTACTCATGAAATAACCAATTTCAAACTGTGATGAAAACAGAAATAATTACAAACACTTCAGCAAATAAAGAAACCTTCAAGAGCTATATTTAATATTAAACACCACACAGAAAATTTCCCAGGCAACAGGCCAAGATGAGATTAACTGGATCTTTTTTAAGAGGCATTTGGAATGTAAATCTAAAACCAAACAATAAAAAACACTTTGACAAACCTTTACATTATTGCCACAATCTGCATCTAGACCCAGTAAAATAATAGACAGGAAGGCTGCCAGCATCTGAGCTGGGGTATGCAAATGTCCTCTTCTGCAGCTTGCTGATAGCAGCTGGAGCGCCGAATTTAAAAGCACCACTTCAAAGCTTTTCTAGGAAATAATTGAACACTTAATGATTTTAAAGTTCCATGATAGCTCTAATGCCAAACTGTTGTTTAAATTAATTTATTTAATTAATGATCAACATGTGTCTGGAAGATGCTTCTCTGTGCATGTGTGTTTGAGCCTCTGCTACCACGATGACTAAAACAAGAAATGGTGGGGCACAGGACTTGTCCCAGGGCATCAGGACAAGCTGGGTAGGTGGCTGACTCTGGATGAGGCAAAAAGTTCCCCTTGCGGACTGCAGAGCTACTTTGATATCATTTCTTTGGTGCCAACTGGATCCGCTTCCAGACCAAACTAGGAGGGCATCTTTCTTCAAAAGGCAACAGAAGATCCAGACTTGTCTACAGCAAAGATGAAACAGCTTTTGGTTAAAGCATTGCTGAGTGACTTTGGTGTTTCAATGCCAGCTAAGTTGGGTCCTGCCAATTTTGGGGAGAGAAGACAGGCAGGTCAACCAGCAACACCAGGATGGGGAAAGTACAGGGACTTCCATCTCTCTGCCTGAGGTGTGGGGCAGAAGGAATTCCCTGCAGAGCTGGCACTGGTGCTGGGGGTCCTGCGGGGAGGCATCGCAGCAGGGAACCCCACTTGTGCAAGGGGTGTGAGGGTGTGTGTGTGGGGACGGTTATCCAACAGAAAAAGATCCACAGCAACTTCCACAGCTTGCTCTAGCAAATTGCCTCTCGTGTAGTTTTGAGGTCATTTCCCTTCCCAGAGCAGTTATACTATTGCTTCCCTTTTCCCACCCTCTGCCGCTGGTTATTTAGATGCAAAAGTCTGCAGCGGAAGGGCTGTGCCTCTGTAGGCGAACCCAATGGCCTCAACACAGCTTTGCTCTGAAGTCAGCTAGCTCCTGTTTGAAGTGAGAAATAGTAATTTGAGGAAGGAGATAATCTGGGTAAGAGAAAGCAATCAATCCCAAACTCTAGTCCCACAGTGCAGAAATCTCCCATTAAAACTGCAGTTGTGTTTTCACAGTGTACTGATGCCACTGGTGAAGACATACAAAATTTATGAGAATTCTTGGCAGAAAAGTGAGGGAAATGTGACAGAAGCCTTCACACTCAGAAAAGGTGGGAGAAAGATGCATAGGAAATGATAATTCACAATTTCTCACTGAGTGTTCAGGGACACCCATCGAAATGATGGGGCAGCCCATTTAAAACTACAAGCAACGCCATTCCATACAACCTGTAATTGAAATGTGGCCCTCATCGCCATGGTATGTGTATGTCCATTACATAAGGTGAAGGTCACTGTGTGCTCCCCTTGTTTCTGCTCACTTCCCATGTCCTAAGGGAACTTCATTTGCACTACCTCTAGGTATCTACACTACATTTGGCATGACTTGTCACCTTTGCTCCTTGTCTCTCCTGGTCCCAGGGCTTGCTGTGACTTTGCCTGTCCTTCTATGGTTCAAGCTTGAAGTATGCTGAAGGGTTACTGCAAAGATGTTCACAGTGCCAAGGGCAAAGTAGTAATTGCCTTGTGGATAAATTGGAATTTTCAGCTGCCGGGTCTCTGAATTAAAACACGTGGTCTCAAAAGTCTGTAAGTCATGTTGGTGAAAAATTTCTCCACAAAAGCGCTGTGTAGAAAAAAGTTTGAGAGCCTCACAGCATGAAAAGGGGGAAGAGAAATTCCAACCAGCCTGGTCTTGTAGAGGGATTAATCCTTCTTTATAAATTAGCCTCTTTGTACCTATGAAACATGTTTGATCAGATTCCAAACCGTGGCAGTGATTTGTGCCAAGTGGGAAGCTGAAGAGTAGAGGAATATCTGATATTTAAATATTTTACTAGCCCTTCATCTGGGTTAATATTTTATTAGCAGCAAATATGCCTCTCTGCTAAGGAGTCTACAACTACTGCTTACCATGGTGAGAGCCAGACTACGGGTGGCCTTACACAAAGGTAGTACGAAAGACAAGAGTTGAGGGAAACAGTCATGCCACTCATTTCTTCTTTCCTAAGAATGGACTGAACACACACACATTGATGGGTGCTCGTGTACTCTGTGCCTTGATTTGCAAGTCTGAGCCACACAGTTCAGCTTTTTCCCCGTTCACATTGCTTTCTGCAGTATGTACCAACCTCTGTGTAGCTGCAGCATCCATCCTAATGGATGTGTGCCTGATGGGTCTGTGCCTGATCAAGACGGTGCTGGTGAGTCAGCTGGCAGGTCAGTAGGATGGAGAGGTTTCCAACACTCTATATAAAAGTAGTCTAAGCCTAGCTCCAACAAGGTAGTTGCTGGTGGGACAGGCATGCACGTGATTTGTCCTTCTGTATTCAGCAGCAAATGTTTCACTGCAAAGTGTTATTGGCCTCTCCTTCTGTAGGGAACACAAGCGCAGTGAGCTCTGGCAAGAGGCACACCACCAGGTCTCTGACAAGATGGGGCATGGATTATGGTAGGGCAACCAGCAAGTCCCTTGATCACAGCAGGTATGCACCATTATTTGGGGAGATTCTGCTTTTTTCTGTGGCTTACATCTGGGAAGCTGGAGCCAAGCTCTCAGTTTCTTGGGTGGACTATGCATCCAGAGGAGTGAAACAGGATGGTGCCACCTCTACAGCCACCCATATACCAACAAAGCAGATGTTGTATATGTGACTGCAGGAGTCTGTGCTCTGCACAGTCTGGGACATCTCCACTTTGGGAAAAGCAGGATGTTCTTGGTTGAACAGGCACTCTTAATAGGGTTTTATTTTGGGATGCCTCCTTTCTTCTCTTTGCTCTCCTTTCTTTCATTTATAGGAAAGCAATTCCTTGAGTGAAGAATAGGATTTGGAAGATGGTTAGCTCAGTGTTCAGAGCGCAACGGCCAGAGCAGGATGCAAGAGCAGACTCTGCTCTGTGTTGCGACCTGATCCGGCCATGAGCAACCATCTTCAGTATAGAAAATGTAGACAATTATTTAAAAAAAAAAACAAGAGAGTTTCTCTGACCAGCTGCCTCTGAGGAGCATATCAGTCAAATGGCAGCACAGGGGTGAGTTGGCAAGCTGGGGCTATGGGGGCTGCAATGATGATGTAAATCATCCACATGAAAAACTGATGTATCAAAGTAACACTTGTGGGGAATTTGCCTGATTGTGTGATGCTACCAAGTCCTGAAATTTTAATTTTCTTGTATTTTTATGCATATCTAGCTAGTCAGTTACACCCAGTCTTGCTGGTTGTCCAGGTCATACTGGTAGATTTATTCTACCAGAAATACTAAAATTATTTTCTTCCATCGTTTTGATTGAAGAATAAACAACAGAATACCTGGAATTTGCATGAAATTTTGCATTTGTAGAGGTTGTGGTAGTAACTGGGACCACCCTGCTTTAGCTCCTTCCTTCATTCTTTCATACTGTATGTCCTACTAAATTAATTAAAAAATTGAGGAGCCCTCCAGTGGCTAAAAATATAGAGCCTAAATTACCAGTGCGTTAAAGAGGTATCCAAACATCTGGTGGTGTCTCCAGACTTCACAAAAATCCACACAATTTTAACACAGAATTTTACAAACTGTTACCTTTTTACAGAAGAGAAAATTTTCACAACACCATATCAGTTAAGTACACATGGAAGTACCTTGGGAAAAATTTCCCTAAAAGTTCTTTTCAGAAAACAGCCCCAAATGCAACATATAAAACATCAACCTCAAGTTCTTAGACAACTCTTTTTAAATGTAAACTCCAGGAATTTGAGAATGTTCTGCATTTGGTAATAAAATTGTTCTCCTACTCCTCAGACTAGTACTTGGTATTCTATTTCTCATTCCCCAAAAAAACCCGACTTCTGTGTGCGTGGGAAATCAGACTCTTGACTCCTTGACCATCTCTATATTGATTCTTTAAAAGCCTGTATATTGCAGATTTATCCAGAAATCATGCCAACAAAGGTTTCCATTAAAAAAAAGACGAAACGTATACAAACCTAAAGCCAGGTTTGCAGCCCAGAGCTGTAGCTTATTGAGGTAAACAGAAACTGTTGAGGGACTCTGCTCTGGATCCTCCTTGATCTCACTTCTAAAATGTTCATTGATCTCCATGAGAGGAGATTTGGACTAAAAATCTGTGGGGAAGTGTTGTGAAGAAATGTAGAATTTTTTGTCCTTGAGCTAGTGACTATGTCTTACTACATGCTTCACATTTTTGTTAGACAGGTCATGGAATTAAGCACAGAGGGAAAAGAAGTAATATTTTTAAGTGAGGGCATTTGGGACCATTTCACCCGTGCCTCATTCCAACAAACTAGGAACCTGATGCAAAGCCCATTTAAATTGATAGCTTTTGGCTCAGACTCTTGGAGAAGGATAAGTAAGTGGATCAAACTAAGAAAAATGCTAAATCTCAATTTTGAGCCAGGAGACCATCTTTGCTTGGGAAGTGACTGCTGGGCTGCTGGCCAGCTTTGCCATCAAGCAGGGTGGAGATGCCCAGCCCAGCACCTGAGCTCCCTGTCACCTCTGGCTTGTTGTCAGCTGCAGAGCAGCCATGAAGCAGAGCCAGTCCGATCACTAGCCCGGGGAGAGCCTCCTGCCCTCTAATTAGCTGTGAACTGAAGTTGGTGCCTTGAAAGACCTCCCGGTTTGGTTTTTTTTTCCCCTCCTCTCAAACATTGCAACAGGTTTCTGCATTTCAACAGCCTTGCATACGCTCCACAGGCCACAGGTGATGACAGCGCTTCATAGGCATCCTGTCTCCCAGAGCCCGCATGGTGGGACGTGCATCATACTCCTACCTTACAACAGGAGGGCTGCCCCATCGCACAGGCTCATTTCAGGGTACCCATCACCAACCCTGGCGGTACTGGGCTGCAGGGAATGCCAGCCACCATAAGAAAGTTGGGGCATCAGCTTCAACCTGATGGAAACATCCTTCTTCCTGAGTATGAGGATGGCCAACTTCTCCTACACTGCACCGCCGCCACCGGCAGCTGCTGCTAGTGAAGAGCAGTCTCGAAGGCCCTCTCCTGACTGCCATCATCGCACAAGTCCAGCAGCTCTTCCCCAAAGAAAAGGAGGTGCAGAGCGCAGCCTTCGATCCTCTGCAAAAGCACAAAAACAGCATGGGGCGCCTAGAAGTTGAAAGCAGTCTGTGTCAAGAGCTGTCAAAAGCTGTGGTTGCCACAGGGATAATTGGTTTGTGCCAGCTGTTGTTGATGGGTACCGAGCTGATGAAAGGAGACAGGATAATATGCCTTCTGTTGTTTAATTAAAGATTTTCTAAATCTGCATAAACTGAAAGCTCTGGATGCTGAAAACCACCTGAACGCACCCCGATACTCATAGTAAGGATGCTGGGGAAGCAGGGTTCCTCCCAAAATGTGCATGCACCTGTGCAAAGCACCCCTGCACAAGAAAAGGACGTTTGGCGATGCTCTTGCCCTTTATTTCCCACCAAACTGCTCCCTGCAGATTAACGTTTGTCAGAATCTTCCTTTATCGCAGGGGTTGCAATCTTTACTTAATACCCTGAGGGAGGGACATCTTGGGTTATTTTGCACAGCGCAAGTGATTGAGATACGACAGCAAACTGTTAACGTGATCCCAAAAGCACTGGCTCACAGCCCAAGATCTTTTCTCCGGTCATTTCAAAGAAGGTGATTAATAGCACGTCAGAGAGCTGCTCTGTATACCGAACACTACTTTGAAGGGCTGTAAATAGGTAAAACTGAACTATCGACAACCATATACCGAAATAAGGACAGGTACCCGAAGGGTGCCGGGAATCTCAGTTGTTGAATTCTACTTTTATTGTTGTTAATGGTAGATAGCAAGAGGGGATGAATAGTTCTCAAATTAAGTTTGCAGCTAATCTCATAGTAGGAGGCAAAGACTCCATCATGCAGGCAGTAGCCTTATCTGGGGGATATAGTAATAAAATCCAACCTGGACAACACAAGCTAATACACCCAGAAGAAATGAAGAAACATGTAGCTGTTTGATGGGGCTGGAGGTGTTTGGAAAGCAGCAATGTTGGACAAGTGCTAGGGGGGAACGATGTGGGGCAAAGCCAGAAAACTGTCTGTAAGCTCGCAGCGTGGCATGGCAATAAGGCTGGGCAGTTTGTAGGAGCAAAGCTCACAATCGCGAGTCTGGGCAACGTGAGAAGGGTGACGTTCATCTCACAAGACTGACATGCTGGGGGCAAAAAAACCCCACATTGCTATGCCATAAAATATCAAATATGTGAAGAAGCGGACAGTGATCTCGGGGTGAAGGGTTTCCCCCTTACACACCTCCCTCTCTGAGGTATCCCCCCACCCCCATCTTACCCAATTTTGCAGGGAAGCGACCTGCTCCTGGGGTCAACTCCCCCCCCTCCCCGGAGGAGCAGTGGTGGCACAACTGTCCACCCCAGCTTGGGGCACCCGCTCCTGCTGCCAGCCTGTGCTCTGGTCCTCATCCATGGCATGTGTCATCAGAAAAGGTGACAGGAAGGGGACTACAAGTGCAACATCCCCTCCCCAGCCCCAGGTAAAGCAGAATGTCTGGGGGAGAGGAGGAGAAGGAGGAAGAGGAGGAGTGGGACAGAGGAAGCAGGGCAGACCTGCTCTGACTAGTGCCAGACACAAGGCTGGTTTCGCAGCTACAGAGATAGTGCTGGCACCTCATAACTGTGGTACTGCTTGGCAGAGGGCACATCTGTCCTCATCACAAATATGAGAGGATGGGAAAGAGTCAAGGATGGGTAACCAGGATCTTTAGAGGTGTGGAATGACTGTTTATACCAGGAGCAGCCACATAGACCAGGGCTCTCTAATCCAGGAAAGGACATGTCCAAGGACGGATGTGCTAGAGGTCCACCAAGCAGCATGGGAATGTGGGTAGGTGGTTTGCTGTTCCACATGAGCTTGGTGTCCCACGACACCAGAGAGTGGCCAGGGCAGAACAGGCAAAAGGAAATGCTTCTTAGCAGAGAGGGGTAAAATATTCACGTTGGATCAAAAGCAACTGGGTGAATTCACAAACATCCACTTCAGGCTTCTAAATACCAGAATAACCCTTCTGGATCAGGAGCTTCAAATTTTCGAAGGCTGGAAGAATACTCTGGGAAAACACACCTAACCTGTTCTTGTGCTCTTGCTTATGTGTCCGCTATGACTGTGGTCAGAGGCTCGATACTGGGCCAAACTGACAAATCATCTGACTCAGTATGGCCACTCTGATGTCTCCGACCATGTATGTGTGCCACAGGTTTCCCTGCACATTTCCCCTTGCCACAGCACAAGAGCTGCACAAGAGCTTCTCTCTGCTTTTATTGAGACAGCTGGTCATGATTGAGCTACATGTTTCTGTGCCTCCAGTAACCCCCTCTTCCAATGGTCACTATCTTTTCCCAAGGCAGGGTAGGCAATAACAGAGGGGAATCTGAGTACCTAAGTTGTATTAAAAAATAGAGAGTTTTTCTAAAGATTTTGTCACTTACATCTTCCTTCTGGTATGGAGTCTTCCTGAAAAGTGATTTTTAGTTTCTTAAGCTGAAGTCACTCGCTCTGAAAACTACTTTCAGGTCTGATTGGTGGTACCTTTGGCTGTAGTTCCCACAGTCCCAGCCTTGGCCAGGGCAAAGCAAGCCACAGCTGGACCATTCTTCAGGGTTTTCTCTACAACTTCCCAGTGACAAGCTGCTTCATGTCCTAGACCCTCCTCCAGATAAAAATAATGGCTCTTGCAGAAGCCCATCTTGTACCAATCCAAAAAACCCCTAGCCCCAAAACAAGCATATGCTGTTTGACTGCACACTGCTACTGAATTGGGGTATCGGGTTATGACCGCTCTCCTCTCCCAGGTGCACTGGGTTTGGATCAACCCCTTGTCACTTTGCAGGTGGAACTGGCATTGGCAGCTCCCCAGGGTATGCACTGCACGTTCAGCTTCTCCATTTCTGCCCTGAGATACATTCTGGCTGCTTTTGAAGATTGTAAAAATAATCAATAATAGATTAAACTACACGTTGTCTTCAGGCACAGGGTCTGCTTACACATAATGAGTGTTTATAAACTGAGGAATGCATCCCAAAATTACAGAAATGCTTTGGTAAACCTGAACCTAGACTTTTTTTTTTTTATCTGCAAGCTCTGTGATACCAATTTTATTGTGCTCGGAGGATAAATTTAAATCACTAGCACAGTTTTGGATGGGTTTGCTTTTATCACATTTGGAAACATAGGGCTAGTTCCCCCTTACACTACTATGTCTTAATGATGTGCTTTTGACAGTGAAGATGCGTTGGTAAAGACATGAGGATTACATTTAAATTCAGCTGTATTTGTAGTTTAAACAGGTGGGAAATAAGATGCTTATGCAGGAGGAAGAGCTTATGCTAATCCGAACAAATGGGAAAGCTCGTAACTTTTTCAGATGGTTTATTTGAAATCACATTAATTTCTGTTTGCAACCTGATGCATCTGTGAAACTGAGGTTGCCAAAATCTTCTCACCTGTTGTAATACAGCCACTCCTGGGCTTTTCATGAGCATGCACAGCCACAGGGATGCTGAAATCATGTGCTGCATATGCAAAGCACAACAGAATTTATTAAATAACAAATTCATAAAGCCCATCTTTTAACTCATTCAGGTGGGCAAATGAAGGCAGCAAACCTGCCGGAGCTGGGACAAGGGTGCAGGAATCTGGCGTCACCCTCCCAAGTGCTACTTGTCCTCCCAGGGCTGCGGTGAGCCTGTGCCTTGGCGTCCTGAATGAGAGATGAAGCACCATCAGCAGTGTGTTTCCCAGCTCCAAAGGAGAGATTACTTTGCAGAGGAAAACAGCACTGCCTGGGCAGATAATTAATCACCTCTCTCTTCTTTGAAAGGCAGTGTCGGCCCTGCTTCACGCTGCTCAAAAGTTGCTCAGTGTGTCCCTTCGGCTCGGCTGTTTCTGGGAGGTGATGCTGGCTCCCTATGCCAAGTGCTCCATCAGCCCTAGTCATACCCCGCCCCAACTGAGTGGTACAGTTGGACTCCAAGCTATCAAGGAGATAAAAGCCACAGAGCCCCTCCACCCTGAACCAAAGATTTGATTTTTCTAGTTGCAGGACTGGCAAGAGCAAGTGGAATTATCTGGTTTGGGCTGATTTCATCCTTCGTGCCCAAGGTAAAAGAAAATGGATAAAATAAGGGTACTAGAAGAAAACATCCTGCCAGGGATTGGTGGGAGGTCCCTCTTTGAATGGGGACCTGCTCCCATTCAGACTCTGCAGATGCTGCCTAGATCTACAGAAAGAGGACACTACCCTACATGTAGTAACCTTTTCAATCAGCCTAATGAGCATCCCTGGGAAGAATCAGAGAGGGCAGCTCAGCGGCTTGCTCTCGGGTGGTTTTCACCACTCCTTGGTAAGTCACCCCAACACAAGACACCAAGATGAGACCATGCATATGTCCCTCATGCAGCCACTCAAAACTGTGCATGCAAAGTCTTCTGAATGGAAAGTGTTTTTTCTTTTTCTAGGAAATCAACCTCCCCATCAACAAATGTGTGTTAAACTGATTGTTTGTCTAATAAATAAATAAATAAATAAATAAATACACATTTGGGATTATTTGGAAGCTTTTTATCCAGTTTTGTTTCTATTTCTCCTCCTTACTCCTTTAAAACAGGCCTCCTGGCCTAAATTTTCAATGCTGAAAAAGGTGTAATGACATTTCCAATATTCAAAATTTTTGTTGAAACCATCTTAAGAAAATAATTTTTAATGAAACACATTTACTATTTCTCATCTCTGTGCGATTTGCCTGATTTCCTAACTTCTCAAAATGACAAAAAACATTTGTCTGTTCAGAGATGCTGGCCCAAAGCCCATCACACCCACAGGTTGTAGTTTTATCATACGAAATGTTTGCCTAATTCTCTGTACCATGGAATTATAACCTTACTTTAATGAAGAAGAAAAAATCCATTACACAAGCGATCCCACCAGAACATGGAATTAAAGGACAAATCCAATCTAGGCAACTCAGAGGAGTGACATGTACTTACCCTCTGAGACTACCTCTTAGCGAGTGCTAAGATACCTCAGGGAGAGGTGCTGTTATAAAAAGAAAACGCAGATTGCTGGAGCTAGAGCTGAACTGCTCCAGAGTTTACCAGAAAACACTACAGTCTCTGCTTTCTAGGACTTGCTCTAATGCAGGAGTACCTGCAGGTACTCTGCATAGCATGGGTTAAAAAAGAAAAAAGCCCATTGTACCTGATTTTGCAAGATGCAAAACAGTTCATGATGTCAACTCTTGATTTCAGTGAAAGCTAAGAATGCTTTGCTACACCGCAGGGCTAGGCAGAAGAAGGGGGAGGATGTGCTCAGTGCTTTCAACAAGAAGCTCTGCACATGCCAGCTTTCTTCTGCTACGGATGGGATGAGACATAGGCAGTATTTCTTGGTGAGTTGTGGGTATTTCTGCGAATGACTTTCATGACCTTGCAGCAATTCCAACAGATAGCATGATATTTTTCTCCCCCTTCTTTTATAAATCATTCATTTGTGTCTTGTAGGCTTAGGAATGTAATCATCCAGCTGCATTGCTTGGTACAACATTATGTTTCTTTTTCACTTTCTCTGGTGACCTAATCTAACAATGTGCAAATACTTCTTGGTTTCACTGTATCTACTTCGTGCCTCCTGATACCACAGACTACTCACAAACAATAGATGAACTGTTTCTGTAGCTTTCCTCTTCCCCAAAATTGATGCAGCAGCTTCATCCTGAATACGCCAGGATTTCCCAAACTCGCATTTTTCATGGTCTTCATGTTCTGCTCCTCCGCACGCCTTGACGTGCTCCTGCCTGGACGACGGTGAGCAGAGCAGGGGCCGGTCTCATGGCACACCTCCCTTCCCCGGGGAGCTGCGGGCCGGGTGCTCCTCTGCCTGTCCCACCAGCAGAGCCCGATTCGAGGGCGACATCAAACTCCTGCCCAGGCATGCGCCGTGACGGCTGGGCGCATGCGGCTGCCTTTCTCCAGGAAGGCACAGTCCTCTATTTATGCTGCTCCCCTTTGCATGGGATAAATAAATGTTTATTGAGGGCAAGAAAGAGCACAAGAAGGAACTTGCCTCTGTAAAGCCATGGTTACAGCGGGCAAGCTTGTGCATGGGGAAGCGGGATCTGAGATGAGTTCCCGGGGAAGGGCTTGGAGCACAGCCCATCCCTTGTCCCCAGAGGAACGCTGTGACCGCACCGTCCCTGGGTCACCTGTGATCTCCTTCTCTCTTCCGCTGGGCGTTTAGCAACGCCATGAAAAGAGACGGCTTCTCCAGGAGAAGCGCGAGTGCCCCAAGCCCCACCTCTCCACGTGTTACAGCCCGGGAAAAGTGGGAGATGCTGACCTAAGTTATCTTAGACAGGGAACAGCCCTTTGCCACCTGGCTGCATGAGCTGGCTACTGACGCATTCATAACACCAAAATACTTCAGAAATACCAACGGGAGTAAAATACAAGGATTTTAGGCATCCATCTCCAGAAGAGAGTGAAGACTTGCAAATTTTTCAGAGAGCAGTGGCTCCCGGCACTCTGCCCTAAGATGGGCATGGCTTAAGGCACACCCCATCCTAAATGTTTTCTTTGGGCTACTTTGCAAGCCTCCGTGCTGGCACGCTGCCTCCTCCAGCACCCTGCAGCTGCAGCACAGGTCACCACGTCAGCCCAGGCACTGCCCTGCCTTGGGCCTGGGCCTTCTTAAATGTGAATGTGCGTGGCTGCCACTCGGAGAGGACCCTAAAATAGAGAAGGACAGCTGACCACACAGCGATATGTGAAACAAGCTGCCGAGAAGGCGAGCGCTGGTCGTACAGGCAGCCCCGCCTCGGCGGCGGTGGCAGCCAAGGCGGACGGGATGCTGGCCGGCTTTGGCCTACCCGCGCTTGCTGTCTTCCAGCCCGGGGGAGGCATGGCTGCCCGTGGGTGGCTGTGCCAGCAGCACCAGCAAGGCGTTAGAGAGATGCAGCCCACGAGCCGTGCAATAGGATGTGGGGAGGTATCGCTGTCACAGGACTTCTCACCCGTGGACAGCCAGACACCAGTGGCTGCTTGGCCAGCAAGATGACAGTGGGGTGCTGCTCGCCAGGAGAAGAGGAAGCCCGTGCAGCGCAACCAGCCCGGGGTGAAGACGTGCCCTTGGCAAGGGTGGGCAGGCTAACGAGAGAAGCAGACCCCATTTATCCAATTTAGCAGACCTTGCGTGCCCCACCGAGCGTGCGAGCCCCGCAGGGGTAGGCGCCTGCGTCCAGCAAGAGCCTGGCGCAGCAGCTAGCCCAAGGGCTCCTCTCTCTGCTAAGCTACCGTGGGCGCTTCTCTTTGCTCGTGAACGGCTCCCTCCATAAACACCTACCAGGCGCGTACACAGCGTTTGCAGCAGGTAGCCGACTAACTCCTGAGGTCACGTGGATCAGCGTTTAGAAACGGCAGCAACTCCTTTCACCTGTGTCTTTTGCCTGCCAGAGAGCTGAAACAAATCAGCTAGGCTGCTGCCTTAACTCACTGATTAACTTCAACAGAATCCGTATTTCTGTCATCTAACATATGCAGGCAAAAGTATTATTGTTAGTTAAATCAACCGGGATAGTTTGAAAAGTAGCCAAGGTTTGGGACATATGGTTACTTGTGTAGATCTGGGTTGGAAGGAGCGTAACTAATATATTTCTTTTGCAATGCAAGTGAATTGAAGTGATCTCTTCTCTTGTTTTGGCAAAACTTTCTAATTTTTGGCACCTGATTTTCACACCAGGTAAATATCAGCAAAAACTCACAATGTTTTCAGTTTTTATGAGTAATGGAATAAACACGTTCAAAAGAAGCGTTCACAACCAGAAGTCATTTTGCCATGAAGATTGTGTTTTTATGACAAAAAATGCACGTTCCAGACTGGAATTGGTTAGCAAAAAATCCTTATTCAAAGATCATACACTCATAGCCATATTCAAAACCTATTGAAATCAGCAGCTATATCTCAGTAAGGTTGAAATGACCTTTGAACAGGTTCCTTTTAAAAACAAAAGAAAACGACGGGGCCGTCACTGGTGAAGCTCCCCCTTCGTTAGCTCTATTAACAAGAATGACTGCAAAGACTTAATTTCTCTGCAGGCTCTTCTTCCTTGGCTTTTGCACGGAGCAAAATAAAAGTGACTGTGAATACTTACTCTACACCTTAAAAGTCCAAAAGAGACGAGTCACCAGATACTCCAAGTTGCACTGTAAGGGCTCCAGCAGCTCTGGAAGGATCAGAAATGCAATTGATTCTCACCCGCTGCTGTAAATTCATTGTTTCTCTCCTGTCAGTCACTGTCAGGAGCAGTGCAGAAGAATGGCTGAGAAGCAGGTGGCTCCACCTAAGAAATTGTGCAGGCTCATTTTTAAAGCAGCGAGGCAGTGAGCACTGCCACGTAAAGAACCCTTCTGCCTGCCCTAACGTCAGCAGCAGCAGCACCGACAGCGCGCCGCGCGTCCCCGCGGGTTGGCAGGCCGGTCGGGTGGGCAACGCCAGCTGCTGCTGGCGCTGGGACAGCCCGTTCCGCAGTTCCCGCAGTGCCGGCGCACGTTTCTCCCTCGGTAGCGAAGGTCTCCCGCGGGTGGGAAGCCGAGGAGAAACCTGGCGGCCGGGAAGAAATAAAAAGCATTAAGGAATATATTCTTCTTCGAACCATCAGCTGGGACCTACTTTGACGCTGGCTGGTACAGCCACGTGTAGGGTTGCCCAGTTCTCTTTAGCATGCATAAGCAACGAGGACTAATTGGTAGATGGAGCCGCGGGTGGTTTTGCTATTCTCGGTGGGACTCTCCCTTTTTCGCTTCCCGACATTGCCGGCAGCTATTCCCAGCTCTAGGTCGGGTGGGCCCGAGCAAAATGCCGCATATGCCTCCAACAGGTTTTCCAAGCAATAGTACTTTATTGTGTGTATATACGCACGTATGCATTATCTATGTATGCATTACTGTTAGACAGACCCTCTTTGCAGCTATGCCAAACACCTTTTCTCTGAAGAGAGTGCAGTGAATCAATTTCTGTTGTCGGTAGGATCCAGGGGGAAAAAAAAATATCTGTCTTCATGGATTCCAGTAAGTGAAATATCTGACATTCTGGAGACAAAAGCTAGTTTTCTCACATTTCTTCCATTTTGCGAATAAAGTAGTAGTGCATGCATATTCATGAGTATATGAAATTGATGGGGAATAATTATGCTATCCTGCGTAGCAGTAAAAATGGTTACATGCCACTTGCTTATAGCCTGAGAACCACTGTGGCAATAGTCACTCAAATGTTTAGAAAATAGATTCCTGAAGAAGAGAGTATACCTGAAGTTTCTGTGTGTCAGAACAGCCTCCCCCTTCAGAAGGTCTGCAAGCAGTGGACTCAATTGTCCATATATTTTTTTTACACTTTATATTTTACCTAGAATATACTATATATATTTTAGATAGTATATATAATTATATAATACATCTTACATACATATATAAAATATTTCCATTTTTTAAATAAAACATACAGTGAAGCAGGTAAATGATTGTTACACCTGTTTTGCCTCAGGACAGAAAGTCCCAAGCAGTTCTGCATTGCAGGCTAGTGCAGACAGTGTGTTGCGGGACACTCGTTGGTGTAACAAGGCTGCTGTCTTGCAGAGCTTCACAGTTATCCATGGGGAGAAGGGAAAGATTCAAAGAGCTGCTAACAAAGCTTCAGAGCAAAATCATGCCAAAATTTTTTCTTCATCTCACATGTATGTGAAAATTTTGAATTATTTTTAAGAAATAATTTCCCAAATAAATCTGAATTTTTGTCGGTTTGCTCTCTGTCTACATTTTAGTATAAAAGCAAACCACTTGGCTGAATGTCCTTGAAAAGCTATTTTTGGTATGTATAACTAACCACAACTTGCAAATCTTACGTATTAAAATGCAACTCAGCATTTCAAGTGTCGTTTAAATACCTTAAAGCATATAAACACTTCCAGGTTGCAAAATGCTCTCTGTGAAAGGCTAAAAATTTTGAACAGAGAGCCTTTGCTGTGAAATCAGCCTTGAAAAGAATGTCTATTGAACACCTGATAAAAGGGCACTCTGTTCAAAGACAGAAAGCCCAATTCACTGACAGACAAAGCAAAACTCTTGATACAACTGTGGCATCTCCCATTTGTTTACAGAGGACCAGGCTACTGCCAGATGTAATGGCTACAGACATAATTACTGCAAATTATGCACCACTGCAGGAAGATGGAATTTCTAGAGCACGCGTTGGTTGCTGGCCTCTGCTTCTCCAGGCGGCACCTGTTTGGGGAAACATTAAGTATCTATTAAACGTGCCCTTTATACTTTGCCATTTGCTTCCAAGTTTTCTTGTTAAAAATCAAAGGCAGCTGATACCTTCCACCTTGGAACAGGTATGAAATAGGTGGCAATTTTGAGACAAGGAAAGGGAAGAAAAGGAAAACACCTTTCTCAAACTTCATGTTTGTATCTACTAATAGTATTAGAAATGTTGTTTTGTGATACTTTTGGTGATAACTGTCTCCACACACACGCTTTCCTCAGACTGAGGAAGAGAATCTATAACTTCAATGACCAGAAGTCCCTAATATATACTATATGCCCCACCACTATAGATTTACATGTATAAGCACTTCCTTACATAAATCTTCTTTCCTAAGTAAAAATCATAGAATCAATCATAGAATCATAGAATAGTTCAAAGGGACCTTTAAGAGTCATCCAGTCCAATTCCCCTACAATGAGCAGGGACAGCTTCAACCAGACCAGGTTGCTCAGAGCCCCATCCAACACGACCTTAACACTTACAGGGATGGGGCAGCTACCACCTCTCTGGGCAACCTGGGCCAGGGTTTCACCACCCTCATCATAAAAAATTTCTTCCTCATATCTAGTCTAAATCTACCCACTTTTAGTTTAAAACCATTACCTTTTCTCCTATTGCAACAGACCCTGTTAAAAAGTCTGTCCCCATCTTTCTTAGAAGCCCCCTTTAAGTACTGGCAGGCTGCAATAAGGTCTCCCTGGAGCCTTCGCTTCTCCAGGCTGCACAACCCCAACTCTCTCAGCCTGTCCTCAGAGGAGAGGTGTTCCATCCTTCTGAGCATTTTGGTGGCCTTCCTCTGGACCCTCTCCAACAGGTCCATGTCTTTCCTGTGCTGAGGGCTCAGAGCTGGACGCAGGACTCCAGGTGGGGTCTCCCCAGAGCAGAGTAGAGGGGCAGAGTCACCTCCCTCAACCTGCTGGCCACACTGCTTTGGATGCAGCCCAGGATACGGTTGGCCTTCAGGGCTGCGAGCGCACATTGCCGGCTCATGTCCAGCTTTTCATCCACCAGTACCCCCATGTCCTTATCATCAGCAGGGCTGCTCTCAAACCCTTCATCCCCCAGCCTGTATTGATACTGGGGGTTGCCCCAACCCAGGTGCAGGACCCTGTACTTGGCCTTGTTGAACCTCATGAGGTTCACAAGGGCCCATTCCTCGAGCTTGTCCAGGTCCCTCTGGATAGCGTCCTGTCCCTCAGGCGTGTCAACTGCACCACTCAGCTTGGTGTCATCTGCAAACTCACTGAGCATGCACTCGATCTCTCTGTCTATGTCACTGATGAAGATATTAAAGAGTACTAGTCCCAACATGGATCCCTGAGGGACACCGCTCATCACTGATCTCCATCTGGACATTGAGATGTCATAAAAATATTTCAGCACAGGTATGAAAATAATGTAGAATCCCAATAATACTTTTAATCAAATAGCGGTAGGATTCAAACCCTGCTGTGTTTGCTTACTGCAAAAAATTACCTTATTTTTGTGGAGAGACAAATAAGACATATTACTGCATAACTTGCTTGCTTTCAATATACATCTTATGGACTGAGAGTGCACTTATTTAATTGGTTATGGAACAAACCTTTGCAAACTGTAACATTTCTAACAGTACCCAAAGCAGAAGGTATGGGGTTTTGCTGTTTCTTTTTTTGTATTTTTCCTATAGCAGGTATTTGGCCTATGAAAATAGGGCAGGACAAGAAAGCAGGCTTGTGAGCCTTCTTCCAGATTCAAGAGATCGGATCTATTATTGTCATTTCAGCACAGGCAGAATATCCAATTACGCTCACAAAACGCAGATATGCAATCCTTGCCCCAGGAGAAATACGCTCCAATGCCCTGATCCGACTCACGGATGGGGGCAATTCTATCCTTGCAGGTGATGTTATTGAAATCAGGGAAACCTCTCCTGATGCAGTTCCTAGCAGCTGGAGATGTGCTTTTTGGATTTGGGCCCTTTGATAGTATTTGAAACACGTTGGGATGCATTTACTCATGGTGGGTAACACATCACTCTGCGTGGGCTCCCACTGACTTCAAGGAGCCTGCTGGCAGCGCAAGGACCCATTCAGCAGTCAAAACCTGGCCTCAGGCTCGAGGTGTATTATCACCGCAAAAATTCGTTTTGAGCTGTGTTTGGGGAAAGCCCTGTGCACCTCTGTGGGTGGCAGCCATCAGTGCATTTGGTGCTGCTTCCAAGCTATTCTTGATGCAGGAGGGAGGGAAATCAGCATCAACTCTTATTCTGAGGCTGTCATCAACCTGAAAATCATCAGGAGCAGCAGCAGCGCATTTCTCACAGGTCACTGTGTGCACCACTCCCATCCCTTAAAGCTGCAGACTTTTGGATCCTGATCAGTGTGCTGCCCTGCCCCACTTATGAGCTTTGGTGAAGTTATTCCTCTGCTTTGAGCGCATTCCGGGCTCTGGAGTGAGATGCCAGGGACAGCGGGCTGAAGCTTCTAGCACAAATAAGATCCTCCCAGTTAAATTTAAGGGAAACTCCACAATACTTTATAGATTTTTTTTTTCTTCTCAGTACTTAATTTCACTTCACTCTAGAAGGATAACGAAACAATAGTATTGCCTGTCCCATTTACCAGGATGTCATTCTGAGGCAGTGACTGCCTGCCTTTAAAAGGACATGGGCTCCCCTCGACCATTTTGTCTGAAGGGGGTATGTACACAGAAGCAGGTAAGAATTTATGTACAAATTTTCAGTGAAATACTAGTGTTTATATGGCTGGCTCACTGTAAAACTCCAAAGAGAAAACATCGATGCTGTACTCACAAATGCAGGGACTTCGTCCTACTGAGATATTAGTCAACTTTTGTCAGAGTATGGAGAAGTATTTTTCACGTCAAACACTTTCATACTGAAACCACATGGTTGTTCAAAACAAACATAATAGAAAACAACCAAAATCCTTCTTCTGGGGAGGGAGGAGAAGAAAAAGAGGATGAGAGTAAGAGCCTCTTATTCCACCGTACTCATCTTGGTGAGGAATAAAAGAGTCCGGTCCCATACTTAAGACCGAGGTATAAATAGTTGTCACTTTTTGGCCTCCAGCAAAACAGACCATATGTCTACACTGCAGCCACCACAAGTCACCTGAGCAAACCTGAGTTAGGCTTCAACTTGCTGGCTGGATACTGCTCCCAGGCCTGCCTTGGCAGCAGGGAGCTCGGTGCAGATTTACCTCTCCTTGGGCAGCATCGCTGCCGTGCCTATGGTCCAAGCTGCGCCTAAGCCCGCTCGTAGCTTTGTCTCTCTGACCCTAAGCAAGGTGAAGAAACAGTGCAAACAGCAAAAATGGGGGAAAAGAAACAGTGAAAACAATAAAAATCAATATTCTCCAGAACAAGGGCAGTCATGGCAGTTGCTCTGGGCTAACAGGTGAGCCACAGTGTGGGGCTCTGACTCCCTTTGCTTCTCAAGGACATCCGTCAGTGAAGTCCAGTCAGGCTTCCCTGCTTCGTTTCTCCTTTCCAGGCATGGCAGAGCTGGCTGCCCTGCATGCTTCCCTCCTGCTGGCGCAGTGCAAATCAGATGAAAGCTGAGAGAGAGGGGAAAGATAGCGATGGCAGAGAGGAACTCATGAGGGAGGGGAAAACAGAGCAAGGTCTTGGATGACACACACTGGGGTTTCAGCAATCAACGGTAAGTGTGGCCACTGGTTACTACTCTTTCATTCTTTCATTTGCAGTGTCTGAGGTGTAGGAGGCCACAGACCTCAACATACATGAGCAAACAGCAGTGTCTGAAGGCTGAACCACACCGCTTTCATAGAATCACAGAATCATAGAATAGTTGGAGTTGGAAAGGAGCTTTAAAGGTCATCTAGTCCAACCCCCCTGCAATGAGCAGGGACATCTTCAACTGGATCAGGTTGCTCAGAGCCCCATCCAATCTGACCTTGAAGGTTTCCAGGGATGGGGCAGCTACCACCTCTCTGGGCAACCCGTGCCAATGTTTCACTACCCTCATTGTCAAAAATTTCTTCCTTATATCTAGTCTAAATCTGCCCTCTTTTAGTTTAAAACCGTTACCCCTTGTCCTACCACAACAGGCCCTGCTAAAAAGTCTGTCCCCATCTTTCTTAGAAGCCCCCTTTACGTACTGGCAGGCTGCAATAAGGTCTCCCCAGAGCCTTCTCTTCTCCAGGCTGAACCACCCCAACCCTCTCAGTCTTTCTTCATAGCTGCTTCACAGCTATAGCACAGTATCCCTCTGTATTTCATCCCACGGGAAGGGTCCTTTCATTAGCCCCCCCCAGAAGATACCAATGGCAGAATAGCCTATCCTCACTTTTGCTCCCCCTCCATCACTTACACCCAACTACACACACTCTTGTCCATCAACTCTGGTAGAGTCCATGCCCCGTTTCTCTTGTTTACCAGACAAAGGAAAGTCTCAGTGGACTAAGCAAGTCATTTTGTCGCCCTTTGGCATTTTATCAAACATCAGCATTTAACATCGCAGGTAAGTGGCACACCTGATGGTCCTGCCACAGGTGGCTGTGGCTGCAGCTCTTGTGCATGCTCGGCTGCACGCCGGGTGCCTGGGACCCAGCCAGTCCGGTCCACGGGACAAAGTAAACACAGCAGAGCATTTCACAGCTATGCGATACGCAGGTACAGGCACAACCAGATTCATATTAGGGTTATTCCAACACAGAATTATGGTGCAGTTTGTTACAACAGTCAAAGCCAAATGAGACCCACGTTCCTCCTTCATTCGCATGGCATACTGACTTCCTGGCTTTGGTGTAGGTATAAGTACTAAGGGGTGATCAGGTGCAGTTTAGGTCCTCCACGACACTTTTTTCTTCACGCACACACTCAAGTCAGGAAAGTAAACACAGAAAGAACTCCAGAAGAAAATTTGAGTATTATGTTTCTGTAAAAGAATTTCCAGAAAGTAACAGGTGACTAATACTACTGATGCAACACGAACATAATAGGTGAATTTCAGCAGTAAATCACAATCATGATACCTATGCCTTAGGGTATTAAGACATGATGTAAACTTGAGAGCTTTAGAGACCTCTGATGTGTGTTCCATTACAGGGATCTGAAAGCAGTGCCTCATTAAAACAAGGGGGAAAAATGAAATAACACTTGAGTCTTTAAAAAGCTGTTGCATTCTCCCACTAAAAAAGATATGTTCTTATCGGATTTCTGATGTAATCATGAGCCTGCAGCATGAGATCTTGACAGCATGCTACTGTGCTAAAATCCATACTGAAAAGATTCTGCAGTCTTTTTTTTTTTCATTATTTTTAAGCAGAGATTCAAACAAAGGACAAAATTACTGGGGGTGGCCACAGCCAAGCTGAAATGACACACTTCTTTCTAGGACAACAGTCCAAATGGTTCCAACTGGATACAAGGAAAAACAAATCGCCATGAGGAAAATTAGGCATTGGAGCAGGTTGCCCAGGGTTGTTGTGCAATCTCCATCCTTGGAGGTTTTCATGACACAACTAGATAAAAGTCTGAGCAATGCAGTCTGATGTCAGAGCTGACGCTGCTTTGAGCAGGAGGTGGGACTAGAGGTGTCCTGAGGTGTCTTTTGACCTAAATGTTTTATGTTTATCTGAGTAGCAGGTGATGATCCTGCTTTGTGGTGATTTATTTTTTTTAACATGTAGAAAAGTGTTTTCCTTTCTTATTGGGAAAAATGAAACCTTTGAACATTTACATGAAAATGGAAGGTGTAGGAGCGTCAGCTGCATCCATCTGAGCCTTCTGGCTAGGGTGGTGGCTCAAAAGGTGGGAGACACAGCTTCAGGTCTCTGCTGCATGACTCAGAGTAGAAGTTTGCACCCTGCATCACTCCAGATGAGTTGCAAACAGCACACCATTTGGATCAGTGTTTGCATCACCTTGCTAACCATCCTTGATGTGTTTGTGGTCACCATTATGGTTTTGGCTGAGCGAGGCAGCACGGTTTGGGGATTAAGTCCTGAGCCACCCCCGGATCCAGCAGCGGTCAAAGGTGGTAGAGTGCCTGCTGGGCCTTGGCCCAGCCTCAGAGGCTGCTGCAACTTGTTTGTGGCCCCATTTTGTTCCCAGGGCAGCTGCCTGAGTCTCCACAATAGCCTGAGCAAGGTCACATTGCTGATTTCCTCCTTCTCCTTGGCACATAGCTGGCATGGCTCAGCTCTAGAAAGCAAGGATGGGATAACAGGAGACATCAGCACCCAGACCAGTTTCCTTTGTCACCTTAGAGCCAGCACACAGAGGCTGCAAGGGAGCCCTAAGGGGGGAGCAGTGTTTTCAGCACCTCTCTGAGAGCCCATTCAGTGTCTTCAGAGGCTGGCTGTGTCGCACAGAGCAATGAGCTTCCGACGGCTAATCCTGCCCCGAAAACTGTCTCCTCCTGCAGCCTCCAGCACAGCATTTCACCTCTCTGTTGCAATTTTTTCATCTGTAAAATTGGGATAATGACATTTTACTAACTTGCAGGACCGCTGTGAACTTTAATTAAGGCAGGGTTTGCAAAATGCTTTAATGAGGGAAAGCACTAAGAACGAGTGGATTATTTGGTTAAGCTGGCTGACGTGGTGATGCCAGACTTGCCCGAATAACTCAGGATCTGTATGTACACACTACAGATTGTTATTCTGTACACCTTCAAAGATAACCACTGCAGGACTTGGGTCTTGGGCAGCGAGGATTCAGTTTGGGAGTGCCCCTTCCTAAGCGTACTGGTGCGCAACACTTACATTCACTGCCCACCTCGTTTTCCTTTATTTTGCAGACAGCAAACAACTTCAGTTTAGCAAGACCCACCTTAAAATGAGGTACAAAGCCAGATGGTGGGATAGTCTGCAATACCAAGGACTGAATGCAGAATGTCCTTTCTGATCCCCTGTTTCTAGGTATAGGGAAAGCTGCAGGTAGATATGCATTAAAGGCAGGAAACCGAAAAATTTCTGTACTGCAATAGTAGGTATCACAAAGCATTGCATCCAGACGTCTTTTACTTAGCCGGTTACATTTTGTGAAGGGGCTGCAGGGCTCTGTTTGGCAGCCACAAACCCTCCTCTGCCTTGGGCTGTAACTCGCATAAGGTGGCCGAGGCAGAGTTTCTCGCCGGGAAGCAAGCAGTGTCTCCAGAGTGAGCTGCAGTGAGATGGAAGGGATTGCCCGGACTGCTATCTCCGACTCTTCACATGCGCTCAGACTTCATGTCACTGTTTTCCCTACGCTGGGAAGCCAGCCAGCAAGGCTTTGGGCAGCAGCGGACTCAGCAATGGAGCAACTATAGCATAAATCTATTCAAATACAGTATCTCGCAGGTTTAAGTCTACCCAGACACTGCCTTTCATTTTGCACCTTACAGCAGGCAGTGGGTGATAACTCTGTCATCCTCACATCTTTCTTCCAGTTCCTTTTATACTTTTTGGGCCGGGAAAGAATTTACTGCTGTTAGCTGCACTGAACAACTGAGTAAGTGGACGAAGAAAGGCATCCCCACGAGGGGTGCGACTGGGACTGGTTCTTCCGATCCGACAGCCAACGGTAATTCAGGCTCAAGCTGTGACTCTGGTCCTCCAAACCACCGCAGGCAGTCACAGGGACACTGTGGGGACAATGTGCCTCCCTGTGGGGACCCTTCACAGTCCGTCTTCTACACCCAGAGAGGCGCAGGTGCCACGGCAGCCTTGCCCGGGGACAGCGGCCCTGCCCCGCTCGCTCCCTGCTCGCCCGCTGCCCGCTTGCGTCCCCCGGCAGCACGAGAAAGGACCGGTCCCTCCAGCTGATTCATCTGGAGCAGTGGTGAGGCCTGGGACTCCATATTCTTCTCTGAGGAAGATTTAATCAGTCTGGCTCTTAACACCACCCCGTTGCTCTTTGATCAAGGATTATTTAAGCTAGTATGGAAATACTGTGCTCAGACTTCGGCTACGGCTGGTATTCACAGAAACAATACTCTCTAGCTGAGCAAAGAACGCCGAGCTGTTTGTTTTAGACAGAATTCCACATATTCACTTTATGTTACTTTCACACTGCTGGTCAGGAACAATGATACTTGTCCAGGGCTAAAAATAATGACTGGGAATCATAGTTTGGTGACATTTCCAGCAAGCTTCTATCGTGCAAATAAGTTTGCAGCATTTCCAATTCCTAGGCATTTCTTTAGGAATCAGACATCCGACTGGCTCTGGGGTTTTGTATTCTGACAAGTGCCAGACTTCCTCCCTGTGTTTCCATTCTTTAAATTTTAACCATGTTTGCAAAATGTCAGACATCTAAATCAGTTTTCCTTTTGTCAGATATGAAAAATTATTGTCTGGAAAGATCAGCAGCCACTAATCTAGCTAAATCCATGCTGTTTGTTTGCTGGTTCTGCCACAAACACCTTGGCTCCCAGGTATTCTCAAGGTTAAGCATTAGCGCAATACCTTAATTTTTAGGCAAGATTGTTCAGAGCAGCAGATACAGAGTCAGAGCAATGACCGCAGACCAAGACTAATGATTTTAAATGTTTGGTGTTGCTGCTCAGTTTGGATACTTGACAAGGTATACACGCACACGCTTTTTCAAAGGAGAAATGCTTCACATAGCCTGAAAAATCAAGCTGCTGAAGTGAGCTACAAGTCAGGCATAACAAATGAGTAGATGCTATTGATAATCACGGACATGGAGCAAAGTTCCTATCAAATTCTTTTTTTTTTAAAGCGCTCCTGAAAAACACCCTACTCCTTTTTTTCATTTCTTTGATTTTAATGAAGGTTTCAGAAAGATGTTTCCAAGGTATAGGAAGAATAAGAGAACTCCAATTGCTGCCCCACTTAACAGAGAGTATTTGCACTTGCTGGGATTCGTCATGCATTTGAAAACTATTGTGTGGCAAATCCAGTAATCCAAATTATCGCTTGCTAATCCAATTAGGCATTTTAATTAAACTGTGCAAAGTTCAGCGCCACTGTGAGTTCTTATATCTGGGTTTTGGTTCATTTTGTATTTATAATTCTTAGGTGTCATCAGATGACATCTCTAGCTCGGAAGAACGAAGCTGCCCACATATTGGTGTACCGAGCGGGTAGCTCTTGAATGTTTCCCTCACTTTTACCTGAACAGCCAAGCCAGACAAAATTGCAGATCCTATCATTAGCAAAGGCATCCAGTCCACTGCTCTGCTCCTGGCTGTATATTTACTTCTGTTTCCTTGTGACCTTCAGCTAACCTTCAAATTTGGCCAGAATACTCTTACGGGATCTGAGCTCAAACTGATGTGAAAATTTTGTTACAAAAACTAGCAAAGCCCAGGAATAGACTGAGGGAGGAGGTGCACATGAACTCTGTTAATTCCACCTAAATGAAGCAAACTGAAGTATACCTAAGCTGTAGTCGCTTTGTACTTCCCGGAAGAGCCCTACTATTCAAGCATATCCTTCACAACATGTCTTGCTACATCGATTCTTGTGTTTGTTGGGGAGAAGAAAGAGGAGGAGAATGATAACTCCTCTACGGCCACACATGGGAACCCTTTCCTTCATACAGGAGACAGAGCAACCCGCACCATACCCTCCTCTTCCTAAGGGGAGCTGGAGGGAGGCAGAGAACCGACCTTCCCAGGCAGAGAGGTCTGATGAGCTGATACAGCCTGGGGTGCTGCTTGCAGGGTTAGCACGAGCCTCGAGCTAGCAACCAACTTCACTAAAGGCTCCAAGAGTGTAACCGTTCTTTTTCCCTATGCACAAATAATGCTGTTTCTGAAACAATTAAAAGTGCTTGCCCCTGCTGCGAGGCAAGCAGTATGACCATGACTCCTCCCTCCTCCTCTGCTTGTAGATGGGATATCAGACCTTGCCCACCTCTGGGTGGATGGAAGCAATAGCAATACAGCTCCCTACAGACAGAGAGGGTGGGACAGGCACTCGTCTCTCCTGACGCTTCCAGGGATGGAGACTAGTGTAGCTTTAACTCTCTTCCGTGCTGCTACAACACCATGTGGACATGGACATGCTGGAGAACAGAAAAGCAGCCATATATTTCTCTAGTTTTATTCTTGATTCTTTGGAGGTTTACTTTTTTCTTTGCCATGTTCATGTTGTCAGATTAATGTATTTTTTAAATTATTTCAAATAGTATTTGATTTTTTAAATTTTGAATTCTTTTTAATTTCTTTCATATTGAATTATCTTATACCTCCCAACGTCTCCTCCAAATCTCTCTGTGTCAAGAAGACTAGAATGGGCTTGTTAGACAGCCCTGCCACTTGATGGGTGGGGAGCCAGGTTTCATGATGGCAGTGGGGTTCTCACCAGCTGCTGATGGAGATTTTAAAATTATACATTAGCTCATAGCCGAGAGCTATAATTGCACTATTAACCAAGCCTGCCTAAAGGAGGCAGTAGAAAGACTCAAGCTGAAGAGCCAAATACACTCCCTTGTCCTTGTCAGTATGACCATCATCACTGAGGATGCACTTTACCTGCGACTGGACTTCAAGGCCATCCGCACCAGACACCAGCAGCTTGGCTACCCATCTGTAACGATGCAGTCCTGCTGTGGAAACCTCAGTGCTGGTGTCCCACAGGTTGCAGTGTCTGTTCAATCGGTGGTTTCACTCAGTAGTAAGGTTATTTATGATCCAGACCGTGGCTACCTCCCCGCTCACCCTTTCCCCCGCCAGCCGCAGAAGCGGCCGGGGAGCTCTTCTCGTCCCTCCTGACACTTGCTCTGTATCTCAGAGCAGGAGATACTATCCCTGGAGGGCTCGCAGCTCTCCCAGTTGGCTGGGCAGAGCTCCAGTTTGGGATCCAGTTTGGGATTGCTGCCACGTTTATCTTATCTGAGGAGGTTTTTTGCCTGAAGCCAGGCCTGAAGGGTTTCTGGTCCTCATGAGTGAGCGGGATTTTTTGGTCTGACTTTTTACAGGAGAAGGCTATATCGCTCTGGGTTCCCTTTCTTGTTTTTATGTAAACAAGTCTGTAGTCTGTGTAGATGTGCCTCCAGGCAGTTATAGGTACACTTTAAGGAACTCAGTAAATACCTCATCTACACATTTGATCTTGGAAAGTAGGGAGTTACTTCACCGTGCAAGACGGAGATGGCCCTTCTTAGGTAGGTAGATAAGAGGCAGTTTTCCAGAGAGCTACATGTCAGTTCTGGCTTATACCTGGCGATCTTCCTATCTGAGTTATCTGAAGCCTCTAAAGTAAGATCTTTCTGTTCAACATGCTCAAAAAAGTAAGTTTTCTTCCATATAAAGAACTTAATTTTTCATGATTAGGCCAGAGGAAGAATGAAATGCATGCTTCGTTTCAGCATTCAAGGGAAGGGCAACGCGTGAGAGGCCGCGGCACCGCATTTGGAGAGAGCACACAGCGACAGAGTGATTTGGGCACCAGATAAGGCTGTGCACAGTCCCATTTCTCCTGTTGCCCTTGGAAAACAAAATAAGATCACCTTTTCTTCCCTTGCCTAAGCAGGTCTTTCACAGACACTGACTGGCCAAGGGGGCCAGGGACACTAATCCAAAACACAATTTTCCGCTAAGTTGGTCCTTCAAAGAGCTTGTGCATCAACAAGTAAACACTCATCTCTCTCTCATTTTTTTTTTAACCTGAGAGGTGAGTCTTCTGCTCGGGAGCCCAGCCGCTCCTAATATTAGCTTGCACCATTATGCAAACAAAGCTCTGGTGTTCCCACACTCTGGGGAGGGACCCGATCCTGGCTTGCTACCACATCCAACAGCTGCCTACAGCCCGCGCTCTGACACCATTTTAGACTGGATCACTGTGATCAGCATTTGTCTCTACTTCAGCTCTGACTTGGGTTTTGGTGGCTTCTGTCATTCGATGTACTTGTTGCAGTGCTGTGTTTGGGATTCTCTCTGCTCCAGTTTTCAAATGCAGTAAAAGATTAATTGCTGAGAAGACACAACATCAGCTGCTAACAATTTAGAGAGATGGTGAAAGCAAGATTGTAATCGTAATGCTTTATCTCAAAGTCTACACGTAAACCTAATTCAGTAACTTTCTGTTTACCTTTTCTGGATAACTGTATAAACCTGCTCAGCAGTTTCAAAAGACACTGAAAAACCAGAAAATCCTGTTTTCTTCAGTTTTAATTTAATGTCCCAGCAAAGCCTGAGAAGACATTAGAGCTCCTGACAAAAAGCAAGCCGTCCATTTCTCCACATTCAAGACACATACCAGTAGCACACTGTAACTCTTTTTCTCTCAGGTCAAATAAAACATATTGGCTCAGTTCTCCATTAAATAGGATCCCAGCCTGAACACACTGGAAGTTGGACGTTATGGTGTTCCAGGTTCGTAGCCCCTAATGAGTGGCTTGATGGTCCTGGGATAAGTTTTGTACAAGTAGTAACCTGGCTGAGACAGTAGCACGGTGCTATACCCCTGTGGAGGAACAGATCTAGCAGAGTTGAGGTCTCCCTTTTCTTCCCACCTCTCTTCAAAAGGCCCCCTCATCTCCCCGGAGAGCAGGAGGGGAGCAGCCGGTACCCCTCACTGCCCGCCACAGGCCCTGCTTCAGTGAAGCAGCCAGAAATCTCTCCGGCGTATCACCAGTGCTCTGCACTGCTCCATGCAGCGCAACCTCCATGGACAAATGTTTACAGCCCAGTTCATTTTCCCACCTCATTTTCCTCATCTGTGATGGTGAGAATACTTAAATATCCAAGCAGAGAATACTTACGGTTGCCTGCCTGTTAGCACAACTTTTTTTACGCCTGTCTCCAAAACTGTAAACCAAATCAAACATCTGCTGTGCTTTCAACAGGGGAAGGGATTACAGGGAGGTACGACGACTAACATTTTCTATATTTCTGGCTTGGATTTTTTTTTTTTCTTAATTGCTAAGAGGTTTAGCACAATGATCTTACACACAATATAAAAGAACTTACATTTAAATAGGCTTACAATTATTTTCACTATATATTAATAATTTGGGTGACACATGCCTTACTCTTTCATGAGCTGCCAGGGTAAAAAAAAAATCCCATCCAGCCCAGCAAAATTCTCTCTGCATGGCTCCACACCAGTGAACAAGAAAGCAATGCTCCCTGAACCTCCAAGCTTCACCTACAGCCACCCAGTGACTTTGCCATGTCTGCAATCGGTCTCATCCATCAGGGTTTAAGACAGATGTTTTCTGCGCTGCAGCTGTTAGAAGAGTTCGTATGCTCAAACTTGTAAAGGAGCCAGGCCATGGAGTTTGAAATATATCTGCGCCTGGTCAACTGAGTTCAGGTGTGGCTGAAAGCATGCCAAGTATTTCGGAGAGAATACCTATGGGGATGATTGTTCTTATAAAAAATGAAGGTGTGTAAATGGATTTGTTCATTTCAGGCAGAATTCTCTTTCTCAGTCATGTTCGATTTTAGAGTGACTTAATTTTTAGACAGATTTCTTGTGAGCTGTAACTTGGACTACACTTAAGGGAAATTGAGGTAAAGAAGTAGTTCTTTCTGTCTCTTCAGCAACGTGTTACAATATTACCAAAGCTATCAAACTTTCTTAAGAAAATATCATTAAACTTTTTTGTATAATTAAGTATTGGTATACATATAAGGAGTACATATGACATTAATCATCCTTGTTTTTTTTAACTTGCCCTTATCAAGATACGGTACCCAGCACTTTGCTGTATGCCATTATGCAGCCATGCCTTCTGAGCAGTAGCAGTCCTTCATCAAATGCCTTTCGATGTTTGTTTTTTTAGAGAAAATGGGTCTTTCTGTATCACTGTCTGCCTTTTGAAAGATGAAAAAAAAAATTAATTTCTCTGCGTGCTTGAGACTCACCGCCTTTCCTCCTGATGAAATTCACAGGATACAAATTTCCTTCCAGTGATGTAAGAAGGATCTCATCTTTCTGCATGCTCCTGCCAGTCTACAACACTTTATTTTGGGGTTTAGGAAAGGGCTTCTGCAAATCTGCCAGAAGTTTTGCCCGGTGACTCCAACTGGTAAATTGCCATAAGCATGGGAAGATCTCAAAAGAAAGATGAGACCCTTTCTGCGAACAGAACCCTTTTCTACCCCACAGCAGCGTTCATGGCTCTTTCTGGGGTCTCAGCATCTCTCCGCCTTACACTGCCATCATCTGACAGAGGATCTAGAGAGAGTAAAAATACTTCTAAATAAAAATGCATTTATGTGATAAGAGAAAGGAAACAGCCTCAGAAGAGCATTAGAGCGTTCTGATGCCGTCATTGCAAGACGGATAGGACAGCGTGCAGAGCACAGTGTAGGGCAATAGGAACAGGAAAACGTTGGGCAAGAAGGAACCTCTGTTGACAGTATATGTACATACTGATATTTGATGGAGGAGGGGAAGGAGAGGAGTCAGAAAAGATTTCCTTCAGCTGGAGTTCTACATCTTATGAAACAAAAACCCCCCAAATTGGTAGGAAAACAGCATGTCAGAAAACTAAAGTGATCAAGTAGTTGTCAAGTCACTTACTCAACATCTTTAAAAAATTTATCCCCTCCGGGTCATATATCGCAAAGATATATGGCTCTCCAACCCTACCTTTTTTTTTTTTTTCCTGTAAAATAAACTTGTATTTATGTCTGACAATCAACCTTGGAAGCTAAAGTCCATATACACACAAGAGAGGACTGTACGTTTCCCTGTTGATATGCCAGACAACAGAAATGAAAAGCCATGCTGGGGGGTGAATCAGCAATTCAATCCTCCATCGATTTTCCTCTTTTGAACATCAATGCAGGTTCTACCTGTGTGGCAGATTCTTGTTCAGTGAGAAGTAAATGGTGTTATTTTATTTTATACTCAGGTTATCAGACAGATAAAGAGTACATTTTAGTTAATATATATTTTATATTGTAAAATGAGCTGTTTGCTCTCTACGAAAATGTAGTTTCTAAAAACCAAGAATTATAGAACATTTCTACTTCAAGAAGCAACTTCGTAATAATTCAACAGCTTGGTTCCACATCCTTCATGTTTCAGCAAAACCTGTGCTAGATAATGTAAGTTTACAAATTGGAAATAAAGATTGTATTGGTTTTGTAATGATTTTTTTAAACTATTTTCACTGATGGTTCAGTCCTTCAGTCCCGATTTTTCCTTCCTGTTTTCTTGTTAGTGGTAGACACAGGACAAATAAAATGACTCAGCAGCCATGTCAGTGGCTGCATCTTTTTCTTTTTTGTTGCTTTTCCTTTTTTGTTCCCTCAGAAATACTTACTTTCCTTGACTCAGCTCTTCATTTGTTGCCTAGTTTGCCTCCAACAAGTTCCTCCTCTTGTAAGTACAGCGCCCTGTCCTTCTTCTGTCCCTTGTTCTCTGACTGAAACAGTCCCAAAGATGAAGAGTCCCAGTCTGCACATGAGGAGAGGATCTCCTTTCTGCTGCCAGCTGAATGTCCTGGCAGTGGAGTAAAAGCTCTCGAGCATCTGACTTAAGCTTCTTTTAATTACCCAAATCCAATGTGATGTTTATTGATTATAACTTTCACCTTTGTGTTATTTCTAGGATGATTTTCAATACATGTTGAAGGTTTCCATCAGTTTTAAACAACAGGTTCATTGCCCCATCATACCTATATAAGGGTATCACTCAGCATTGCTGTGTCAAAGGGATCATTGTTGCAAAATTCAGATCTCACTAATCCCTGTAGGGCACAAGAAGCCATGGATATCTCTTTTCTTGTGGAGATATAATTAATGGACACATAATTTCTGTCAGAAAATATTTCAAGGAAACATTAGTGTTTCGGCATGTGATGTTTGTTTATAGGTAATATTCTGAGTGGTGTCTTCTAGGCTGCCCTAAGAATAAAATCAAATGAGTTCATCAGTGGAAAGATGCCTCGATTTTTCAGCTGAGCATCTGATATCTTTGCAATTTAACACAGCATTGAAAAATTTTTCTTTAATGTTTTAAACCTAATCATAGGTTTGAATATAAATAATTTCTATGAATTGAGGTCAGTACAAACCTGATAAAATCCTCACTAAAGGAAAGAACATCTGATTAAGTCCTATTGAACCTGTTTATTAGATGGTCGGGAGGCATTGCAAAGTGTTCACTCAGCAAGAAACATTTTTGTTCTGTAGATTTTCTAATGGAAAGGTTTTTGCTCTTACATCTTTATCAACAAACCACTCTGGATATACTGGAACAGCTCTTTGAGTGGACACACTTGTTCTGCAATGAGTTACTTTTTTATTTATTCTGACAGAAAAAAAGAAATTTTTTTCCCAGAATACAAGGATTAACATGAACAGCAATTGCTGCCAAAATTCATGCCTACTGTAACACTGGTATTATTCCAAATGGAGAAGTATTAAGTTTCTTTCCTAATGCAGTTCTTTTGTAAGACTTTGAGGAGATAGTTGATGTATTACACAGGCAAGCCCTGACTACCTACAATCGTGCGGTACCTTTTGCAGGAATACATCCACTAGCCCCAGCACCATGGCCATATGATTCGCATAATAACTTTCTGCCTATCCCAATTCCTATTTCCACTGCAATTGTGTAAGAGAGATTCTTAGTATTCTTCTCTGCTGCTAAACAGCTGCTGCATTTCAGTGTTGGTGAAATAGTTCTACATATAATTTTCCTTTTTTCTAATGAAAGTGCTTTGGGATCTCTGTAGCTGAAAGGTGGCATAGAAATGTAAATTATCCTTAGTCATGTAACTCGGAATTAATTTTGCATTTTATTCTTGATCAGTATCTGCATGTAAAGCAATCCTAAAAACCACTGACATTAGGCCTGTTCGTGTATGTGACACGCTTTTGGGGAAAATAAACAGATAGGAGTGCCAACTGCTGCATGAATGTTGCAATCCAAAGGGGATTTTCATGCTGAAAAGTATCACCTTTAATGAATTTTTTGGCAAAACAATTTAATTTCATTTATAGGTTTAGAAAACAAAGCCCAACAAGTTCATATCTGAAAGCCTGAGTAAATGTACGTCATTCATACCTTCTCAAGTTTCTTTTCCCCTCTAGTTTTATTAACGTAGACATTTGGGTTCACACCACTACTTGCTCTTTGAATCCTTTTAAGTAAGTTTCCTTTAGTAATGACTATAATAAAACATACCCCAGCAGAAGCTTGCAAAATATAAGCCTCTTTAAGTTACTCAGTAAAGGTAACATTTCTTCAAAACTGCAGAAAAAGAAACTCTAGCTGTAGGCAAATTAAATTTAGATCACTCCTTTGGAGATAGTGAAAGTCTGGCAGGCCGAGAGAAATCCATAAATGTGATTGCATCGACGGAAAGTAAAACAAGAAAGAGGTCTCCGAAGTCCAGGCAGCGCATGGACCCAGCACAGGAGAGGGCTCTTCACGGGGCTGTCAGTGGTTCGTTCCCCATCCCATCCCCATTAGGTGGCTGCCTCCATTACGACGCTTTCGAAAAGCAATCAGACAAGATTTGAACAAAACCAAAACTCTGAATGAAAGGGCAGGAATAAAGTGCTTACCACACTTTTATGTAGTTATTTAGCCATGAACAGCAATAGTGTCTCCAATGGCTACAGATCCCCCATCTTGCTGCTACTACACAAATGTCAGTAAGGATTTTGCTAAATCCTCTCCCATTTACACACTGCTTAGCATTATGGCAAAAGCACTGGCGAGGCTGGTTACTTGCAGGGATTGCTACTGGAACTGCGATATGGGTTTAGTGCAAACGCTTCACGAGGTCACCACCTTCCCTGTGGGGGAAACCCCAGGAGAGGCTGGAGTACTCTATGGGAGGTAGACGTCCCTGTGGAGGGATACTTTGATAAAGATTTAAAAGTAACGTCCTTAACTGCAGCACAGGACCCCAGCAGTTTCTGTTTGTGCCTCTCATTGGAAAGCAAAAGCAAGTAGCCGGCACTTTGAGGAGGGACTGCCGGATAGAGGTACCTGCAAACCTCACTTTAGGGCTTGCCCACCTGAAAATGAAGAGAGGATGTAGGTGGATGGAACGCAAAAGTTCAAACCCAAATGTAAATACTAGTTTAAATACCTCTCATCTTGCAATAAATGTATCACGGCATCTTCAGTACCTACAGTTGCTCAAGGCTCTTGTTTCAGGGCTAAAGATAGCTCTGCTGGTAACATGAGACAAAATAACGGTGGAATTGTTTTACTCCAAGAGAGGCTGGGTACTAAGGAACCAGCGGTATTTCCTCCCACCACCAGCTCCTTCTGGAAGATCCTGTACCATAAGCTATATCTCATATTGCTTAATATGAGATTTAATGGGACCTCAGCATCTCTATGGCTGTTCTGTAAGTACAGGACCGCCCCTCTGGCCTGTGTCGTGCCTGCAAATCAAGCAAACCTACATTTACGTATTTTAAAACATCAGACTTCCGTTTTCACAGCAGATGTTGAGAGAGACAAAGGGCTGAAGCCTCACAGCTGAGTGAAGAAGGCTTTTAGTGCCACAAAAGACTTGCTCAGGTTTCTGCCAGGCCGGTCCAGAGTGATGCCAGACCTCCCTTCCACTCCACTCTCCTTTGCACCAGAATTGCTGTAGCTCCCTCAAAAGACAACAGTATTTCTGCTGAATTTCCAACTGTTAAGATCATTTGTGTTGTTTATGGTATGCAAACAAGCTTTATGGGACTGTGATATTTTCAGTGTTAAAAGCAGTGAAAGAACCCCAAGGTACACTGCTCCATTCAGGATCTGAAAGAAAATTCATATTCTGCTCCTAATGCAATAAAAAAAAAAAATCAGGAAAAAAAGAAGGAGCATCTATAATAAGTGAACAGTAGCAGGCAAAGATTAGCACCTTTCCACTCTGTGAGTGGAAATAAAAGCTCTTTTACACAGCTATACAGCAGATGCATCCCTGCCAAAGATCATGCAGTTCAGTGACAGTCTCGGCTGATGACACACTTCAAGACCTGATCCAGTGCATGCAAGAAACACGGAAAAGCATGCAGAAGCAGCAGGCAGTTACCTAATACTATCAAGTCTCAATAAAAAATTACAAGCTGAGACATTTTGGCAGGCTTTCCGAATACCTAATAGGACAATGCTTGTGTAAACTGGCCTGGAAGCAAGGTTAAGGGAAATAAATCCACAGCAGGAAAAAAATTTTTAGAAGCAGCAAATTATTTCAGTTCAAAGCCCCTTAGATCACATCTGACCACGGGGTGACAGAATTAGTCCCGCTGATTGTTTCCACGAGACATGATTCACGTCCAGTATTTTATACACGGCAATTCAGCAAAAGTGCTCCCACCCGAGCCAGAACAAATATTGAACTTACTGGCAGAGCGACTGCGTGAGAGAGTACTTGCACCTATGGATTTGCTACAACTCTTACACCAAGCCGTGCTCCGGCCTCGCTTACGGCTGCAGAGGCGGACGGGAACGAAGCCCCAGCAAGGCCCCGGGGGGCTGCTTTTTCCACGGGACCACCTTCTCCTGTCCGTTTCCTTAAACCACCAGACCACAGTGACCAAGGCAAATGCGGGACCATTTCCACCCACCGGGCGGACGCCTTTGTGCGCCGCGGGAGTAGGCGGCCAGGTGCCCCCCCGCCCCCGCCTCCCCCACCCCCCGCCGGACCCGCCGCTTCGGCCTCCCCCAACACCGGCGCGACGCGTCCTTCTGCTTGCGCCCGGTCTCGTTTGTTCTCCATCCCCCCCTGCTTTTTGGTTTTTAATGTTTTTTAAGTCGCCATTAACTTCCCCCGTCCCCTCTCCCGCCCGACCCGAGGGATGGATGCGGCCAGCGGGGGGGAGGTTCCCGGCGACCGCAGGCCAGCGGCGGGGCGGCAGGCCCGGCCGGGGGAGGCCCCGCACCCCCGCAGGTGAGACCGGCAGCGGCCCCGCCCCGCCTCTGCTCCTCTCCCCTCCCCGGCCCGGGGGCGGGGGTCAGCCACCGCCCCAGCGGCCGGTGCGATCGACCTAACAGCCGCGGAGCGGGGGCAGTTGCTGGAGGAGCGGAGCGGCGCGGCTCGGTGCTTCCCGCCGCCGCGGGGGCCGCAGCCGGCGGGGAGCGGGGCTGAGGCGCAGGGAGCCGGCGGGCCGAGGGCGAGCGCTTCGGCCGCGTCGCCACCACAGGTGGCCACCCGCCTCAGCAGCTCCCCCTGCCCGCCGCTCGCTTCCCCCGCCTCGGCGGCAGCAGGAGGGGCCGCGGCGCGGCCCCGCCCCGCCGGTGGCGGGCGGCGCAGCGGAGGGCGGAGCGGGCGGCGGGGGCGGGCCGGCCGGCGCCCGGCGCGGGCTGGCTCCCGGCGGGCGGCGCTGCTGGGTTGCTCTGGGAGGTGCCGTGGGGCCGGGCGCGGAGCTGCGGGCTCGGGGGTGTGAGCGGCCGGGCAGGGCGCCCCCAGGATGCTGCGGTTCCTGCGCAGGACCTTTGGCCGGCGGTCGATGCAGCGGTACGGGCGAGGAGCCGGGCGCGGAGGGCTCGGCGGCGAGGGGGACGAGCGGGACGGGGGACTGCGAGGAGCCGCCGCCGCCTCGGGAGGCTTCCCTTCCTCGCCGCACCCCGGAGGGGTCGTACACAGCGCCGGAGCCCCCGTCCATATCCCAGCGGCCGGCGGCAGTAAGCCGGTGCTGCAGTGCCGTGTCCTCCTCCTGGACGGGACCGAAGTCAGCGTGGAGCTGCCGGTGAGTAACGTCCGTTTGCTTCCACTGCCCGCAAACGGCGCTCGCATTCGCCCTGTCCCCTCCTCCGCATCGTCCCCCCTTCCTGGTGACAGCACCCGGGAGTGCTCCCCCCTCCCACCCCCACCCCCTGCCTGCACAACACGAGCCCTGCTCCGGGCGAGCCTCGCTAGTTTCTTCCTCCCCTCCGCGGGCAACCGCGCCGCCGTCCCTGCCTGCGTGCACCTGCCGCTGCCAGGTGCGCGGCGTGCCTCCCCGCCATGACCGCCGCTCCGCTCGCCCCGCGCTGCCCGCCCGCTGCCTGCCGGCTGAAGCCGCCTGCGTCCCTCTTCCCTTTCCCCGGAGCGAGCCTGGAGGCGGGCACCTGCTCTCCTCTAACACACCCCACGCCCCCCGGCAGCCAAAAAACAGCCCCCTGCAGCAATGCCTGCAGCGGCGCCTCTCCCAGGAGGGGCCGTCCCTGTGTCTCCCCGGCTGCGGGGCGGGGGCTGCCCGCAGACCCCACCCGGCGGTGTGCCGAGGTCGGGGACATACGCACACGCGGAGCGGAGCCTCTGCGGGGGAGCGGTGCCTTTGGCCTCGCTGCCCTCCGGTGTGCAGCCGGCGAGGGCGGCCCCTAGCCCCGCGGGCAGCACCTGTGGCGCCGGCAGGGGGGAGCGGAGCGGGGTGAGGCCGGCCGTGAGGCGAGGCCGCGCTGCGGGGGTCTGCACCTCTTTATTTCTGGTTTTCTAACACCCCTCCGCCGGCAGGAGACGAGCGGGGCTGGTTGGAGGGTTGCGGCGGCCTCGATCGGGCGTGCTGGGCGCGAAGCCGCGCACAGTCGTCGTTGCCCTCCGCCTTGGGGGGGTGCCTGAGGCGCTACCCCCGTCCGGGGCAAGAGCCCGCCCCGGGGCGGGGGGCTCCCGGGTAACCCCAACGCTCGTTGGGGGCGGTTGGCCGGTAGCGCCTCAGGCGGCGGCAGGCCCCCGAGTGCCGGGGCTGGAGTTGCCCCCCTCCTGCCGCCGCGCCAGAGGGGTGAGGCGGGCGGGAGGCGGCCGGCGGAGCCGTGGAGGTGTGTGTTTGCCTACGCGGTGCAATTGGGCCGCGTCTGTAGGTGTTTCGGCATCCCCAGAGCCCGTTGTGTGTCCGTCTGTCGCTCTGAAAGGAAGTTGCACGGTGTATCTTACTAATTTACAGAGTGTGCAAAACATTCTCGTCTTGCAAACACAAGCTGCTAAATACTCGACACCCGTCCTTTTCTGATGACCCTTTCACCTCCCTCTTGAAACCCAAGTTTCCCGTGAAATAGTACGTTATAGGAAGGTTATCATACTTGAAAAACGTTTAATCTTCTTTCCCTTTCAACCCAAATAATCACCAGCCATTAAGGTTGGTCTCCAAAAGCAGGTGGGGGAACTTGCTAATAATGAGTGCAACAACCTGCTAAATTGCACACTGCTTTAATCTCCAGTAGTGTGAGAGTGGTTTTTTTCAGAGTACCTTTTGAATCTTGTTAGGTGCCTTTCACATTAATAATTATCTGCATATATTGGCATCATTTCACTAAAACATGGAATTTGGCAAGCCTATGGTTTCTGCTTAAAAGAAACTGAAGAGATGGAGTAAGACTCTTACAAGTGAATATGGAAGCTTGTGAATAGAGCCACCTAGAGATACTCGCTGCAGAATTATCGGGCCTCCCTTGCCTTACAGACTAGATCATGCATTTCCAGATTTTGGAAATGCTAATATATTTCCTCACATCTCCTTCACAACTTGCTGCAGCCCTTCTAACATCTCGGCACAAATTTTTTCTGAAGAAGATGACTTGATTATCAGTGTGCTAAGGATTTACTTACAGAGGTCTATGTTGATAAGCTCAGTTAAATATTTTGCTTAAATTTATACTCCCTCTGGTTCAGCTTTTACTGTAGAGCCTGTTTAAGATGGTCTGTGGTTTTGAAGCATCAGTAAATGAGGTAATGGCACTCTTCTTACTCCTTGAGTATTGAAAGTATATGGAAATCCATATACTGCATTTACTTCCATATGTTTACAATGTAAATTTACATTGGCCCAGTAAAGTAGCTGTGGAAGTAAGTGGATGTATGGATGTAAATGCAGTATATGGAAGTAAATGTATACTTTACATTGGTAAAGCAGCTGAATTGCTTGAATTTGACCTCCAAACAAAGCCTAGACTTGCTAGTGTTTTCAGAATGTGAGCTGCACATGTGGTGGTTGTAGTTGGTGTGTCCAAAGGCAGGGTAAGAAGTTGTTTGTTTTCCCACTGAAATCCCTAGACTGGTGGAGGACTCTGGAGCATGTAATAGCTGTCAATGTTTTGAGGATTAAAAACTGTTGTGTTGAATTACATATCTGCTCCTCGTGTTTTTTCCCTTTCTTTCACAGAAAGTAACACCCACACTGAGAGTTAAAAACTGAAAAAGGCGTTGCACCATTTATAGAAATTGATCAGTAAAGTTTCTCTGAGCTTTGCAGCTCTAGATTTTATTGGGATCAGGGCTTGAAACAGAATGTGCTTTAATACTCAGAAGCTGTGGTACAGGACGGGTTAAGCTGAATGAATTGAGCATCATCTTTTCCATTTAAAAAAAAGTGTATGGTGGTTTCTCTCTTTCAGCTCAAATGTTATGGAATGGGAGGGAGTGTGGGCTTCATCACCAGTGAGCAGCTTACCCATGAAGTCAAGTATGTAGATTATTGCAGAGGACTTTACTGTGCTGCTGATTGTGTTCACAAGCACTTATTTCAGGAGACACTGGCATCTGTAAAAGATGCTCTTTTTACTACCTGCTAACATTACACCCCAGCTTCTTTCCAGTGGAAAAACAGACTTCTTGATGTTAGGACATGATACTCTTGTAACTACAACTTTTTAGGCTACTATCAAAGACTTCACTTCGAAGTCATTGAAAGTTATATTTGATTTTAAAGACTACAGGGTCTATTGTTTGTATGGAGGAATAACAGAAAAGATGTGGCTGAGGGGAAAATTAACAGCTATATGTGTAGAAAAAAGTTTCAGCGTTTCTTGTTGACTTACCCTTTTGTGGGTTTTTTGTTGTTTTAATATTCAAGTAAAGCTAAAACCCTGAAACTTTTGTCCAGGTTAAGTGTATCAGGTTCTGCCACAGTATCTTCTCATATGTGGGGGATGATGGTGCTGATGGAAAAATAAATCCTACATCAGTAGGCCAATAACTATCTTTGGGGTTAACGTTAGCATTTATGTGGTTGTATCTGTATTAGAAACAGCATGTCTGGTAAGCTGTTTTCTGCTTATGGTAGTAACAGAAGTAGAGATCTGCCCAGCTCTCTGAGCCCTTCCTTAGCTTGTTCTTCTCTAGGCTGTATAGCAATATTGTGACCAGAGTCACCTTTCCTGTTTGTCTGCCTTTCCATGCTCACTTCCTTCTGGCCAGTTGCACTTTATTCTTTTTACTGCGTGTCTTCTGCCCTCAGACTACCCCATCTGCTAGGCTGTCCTCCTATGGTCCTGTGTACTCTGTCACTTGTAGGTGTTCTCCAGCTTTCCTGAACTTCCTCGAGCCAGCTGTCCCCACACAAATGTAAACACAAAATTATTCTGAGCTCTGTAGATACCCGTGAATAATGGTTTCTGTACTCGGCTTCTTGCATGAAATTTCAAGGATTGCTTAATGATGCTGGCTTTTCTGTTCACTCTTAAGGAAAGAATCATGTACTTTGAAAGTATCCTTTCTAAATAGAATAATGCACTGGACAGCTTTTTAAACCCACGAGCTCCTCAGGGCCCTGTATTGAATGTGAGATGCTATTAAGGTTGGATCTGTTGTGTAGGAGTGAGTGGCAGTTGACCAGTTCTGTTGCTGTGGGGTGTTTTCCCACAGGAAGGGGGAGCATAAATGGTTTCATTACTTCCTCTTGACCTGACACCACATGTCTGCACATCTGAAATCTAGTTATAAGAATTGATGGAAGGAGAAAATTACTTATTGGAAACCATCCTTTCCTTCCTCTCACATGGGTATCGGCATATTTATTTTTACCACTGAGAACCTGTTTAGTATCTTTTGTGTTGCATCTTCAGTTACATAGGAGGCTGCTACTTGTTTAGATTTTGTAACTCAGCTGTAGGTTGATGGAAGGCCACTCACTCACTGCTGTCAAAACAATCTTTTTCTGGAGGACTCATGATTTTAATGAAAGAAAAACTGCTTATGGGTGGTGCTGTGTTCTTACATGAAGAATGCAGGGAAAGAGCATTGACACGCAGCGGTGATGATGTCTGCTAGTTAATACATAAACGGAACAGTCCATAGATGGCTCTCAGATGAGGCTGAAAAGCCAAATTTTTGTTCACTTTAAGACATGCATTGTTCCTGGCATTTCTAAAAACTGAGTCTCTGATTTTTAATTCAGTGCATTTTACAAAAGCTTAAAGGGAGGGTATGAAAGATGGCTATTCAGTGGGACTGTCCAGAGTAGCAGGAATTAATGTCCGTTTTCTTAATGCTGCTGAAAACAGTATTCTGTGGTAAATTGAGGGAGGGGAGTCAACACATGTAGGGTGTTCTTTGGTTTGTTTAATCTAAGTGGGATTAGAAAAAGAGGGAAGAAATGGTAAGCTTAGTCTACTATGGAAATCTTCATCCTGCAAGGCAGATAGAGGATGTCTTACGTTTTCTGTGACGTGAAGCCACAGCAGTCAACGCATTGTCTGTCATAAATACCCCTTTCTAAAATCTCCTTGATCTGATAAATTTCGGTGCTGCTGTCAACGTCATTACAAAGACCTGTGTGATGTATTTAGGGAGTAGGTGATGTTTAATGATTAAATTAATGAACAAGTCAAATATAACTCTTCAAATCTATGAGTTGTTTCCAGATGGATAGCTTTTGTATTATTTCTTTTCCTTCCTTTTGGTGTATCTTCAGCTGCTATGGAAACACTTCAGGATAGAGATAGTAAATGTTCTTCAATACCCTTTTCTATAATCTCCTATGTGTTGTATCCTTTTCTTGTTGGAGTAACATGAACATAACAAAATTTGCTATCTGGCCTCTATGCTTACATCAAGTGTAAATGTTAAATTAACTCTTGAGGAGTCATCTCTATCTTATAATTATTGGTTACCGCATTTGACTTTATAAAAAGTTACATATATCGGGGGAGAAGTACAACTAATTTTTTCTTTCTTTTACAGCACATATGATTTCCTAATGACATTTCAGGAATATTAACTCTAGAGAAATGCACTAATATATGTGTAGACACTTAGATTCAAGTAATTCTGGAATTAATGGAGTCTCCTAACTGAGGAGTTACCCCCAATCCAAATAGATAAATTACATCAGATGGGGAACAGGATTTGTTATTATTTCCTTAAAGCTTTTATCCCTTATGAAGTTGATAATATGCCTTCTTTATGCAGAAGTTACCTTTCAACAACATGAATTATAGTACTTGCTGGAAAACGTTAAAAGCATATTTGCAGCACTGGAAAGACCTCATATGTTCATGAACTCGTTTGGGCACTAGCACCTGCAATGTCCTTCAGAAACCAGTCAAGGTCCATTTTTAGAAGGGGTTGGGTGTTTTGCTTCTGCAGCTCATGTTGAAATGCCTTTTCATTACCTTACAGCTCTGATCAAGTAACTGTGGCTAGAACTCAATGTGTGGTCTTCTGCCAGTAGCCTTTATGTTATGCATGAACCGTATACTTTGATGCGTTGCTGTGTATACTGAAGCTGTGTGAAACGCATTCACAGTAGGGTCATGTACAGAATCGGGGACATATATAGCCCCAGAGAAATAGGAATGGGATATGCACATGTGACCGCAGCTGTGCTTCAGGTTAGGCTCTTGAGAGAGAAGAGGGAATTCTAGGCCCTTGACATGCTCACCGAACATCCCCGATAAATCTACAGCAGATAAGACGTTTCAACAGTACATAATAAAAGAAGGAGCCAGTGAACAGTGTTTGGTTTTGACATGTGTTAGATACATTCTGCTTGTGAGTTCCATTAGTTAGTTATGGAAGCCAATACCGTTTTTCAGTGTAATGCAGGTAGACAGGATAACAGGATCACTGCTGCAAAGAGTTGACAACCAGTGAGGTGGAGAAGGCCAATGATGAGAGTAGTATACTGCAAAGACAAAAGTATGAGCACCTGGTACTAATTCTCTGATGGAGAGGTTATGTGTTTGAAGAGATGGGGGAAGATAAGGTTGTTGTAAGCATTCTTGCAGAAGGCTTTTTACAATGGACTAGAACACAGCTGTGCTTAGGAAAGTAACCATGTGAAATGTCGCCGTGGCCTCTTGTTGTTAGCACAAAAATGCAGTTCAGTAGCAGCTCTTGCACTGGACTTAACTACATGGTCATGAACACTGGAGAAACTTTGAAGACCACCATGGATTTAATGGAGATGGTTGATAAGAAGGAAATTTTGAGAACAGTTAGAAAATATGTGTTTATAAACAGTGTACATCTAATATGTTTGGTGTGTTGTTTGTTGTTTTTTTTTTTCCCAGTGGTTATGTTCCAGATTAGATTGCTGAGCAGCAAACCTGCAGCTTCAGGCTCTTACTGGTGGTCCTGAAAAGGAAAACTAATGGGCAGGTAAAAAGTTCTTACGAGGGAGCAAGTAAGAGTAAAGAGGCTTTGGAAGTACAGCCCATACAGAAGAGCAAGCAGAGGACTAGTTTTTTTTGGATTACAGAAGGTAGTACATGAAGAAACAGGCTGAAATGTTGAAGAAACTCAAAATGGTATATAAAGTATGGGCTGTCCTGTTTGTACAGCTCTTTTCTGAAACAGAGAGGGAACAAATATCCCTACTCCTGCTTCTCTGCATGCTTTTCTTCCTCATGTGCTTCCATTTGTAGTTCCTTTGTAAGTATCTCTTCCTGTAACTTTCTCTGAGGGGCTGTCTTCATTTAGTGTCTCTCCCTCTCCAAGCATAGGTCCATTTTCTTATTCAGATCTTCTGTTTTTAAATTCCACAACCATTTTCACCCACCCTTCTCCTTTGCAGTCTCCTCCCTGAGCAATTCTCTACGCTTTTTCTGTGTGGATATCATGCTAGTAATACAGATGATACCTACTGAATTTTCTTTTTAATAAGATCTCTTCTGGGAGGCACTGTAAAGAGCACCAGCACTTCTGGTTTGGACCTCAAGCACAGTCCTCTGTCCCATTCACTCCTACCGGTTTAGATAATTTCTGTGGTTCTCTGCAGTTGTCAGAAATTTGAAACTCTTCGCTCCTGTTCCTTCCCTATGGAAAAGCAATTTCCCAGCTGTGGCCAGGGGTCTGAACTGCAGAAGGTCTGGCTGGCTCAGCAGCTCATTTGGCCAGCTTGACTAGCAAAGTGCCCTGTCAGGGCACAAATGGTGCAGGCGACCCCTTGTCCTGAGCATTCCCAGTTGCGGAACAGACATTAGGGGAACGCTGGTGGCAATTAAATACTTAATTCCAAGGTTAAACCTCCTCACTCTAAAAATGCATGGTTTCAGATCAGACTACAAAAAATGGACCTGAAAACTCAGGTCTGGGAAGGAGCTTGAGAGAAGAAGGGAGAATATATATGTCATGGAATTTGTAGACCCTTTGCAAAGTAAAATATTTATTTCATTGAATTGTATGTCATTGTATGTATGTCATTGAATTTGCAGACCCTTTGCAAAGTAAAACATAAGAATTACAAGTAATTGCTTTTATTTTTTGCTAGAATTATTAAGTTGACAGCTGTTAACTGTACCTACAGTGTTGCTGGGTTAGTGTTTTAAATTACTTGAGAAGCACATGGGGGTTTTTAGTATTTGTTTTCCAATGCAGGCTATGGTAAATGTTCTTTTTTTCTTTCTGCATTAGAAATAAAAGGGTTGGAAGGTAATGAAGTGTTTAGAGTGACCATCTGCTCTTCATTTGATTTGCTATTTCCGTTTATTTCTATGCAACAATTTAAATATGCCCTGGACCATTAGCTATATTGTGATGAGATTATTTTGAAATATTTGTTGAAGTTCCAGATTCAGACTCCAGCTATGAAGCATGAAAAATATTAAGCATTAATATATATTGGCTGCTTATGTTTTTGATCTGTACAGATTCAGATTAATTCGCTTCCTTGTTGTTACAGAACCACAGATAGCTTATCCAAACAAATACCAAATGTTGTCTTTTTCTTTTTTTTTTTTTATACTAACAAAGAGATTGAATTGAGATGTTACTGTATTTCATTATTTTAATACATGTGGTGCAGCTTATATGATAGAGACTGGATATCCTAACAGAGGATCCAATTTAATGTTTGTGAGATACAACAAATAATGCTATACAAATATGTGCGGAGTGTAGGTGCTTTCTTTTGAAGAACCTGGACTCATATGAACATACCAGTATCAAATACACAGTTAGAAAAACATAGTGTTATAACTTAGGAATTGTGACCTGTAATTAAATTGTTAACTCATACCTTGCTAGTGATTCCCTGAGCTATGATATGGTATGACTTTACATAAATGCAAGACCTCAATTTAAAAAGACCAAACCCCAAAACTTCCATTTTTATAACAGATCTGAAAACGCCAGTACTCTGTACTATCGTTGTGTTGCAACAAAGATGACTATTCAGTAGAGATGCAAATCCTCAGTATGTAGGTTTTATATTCAGGCTACTTACTGAGTAGAAATTCTTCCTGAATAATGAACCTCCCATGAGTGCTTTGCTTTGAGAGATGATGAATGATGAGTCTGTTATCTCTCTGAATTAAGCAAATAAGCGAAGAGTGGTGGTATTCTTCAAAATAAGTCGTATCACTAGGACAGGCAGCACCCTGAAGTGTAAAGTCGAGTCCGTGGGCAGTATCCACTTACCTGCTCTCACGTTGCGATCTTTGGATGCCAACACGTATCTATGTGAATTCAGACGTCCTGTTGTAGCTCTGTGGAGGGAAGAGCTGGTTTAATAGAGCAGCAATATAACTTGCTTGCTGTGCAAAAGACTTCCTTTCTTTTCCTCCTTTTTCCTGCTATTTTGTGTATTGGGCTTGGTTTTTGCCTCTTCTTTCCCTGCTGTTCAGCAATGAAGAGAGGGTGGCAGGATGTTTTCTTGTTTGTTACCGACATCCCCTTTCTCTGAGGAGGAGCGTTCCTGGCCCTGCTCGGTGGCTCTTCCTGAGCCTCACCTGCAAGGGCCATGCTGTGAGCTGCGGCGTGGACGCCTGGCTGCAGGATGGCTCTGTGCCTGCCCGGTGCCTGCCTTGCACAATTAATTCTGCTCTCAGCGGTGCATTGGAGTTCCGTTCTTGACTTCCGGTTAATTAGAAGATGTTAATTTTGGTCGGTTTTCTTTTTAACGGGAGGACCTGCTTACCAATACTGTAGAGATTGTTGATTCCTTTTACAGAGGCCAGTGAAGCTGTCCAATGTTGACTGTAGCACTCTTCCTTTTCTCTTCTAAGCTGATTGCTTAGGCTATCCCCTGCCCTATGTCTGCTCTGTCTCACTTCACTCTCCTCCTCTCATACAGTCATATTTCACAGTTGGCTTTTCTCTGCCGAATGAACAGTTGCAAACCTTGTAGAATAGCGAATCAAACCCTTGGGTTTAGGTGTGAAAATGGGGGAGCTTTTTGGCCATCAAAACGCTTGCCACAGAACTCAAATTGCTTGTTGCAAATCGTAGGTACTTGGAGGGGAAGGTTTTGGGTTTTTTTAATTGATGGATTTTGGTAGTTCATGAAAGGTGCTTAATATATTTTAGGAGGTCAATCTATAAGGAATAATCTGCACAACAGATATTTTTATAGTATTCTTAAATTTAGAATTGGAAATAAGATCACCTTGTTACTGACTGATTTCACTTCTTTTTCCTCTTGATTTCTCTGAGCCATCCCCTCTTGTGTTGATATTGCTTACAATTGCTTTTTTACTGTGTATCATGTAGATGCATGATTTGCATTATAAATTTATGCTATAGTAAAACCTTTCTGATGTGTCACTTCTGGCTTTAAAAAGTAAAGGTGTTTATAAAGAATGGGGAAAATGAGGAAGGAGTTCAAGCATTTGTCTGTGTATTAGCCAAATTAGACTGAAGTTGATGACTGCATTTCTTGGAGGGGAACAGAAAAATTCAGCACTGTGAAATGAAAACAAGTGGGGTTTGTTTGCTGCTGTTGAAATTTGCTAGCAGATACTCTTATTTTATAGTTTGGGTGCTTGGATTTTGATTGATTTTCACCTTAAGCAACCAGCATATCTTGGTTCATAATTTGATCATAAAGTGTATTTTTTAAAGAAGACTTTAGCTGTTTCAGCAAAGATTTTGCTTTAAGAATATGGTTATGTTAAGGAAAGGGGACCTTTATTTCTTCCCCCCAACATGTTACGGTATTAGATACTGATAGAAGTATTTCTTCTAGAAGATTTTTCATCTTTCTTTGACAGAGAGAATCGGATCATCTGATAATGTTTCCGGCATGATCATAACCTGAAAAATTGTCAGACAAAGCAAAAAGATGTGTTCTTTCATAAATAGAAAATACTGTTAATCAAAAGTTTCTTTCAGAACGCAGATTTTTCCCTGTTACAACTGTCAGTTTCTCAGCATTTGTGTAATGCTGGGAGTGGAGAACTGCCACAGCTGTTTTGGTAAGCTGAGGGCTGCAAGCTTCCTAGGAAGAGAAAATAGTCTCAAAGAACCTCTGTGGCTTCACTGTGACTTTCAGGAGTTGTTGAAAGTGGGCAAGCTGAAGTGCAAGTGCTATCTTGAAGGATAGCCTTCAAAAAGAACTTTGTTTCTTTTGCTTTCAGGATTTTCAAGGTACCTTGCTGTTTACTGAAATGTTAATTTAAGGCAGATAGAGCTTTTAAGTAGTACCAAAATCTTCAGCAAGGTGTTCAGAAAAGCTGTTTTTTGCAAGCTAGAGGGGAAATGAATGGTTAGGTTGCAAGGGAGATAGGGCAATATTTAAAGAGTATGAATTCCTCTTTATGCATATGCACTAAACTCATTAACAGGATAAGGCTGTCAAGACTAGGGCAGCACTAGATGACTTGTGGGAGCTACCAAATATAGATCCCGTGAAAAATCCCAGGCCTGGGGAGCTATCCCTGCAGAGAGTGGCTCTCCCAACAGTGCTTTCCTGCAGGAGTTTTGGGTCAGACTCCAAGTCCCGGTGTGTATCTGGGAAGAAAGCTTTTCTCCCACTTTTCCTTTTGTGAGTCTTAGAAAACGGCAAACTTTTTGTACTACGTTGTAAAACAGTGCAGTAGTCTGTCTGCATTGCAGAGCTGATACAAGTGAGATTGAGAATTAAGTTATTTTGTTTCTGTGGTGGTGTATATAAGTGAAACCACTCATTGGAAAGAAACAGCCGGGTAGTTCACGGGCCCTGTGTAATCCAGCAGCAGTCTGTGGTGCTGAAAAAGATGTCCCTGAAGGCAAAATATGAATTCAGTGCAGGTCCAGACGGACAAGATGTGATCACTTTGTCTGCTTCTAAGACTGTCACCTGCTTTGCTTGAAAAGTACGTTCTATGAAATTCCAAACTTGGGTAACCTCTGCTGCACAGGTGGAAGCTATTGGAGAGATAAACCAGGGATAGGGATACTGGGTGCAGAGCTGATGAGAAAATGTGTGCCTCTGGAGTATACTTCTGTTTGTCCTATACATGGACATAACCTGCAGTGCTAATAAACTTGGGGTGACTTTATTTTTGCTAAAGGATAGGTTACAAATGCAGAAACAAGCACCATAGTTAGTGCTAGGAGGAAAGCATGCAGCTTTAGTTTCAGAGTTAAATGAATTTATGGTGTTATTCAAAGTGACTTTTGTATCTCAAAAGCCCTCGTAAGACTGCTGGTTCCTGGTGGCAGTAAGGAATGAAATTGATGTTTGAGGTAGCTAGGGATATGACGCACTTTTTTTTCCACTTTTGTGCTTGAGTAGGTAGGTAGAGAGACAGTTTTCTTATGGCCTGACTAAACAAATACAAATACAAACTTATACATACTAACAAGACTTCTTGCTTTTACAAGCAATTATTTTTCAAAGGGAATTAGTAGAACGAAGGTTTTGCAGAAAATTGCTAATATGATTGTTGTTACCTGTTCGTATCTTCCCCTTCCCTGAAGCCCTGGCAGTTTCATCTCCACTTCTGATAGAGCTGCTGCATTTGCTAAGAAATTTTGCTTTAAGTAGCTAGCAGAGATTCCAGTGGTCTCTGTTCCCATTTGTTCTGCCTTTTAACATCTTTCGTTAAGGCTGTTATGATAATATTAAGGAAGTCGACTGACTCTTCTCCCTCAATATCATTTGGACTCTCATTCTTTAAATTATATTAGAGAGTTAGTTATATGGGTGGCTTGTAAATGAATAGGTTCTGAAATGTAGATTTGCTTCAGATCAGAAAGGATCATTGTGAACACTTAATCTGTTCTCCTTCCTTGATCAGGCTCTAGAATTTCTTCCAAAAAAGTGTTTTAAACCTGTAACTTTTTGGCATCAGCTCTCTCCTTGGATCTCATGAGTCTGTCTGCCTTTAAGAGTCTTTAATGAGAAGCAGTTACTTATTCAGGTTGTATGTGGACTTTTCAGAGTAATAACGGGTCTTTTATTGTATCTGATATTTTTATGGTCCCTGTTAGCCTCTAATCTTGGTACATGAGCAGGGACGTGACAAAGAGTCCTGGGGCTATGGGGAAAAATATCGTCCACATGAAGGTATGTGTAATTCACATCCAAGCCACCTCTTAGTCTTGTCTCTGATTGTCGAAATAGATAAAACACAAAGTTATTTGCAGATGCTTTTCAGATAAGTTATTCCTTGTAGCTTTTTTTCCTGACTTTGTGCATAATGTGCAGACATTTGAGCTGGGCACAGCAATGTTGTAATGGTTTGCTGCATGTTGTATGAAATGGCATAGCTGCTTACTTAATAGTTTTTTTTTTTTAATGCATTCAAGGCTCATGTTTACTTTCTTGGCTATAGCTTTACACGGAAAGTTCATGCTCAGTTGTTTTTCTGCTGTTACACCAGAGTTCTTGCAGTGCTGCTGAAACCCAGGGCACTGTCTTTAACCTAGTGAGTGAGTGAATTTTTTGATCCTGTGTGTGTGACCTGTCATTTCACTGAATTCAGCTACAGTGTACTGATGCAATCCTGCATACCCAAGAGATGAAAATCAGTGCATACAACCAACAAGGCCCATCATCTCTTGCTACTGTGCCAGTCTTGTGAAGTTCAGCAGGAGTGATTTTATTTGTTCCCTCCAAGAGATAACTGGCCGGTGGTTGACTGTAAGCAGAACACTTCAGGATTGCACTGACAGTGCTGCTGGCTGCCTGCTTTTCTCCTCTCCCTTCCTGATTAATTTTTTTTTTAATTTGCTTTTCATGGACTACACACATCTATTTGAGGAATGCTTATGCTTGCTTTTGCTGGACTGTCTCATAGGCTGTGTTTTGAGAGTACAGGTGTTTTATGGTCAATACAAGTTCCAAGAGTTCTTGGCTTTTTGTTCCCATCCTGGTGTTGTAGACAGATACCTACCCTTTCGGCTGTTTGTGGAGCTATGTTGAAAGCTGGGTCAGGGATCATACCAGGGATATTTCACTCTAGAAAATGCTTTTGCAGCAGTGAATGTCAGAAATTTCTTAAAGGTATTCCATAAGTAAGGGGCCAAGCAGTAGGGAAAAACCTGACAGAGGGCATGGGAACTTTTACAGCAAAAGTGCTATAAAAGCCCCTGTGTTGTTGAGTTGGACCTTGAGGGTGTACATAATCACTTTAGGAATGGTTTGATTGATGTATTTAGTCCTCTCATAGCTCAATCATGTGAGTGCGCCTCATCTACTGGACTAAAGTCAGCCATATTAGTATGGACTGGACAAGAAATGCTTAGTTGCTGCAGCAATGTGCTTCAGTGGTAGAAATTGTGGCAAGTAGCTCAAGCTAGATCTGCAAGAGCTCATCTGTACCAAAGTCGGGTATCTTGCAGAAACATATTCTAAGGTTCCTTATTGCCGCTACCAAGTAATGTGTAGTCTTATGGAGGAGGAAGTTAGACTTGTTTTATGAGACTTAATTTTCTTGAAACCATGAGTAGTGGTATAAATTATGCTGCTGTTACTTAATTTATTGCTGACTGGACCCAGTTGTCTCTATTTTTCATTTTTGGAATCTAATAGGGAGCCAGGATTTATAAAAATGACAAAGCTGATGCTGAAATCAGAAAGATTCTAGGAATTTTAAAGGTCACCTTCTTCTAGGTTCCATCTGTAGAGTTTCAAATAGAACCAGGGCTGAAAAGATATTCTGATGGTTGTTCCTTGATGCAGATATCCCATGATGGAGTACTTCTACACTCCTTATCCCTTTGAGGCTAGCTCCTGATCAGATGAAAGACAGCTATGCTGTTGAGGGAAAATGGCGTTCCATTGAGCAGAGCCTGGATTCCTAACCTGTCAGGGATCCGTAAAATTCAAGTGGTCTCAGTTTAATTGTATATCTTTTCTTGTAGATACTCCAGAAGTGAGTCTTGCTGCTAGTACAAATTCAGTAATTCTTGATTGTGAGTAAATGGAAAGATAAGAAATTTGAATTGAGATTTCTTATTCCTCAACTATTTTTAGTTTAGTCTCTCACTTGGAAAGTCAGCTGTGGATGAGTTTGACTTCATGTTGCACTTTCCAAATTAACCTTAAAAGGTTTAGCAATTAAATTGTCACGTTTATGGAAAGAAACTTTGTTTAACAACATGATCTAAACCAACACTTTTTAAGAAGCAGGTGGAAGATTATTTATGTATTTAAAGCACAAATGGACAGTTCTGAATCATGCTGAAAAAGTTCCAGTGGAAAATACGCTTTTAGCTCCAAAACCACAAGTTACATTAGAAAGACAGGTTTCAACTAGAATGACAACTATTTTAAACATTTGAATAAATATAATTTTTTAAGGGGAAAACTAGAGAAACAAAGTTTTGCTTCAGGATTTTCTTTCTTATGACCAACTAGTTCTGTTTTTCTGATAGCTTGTGAAATAGATCTTCAAAATGCCTGAGAAAACGAGTACACGTACAGTCAGGGGCATTGTGCCGCAACTGTGGGGTGAGGGAGATCAACTTGAGTTCCTGGTCTGGGAAGCTAAAGGGTGAATGCATGCTGACCAGAGAGCCCATGAGAGGTGCTGGTTTTAGTGTTCATGGGTGAAGGTTTCCAATTTAAGGTTTGATTAATTTTTTATTATTATTGATTTATTTTAAACCACAGGCATTTGCTGCTCCTTTTGTGATGCTCCCAAAGCATCTTTTGGAGGTATTTTACTGTCTGGGTTGTAAGGTGACAATGTCTGTAATCCCCTTCTGGACAAAAGGCTTGAGGCTTTGATAAACTGCTGCAAAAAGATTACTGGAGATTGTCTAAGATGTTATTGCCTTCAGCTGTCTTGCTCTGTGACTAAACTGGCAGAAGAATGCGTGCGCCTGTTTCATTGCCTCTCTGTTGAATAACCAGATATAAGTTTAAACTGTGAGATACTTGCACTGTAGAGACTGAGATAAAGTGTGTGTGTTGTGTTGTGGAGGAAATGGTGATGTCTAGCAGAGTTGTGGGAGCATGCGCTACGTGGAGAGCACTGATCTGTCGGCAGCTGCAGCAAGGTTGTCAGTTTGGGCCTCCATCTTAATACGAAGAGTCTGCTCTTCTAGCATGCTTCCTCAGCAAAGAAGCGACAAATCCTTTGCTCGTGCGTTACCACGAGCTTGCTGTTTTAGGTTAGCAGCTCTATGCCTGTAGTGTGACAGATGTCATGGGAGTCGAGCTCTGTTGTGGTTCTCTGAGGAGCTGGGAGCAGCGGTTGCTTGCCCTGTCAGGCTTCTTGGCATGACTCTGAGCTGCTCTTTCTGCATCTACAATATTCCTCGTAAGGATTTTTGTCTGGGAAGCCCCAGGAAACTACTACAAATGTACTTCAGGAGCAAATTTTGAGTTTTATACTGGATAAAATGGGATCTGAAATACTGTCTGCAAGAGAAACTTCATTGGCCTGATAAACTACAAAAACGTAAGATACAGTCTGGACGTTCAAAGCCTCTTGACTAGCATGCAATTGAGGAAATTAGTTTAGCTGTAGTGCCTTTTTCGGACTTTGTTCTAGAAGCAGAATTTCACCTTACACAAATACTGGAAGTTGACTAAAGGTATTGCAGTATTACAGTACAAAGTTCCTTTTGCTTTGACATTCTTTATTGGATTGAAGTGACTGTCTTGTGGCAACCTTGTAGGGTGGTGAGCTTTCCTTCTGGAAAACCCAATAAGCCTAAATTAAAAACTTACAACTTTTTACGTGAAGCTGGCCATGAAGAATTTGGTTAACTACTGCTAAAGCACAGCCAAAGCTGGTAACTTACTAAAATATGATTCTGTCTGTACTACAACTAATCTAGACAGGTTATAGGTATTCTAAGTATGTATTAATGACTTGCTATACACTTGTAATCACAGAAAACCAAACATTTGTCATGAGCTTTTTGAACTGATGGTTAAAATTTGGTTTGCTATTTCCCCACCAGCCCAACTACTTTAGGATGACAGGGTGGAGGGGTGGGGTTGGGAAGGCAATTCCCAAATAATGAAATTAAGCCCTCTGATTAACACTTCTGATGAACATTTCTGTTGATTCTGAGAGGGGGAGGAAACAATGTCCTTGTCTGAATTGATACGAGTTTATGACTTGTCTAAATACACAAATTACTAGTTAATTCTGTCAGTGTAAAAATACATCAAAACAGGCAAAGTTTAAATGCAATACTTGTATCTTGTGCATCCTCTAAAGCACTTTAATATACTTTGTTTACAACTTTACCAGTCTCCCCGAAGTAGGTGTGTGCTTGTAAATCGGCAGATTTATGTCAAATTGGTTTCACTCTAACTGCTAGGTTCAGAGTGTGCAGTTCAGATAAGCTGGTAGCATGAGGGCTGTCTGCAGTTGTGATAGAGAGAACAAATCAGTCCACTGTGCTATTTGTGTGTTCATAACTTTGTTTTTATGTGTGTGTGTATGTCTATAAGCTTGTATATGGTTTGTAATAACCATGTGTTTAAGGGTAGGGAACTGGCAACTAAATCTCAATGTACTTCTTTTTGGTAGAGCTGCATTGGCCCTAAGGGTTGCTAAAACACTGTAGCTAAGCTCCTTCCTTACCTCTGGAAAGAAAAAGAAAGCTTTCTCTACTTATTACCGATGCTGCTTTTAAGCTTCCGTGTTTAAATATGAAACTCTATTGCCTTTAGTTGAGTGTGTTAGGCCCCAAGTTTTAAAGCTTTATAGTACTTCCTGCATTGGGTAACTAGCTACAGAGCAGAAAACGGTGAAGCTGGTCTTGCTTCCAGTATTTTAATTTACCATCTTTACATGCTTTTTCAAGGATTGATTTGGTCTGAAAAGTGCCATTCCTGTAGTGCTGTGGAGTTGAATGTTGTTAATTGAATCTTAGGTTAAGGAAACGGAGGAGAGGAAGAACAGCCTCCTCTTTTCCTTTCTTCTATTCCTCCTCTCCTTCTGTCTCTGACCTGACTATCCTTCAACTCCAACCTGATATCTCGTTCAAACTAGACCTTTTCCTTCTTTTTTTTGATACTTTTAGTATGATGTTGCACAGTAAATTATGATCAAGATTTCAACTATCATCTGAATCTTAAATTTGCTATCAGCATGACGTGCGTAACCTGAACTGTTAGTGGCTTTGTATGTGGGTAACAGGCTGAACTGAACTTTAAGCACATGGTCCAAAGAAGGAATTCAGATCATGTCCTTTTTCAAAGATACCATTTAAATAGAGTTGCTTTTCAGGCTGGTCCACCATTTTTTAGAAATTTTTTTTTTCCCTCATTGGTAAGGGTGGGGGAGAGGTATCACCACTCTGTTTCTTAGGTCATCTCTAGTTCATTCTTTTTCTGCATGTTCCTGAGCAGTGTTTAAAAGACATCAATGTTCCACTCTTTTGATATGTAAGAATCTGCCAAGTGATCACTGCAGCCGTCTTCAAATGTCATACTGCTGGCACAGGAGAGAGCTACTTTACTGTGATAGTGCTTTCCCATCAGATTCAGCTGCATTGGCCAACATATTCAAGACTGTACATTAATGCGACAGGTACTGTAGCAGGATTTTTGTCTTGGTATTGCTCTAACAGAGCTAACCTATCTTCCTCAGTGATTGTCCTTCTCACACCAGTTCTGTGTGCTTTGTGTTTCATTCTCTGAATTTGAAATACTCTCTGTACTGGTATGCCAAGCCCATAACATATTGTTTTCCAGTCTAGTGGACAGAATGTATACTTGCATAGGTGCTGTGGGGGATGAGTTGATCAAATGGTAGTTAGTTACATTCTCCCATCTCCAGGAGCATAGTCCTTTCTCTTGATGTTTTGTGTTGAACTTTGTCTTTTATTAGAAATGTTTCAAGGCTACAACTTGCGTTTTTTATGATATTAAGCGTCTTTTCAATACTTCATGACCGTATGTGGCAGAAGTGTTTACTGCCCATGTCTTTATCTGGGATCTTGTTTTCAAGGGATCTGACTCCTTCAAAAACTAAACCTGTGGAGGAAATTCTATTTCCGTGGAGGGCTATCATCTATAAAGTCATCCATTATGACTGTCATCTGTAAAGCATCTTCTAGGAGCAAAGGCAGGACAATGATGCTGCCAGGCTAATGTAATTTTAGACAGTACTTTAAGCAAAGTATGACTATTGTATTTGTTTTGATTATATGAGGAGAAATGTTGTAAACTGGCTTCTATGGAGACTTGGCAAATAAAGTATTACTCACGACAGTGAAGTAGTAGAGACCTTTATGATACTCTGGAGTTTGGTACTTTGGTGTGCAGAGTTTGTTTAACCTGGGGGACAAGTTTTGCCAAGTTGTTCTGCTTAGGCCATCTAGTGAATAAGACCACGTCTTGAAGCTCAGTAAAAAAGTAACAGTCAAAAGGTGGGTTAAACGGTTTTTTACAACCTTAGTGATATTTGGATTTAGTTAAATGGAATGTTAAGCATTAACACATGAAAAGATTAATGGCAAAATACCGAAGTTAGAAACTAAACAGCTTATAGCAATCCATTCGAAGTGCATTTTTCTAAACAAAGATCAACTTTTGTATTTTTGTATTAAAGGCAGAGATTGCATTAACTGTACTGGGAGCCTGTGTAATTTATCATAATTTGTTTATAATAGTAAGAAAGAATGTTACAAACTATGCAACTCAGCATAGTCATTCTTCTTTTTGACACATTGAATTTGCATACTCATGCAGCAGTCTTGACAAAAAATAACGTGTCTTCAATTTACTGCATGCTTTTAGGAAAAAAAAATCAACCTGAGATTGTCGAGTGTGTGGTTTTCCCCACCCTTAAGAATTTGAAAGTCTTTGCTAACTTGCATAGAAGTAGGTGCAAATGTGAGATGATGCGAGTTGGGAAAGTTTGTTTTTTTTAAAAAATACATAAACACTTGGTAAATTTAAATAAAATCTACTGCATTTCAGAGTGATCTTATGCTCACAGAATGCAGTAACTTGGTGTTTTTACTCTAATAATGCTAAAGTGCACCTGTTATTCCAGTAAAACTTCATTAGGTATGCTGTGTGACTATCTAATGATCTTTGTTTTGAGTTACCATGACTCAGTTGGGGATGGGGTGTGATGACAAACTGAGCTCATGACGCTTAACAATTTTTGGTTTTTTACGTTCTCTTCATGAGGCTGTTGTGCTCTTCACATGAATTTTTAATGACTATTTCCTGACTTCCTATCTTAATTGTATGTTGATGCATTCTGTACTTGCTTTCGGCAAAGGAAACTCCAAATACAGCTCTGGAACTTAAAGATCTACAGGGTGATAAAAACTTATTTCTAAATAACTGGCACCAGTACTTAGCACAGTGTTGGGAAAACTGTCTTTCATGTAAAAGCAAACCTGAACTTGGGAAGATAAATGATGAGTTTATTTAAAAAAAGGAAAAAATAAATTGTTGCCTTTGTTTTTCCACTGTCAAAGATGTACTTGTTTAGTTTGAGGGAAGAAGTGGAAGAAGAAAGAAAAGGTTTATGGTCAAAGCCAGACTTGCATTCCTGAAGGAAAAAGATTCTTTCATAGGGGAAAAACTTGACTGCTGTCATTAGGACAATCATCTCCTATGGTCAAGTAGTAGTAAAATAATTTCTGGTTGCCTTTATTACAGAGATTCTGTTATAGAGAGCCAGAGGATCTTTTCTTTATATGAGTTAAGTTGAACTGTCATGCTTGCATTTTCTAGTGTTGGATTTTTTCTTTTTCTTAAAAATTTTATGCTAACATTGTTTTTTAAAATCAGGGTTGACATAAGGTTTCTGGAAACTAATGAGACTACAGCCTCTGCTGTGAAAGAGTGTAAAGGTGTAAAGGTTGGGAACCTTGTGTTAATTTAAAATGTCACATGAATAAAAGAGCAGTAAAAAAGAGAGGAAGGGCAAGGGCAGTAAGAATGTGACTTTGGTGGCTGGTTTTGCATGTGTGCACCCTTAATGCCTCCAGATCACAAGCTGGCTTTGTTGATAGTCATCACCTCAGTGCACTTCTGCCAGTGTCATAGAGTGAAGCAGGACTCATGCTTCCTGACTAATCATGTGCTAATAACAAATGCAGGCAAGGTACACATCTGTAACATACTCCAGTCCTCATTCTCCTTCCTACCCTCTCCCTACTGCAGTAATTGTGATGTCCAGTAATAAATGTTTTCACAAGCACTTTGTACAATTTAAAAGTCCAACAAAGATAAAGTACAGATTATGATGTTATTTTGTTGAGAAACTGGATGACTGTGCCATCGTTCTGAAATGAAGAATTCTGGCAGCCCAAAATGAGCAAGAAGGAAAGCATTTAGTAGGATGTGCAATATCTAAATAAGATCATTACTTTAACAAATATGGTTCTCCTAGAGTGATTTCGAGAAGTATAGGCAGCTTATCCATAAAACACCAATCATTAAATGCTGTTATTTATATTGTCCATTTAGCATGAGTGCCAATTTTCAGATAAAGGAAGTTGATGGGAGCAGATTCAGGTCAACAGAATTGGGTTTATTCCTGATGTTTAAGGGATTATGGTCTTTTCGTTCATGTTGTTAGAAGCTTTCTGCCAGGAAAATGCATCAATGATGAAACGAATCAACAATAGGAACTCTATTCAATAGCTAAAACATTCTTCTTGGCTGCAACATTTAATATATTGAAGTTGAATGCTTGTCTACTTTGCACAGGTCTTCCAAAGTAATTAACATGTATATATCATTATATAGTAATTAAAACATCGGCAATTAAAAAGGCTTTATTAAACCTAAAAATGCCAGGCCTGAGGAAGCCATGTGTATGTGTGGTTGCTGAAGCAATTTGTCATTTGACTTCAGAATGAAACCCCTACTGAAAGCAAACGAACTAGGAAAGGACTGATCCAGCTGTATTGTAAATGGGCCTTAGAAATGAGTATAAGGCCAGTGTTCATTCATACTGAAAACGTAAGATAGCTGCTTGTGACACTGTGAGGATGTTTGATGTGCATGATGATTTTATTTTCCCAAAGGGTGTGAGGTAAGGAGGTGGAAGGTGGCAGGGGGAGTCCCTTAAGGAAAAGTTGTAGTGTGTCCCTTTAATTAAGGGATCTAAGCAAGCTGATTTGGTGGCATACTATCAGTCTTGGTACTAAAAGTGAGCGGTCTTAGGACTTGTGGGCTTGTGGTGAAAGTATGTCATTGCTAATGTCAGTGAATTGTAGTAGTTTGTAATTGGGTATTTTTACCTGCATGGATCCATTTTTTGATAATGTACACTTCGGGCATACTGAGACAAAAAGACACATTCTTTTTGTCCAGTAGCATCATGTATGTAGCCTATATGTTCTTGCATTCCGCTCCTTGAAACCATGTTTCAGATACTGTTTCATTCTAGTTCTTGGTCCCAGAGAGCGGTTTGACTCCACAACACTGTACTTGAAACTTGGGAAGACACAATTAAAATTTCTGGACAGAACCAGAGTAAGACAAGTATTTCTGAGTTTATTGTGGTGCCAACAAGCTGGGACCTGCTTATTCCAGTGTTCTACCCTTGCCAGGAGGCAAGCAGGCAGTGCAAACAGTAATATCTCAATAGGCCTTTCACCTGCCCAGAACAAACACAGATCTGGTAGACTCTCTTGACAGGTGATACGCAGCCAACCATGATGAATTTCTTTTCCATAGTTCAGGTTTGGTGTAGATTTGTTTCTCTATACAGGAAAATATGCTTTGTGCTCTGAAGCAAGTGTCAGGCTTCAGACTGCCTTTGATGTCTCAGTCTTGTCTATGCCTTCTTCTTTTTAAGCATGGTTTAGGGGATGGGGATATGAGAAAGTAAGAGTCAGTGCAAGTCTAGCAGTCAACAGTGTTTAGATGCCCCACAGATTCACTATCTTCCATTTCGGAAACTGGTTTGTTATGAGAATAGACCAAGACTGGTCCACCATGCAACAGAAACCTTTTGCAAGAATGCATTACTGATAAAAATAGGTGTTCTTCATCTGAGCTCATCCCTCACATTTCACTATTTAAATATTTTTAGGAGGGGTGTTTTATGCTGGCTTCAGTTCCTGTGTCTTCAGCAATTTTTGTCTTGCCAATATTACAGCCTATATAATAAGCCATTTTTGAGCCCTGCTAATGTTCAGTTGCTCATTTTTGAAGCTTACTCCCTGAAATCAATTCAGCCTGAAGAGCTAAGTAAACCACTGTCTGCTTCAGTTAACTTGGGTTAAGAGGCTACTGTGATCCTTTTACTTCCTTTTCGTACAATTTGCAGTTGTTTAGCATGTTGGTTTTGTTTCAGTTAAACGAGAATGCTAGTTGTACTCATTCTTCCCCAAGTCACTTTTACGCCTGGGAGATCTTTAGGTCCATTAGTTTTGTTGGTAGGGAAAAGCATGAGCAAATGAGGACTTTGTTCCTGGTTTGTCCAAGGAGACTGCTAGCTAACAGAGGTGCTTGTTTCCATTTCAAAAAGAAGTCATTGCAGCTTCTGTCTGCATCAAAAAGTGTTTGTGTATTGGGTGTCTGCAGGGCTGCTGCTTCATCTTGGGTGTTCCTTTCCCCAAAATAATTCAGCAGGAGCCCAGTTCTTTTGTTCTTATTTAGGTGGCTAAAGGTAGCTAAGACTCAACTGATTTTTATCTTGCAGACTTTGAGATTTACTATTTGTTGCCACAAGTAGGATGAGAGTAGGCAGAATGTGAGGGAACAGATCTTACACAACCTGTGGTTTTTCGGACTCTGTGCGAGTCTTACTTGGCTTGCATTCCTCTTCTGCCCATTTCTTCAGCATGGTTGATGCAGAGATGAGGCATTAGCAAGGGAAGTGGGACAGCAGAGACTAAGCTACCTTTATATAGACGCCACACACATCTGGGGTGATTGAGAAATTATAGAGTCTATGCTTGGAACAGGTGAGCAGTCTCCATGGACAATACCAGTTGGATACTTCCTGAAGAGTCTGAGGTGCTTGCCTGGGAGATGTGGAATCCACAGAGACATGTTTTCTTTATAGAGACATAGTTACTGAAGGGAGGTAATGGTGGGGAGATTTTTTTTCCTGTGTGCAAAGTGGCCCAATATTCTGCTCTTTCCAAGAGTGAGAGAGGGCATAAAAGCTGCTGTGGTGAGCACAGGTTCAGAACAGAGGAATGTTGCAGGGCATTGAAACCAAAATTAAGTTTTGATTCCCTTATCTCCTGCCTGCCTTCTGATAAACACGGAAACTGCAGCTAAATTTCGCAATTCTAACCTTTGGTATATGCCTTTTCATGTCATAATGTAATCTATTGTATTATAATTAGCCATCCAGAGCATAGCAGAAGCACATAATTATTTTTATGCTAATTGTGCTGTGGACTTCACCTTATTTCATGGCTAAATGTTTGTGTATGGAGAGAGAGAAAAAAAAAATCACAGCACTGTCCCCACACAATTGATGTATCAGTAAAAGATGGCTTTATAACCTTGTCTGGTCATCACAAATGGCCTTTGGCGAGAAATTTTCTAATTTGTGCAGGTACTATGCTTGCCTGTGATAACAAGATGGGATTTCAGAACCTGCATATGTATTTACGGGGTAGATTTTGCTATGTTTCAAGCTAAGGTGCAGATTTCTAGTGGTGTTCTGCTTCTGTTGTACTCTGACAAATCTCCAGCATGTTCACTGTGCGCTTGTGCCATGATCTGTGCTGTAAAGGAGCTAGTAGTACAAACGCTTCCATCCCTTTTTAATATCTTACTGTAAAAATAAAATTTTGCTGAAAGCATTCAAAAAAAGATTTTTATTTTTTTGAGTGCATGCTTCAATCTTGTTATGCAATACAGGTAAGTATGACTTGTTGTTCAGTCCCTGAGTGAAAAGATAGAAGAATTAACATTCCCTTAGAAAGATGATCAGTTTTCTTGGAATAGCTGCTTAAATAAATGAGAGATTGTGTCTTCCCCCCTCCTCCCCCCAAAAAAGGCTGAATTAGTGGATGCTTTCATACCAGCCCTTAGGTATTCTGAATCTTAATTTAAACTTGAATGAGGCTGGAATGTTGTTTGTTCTTGTGCGTGTGTGTGCAATTTGAAAAAGACATTTAAGCTGCAGTTCTTACTACTGACACCTGTTTTGACTCCTGATTGTTCTCTTTTTTTACTCCTAAATGACACACATGCCAGGAGGGGTTGCATACTTTTTTCATGTAATTTTGAAGAAAACTAATTTTGGTGAATTTCTTGATGAACTTACTCTAAGATGTTAAGGAGTTACACTCTTAGAATAAAGGACCCTTAATCTTATTCCATATAAATATTACATGTTGGTTTAATTTTCTGAATACAGTAAATCTTCTCCTGAAAGCTGATAGCCTTTAAAAAAACCAAAAACAGTTTTGTGGGTTTTTTTTTTTGCTTTTGTGTATGAGAATGAGTTACCGAGACAATCAGAACCATAGGAATGAGGACATAGCTAGCACAAATAAATACGTTTTTCCCCAAAGTAAACCGAAGCGTATGGAATGCTTTTCTGCCAGTAAAGGTGCTAAAATCCCAGATAGCAGACAAGTTAGATGTTTCAGTAAATTAGAGCATTTTGTGTATATAGAAACTGGCCTGGTAGCTTGTAATAAAGCAACAGTGCTTCAGGTGAAAGCTGAACCCACATTCCAGGATTATCTAATGTCTATTATCAAGAACTGTTCCTCATATGTTGGAGGAAATATAAACTCAGTGCTATTAAATAACCAGGAATAAAGCAGGCTTCTACCAGTTATAGCTTGCTTGTAGCAGTGTAATACATAGGAGAAAGTAATGTAGAAAGAATCATTACAAACCTGAATTTCTCCATCTGAGTTTTGGGTGTTGAAACAGCAGAGCGATAACTGAGAATTTGCTTCTGTACTTGGAAACTGACAGACAAGCACAGTGACCCAGAATAAAGAACACTGTTACTAGCAATAATATTGGGAACAAATACAACTTTTTATAAACTGTGTTCCCAGTGAAATTATTTGGACTTTGTGCAAGCTGAATTGAAGGTGATATAGACCTCTGCCTGTGCTCTACATTATTTACCTCTCAAAACTTCACAAACAGCTGTTTAAGAAATTGGAAAAATAAGGGACTGAAGCAATACCAAAATCTAGGGTTTAAAAACAGAAGTCTGCCTCCCAGCACTGAGTTATTTCTGTAGGTCGTTGCCTTGATTTATTTGTTCTTCATTTGAACCTGAATATAGCTGAAGGTTATGTGCCTTGAAGGGTGGTGGTGTGTGCCCAAATTTAATTTCATTTCAGTTGGGCGCACATTTCTTTGGGCTGCCTTGTAAATACCAACTTGTGTGTGTGTTTCTTTTTAATCTTGATAGCATTTGTTTAGTTATATTTGATCTTGGCATGCATGTACATTAGCTCCCTGGTAGAGATGAGTCACATATGAGACACCGTACAAGTGCAGTGCTGTTTATCAAGCAGTAATTTCAGATTTCATTTAAATATATTTCATTTAGCTTGAAGGTGTGTGCGTGTTGAAGAACAGGCTTGACAAGATCTTGAAGTGTAAGTTGTAGCAAGGCAAATGTGATCGGTAAGGAGTTTATAGCTCTGAAGAGCAGCATTAAGAGTTTTTGAAATGATGCAGAGAAGAGAAGAAAGATTCGGTAAAAGATGAAGAATACAGAAGAAAATCTAAGAAGAATGGATAAAGTGTAAAATAAGGCAGTCGGGGAAACTCAAGTTGCTCAAGTCAATCTTGAAAAGAAGAATATAACTTATTGAAGGAAAGTTCTGCAATTTACCTTAAAGCTAAGCTGCTTTTTAGCTTAGCTTTAGGATGAAAAAGAATAAAAATTATTAAATAGAAATTAGAAAGAGGAATAAACAAGAAGAAAAGAGTGTTTCCATCTTTCCTGCTTTTAAAATATGCATCAATGTTGTGTGCATTGTCCATTCTCATGTATGTGTGGGTGAGGCTTCAGTGGTTTGAACTGATCTGTCAGGACCTTCTTTGCATTTTGTGGCTCTTAACTCTTGCACTAAAGCATGGAAAGAGAGCCTTTTGTCTTTGTTAGGACTCATAGACTGGCTTGTCCTTTCGTTGTTTGGTAGGAAGTCTTACCTGCCTGTTCCTGTCCCTTAGCAAAGTCAAGTGCCAAGTCCTGCACCTAGGGAGGAATAAGCCAATGCATCGGTGCATGCTGGGGGCTGTCTGGCTGAAAAGCAACTTTGCAGGAAAGCATCTGTGGGTCCTGGTGGGCACTGAGGGGGACACAAGCCAGCAATGTGCCCTTGCTGCAAAGGTGGCTAATGGCATCCTGGGCTGCATGAGCAAGAGTGTTGCCAGCAGGTCAAGGGAGGTAAGATCCTTCCCCTCTGCTCAGCACTGGTGAGGCCACACTTGGAGTGCTGGTACCAGTTCTGGGCTCCCCAGTACAAAAGAGATACAGAGATACCAGAGAGAGTCAAGTGAAGTGATAAGGGATTGGAGTATCTGTTATAGGAGGAAAGGCTGAGAGAGCTGTGAGCGTTTAGCCTAGAGAAGAGAAAGCTCAGGGAGGATCTTATGAATGTATATAAATACCTGCAGAGAGGCTGCAAAAAAAGTTGAAGCCAGGCTCTTTTCAGTGGTTCCCAGTGGCAGGGCAAGAGGCAGTGGGCACAAACTGAAGCACAGAAGGCTCTGTCTGAACATCAGGAAACACTTTTTTACTGTGAGGGTGACCAAGCACTGGAACAGGTTGTTCAGAGAGATTGTAGAGTCTCCATCCTTGGAGATATTCAAAAGCTGTCTGTACACAGTCCTGGACAGCCCGCTCTCTGGCACTACTTGAGTAGGGGGATTGTAGCAGAAGACCTCCAGAGGTCCCTTCCAACCTCACCTGTTCTGATTCTGTTTCTAACATGAGCATTTGTTAAATTAAAGAACAAACAAATTCTGAAGATACCAGGGACTTCATACTGCAAAGGCATTTTGGACCACAGAAATACAAATGATGGTGTTCATTTGCCTGTGATACTGGGGCAGAATCAAGTCTCTTTGGACTATTTGTCAGTCTTATTCTTTGAAATCATCAAAGCCAAGAGTTCCCACAACATCCTTAGGTATCATGTTCCTTTGTTTTAGTGTTCTAACTATTAAAACTTTATTCTAATCCAGATCATCTCAGCTGCAAGTCTAAACTTTACTGTTCCATCCAGAACCTTGCTGACTGCTGTCCTCTTCATAACACACTTCTGTGTATTGAAAGAGTGTATGTTTAGATGTTGTCATTGGGCTTGTGGGTTCTTAAGTGGTAAGCAGGATAGACTTTTGCAGTTTTGAGACAAACATCCCATTCTCCTCGGCTGTACTCCTTCACAGATTTATTTCCTTTGTATAGTATTTTATATTTGGGAGGGGGAAGGAGTGTTTAAATTTCTTCTCGTTGATATTTTACTAGTACCACTTCGACTTTTTAGTGTCATCTTTAAAAAAAATTATTGGTACAGACTTGTTTATTTTGGACACTTTTGTCTAAGTTATTTGAGCTACGGTCTGTCTTGATGCCATCTATAAATGTTTAAAAGCACACCCATTCTGTCATCCAAACCACTAATTAAGCTGTTGGAAAGAATCAGATCCAGAAAATAACTTTAAATGCCCTTCTGCTGGTTATTTAGCTGCTGTTTTGTGAGTGCAGTTGATTTACAAGATAAGTTCCCACATCGTTGTATTTTAGATCATATTTCTTTAACTTGTTTATGAGAGTATTTAGGGTACTTTACGTTGGGAGCCTATTAAGATTGAACTATACTTCACCTGTAGCTTTCCTTTCAACCTTTGGGTTAATTACTCTATTGGAATAGAAGTAACATGCTTTGAGATGAGGTAACATACATCTTAATCCTCCCCTCAGATACATCTTCTACATTGTGGTCATTTGGACTCTTAAGTGAGAGACCTGGATCCCTGTGGAAACCTTGTAAGTAATATGACCTGTTTCGGAAATACATGAAATGCCCTGGTCTGAGGGGAAAAAAGAAAAGTAACATCTATTATGTACTTCTCCTGTGAAGAAAAGCCAAGTATTTTACAGTGAAACCTGAAATACTAAGAGTTTGCAGAAATAATCCATTCTAACTATGGAAGGAGAGCAGTCCTCTTCTACTCTGATAGAGGCCACCAGCTGAAGAAAGTACCAGTTAACAGTTTTGGTTTTTTATTTAAGTAGCAGGATGGAAGAGATAGTATATCAGTAGGCTCCTGGCTTGTAAATACAGTTGTCTTCCTACTATTTGCTATAACATTTCTGAGACAAATCAACCCTCCTCTAAGGTAGATTGAGAATACATTTTAAAAATACTTGTCCAGGACCTTTGTTCTAAGGCAACACGGTACATGATTTGTATACTAGAGGGTTTTTTTTTCTTTATTCTTTTTAGTGTGTATTTGTTTGCTAGTAGTGAGTAGAGATAGGATCCAGTAGTGTGGAAGGACTGACTTACACTGCCATCTTGGAGTGGGACATTTTATAATTTGAGAGCTTTTCCCTTTGTATTTATCTCACTGAAGTGCCACTGTGTTCTTATGAGGATTTACTTTGGATATTGCTGTTTTCCACTTCACTGGTAACTTTTCTTATGGAAGAATTAGTCATGGAAGCAGCTTTGCTTTTCTGGTATCTTAGGTTGATAACGGAAAAGAAATAGATGATTCTTCCTTTTTAACAGTAGAAACTCTTGAAAAATGGCATATGGAAGATTGCGTGGCATTAACAGTGCAAACCTTCTTTCTAACTTCTGGTTTTGAAGCTGTTCAGACACCCATGGACTTGTTCCCCCCTGCTTGACTGTGAGGCGGTGCAGGGTCCTGGACCATTCTGCATCTCTGGAAGAAGGAAGCCAGCAGGCATTTCTGAGGCTTGTGTTGCTGAGATGTAATTGCATGTGGATCCGCCTCATCTGTAATAGAGTAGAAAGATTCCCACCTTGGCTGCTCTGGACAGAATCATACACTCAGTAAAGCAGATGTTTTGTGGTGTATCTGCAAATCAAGAGGTACCTCACAGAGTTGTTATTTTGAAATTAGTTATTCTAGCCTTCTGCAGAAAATGTCATTTCTTCTTTCCAGCAGAAGATGCCATCTGCTGCAGAGATCTCCAAGAATACATTAAGCATTGTTCTGTTGACTGCTGGTCAGCACAGTATTTTTATTAGCCTTTCTAGTCTTGTCAAAAAGGATCAGGAATTGAAAGAATGATCTTCCTCTGTTGCAGGGGGCAGGGGTAGGGAATACTGTGGTGTATGTTCCCGTGTCTTATGATGCAATGCATTGACTTTTGTTCTGTAGTTCTCAATACAGAAATGCTTTTAAAATATTGAAAATATTTTCAACTCCCTCTTCTATCAGTAGATACAGATACTTATTCTGATCTGTTTTTTGTCACAAAATGACCTCAAACTATCTTGATGTGGAGGGGTGTTTTCCCTCCATCTTTGAATTCAGTTTTTTCTTTGGTGTAATGTAAGTTTAGAGCCCATAATGAAGTGTCATAAGATGATACTGCATAAGCTACTGAACTGTAAAATCCTGAAGTTATGAAACCAATTGGATTTCTCCAGTGGAAGAAAAAATAATGTGGTATATAAAGAGGTAAAGTTGCTGTACAAAAGTGTTTCTTCAGAGGAACTTAAACAGGAAAATGCTTAGTATAACTAGAGAATATTCTTGTTACCAGAGACCTTTATAGATGCTTTCAGTTCATAGTTGTGTGAGTTGGAATGATAGTCCAAACTCTTATTCAAAGCATAGTCAAAACTGAATTTAGACCAGATTTTTGTTTAAATTCAGACTGAGGGCTTTATCCTGTCTTGGAAACTTATGAGGATGGAGATTCTACAACCTCTCTGGGCAGCCTAGTGAAGTTTTTCAGTATTTCTAGTTGGAACCTTTCCTGTTTAAATTTGTATCTCATTTTCTTACCATGCATTTCAGTGAAGAGCCTGGCTCTGTCTTTGCAGTTACTTCTGTTTAGGTATCAGAAGATTCCTCTTCTGTCCCCTAAATCCTTCTTTTTTCTAGGCTAAACAAGCCCAGGTCCTTCAGTCTTCCTTCATAGAGAAAGTGCTGCAATCCCCTTTATGACTGATGGCCCTTTGCAGAACCTACTCCAGTTATCCATGTCATTCTTGTATTTGTCCCAAAAGTGGATACAGCCTCGCAGATGTGATCCAACAAGCACCAAGTGAAGAGGAATAGTGAGTTCCCTCAATCTGCCTGCTATGCTCCTGTTGATACAGCCCAGTATGCTTGTTGGCCTTTGTTGTTGCCAGGGTGCACTTCTGGTTTGGGTTCAGCTTGTGATCTGCTAAGAGCCTCTGGTCCTTTTCAGCAGAGCTCTTCCCCAGCTAATTGGACCCCAGCCTGTACCACTGCAGAGGGTTAGCCTGTCACAAGAGCAGAACTTTGTTGAATTTCATGTGATTCCTATTGGCCTATTCTGCCAGCAATCTGGGTTGCTTTGAATGGCAGTCTGGCCCTTGAGGATGTCAGCTTCACCTCCCCAGCTTGATGTCTTCCAAAAACCTCAGTGAGGATGCATTACAGTTGTGGAACTCTACTTGTAACTGGCCTCTAGGTAGAGTCTGAACTGGTAACTACTGCCTTTTGAGTCTGATCATCCAACCAGTGTTGTATCCACTTGGTAATTAACCCATCTAGACTCTAATATACCAACTTGGATTCAAGGATGCAGTCAGTGGCAGCTGTTGAAACCTGTATCGTCAAGGTAAGCAACACTGGCTGCTCTCTTCTCATCCACAGATCTAGTAATTTTATCACAGCAGCTACTGACGTTGATCAAGCATGATTTACCCTTGGTAGTCCATGCTAGTGTTTTTTCCCATTATCACCATCTTTGTGTGCCCTATAGTATTTTCCAAGAGGATATGTTTCCTGACTTTTTTCACTCTGGAGCAAAGCTGAACAACCTGTAGTTCTCCAGATTGTATTTTTACCCTTTTTGAAGATGCATGCAGCACTTGCTCTTCCCTAGTCATTGAAATCTTCTCCAATCTCAACAGCCTTTTCAAAGTGTCTCAAGAGCTGGGAATTATTGGGTGGAGCTGAAACATCTGTTCTGTGAATGAGAGGGTCAAAAACTTCCTATTGAAAGTACTTGTCCCATGCATGTTTGTAAAACCAACCTATGGTGACTACTTCCTGCCTTGAAGTACTTGTAGGCAGAAAGAAACCGTGGAGGAATGAATTTATTAATGAGTTACAAAATGAATGCTTTTTGAACACTTTCAGTTGAGTATCTGAATGTTATATGTCAATCCCTTTTAAAAGGCACAAATACCTTCTGCCATGGTTTTCTGTTTACATCTGTCTTTCCACAGAATTGGACGTATCCCAAAATTGAAGTTTTATCAAGTAGAGTTGCAGGGTTGTAACATGGTGAGGTTGCATGTAAAGGTGGAACACAGTCATGGATAGGTGTAGGCTGTTTAGGAAGGACTGGAAGGAAAAGAGAGAGGGAAAGCTGCACTTTTAGGTAGCTCCTTGTCTGTGTAGAGCTCTGGTATGAAAGCAGAGACATGCTTGTTCAGTCTGTGGGGCAAAATCAGAGAGGAGGGAACACAAGGAATTTTGTCTGGGAGTTTTTATAGATTGTCTGACAAGGTGGAAGTTGTGGTTAATGCTATCTGCAAGTAACTAGAGGTATCCTGCCTATTGTCCTCAGAAAGGCTTTTGGCCATTCAGACATCTGCTGGGAGAGCCTCAAAACTTTGGGCAGATAATATTGGACATTCCTAGAGGGTATAGATGATTAATTCCTAGCAGCCAGGGGTAATGTTCTGATTGACTTATTTGACCACAATGATGGAAGAAGCTGGTGGCTCATGAGGTGACTGAGTTCAGGATTTGGAGAAGTTTGGGGAGCTTAGCAGTAAAATCAGGCCTGTGGACTGTGGCTTATCTGAGGATTTGCTAAATTAGAATCCCTGGGCAGGCAGTCAATAAGGGGCTTAAAAAGAAAATTTAAAGATCTTTTTAAAACAAATGCATGGACAACTCAAGAGCAGACCATCTCATTTTTTAGGAAGATCAGGACTTTGAGCAGAAAGCCCACTTGACTGAGCAAGAGGCTTCCTGATGAACAAAACTTCAGAAAAGGAGCGTGTAAGAAGTGGAAACATGGACAACAGAAGAGGAGTATAAAAGCATTATTCGAGTATTTAAGGATGAAAACTGGAAGGTCAAAGAAAGCCCAGCCAGAGTTGAGACTAATGAAGATTAATAAGGAAGGCTTCTACAGGTATGTTAGTAGAAAAAGGAAGTTCATGGAGAATGCAGATCCACTGATGAGGTGAGGGAGACAACATAGTGAAAGACGGTGTGGTAAAGAGTGGTGTATTCAATGCCTTTCTTGCCTTGGTCTTTGCAGGTGAGAGCCAGTTCTCGTACCTTTGTGTGTACTGGTACAGACGAGGAAGAATATGGGCAGATTACATTAGGGAGCAACAGGTTAATGACTACTTAAAGCAACTAGATATACTGAGATCCATGCTGCTGGATTGAATTCACCTTAGGAAGCTGAAATAGTTGGCAATGTGACTGCAAGGTGAAAAATCATGCAGAAAGACTAATGCCACACCCATCTGCAAGAAAGTCAGGAAAAACTCTGGAAATTATAGGCTTGACAGCCTCATCTCAGTCCCTGGAAGGGACTTGTCCACTTGTATTCAATTTCCTAATACATGGTCAAGAAATTAATACTTAATAGTCAGTGTGCATTTAACAAGAGTATGCTTACCCGATCTCTTTGCCTTCTGTGGCAAAATGGCTGGCTACATGAATGACAAAAGAACAGTGAATATATTACGACTTGACTTTACTGAGGTTCTGGATGCTGTCTGCAACTACATTCTCATTTAGATGTTGAGGGAAGTATGGGCTGGATGAACAATCTGCTTAATGGGTTGAAAATCAGCTGGGCCATTATCAATAGCTCAATATCCAGCTGGCAGCTGAGTGCAGCACGCCAAGGGTTGATTCTGGAGTCCATATTTTTCAATACCTAGTGATTTGGATGAATGACATATATTTGCAAATGACACTAAATTAGTGGGAGTGGCTGACATGATGTATGGCAAAGCATAAATCCCAAAAGATCTTGAGAGACTTAAAGGACTGGGCCATCAGAGGCTTTATGAAGTTGAACACAAAGTGCAAAGTTGTGTACCTGAGGCACAACAATACTGTGAATCAGTACAGGCTGGGAATTGATGGGCTAAGTGTCAGATTTTCGCAAGAGGACTGGGGGTTATGGTTGAACCTAGGTTGAATATGAACCAGTGGCATGCTATCATTGTCAATAGATCTGGTACTGTGCTACATCAGGAGTGTGGTCAGCAGGTCAAGGGAAATTAGTGTTCTTATATACTTGGCACTGCCAAAGTTCCTATGTACTCAGCCTCTACCAGAAGCGCTCCTTTTGGGCCCACTAGTGTAAAATAAATGTCAAGAAACTGCAGATGTTTCAGTAGATGATTACCAGGGTGGTAAGAGGAGGCTGAGGGAGTGGGCTTTGTCTGACGTAGAGTAGGCTAAGGGGTGATCCAATAGCAGCCTGTAACTATTTGGAGAGCAGTTATAAAGATGATGGAGCCAAGCTTGTCTTGATACTGGCAGATGATGTAACAAGGCAAAAATGTGTTTTCAGCTTGAGAGGTTCATATTGGACATAATGAAAAATTTCTCCACTGGGAAGTTAGTGTAGCACTGGAGCAGGTTATTCAGAGAAACCATAATAATCTCTAACCTTTAGGTTTTTTAGGAGTTGGCTATACTATCTTATTTATCCATCCTTATTGTGTCTGGATCAGCAAGACAAAGGGTATATTGGAGCCTCCTGTCCTTTGGTAATTTTACATTATTTAGGTTTGTTTTTCTTTTATTTTGCTTGGGAGTGTGTATGTATAGCTGTGAAACCTCTCTGAATTCAGTGGAGATGCTTTAACATGCTCTAGCAGCATGCTTTGCAGTTAATTAATGTACCTCCAATGTGTAGGGGGAGAGGTGGGGAAAGAAAAAACCACAGTTGTATCCCTTTGAACAAGAATGCTTTGTTCAGCATTGGCACCACTAGTCTTTTGGGCTTTGTCCTAGGGGAGCATGGTAATCTTTCTGGCTTTAGTATTGCAGTCTGGCTTTTCTTCCTATCAAGGGACTGGAGTCTAGGCAGGGTTTCTTTGGATTATTTTTTTTTTTTTATCTTCCCCATAATGATGAAAAATTTCCTCCTAGTAATGGAATTCTAATAGTGCTGTTGGGGAATCCTTAGTATCCTTATAGGCTTCATCACTTTGAATCAGTCTCTTGACTGAAATGGGGCTGAGAAAGTGGTATCTTAAGTGTGTGTGGGTATCTTCACATGTGCACCCATGCACACATTTAACTACTTTGGGGAGCTGGGAATTCCTCAGAAGCAGTTTTGTCTTAAACTCCTTATATTTCACTAAATCAGCTTCTCTGTCATAAGGGCTTTCTCTGTCGCTGATGGATGGCAGTTCAAGTTCAGCATAATAGGAAGCAAGAAACTTGAAAGCAGTAGAGAGCTTGTGAATTCTTAGAATATGTTTAGTAATCCTTGTCTGTGGCTTCAAGAGTTAGTAAAGATTATGTATATTCACACCAGAAGACTGAGCTTATTTTTTGAGGATAAACATTGGCTTGCTGCAGCAACATAGTCCAAATCTCTGTGCTTAATATGTTTAATATGAAATAATACTCTATTCTGACTAATACACCACCGATTATCCCCCTACCTTCATCTTAGTTGCTGCTTAATTATTATCTTTCAGAAGTAGTGTGCCGTACCTCTACATCTGGAACTGATAGTAATTTTAGAATAATCTTGAATTCCAGCTATTCCGTAGTGGGCATGTGTTGTGAACCTGAAGCACAAAAGTTGCTCGTGAGTTTGTGTTTGAAAGCCATAGCAGGGTAGTGGGTTGTGTGAGAGCTGTACCTCCTTTCTGTTTAATTTGAGGCACTGGCACTTCAGAGTTTGTTGCACAACTTTCTGGAGCTGTTTGTCTGGGCAATGTGTTGCTTGGGCAATCCTTTGAGTATGGGCTGTTGATTCAGGGCCTTCTGCCAACTAATTGCCCAATTCATTTCCCTCCTGTACCTTGATTCTTGTCTTGCAATCTGTTCTCTGGTACAATTATTTACACATGCACGAATTTTGTTACTTTTGGAAAATTTTTATCAGTTTCAATAAATTTGTCTATAAATATCTTCCCAACTTTATTTTTCTAATGTCATCTACTTCCCCTCTCTGCGCCCTCCAGGTTTGGCTTTTACATTTTTTTGTAATGAAAGAAGTTCTTACGTAAGTAGCTTAAACTTACAATAACCATGTTTAGGCAAGAGTTAGATAGAATGTCTCCTCTCAAGGCTTACAGCTGTGCAAAGCCTGTAGTATGAGCATCTAGATCATGTTAATAGTGCCCAGCCGCACACCATTAAGGCATGGGTGTACTGGGCACTGCAGGATCAGGCAGCAAGATAAATTCATGACCTTATACAGATCTTCTAAGACTGGGTGAAGTGTGTACACCATGTAATAAAGGTGTTTATTGTATTAATACTAGCAATCCCTGTGGGTCCCAGGCTAGTAGAAGACAATTGCTTGGTTTCCTGTCTTTCTCCACATTGTCTCTGCCCCAAGTTGCATTCCTCAATTGTACCTTCTGTATGTCAAAATTTAGACCTGCTTCTGTGGTTCTTGTTCCCTTCTTCTCAGTTTTATTGCTGTCTTCTCTTGACTCTTAAGTGCTCCACATAGTTGCAGACTTCACTTCTTTTGGTTAAGGTCTTTCTCCTCTACTTCACAGCAGTGACTTTCGGATTCTTCATTTTCTGCATCAGTAGCATATGAGATGTTAGATGTATACTTCTGGTATTGCATGTTTTCTTTGCCAGGTGGCTGATCTGCCTACTATGTTTAAGACAGACAAAAATACTCTGTTAGTACCATAACACTATATGAACAAAAGATAATTTGGCTCTGCTAGCCCCCACCCTGTCTGAAAAGAACTAAGTAGGATTTAATTAGTTTATCAACATGCTGGAAAAAGAACATGGGATCAACAGCAGAGCTGCTACAAAGTGCAAAACATACAGATGCCATCTACAGCTGTTGAAAAAAAATAAGATGCAGTTTTAGTGCATGATAAAAATATGGTATGTGATGCCTGTTCTATTACATAGTGTTATATGTGCACCAGCTTGTTCTGACATGCAAATAAGGCAATTCTCATGTCCTTATGAAGCTTTATAAATAGTGCAGCGTACCTGCTGCTATCTTGCAAAATGAGGAAGACATTTGCAGTTTGTGTAAATTCTCATCTCTAAGTATCATGTAAACATCACTAGTGAAAAACACCACTTAGTACTCTACATAGTACACTCAGTTCTTATTTGTCTTGGTAAGTTAGATTCAGGACTATCAGTAGATTATTTTTGTTAGGGATGTCTTTATTTTGAGCAGTGTCTTTAGTATGCCCATTGAACCCTCTTAATTGGTGAGTCAGTCTCATTATGCAGTGGAAAATGATACGCGTTTAACCTGGCTTTTAGTATTAAGGATTAATAGCATAAGGAACTTAGCCATAGTAGTTCCAGCAGAGTTGTTCTGCTGTGGTTACCTTGCAGACCTCTTATTCTGATATGGGTGCTCAACTTCCTGAGAACTTTTTCTTTTCAAGGTGCAGAAGTCACTCCAGAATAAATTGCTTGTAGCATAACCTCTCCACAAGGAAAGTGGAATGTCAGTTATCTTAGAGGGATGCTTTCCCAGGCTTTTGTGGTCAGTATCCAAAAGGTAAACAAGCTGTAACTCATTCCTTCATCTGGGTATCCCTTCCAGGGTCTTGAAGACAACTGGCAGCTCTCTGGAAGGTTATGTTTTAAGTATTGACAGCATTGGGTTAAAACAAATTGGTTAGACATGCACCCTTCTGAAAACTGTTATTTGATCTTGTGTGTCTTGGTAACCAGATGTATTACAACAATGGATTTTTTTTTTTTTTTTAAATGCTTGCTTTGTGTAGTTAGGCTTTCATTTTTCATGCACTTATACTTTACTAAACAGGCATTTTGGAGTAGAATAACAGAGATGATTGTTTAAGTTTGAGTTTGATGTCTACCATCATCCTTGTGCTTCAGCAAATTCCTACAATTTAATACTCACCCTAGTTTACAGTTTATCCTGAAAATTCAAAACAACCAGTAGCTTTAACAGAGATGAAAGCTAGAAAACAACTGGAACATAACATAAGAAAATGCTTTGCTTCTAAATGCTGCATTGTAAACAAAACTGTGTTAATTCAGTATGAGTTACGCACAAAGTCAGGAAAGGCTTGTTACCAACAGACTGTCAATCTTATGTCTGTTCACTTGCAGGAGTCTTAAATTAGGGAGTGGGGTAAAGTGAGAGAATCTATGACTCACACGGGTTGGGAGATAATAAATCTAAACCTACGTTTACATTTAAAGTAACATAAAGCTTCAAAAATGCTTTAAAAGTGTTAAATATTTGTCGTATTGTAGTTAGTAAATTTTGTGCTTTCATGATTCACTGGGGAAAATGGATAAACGGGGAATGAAAGAATAACTTGGGCTGAGGAAGGACAATTTCAAATACACAGGATTTTGCAGCCCCCGGATGTTGTCAAAATGAGGCTGAAAAGCATTTGGTGTTGCTTGCAGGCACTTCTGACTCTGTGGCTCATGGAGTCTTGGCACTTCACTCTGGGTGTAATCTCTGAGCAGGAAGGAGAGGGTGCTGTCACATCAGAATAACCTGTATTTTGGTGAGTTGTTTGTGTCGGTAAATATATTTTAAAAGTTGCCTTTTAATTGAATGCCCACAGTTATTGAATAACAGAGTAGAGTAATTTCTTCCTCTGAATGTTGGGGGTGGGAAGGGAGGGTGAGACAGACGGACAAAGGAGCCATCCTGTTTCTCAGAGAGTGAAAGAGTTTTTATCACTCATTGAGGACATGAGTTCAGTGCTCTGTGTTGTGACTAGAGTATTGCCTTTCAAGTAATGATGAGTATGGCAGACGTAAGATGTCTTGAGCTAGGACAGTCAGAGTGACTAAGGTGACTCCCTTCTCACCACTCTTCCCCCCTAGATAACCTAGGTCAAGACTGTGGAGTCTGTGAGGGAGGGTAGGCATTTATGCTGGGCTTACATGGCAAGGTTTTCGTAGCAGGGGGGCTGCAGGTGTGACTTCTGTCAGAAGATGCCAGAAGCTGTGCCCATGCCAGGTAGAGCCAGTTCTAGCTGGCTCCAAGACGGACCCACCACTGGCTGAAGCTGAGTCCATCAGTGACATTGGTAGAACCCCTGTGATAACATATTTAAGAAGGGGTAAAAAATAGCTGTGCAGCAGCTGTGAGAGGGAGCAGCAAGAAAAATGTGGAAGAAATGCTCTGCAGACATCAAGGTCAGTGGAGAAGGAAGGGGAAGAGGTGCTCTAGGTGCTGGAGCAGAGATGCCTCTGCAGCCCATGAAGACCATGGTGAGGCCCTGTGGAAGACCACAGCAGAGCAGATATCCACCTGCAGCCCGTGGAGGACCCCACGCCAGAGCAGCTGGATGTGCCTTGAAGGAAGCTGCAGCCTGTGGAGAGCCTACAATGGAGCAGGCTCCTGGAAGGAGCTGTGGCCTGTGGTAGGGACACACTGGAATAGTCCATTCCTGAGGGACTCTGCTCCATGGAAAGGTTCCATGCTGGAGAAGTTCCTGAAGGACTCTATCCTGTGGAAGGGATCCCATGCTGGAGCAGGGGAACAGCATGAGGAGGAAGGAGCGGCAGAGATGAAGTGTTATGAACTGACTGCCGCGCTCATTCCCCAGTGCCGCTTGGTGGGGGAGGAGGTAGAAGAGTTGGGTGTGAATCTGAGCCTGGGAAGAAGGGGAGGAGTGGAGAGACAGCAGTTATAATTTTGTTTTTGTTTTTCACTATCTTACTCTGTTGTTAATTGGCAGCAAATTAAATTAATCTTCCCCAAGTAAAGTCTGTTTTGCCTGTCATGGTAGTTGGTGAGTGTTTTTTCCTGTACTTATCTCAACCCGTGAGGTTTTCATCTTATTTTCTTCCCCTGTTTTGCTGAGGCAGAGGAGTGAGAAAGCAGTTTGGTAGGTACCTGGTGGCTCACAAAGGTTAACCCACCACAGTATCCAAGAATTCAACATAGAAATGAAGCAACATGCTCCCAAACCTTTTTGTGCATCAGGGTCAAGCAGTCTGCTCTTTTCTTGAGCATTAGTTTTAACTCTAGTTATGACAGATTAATTGTTCCTGTTGGGAGTTGAGAATCAAGCCTGGAGACATTTGTGAAACAATTCAGCAGTGGCTTTATTTGGAATTAAAAGTGACTCGTCGCTGCCCCCCACCCCCTTCAAATGAAAGGATGCAAATTCCATGCTAGTTTAAAATAGGTGAAAAAATGGTTTTTAAAATGTAGGCAGCATTAGAGCATATTTTAGTGCAACATGTTGAATCTATTTTATAAATGTGTACAAGGTGCAAGACTGTTAGAAATTTATAGGTAAAACTGAACAGGAAACTATAAGGTCAGTCAAAGCACAGAGCCATGGCATTACATAGGTTGGAAGGGATGTAAGGAGGCTGTCCAGTCCACTCTCCTGCTCAAAGGAGGGTCATCACTGAATTCAGCCATGGTTGTTCAGGGCTTTATCCAGTCAGGTCTTGGAAACCTCCAAGCACTGAGATTCTATGTTTTCTCTGGGCAACCTGCTCTAATGTTTAATGATCCTCAGTGTAACTTTTTTTTCATGTATCAGTTGGAACCTTCATTATTTCAGTTGATCTTCACAGTCTCTTAGCTTTAAGAGCCTGGATCTGACTTTGCAGTAACAATGCAATATAGGTATTGAAAGGCTGCTCTTAGGTACCCTTAGCCTTCTCTTCTCCAGACTGAGCCCAGTGCCCTGAGCCTCTCCTGATGGGGCATATGGTCCAGTCTCTGAACACCATCGCAGCCCTTTCCTGAACTCTAGTTTGTCAGCATCCTTGTGTACTGCCTTCACACAAGTTGACTGCACACCCCAGCTTGGTGTCTTCAAAGAAGTCAGTGAAGATGTGTTCCATCTCTTCCTCCATGTGGTAGATGGTGTTAAACAAGATAGGTTCCTGGATAGAACCCTGAGGAATTCCACGTGTAACTGATTTCCAGGTAGTTGAGTGATCCAGCCATTTTTCACCCATAGTAGTCCACCCATCTAAACTATAATGTCCCAGTTTGGATGCAAGGATGTCGTGGGAACCCAACAGTCAAGATAAACAACTCTTGCTGGTCCGTCCAAGATTTTCAAGGAGGATATAATTTAAGATCTTCAATGTGCATGATGGGCGAGTGATTGAGCATTCAGCTTATCACTCTCTTCATCGGAGTTTCTTGTTTTCCCCCAACATATGGTATTTTCTATACAGTGAGATGAAAAACTGAGTCTCTTAATTTACAGACTCTCTGGCTTTATCAACAGTCATATGTGCTTTGTTGCTCAGCCTGAATAAACTTCATCACATGCTGTTTTTACTGAATCGGTGCAGCTGAACAACTGAGTTGACACTTGCCTTTCCTGCGTCATTGGTACGGTGTTGTATTTGGTTGCAGTTAAAGGCTGGCTACATGTGTATGACTTTGAAGTCAGCTGAGTTGGCGGTGTCATTTAAAAGCCATTCAGCAGCAAAATTGTCACTCTGGAGAGAGTTTGGCTTGCATAACTCTGCCCCAACAGAAGAACCAGAGTTTGCTCTTGACTTTGTTGTCCAAGTCTGCAAGTCTGGAAATGACAAACATTGTTGCTGTTAGTGATAGAATAGGGAATTAGGACAGCAGAATCTCATCCTCCGGTACTTAGTTGCTTTTCAAATAGTCAGAATGCTTGGTATTAATGCTGGTAGTTTAGGTTTAGTTGAATATTGATTGAATATTTAGTTGAAATATTGTGAGTTTGTGAGAATTCTCTGCTCCTGTGTTCACTTCCATTGTGAAATAAAATTATTCTGTGACAAAGAGCCCCTTACTGATTTTGTTTGTCTGCTTTATAAACAAAGTTTTTCTATTAATATCTGCATGGAGGCTGTCTTGCAGCTGCAAAGAACTGGTGGTACAGCATTTGCTGGGGCCACCACAGAGTGATTTCATTGTTAAGTAGTTCATTTTCCCCCCAACTAAAAGCTGGGCTGTGAAGTGGCTTCATGTTACGGTGGCTTTTTGGATATGAACTTGACCATGCATAGTCTGATATATTCATACTGTGAGTAGGGAATTAGTGTGTTACTTGCCATTTGCTTCCCTGAATTAAAAAAAAAAAAAAAGGGGGGTTTGCTAAAAGACCAAGTTACCATTTTAAATGACTGAGATGGTAGCAGTTCAGCCATGTGTGACTGGCCGATGCAGAGCGTTTGATCTCATCTGTGTTGAGGTCCAGACTATGAGAAAAAGATTGTTGCAAAAGTTGTCAAGCATAGCAAAACTTCTGCTGAGGTAAAATGCCCAGGTGGAAAGAGCCAGCCACAAGGAATGCCTCATTAACCTGTCACAGTAAACTGGGAGCTTTGCCAGCTTACGTTCTACTGAACCACTGGCAATCACTGTGGCAATAGTGAAGTTTTCCCGTGTTTGTGTGGTGGTCCAAATCAAGAATTGTAAGCTCCTATTACAGTGGTGTTAATACACAGGTAAAATAAGCAAGCTGAAAAGCTGATACTTTATTTTTTATTTCCCTTGACATGCAAGTGCCCAGAATCTGTTTAATGGCATGGAGGCAGGCGCGGCAGCCAAACCTCAAAGTGAAAGGCAAAACTCAAACCTTCCTGCAAATTACTAGAAACTGCAGCCTGCTGCAAATGGATTTTCAAATCAAACCGTATGTGGGGTAGCCTTCTAACTATCACTTTGTCAGTACTCTCTGGAATGTATGTACATGTAGCATATAACTTTGATCATGTATTTTCCTTTTCATCTGTATTTTTGTCTAAACAATTCTGAAGGCAGTCTTTCAAAGTACATCCAAAGGAAGTGCTGGCATATGATATTCCCTCCAAGCAGGCAGCAAAAATTGCAGCTTGCGGGGAACCTGATGGGGAACAGTTGATACTTGTGTGGATTTGTGGTTCCTCTTTTCTGTGAGTCTTTTGAAAACATCACTTTTACAGGTTCTGATCAATACTGTGCTTTTCTGCATACTAACTATCGGGTCAGAGGTTTTGTTAATAATGACTACTTTTATCTTTTCAGCCTCTTATTTAACTTGATTGGATGATCTGTTGGTTGGCATGGAATATAAGAAATCAATTTTAGCTAGGTCTTTCTGCTCCTTATGTTGACACTCAGAACTTCTAACTTAAATGTGTTTTTCTTTAATTAAAAAAAAAAAACAACCCAGACACATCAATCCTTCATTCTTCTTCAGAATGAAGATAAACAGAACATTGTGCTGCCATGCCTATTCTAGTGCTGTAAGGTGTCCATTTCTTCTTCAGATCTGACTATTTATAACAGAGAAAGAAGTTAAATTCTATAGCATGATGAGAATTTATCCTGTCTCATATAATTTCTTTGCAGCAGTGAGAAGATTAAAGTGCTGGACTTCTTTTCAATATAATAAACCTAGGTCTGGCATTAGTTTTGTTTTACTGAGCAGTGGCATCATCTGCAAGAGATGGTTTCTATAAGCTTGAACTATTATTTATTCTAACTTTTTTAAAAATTATACTAGAGAGGTTTTTTTTATAAAAGCCACATGCCCATACCTATTGCATCTTCTGTCTTTCTAGAAAGAAATGTAATTTGCAGTCATCTTCCTTAATTGCATATACTTGGCTAACTATGTTTGTGTTTAAAAAGAATTATGTCTTCCCGGCTGTCTGCTAAATAAGGTATTTTTAGTGGCAAACTTCCTTGGTCTGTATCTGTTTTTTAAACTGCTGATTATAAGCCTGTAGTTGAAGAGGTTTTGCTGACTTTTTTGAATCTCTGGATTTCTGGTTCTCTTCAGAGAAAAACAAATGATTTGAGTTGATTCTTTGGAGTGTTTGAAAGAACAAAGAGTGAAGAGTGATGAAGTCTTTTGGCTATCTGAATAAATAGGTAACTTCTTAAAGAGTTTGACTTTGTTTTAAATCTGTGGAGTTTCTGAGGAAGGTTCACCTTAGAACTTTGTCCTCATGTTTTGAACTCCCTTTGTGGTCATTGCTTCTATGTTTCACGTCTTCGAACTTCATTTAGTGGCTATAACTGTCAGGGTAATCAATAATTAATATGATTTATATAGATGGTTTAACACTTTATAAGACTTTGTGCCAGATATGGGAATAGGTAATTAATGCTAATGTTAGCATGCATGTGGAATTAATTTTCTGCAATGAAAAGTGCCACAAATTGTATGTATTATTTCTGTTTAAAAAAAAAAATACAGAAACAATTGAATGTGAATTATGCAAGCCTAAACAGTATGCAATATTTGTGCCGTGAGAGGAGTGGTTCTAAGAAACTTCTAGTTTTATCCAGATATAGATAAAAGTAAATTCCTGCAGTGTATGTGATGTGATATTCCTAAAGGAATCAGCACCTTTTTCCTTTTACAAGTCCTGTTCTATACACTAAAAGCAACTATCTAGAAGGCATTGTGTAAGACATCTGTTCGTAGAGCAGCTCTTCTAGGTTTTGCCTCCCAGCCACAGCACAGCTTTGTGGCCTCCTCCTTGCCGCATTACCCAGCGTTGGCATGACAGGTCCCGTATGTAAGTGAATGTGTATGTGAGGAGAGGGTTTAAAAGCACCTTTAGCTTAAATCAGTAGTGATGTTACACTGATGTACCTTCCCCCTGTAGGCACTTCTTTACTAGGCATATAGCTGTACAGCTGCACTGACAAACCTCTCAGGGAAGAGTCAGAAACCGAACCTGTGACTTGGCTGCCTGGGACAGCAGAGACCCTGCAGGCTTCCTCTAAATATAAAATACTTCTGGCTTGTACTGCACGTGTGTATGGGCATTACTGCTGGTCTTAGCTGCGTCTATTCCACAGAGGAAGGTTGCCAGTAGAGCCTTATCAGTAAACTGTTTTATTTTAAACAGACACAAGTGTCCTATTTAAAAACAAGTTAAAAAAATTGTCAGGAGTTGAGTCAGGCACACATACATGCAAAATATATGAAAGACATGTGTCCATATGGAAAATTCTGTTTGTACAATTGCATCTATTTAAAACCGCTGCTACTCACAGAGCATTCAAATGCAGACTTATAAGAAAGCAAAGATATCTTTTGAAACTTTGGTACTGCCATTAGCATAAAGAAAGTGGAGAGTCTTTGCTAAACTCTCCTGGGATTCTCTTCTAGTAGCATTTGCCTCTATCGTTGTTCTCTTCTAGGTCAGCTTAGCTTATGCTGGTGTTCGGTATTATTTCTCAAATGCAATTTAAAGTTGTTACCTAGAACCTTCTTTAGCTCTCCAGCAAAATGGCACCTGTATCCCACTGTGACTTGTGCAGGAGGGCAATGGACCAGTCATGCAAGGGAAGCATAATGTTATGTCTTGTGTTTCATGGTGTCATCTCTTAGAAGTGGTTGCCACTTCAACACCCATAGCTTAACTTTATGGAGTTCTCTCTTCCTCTGGGTATGCAGAACTGTAAGTTATATCTTAAGTGGAATCATGTAGGTTAAGAAGTCTCGGCATAGGTTTTTGTTCTCCTCATCCTGGCTACTTTTGTTGTTCTTCAGCTGTGTGCTTGAACTTGAGATGCATGTAGTATTTCAAGCAGGTCAGGAGAGGGAGCTGGCAGTCTAGGGGTGAAAAAGAATCTTCCTTCCATACAAATAACTTTTTTTTTGTGTCTCTGAGTGTAGAAATGTGGTGGGGTAACCTGTCTGTATCTGAAATAACAGGAGTCTGGACCCACTTCTAGAATGTAAAGTCACAAGTAAGGATTTTTTTAGTACTTTGTTCTGTGGCCGATGGTAGTTTATCTGTTACCTGAGGATGCCGTTTAGAAGTGTTGACCAGTACTTTTCTCTTGGAAGAGGTCTGTGTTGCCAGTAGTACCTGTAGGTGATAGGGACACACATTCATGTAAATCCGATAAAATAAAAATGTTGGTGCTGATATTAATGTTTCCAATAGTAATCGCACTTACAGGGCACCCATTGCAGTAGTATCTGCTTGCCCTTCATGTGTCTTTTGGAGAGATTACAGGCTCTTCAAAGACAGCATGCCCTTCAGATGACCCCTGACTTGGTCGAAATGTAAAATTGCCCTGCATAAGGGTTTCCCGACTGCGGTGGGTTAGCTTTAGCCAACAGCCAGGCTCCAACCCAGGCCCTCATTCAGTCCTCCCATCAGCAAGATGGGGGAAGAAAATACAGAGGAAAAAATGGGAATAAGAAAGCTGGTGGATCCAGATAAAGACAGATCTTTCCTAGGCTCAAATCCACTCCTTCACTCCTGACTTTTGTAACCGCTTCCTTCACACCACCCCCCACAGCCAGTGGGTCCATTGTGGAGATGGCTGGAACCAGCTGTGTCCAGCATGGGGACAGCCCTGATCTCTTCCCTGAAAAAACTGAGGATATGGTGAAATTCTTCCTTCCAGAGAATGTAGGTCTTGAGACATGATAGTTTCATGCTCCTTTTTTCACCAGCAAAACAGACTGCTTGAGGCTCTAGCTATGCTACCTTAATTAGTTTTTGAAGGGCTGTACTGTTAAGCTTAGTTAGTGAAAGTATGTATGTTGGAAAAAAAACTCTTCAAAACCAGCTTTCAGAAAAAGTTAACGTTGTACAGATCATTTTATAAAGCTGGTTCACTTGTTGTACTTACCTGCTTGAGGAAGAGGCAGAATGTACTTCAGAGGTGAGGAAGGAAGTGACTGGAAGCAGAGATGCACAAACTGGCAAAGGCAAAGGAAACCCTATCCTTACCCTTCAAATCTCACCTGACTTTCTTAAGTCTGTTTTAAGTGTTGCTGTACATATGACATCTTTCCACCAGGTTACTTGGCATGGTTTGCAGCTCTTTAGTGGTTGTTCTGTATGTAGGGTAATTCCCTCTCTGTTATGTTTTCTGTATATCCTCTACAGTGCTGTGCTGCCATTCCAACCTTTGATTAATCTCAATGAGTTTTTACTTTATGAATAATTAAAAATCTTTTCTACCTTCCTATTGCAGAGCTTGAAAATAGCATGTTATTCTTCCCTACCATTATTTCTTTGTGTTTTGGGTTTCTTGGTTTTGTTTTTAATTTTATTTTTTTTATGCACAAGTGACTGCCCTTACATAGCAGGGGGAAAGCTCTGGCTGATATGAGAGACTTGGCCAATGTCATGCTAGCATGGTAAAGGTATCATGATATGACTAGAAGCCCAGTGCCATTTGGGTTTATGTAGTGCCTTGCCTGGTATTTATAAAATATGGTGATCTATTTATTTGTTCTTGTTCAGGCTTCTCTATACCAGTTCTACAGACTTTTTACCTTCAGTCCTTGCTGCCCTGTGGAAAGGAGCAGAGGTGCTACTTGGCTTTTGTACTCATTAATCCGTATTTCCATCTTCTTTAGCAGGGAGTGAACACTGATTCATCTTTCCAATAATTGGTGGAGATGAGAGTTTGAGTGCTGTTGAGAAATGCTGCTGTGCAGCAATAGTGAGGTTTACTATACCCACTGTTAGGGGATTTTTTTTCTTAATATCTGTCTGCAAATACTCCTCGGCCTCTTAGTCACAGAAACCCAGCTCACTTGCACTGTTAGTGCCAATGTGCCAGCAGAGAGAGTATACTTAAATGGTAGTGTGCTGTTTCTTTATTTGAGGTCCTCCCTATCCCCTTGGTGGGATGGGACTTGTGAGAGTCCTAGATTTATCATAGGCTTAGAGAGTAATTTGTGGTTTGGTTTGTTGGTTGGAGTTTTTTTGCTTGCTCATAAGCTTATTTTGCTCAGTAAATAGCTAGTTTGGTTTGGGTTATTGACAAAAATGACTGGGAGCAGTGTGTTTGTGCTTTCAGTGTTACAATAAAGAAATGCCATTCAGGGGATTTTTTTTTTGTTAATTTTTTTTGTCTCCTGATGAAGGGTTGAGGTTTTGGTGGTGTGTGTATGTGGTTGGCATTTTTTATTGTTTTGGGGTCTTTTTTGCAGGGGGAGGTTAAGGTGATTTTGGCTCTTGTTTTTAGCCAGTTTCTCAAAGGGGTTAGAATAAATTTTGTTCTCCTTCAGCTTGAAGTTCACATGCATCATCAGTTGCATTTTCTTCTGGGAACGTTCAGGAAAGCTGCTTGTTTCTGTGGTCTGTTCTACATTTAAACATAACTGGCATGCAGTAGCAGGCTCTGAAGCAATGCTGCTGTCACTGCCATGACAGGATGAGAGGCTTAATGGTCATTTGAACAGTGACATACTTTTAAGTGATCTTGGAGCCAGAACTAAAAACCTGAGTCAATGGTTGGCTGGCAAGAAAATAACCTAACATCTTCAAGGAGCTTGAGCAAGTTAGTTAGCCCCATTTGAAATGTGATGTATTAAGAAGTAACTTGCTTTTCTTTTAGTCTTAACATTGAGTTTATTGTATATTGAAAGAAAGCAATATTTACATAATTTTAAGCACAAAAATGCAACTCTCTCCATATTCTTATGAATCTGTTCATTAGGTCCCCTGGGAGGAGAATGGGACAGGCACCAATGTCATGGCTAGTTTGCAGAGCACAGCGTGCCCTCTGCAGAATGTCATCTTTGGATGGCAGTGTGGAAACTGGAACTTGAAAAAATGTTAGTCTTTGACAATACTTACTATAGCAGCATTGCTGGGCTAGATAGCACAACTTTCAGTGCAGCTTCTCAAGCCCAGCCATGGCCTCAACTGTGTAGTTGGCTGAAGCTACGTATCACAGCAATTATGCTGTATAATATGCAGTTCTTTACTTATGAGCTGACTCTGATGTGCCTGCAAGAGTCATGATCCAAAGGATGACTTACTTTACTGTAGTCGCATATCTCCCAGTGGCCAAGCTTAGAGGGTGCAGAGGGTGGTGTCTGTTCCATGCTCTTCCCAAGGAACCTAATGAACAGATTTATAAGAATATAGAAAGAGTTGAATTGTTAGGCTTAAAGTTATGCTTTCTTTCAGTGCAGGTGAATGTGTCTGAGAAACTGAGGGCTCTTCTATCTACAAGAAAGCAAGTTAAAGGACAGATGATAATGAGCATAAGGAGTCAAGGCTAATTAGAAGCCCAGATCGCTTTATGCATGTTTAGCCTGTAGCATGTCTGAACTGCTGGGAAACAACGTTGTTAGAGGCAAAGCAAGTTCTCCCTACTAAGCAATATGTCCAGCAGCTAAAGTCTTAGTTGTAGATTTGCAAAATGTGTTAATAGCAGTTCAGGTGTAAGAGAAGTGAGCAGAACATACTGAGGTCCCCTGTTCCAGGAAATGTCGAGGAGAAGAAATGCTAATGCCACTGCAATAGAGCAGTATCAGGCCTGCAGAGCAAAGGATTGCTAGCTACAAATGCTCCTTTACTAACTTACTAGAAGTGAAAACTTGGTGTCTGTGACCATGAGATCATAGCAGCCCACTCTGCAAAAATATCTGATGTATTGCAGAATACATAAACCTGTGCTTTCTTTAGGAAAAAAAACCTGAATGTGCCCTACCTACTCACTTCTGCTACTTCTCGCTATTCAGTTTGAGACACATCACAGTCAATTGGCTTTGACTTTTTTCTTGGCAGTAGGGTTTTTTTGTTTGTTTGTTATTGTTTTGTCAACTTGTAGGCTATTTCATGTACTCTGGCCTATTAGATGGGTTGTTTTCCCAAGCACAACTTCAGCTATTTCTGAAATCTGTTAATAGTTCGTTTGTAATGCTGCAATCTGAACTCTGTAGTATGACTCAAGAATTTCAGCCACTCCACTCGGGTTCATGTAACGCACTGTGCTTAGTTGCTACATACTGCTCTGCAGTTTGGAGAAGGTGTGCACAGAAGCTCTCCAGCTTTGCTGCGTGTGCTCTCAGACTGATCGATGGCATTCTTGCACCGTATCTGCACTAAACTGGGACTTTTCTGGCTTCTGTGTCCCCTTTTCATGCCCTGTGGCAGTACCTTTCAAACAATTCAGGAATAGCTAAAATCAACACTGATCAGCCTGTTTGGACAGAGCCAGTTGGTGTAAAATGTCCCTGGCTGATGAATTTGCCCTTTCCTGCATGCCCACAGAAAGCATGTTAAAACCTCTTGCCTATTCACATGTCAAGTCTGGAAGAGTTTCTAATTAGAGAAGTTAATCTTTGTTTTGTCAGATTTTAGCTGACAAGAATTTCCATAGATTCTCTGAGACTGGAAGTCTTTGGCAGCTAAACATTTAGCCTGCTGAAACCTGGGCCATGCAGCTGTCACTGTGGCTCTACAAGGCGCTTTATACCCATGCTGATCTGAGTCCTTGTAGGAGGACCCAGCAATAAGTCCTCATCAAATGTAAGAATTTTCTTTGCCATGATTCACGGTCACAAAGAAAATATGATGGGGGGTTATTTGAGAAGGACTTCCAGGATACATACAGACTGGAGGAAACTGGCATGACTGTCAGGCAGGACAGGGCTGACTGACAAGTTTGAAACAAGTTCTCTTTTTTTTTTTTTTTCCTCCTCTTTCTTGGTAGTTGCCCATTATCATGGAGCTTCCCAACCTGCAAGTGTAATTCAGTCTCTATTTCTTCAGGGACAAAGAGGCAAAAGGGGACACAAGTGACTACCTAGTCCTAGTTCAGTTTTACATTGGGTTGCAGCTGTAGTTTTGTTTGCAAGCTGGACATTTGAAATGTCCCCCCAGTGTTTGCCCATGAGGTTTCATGGTGCTCATGCAAGTTCTCCTGGGTTCCAAGGAACACTCCATCAGAAACTGGTAGTGGTTTAATTGTTGGGTTTTTAAAAAACAAAAACAAACAAAAAAAATCCAAAAAACAAAGAAGGTTTGGAGCTTTCCTTACATCACTGTTCCCAATTATAGTAACCTTCCTAGCAACAAAGTAGTAACTGTATATAATAGTATGTGTATATTGTTCGTTGCCGTATACTCCCTTTTTTGAGATGGAAGTTATGCAGGTCTTTTACATTGCAAATATAGTGACAAGTTAAGTGTTATAATCTCCTGTAAGCTATGCGTGTAGTACTGCATTTTATGGTGTAGCCGTGCAGCGCAGAGCTATTCTGCGTGTAACACATATGTTGAACATTAACTACTGTTTGGGTACAGAAGGTGGAGTGTGCTCTCTCTGGTTTCTATTGGGTGTGTGGCAATTGGAGGTAAACTTACTGGCAGTTAATGCCATAGAGCAAGCAAGCAGGAATGGAGTGATCATAAGGCATCAAATCAGTTTTTCCTAGTTTTGTGAAGTCTTCATCTGTTGCCATTTCTTTTTTATTGTTTTGGAGGGTTTTCTCCTCCCTCATTTGAGCAGAATCAGTTTCAATTCTGTTGTGCTTTGGTTTGGCTTCTTTTAACAAGTGATGAATTCACTACATATGAGAAAATAGGTTCTGGATACTTTTTAGGAAACTTTGTTTTGTTTATAGCAATTATGTACATCTTTAGATGGTTTCTTAGCAATGTACTGCTTTAGGAAGCTGTTGTATTCTCATCTGCTTTCAATAGTGTGTTGAACTTTGATTAAGAGTGTCTGTTATTCACCTCTTGCCCCCTAAAAATAATAAAGCAGTATCTTACAATGGTAATTTAATGTCTGTTTTAAGTTTTCCTGTAGCTTGTTTTAGTGGAGTTCCTAATGCTGTTCCTGAAATTTCATAAGATTTGATTTCTGTGCTTCTGCTTTTTAAAAAAAAAAAAAAAACAAAAAACAAAAAAACCAAAAACAAACAAAACACACACCACCACCACCCCCACTCAAGTTACGTAAAATTTGTTACCTATACCTTAATCTTGCTTGACCTTCTTGGAAAAATAGAGAGAGATGAAACTCTTCATCTTGTCTTTTGCTGGAGAAGACAGATTTTAGACAGTTTGGAATCCCAGACAGGAGTTCTGCATGTTATGATTGATGCTTCTTTTGTGCAGAAGGCCAAACTAAATGCTATTTAGCTCTCTTTCAGCTGAAATCAGTGAATTTCGCTACATTTTGAGATGAAATGGGAATGCCTGATATGTTAGAGCTTTGAAAAATAAAATAAAAAATCCTCAAAGGTCTATGAGGGACGGCAGGCACAAAAGTAGTTTCAGATCTGTACTTTCCTGTATAAAATACACATGTAACTTTGGACTTTTACTGATATTTATGTTCATGTCATTTTTTTTTTAGCCAAGCATGGGTTTTTTTGCTCAGGAACTTGAAAACTTCCTTCCTCAAGTAACACAACAGGGTTTGCATAAAAAATTGGTTTGTTATTCCCTCTTCCTCTTATCCCCTGTAGCCTCCAAGCTTTGCTGCTTCTAGTGTTTGAAGTTGAAGCACTGGGTATGTAAGTTCTTGCCTTAACCTCAGAACAAGTACACAGGCCAATATAGCCTAGCTTTAAGATCAGCTAACTTTTCTACTAGTACCCATAGCCCATGATTGAGGTTAGTTCTCTTTCCATGACTGTGTGTTTCAGATGGCATACCGAATAAGACTGGCAACCTTTTTTTTTCCTTTTTTTGTTTCTCCATTTAAAGTCTGTAAATGTGATTGCAATTAGCAATATTGTTGAAAGATACTTTCAAATCCCATTAATTTTTTCTGACAGTGCTTTTCAAGTATTCAAGCTGTACAGAATTTATTTTGCAGCTTGAGTGGGGATATGGTACTGCATGGCTGCAGTTGACATCAGTCAGCAGGTTTCAGGCAGTGTGTCAATCAAGCTTTTACTGGAGAATTTGGCTTCCTGGGGTTTAAGAAGTTGGTTCTGTGACTTAAGACACTTACAGGACATAAGCCTTTACTTTCTCTCCTCCACTTTGAGTTACAGTGAACTTCGAAGTTTTTTTCAAGACTGAAGTCTGATGCTGTTGGAATAGCTGCAGCCAGGAACAATGTGTCACTGTACCTTTCCTGAAGAAAATAAAAATGTCAATACAATTCTTCAGAATAAATATAATTACTCTTTAGATACTACTTTCCATTGTGCATTTCCTCTTCCCTATTTGAACTTAAAAAGAAACCCACTCAAACAAACCCACACCCACCCACACAAAAAAAAACCAACACACTTTCTTTTCTGTTACAGAAAAATGCAAAGGGACAGGAGTTGTTTGACCAGATTGTATATCATTTGGACCTTGTGGAAACTGATTACTTTGGCCTACAATTCATGGATGCTTCCCAGGTTACAGTAAGTATAACTTCAGTTAATTTTTATGTTCTGCAGTAGTTTGTTTTGCATATTAGAAATGCATTACTAATGCAGTTTCATGGAGACATGTAGGCATTAGGGGATATACTGCTGAAACAACTGATGTCATGTTTCGTTCTTGCACATAAAGGCAAATCCTCTAAATTACTTGTGTCATTTTATATGGTATGCACATGACTTGATCGCACGTAAGTGGAAAAAGCAATAATTGTGCCTAAAGAAAAATGTGCTTTATGTTTAGTAGGCTCAAGGTATTAAAAATGGGTTAAAACTCCTGCAAGCAAGGGTTTCTTGTAGATCCTGTCTTTACTGTTTCATGCCCAGATATGTTGCTCTGTAGATTTAGTTAATTTGCAATAGAGAAAAATTTTCCTTCTCTCCCCTATCCAATGACCCCCACCATCTACAAGTAAAAAAAAAAAAAAACCCAAACCAAACCCACAAAAAACCCAACATATTTACAGACACAGGTAGATAAATATATTAATAAGAGAGCATGTAAATGCTTTTTTCATAAAGCAACAGAATGTGTTCTGTGCTATTAGAATAAAATAATGGGAAAATGTAGCTGCAATATTGACAACTCGTGAAAAGTAGGTTTTAACTTTATCATCTCAGAATTCTCCATTCTCTAGTAAGCATGAGTCAATGTGTTTTGGTCAGATCAGTTTTTTACTAGCTGCACTGTGATCTGTGTTTTACCAATGACTAAACAACAAACAGGAAACCTATCCAGATATTATAACAACTTGATATTTAGAAAGGGAATCTATGCTTTTGGGGAAGAGAAAACTGCTATTATCTATTTAAACATTATCCTCATATCCCAGTTAATTTAGGTGTATATATTTATCACTGGAAAATGATACTTGAATGAAGTATGTCCATAATGGGTTTGGGGATTTTAGAAAGTTTAGTGTGTGTTCCTGATAAAATTTGTATTACATAAATTGTGTGTCCTTCTATGATAGACCTCATCATAAGGACACAGCCAGAGCAGAGTCTGCTCGTAATTGGAAAAACAGATTATATTGTCACTGATTGTCAAATCACCTAATTGGGAACTTGATAGCTAGGAATTGTTACCTAGCAAGGAGATCTGTAATGTTTTGAAAGAAGGGAAAGCAGAAAGGGAGAGGGAAGCATCCTTTCCTAGTAAGAAATGGGCAGATCAGAAGCAGACCTGGCTAAGGAAGCAGAGAATGCTCATTTTCTTGTATGTTTGCAAAACTGAATGGCTTTTTTGAATGGTAAGAAAGATGATATGTGTTCCAGAGATACTTCTTTCCCTGGTGTTCCGGGCAAAATATGCCTATTTATGCAAATGTGTTAGCTTTGTCTGCTATTTCTTTCCTCTGTGTTGGGGGGGGAAGTAAATCATGGCATCTACAGTTACAAGAAGGATAATAGCTATGAACAACTTCTGGGGGGCCTAAAAAAGCCAACACTGGTTTCAGGGCTTTGGTAGTAGGTTTGTGCTTTCCTGGATGAAGAGGAGTGTTGAGGGCAGAGTTCTTCACCTTCACTGGTGTGCAAGGCTGAAAGCTCTCATTTGTTTGTTGGTTTCTTTTTTGTCTGTTCTTTTTGTCTTTGACAGATGTTCTGTCAAACATCTTTTTTGACTGTTCTTTTTTAAGACAGGAGAGTTGAGAGAGCTTTCAAGACACAAACTTTTATCTTCCCCAGCACCCTGTGCAGAAAGGTTCTATGCCTTACCAGCCTTCCTTGGTCTGTTTTGAACTTGTGACCCGTTCATTTCACTTGCATAGCAATTAATGCATAGCCTCCATGTGCTTCTGCTTAGTGCCAGCCCAGCCACACAGTGCAATTGCAAGACTGGGAGATTAAAGTTCTGTAAGCTCCTTGAGGCTCTAAGCCTTTGTCTTTACTATGTATTGTTGAGTGCTAAACATCTTTAAGCCACCATTATAAAGAAGAGACCACAGAACAGTCTTTGAGGTTGCTTCTGTGTGCTCCAAGGCCAGCAGCTTTTCAGTGTACTGTGTTTCTTGCAGTCCTGTAACTTTGCCAGAGTCAGGACAAGCAGTGTTGACAGCTGTGACTTAGAAAAGAAATTTGTGATTAAAGCTTATCTGCTTTGAAAGAGGAAAAAAAACCTTTTTTTTTGTTTGAACGGCTTGTTACCCACACCTCCCCCCACAAAAAAAATTTTCAGTGCAACCAAAACCAATAAAGTTTTGAAAGGCAAGAAAGGCAGAAAATACTGTAAAGCCTATTCAATGAATTCTGCATCAGTTTGTATCTTGTGCTCTTTGAAGATATCCATGAATAGAAGGATACAATCATCCAGTAGTTTATTCTAAAGCGTAGCTTTGTGTACTGTTGTATTTTAAGTTATCTGGTATTAACTCCAGAAGTAGAAGTCCTTGGGGGGATGGGGTTGTTAAGTGTTTTTAGCGTGTGGACAAACTTGATCTAGTGGAAAGCCTTGATTCATAAGTGACTTTAAAAAGTGGCACAGATTCATTGCCAGCTTATGTTCAGCACCTTGACTGATTACAATGTATAGGTTATAGTGAGGAATAAAACTGCATCTGACTGTAATTGCATTATAATAGCTTTGGACCAACTCTTTTTTTTTCCTACCAGACTCAGTAACAAAACTCCTGCAACATACTGCTCTGCAGCTGTTCTAGTGGTGGTTCTGTCATCATTCTCATCTTTTTTTTAATTTCTATTTTTGTGTATGTTTTACAACGTACATAATATAATAGTACAGTGGGACATGTATATAATTTATAAATAAATATGCATATATTGGAAGTATGTGCTCAAACACTTATTTACTTTTTGCACTGTCAAAAAAGGTTGGAGACCACTGCTCTAGGACAGCTCTTGTGAGTCTGGCAACATTCTAAGGCCCTTCAAACCTTTCCATCGTTTTGTAATAAAAACCCTGCTCTGCTTTTCTGTTCCTCCTGTTTGTGGAAGGGGGAGGGAAGCGAGAAAGAGAGGGAAAGGAGTGGTGAAAGGAAGGAAATGAGAATCAAAGTAGTAATTTCTTGTTCAACTAATTGTTACAGGACTTCAACAGGGAAGTAGTGCCACTCTTAAATAGGAGGTCTCTGTGACAGTTTAGAGGAAATGTAAAGCTTATTGGGTTTTTAATTACTTTTACTATGGTGTATGTGTTCTAGCAAAGCAGAAAGCCTTGAAAGCTGCAGTTGAGGTTGGAAATAGCAATAATAAAATCTTGTGAGACCATACTAGCAAAGCTGAGTTGTCATGAGGGACGTATTTTATTGATCTTTGCAGAAACTGGTCATATGCAACATACTCTGGTTGGTTTGCGTACTTGACATTTATTTTAGGCTGCTGGTAGCTAATGTTTACTCATCTTCTGTGCAGGCTTGATCTTTCTTTGTCTCTTATTCCAGATCATCATAAGAAAAAGGACTTCTGTGGTTTGCAGCTCCTTATGGGCTGCAACATACTCTAGGATTCTTTCAGGATATAGAGCTTACCATTTCTGCAGTTGCATTCTTTGTTCCAGTTGTCTGTCCTGTTATAGCAAAACATGGGTACCCTTCCAATCCACTCAGAACAGAAGGATTAGCCCATGTTGATTAGCTTGGAATATGCTTCTGTTTCCCCCATGATTTTGTTTCTGATCACAAGAACAGTTAGAGAGTAACTGAGGGGGAAGAAGATTCAACATATATCTTTAAAATTTTAAATTTTTTCTTGCTTTTTGCAAATGAGCTGCTATAATCCTTAAGGTGTGAAACTTTAGTTAGGAATGCATGGAAGCAAGAGAATTAAAATACCACTTTTCTTACATGCGGCTCTTTCAGTGATCCTCTGAGTCCTTTATGTCTGATCTCCTATGTCACAAAGGCCCTTTGGCTTAAAGAAGGTCCATATGGAAAAGCCTTTCCCAGATAGGTAGATATATTGCGCTCTGCAGCCAGTTGAGCCATTTTGAGTGTGTGTGCACACAGCCAATGTATTGACACATTGGGAAGCACTGGATTTACACAGTCTGCATAGCAAGACTTGTGCAAGGACAGCCTGTGCCTCCTGCAGGTGCCCATGGCTACGATGGGGGTCAGAGTTCCCTGGGAAGATGACAACCAGGACCGACCTGCAGTGAATTGTCCTGGCAAGCTGTGTTTTCATCTAAATTTCTTAATATTGACCAATTCCTAAACTGGGTTTTGATTCATTTGCTGTGAGAGGTGAAAAGACAGTGAAGGGAGAAGATAGAGAAGAGTGTGTAGAAACTACAATAGGCTTTTATGAAAGCAGTGTTCCAAGTATGAAAATAGGAGGGGAAAAAAAAAAAGGGCAAGAACTGTGTTACCCAAACCGAGCCTAACCAGCAGCAATGTGTCAGGACCCACTGATGCGGACACTGAGATCCTCATGCATATGGAAGGTGGCCTTGTGGCCAGGTGTGGTGGGTTAACCCTGGCTGGATGCGAGATGCCCACCAAAGCCACTCTGTCACTGCCCTCCTCAGCTGGGCAGGGGAGAGAGAACATAATGAAAGGCTTGTGGATCAAGATAAAAGACAGGGAGATCACTCAGCAATTACCGCCATGGGCAAAACAGACTCGACTTGGGGAAATTAATTTATTGCCAATGAAAAAAAGAGTAGGATAATAAGAACTAAAACCAAATCTTCAAACACCTTCCCCAGACCCCTCCCTTCTTCCTGAGCTCAGCTTCACTCCCAATTTCTCTACCTCCTCCTCCCGAGCGGCGCAGGGGGACGGGGAATGGGGGTTGTGGTCAGTTCATCACACACTGTCTCTGCCGCTCCTTCCTCCTCAAGGAGGGGACTCCTCACACTCTGCCCCTGCTCCAGCCTGGGGTCCCTCCCACAGGAGACAGTCCTCCAGCAACTTCTCCAACGTGGGTCCTTCCCACGGGCTGCAGTTCTTCACGAGCTGCTCCAGCCTGGGTCCCCCCACAGGTGCCGTCCTTCAGGAACAGACGGCTCCAGCCTGGGTCCCCCAAGGGGTGACAAGTCCTGCCCGCAACCCTGCTCCAGCCGGGGCTCCTCTCCCCACGGGTCCCCACAGGCCCTGCCAGGAGCCGGCTCCAGCACGGGCTGCCCACGGGGTCACGGCCTCCTTCGGGCATCCCCCTGCTGCGGCGTGGGGCCCTCCCCGGGTGCGGGTGCAGATCTGCTCCCCCGTGGAGCTCCATGGCTGCCGGGGCACAGCCGGCCTCACCAGGCTCTTCCCCAGGGGCTGCCGGGGAACCTCTGCTCCGGCGCCTGGAGCCCCTCCTGCCCCTCCTGCTGCCCTGGCCGGGGGGCTGCAGGGCTGCTGCTCCCACACCTTCTCACTCCTCTCTCCGGCTGCAGTTGCTGTTGCCGGGTGTTTCCCCTCCTTAACCCCGTCACCCCAGAGGCACTGCCACCGTCACTGATGGGCTCGGCCTTGGCCAGCGGTGGGTCCATCTTTGGAGCTGGCTGGCACTGGCTCTGTCGGACACAGGGGAAGCTTCTGGCAGCTCCTCACAGAAACCACCCCTGCAAACCACCCCCCTCCACCCTCCCAACTACCAAAACCTTGCCACGCAAACCCAATACTGCAAGTTTTTGTGGGAGGGTCAGGATCATGTATGCTTCACAACATAGGTTTTCAACAATGCAGTGTGAGGGCAGGGGGTGAAGCAAACTGGACAACGAAGAAAAAAATATAAATGCCTCCCTCTACACATCATGAACTAGACTTCTGGATGTTTCAGCAGGTATTGGGTCAGGGAATTGGAGGGACTTGGTGCTTCATGACTGCCTCTGCTGCGTCTGAATTTTCTTTCAAGGGCTCATTGTCATTCAAATAAAGAGTTTTTTCAACTGCTTGCTTTTGATATTACTGCTATGATTTCTTATGGCTATGAGGGATGTGGAAATAAGAGCAACTCAAACCAGTCAATTAGCCCCGTAGTGTGATATCCTTGAGTCTTTTTCCTTACATACTGCTTTTTACTGTAACAACAAGTGCTTGTTGGGCAGAACAAAATAGGGACAAGCCATATTGATCAACACATTGAATATTGGGAGAAAGGGAATCTGGTAAATAATTTGATAATGCAAAAAGTTTGTTTTTCTTCCCCATGAATAAACTGTGAAATTCCTGTGTGACTGTTTCCCCTCCCTGAATGTCTCTTGTTCCTCTGGTGATGAGCTCTTTGGGACTCTCGTTGTTGCAGGATGTGTGTCTGTGGATTTGTAGCCCAGAGTAACAAATACCAGTCACAGCTGGAGGGTCCCAAGAGCTGTACAGGTAACGGTATCCTGTAGTGCTTCAGCTACTGATTGTGGCAGTGATGTGAATGCCAGTTCAGTAACTGGACAAAGGCAACGTGGCTGCTTCCACAGCAATGTGGAAAGCCTGATGAAGGACTACTTCCAGCTGTGCTGTCTAAGGCTGGGTTGCGGTCTGTGAACACTTGGTGGGAGACTCCAAAACACTGAGAATTCCCAGAGCATCTCCAGTTTTTAGTCTTCCAGTAGCTTGCTGGTTTTTTGTCTTTGTCCATTGTCAGAGCATAAGCTGAAGTGGTTTCCTTAGTTTTCTTCTACAGATTTAGTCAGGTTTGTCACCTGTTTGTTACTAATCCTTTCAGTTTATTTTTTGAGTGTTTGTGCACAGACTTCAAAATTAAAGGTAACTTGCTTTTTATTGCTAGAATTGATCTGGAGTGGCATCAGCTTTCATCGTCTGTATAATAAATCTAATGAGAGTTATGCTACACAGGGCAGGTTTTTTTAATATAATTTTGTGGTTTACTCCCCGCCGCCCCAGGATATAAAGTTTCACTGCCAAGAAGAGAAAGGGAGTAATCTTGTATGTCCTATTGTTTTGTGTGGTAGTGATTATCTGTGTTCATGTTCAATTATAAGTTATGCTTCTGTCACCCCAGGTCTGCAAAGCAAAATATTCCTTGGGCTGAAACAGGTTATCATATGTATATGAGTTAAGGTAGGATAATTGTCTTGAAGGATGTCCACATAGCTCTCCATTATTCATGTGTGGTTTATCTGGACTACAGATAATCCATCTGTGCAGACTCAGTCTGAGACAGGCAAGGCTTTCATGAATGCCATGCATTCTGATATGCTGCTTTGTGTCCAGAAATAATACTGTAGTTGGGGGTTTTCTTTTTAGGTTCTATCTTTCAGTCTTAATATTCATGATGATAATTAAAATGTTACCATGACAGGATTTGAAATACATGTGATAGTAATCTTATGTTTAGTTTCTGTAAAGAACCATGAAAAAAATGCCTTAAAGTAATCCATGTGTGGTATGATCCTGAATGTTTTTTCAGGAGTATGAAATGGGCAGGAGGAGCTGTGTAGGAGCCTTTTGCTGTTAGGAGATTACAGTTTTCTTTCATGAAAAGCTAGCTGTTTGTTTAAGCAACTTGGCAATTAATTTGGAATAAAAATTACCAGGTATATGTTGGGATCTTGGCAGAATGGGAAGGAGTTTCTGCAAATAAATTTTTCTGTTTTGAACTATAGGAGGCAAAATTTTATTCAGGCTAAAACCAGTTTAGTTTTAAAAAATCCTTCTGGACTTTCTGTGGTGTTAAAACCAACTGAAATCATATGCCACAGATATGTTCGAAATAAACATTTTTTAATTAAACAGAACCTTTTTGTTGCAGTTGCAAATAATTGTCGCTCTGTGACCCTAGTAGGAACAAAGAGGTGTAATCCTGCTGCCTTCGGTGTCACTGAGAGCTTTTTACTTTTGAGTTCATGCTGTCCTAGCAGTTTGTCTCTTTGTAAGTGTCCTTATGACCGATTTCAGTTTAATTCGACACAGATATATTTCTGCTAGTGATGAACGGAAGTCTTAAGCGATGCTACTGACACTTTTATGCTGTAGTCTGAGTCCTTTCTGGGAAAAAACCTAATCTCCAATTGCTTGTGTTCCTCTGTTAGTCTTAATTAAGTTAAAATAAATCACAAAATTAAGAAAATTTTCTGCAAATAAAATTTACTTACCACTTCCTGCTAGGGGAAACTGTGTTCTAATTCATGGACACTGTTGAAGGTGCTGTAGGGATCAAACCTTCTCTGAGGGTCAGTAAATACGTAGCAATGTGTTGCTCTCAGAGCTTTACCAAAGCCTGGAAGTATGAAGTGTGGCTTGAAGCATTGTAGTTCCACTTAGAGGTTGTGCTCAGGAAAATTCTAGTGCATGTGGAGACACAAATGGCTGTTTTTGAGTATGCGTCACTTAAAAGCTTTAGACTAACTTTTGCTCTGCTCTGTACAGTGGTTAGTTGGGCAGAAAATTACATTTATGGTTGAGACTTAGCTGTCTCACAGAATGGATGCTACAGAACATTCATATTGCTTCAAATATTAAAGCTTAGAAACAGAAATACACAGGTGAAAACATGAAGGCATGGGGATCATAAAACTGGAGTCCACAAAAACCAATGACTGAACATACTTACGCTATGGCAGAGATGAACTGATGCTACACTTGATCATTGGGAAAAAGTGCATGCACTTGAGTGGTTTCACAAAAGCATGCAAGGGTCAACAAAGTATGTCCAGTAAAGATGAAGTGGGCTGTTCAGAAGAACAGCTGTATTTGCAACAGAATAATAATGGACAGCAAGCCTCAGCACAGATGCAATGTTTGGCTGATACACTTAGAAGATGCAGGAGAAAAGTATTTCTTCATTTAAGATTAATTTTGTTGCTGATCTTTCCAAGAACTCTGGAGAAAGGTAGGAGATAAGCATAGCTGAAGTGTTTGAGGGCCATTTCGTGAAAAGGGGAACCTTTCAGTGGAGTGCAAGCTGGAGCTGAGTCAGTCCAACTGTGGAGGTGAACAAAGTAGTACCTTAGTGTCTCCTGGTAACAGTGGTCATGGTGTCTCTAGGGAGACAGGGTGGATTGCAGAGGTGGCACAGGACAGCTGAGTGCCTAGTGTTGCTAGTTCATAGAAGCATGTTTGCAAAAATCATCGATAACTAAGTAGTATTTGTAGGGGTCCTTGACTGCAAAAGGAAGACGTGTGGAACTGCATACAGTGAGATATTTGCAAGAGCCAGCTGAAACTAGTAACTGCATTTGAGAGGTTGCTCACATCATGTAGCGGTGGAATCTCAGTGCTGAATGTCAGACTTCTTGATTGAATGTGTCAGTTTATTAAAAAAAAAAAAAACCCACAACAACACCCAAAACCCAGTGCTTTGACAAGGCCAAAGCTTTCAGGAGCTGTTCTGTATTGAAACCGTGATAAGCGGTTCCCCTGGCCACATTCTTTTCTATGTTTATTCAGAGGCTGTTTGCATACTAAAATTGGCAAGAACTGGTTTCATGAAGGTTCATGCAAAACACTGCATTGCAAAATTTTCTCTTGCTTTAATGTTATTTCTGAAATCATGGTAACGGCATGTGTGACTTGCTTGTGTTTTTTGTGGTTCCTTCAAATGGCTATTTTGTAGGCCTTGAGCATTTTAACTGGATGTCATCCTGTGCTTTTCCTATGGCCAGGTAGGGTTCTCTTCCTGACTGCTTATTGCCTCTAGAAAAGCACCAAGAAAATGCTCTGCATCTGAGTCTCAACACACTGTGATTAGAAAACAGGACTCCTGGAATAGGGACTGATCTGTTCCTAAGGTTTTTTGTGCTCTAAACAGGCATGAAATACAGACATCTGTGTTGCCTTTGAGTTACATGTAATCCTTATGATTTTTGAGCTCCTTTCTGATGATTACATACTAGAGTACTTTTTCAGCCTGGAATTGCAAACACAAGGTACCATGGGCTGTTTGTAAGGACTTCACAAAAGTGAACTAAGGAAAAAAACAAAGCTACTGTCAGCAGCTTTGAATTTACTGTACAAGAGCCTTCATGTCTAATGGAACATTTTTAGGAGCTCGCTTAGTGAAAGACTGAAAATTGCTGGCATACTACTAGTACTTTTCTTATATCACAGGAGCAGAAAACCTTTTTCTTCTAAATACTGCTTGTGTTTAAATATTTTTCTTAGCTTACATCTATAATATTATCAGGAGGAGCAGATGTTGCAGCATTTTTGGTTTTTAATTTGGACAGAGGTTGCCTCTACTCATGGTACCAGCCAGATCTTAGTAGTGTATTTGGGAACTTCTGTATTCCAGGAATGTGACAGAAATTGTTTTCAGATGATGTCATTTTATTTACCTACATGTCTAACATCTTTATTAATGCCTCTACCCCATCCACTAGTGGACCCCAAAAACTTTCTTTCAGTGCAAGTACACATTTCTTCACAGAGAATATAATCCTATGGAAAAGTCTTCTGTGCCTTTCTGATTTATGGAAACTTAGAAGTAGTTGTTGCCTTTAAAAACAAACAAACAAAAAACCTCAAACAACAAACCATGTTGTAGAGAGAAAAAACTCCTTGTCAGTTCATTAGGTTACCAACCATACTGGGAGGTGGGAGTAGGGGGGTGGAGTGTGAAGGCAGGACAGCTGATGGGGATGTCCCTTGCCATCTGGGGAAGGCAGCAGCTCAATGGAAGCCAGGCCCTCTCCTCCCCTCTCCCTCAGGGTTCGGTGCAGAAGAGGTGGCACCTCTTCATGAGGGGCAGTGGTGGGGAAAGGGAAAGAAGGGCCCATGCAACCCTTGCCAGTCAACAAAAGAGCTGTTTATTGGTGGGAGATGTTGCAGGTGAGCCTACAGGATGTCCGTGGAGTTTGTTTTCAGTTAAACAGGACTTTCCCCTTGTGAACCCATGTTGGCTGTGACCAATGACTGTGTTGTCTCTCAATGTTTTTCAGTAACTCCCAGAATTACCTCCATAATTCTACCTGGCACTGAAGTGAGACTGATAATTTGTACACAAGAAATTCCTAGGGTTCAATGGGTTTTCTGCTGCTAATTGTACTCCCTTTAAAAAACTAGTATCAAATTACTGATGTTGCAGCCTAAAAAAAGCCCAGCATGTAAGGCGCTACCAAAGCACAAAGGTGGGCCTGGAAACTTCCCAGAAGGAGCCTCCTAGTCAAAGACAGAGAGCAGGAGGGGATACAGGAGTGGAGACACAGTTGCCAAAGAGCCAAACAAGAGAGGACGAAAGCATTTTTGTTCTCTTGTTGTTTATTGTCCATTTGTGAAGGTGCGGTGGCTAAAGTGCCGGCAGGGGAGCTGGCCGGGCACTTCTGCAACGCTGTGGGTGCCATCTCACACAAAGGAGCCTGGATGGCTGGGGTACTGCCAGGTGATTCCTGTGGCAGGGGCACCCATTGCCATCGATGATTCTTCTCAAGAAGAGGGATCCACCTCCATGGGCTCCACGCCATCATCTAGTGGATTAACTGTCACTGGCCCCATGCCATGCTCTGGTGGATCCACCTCCATGGGCTCCACCTCGTCCTTTGGCAGACTGCCATGGCTGGGTCTCACACCATGCCTCAGCAGGTAGGCATGCCAGGGCCCCACGCTGTTCCCCTGTGTGCCCGCAGCTGCGTGCCAGAGGCTGTTGGTTGTGTGAGCGCCGGCAATGGCTGTTGTGGCACGAGGGGTGATGTTCCTCCTCCTCCTCCTCCTCCACTGATTGCCCTTCTTCAGGCTCCTGGGAGGTGCTCTCCTCTTTGGTGGCTGCGGGAACAGTGTCTGTGCTGTCCCAGGCAGAGGTGGGCAGCCACCCGCCTCGCTGCTGAGGCTGCTCCCTGGTGGGCAGACGGGCCCAGTCCCCACACCGTTCCCCGCTGGGCCTACAGCCATGCGCTGCATGCCGTTGATCAGAGAAGCGAGGTCCGTCGTGCTCGTGGCAGGAGGAGTGATGTTGTTGTTGTGCCTCCTCCTCCGCCGCCTCCGCTTCCTCCTCCTGGGAGGTGCCGTCCCCCCCTGTGGTTGCGGGAAGGGGCTCTGTGGCATCCCATGCAAAGGTGGGCAGCCATCCGCCTCGCTGCTGTGGCTCCTCTTCCTTCCAAGCATACTTGGCATCTGAGGACCTGGAAGCTTGGCGAGCTGTGGGCCAGCTGCAGGCGCCCCTGCCTTTTATAGGTCCCGGCAGTGAGGTGGCCGGTGACCTCACACGGCCACTGTGATAGCGATTGTGACCATGGCCGGTGCACGTGGCCAAATATGGCGGGTTTGGGCACGAGGGGCCTATGGCCTGAAAGATGTCCAAATGCGGGAGAAGGAGGAGGAGGGTCGTGGAGGCTGAGGGTCCCTTTCCTGGGGCTCCCTCCCGCCTGCCATGTTGCTTGCCCAAGAGAAAGGCTGCCCCTTGGGCACAGGGACCACCTTCCACCTCCTGTTGTGTGCCATGGGGTAATGGTCTTGAAAGATGCTCTCCATTATTCATGCGTGGTTTATCTGGACTGCAGATAAACTACGTCATACATCAGGATGCTTCTGAGATGGCCCTGTGCAGAGTTAGGCTGGGACAGGCAAGGCTTTCATGAACACCACAGGATATGTGGTTGCAGGTCCCTTATAAGGCTGGTAAGGGCCATTCACGTCTGTTGGTTTGCTCAGGGCCCTGGAGTTAGCGTCATATATCCAGGCTCCTGCTCAGAGCAGCCCCAGTTGGATCCAGTTTCTCAGGACTTTGTTCAGTCATGTTTGGAGACCCTCAAGGACGGCGGCTGCACCGTCCTTCTGGGCACCTGTGCTTTGAGCAACCTCATGGTGACAGTCTTTTCCTTTTGTCCAGCCGGGATTTCTCCTGGGTCTGGTGCCACTCGTCCTTCTGCCACGGAGCACCTCTGAGAAGAGTCAGTCATCTTCTCGACAGCCTCCCAACAGGCAGCTGCAGTCACCAGTCAGGCCCACCCTTGAGCTTTCATTCTCAGTGCTGACCAGAGGCAGCTCCCTCAGCCTGCCCCTTGTGTGCCCCAGCCCCTCATCATCCCAATGGCTGTGTGCTGGGCCCACACCACACTCATCAGGAGGGGACACGGGAGTGCAGATACAGTCACCCAAGGACCATATAAGAGAGGAGGAAAGCATTTTTACTGTGGGTTTTTTTGTTGGTCTATTGGTTGCAGTTTTTGTTGTTATTGCTCTCTCTTGAAAAGGACTCCCAATGACGCAGCCAGAAGGGACCTTAAGGGTGAAATCCAGCACTTTTTTTGTGGAAGAACCACAGTCTTCCTGGCAGAACTGCTTCTCCAAACGTACTGGGTTTGCCTGGCAAGGTTGGGGGGGCGGGCGCTGTAGGGGTGGTTTCTGATAGAAGATGCCAGAAGCTGTCCCCATGTTTGACAGAGCCAGTTCCAGCCATTGCTACCTAAAGCTGAGCCCATCAGCAATGTCCGTAATGCCTCTGGGATAACACATTTAAGAAGGGGTTAAAAATGGCTGTGCAACAGCAGCTGAGAGAAAGGAGTGAGAAAGTGTGGGAGCAGCAGCCCTGCAGCCCCCCGGCCAGGGCAGCAGGAGGGGCAGGAGGGGCTCCAGGCGCCGGAGCAGAGGTTCCCCGGCAGCCCCTGGGGAAGAGCCTGGTGAGGCCGGCTGTGCCCCGGCAGCCATGGAGCTCCACGGGGGAGCAGATCTGCACCCGCACCCGGGGAGGGCCCCACGCCGCAGCAGGGGGATGCCCGAAGGAGGCCGTGACCCCGTGGGCAGCCCGCGCTGGAGCCGGCTCCTGGCAGGGCCTGTGGGGACCCGTGGGGAGAGGAGCCCCGGCTGGAGCAGGGTTGCGGGCAGGACTTGTGACCCCGCGGGGGACTCAGGCTGGAGCCGTCTGTTCCTGAAGGACGGCACCTGTGGGGGGACCCAGGCTGGAGCAGCTCGTGAAGAACTGCAGCCCGTGGGAAGGACCCACGCTGGAGAAGTTGGTGGAGGACTGTCTCCTGTGGGAGGGACCCCACACTGGAGCAGGGGAAGAGTGTGAGGAGGAAGGAGTGGCAGAGATGTGATAAACTGACCACAACCCCCATTCCCCGTCCCCCTGTGCCGCTCGGGGGTGGAGGTAGAGAAATCAGGAGTGAAGTTGAGCCCAGGAAGAAGGGAGGGGGCTGGGGAAGATGTTTTAAGATTTGTTCTTATTTCTCAGTTTGGTTGGTAGTAAGTTAAATGCATTTCTCCACGTTGAGTCTGTTTTGCCTATGACAGTAGTTGCTGAGTGATATCCCTGTCCTTATCTTGACCCATGAGACTGTTGCCATATTTACTCCCCCTGTCCAGTTGACAAGGGGGAGTGGTAGAGTGGCTTGAGGAGCACCTGGTGGCTAGCCAAGTTCAAACCACCACACCAAAGCAAAAGCTGTCTCTCTTAACTTCTTTTCTTCATCTGTCGCTATTTGTTGTGCACTGCCGTGGAGGGTCTGGCTTCATCTTCATTCACCACTTTGGTAGGCTTCTTGTCCTCAGACTGAAAAAACCCCACTTCCAGGCCCCAAGGACCTCGGTGGCCCTCTTGAGTGTCTCCTCCTGGCACAGCAGCCCAATGGAAGCCAGGTGCTCTCCTCCCTTTACAGGGCTTAGCCTATAATTTGGGAGTGCTGTAATTGTCCACAGAATCCTTATTTAAATTTCTCCAGCCAGTTTAGTAATGCCTTTCTGTGTTCCAGCTCTCTCTCTCTGCAGTTTGGAGTCATTCATAACCCTGTGGAGGTGCATTGTTTCCCATTACCCTGCTTCCTGTTGGAAATACTAACCAATATTACTCCTGGTGTTTATTAAATCTTGAATAGTATCGAGGCACTTTATCTGAAAGCAGTTTTTCTCAGGCATATACATTTTCAAGAGGAACATAACTTTCTAGGATGGATCAAAGAAACTTATATGAGTGTAAAGAACAATCTTCTCATCGTTTTATGCTGTGAACTCTTGGGACCTTATACTGTTTCTGAGTATATGCTTGTGTAGACCCTGAGTTCCTACATGACCCCAATTCTCATTTGGTTTTCTGTTAGTACCATAATAATATTTAAAAGGTGACCTTAAGAAGAAAGAGCTTTTTTTTCCTTTGTTACTTCTTAACTTTATACATGTATTGAAGTGTCCAAACTGGTTTAGTGGGTAGGGTTTTTATTGACTTGGTTTTGGTGATTCTTTCCTCCCATGCATTACATACATTTTTATCCTTTCAGCTTTAGAAGGGCCATGTGGCTAATGGCAGACAGTTTTGTAGGATTCAAGTGCCTAAGAAGTCAGCAAGAAGACAGCTGAACAGATAATCGACTTTTGGTTTTAAAGGTGTCAGCTTTTATTTAGCACACCTTCTTTTTTGAACGTGAGCATTTAGCATGGTTTTCCTCCTGTACCTCCAGGTAAGGCTTGAGAAAGCATTCAAGCAATATTTTTCAGAGAGCAAATAAAACTGCCAGTAAGAATGGGCTTTATCTTACTGATAGTTAAAAGTATATAAATAAGCATAAGGCAAAATAGTCTATCCAAGATGCTTTTTATGCATTTTAAACTAGCAAAGCAAGCCAAGGGTCAAATGTCATTTTTTTCCTTTTTAGGTCACATTTGAGGCCTGTATAGACCAACACAAGGGTTTTTTATTCTTTTAGGAAGCAAGTAGAGAGGTGGTGGAATATACAGGTGTGTGATGGGTTTGTGTCAACCTGTGATACCCTCCCTTTCAGTCTTCATTTGGCAGTCACTGTTCTTAATGGAGACTGCTCCAGTAGCTATAGTTTATCTGCTATAACATGACACACATACATCTTTCCCTTGCTGCGTATTTTGAGAAAGCACTAGTTGCTACCACTTACGAAGTGTTGAAGTACTTATTTTTTCCTTTTCAGTTAGTGAGTGATTGACAGGAGAGCATGCCAAGATAAATATGTGCTTCCAGTATTTTAAGAAATCTTTTTTTAAAATGGAGTTTCTTTCATGTGGAATTGATTGGTGTGTGTTTTCAACACATTAATCCCAAACAGTGACTACTGGTTTATGTCAGTTAATACCATAGGAAACATTATTCATTTGGCAAAGCAAAGAAATTATACTGAGATTAAACAGGAATAAATGGAAATTAATCCAGCATTTGAACTTCCACTTTACCTGACAGAATTAAAGGGGTGACCTCAGTGCTCTCTACAGCTTCTTGAGGAGGGGAAGTGGAGAGGGAGGTGCTGAGCTCTTCTCTGTGAGATCCAGTGATAGGATGTGTGGGAATGGTGCAAAGCTGCTCCAGAGGAGGTTTAGACTGGAGATGAGGAAGCATTTCTTTACCAAGAGGGTGGTCAAACACTGGAACAGACTTCCTAGAGAGGTGGTCGATGCCCCAAGCCTGTCGGTGTTTAAGAGGTGTTTGGACAATGCCTTTGATAACATGAAGCAGTCAGGCAGGTGGATTAGGTGGTCATTGTAGGTCCCTTCCAACTGAACTATTTATTCCATTCTGTTCTATTCTAAAGTAATCATAGAATCTTGATTACCTGCAGTTTGACCAGGTTTGGGGTTTTCTTTCCCTTACTGTGGACAAAGTAGCTTAAATGCTGTCTTCCTATCATAACACAGTCCTAAACCAATTAATCCCTTTCCTCTTCCTCATTCTGTACTGATATTTTTAGTCCAGACTGGCTATGAGGAATGTGGTATAGTTGAAATGGCTGTGGTCAGTCTCGGCCCTACACTGTGAGATCCATAATTAAGTTTCTTTGATAAGCTTGGATCCTGAAATGATGTACAGTTGTTTAACCAGAGCCCAAGATAGGCTGAGCTGCAGTCATAGGTGCTGACAGAGCAAAAGTCTCCTCTGGTTTCATTCAGTGAGACTTCAGAATTCATTGCTTTCACTTCCCTGTTCTTGAGTCAGCAAGCAGTATGTGGCCAAGCCCAGACTTTTTTTTTTTTTTTTGGCTTTAGCTAGAATGCAATGAAATCTTCAACTCTTATTTTTTTGGAGGCGCTTTTTCTGATTCATTGACGAGTGTTTTTGACATCACTTTCCACACCTTCAAGGTGTTCAACACTTCAGAGCTCTCAATTGTGGCCTTTGTTACCCCACAAGACAAGACTAGCTTTTCTTGACACACATATTGTGTTCCTGCTTACCACAACTGTCTAGACAATTTAGGTGAAAGGGAGGAAAAGGATGGCAAAAATTTTTGAGCTCAGAGGGATATTTGAAAAGCTAATCTGATTTCCAGTGTGAAGAAGCCCTCTGACACTATCTGAGGCAAAGGAGTGTTGAAATGCAGCCTGATTTTCACAGAAGTTGCACAAAATATCTGCCAGAGCTGGGAACTCTGGGCCAATAATATTGCCAGTCCATGTCCTACCTCTGTGTTTTTATTTTGTGATCTGTGTGGTGGCCACATCACACACAGCCATGATGTGCAATGTGGGATGGGGGTAAAACAACAGCACATTCTTGCTTCTGAAGAGAGATGAGTTTAAAGCCTGCTATGTTTTATCTCCTGGAGCAGTCTGTCTCTGGCTGCTTGGGTACAGAGAATGAATGATAGTTTCCCATCTAGGCTATAGTCTCATTTAATGGTCTGTACAAGTAGGTCCTAGAGTCTTGTTAGTTATTTTTAGACCTCCTTTGAAGTATTTACACTTAAGAATAATCAGCTTGAAACTTGCTTTTATTTGAGTTTTAGTACACCTAGAACTCCACATTCCAAGATTGGGACTATGAGCTGTTATTTCATTGGGAATTACTGTAGTTCAGGTTGTGGGGTGCTTATTTCTGAACATTGTACTAACATGAGCCAGGCATGAAAAGTTATTGGAGGATTTTTGCCTGTAGTATAGATGTTACGCATGTTTGGTTTTATTTACCATGAAGCTAAACTTTTCTTGTAACGGATTTGGTATATTTGTGAGTGGCTTATCTTTAGCCAAAATAAATATTGAGGAGAAAGACATTTTTGCAGCTAGGTGTTTGAAGCATTAAAAATTCATCTGCCCTGGAGATGTGAAAGTAAGAGACTTGTATAATTTCAGTTAAAAAAACCAAGTTTCAATGTTGATATTTTTTCCTTATCAAAAACTTGAAGTTTCACAAAGATTCTGTGAACTGCTGTGGTTTCTGGTGTAATTCTTCATAAGAGAGCAAAGTAGAGAGAGAACAAATTACTTGCAACTCTAAAGAATGTATTTGTATGAGCTGCTGTAATGTTTTATATCCACTCCGGTAGAGATTTCTCAGATTGTAAGGATGTATTCCTTGGCAGCCTCACCTAAGGGAGTCTAGCAAGTCTCATACAAATAAAAGCACTTTCAGAATAATTGTTCCATTACTCCTTCTCTCTCTCCTTTTTTCTTGAGATTTATTTACCTTAAGGGTCATAAGTTGTCAGACTTTGAATCTATACACTTCTCTACCTGTGATAAATACATTTTTGCCTTGGCTTAGGACTTACTCAGTAAATAAATACCAGCATTACTATCCAACAAATAATTTTTCACATTTATTTAGCCACAGTAGCGTGGTGTTCATGGAATGATAAGTAGTCATTCAGAGATTCTCCTTTTTCTAAAAGCATGAATGCTTTAATAGGGAGGAAGGAAGAGGTTTTTTCTTCTAAAATTTTTTTCCCATAGTACCTAGTTTATTACTTTAAAATATATATAAAGGTAGAAAAACATTTATTTCAAGGAAGTACAAATACTTTTTTGTTACCTTGTGTGACAGGAACATTTACATCGGGTTGCTTCAAATCAGATTTCAGCTTTGTGTAGGGCATTGCGCAGAGACAGTTGAAGATTTGAGCTAAGTTTACACCAGAGAGTGTTTATTGCTGCTCTTCTGTAGATGCAACTTGCAGTGATGAGTGACTGCATAAACTTTGCTGGAAGTGTTCATCAGTGTGTCCCAGATGGTTTTAGTGGGGATTAAGTCTTCATCCTTGTCTTGAAAAAACTTGGCTATGCAGCAATGGAAGCCAGAACAGTAACAGGATCTGGAGGGTCTCCATCAAACAGAGAAGTTGAAAGGAGAATGAAACCCAGGAGTTTGGCCTGCTGTCCTCAGGGGCATTCCAGCAACAGTTAAACCTGGGGACAAAAGGATATTTTCCATACACACCACTGCTTTGTGGCTTCAGATTTTGAGGTTTCCTCTCTGGAAGAGTGAAACTTCCCTGGCAGTACTGATGCACTTGTAAGTCAAGCTTTTGTCCATGAAAGAAGGTAAGTTGGTAAATGTGCAAATAAACACTTTAAAGAGATTTTTATCTGTTAAATTTTTCTGTAATTAGTTTATTGTGTCAACAAAATCTTGAAATGGAACTGCTTCTAAATGTGGATTTTCTTTTTTTAGCACTGGTTGGACCATTCAAAATTCATTAAGAAGCAAATAAAAAGTAAGTACCATGTCTCTGTTTGTTTTGTTACTTCCTTAAGAATTTGAACTTGGAGTATTTGAACATGATTGGGAATGTTTAAATATGGCCTTGGCTGACTATATCATGTTTAAGTGCAGGAGCACTTATAAGCCATAGACCAGCCTTCAGTAGCCATCGTTAAACATGTGTGGTTTGTCCGAGGCAAAGTATGTTGCCTGGTAATTTGGGTCTGATCTGTGAAATCAGGTTGCCTGGACACAGATTGCAGTTTCTGTCAGTGCTTCTGATCGAGAACAGATTTCATGGTTTTTTTCCCAAAGGGTAAATGGAAAATATTTTATTGTGTACTGGTTAACTTTGTGTGTGTGTGTTTATAAATAAAACTAGCAGAAATACCTGCTCTTTCATCAAGAGATGATGATGAAAGTTTTGGGTGGAGGGCTTAGGTTTGGCCACTGAGGTTTTTTGTGGGAATTGGCTAAGGTGGGCAAGTTGCTCCTGGATCTCTAATAACCTTGTTGCAGGCTTGGATACAGTACAGCATTGGCACTAAGGTGTTTTGTTAATATACTGTAGTCGGCAACAGCCATAGGCCAACTGGTAATATCACTTCTGTGAGATGAAAATGTAGCATTTTGCAAGGAAATTGTTGACCCCCTTGCAGGACCTCACAGAGATGGGTCTCGATTGCTTTCGTGGTGCTTTGCCTTTCTTTCTGATAAGTATCCAAATATCTAGACGATTTTTGTAAATGGTGGTGTTCTTCAAAGGCCTTTAGGACAGTTTTCTTTCATGCCAGGGTGCGTGGGTGTCAGTCTGCTAGAATAGATGGTAAAGATAGCTGCTATGGGTAAGGTTTTGGTGGTTGGCTTTCTCTGACCTTTTCATCACATCACAGATTGCTTTACCTTAAGTGACTAAATGATTTGCAGGTGCACTTTCCACGATAGCTTTGTGCTTTTCTTGATCTGTCTTAAAATGTGTAAAATCAACGATTCTGTAACACCTTCAGCCAGTTTCCTTGCACTGTTTTGTCTGTGTTTAATCTGTGAAGGGCTTGTTTTAAAAAGAAATTGGCCAAGCCTTGCCCTGAGGAATGACGAAGAGGGAAGCTACCACCTCCCTGGGCAACCTGTGCCAGTGTTTCACCAGCCACATCATAATAAATTTCTTCTTTCTATCTAGTCTAAATCTGCCCTCTTTTAGTTTAAAACCATTAACCCTTGTCCTATTGCAACAGGCTCTGCTAAAATGTCTGTCCCCATCTTTCTTAGAAGCCCCCTTTAAGTACTGGCAGGCTGCAATAAGGTCTCCCTGGAGTCTTCTGCAGGCTGAACCACGCCAACTCTCTCAGCCTGTCCTCATAGGAGAGGTGTTCCACGCCTCCAATCATCTTCATGGCCCTCCTCTGGACCCTCTCCCACAGGTCCATGTCTTTCCTGTGCTGAGGGATCCAGAGCTGGACGCAGGACTCCAGGTGGGGTCTCCCCAGAGCAGAATAGAGAGGCAGAGTCACGTCCCTTGACCTGCTGGCCACACTGCTTTGGATGCAGCCCAGGATATGGTTGGCCTTCTGGGCTGCGAGTGCACATTTCCTGCTCATGTCCAGCTTTTCATCCACCAGTACCCCCATGTCCTTCTTTGCAGGGCTGCTCTTGATCCCTTCATCTCCCAGCCTGCATTGATACTGGGCGTTGCCCCAGCCCAGGTGCAGGACCCTGTGTTTGGCCTTGTTGAACCTCATGAGGTTCACATGGGTGCATTCTTCAGGCTTGCCTAGGTCCCTCTGGATGGCATGCCGTCCCTCAGGCATGTCAACCGCACCACTCAGCTTGGTGTCATCTGCAAACTTGCTGAGGGTGCACTCAATCCCTCTGACATGGGTGAGGATATTAAACAGTACTGGTACCAATACCCACCCCTGTGGGACACCACTTGTCACTTATCTCCATCTGGACATTGAGCCGTTCACCACTACCCTCTAGATGTGACCATTCAGTTAATTCCTCATCCACCCAATGGTCCACCCATCAAATCCAATCTCTTTCCAATGTAGAGAGAAGAATGTTGTGGGGGACCATGTCAAAGGCCTTACAGAAGTCCAGACAGGCAACATCGGTAGCTCTTCCCTTGTCCACTGACCACATAGAAGGCCACTAGATTGGTCAGGCAGGACTTTCCCTTGGTCAAGCCATGCTGGCTGTCTCAAATCAGGAGACAGCCAGCTCCTGTCTTCTAGGAGCTATCATTGGAGACAGTGTTGAAGCTCTAGTTATTAGAGTTTTGGCTGCATGTCATTTAGTAAAATGCATCATTAATAGGCACATATATACTGCGTTGATGTGGTGTTACAGAAGACCTTAGAAAGGTGTGAAAAGGAGTAATTTTTTTCAACACTTAATATACCAGCAGGCTGTTGGTCTGGAAGATGAGGCTTAGGCAGTTGAGGATGCATTGGTCACAGTCTCATGGTAGCTGGATAACATTTTATTAGCTGTGTTACACAGAAAGTCAGATCTAGCATTAGAACCTTCTGGCATTAGAAAACGACAATTCTTGCAACTCCATTTTGTGGAATTTTTTAGCTTTCTGTGTTCATGGGTGCCTTCCAGAGTCCTCTTCAGGACTTTTTACCTTATTTGTCATACCTTTTCCTCTTCACGTGTATCAATCGAAAGCTGATCTATTGGTTGGGGTTGTTTTTGAAGTTGTGTTTGTGCTCGGTTACAAGAAGCATCACCTGCTCCCTCCCTCTCCCTTCCATCTCCCCCTGCCCCCAGCAACAGGCAGTGTACGTGGAACTTGCTGTCGTTCACAGCATGCTGCAGGGCACACCTCTTTGAACAAAAATGTGTTTGCCAAATGGACTATTGCTTGATTAACCTAATTATTAGAATATCATAAAGTATGGTAATCATCTAATTTTTTTTATTGCATGCATTTGTAAATTTAAAAACATTAAATATTTGCTGCTTTGAGGAATTTGAAAAACATACTTCATTTTGGGTTTCTTGGGTTGTGGGGTGGTGTCTGTTGTTCTGCTTTAGCAGAACTGCAACTAGTGTAAACTTTTTTTCCTCCATTTAAAATCTCTGCATGTACAGTTGGACCTCCGTACACGTTGCATTTTCGAATTAAATACTATTCATCGGAACCAAACAACCTTCATGAGGAGTTTACAAGGTAGGAGCTATGCATGGTTAACTGGGTGACTGGCAGAGGGGTAAATAAAACATCTAAGGTAGATGGGGATACTGTCAGCAGGTGATTTGAGCTTTCTTACTAAGAGTGGTCATTTTGTCTGATTTCTTAGGTGTTTCCTACTGCCAGAGAAACATCTTTGGGGTTTTTTGCTGCCAGAAACCATTCATGGGCCTCTCCAAGTGTTTTAATCTGTAGGAGATGCTGTATTCTAGTGCGCTGAAGTTAGCAAAGAAAGGCAGTGCTGGGTGGGGAGAGCTGCGGCTGAGAGACGGCCGCTCTTTACACCAGCGACACCTGCCATACCTCTGAGAGGATTTTCCATTGTGTCCTGCTAAAATGCCAGTGCTCTGCTTTGTCTGCCTTGCTCTGAGACTTGGGGGTGATTTAATAATGGTACTAAAGCCACAGAATTGTGGGAATAGACAGCTTGAGTTCATGGTTAACATTTGGTTGGTTGAATCTCTTCCACTTCCCCATGAGTTCTCTCTGGTGCAAAAGGTGTAAAGACTGCATCGTATAAAGTCACCTTAGAATACTTGGAGGTCTTTTGTTTCAGTCTGGTGGGCTGTTTTCTGGGCTGTGAGGACTATACCTTGCTGGGTTCCTAGCACCCTGGCGTGATTTAGAGGATATTCTGAAAATCGGGGAAGTAGCAGTTGGAAGAAAAGGGTTTACTTACCTTTGGTATCTGCCAACTTTGTGTCTTCTTTGTGTAGTAATCATCTATCTTAATGTTATTTTATCTTTTTTTTTTTGTTTGTTCTGTTTCTCACCGTAGGGCACTTGCTGTCTTCTAATTTGCTTGGCAATAATCAGTGTACTCCCAATCAGCCTAAGGTGTTTAGAGTGTTGATTGCTGTAGTTCTTGTGCATGTGATGTTTACATTAAACTTATGCCTGCAGGCATATGTTTACTTCCTCCTTTCATATCTGCTGTGTTGACCATGTATTTTTTTCACTGCCTGAGACAAGATCAGAGAGCTAATTGTCACCACCTTATGAGATTGACATGGAGGCTTTAATATACATTATGAATTTAGTGCAGCAGTGTTAATTCAATAAAAGGGCATATTCCTATACAATGTATAATTAACCTATAGAACTTCCTGCCACTTATGTAATTGAGCATAAGATCTTAGAGAATCCAAAAACCTGGATGACTTTTGGGCATCTCTAGTGAGAAAATGCAGTTAAATTAGTAGGAATAATATATATTTTCTGAAAATTGATGTAAGTCTTCATACATCAGGGTGCATGTCTGACAAATATTACATTTCCCCTGTGGTCAAATTATTCCATTACTGTCTACCACAAGATTTCTTGCTTCATCCTCTGAAGCATATGATCCTACTCACTGTGAGATGTGTGTTTCTGAGCTATGTGATCATTGCTGTGATTGAGTAAGACATTTCCTCTCAAAGTATTAGCCTGTGATGCTTTGTGATCTAATTATTGCTGAAAGGTGGCATTTCAGAAGACTATTTTAATTAGAAAAACACTTTAGTCAGCTAAATTTTCAGTGTTATGAACAATTTTTTTTAAATTATAAGCTTGACAGAAGACCACTGTGAAACTATGGAAGGAAAATGAAAATGAGCTGGAAATTGATTTTACAGTGAACAGATAGTTGCATTTTTCTTTTTGGTTGGGGAAAGTAATTTTGAATGTTGCTGGTTTTTTAAGAATCTTTATGCTGGCTGGCTCATATTTTCCATGTAGCATGCTGAGTAAAAAGTAAAGATTAGCAACTGTATACTCATAATTATTCCAAGTGGAAGTGGAATGGGCATAAGAGGAGAAAGAAAAATGATCATTAACAGTAACCATGGACTGGCCTGGTTGGGAGGGTTGTTCGGAATTCCTTGCGGAGACCTGTTTTCTAGTAGACTCCAGTTTCTAGTGAAGCCGTAAACATCTCATTCTTATAATTAGCACAGTAATGGAGAAGTGTTGAAACCCTTCACCCACTCTGTCTTTTCCAATATAAAAACACAGGTTGAAATCTAGTGCATTTTGGAAGACATCTTTTGTCACTTCTATGGGACTTGATTAGTTAGTTCAGTTAGGAAAACAACAGAGGAATATGTCTGTATGTGTGTGTTGAGGAGAATTTTCTAATTTATTTTGCTGATTTGAGGAATATCAACAACTGAGATGCCGATGCTTGTCAGTCTGTGTGCAGAAAAGGAGCAAGAGTAAGCCATGCCAACCAGCACAGAGCTGCAGCACTACACCTTAATCTATGCACGCAAACACCTGGGTTTGATTGGCAAGTCAGATATTAGCCAAGTATGTGAATCAGAGATGTGACACAGAGCTGACATGGATAAATCTGATTCTGCTTTAGTGTTATCATGAGAAGTCTTTTTAATCTTCCTCTTCATTTCTGTGTTCTTGTCTGATTCCAACTATTCATCCTTCACCACGTTCACAGCACATCCTCTGTGATGAACAACACTGTTTTTTTAGCATCCTTTCTAAAGATAGGGGAGGTTTGCATTCACATTTACTGGGTTGACTCTCAGTAGTGCTTTATGCTTTCTTCTCTTGAGTCACTCATCATTGCAAGCCTCACCCCGCAATGTCCAGAGCAGTGCAGAGCCTGCCTGTGCCATCCTGTCCTGTGCAGAGCTCTTGCATGGCCTGGGGCACTTCTGCATGCCTCAAACCCCAACTCTGAGTGGCTGTAAAACATGAAGCATGCCTAGGACTGAAAATTAGCAAGAGCTTAAAATACTACTATGGTTTGAAGGCTGTAAACTCCTACTTAGGATACCAAGTGAATGTGTGGGCTCTGTGGAATTCAGGTTTCTTTTATTCAGAACTTTTCTGCTATTTAAGTGAAAATTCAGTCTCAGCTTTTCCTTTTGCCTAGTTTGGACTTTTTCCGTGTTCTGTATGTCTGTTCGAGAAGGTAGCCCTGAAGTCTTCATGCCTTTATCTGTGTTTTGTCTCTAGGTCCTCCAATTGAATTCTTGGGCAAGTCCCAGTGGAGGAGAATATTGGAATGTCAGTAACATTTAGGTTGCTGTGGTGCGTGCTCAGAGTAGACCACATTCCTAAACAGCAAGGGTTTGGGCAATGTCCTGAACACAGCCAGTAGGTGAAAAATGTTCTCTTCTGTTTGATTTTAGTGAAACCTGTGGGAACTTTGAAGGTTGCAGGTTGCATCTAAGTGATCCCAAAGGCCCGTTTTTGTAAGAGCAAGTTAATGAAAATGTTGTGACTACTCAATGAATTGGAATATTTTTCCAGCCATTGGGGCTAGAAAGATGACATTATATATACCTTTGACTTTCTGAATTTTTATTTGTCAGGTACCTGTTTGTATTACAGCTCCGGCAAGACATTCTTTCAGGGAAGTAAGTACCTCTTTGCTCTTGCAGCTGTAGTTTAAAGTATTTATAATAGTTAATCTCTTAGTGATTTAAAACTTTAACTGTGTGATCATTTTAATTGTTTATGGTATTTGTGCACAGATTATAAACATGGTTTACAGTTCCATGTGCATTTTTTTCCTTCAGAATAGAGAGAGATATATGGATTTGTGTGCATCATGACTATGTTATTGACAAATAGAATGGGTAAAGACCTTTGATTGATTGACCAGGTGATGGAAATGTATAAAGAGAGCAAAGAGTGTCCTGATTTTTGTGACTTGAAAATGTAAAATGGGCTTGCCTTGTTTTTCAGTGTGGTAGGTAAAATAGAGGAGGAAAAGATGATGAAGTGCAGCACTTTCTGTGCAGGTCAACCCTGCAAAAGTATTTTGTGTGTTTATAGTCTCACCCTGGCCAATAAACTCACACCTGCTCTGTTATTTTTAAGTACAAAAAGAAAAAAACTCAAAACCACATGTTCTGAACTATAGTGTTGGAGAAAGAATGGTTTCTTAGTTGATTTAATGTTGTCTCTATTAGTTCAAGCTTGTTTTGTGGTGGAGCATATCATCTGTTTAGTGCTAATTAGAATGTACCAAATTAGGAAATAATCATATGCAAGTAAAAATTAATTGTGAATGTTTCGTATCATTAATAGCTGTGAAAGTTAATGTTTCCATTTCATGTATCAGAGTACTCTTTAGCTTTACTGCAAGAGGAACTCGCTGAGAAAAAAGACATGACTTTTATAGCTCTTTTTTTTTTTTTTCTCTTTTTAAGACTGAAATGCCCGTATGAAACTGCTGTTGAACTAGCAGCTCTGTGTCTTCAAGGTATGCAGTCTTTTGAAAGTGGTCTGTCTTAATGTATTAAAAAACTCACCTACTATTTTCTTTTCACTCTTTGATACTAATGATTTCTCATTCACTGATCATATATAAATGGCATTTCTTTACCTGAGGAAAAGAGTTTTAGGGAGATCAGTTTCCTGCCTTCCCTCCACTCTTAACTTCTGAACCCACATTAGGCAATGTCAGCACACCTGGCAGGGAGAGGGAGTCTCCAAGGCATGGATAGACAGAGGTTTCATGGAAACCAGGGGCTGACCGGGAAGGAAAGACCCCAAATAGTTCCTCGCTGAGGGAGAAGCTGTGGTGTGTGCACAGTGTTACCTGTTCAGCCTGAAGACCCAGCTGGCCCTTCAGCACATGCTTTATGGCAGGCAGATCCCTACAGCTGTAGTTTTGAACATGGGCTGCCTGCTGCCTGTCCAGTGCTCGGGAGAGCAAGCCTCTGCGGTGTGTGACTGAAGAGATGGTTACAGGGCAGGAGGGAGGGGATGGCATGTACTGGAGGGGAGAGAATTACAGGGAAAGGTAAGAACTAAGATTACTTCTGTGTCAGGAACAAGGGCTACAAAACTTTCAAAAAACAGGACACTAGATTTCATTAGTTTATTGTGGGAAAATACTTCTTTTTTTATTGCTGCAAACACGTTAATACAGATATTCGTTCCATTTCAGGCAGTTTATTTTGCAGATGGGAAGGAAACGTGTGTAATGAAGCTCAAATCAAGTTCATTTTTTTCCTAAAAGAAAGTGCAGTGATCTGGGCCATTCTAGACATATCAGCAGCAAAATGAATCAAAAGGAAAATACTCTTCCTGTTCTGCTGGTGGCTGGCAATGGCACATGGAGTGCTTTGGAAGAGTCTTTTAGTTTAATACAGGAATGGAGATAACTCAGTGATTCTAGATGGACTTGACAGTCAAAACTGGGATTTCAGTTCCAAACAGTAACAGGTGTAAATCTTAAGGCAGTGAGTTATCTCAGTTTCCATTTGCAGCAGTCTGGCACTGCTGTGATTGTTAGGTGTGCAAAGAACTGCTGCGGGCAAACTCCGTTTTTCTTTTTGAGGTGGAGAAAATCTGGAGCCTCTATTTTATTCATTACTTCCGTTTTCACAGATAAAAACACCAGTACCTTCACAGCTGGTCTAAGCAAGGAGAACCAAGCAAAGAATAATAAGTTGGTGCCTCAACATTTTGGGTGCTAACTGACACCTGTTGTTATTAAGTAAATGTAATACAATAGCCTTCCATCCTGTTTTTAATGTCTCCAACTGGGTACAAAAACTAATATTTCTTGACTCTGTGGTAACATATTTAAATCATGGTGGCATTTTTATACTTTCCTGCTGTCTTTTTTTCAGTTTGTTTTCATCTATTTTGACATTATCACGATAAGTTTCTCTGAAATTATTTTGTTATTGCAGCTAATTTGTTTATATTTGCTGGCATAAGCTATAATTAGCATTTTTATAACATTTCTCACATTTTATTGTCATTGGAAGCTCTTAATTAAGCAGAAGAGTTTAAAGAAATGTCAAATGGTTATTCCCTCCTCAGTAAGTTACATGTACTCTGTGAAATCCAATCTTGCTCCTTAGTGTTGCTTTCCTAAGAGTGAGGAAGAAGTTACAAAATGCTTTTTAAGAACTGATGCTCTAACCCTCTGGAAGGCCTTTTCTCTTTACAGGACAGCTTTAAACTTCATACAGTTTCTTTATCAAGGAAGTTGTTCTGTTACAGTAATTCTTTCCTTCTTTCAAATGAGAATATTCACCTATTTCTTAGAAATCAAAGTGAAGGCATCATTTGTTTGCCTGACAGTGAATAGTGAGTGCAGCTGTTGAGAAACTAGGGTGATATTTTTCTTGTACCTAATACTTCTGCCCTAGCTTCTCTGTGTATCTTTTGTCCTACATGCTCATGATTCTTCTCATGCTTATACATCCTCTTTACAGCACAGTCAGACTTAATTCCTTGCCTTCTGTCTCAGTTAACTGGTAGAGAAATCTCCCGTGTTTTTCCTAGATGGTTGTCAACACATCAAACTTCAGTTTCTTACTTTTTTTTCCCTGAAGTCCTCCTTGCTATCTGTTTGCTAGGGCTCCCTCTTATATACTGGAGACTGGACTGCCAGTAATGCTTAGCAACATCTGTGTTAAATAGGCTTCCAACTTTGGTGAAATAGCAGCAGACCTGAGATATCTCTGTTAAAGAAAAAGACATATAGATAAGAATATTGTAACTCACCATGGAAGATTACTGTTGAAGAGAAAAAAATTGCATGTGAGGCAGTAGTTAGAAATGAACACAGTGAACTCAATCTGTTCAATATCCTCAGGAATGCTAAATGTCTGAGCAAAGTTCAAGTGTTCAAAACCACCTAGTAGGTGTATCAGTCAAGAGATTGCATTTTGACATTTTGAATGTAACTTCCTATGTGCTAATGTATCCTGCTAGTTATTTTGAAGACTGAGAGTTAATTAAATTTTGCAAGTGTTACATGTAAACTGCCCTGAAGCAATAAAACTGTTTTCTTCAAGGGATTTCATTTCCCTTTATGCTTGCACTGGTTTTTTTGTGTGTGGTGTTTTTTTGGTTGTGGTTTTTTTTGTTGGTTTTTTTTTTTTGTAGCAATAGTAGTCAGAAAACACCAACTGGTTTGGAACCACATCATGTGTCAGGTGATATGTGGTATTGCTGAACGGTGTATTTGCCACTGACGTTTGTCTCTCAGTCCCATGGCAGTGACATTGCAGCCTCTTTGTATAGCTGAGAGATTCCAGGAGCAAAGTATGTCGCAGGCACAAGACAGTTAAGGGCATAAGTCACTGAGATGCTCGGCACTTGCATCTCCTGCTGAGTTCAGTAGAGTTTGAAAGTGTCCTGCTCCTAGAAAAGATAATACCAGGCCCTAAGTAAATAAGTAGAAAGTGACACCACAATTATGCTAATGCTTCAGCATTTCTTTCTTTAAAAATTACTTAATCTGAGTATTATACCACCACTGTGGTTTTAAAAATCACATTATCACTGGTTTCTTGAGACTAGGTATCATCTTCATGTTTTCACATGAACAGTAATGTTACAAAGCATGCAATAGAATGGGAAGTGCTTTGGAATGAAAAGTATGACCTCATTGCAATGAGAGGAGATTTCAAAGTAACCTCTTCTGAAACAGTAGTGCACTGATTTTTTTTTTTTTTTTTAATAAAGCATTTAAAGGACGTAAAGTTTCTAAAATCCAGAGAAGCAGCTTTAGTTAAGCTGGTTTAGCTCTAGTATTCTTAAATGCTGGAATTCTGTACCATAATCTTACACTGCTCCTGCAAATGCATTTGACTTTTTGCTGTACAATCTGGTTGGAGTTTGTGTTGTGGTTTTGGGTTGTTTGTGGTTTTTTTTTTTTTTTAACTTACAACATCAGCACATGTATATTCTTCTACAGCACTTAGAAACTTATAAATTGTCATTGCCTTTTGGAGATTATGGAACTAAATGTTTCTGGTCATCCCATGATCTTTATGATTTTAACTTTTCAACTGATTGATTGCAGCTGAGCTGGGAGAGTGTGAGCACCCAGAGCACACACCAGAACTTGTGTCTGAATTCAGGTTTGCACCAAACCAGACCGAAGCAATGGAATTTGACATTTTTCAGAAATGGAAAGAGTGCAGGTAGGGTACCTGTGTGGGAGTGGTGTCTCTAGCAACAGGTGATTTTCTTCTCTTCGAAAGTATGTCCACAGGAACCCCTTCAGCAGCCATAAAATGATGATTATGTTTGTCAATTGAGAAGTATTCTAGACAGACTTTGAGCCCTCCCCCTTTTCAGAAATGGCAAACAGTAATTTAGGGAAGATTAGTAGGGTGAGTTTTTCTTTTTGTGTTTGTTTAGGTCATTTCATAACAGTTTAAGCAGTCCCATCTTTTTTCTGTTTGAGTTGGAAACAATTCTCTCTGACACATGCACACATAAAGTTTTGTGAGCAGGGTAGTAGCAAATAGTTTTTCCTGTCTTTCATTAATAAATATGGTACATTTTGGTGATGCTGTCTTACCTGAACTTTCATCCTTTATTGGCAGTTTTGATCTTTTTCAATTTTTGTCCCTCTGATCTGTTTTCATTTGGAGGGAAGAGGGTGAAAACATAAGCTAAGCTGGAAATACCATTCATTGTCATTAAGATTGAGGGCCCAAAGAAAAGGGTTAGGGGAAAGAATTTTAAAACATTTAAAACGGACAAAAATTTCCTACCGTAAAGTGTAAATAAATTTTATGTTCTTAGGGGAAAGAGCCCAGCGCAGGCCGAATTATGCTACTTGAACAAAGCTAAATGGCTAGAAATGTATGGTGTAGATATGCATGTCGTTAAGGTAAGATCCATGTTATACTTTATTTTATGAATATGGGGTCAGAACATTGAATGGAGATGCTGTCTCAGGCAAAACAGTCTCGACTCAGGGAATTTCACTTAATATACTGTCAGTTAACATAAATGTTTAATAACTGATTTGGGTACTGACAAAAAAAGAAAAGACAACAATAAAACAAACACAGAAATACCCTTCCTCCCCCTTCCCTAGCTCAACTTCAGTTCAATACCTCTCCTCCCCTCTTTTTCCTGTTAACTCACCTTGTTTTCCCTGTGGAAGCCTGCAAGGTTGAGGTTATCCACCCAACAGTTTCTTTGTGCTACTTCTTGCTTCTCATTCGTTTTCCTCTGCTGATCTGTGCTTCTTACTGCTCCCCTGCTGCTGCATGGGTCACGCATGGGCCGCTGTCCCTCGAGGCCATCTCAGCCCTGGCAGGGGTTCTCTGTGGGCTGCGGTCCCTCAGGGCTGTCCCTGCCCTGAGTCAGTCCCTCAGGGGTGTCCCTGTTGTGGTGGGGTTGCCCCTGGGTCATGGTCCTAGAAGGACCTCCTCCTGCAGGGAGAGGCTCTTCCCAAGAGCGTGTCTTCAGCCACGTCCACCACAGTGTCCCTTTCCGCATGCCTTTTCCTATGTCCCTCAAATTTTTCTGTTTGTGTCTCCCTCCTGCAGCAGCTACTGCTTGCCTTTAAACACATGTGAACTGAGATGTGCGCGCCCATGGCCGCAGTGTTGATGCGAAGCCATTTTCATGGGCATCAGAGCCATCTGGGGCAGCACATGGCCGCCTCCCATGCAAGGAACCCTGCAGCTCCCTGTTGCCAAAACTGCCACTTTGCACCCAATACAGATGCATATTCTTCTGCTCTGTTATGTTAAAAAAATATGTAAACCTCATTGTTTAATTTAAAACTTACGGATTTTGACGTACTACTGTAGTAGGATTTACACTACTAATGGCATATTGATTATTGATTCTGTGCTTGCTTTCAGGGAAGAGATGGTTGTGAATATGCTCTTGGACTGACACCGACAGGCATATTGATCTTTGAAGGAGCCAACAAAATAGGCTTATTCTTTTGGTAATCTGTTTCTGTGTTATATTCTTTTCTGTTAAAATGCTGAAACCTTTCTCCTTTACATAATGGGGTCTTGACTACAATTTGTAATGTAGATTGAATCTACAAGGTTAAATCTGAAGGTAAAATGGCCTGGTTAGAAGTACCACTCTCAAATGTGAAATCTTTGTTGAAAAATAGTCACATTTCCAGGAAATAATTCTATTATGATTCCTGAAGTGTTTCAGCATTGCAGATCACTGATGCGTTTTGGGGGATTCTCCTAGATTACAAAACATTGTTTTTCCATGAATTTTCCTTTTGCTTCTTGTGTTTAGGCCTAAAATCACAAAAATGGACTTTAAAAAGAGCAAACTAACACTTGTGGTTGTAGAAGATGATGAACAGGTAACTTTCTTTCCTTACTTGGGCCTGATCCAACAAAGTGTGGTGTGTCCTCAAGCTGGTAAGAACACAAGGGAGGCTCAGCCCACTTTTGGCCCAGGCTGTATTTGTCCTACCAAGGGCAGTAACTAATACCATGCATGCCAACTTCCAAAGCTTTTGTTTCTGCATTTAGGGCAGAGAGCAAGAGCACACATTTGTCTTCCGGTTAGACAGTGCCAAAACGTGCAAACATTTGTGGAAGTGTGCAGTGGAGCACCATGCTTTCTTCAGATTGCGAGCCCCAGCAAATAGTAAATCTAGTAGATCCGACTTCATAAGGCTGGGATCACGCTTCAGATTCAGGTATTTAACAAAGTAACAGCAATATATTTGTGTTTATGCAAAGGAGGAGGTACAGCATCCAGAAAAAGGCAGGATTTAACTTTGTTTATTTCTGTATTTTAAGTGGGCGGACAGAGTATCAAGCGACACATGGGACAAGATTACGCAGAACTAGTACATTTGAAAGAAAGCCTAGCAAGCGATACCCTTCTCGAAGGCATTCAACTTTTAAGGGTAAGTTTTTGTATGTGTGTTCACTGAACCAGTCATGTAGGTGTCCTGTTAACATATATAAATGTCATATTACAACCATAAAATCTGTACCACAGTATAAAAAGAAGAACATGTCAGGCCACCTGAAAAATTGGAATGCACGTGTGGTTTTTTTCTTCCGAAGTCAGTCCATTGTTCGTATTTACTGTTTTTAATCTTTGTCTACACTTAATTCTTTCATCCCCCATCTATGGAGAAGGAGGTACCTGTGGTTTCTTTTGTTGCTCTGTTGAGGAAGGAAGAGAAGTTGCATCAAATTCAATGAAGGAAAGCATGTAACATTTTCTTTGAAAAAGTGCATTTGTCATATGGAGTGGAGCAGTGTCCAAAAGCCTTGCTGACTTGCTTATCTAGCCAGACAGTTTTAGGGTTATTGAGCAGTCTCATTATGCAGTTGTTGCTGCTTTGCTGACTGCAATGGCATGTTACGCACCTATCCAGACTCTGACCTTAACCAGCTCTCTCTGGGAGTTGAAATGTGCTGAATTTGAGTGGAATGAGAAGGAATTGATTTCCCTTGTGGCTTTGTCATTTATCCTTCAAAACTTAAGCTGAGATTTTTTTTCCTTGTAGAAAAACCTAGGAAGGAGCACTGCAAGAGAACCCCCTCTAAATTCTGTATTACTTGAGGCTGGAGGTGTAGTTGCTGTATGGAGCAGGGTGAGCTGACGTTCCCTCAGGATGTCTTTGCGCTCCTTTATGTTCTTAGAATAAGAACCTCAGTTCCATGAAAAGTCCTTGTGGTGTTATGGGGGCACTTTCATTTCTCATGTACAATGGGGGAAAAGAGTAGCAAGAATGCATGCTTTCCAGAGGCTGTAACCCCCGCTTCCTTAGTACGTGTTATTTTTTTACCAAAATGCAAATTTACTAAATTTGTGAGATACTGTTATGTGATACATGAGAGTCAAGTATACGGTAAGTGTGGATGGTTTCATAAGTGGAAGAATAGATTATTTAAAGTTTATTTTTACAATAACAAGATCTGTCAGACCTGTGTGTTATACCTCGTGTCTCAGTGCTTCTGTACTTATGTCTGTGAGATGGGAAAGAAGAAAGTGTGGCTTATGCTCAGTTTAGTTCTCTGTGCGTAGCATGCCCAGGTGATCTCCCTCCAGATTGCTCAACAGCACGTTTGTTAAGTTAATGCAAAAACTCCCTTTAGATTATTGTCTTTCACACCTCTCTTGGCCATTAAGACCTGTACCTAGTTGCAGCCCACAAGCGTTGGATTCTGTCCTAGCTCAGTCTCTTTGAGACTTCTACAGTGTCTCATTAAGTTTGTCATCCACTTTCTGCATTCAACAACGCCTTGGATTTTCAGCTGTATCACTCAGCAGTTTTTCAATGCTCTTGAAAATTATGCTGTTTGTCAGGAAAAAGAAATGATACATCCCAGTTACTCAACTACATTCTTCACTGTTCTTTCCAGCCTGTCCAAAGCACAGGCCAAGACCTTGTTGCTCAGGATTGCTCAGTGCCTTCCCGTATTCCCAACTTGATGGGCTTTTTTGGCTACCGCTGTAATAAGACGCAGGCCATTATCAACTTAGGAATAGTCTGGTTTCTGTAAGATGCAAAATTGCTGTGAGGGGTAGCTTCTGATTTCCAAGGCACTCCACTCAATGGTATTGACATGGTAGCTACAGCAAGGTGAGGAAAGTAGTGCTCTGGTTGTGCAGAACTCACTCTGCCAAAAGTCCTTCTGTTGTGACATTTGGGAAGAATGCTCTTGCCTGCTGTCATCTTTGATGGGCTTTGACTCTTGCAGAAACGGAGGGAGGTTCGTGTCTGCCTCCTACTTTATGTACTCACACAGGAATGCTAGAAAGCACAGGGCTGCGCTTGCAGCTCTGATGCTTTTGTGCAAATATGTCTGTAGGAGGATTCACTTAAGCTGTAGTGTAACATCCCAACCACAGTAGCTGCAAAATGACTGATATTTCACATGTCTTAAGGTTTTTTCACCTTTCTTAAGGTTTTTTTATTTCTTTCTTTTTAAGCAAACAATCCTGTGAAAGCAGCACAACTGTGGTAAGTGACTCCCACACTTCTCTCTACCTCTCAGTTGCTGTTGTCAGGCAAAAAGGATTCTGAAGACCATTTCTGCATTAGGATTTGTTAAAAAACTCTCTGGTGTGGGATGAATTGCTTTGGGATCTCTTATTATGCAGCACCAAATTCTTCTTCGGGACTGCCTATGAGACGTTAAGTGCTTCCATTTTAATTTTTTTCTTTTTTTTTGTATTTGAGATCAGACTAAAGTAAAGCATATTAACTTTCTACTTGTTGCTATTATGCTAACTTATCTAGCATTATTTGTTCCTGTTTCATAAATGTAAAACGAAGAAAAAAAATTTGCACTCTTCTTTCTTGCATCCTCATTGCTGCAGTGTACATCTTGAATAAAACATTGATGTCCATCAGAATATGAGTTTTACTTCACTGTAACAGTTCCTTGAAGAGTAGAACTCTGAACTATAGGAAATTATGACATAGATGTATTGATGACATTAAAGCTGATTTTTTTTTTTTCTCCCGTAGTGCTAAAAATACTCCCGAAGTCCATAACTACCAGGTAAGAGCATAACAATTTTTGAGGAGAATATTGTCATTTTCTCATTTAGTGGTAAACATTTTTGCTCTCCATAATTAGTACAGCTGTTTTGCTCCCCTTCCCTTACTGTAGGGTGAGATTCTCCAAGGTGATTCAGAAATAAACAGCATTACATTGGGAGTTAAGTGAAAAGTGGAGGGACTCTTCTCTTCCACTGCGTTCTTGGATGCTCTGAAAGCTGAATATACTCCATTTGCCACCCTCTTTCCCTTCCCTTCCCTTTCTGTGAAATCACAGGTTAAAACCTTTGTGACTGTGAGTATGATGGACCCCAGGAGACTGCTCTGTGAACGAGCTTTTGTCTAGAGAGCCTCTCACATTGGATGATCCCTGACAAGAAGTTCAAACTTGCAATTATCTTTCCCATCACAACACTTGAGTTCATTGCTGGTCAAATGTTTGTTTGTTTGTTTGTTTAAACAAGCTCCTTTATCACTTCAGGGAAAAACCTTACCCCTTTTTTACCTGTGATATTAGCAGTCAGTGCTGCTGAGAAAGCAAGCTGTGCTTTCATCCAAACTGAGTGTGTGCGTGAGAGCTTAGTCTTAGCCCTTGTTTTTATTAAAAGCCACACTAGTGATTTTGTTTCACTGTTTCTCCTGAAGGTCTCATGGATATGAGAGAGAAATGCTGTCACCAAAGATAGGTGACCTTCTGAAGACTGCTATTATAATAGTAACCTTTCTCACTCTCCACCTTTGATTAAAGTTGACATTCTTTTGATGTGCTTTCTATGAGAAGCACTAGATGTGCCAGGTTGTGTCTCAAACAGAAAAGCAATTTTCTTTGCATTTTCCCATGAGTGTGTCCTAACGAGCAAGCTCATCACCAAGAAGTCTCACGTATATGCTAAATGGCATGGGAGAAGGTCTGAAACAGTGGGGTTTCTAGGGCTCACAAGGAGCACGTTCCTCATGGCCCCAGGAAAATAAAAAGTTGAACTTAATAGCGAGTTTTATATGATTTCATTAACCAGGTTCAATGTTTTTGCTTGCAGCCACAGTATCATCCTAATATACATCCTGCTCAGCCACATTGGCATCCACATACACCTGTGAATGTAAGGTAAGCAATCTTCACTTCGTGAAAAAGATTATTACTTCTTTCTCTATCATAATTTCTTGGTATGAAGCTTTCGTGGGCATATTGGGTGATTTTCTGCACATGAAAAGCAAACAGAAGTTAGAAACGTGATGTAGAGGCAGTGTTAAATGAGTTTAGATTTTGCTTTGGAATGTCCTCCTTGTTGAAAAAATTTTCAGGTTGATTTTTAATTCATAATTTGAAGTACAACTTTAGTGTATTTCTGTAGGGAGTGTGTTGGATGGGAAGATGCTCAGTAGCTTCCATAAAACTAAGTGCAGTTTGATCAGTATTTAATCTCCTAAGACAAAGAAGAAACTCATTTTAGGGTAAAGTTAGGTTATGAATGAGCAGATTCTTGCATTGCAGCACTTGTTTTCATCTTTTGCAGAAATGTATATGGAAGAATAACATGTACGTGGAACAGTGTATCAGGCACTTTACAGTGTTAGTGAAATCATAACATTGAGTGTTTGAGGACTGTTTCACAAAAATATTCCAGTATGTGCTATTGTGCTATCTTCTCGCTTTTTTTTTTTTTTGTAAATAGTAATGAGAGAAATTGAGTGAAAAGAAATTTTGGAAGAAATTCAGTCCAAGTTAGAACCAGCTTAGTGGAACGTACAGTGTGTGGAGGCACACACCTGCTGGTGGATATGTGTCTGTGCATGTACATGTGATAAAAATCAGCTGCTATTTTATCCTAATAAAAAGTAACTTTTTTAGGTTACTCAGTTTTTTAGCCAAATAATTACTGTCTTGACTGAAAATTACCAATACCCTAATCTTCATTCCTATTCGTCTTACATTTTTACCTCTACATTCTTACATCAGGATAGGTAGACTTTGTTCTTAGCGTAGGCAGGCTCTGGAGATGAGGCTGAGCTTAGAATGGATAAAAAGACAATTTGGTCCAAGTTTGAGTCTGAGAATGCAGGAAAAAAGCAAGTATGTTATTAGAAATACTTACTAGGCAGAGAAGCAGACATATTGATTGTCATCTCAAAATTCCTAGCTTACAGCAGTAAAGCAGATACTAAATTTATGCTAGAAACGGAAGACTGTTTAAATTGGGTAATTAACTTTGCCTGTACTTCGTATTCAAGATTCTTCCTGGTTTTAGGGTTTATGTGTCCATTTTTTTGTGTGTGATTTAAAATGTACAATTTCACATTACAAAAAAGTGATTGGCGAGAGACGTTAATTATTTTTCAAATAGTTTCAGGTTTTGCTGAAATTTTTCTAAAGGTTTCTTCACTTACGATACTAGTCTGTAACTTTTTAAAGCCAAGTAGTTCACCCTGGAGCAGAGTGATACTGAAATAAGCACAATAATGTATTGTAATGTGTGTAGACAACCTCCCCCATCGGCCCTTCCTGCTGCCTGGGCAAAGATTAAGGTCAGTGAAATATGAACAATGGCTTTTTTATAGCTAGACTTGTAAGTCTAAAAAACATACTTAAAAGCTCGGTTGTGCAAGCTCGGTAGAAAAGGTGCTCAGAATTTTTGTCCCAGTCAGGTAGAAGTGTTTAAATGTGTGCTGAAAGTGGAAGCTTCAAGTTATTCTAACCTGGAGTCCAAGTGGAAAAGTTGGATGTTCAGTATCTTGGATAGCTTGATGTTGAGAAAGCTTAATCCATCTGACTGTGAATTTGAGATTAAATCACAGATGCATTAAATTCTTTCTGCTGGGCATGCAAGTCTAGAATGGGCCAAGGGCTGAAATGAAACTACCTGTACAGTACTTGCTATATACGGGTTTTTTGTTGAATAATTTGTGAAATAATATGTAGAATTGTGTCTCAGTCGTCTTAGTAAAATCCTTTTAGTTAAATTATTTGTTTGCAATTAGCATAGCGTTCAGTCTTCTGAGAAAATTAATTTTTAACAGTTGTTATTATGTAACTTTAGAATATCTCCAAAAAGAGGTAAAATCTAAACCTGCCTGTATTAAAAAAAAGAAAAACACAAAGTGCAATTTCAGATGGTAATCAGGGAATCTTACATATTGTGGTTTCCTACATACTGTTAAAAATTTGTATTTATTTATTAACTCCCCCACCACCACACCCAAATGATTCAGGAGACACTGTAGGAGCGGTTGAAGTTAATATCGTGAAGCAGCAATAAGTAATGAACAAATAAGGAGAAAATATTTTTCCTAGTAGTACTTTTGGAAGTTTCACTACATAGTCACAGAGAAACACCTGTACTAGCTATAGACTCTAGATGTTCATCTTAACAAAACACACCTATATAACTTGTAGGCTGCTTCACTGTAATTAACCGCACCGGTGCTGAACGTATGGCAGTATTTACACAAGGGCAATTTTCATTCTTAATAGGATTGCCTTTCTTAATTTTTCAGGCTTTAGGGATATATTTTCATGAGCTCAACTTTTTGCATGGTACGGTTTATTTTACTTGTTTGATGTAGGCATTTAGTTTTCCTTTAGGCTCCCTCCTCGCTCCCCACCATCCCTCTGGGATTCAGGAGCATTGGTGCACGATACTTGTCCGTAACCCTTGAAAACAGAGAGGGTTTTTGATGACTGAGCTCTGGTTCAAAGCCTTTCCAAATTGCCTAAAACATTCCCAGTTGCTACGGTGGCTTCTGCATCAGACCTATAGGTCTGCCACCGTTTCCCTCCCTTGCTGATAGCTGCCCATCACACCGTATGCATGCTTAGCACTTGCTGGATGAACTCATGTTACTGTGTAGCGCTCATAAGTTTACTTCCATCTCTCACTAACCAATAACTGTGCAAATGGTACAGGCCACCCTATCATGATGACAGGCCATATTGGAAACCCCCCACAAGTGGAGAGGACAGCAATTTACGATATATCCAGGAACAGAACCAGAAGAATTTAGGAGGAGTCCAAAGTATGGTGTACCAAGATAAACTCATGACGACTCTCTGAAAAACAGTCATCTTCATTTCACCTGCCATCTTAGACGATCATTGCATTCCATGGTCCTTGTCTGTCTGCAGTATGTTCAAAGTGTATTGTGCATAAAGTGTGTGTGTCTTTGTATGTACATCCATCCTTGTCTAGTGTTCATGGACATTCTTGGGAAAAGTATTTTCCATATCTTTGTAAAAAATCTTGGAAAACCTTTTGTGAAAGCTGGTAAGAATTTTCAGTGCCCCAGGATCAGAAATATTTCTGGGGATTTACATTTTACCGTACTTTTGAATCTGTGACCCTCTGCCTGCTGTTGAAGATCAGCCATTTGTGCCTTAGTTATTTTTGTTATCTTGTTTCTTTTTGAGTCAAATTAATAGATGAAGTTTGAGAAACTTCGTTTTTTAGTTCACATGGAAGTAGGAGATTGGAGGGAGGAAAAAACAGCATTCACACTGGCAATCATGGCTTGTGGACCACCAACAAAGGGAGCCTGCTGAGGTAGTCATAGATTTGGGTGTCATTTGGTTTTACTTTTTCTGTTCTGCAGCAAAAATGGAGGTGCTTGCGTAACTTTGAAAACAAGAATAGGGAAAGAACACTATAATAAACTTCATGGAGTTTGTGTATTCCTTTTTTTGCCCTACTGATTATGATAGCATCCCCCAAAACCATACCTGCTGCTATAAAGGCAAGAATGTTAAAAATGAATCCTTGCTAAAAGGTGCTGCTGTTTTCTTATTTTTTTTTAATGTGATTATAGAAGTGAACTATACAATCGCGTAAAACTACCTACTGATAACTTTTCTCTGAGTGGATTCAGAAGCACAGCTCATAATCGGTACACGACAGGATGAGGACAATCCAGTGAAATAGGTCTTTTTTTTTTTTTAAGTTAGATATTTGCAAAGTTGAATGTATATTTTACAAACCTAGGTCTTTAGGCTTGGCTGGTATTTTGATCACTTGCCGATTTTTTTTTTTTTTTAAATTTTATTTTTTTAACTGGAAATGATAGTGCCATTTTCATTCATGCATTTGTTTTAATTAGACCTTACATCTGTGGTCTCTCTGAAGCTGTTGGAATGAATGAATGAATCTTCATTTGGGATATTTTAAAAATGAAGTAGTTTTTAACTTGATTTTGATAAATACACATTTATAAACAGCTATAACCGTGAATTTTTTCAGAGCAAATTTGATAGTATATAATTTTTTGTGAAATATATTTGTTTACAAATGCTGTCTTTTCATATTTGTTTTGATCTTTCCTGTACATGCTAAGTGCAAATAAAAATTTTCAATCTTCTTGTTCTGGTTATGATGCATTAATTATTTTCGAAATATTTTGGGAGAGGATGGATAGATATGATACACCTTTTACTTGTACCTGTTTTGCCCTGGAATCACTAATGCTGTGCTGGATTGACATTTTCAGTGCAGCCTGTAGAGGGGAGGAAAACAATAATGCAGTTGTGCACTGAGATGTGAAAATGCCAGAGTAAGCCTCAGGTGGAGGCTGACTTCAGTTTCCCCAGGCAGGTAGTCTTCTGTTTCAGCAGCATTTTCTTTGGGAAAAGAAGAAAGAGAAACTTTGTTGGAGCCATTGGAACAAGAGCCTGGTTTAGCTGGTGCTCTGAATGCCCTCCAGAGGAGGTTTTTTTTGAACATTCACATTAAAGTGGAGCGTTGCTGCTTCATGAATTGACATTCACAATACAGTGTCATTCTTGTCATATAACTTCACTGGCTTCTGTGTGGTTTGTTGTCAGTGTTCCTCCTCATTGTGTGGTGTTGTCTGTGGTTTGGTTTATTGCTAGAGGTGCACTGAATGAGGGACCTCTCTGACAGACCACAAGAAAAGATGGCACGAGGCCTAACCGGTCCTTCAGTGCCGGAGGTCTGCACACGGGTGAAGAACAACCTGTGGGACTTGTGTGTTCTGCAGTTAGCGTGTGTCACCTCAAGGGAAGCGCTTGTCGTTCTGCTGCTCTGGTGAAGCAGCTCATGCACTCTGCAGTCCCCTTTTCACTTTTTCATCCTACATCCTCCGTGCTGTCTGCAAAAATTTGTAGCAGCAAAGTCACCAAGCAATCGGGCAGGTAAGAAGAGATTAATTTCTCTGTCCTTCCTTGCTCTGGTCTTGCCTGGCTGCTTGTAGCAAATGGTCTGGGATGCACTTGGGAAGAGGGACCTTATGTCACCTGAGCAAAAATGGATGTAGGGCCACATGTGCCAAGCTATGTAGCACAAAGACGTTGCTTTAAATGTAAAAGCACAATGGTTTTGTTTGGGTTTTTTTCAATTTTTCCTAAAATTAGCACACTCATTACTTACGAAGTATTGTTTTTAACAAGTGACTAATACAGACCTTGTGATGTTAGGAATACAATTTCATGTTTGCAGCAACACAAAACACTGCAGGTGAAAACCAAATTACATGGGGAAAGAGGAGAAAGGTGGGAAATGTTTGGTTAACTCAGCTGTGAAATGTAGCAGCACTTTTTGTTTAAAAATAAAATATTGGGAAAGCTCTGGCAATATAAATCCATACTACATCCTAGATTCATGCTGCTATGGGAAGCCACCGGTCATTTATAGATGCACAAACTCAATACAGGGACTCGACAGCCCTGGTATATGAGTGTTTATACGTTGTGTTGAATTCTTTTAACTAGGAGTTCCTTGTGAGGAAATATCACGCAATTTTTACTAAAGAGTGTGTTATGCAGTCATTCTAGGTCCAGAGAAACCAACAGATTTTGAACATGGTCTAAATATACTGGGAAGTTGTTAAAAAAAAAAAAAACAAAAAATACAACAAACAAAACAATAAAAAACAAACAAAAAAAAAAACCAATGTCTTGCAAACTGCCTGAAAGAGGTGCGGCCTTCTGAGCCCAAATGAAGCACGTTCCCGGGGGTACCTGTTGAACTGCGTGCACAAGCTTTCTCCGCCCCGTTCTGAAATCTATTCATTGTGCAAGTCTAAAATCTTCTTTTTACAAGTCCAGCATACACTTAGAAGCTCTTCTGTAACCTGATTACAGGTCACAAACATGATCCTCGCACCAGCATGATGGGGACAGGGGCTGGCGTGTGAGTACAGTGCTCGGTACCCGAGAAATTACACCGCTCTGAAGCCCGGCATGCAATCGGCTGCATTCTTCCACACGACGGAGAATTGCTTGATACATCTTGGCTGAGGCCATCTTCTGATCGTCTCTCCGTGTACCTTCCTCTTGCGTTTAATACAGCTGGGAACCAGTTCTTCCCCAGCAGAGCTCAGGCCCAGCTCTCCACTCTGTGTGTTCGGATTTGCAGGGGGGTTACTTTTGCCCTGTAAGAACTCCGTAATCCTGCGGTCTCTCCCCGGGGGAACTGCTGGGCGAATCGAAAAGCTGGCGGTAGCGCAGCTGTAACTTGGGCCGAAAGAGATCGCTCTTCAGCCCCAGCCAGGCCCTGGCATGCAAACTAATGACTAATACTGAATACTGAAATACAATACTGAAAGTGTTGGCACTTTTGGTAAATTGTTTTAGTGTGGGCTTTTTCTTTAAACTTTCATTTTCAGCTATTTTTCTCTAGCTGATGTGAGTCACAGGCAAAGTGAACAAAGGTGTCGGGTTTTGTAATGCATTTCCAAAGCTGGCAGTCAGGGATTTGCACACTTAAGGAAAAGAACGGACAGGTCCTTTCAGACCCTTTATCAGCGAACCCATGCACAAATTGTCCAAAAGGAGGATGGCTTTCTCACACTGTGGATGGGAACAAAGCATGTATTATGGTCTTGTGATGTAAAATGTCATTTTTCTTTTCTTCTGGATGAGTATTGCAGAAGATGTCTCTTCACCCTGCACGAGAGTACTACAGCTTGCAAGTAATTTTGAAAATGGAATTTCAGCTGCTGGCAAGGAATGAGCTGGAGAACGTCTAAGACTGGGGAAAAAATGAAATTGAGTATATTACTTGCTTCTCAGGGATCAAAGTTGGCTAGATGGAGCCCTCTGAGGAGGAGGAAGGCAGTTCAGTGCCGGGATCATCTGTTTTCAGATGAAGTTTTCCACCAGTCATTCCAGTTTGTGTATCAAGCAGGCAGGCTACCACTGCCTAGCTCAAAGGAGAGAAGTTTCAACACACATCCATCTAACCTGACACACTAGATCTCTGGAAAGACCTTTGATGAGTGCTTTTCCACTTACTCTGCAAAGGAGAACCAAGGAAAGCAAGCTTGTAGGGGAATGCTGTCATTGCAGCACTGCTAATGGTAGCCAAAGAGCGTGTTTGAGCCAGAGCTGCTACAGACCAGTTGTCATTAATGGACATAAAATAGGAACTGTATTTTTTTTAATTGATCTCAGACTCTGTGTGTTGTGCTTTGAAAAGGGACTGACCCACCAGGACCTGAGCTTCTTTTGTTAAGACTCTGCTAGCCACGAATCTCCTTTGTGACCCAGCTTGAACTACCATTCTTCTGGTTGGGCCTCTGCACCCTAACCAAACTTGGGCGACACTGCAAGGATCGAGATTTTGAACCATGTCAGAATAAGTACTTTTTCATACTCACCAGCCAAACTGCAAATGCTTGGAAAAACACAGTGCTATTATGCATGCTCCCAAGTTTTAGTGTTGAAGGACCTGCAGGAAAATCGGTCCTCCTTTCTTAGCAGGCATCAAACACACACAGAAAGATGCAGCTTTTGGACAAAAAGGATACTGGTCAAAGTAGGTAAGAAACAACATAATGTAAAGGGACAGACCACACCTTTCTCTCTGTCTCTTACATTGCAAGAGTACATTGCAAATCAGTGTGTGAGAATGATGAAGACACTTCTTGGCTTCCCTCATTTTCCACATACAACCGGTTGTACCTTGGAGTGGCTGGGCAAATAGGCTTCCTTTCTGAGTGTATGTGCGGTTGCTCTTGTTGCCACCGCATCACAAAAAACAGGTGAAAAGTTGATTCAGCTTGGAGTTCCTCCCTTGATACGAGTCACTTCCAGTAATAAAGCTTCTGCAGGCTAAATGCTGCTCTCAACTACTTACTAATGACTGTTTCATGACTGTCCTTTAAAGCAAAACTACTTAATTTCAAACGAGCATTGGTTTCACGAGCATGACGCTGAGTTTAGTTGTAAAGTTCACAAATCAAGCTTTTCTGTGCAGTCTGCTGCATGTATTAGACTGCTACAGAAAATGCAAGCATGTCTGTAATTAAGTTGCATATTGTTTTTAATTTCAGCATGTAAACCATTCAATGTTCAATTGGAGGAAAAGGTGTTTTTTAAAAAATACAGTATTTCCCATCCAACTTTCCTAAAGATGGTGTGTTATTTTTTCACATAGAGTCTTGGCAGACTTGGCACAGAGGGAAGGTTGGTGGAGATGGGAAGTTCCACCAGCCTGATATCTTGGACCTGGTGTTACTTCTTTGTTTTGTGTTTCTGGAATAATGTCTCTCTCTTGACTCTGTGGAGCTACTCCTCCTGATTTGGTGATGTTTGATCTTCCACGATCTGTTGCATCTTTTTTTTTCCGAAGAAATGCATTTTCTCTCTGGCAGGAGAAGCATTCATGATGACTGCCTTAGTCATCACACCTTCTGAGAACTGAGGAATCTTCCAGTATAAGCATAAGATAAATGTTGAACTAAGGCTGTTGGGGAACCAGTGGAAATGCCCCTAGGATCCTGTTTTCAAATTGCTACCACAATTACATTTCTGCTTTTGATTGTTTTTTGTACTTTCAGTCTTCAAAGTTTGTAACGTGCTTGTTTTTCCCCTTTTGCTTTTCCTTTTCCTTGCAGTAGTATGACCTTCAGCTTTAAACTGTCAAACAGCAAAACCTGCAGCTCATCAGATCAAAGATGAAGATGTATTGAATTAAGCAAGAACGGGTGCTTCAAATAGGAACAGTTTGGAAAACCTGTAGTTCCTGGCTTAGCATGTCATATGTTGGAAAATTATAAAAACCAGTAATTTTTTAAATTAGGCAATGAAAAACATCTTTTATTTCTTGCGTCCTGAAGAAAATGAAAGAAGCATCCACACCTAATAAGTAGTAGGAAGTACTGCGTACAATTTAAACTCCAGATTAGAAGCTAATTATTTATAATATATATTTTTTTCCCCACTAAATCCATAACAATATGTGCTGGAATTATAATCACAATGGTTTACCTGCCATTACCAATTTCTGCAATTTTGAGGACCTTAAAGAAATAGAAAAACAAAACATTACTTACATCTCTATTGCTCTCTAAATTGTGTAATGATGTAGCAATGAACTCAGTAGCTAAATAGATGACAAAGTGGCTCTGATCCTTTTTGTCACCAGAGGCCAAGCCCCTGAATTGTGAGACCTTGTTGGCAGGCAGCAGGGCCAGCGTCTTGGGGCCCTGAGCCGAGTCTTTTTCATCAGTAAGAGTGTAGGAGTCAGACAGGAAGGAAGGAAGAGCTCAGGAAAAAAAAAATGGGCCAGGGAAACAAAAAGCTCAAGTAGAGGGTTTAGGAGAAGCAGAGTTCTACAGTGGAACATGCAATGGGAGGAACTGGGAAAGGAAACGCAATGAAGTCTGCTAGAGACTGTGGGAATGGGGAAGAGGAATGAAAGAGGCAAGGGAGCTTTGAGACTTCAGCATCTGTGTCTTCAGCACCTGGAGCTCACTGAATCGATAAGCAAGGCTTCAAGGCGCTTCAACGTAAAACTGGATGCTGCCTCTCTATCACAATTTTGAGCCCAGGAGGCCTCTGTTTGTTATCATTCATTTTCGGATTCTACTGTTGTATATAACATGTGTCTCATTCTCAATTTCTGACCTTAAAAAAAAAAAGTATGAAAATTGCTTTTGAGATAAAATGAGCAGTTTCTTGCTGTAACTCAGATGAGTTGCCCAAGTGTTGCAGTGAGAACAGAGATAGGACAGGTTGCAAGTCTGTAAATAAGAGAGCTAAGAGAGCCCTTGCTGTGCTGAGTGATTTGTGTAACTTTTACCTGTTAATATTGTCTTCTGAGCAACTAAGTGAAAAATGCTGTCCTGCCTTGATAAGAGTTTTTACTTGCTGCACACTGTACCTGTTCAGTGGCTTTACTGGTAACGTGTTAAAAGGGCAAAAATCTATAACCTAAACTGAAGTAATTTGTGTGGCAAGGATGTCGGGTATGTTCACACTGGACTTCAAAGTTATGGCAAATTACTGAAAACTCAGCAGCCCACATATTTCTTTGTTGGGCATTAGCAACATTCAGATTCTGAATAATTTAGAAGCATGAAACTTCTACAGTTTGATTAATTTCTTTAAAAACATTTTTTTTTCCCCCAAGGAATTTCAGCTTTGTAGTGACAGAGACAGAAAGGAGATTTTGTAAGATGGGAGCATATTGCTGAGGGAAGTCAAATCCAGTGGACTGGCTTTAAGGCTAAAGTAATTTCACCTTCCTAAGCTGCTAAATGTGAGGCTGCTGGAATTCCTGGTTTCTGAGCTCAGCCTGTAGAGGTGCTGAGCGTGTGTTCCGGAGATGTACATGCACACAGAGCACACAGCCAGCCATGCACAGCAGAAGAGGTGGAGAGCCGTGCCTTTACCAGCACCCACAGACACAAACAGCAGGACACAAACATGGGGCAGCACAGAGAGCTGTATGCATACACCCCCCCAGAAGGCAGCACTAAGTTAAGCAGCTGGCGTAGACTGCAGCGATCGGGGCCTGACCAGCCAAGCGTAAGGACCAGCAGCTCACTTACGTGGGGCTGGTCCCTTTTCTCGCTCTCATCTCCATTTCCCCATGTGTCTTCTTCCCTGGTGCACATGGATTCTCCCGTTCCCTTGTCTCCTCTCAGTTACCCCTGATTTTCCACACCTTGCTCCCAGTTTTGCTAAATCCATATTCAAATTTCCCAAGGCTACCTAGGTAGCTTGGACCTTACGTGGTTATTACTGATATGGTTTCCTAGGCAGTGCTGACCTTGCTAAATTGTTCTTGCCAAAAAATCCTTCATACTCCCCTTCCGTGCTCTGTGAAGTTCGGTCATTTCTCATGAGGCTCTCTCCCTTCACCTGTGCAATGGGGCAGTCCCTTGGGGCGCGCTCTGTAGCGTCGGTTAGCTGCTGACGCTGTCATCTGTTACGTCCAGCAATTTCTTCTGTTGCATCCCATGGTTTCTCACCTTCTCCTCTGTTGGTGAAGCACATACTTTGGCAGGTGTGTGATACTGAGGAAGAGGGAGGGAGGGATGTGCTTAGCTCAGAGGACCAGAGTTATTTAATGGGTTACGTGGTAGAAAAGGCTGTAGTGCGGGTTAGCAACCCGAGATCAGCTGCAGGCTGCCTTGGAGGCCTAAGTATCTCTCTTGGTTTTGCTCCTGTTTTAACCTGAGGTAGCCTGCATGGATTAGCCACACCGAGTTGTTTTATTTCCCAAGGCCAGGCATACATTGTCTGCCTGTGACTGAAAGAGGAAGGCAGCACTGGCTTGTGGGAGGATGTCATCTGTCTTAGAAAATTTTGTGTCTGCTTTTCAGAGTTGTTCTCATCTGCAAGGACATCTGGGACAATGAATTTTTTTTTGACAGGTGATTAAATATCATTAGCTATCATTATCATTAATTGAAACCATTTGTAAATGAAGAAAAGCAAGTTTAGTTCCCCAGTGGGCATATTTTGCATGACAGTTTTGCAAGGCAGTATTTTTTCAATGATCTTTATGTAGATAAGGTGAAATCTGTGAGGACAATGGCTTTGTCGAGTTGAGGTTTGTTTCTTGGTATTTTATTAGAACATGCTTTGCTGCAGGCTCTGTTCTCCTTGTGGAGAATTATGGATTATTCGTACTTCAAAACTTAGTGTAGCATCTTGTACTGCAGGAAGCTGCTGCTGCATATACTTTCATCTCCTACAGGAGAAATTCCCATCACCATTTCTGAACACCCACTTCCCCATCACCAGTCTGAAGCCTTCTACTAATCTGATAGCCTTCTATGATGGAGTGACTAGCTGGGTAGATGAAGGGAGAGCAGTGGATGTGTTTTTTTGACACTGTCTCCCATAACATCCTCATAGTGAAACTCAGGAAGTATGGGTTGGATGAGTGGACTGTGAGATGGATTGAGAACTGGCTAAGTAACAGAGCTCAAAGGGTTGTGGTCAGCGGCACAGAGTCCAGTTGGAGGCCTGTAGCTAGTGGTGTTCCCCAGGGATCAGTACTGGGTCCAGTTTGTTCAACATCTTCATCAGTGACCTAGACGAAGGGTTGGAATGTACCCTCAGCAGGTTTGCTGATGATACAAAGCTGGGAGGAGTGGCTGATACACCAGAGGGCTGTGCTGCCATTCAACGGGATCTGGACAAACTGGAGAGTTGGGCAGAGGGGAACCTCATGAAATTTAATAAGGACAAGTGTAGAGTTCTGCACCTGGGGAGGAACAATCCCATGCACCAGTACAGTTTGGGGGTTGACCTGCTGGAAAGCAGCTCCATGGAGAAGGACCTTGGATCCTGGTAGACAATGAGTTATCCATGGGACAGCAATGTGCCCTGATGGCCAAGAGGGCCAATGGTATCCTGGAGTGCATTAAGAGGAGTGTGACCAGCAGGTCGAGAGAGGTTATCCTCCCCCTTTACTCTGCACTGGTGAGGCCTCACCTGGAGTATTGTGTCCAGTTCTGGGCTCTCCAGTTCAAGAAAGAGAGGGAACTTTTGGAGCGAGTCCAACGGAGGGCTATGAGGATGATTAAGGGACTAGAACCTCTCTCCTATGAGGAAAGGCTGAGAGACCTGGGGCTGTTTAGTCTGGAGAAGAGAAGGCTGAGAGGGGACCTTATCAATGCCTATACATATCTGCAGGGTGGCTGTCAGGAGGATGGAGCCAGTCTCTTTTCAGTAGTGCCCAGTGGTAGGACGAGGGGCAATGGGCACAAACTTCAGCACAGGAAGTTCCACCTCAACATGAGGACAACTTCTTTACTGTGAGGGTGACGGAGCACTGGGACAGGCTGCCCAGAAAGGTTGTGGAGTCTCCTTCTCTGGAGACCTTCAAAACCCGACTGGACGCGTTGCTGTGCAACCTGCCCTAGGTGATCCTGCCTTGGTGGGGGTTGGACCAGATGATCTTCAAAGCACCCTTCCAACCCCTACCACTCTGTGATTCTGTGATCACCATTTTTTCTTTCCTTCCATGGTTGGTTTGTCTGTCTGGGAGAAGGCTGCTGGCTGCCCGCTCTGCTTTTTGAGGTGTCCCTAGGAATGGATGGAGACTGTTAATGAGCATCCCTAGCAGTGGGGAGAAAAATCTGCAACATGTCTTCTCAGGCCTTCCTTTAGGATGCAAATAGGCCAGTTCTCCTGTCATCTGGTGGTGTCAGGGCAGAGCATGGACATGTCAGCACTGTCAGCTTTCGTTACACTTCTCACAGTTTAGGAAGCTGGATCTGGCCAGTAAAGAGGTCTTGGTTACATGGTGCAGGAAAAACAACACAAGTCTGGTTTTAGTGATCACAATTCTCCTTCACTTGAGAACGTGCCCATTGCTTTTATATGTCCCAATCCTTGGCTGCAAAAATGAGTCTTCATCCTCTCATAAGCAGTCCTGCTTTGGTCTGTGTTCCTTCCTTGTATAACGCTGGGTCCTCTCAAAGTCTTTTGCTTCAGTCCAGTGGTTCTGGCCATTAATTGATACTCACACAGAACACCACCTTCTTCCTATTCCCCCGTTTCCTCTTCATTCCTCTCCACAGGGTAATTTCCACAGTATGCAAAATTCCTAGATTCTCTGTGCCACATATACAAAATTCCTAGGCTCTATGTGCCGCATTGCATACTTTAGCAACACAAGGGGTGTGTGAGATTCCAGAAGCAATTAAAGCAAGTTTGGCTAAAAATTCAGTTGGGTTGGTTTGGGGTTTTTTTAACTTCTTTTGAAGCATGGACAGGGAATAAACCTGAAGTCTTTTTTTTTTTTTTCCCCTCAAAAAAAAAAAATCTCCCTTTTTCCAAAGGGAGAGACTTAGCCCAAAAAAATGGCTCAATGTAGCTGTTAAGCCTCATCTCCCCAGCTGCCACACTGAAGCTTCATATGCAATGGCTGTTTTTCTTAAAACTTCTGAGATTCTATCCTCCATGCATACACATTAATACACATACACATTAACATACACTTTAACAGTTCCACTGACTGCCATTTGGGAGCACATCTAAAGCCCATTTCAATGTTGGAGAACATATTGTTACAATATGATGATGGGTGGAATGTCTCCTATTAGGGAGTGAAACGGTTGGAGGAGCCTCCCAACACATTCAGCACAAAACCTGCAGTGTGGATCTGAGATGCCAAAAGCTGCACAAATCACTGTCAGCCTTGCTCTGAGCTGTGGATGGGGAGGATTGAGAGGGGTTGAGATGTTTGTGTAAAGTTTGAGGATTTTTAAATAGAAAATTGCAGTGGTTTGGTGCAGAAGCAGCATTCAAAGCAAAGAATAGAGGTGGGTGTGGTAATTGTTGAAGGTTATTTATCACAACCATACCTAGAAGCCTGAGATTTTTTTAAACCATTCTTCAGCTATAGCAGGGAGGTCTAAACTCAATGCAGAGTCGTCCAAGAGGCATGATAGTTTGAGCCTGCTTTCTGCTATTGCCCCACCAGCCTCCCCAAGGAGGGGAGAGAAGATAGCCCCACTGTTTGTTCTCCAAGTGTAACTTCAGACAGGTAGGAGATGCCTACAAGAGTGTGGAAGAAGGGGACACAGACAGGGTGCCAGGAATAAGCCTGCTCGGGGACACAGGTGAAAGATGTTCATGCAGGTCTACATGATTATGTTCTACAGGAGAATGAGGATATCCTCCAGCTGGGAGGATAGCATAGAAAGGCCATTACTTTTTAAAAAAATCTCTTGTCACTCACAGGTTACACCAAAATGGGAAGTCCTCTCACACCAGGCCTGTCATGGATGAGACAAAAGTCCTGAACAGATTATGATCTTAGCACATGAGAAAGTTTAGGATGCAGCTCGGGAGGAATGATAAGTATGTTTGTACTGTTAGGTAGGATTAACCTGCTTCACAGCTGAGGTTGTGGGGGGTGGAAACCCAGCCAGTTTAGGAAAGGAGCTGGTGTTCTTGAGGATCAGAAGTTGAACAATAAGTCAACAACCCCAGGCTATTTAGGAAAAAGCAAATGTCATGTTCTAGTGTATAAACAGGAGTAGATCCCGTAGGACAGGGGAAGCAACCCTTCCCTCTTCACAGTGCATTTGCAAGGCCTCAGCTGGAATGGCATGCCCAGTTCTGAGCACTGCATGTCAGAGGCAGAGCAGAGGGCAGCTGCGTGGACAGGGATGGCAAGATTTATCAGAGCTGTAGGAAATGTGTGACCTATGAGGGGCAGCTGAAGAATTCCTAGCTCTTCAGACTCTTAAGGGTAGATGTAAAGAGCCATTTTCAAAAACATAGGTTTCTGTAGTAAGAAATAACCTGTTCATTGTGTCTGTGATGGATGGGAGAGGAAATAGTGGGCTTAAATTGTAGCAAAGACGACAGGATAAACAACAGAAGTAAGCGTAGGCATGGTGAGACACTGAAACCAATTTTACAGGGAGGTCATGGAGTCTCTGCTAGTGAAGGTGTTGAAGATTCAGTTCAGCCAGTCAGCTGGGGTAACATAGGCCTGCTTAGCTGGGTTTTGAGAGGAGAAGTGGACAATTCAGACTTCCAAATACCTTTCTGTTCTCCATTTTTCTATGACCAACTAACACTGTTGTATGTGTGAGTTGTACACTAGAGGCATGGTTTGGTAAGGCAGCAGATGGCTGGAGCACATGAAATGTAAGAATGTCAACTGAAAATAACTTTTAAAGCAAAGGGCGAGGGGTATAAAATTGGGTTAGAGGACTATGTAAATAAAATCTAAAAAATTGAAAAAGTAATCAGAAGATAGATGTTATTTGCCCTGTGCCTCAATATGCTGCCTTTTTGGTCAGAAGAAAGTAATTATGTGAGTTTGAGGCTAAAGGCAATACCAAGTGTCGTGTGAACTTTGAGTGGCTTTTTTGAAGGTTCAGCCTCCAGTAACTGAATCCTCAGGAGTGTTTTGCCTGAGGGAGGGACAGAGAAGGAAGAAATGTTTTCTTTTACGTAACAGCCTGTAGGGCTCTGCCTCACTTTTTCCTTCAAGGACAGGAGTTGGTTGTATAGGAAGCAGGTGGAGCTTGTTAACAGAGGAAAAAGAGGAAACCTGCAGGATAGCCAATTGACTATTAAAAGGTAAAACAAAGGTGTAACGTTGGCATACTAGGAGGGCCGAAAGACAAATACCAGAGAAAGAATGAAAACTGATACCTGTCCATGCATGCACATAGTCTGAGAGCTTTATTTGATGTCTGGGGAGCAAGTATGAAAACGTGGAGGGCTTAGGTTATGGTCATAAAGTTGGTTCATTGAAAGTAGTGATTTATTTGCATGGATGAGTTGGGAAGGATGCATGAGCGCATTATCTGTTCAGGTAAGCCAGACAGAAACAAGCAATAGAAAGAAAAGTTAATGGCAGAAAGATGTATTGAGAGGAGACGTCTCAAGTCTCTAGGTTTAAGACAGTGGAAGAACAGAAAAATAAGTGAAAAATAAATGTGACATCACTGCCAAATAATGATGCCATCTTGTATGCACAAAGATGTCCAGTGTGCCCCTAAATTATACAGTAGAAAGTACACCGAACAGGGATTCGGACTTGGACTACTAATGATATTTTTGTTTGGGTACTGTCAACTCTTCTAGTAGATTGGCTCTGGGGCTGCTGCAAGCCCTGTTGTTTCTGGTTGTTCAGTAATTCATTAATCTAGTAGTGAATCAGTGTCAAACTCTTAGGTGAGAGGGAGGGTGTGGGTGGGAAAATCTTCCTCACCCCAAGCCCATATCCATCAGAAGTGCAAGAGCTGACTGACCACTGAGATGAGTTTGCCCCAATATCTGTCCACTGCTGTCAGCTCCGGAACAGTGCGGGTGACTGCGTCGTTTTATATGGGCCAGCAGTTCAATGTGGATTTCACATCAGAGTGCACTGCCTGGGCATTGGCATCCTGATTGGAGCTTTGTGACTTAACTGTCTTCAAGGATTTCAGTGCACACCTGAACGTCAGGTTTGCTGGGCTAGCTCTTTACTGCTGTGAATTAATGGTCTCCCTGCATTTTATATGCCGTGAGCACTCCTCTCTGGACAGTCAACAAATATGTCTAGAGAATTTAGTGCATGTTTAACTTCATGCCAGAGGGGTTTCAGTTGCCCAGGTCATTTCCATTTTAGCATGGAAGCTACCTCATGCCCACAGCAATATGAGGAGTCAGTGTAAAGGATTTGGTGTGATCTCATTCATTTTGAAAAGACCAATTGAAAATCTGCTAAACCAGCCTGCCAGAAGGTGAAATGACAACAACTCCCAAGTACGTGGGGTTTTGTGTCTTGAAAAAAATTGAATCATAGGTTGAAAGAAAGGATGTGCTGAAGCTCCAGCCCAAAACTGGTCTTATTTCCAATAAGGGTTTTAGCTGTGTATACAAAACCAGCTATCCTCTCAGTCAAAAAATGTCACTTCAATCCATAGAGCTTGAAGGGAGAGTGCAGGAGAGCTGTTATCATTAGTGTGCAATCTCATTAGCTTGTACCATTTTCCCCCAGCAGGCACTTGCTTGATTTGATTATAACAGTGTGTCAACTGCACCACACAGCTTGGTGTCGTCGGCAAACTTGCTGAGAGTGCCCTCGATCCCACTGTCCATGCCGCTGACAAAGATGTTAAGCAGTGCCAGTCCCAATACCAACCCCCGAGGAATGGCAGTCGTCACTGGTCTCCACCTGGACATCAAGCTGTTGACCGCAACCCTTTGAGTGTGGCCATCCAGCCAATTCCTTATCCACCAAATGGTCCATCTGTCAAATCCATGTCTGTCCAATTTAGAGACAAGGATGTTGTGCGGGACAGTGTCAAATGCTTTGCAGAAGTCCAGGTAGATGACATCAGTTGCTCTTCCCTTATCCACCAACACTGTAACCCCGTTGTAGAAGGCCACCAAATTTGCCAGGCATAATTTGCCCTTAGTGAAGCCATGTTGGCTGTCACTGGTCACTTCCTTATTTTCCATGTGCCTTAGCATAGTTTCCAGGAGGATCTGCTCCATGATCTTGTGGGGCACAGAGCTGACAGGGGTTATTAATGATGTACGAAGTTGCATGCTTCAGCATATCTTTGAAGATGATACGGATGTGTTTTTCTGCACATGACTGGTTAATTTTGCTTTGAATCTGTAGGTAATCTGCAGAGAACATATGTATCAAATAGCTAGGTATAATTTATTCATTGTTCCTTTAATTATTCTGTTTGTCTTTATTCCATATTGTCGCATTTTCAGCTGCTGTTAGTAGTAAAAGCAAACTGAAAACCCATGCAGCTGAAGACAAAATTTCTTCAGCGTTTTTAAAATGGGCAGGGGATTCATCTTTTCTTGGAATGAATTGATTTACTGCAACTATTGTCTAATGTAATACTATAGAATAAGTTAAAACCTTATAAAAATTTTAAGCACTCCTCTGAGGAAAGCACATTCCAGTCATTTGCAGTATCTATGTAGAATTATCTCAGTCTTTTTTGGTTGCTGGCATGGAGAGAAAATATCATTTCTAGAAATTCACCATCATTTCAAATAATAAACTGAAACAGCATCAGTTGAAACTATTGAAGAAAATCAACAGTGTCATTGGGCACCTCTGAGTTAGAGATGATGAATTAAAATTTCAATGTGTCTCTATTTCTCTATATATTGTAGACTGACAACAGTTAATCTCCTAACAAAACATATGCAAAAAAACCCCCAGTTACTTTACCAGCACAGTTATGATTCTTCTTTAACCAAGAGCTATTTTGTGTGTTGTTACCTGTAAAACCTTTTCTTTCCAATGGAATCTTTCTCCACTTTTTCCCCAAGTCACAAATACAGCTATTCTGCACTGTTAATTTGGAGGCCCAAACTTTCTCAGGAATGTAAAGTTATTCTGGGACTGTTCCTTGGTCTGCTCTTCTGACAGTTTCACTTTAAAGGAGTTATTGTTTGCTGCCTGACCACTTTCCTATCCCAGGTGAAGTTGCAAATTCCTGCAGGACAAATTTTGAATTTTTTGAGAATCATATTCCATAAGTCAGTCAGAATTTGACTCAGCATAAGGGTCTAGCAGAGATTGTGTAGTGTGTAAAATCAAAAATAATTCTGATATTAAAGTCATGCCAAACAAGCAGAGGCATACTTTTTCCTAACCTTATGAATCTCCTGTTACAGAAAACTGTCAAGATTTGGGATATACCCCATTACACATTTTATTTACAAAAAAGCTATGCATTTTTTCCCAAGAAAGTTTGCACTCTGTCTCTCCAAAAGTACAATTTTTCCTACTGTTTACCACGCTAATTTGAACTGAATTTATTTTGTAGCTATCCCTTGAACAACAGCGATCTGCATCAGTTCAACATTGAGGAGAATGGTGGAGCACCATATACCACAAAAATGCCTGCAAGGCACCACCACCACCACCGTCATCACCATCACCATGCGAATTACGGTGCCCTTGCTCCCGATAGCAAAGATATTGTTTCTGGAGTTCCAAACCCAAACAGTAAGTCCACTGCAGCAAATGTCATTTCAGTAATTGTGCTGATTTTGGATTGGAAAGGAAAAGAAAACAACATGCGTTTCAGTTTTTCTTTGTGAAGAATATGCTTCCTGTTATTATTTGCTAGGCTTTGTACTATGTGCAAATGAGAAAAGATTTGCAATTTCCTGGCTTTGCTATGGAGTTGTGGGATTTGGTGTTAGATTGGTGTTCCATAGCTGAACAAATACCCAATTAGTCACAGATACTGAGACTCTAGCCACTTGGCACAGGCTATTTTTTCATTGTTACTATTTATTTGTATAGTTTCACAAACCTCTCCTCATCTGCCATTGTCTTTTGCTGGTCTGTTCAGCTGGCCTGTTCAGCTGGCCTGCAGCCCTCATTGTTTGGATCTGACTCTTGCTTTCATGTCTGGGCACGAACAGCAGAAGCTTTGGAGTGCTGGACAGAAAGCATCTTGCTCTTAGTTTGGGTAATGGGAACAACTGCTCACCCACAGCTACCATGACTCAAGTACGCTCACTTGCTCGGTGGAGAAATTCTTGGCATGTAAAAAGCAGAGGGGAGAAGCCTATCTGTTCCTGATGCAACCTTGGGGAGTTTGGGTGTTAAGTCTCTGCTGCTGAACGTGTACAGGCTTTTTTAAGGTTACATAGCTCAGTTTGTAGGTTTACACGGGAACTGGAAAACAAACATCCCTGCTACTGAGCTATCCTACGTCTTGCTCTCCAAATTTATAATCTCTGCACACTGCAGTGTGTAAGATGCTGAAGCTGTGTAAGAATTTCAGAAGATGGGTAGAACAAGGTATGATACAATTTTTCCTTGCCTCAAGGGGATGATAAGTTCTTCCTTTGCCCAGTTTTTTGTCTTTATAATTGTAAAAGCGCCCCGAGATAGGCATCCATTATGGAAACTTTCAGCCTGGGCACTTAACCTGACAACTTTCAAATTCCTGAAACCAGGATCTTGTAATGGATGGTGCTGGGTGACCTTGACTGTAGGCTGTCCCACCTCAGCAGCAACGCACAGACATCTACTTGCACAGGCACTTTAATCAGACAATGTTTCAGAAACTCAGAAGCATTGTCTTTATTTTTCTTACCCAAGGAGAGGCAGATACCAGTTTTTAGGAGGGAAGCTCAAGCAATAAAATGCAAGGCATGGTAGATGTTTAAGGAAGAAATCCTAAGCAGCAATATGAATTGCTTGCTGGGGCTTTCTATGAAGCTACTCCCTTAGGAGCAGCCTCCAGGAGACGTGCTGTCTTTCACCTCTTGTACACTCCACATTGGCGTACCTTGGCGCTGGGAAGTGCGTGGGGCTGGCGTGGCGCAGTGCCAGCATGGCCTCCCCTCGCCTGGTGCTGCCGCAGAAGCCCGGGGCCAGCCGCTGGGCCCTCCGGCACTGCCGATGTGTATCGGCATCTCGGCCGTGGTCTGCAGCGACCGGCGCCGGCCAGGAGAGCAGCACAGACCAGCCCCTGGGGGAACTGCTGGGCGGCTCGCCCTGGCCGTGCACCTGCTGGGCCATGAGCGGCAGATGAGCGCCAGCGGCAGAGGGGTGCTGGCAAGGCTGAGCTGGAAAGCCTGGCCTGGGCTGCCAGCCTGGTGCTGCAGGAGGCAGTGACCTTTCCCAGGTGTGCGCCAGCCCATGTTTTCCTTTCCCAAATTAGAGTTGAAGCATGCCAGGAAATTCAGGCAGAGCCAGCTACACTGCTGCTGCGCGTCCCGGCCCTGAGGGCGCTGCAGGCCCTACTGCCCCTCTAGCCCCTCTCCCCCTCCTTGAGGGCTCCCCCATCCTGCCGTGGGCCTCGTGTCAGCCCCCCAGGGCCTCGGCCTCTGCCCCAGCAAGGCTGCAGCAGAGCTCCAGCTCCCCCCGCCCTGCCATGCGACCTGCCGTGCCTGGCCCACACGTAGAGCAGAAGGTGATTAAAGAAACAGCAGCAAAAAAAACAGAGTACAGGGTGTTTATTCCAGCTCTGTGCCTCCTCTAAGGCTGCACTGCTTTCTTACTCCTCCTTTGTTGCTGAAGTAAGCTTAGAAAAAGTTCTCTGTGTGCCCAGTGAGTGTCATCTGTAGAGGTGAAATGTGGGGCCCAGGAGGCTGCGTCCCCGCAGGCATGGAGAGGGTGAGTTCTCTCCCCGACACCCCACGCCGCTCACGGTGCGCAGCCTCTCCAGCCTGTCCGGCGGCTGCGATGCTCTGAAGGGGGCTTTGACAGCCGAGATGTGCACGCAGCACCTATTCCTGGAGACAGAGTTAGCTTTCTCTTCGTTTTGTCTGCTTACGGCTGGTGCATGCTAGCTGTTTGATTAGAGAAAAGGGCATCGGTGCTGATTCCCGACATGGCCTAATGCCAGTAGTGCCAAATGCCAATTCCCGGTTTCTCTAAGGGAGCAGAAAGGGACAGGGGCAACTCCGAAGGGAGGCTGTGGTACGGGCATGCCGGCTGCATCCAGCTGAGCTGTTCAGGCGGTTTTGCATCCCATGTGCTGCTCTGTAAGCTGGCTGATCTTAACACAGCCATGCTGCGTTACACTTGGCATGCTCGGGCTGCTGTTTACGCCATTAGAGTGGTGATGGTATAGATTGGACCACTTCCCCAAGTCAACGTTACTCACTTGCAGTTTGGGGTGACAGGTCTGGGGATCATTTTCAAGGTTGGTGCTCAGTGGGTTTGTTTTGATTTTCATGGATCTTTTTAAATGCTGCTCAGCCTATTTCAGCTGAGAAAAAGTCTTGTAGAGAGCCTGTGGAAAAGGCTTATAGAGTATGTGCCGAAACAGTGAGGAGCATGCTGGCTGTCAGTCGGTTATCTAGGACGGCACACGTGGCAGAGTGTGCGGGACAAGAAAACTCGGGCAGAGAGGAGACACTTTCATGGGTCTGTGTCAGGAACCTGGGGACATGGGGGACTGATGTCTGGGTCCAGGCCACGTGGAAAGGCCACCGCTGGGAAAGTGTTTCTAGGAAGTAAGTGGTCACTAACTTGGGAACACTTTTGGGGAAGAGGGTGCTTGTGACCAAAATATCTCAAGTGGAAATGCCTGCAGAGCCACAGGGTCTCATGGCGAGAATACGCTGTCCTAGCAGAAACTTCCCTGTGAGGCTGACAGAGGTGAGGCTGTGCACACCAGCACTTCAGTTTCAGGTATGGTTTTCCACGGGACCGTGGGCATTTTGTGACTTATTCCCATTCCTCTGGACTGGACTCATCTCTGAGGTGGTTTTAAATTCATCTGAAGTAGAATGTGGAGTGACCCACCCATATGTACCTGGCATCAGGTCAAGAAAGGGAAAAAAACGTCTGCCTTTCCTCCACTTACACCTATTCCAATAAATTCCAAGATTCCAGTGCAATTTGCAGGACATGGGCAGGAGAGAGGGAAATGACAGTATGCCCAGCCAAGGTTCCCTTTAAATACTGGCGCATGTTTCTCAGCAAACGCACGGCCTGGGATTTTGTTGCGGAAAACAAATCCGGGCCAGACCTGCCTGATTTTTCACATTCCAAGTAATTTGTCTACTTCAATTACTGGAAGGAGTGAAATCCGGTGAAACAAATCTGACGTGTGTGTTTATGAAGGCAGCTCAGCAGAAGATGTTGTTTTCCTGCATTTATCCTGATTATTGTATCTGTGGTGCTGCCCTTCGCCTCAAAGCTAACGTACACAGATCGTGTCATTGATGCAGCAGAACTTTCACCCATGTATTCGCGGAGTCCCAGTACCAGGGACCACTGTATTCAAGAGCAGAGAGCCTTACACCACCACCGCTGCCGCACAGGGAGGGTAAGCCCCTTGCTAAGCCCGACTGGCATGGCAGCATCATGCATGGGCTACCAGGTGCACGTGAGCAGGTCCACCAGCAGCAGCTGGGGCTATCACCAAAAGCAGGTGGCAACAAGTATGCAGTGGAGGTAGCAGAATTTTTATCATGGAAAATAACGAACATGAAGAGGAGGCCTAGCTTGCCTCTTGTACTCTGGGCTGAGCTTGCAGGTTATTGCTTGCAAAAAGACATCCTTTTTTCCTGAACTTCTTGCTGCAAAAGTCCTTGTGTAACCCTAAGCAGAGAATGGTGTAATACAGACGGAGTTTCAGGCTGAAAACAGTGCCTTGAAAAACCACAGTGCTGCCAGATCCTTTCTTGAAATGAAAGCCTGGTTTTGCCAAGACTTAATGCTGTCTCAGGAAATGTATGCCTTTTGTGGGACTTCAATTTTTTGCCTTTTTTTGTAATCTATTTTCCAGGTTGAGTTAAAGGGCTAAACTGGCTAGCTTGTTTTCCAGAGCTCTCCCTTTAAAGAAAAAACCATCTTAAAAGTCAGATTTAATCTATAGCAAACTTGAATAATTTAAATAAGGCACTTTTTCTCGTTTATGTTCTTTCTTGACAGGAAAGTAAAATGACTTTGCTTCTTCAAAAAAAAAAAAAGAAGCCATCATCATGTCTTATCTTATGGCTGCAGTAATTTATTCCCGGGTATCATCGGGCAGTTTCACAGTCTCGCATCCATGGAAGCAGCTGTGATGTGAGAAATGCCAAACTCTGGCATCACTAACTTGTGATGAGAGACCACCAAGGGGAGGTCAATGCTGATATTGTAACCCCTTCTAGGGCATTATTGCCTCAGGATCTGATAATGTTTCACCAATACCAAAACCAGCTTTTTGCTTATAACCCTATAAGCTGGGTTCAGCAGTTTGTCTCCAGTCAGCAAAGCCCTTAATGTATATTTAAACAGCTGTAGAATTAGATTTTGAATGGGTAATATTTAATATTCTTAGGACAGCTTAAGAACCTGATCCAAACAAAACTGCAGTCAGTGCACAGTTTTTATTGATTTCAGTGGGCTTTGAATAAGACTCCAGAGATTACTGGATTGTTCCCTACCTAGAATCCATGGCAAAAAGAAATACAGGAGGACACAAGGATTCTTTAAATCATGCCATGATGAAGCTCGTTTTTCTCAGAGTACTTGCAAATATACATATATATGCCACACCATCCCTAAGATGTTGGCAGAGACCTTTCAGGACTGTCTCAAAAATATTTTTCTTTGCCTGTCTCTGTCGGTGGTTTGCTCAAAATCTCTGTTGACAAAGCACAGCAAATTCCTGACAACAGTCTTAAAGAGGCTGGCATATAAATAAAGAGGTCTGAGAGACGCCAAAAGCTATACTCTGATCTCTTTACACATCACATGTTCTGAGAGTGGCACCTTGGCTGCATAAATAATCCCTCTGGTGTCTGAATTTTAGAATATAGGAGGGGTGAGGGGGGGAGGTAAGGAGAGAAGTATCTAGCCCAGAGCCGGCAAAAGCCCTGCTGAAATGAAGGGATGGGTGAGAAGAAGGAGGGGGAGGAATTGTTTGCTAAAGAGAAAAAGGAAAAATGACCTGACAGGGATAATTATGAAATGTTTTAGATGGTCTTAGAGGGAGGATGGTTTGCTGACCACTGTTTCTTCAAATGCAGTTGAGTGTCTTGCTCTGCAGTTCTTCTGTAGCCTCCCTTCAGACTCTGTTTTTTTTTCTTTCTTTCTTTTGGGCATCTTTTTAGAACTGAGCTCAGGACTTCCCCTTCTTTATGATGAAACTTCTCATCTGAAGAAAATAGAAACGGAGAGTGTGAAGGTAGTTGGACCATGGCCAGCTCTGCACGTCAGCATGAACAAGGTATAGCATATACACATATACTTTTACATATGTATGCTGGGGAGGCCCTTTGTCATTTCATATTCAAAAGCTGCTGCATTTTCACCTCCAATTCAAATCTACATTCATTGGCAACTGGCTTGCTTTTTAATCACCGCTCACCATCTTATGGGACTGGGGTTTGTTTTTTAGATTTAGCATTTCCTTCAACTTTGCCTTTTAAAATTTCAGAAGCTTCTGCAACAATGTTATGATGTAGTTTTAGTTTAGTTGTGAAGAGTTAGTCATCTAAGCAGCCCAGAGCTGTAAAAAAACCCCAACATTTTAAGTGATTAAAAAAAAAACAACCTGTTTTTCTACATGAGGAGTCTGTGTTATGCCTTAAACCCCCTCGGCATCTATTGTTAGTGGGTGTTTTATGAGTCAGTTTTTGTAGGGTTGGCAAAAAGCTGTGTCCCACTGTTTCTGCCAGAGATCAGAGGCCACCAGGTCAGTGGGCATCTATATCCATGTGAGGCAAAATCCACTGTGCCTGCATTGGGAGGTGCCTTGAGCCTAGTCTGGATAGAGCCACACAGACCTGGAGCTCTGGTTTGCAACCACATCAGTCCTAAGCTGGACCCAGCAAAGTCGGTGAGACCGTTGCCACTGGCTTCAAATATGGTGGGTCTGGGCCCTCAGTGACTATACAGACCTGTTAAAAGAAACATGGTGTTTTCAGACTTTTATGTCAGTTCAAGGGAGAATTCAATTAAATTACTTTACCTTGGTTTTACAGACAGCCTTTTGTTATTGTTATTTTTTCAACAAGCATTAGGGAAACTAAAATCAAAGGAGAGGTGGCGAAGTGTACCAAAAATACAAGTGCAAAGGGGCTGTATACCTATATAACATAATCTTTCTTTTCTCTGGATGAGAGAATCCAGGAGATGGAAGTCAAAGCCGAATATCAGTGAGTCAGGTGTTTCTAATAAAAAAAAAAAGAAGTCTTGGAATTTTTTTTTCAACATTCTAGTAAATTGAAGTTAATCCATAATGCAGTGGATTTTCCGTCATGAAGATTTGCTTGAAGAACCGTGTTCAGGGTGTGTCATGGGGTGGTGGTGTAGTCCAGCTAAGAACTGCAGTCCTTATTTCCTTGTGAATGTGATCATGAGGCAATGACCTATGTCATGACTTTTGGAGACTTCTGAATGAACAGATGAAGGCATAATATTTTAGACTTTTTCCCAAATCTATTTGGTTATTAGCTGCAAGGAACTGTCATTTTGTCTGACTGGTTGGTTTGAGTGGAGATAAAATGTTAAATCATGAAGTAGACGAACTGGGGTGAAAAGGAAAAGAAGTCATCTTTTTCCCATGAACGTTTCTCAAGTTCTTCTAGAAATACTCTTAACTGGTAGTAAGTACATTTTTTTATAGGCAAAGCTAATTAAGCATTGACATAGTTTGCCAAAGGAAAATTCTGCTTCTCACAGATTCATCCTGTGAATACCCAGGTCTTGTGAGAGGAGCACTGTAGTTCAGATGTAATTACTGATATTCTGTCTTAACCCCAGCTGAGAATATTCACTTAGGTGCAATGTCCAAAGCATGCTTTAAAGTACGGTCCTATGCTATTGAGCTTATTGACAGCTCAGTTTGGCATATATATAAAGGGCTAAAGTGAAGAAGTGAGAGGACTCTCTCCACATTGACCACAGTGCACAAGTGGATAAACCAGTCTGGCCTGTGTTGCGAGAAAGATCCAAACAGATGATCTCAATAGTACCCCTGTGATCTCAAAAGGAGATTTATGGTCTTTTTTCTTTCTTTAAATGAAAGCTTAAAAAACTTTGGTCCAGTATTCCACCATACTGTGCAAGTAGTTCCAATAAAGTCCTTGCAACTTCTGCCTGACAAAGCCCAACCTCTGATCTTCTTGCTCTTCTTTCTTCTATGAAAATCTGTGGAGGGAGAACTCAGCTCTTCTATAATTAATGAGTTTCTTTGGCTTGTCCTGACAGCTCTAGAATCTTGTCCACAGTCAGATGGATTATTTATTTAAGGACTAATTAGCAGAACCCAGTATCACAGCAAGTCAGTGCTTCACAATAAACGCAGCTGCACAGTAAAATGCAGCCTGTGTCTGCTGTGATGAGACTTCCATCAGTCAAAGTTTAGCTGATGAAAAAGTCTTGCAATGAGCACCAGGAGCTGCTAAATGCTTCCGTTTCTGGCAGAAGCTCAGCAGAAGGCAATGCTAGAGACATGGCCTGTCTAATGAGAACCCTCTCCTGGCAGTCATAGAGGGTTTGGGTTTAAGAGCTGGGCAGAAATCCCATGAACAGCGGTTAACATGTGAATGCAAAAAAGTCCAATCCCTCAAAATGTATTAAAATTGCCATTTTGAGCCATCTGAAAAATGTACATGCTCTTGAAATGCCCAGAGTCACTGCCAGAAAGCACCTCAGTCATTAAGCCCTCACATTAGGGGCTGTGGGTTGTGACCGACAAATCATTCTGAAGTTCTGTTGGCTCCTCGCTTGTGGTTTCTTCTTCAGGCACCATTTTCTGACCTGGATCTTAATGAAATGTGTACACAGATCTCATAAAGCTAAAACAAACAAACCACAGGTCTTTGAGCGGAGCCTGGAGTCGTGCAGCAGATGGCTTCGCCAATGAAAGAGAGGGACATGCTGTAAATGTTGGGCTAACCCTGGGCTGAAATGCTGTGCAGCATTGCCCAGCACAAAGGCAGCGAGGCGGGTTAGACAGGATTGAACAGCCCTGGACTGTGACAAGCATTTTTCACTATGAGTGCGGCCTTTAAAGCTCCTTTGGTTATGGTAGTTAACTAGCTACTCAGCCCAACAGCAAACAGATTTTAATGAGTGGTCAGTGTGTCTAGTTTCTGGCAAAAAAATGAAATGTTAGCAGCTCTCCTGCACCACTCCATTGATTTCTATTCTGCTAAGTGCTTTTTATTCCCTAGTTTTGCATCCTCTGAAATACTATGCTTAAACAAAACCAGTGAAGCAGTTATGAAGCTATTTCATTTGCTCTATTTCTGAAAATAAAGCAATGGTTTCCACATCTATTGTGGAGTCCCAACTTTCACTCCTGCTCTTCCTGTTGCTAATTATTATTTTTTCAAGTAAAGTGCTTTGGGGCTGGAATTTGTCAGGCTTAATAATCAACCCACAGGAGAATTAACAAGAAATTGGGTAAATGAGATTCAGCAGTTAATTAATTCGATTGTCCGCTACAGCAAACTTTGTCTCATGGGAATGATGAATGGATGTGTCCAATCTCTTTTCCAGAGCTGTTTGGTACAGTGGATGTGTCTGTCCACCTACTGAATGATAAAAGTCAGTTTCAACATGTGTTTCATGCCCTTTGGTGCTAGCAAACTCCTTAAGCTCCATGAGAGACAAGCCTAAGAGTTATAGCTGTGAATGTATTTCTGGTTTTCTTTCTTGCAAGCCTTTCCTTAGAAAAATATATTCTCCCATCCCCCCTTGCTCCGTGTGTGTATATATACATATGTATATATGAAAAAATATAAAGCCAATGTATTGTTAGCAGTTCTGAAATCTTGGGAATCTGGTAATTCTTAGTCCAGATGTAATTATTACATAAAATGAAAGAATACTAATACAATACAATACTAATACTAATACAGTTCAAATTGTTTCTACCCCTTTTCCTGGTGTTAGACTCACCCTGCCCCTGTACCCCTGGGTCCTTAGGTTGATGATTTCGTTCTGGTGGGGTTAGAGGGGGTGTTATGATGGTCATGTTCATGGTTTCTTCTTCCTCACTCTAGGATCCACTTCAGGTCCTTTTGTATGTTTGCAAACATGCTTTTATACCTTGCTCGCTCTTCATTGATCTGCATCTTCACGTTACACCCAAATATACTATACATGATGGCTTTTACATATATATCCTAGATACTTCGTTGCCTCTAAAACCATTTTTGTCCAGGTCTGCACTTCTTTAACTGGTGAGTTGTTTATAACCGTGGGGTCTCCAGTGCCAGCCTGTGCCCCTTGCATTATCACCCCATAAGTGCACTCCTCTACACCACCTCCTGTGTCTCCACTTTTCAAGGCCTCTGTTATCATAGAATCATAGAACAGTTTGGGTTGGAAGGGACCTTTAAAGGTCATCTAGTCCAACCCCTCTGCAATAAGCAGGGACATCTTCAACTAGATCGGGTTGCTCAGAGCCCCATGCAACCTGACCTTGAATGTTGCCAGGGATGGGGCAGCTACCACCTCTCTGGGCAACCTGTCAGTGTTTCACCACCCTCACTGGGAAAAATTTCTTCCTTATATCTAGTTGAAATCTGCCCTCTTAGTTTAAAACCATTACCCCTTGTGCTATCGTACCAGCCACGTGTTGCTTTATACTACATCATTGTGTTGAGTCATAAATACATTATTCTACAAAGAATAACTGCTTGTGTTACTGTTTTACTATAAAAAAATTATTGCTGTTGCAGTTAAACTTAGTAAAACAAAGCTGCAGGCAGATTGAAGAAAGGTTCAGACAGAGCGAGCCTCGTGAGCCTCAATGGCTTTGCAAACTCTGTTCAAAGCTCATGGCCTTTTGCTAGCATGGCAATGCCGAATTACAGGGCTACCCAGTTACACCACTGACTGCTTGCAAATGATACCACTTGCAAAAAAGCTGTGGAAATATCTGCCCTGTGCACAACTGCAAAGCCTAAAGCTACTGCAGTTCCAAAAACCATTTGTGGTTTAAAAAACACCACAAAACCAACTCACTTTATTGGTATAGCTAAGACTCTGCTGTGTGATACACTGATCAGAGGGTGTACCTCGGGAAACATGGCTACCATGACCCACTAAGACTATCATGAAGCTTGGCACAGACAGAGGCAGGATCTAATAATATTTAGCAATAGTATTTTATAACATAAATTTGATACCGGGAACTAAAGAGGTTTGCTCCAAGGATATAAGCATAGCAAGTTTTGTTAGGAGTTATATCTTTCATTAGGCCAACCGATAGCTGACCTGAAGAAGGTCCTGTGTATCTGACAGCTTAATGAGAGGGGATTTTGTTTGTTGGTTTTTCCAAATGTATTTTTCTAATATAAGATGCAGCTTCTTCTTGCAAGCTTTTTATCAAATAAGAATAACACATATTCATACAGGTCTTACCGTTATGGTGTCTGTTCGTAATTGGTCTTAGCTATCACATGGATAAAATTCAATAAATCTCCTGGTGGAAAGGGAGTGAAAGAATATGTAGATTTTCATGCACATTTGCAGATGTAGTCAAGTCCCAGGAAACCAAAGGGTTTGGCCTTTCATGGCTAATGTGCATTCAGAACCTATATATCTGTGTTATCTTAATGAAAATTTTACCTCCCACTAGTAGTGAGGACTAGCAATGAAGAATAGACTTGCATTAGTAAACAAAATATTAATTCCATTCTTCAGACATCTCCAGCAAAATACGTGTTTTAAACATACTCTTTGGCTAAGAAGAGACTTGATAAATTCACAGAGGTAAAAGATTATGAATCTTGCTCTTGGTACAAAGTTTGATGTGGAACAAAGCATGAACCTTTTCAAGCAGAGAGAATGTAAATGTTAAGTACAGGAGTGGTATTGTTGTGTTCCATGCAACTATTTTTATATTCTGGATGTGTACTTAATATTCAGTTAGCTTTGCAAACCAAATCCAGTGTCATCATTATCTAACACGGTACAAATCTGCCTTCGGTTCTAGTATCAGTAAATGTAATTGAATTTAAAGTAAATGTTTGGAAGGAAAAAAGCAAACCTAAGACCTCAATTATAAAAAGAAAAAAAGGCAACTGGTGTTATGTGTGTATTGAGCTTGTTCAACCTTCTTCTGTCAAACCCATTTAAATGCAATTCCCCAATGTTCTCCTTCTCTGGAAAAATATAGTTCTGCATCAACTGGGTGAAAGTGATGTGAACACATTGCTATTTTTTAGCACCAGCAGAACTGGAGATGGAAAATTAGAGTGTTATCAGGTATCTTAATGGTATTTTTACTCATTTCTAAACCTTTTAGGATGAGTTTAGATTGGAATTTCAAGCAAGAAGATTATTTCTTTCAAATGCAAGTTTGACTCTCAGCTCTCAGACATTCACTTGAAAGGGGCATCTCAGATTCTTTGGAATTACAAAATAAGAAATTATAAAAATGGAAGTTTCATTAATACTATGCCATGTTTATTTTTCTAATGACTTCCCCATAGACTGCTCTTAATTTATAAATTAAAATAAAATTTTAGTAACTGCCAACCTGGTACAACATTTGGATACCCAGCTGCTATCTTTATGCTTCACCCATCACTGCAAGCAATAAGTGTTCTGGAAATGTAAGATTTCTTTGTTATACAGCAAAATAAATTAGATGACAGCTTTCATTCTTGCAGGAATAGTATATAGAGATTCCTAATGCAGGCAGGTTTTAGATCTTTGATTTTCATATAAACTAGTGAAATGAACCATAGAAGGTACTGTATGGTTTTGTATAGTCCTGAAATATTTTTTCCTTTTGCCTTCTTGATGACAATTATACTTTAGGAGTTAAACTGGGGGATGAACAAGTTTATATGTAAAGATTAGTGACATTAAGGAACAATAGGAACTTCTATAGATGCTTAGAAGTGCTAATAGTATGCAGTAAGGAGGTGCTACTTTGTTCTTGATTTGAGATCACTTTTAGTCTGGATCTTCAGTGCCACTGACTATATGTGTAATAGTCTCAGCTAATCAGCTGTGTGAGAGCAGAATTCAGTAATGATTCAGGATGTGCTGCACTGTGGCAGAAAAGTCCGTCGTTGCCAAGGCAGGCTGGCAAAGAAGCCTGTCACATATGTTCAGAAGCCAGAGGAGGTCTGGGTCAGGTGGAGCACTCTCAAGCCCCACATGGGGTTTGTGTGCTGTCAGCATTTCCACTGGGGCAGGGGGAGGTGGTGGCCTTTGGCTGCTGGCTTATCATCTGGTGAGGAGGATGACGCCAAGCAGCGATTGAAACAATGTCTGCTCTTCATGTGTGATCAGTGCTGCTGCTTCTGGTGGGGTGCAAGCAAAGCAAATTTTGCTTGCTTGAAGGTGAAACCCTTAAAGCGTGGCCCAAACAAGGGCTAAAGCAGAACTGAGTGCCCAGGAATGGCTTCTAAGAACCCTGCAACCTCGAGCAGCAGCAGTTTTCCATTTTCAGACGGGTCAACGAGCATCAGCGTTTGGACTTCTCAAGTTATGAGAATCTCAGTGTGAGACTTGCACATCAGATCCTGCACTGGGGACAGTCTCCATTACATGGTGTCATCTGGTATAATCCTGAGTATAGAAGGAGATTTAGACCTTTTGAGGGTTCCCAGCTACAGGACAGCCCTGAGGCCTTTTATCTTGCTTTTGGTCAACGTGTGGAAATTGGGCAGGGGAGGAGGAACATAAGGACTGAAAAATACCCATCTGAATAACAAATGGATGGAACTTTGGAACTTTTTGAGTTACAAAACAAGCTTGTATCCTAAATGAGCATTGCTTGTCTTGATTTAGCTAGTCAAATACAGTCACTTAATCTTGCTTGACTGAAACAATATTTAATTAGTGTCCAGTGTAAAAACAAAGGTGGGATTTTGCATGGCCTTTAGAAATGCCACTGCTTAGTGTGTTGTTCTTTCTGCTGTTAGAAATCAATAGACTTAAAAGTTAACAATAATAGCAGCTCTTTTAAGTGTGTAGTAGTGCACTGTGGCTACCAAGACTATTGGTGAAGGAAAAGTTGTGCTTTCTTTACAGTTAATTTTCAGTACCTCCACTTCTCAGCTTCATGAATACCCCAGAAAAGACACCTATGGAAAAAAAATATTTAATGTTTTTTTTCAAATGCTTGCCAGAACTACCGTTATATTCAAGACTGAATAGATGTCTACAGTTCCATAAGTTGCTCCAGCTAGATGCTGTCACTTTTCATTTTAAGTATTTTCTGTTTCCCTTAGGAGAAAAGTGGGGAGAATGAAAAGTCCAAAAATATCTTCCACTAAAGACAGTAAATGTGGCTCAGCAAATAAACATGTAAGAATTATTAGAAATGTGCCAGAGAAAAAAAATCTCATGATGAGCAATCCTTTAACAGACAGTTGTTCCAAATCATACCTGGCAGCTATGGCATTCTGGATGCAAAAGTCTGCTGGACCAACTTCGCTCACACATAAGTCGTATCTTGCAGTCTCAATAGAGTTCTGCAGAGGTCTGGCTCTTTCCTTCCCCAGAGTTTGCAGAACAGTTTCCTCAGACAACATAACTGCATTTGTTATTAGCTCCACTTGCAGAAAGTGTCCCCTGAATCTTGATGTTCCCTTTTGTCTGTGATTGTTCGCAAACCTGAGAGAAGAGTCACTAAGATTGCAGTTACAGTCGGCCAGTGGGATGCCATGGGGGAGGGCAAAAGGAAGGATAAAGGAGGCAGGTTTTGAAGTTAAAGGGCTAATCATATGATAAGCTCAGTGGCTAAAAAATGATTGGTGCTGTCTTGAAATACTTTGCCAGAGGTGAACCTCAAAGATGCACAGGACCTGGTTTACTGATGATGTACCTGTTTTGGCTGAAATCTGAATGACAGCATTACATATCTCTTCTGTCCAGGTGTATATGACCACTCACTCTTTGCAGCAATGTGAATGGAAAATGAATGCATAATCTAGGCTGTTACTCAGTTGTAATTCAGGTCTCACTTCCAGGAAGAATAGGAAAGTTTGCAATGGGTGTTATGCCATTGCCCAATTCTTCTTTAAAAATATTACGGTTTGATTGTTTAAGAGTTCACATTTGCAGTCCTGGTCTCATTCGTACCCAGTTTGTTTATACCTTAGTATTACATTGCCCTTTTTTTCTCTATTTTTTTTCTTTTCTGCATGGGAAATTTATTTATGCAGGCATTTCTCCTGGATGTAGTTTGTTCAAGGCACAAAACCTTTAGGTTATGTTTGAACAGGTCACTAAAATAGCTGTCCTGAAGCTTTAAGATTTCTGATCCAGATCACTGCGTAGGTAGAGTTGACATCAAGTGGAAACAGCAGCAGCAGTGTTTAAACTCCCTGGATTTTTCTTTTCTTTCTGATGAAGGAGATTTTGCTTGGCTTGCAATTACATGAAGAACCCTTTAGATCCTTCTGGTTAAATTTGCAAAGCCCCGTTATCTTCTTAGGGTGGTGGAAGAAACCAATATTCACTATAGTTGAGTGTTGTGAACCTTTCCTTCTTCTGCCTACTGTGGGATATTTTGAGACAATGTTTTGCTTCCTCGGTGTGATCACAGGTTTGGGCAACCACTCCAGGGCCTGGCTGGGCTTTTTCCATGTATTTTCACTCCACATCCATTTCTTGTTTCTATTACTCAGGCTTCCCTGAGGCTTTTCTTGTCTTGAAAATAGTATCAAGTCATTAAATACCTGGAAACCTTTTTATTCTAAGATCTATCTACCAAGGTATGGACATAGAATTTTTATCTGGTATTGCTGAATCAAGTTCCTACAAGTGAAAATTTGACCTTTGACCATTTTGTTAACTTCCCTTTCTAATATATGTCATTGTGCTTGTCTCTTATATTAAATACAGGGTGAAGACAAGAAAGTACCTGAAAAGACTCTTCATGCCCCTGTGTCACCTTCGTCTGTACCTGACCATATGAAGTGCAACATCCTTAAAGCTCAAGTGGAAGCTGCTTTTAGAGTAGGAGCCCAGGTATTCTGTGTTTAATATTTCAGCCTTCTAGTTTTGGCATAGTTTACACCAGTTTTCAAAAATCATGTCTTTCCTGAGGATGCACCTTATTTTATCTTAAGTATCCACATTGACCTAGCCTTCTCTAGCTGCTCTGCAGTTTCTTCAGGTAACTCAAAATTATTGGTATGATGGAAGTAGGAATTTTGTCCTAACTGACATGATTAATACAGCTGAGAGAGGCTGAGAAAATAGCAGAGGAGGCCCCAGGAAATCTCCATGTTTTGATTTTGTCACTGTATCTTTTACTTTGCAGATTAGAAACAGTAATGTCTGGAGTTTTCTGAGGCTACCCACCATTCATGGAAACTGTGGTTAAGGGTTTTCTACAGATAGTATCTATGCATCCAGATGAAACCTTTTTTTAGGGGATTGACTTTAGATGTCTGAATGTGAAATATTAGGTAGTCTATTGTTTCCTTACTTGTTCATGTGCTTTTAACTAATTTTTAAGCTGCTATTTTCACTGCTTGGTCAGTGTTTACATCAGATACATCCTGTTGCAAAAACACCACAAGTCTTGTAATGATGTCATGCAACTGAAAACTGCTGCTAGATGGCATGACTGTAAAATGTTAATTTCCCAGAGGTAAGTCTAAGTGAAACCTAAAATACATGATTCTTTTCAAGTATAATTTGTGGACAAAATATAATGCCATTGGTGCCAAAAATAAAGCCAAACAGAATGCTTTAGGAACAAAAGTAGAGGCGGAAAGATTGGTATGACTCTTATCCCAAGTTCCTGTGGTGTCCTTGTGCATACTATGTTCTGAATATAAATTATGTGGGTGTTTCCATCGCTTTGTTTCCTTTCACAATAACATATCAGGTCAGCTTGCCCTGCAAAGGATTTTGTTAACAATCATCTTTCTGTATTTGTTATTCCCTGGCAGATCTTTCATCTGAGATAGATTACATCTGGTCTAGCTAGACCTAAAGAAGTATCAAAATTTGGTTATTCTGACTGTGCTAGATTTCAAGAACAGAAACCATAAATCTGACAGTATGTGGGGGAAGGAAGTTGGGTTTTTTCTTTTAGTTTTTGCTTAAAGCAGTTCTCTCACCTCTCTGAATTCTGTGTTGTATCAACTGTGTTTTATGCAGCATATTTCTTGTTTGATTGCCCTTGGGTATGCCCTCTGTTTTTCCTGTGTGTCTTTTCTACAGGATGTCATGGTGTATTTCTCATGTTTGTATTTTCTCATGAATATGCTTAATGGTCATGTTTGACTGGATAGTTAAAGACTGGAAGCAATGTGTGCTGCTGCATTCAGAATGGAGCATTACTAAGGCAAGATAGGAAATGTGCTTAACATATGCATCTCTCAATTCACCTGCCCTGCCTTAATTTTTCAATCTGAGGCTTTCCAGGGGAGAACATCCTGGGTTGTTGCTTTTTCATGCATGCCATAACTGTATTCTTTAGTTGCTATGTTGTAAATAAGTTTCAGAGCAAGCTGAGCATTCCTTTTTTCCTTTTTACCTGTGTTGTTTTATACAAAGCTTTAGAAGTCAGATTGCATTAAGTAGGTTCTGTAGACTTGGCCTCAGTGAGAAAATTCTTATTTCAGGGGAAAGACAACTGTTGCAGGATAGCACATATTGTGGAAAAAAAATGCCATACAGTTCAGTTGCAAATCCCTGAAGCTTTCAGTGCTAACAAAGTATGGCTTAATAGTTTTAGCTAGCAAATTAGGATGTCACCTTAATCCTGGAAATCCTCATTCAACTCCCTGCTTAGCCACAAAATTGCCTGTGCAACTAGAGGTGAGTTCTTGTGCACTTGAGCTCCCCTCCTGTCAGGTATGAAAGATCACCCTTCTCAGATACATTGCAAAAGCAAGTAGGCAGAGACCAGGCAATGGTCAGCCATTACAGTAAGAAGCTGTGGCTGTACAAGCACTGGAAAGGGTGGGCAAAAGGTTCACGGTTGAAGGAATGAGTAGAAACACACCATCTATCACCTAGAAAATGAGAGGAAGGAAGGGGGCTACAGGAGGCCCCAATAAACCACCATACCAGCATGCCACAAAATGACCCAGTTATCTTCTCTACCTGCGCCCACTCAAACAACTAGCTGAATACCAGTAGTGAAGCCATTTCCCAGTGGCAGTTCAGTCATCTGGCAAAAGCGAACTGGGATGGCATTACGCTGCTCAGAGGTACTTAGAGCATACTTTTTAGGGAGCAGATAAATATTTTTTTCATGGAAGACATCCATTTAACTCCATATATTCCTCCAGGGCTGTGATCCTGCCCCTCTTTGACCCCATCTGACATGTCCTACTGCTCAGTATACCTGGAGGACTAACTGTGTTATCCTCTCCCCAATTCTATCTTTTGATGCCAATTCCATATTAATTCCCTGAGAAGTCCTGCCTTCTGGCCTTATTCTTAAGACTCCAATTTCTCATCTTTTGTTTTCTGTACTGTCATACTTCAACTTACGAGGCAGCCAGGGCAAGAAGTATACCTAGGTTCTGTAAGGCACAGGCTATATTCCTCAAGCTGTAAAGCAGATGGGCTGATTTTCCTCATGTACAGCATAGATCTCCCTTTATTTCATTGTATCACAAAAAAGATGAGGATTTGCTCCTCTCTACTTTGTAAAAGGAAGAAGAACGAACCAGACTCTGTCTTATGCACACGTTATTTGAAATGAAATGTTCTTTTAAAGGCCCCAGAAATCTATGGTCTAACTCATCCTTTATGAAACTTCATGGGACATCTTCATTATACAGTTAGGTGTAAAAGCATGAGAAAAATATTGGTGCACTGTAGGATCAGATCCAAAATGAACAAACTGTTGCTTGAAATATTTGTAACAGCTCTTTCTCTAAGCAGTAGGAATATTTTCAATACCATATGCTACTAACATCAGGATGTGACAAGTTTATGAAGGCATCTCCTGCATGTAGTTGAAAAAGAAGCTGTTCCTTGTTAATTCTAAGATGGATTGAATGTTTGCAAGTGGAAAATATAAACTGGGACAGAAATTTTCTGTAGTTTTCTTTCTTTATGGTAGCTAGACACCACACAAGAGAGAGCCTTAGAAGTGAATGATTCCAATGCTTATGATTTCAAAAATAAAAACCAAGGGAAATTATGCAATACATTTGAAAATACATTCTGGAAGATGGTATCTGCACTGCTTCTTTTCATAATTATGCTGAAGAGCTGTTTATCGCATTCCTAGGGGGCTATACACCATCTCCCATGGCTATAGTCCTGACTTAAGAGACTGAAAATTTGTAAGCTTATGGTGCTGATCACTGAGCCCTGCATGTAGTTTAGAGTTATAGAGCAGCAGGAAACTAATACGAATAAGTTTGTTTATTTGGTGAAGATGGAAATACTTATGTGCCATTCTGCTAGCTGGAGAATCAAACTACAATGTGCGTGGGGATGCTGGAAGCTGAATCCAGGAGCACACTGCCACAAACACCACAGGTGAGAAATGTAAGGAACCCACACACGACTGTGGGAACCTGTGGTTTGCACAGGGCATGCCATACATTATTTGTGGGTCTAGAGTAAACCAGTAGTGTTTCACAATACACCTTTCAAACTGTGCCACAGGGATCTGCCACCTCCTGGCTGACAGACTGCATATCACGGTTCCCACATAATTAAGCTCCAGGGGAGCCCTAAACACTGTGAAGCAACTGACATCTTTTCTTCTTTTTTTTTCCCCTTCCTTTTTTTGCATTTATTCCAGACTCTTCATTTGAGAGGGAGTGGTATAAAGCAGCAGTGAGGAGCTGCCAGAATACAAAAGACCAGCTCTCCCTGGCATTTAAAACCCCTTTACAGCTTGCATGAGTCAGTGCTGATATGCTGTGATTGAGCAGAGTTGTTAGTATCACAAAGAGTCCCTTTTGCCAAACAGTTCATGGCCCAACTGATGGAGGAAAGATACCAGCAGGTTTCGGTTGCTATTTATATCCACTTTGGCTCCGGGCAAATCCTAATTATCCTTAGAATGAAGCACAGGCTCCAGAGCAAATGTACAGCTATCTCAGCAGGGCTTTTTCTTTTGGCGGGCAGTGTGTGTTGTGTTCCAGTAGTTTGTCTCCTACAAGTGGCCTTTGTATTCTCCACCTGTCACCCAAGCTTTCCTAAATCCTTGGGTTGATGTAAGTCTAGCAGGTTAGCACAGGGAAGGAACTGAGATCCTGTTTCTCATAGGTTTCCACTGTGGCTGATTTTTGCATTACTCGCATCTTTGCAGACAAGAGAAGGCCAAGCTAATTTTTAAGATACATTTTTGCAGTGCAGCTTATGGAAGACAAACAGAGGTAACATTATCACCAAGCTGTTCCTTACTGAACATTATGGGTTATTGGTGGAGAAAAAAGTCGTGAGAAAAGGTAGTTCAGAGGTGTGGAGTTATTTACAAAGAGCATCCCATTCATTTCTGCTTTATCAAACCCAAGGGAAACTCTTGGCTGGCAAGAGGTATCTTCTATCAGCCAGGTTTGGCTTCTTGAGCAATTGATTCCCCTGCCTTGATTCTTGGTAAACAAAAGAACATTTATGCTGAACAAAGGGACATTCAGTCCTCTAGCCCTTTCACACACTAACTTTCTTCACAAGCTTATACACATGTAAATTTTTAGGCCAGGTCGATAGCCAGCTCTCTCTTTTTCCTCCCTGTCCTAGAAACAAGTACAGTCCAATGATCATGTAATTTTGCTTAAGTATTGCAAATATGTGAGTAAGTGCAGGTTGCTTGTGCTGTCTAGAGTTGCTTCAAGGAAAGGGCTGGACTATGATACAGAAAATGTTTCAGAACACGCACGGGTACAGGTGTCATCTTGCAGCCTGTGCTCTCTACATAGATGCAAGCCATGGCTGCAAATGTAAATGAGACTGGGATCTATGCATTATTTATGGTAGAAAGGGTGCATAGTGAGGTGACTCAGAATGTTAGTCTGTCTTAACTACATTTTTGATGATTCTTTGCCTTTTTCATTGTGCTGTCTCCTTTGGGAAAGATTCAAGCATCAGGACTTGTCAACTTCAAAGTCCAGGTGCTTTTGCCATGTACTTCTAGAAAACATTTGCTGTCTTATGTGAGCTTTTGAGCTTTATTCACTTAAGGGGATCTGGATTCAAACCCTAATCAGGTCATGAATGAAAATAGAGTAGGTGAGGGGAAGACACTTGAGGATTTAGAATCTTACACGATCTTTCTTATAATAGGACTTAAACAAATCTTTCTGGATCCCCAGAGGAGTTCTTAGCTCTCAGTAGATGTTGACTTAAGTACCTTGAAAGGATCAGCTTTTCCGGCATTTTAACTTCTTTCCATCATGAATTAGATGCTGTTTGCTTCCCTCTCCTCCTTTCCTCCTTCCCTGCACCCATCCTTATTCACAGCGCAGAGCTACTGCACAATTTGACAATCTTCTCACAGAGATCAGAACTGGAATTACGTGAATATAACAGGTCACAGCTGAGGTGTTCAGGCTGTGGGGGAAGCTTGCACAGCTCCTTAAGCACACGATGCCTTCCTTGCCAAAGCTGTTGCTGTTAGTCACCCACTTGGATGAGCAATAAACTCACTGGCAAATTTCAGGCTAAGTAAAAAGAAGCAACTGCACTGGGACTCTCGACTGGAACAGCAGCGAGCACAGCATCACATCAGTTATAATTGCTCATAACAATGGAATTTAAAAATGGCTCAGCTTCAAATCCTCTGTGTTCATTTGCTACAGGGAAACAGGTTTGCTCAACTTTAAAAGCAAGGCTGCAGGAAATAAAGGGTGTCAGATGTATAAAAATACAAGATTTTGAATGTGTGTGGGCCAGGATGATCAATATATGATACATGGCATCTCATTAGGAGTGTGTCAGCAATGATACCTCAAAGTCAGGGAAGGAGCTGAGGAAATGATGCAGCAGCCTTGCTGAGGTACAGAAGGATAGAGAGGATTTAGATAAACAGAATGTGGGAAAAGGGAAATCTTTAATTTATTCCCTGGGATACTGGTGGCGAATATGGCAGTGGTGTCACAAGACTGTGACAACGCATTGCGGATATGTCAGCTATGTCTCTTAGCTGGCGTGTCTGTAAGTGCTAGTACATTGATGAGACAAGTAGTGTTAATTACAGTGATGTGTAGGAGCCCCACCATAGCCCAGGAGACACATGGTGCCAGGCCCTGTTCAGAGGGAGGGAAACAGAGTAGTCTATTCCCAAGAGACCTAACCGTGATGCTTTTCTGCCTGAAAGGATACCTTTGACATATTAAATCATCAAGGTAGTCTTACCTTGGCAGGGCGTTCTTCCTGATCATCTGTTGCTTAGCCTGTATTATCTAATGAGATCAGCCAACAATCAGCATGGCTGAAAAATGACAAAAATGTTGATGAAGAGCTGAAAAATCTGGTATGCTTCAGGCCTCTTTAGCATCGTTACAGAGCCAGAAAGAGCCAAGTTAGAGAAGTATGTTCAGGCCACTGCAGTGAGAGCCATTGCTTCCTTACCTTTGAAGATCTCCAAACATGTGAAAGCTGTGTTGTTCCCCCTTCCTTTCTGTAACTGGGAAGTTTGTGAAATTGCTAAATAAAAGACATGATGTGTTTCATGTGAGCCCTCCAGACCCTTGCCTTTCTCAGATGACACCTTGCCTTGGGTGCAGTGATCAGATTCTTCATGCAGTCTTTTTTGCTGATTCAAGATACCCCTTGTTGTGGATCAGATGGGGTGAAAGCTGCAGCGATGCCCCTTGTGATGGAGGAGAGGCACAGAGGGCACTAGCTCCCCAAGGTGCTTGCTTGAGGTTTGAAGAACACAGCCTGCCTTGCCCAGTGCCCCACTGGAGGCTCACCAACCCACAGTCCCAGCCAGAATTAGTCATCTGTGCAGAAACACAGGCAGCTGCAGCCGAAGTTGTGTCTTTCCTATGTTCTCCCACTTGGTACATGCTCAGTGCAACCAATTCCCATTTTGAGGTCCTGTTCCCCATCATCCTGGGGCTAACTCTTACTTCAGATGAAAATAGAAGGAGCTACTGTTCAATAGGCAAATCAAGCCACTGATGCTTATGGATTCATACATGAAGTTGCTTCCACAGGCCAGAAAGTGTTCCCAACCCTACTAGAAAGCTCAGCAGGATCTGATGTAGTGTCCCTGGAACATCCACCCCTCTCTAATGCTCCAAAGGACCTGGCTCCAGGACAGCAGCAGGTCTTATGGGTGCTCAGGTGTCAAGAAGTCTGAAAACTGTCAGGATCAGCCTGGCAGCCCATAGATAACTTAGGCAGCTGAAGGCAAAATTTGATATTACTTAGATGCTTTTCTCCTATTTTCATCTTTTGGTGAAACTAGTCTTTCTTAGCAATCATCTATGAAGAGAGCTTGTACAATGGCATTTCTGTGCGGGCATGTTTCTTGTCTCTAATATAATAAAGTCATACTTTACCTTTGTTTCTAACACCATTCAGAAAGTTAATGTCATATGAAATTGGAACATTAATAATTTTTCTTTTGCTCTGGGCCCAGTGCAGATAAGAAAAGAGAAAGGCATTGTGTGGCTGGATTATATGGATCAACTTTTAATTTTGTTTCTTTTGCAGTCTGGTAGCCAGAAGAGCCAGTTTGTGTCTCTTTGGGTAGTTATTAAATCAATCTTCTTTTGTATAAATGAAGTTTCCAGGTTTGCTATGCTCTGTAACCTCTTCCTCCCAGAGCAGCAGGCTCTGGGTGAGGGGAGAATCTGCCTTAGTTAAGGAGATCTGAGCAGCTCCATGCTGCTGCCTCTGTCCTTCTTATACAGCTCAGTGCTGGGCTTTCTGTGGGTGACAGCCTCTCTGTGAGTGCCCAACTCTCCATATCCATTCCCTACCAGGTACCTCCTGCTAGCCTTGGCTAAAATCCCTTGTTCCACTGATGGAGGGCATCCTGCAGTGGAAACCCAAATCCTGGCCCTAGCACATGCACTTATTTTCAAATGAAGGCAAACCATCCGGGAATTACATTGTGAGAGTTGTGTACAAGTATAACTCTTGTTTTACATTCACATCTTTACAGTAAGGCTGAGGAAGTCCTTGTGTGGTTAGTGAGTGTGATTTGCTGAGTTAGGAGGAAAAATAAAAGAAACATACTGTCACTTGATGACTTACTGGCCTCCTGAAAACAAACGAACAAACAAATGAAAACCCAGCGAGCCAACAAGTAAAGCAAGGGTGGTACAGTTCCTGATGGCTGAAGCCTTTTGCAGAAATGTTTGCAGGTATAACATTTTCCTATGTCTGTTCATCTGTAGGCATGGAGGAGAGGCATAGGGCAAAGAGAATTCGCCCATCCTTATTAATGTGCACCTGCCAATGCACACTTGTAGCACCCAGTGTGCATGCCTGCATCACCTGAGGCTCATCAGGCCTCCATTTCTTCTCTCTCCTCCAGTTTAGAGTGGGATTACTTGCTCACTGGTCTGCAGTACTTACTTGTGGGTGCAAGAGTCTTTTCTGTTCTCTAAACCATGAGTAATAATGGAGAAAATTAATACCAAGTTCCTCATGCCACTTAGGAATACACCACTTCTTCAGACGCAGGCTTAGCCTTCCAGTACAGAGAAGGCAAAAGAGAGTGGTAATGTAGTCACAGAGCTGAGAAGAAACCAAGGGTCAGCTATTAGAGACTAATACAGTGAAGTCCTCTCAACTGGCTAATGAGGTCCATGGCTTATAGTGTTTAAGTAGGTGGAATTTTAATCATTTCATTCCTGGTCACAGCCCCTGCATTGCATCCTTGATCTCTTTTCTATTATTGTGTTCAAGTGCATCTTAAAATGCAGCTAAATTAATTTGGTGAAAATTGGAATAAAGTAAAATTTATGGTTTTAAAAAGTAGCCAATTTGACACAATAAGCACCTAGCTTGTCACGCTTAACAATAAAATGTTGTTAAGACATCAACGTGGAAGAAGAGACTGTGTATTAAGTTTCTGACAGCTGGATTCATGTTTACAGCTTTCAGAAACCCAACAGCTTTATAAAAAGCGTTACAATTTAAGTAGAACAAAGAAGTATTACTTCAGTGCTCATCTATGCCAACAAAGAATGCTTTTCAATGCTTTCTCTCAGTTGGTTAAAAAACATTTTCTCTCCTTTCAAGAAAGCACTAGATTTTGAATAAACATTATGCTAGACAGACGTACTAGAAGACCAGTAAAAATAAGTTTTCTAGAGCTGAGCTAAATTTCTTAAATTTATAAATGTATTAATATTAAAAAATTGCACTCCCGATCCTGAAATTATTCACAGTGTGACACTAATTCACTGAAAAACTTAGCTGCAAAATATTTGGTGGCTGAGTTACAATGGTGGTGAAGGTGTGATTTTGTCCCCCTTTTATCTGATTCCTTCATGTTTAGAGCATTTGCCCAGGACTGAGAAAACCTCTGTCTGAGGGAGATTAAATCCAAATAACTAAGAGCATTATGTTGAGGTGGAACTTCTCTGGTACCTACTGCTGATCCTGCTCTCCTCTGAGTAAACTAGTTGTAAACTAGCTTTCTCTGTGTAAATGAGCCCCCTAGGAAAGGGACCAACCTGCTAATGAGGTTCAGAAGGTCCCTTCTCTGCTGCTGCTGTTTTCCATATTAATATACAAGGTGCAACAACTCTAACATAAAAGGTTACAGAGGGACCTCAAATGCTCCCTAACCCATCACCTCAGGTACTTGTCTGTACTGGAGTAAGCTCAGGAGTGAGTTCAGTTTCTACCAGGCTCCCAGTGATCCCAGTTTAATTGCCCGTATAGTTAATTGTGTGTACAAGCTGGAACAGTCCGTTCCCACCATGGCTGATACTCTTGTAAATAATGACCTGGGAAGTTGCAATGGAGGTTTTGTTCTCTCTGGCACAAGGGGGAAACAAACCTAAAACTATCACAATTTGGGCAATTTCTCCAAGCACTGAGCATCCCTGCTGATATTTTGTAGCTCATTGTTGTGGTATAGAAGAGACTCAGCTTTCATTTTGTTTCTTTTTCTTATGAGTACCCTCAAATGGAACATATCAATTTGTGTTGAGCGGAAGGTCTCATGTCAAATATTTTTACATGCCTGTAAAATCCTTTGATTTGGATTTGATGAATTTGAAAGAACCTGTCTCATCCTTTTTGAAGAGGGTGAGACTAACACATGTAATTCAATTTGATCTGGACTGATGGCCTCAAGTTATGGTTCAGATATTGAACACTGAAAAATCACTGTGTCACAGGCCCGTATCAGTTCCCTTCTATCCATTTAGCAGAATGGAAATGTCAGAGCCTGCCAAGTCCATTACTGATTTGGAGATACTTTTGTGTCTTCAGCCAGTATTTTCTGTAGAGGGGTGCTGTGTTGCACTGACACTGGCATTTACACGTGGATTGTGGAACCCTGCATCTCAGCTGAAGAGTATAATCTACAAACATCTGCCCAAACTGGGCATTTTCTGGGTAATCAAGCAATTTGCATGTAAGTCATTTTGCTATACCAGTGTTTTCAACTTTATAGACAAATGGTCTGTGAGAGAGGACTATGTAATTTAGCAGAGAGCAGTAGTGGGTAAGATTTTCTGTGAATTGCATGTACAGTGTGATTATATGTAAGGGATCCCATTTTTCAATTAATTTTTCAAAGACTGAATGAAAAGTTGTCATCATTATTTTGATTAGACTACATAAATATTTATTCTACTCCAATTAAAAGAACAACTCAACTACGATATGTTTGCCTGGGTTGATTTTTATTACTTCTCCTCAAATGCTTTCTGGCGGAACCATAAATATTAGTGTTCCTTTCTTTCTTCTCCTTTATCCCTGTCCAATCTCTTCCTAACACTATTGCTCTGCACGTTGTACATTGTAGCTCATCACAGTGACTCTCAACTGTAGGAGATGAAAAAAAAAAATTACTGTGCCTTTTAAATCTGGGCAGAGTAGGTATTTCGGGTATTGCAGTTTTCAGGGGTGCTTACAGTAATTTTTTTTTAATAAACAGATGTATTATTCTAAGTGTATGGATGTTGTACTAAACTTTGGCTCCTTCTTTTAACAGGCTGTGAAAGAAGACACCTCTTTTGTAAATCCCAGTAAGACCTCCAGCCTGCAGGACCCTAATGTAAGGTCTGTTGCTTCTTGTCCGTAGGGAAAACATAAAATAAATGCATGATATAGTGGGGCATTTTCCAAACATTATCTCAAATAGGTGTTACAGGTCAATTTGCTCATCCCCAAGTTGCCGTGTAAAGTTCACCAAGCAATGACCTGAGGAGGAGGTGTCTGCAGGAGGGTGTTTACTTTATACATATATATGAGATATAGTTGATGAATTAATAAAAGCTCAACTTTAAAAATCAGATTGAGTGTATATACTTAAACAATTGATAAAAGCTTAAGGCAAAGAATCAGGTCTAGTGACAAACTTAGAAAATCTTACGTAAAAATAAGTCCGTTTTCATAACTTTTGTATCAGAAACATGCTAAGTGTCCAAACTGGAATATCCTTGTGTTTGTGTTTATCCGATTTGTGCAAGTTTGGGGTTTTTTTTCAGAAGAAAAGGCATTTGGTATACAGCCTTCAGAAAAATGGCTCATTTACAGGTAGTAGTGACTACTTTAAATTATACTGTTTTTCTGTTGATAGTGGATAGTCTTCCTTCTTTGGGGTGGCCATTTTGAAGAGGCATATTAATTGTAAATATTATTTGAATAGCACAGTATGCTGTCTTTCAGCAGATGATTAGAGAGGAAGTTACAGCATGGGTATCTGGAAATTGCCTGCCTCTATATGTGTAGTAGTGCCATCACTTCAGACATCTCTAATGTCCAAATCTGAGAGGAAAGTTTGATGGGAAAAAAAAAAGGATTTAAAGCATGGCAATCACACTGGCTGTTAATCAGCTAATTAGGCTAGTGTATATGCTATATATGTGTTTATGTATATGTAATATATATGTACTAGAGCACTAGTCACCTCATGATTTTATTTTATAGCTTTCTGGTGCTGACTCTTGCAACTGAAAGCAAACATTTAAGCATCTTAAGAATAGGCTGAATGAGTGGGGTAATGAATTATGTTTGTCAAATTAGATCATTCTGAACTCAAAAAGACACACTTATAGTTGTGAAAATTTGTCAACCTCTTTTTCAAATGTGTATCTTTCCTGTAAGGTGATAAATCAGCAATAGTCTTCAAAAAATATTGCATTCAAAGATTCCTTTCTGATAAGATTGGACTAGCAGAGCTGCTACATTTGCTTAGTGAAAGCAGCTACCTAGAGAAGAACAGTGAGGATGGTTGGTGATGCAGAGGCAGGAGAGGCGATGCTGTTGCTTTCCGTGGCAGTCCCTGGCTTGCCTGCAGTACAGCTGTGATTCTCAGTTCCCCACATGCCTCTCATCTTGGGACACCCTGCAGAGCTGTAACTTCTAGCCTGACAGGCCATGATTTTCCTATTTGTTTGTCCAAGGGGCTGCAAAGTCTACTTGATATTTAGGATCACAGTTTTCTCCTGTGCCATTGCCCTTTTTAGACCTCTAAAGAACTCGAGACCACTGAGAAAATTCATCACATATCTTACACAGTGTCCTATTCCTTTGTTTAATACAAATGGGTTTCATGTATTGTCTTTGCCACAACACCCGTTGCTGGGTTGCTGTCACTTCCAGAAGCAGTTCAGGAGGACCTGGTTTCTAAAGCGCTGTGTGATTTTGGAATGTGGCTAAAGACTTGTTTTCCTCACTCATCTTTGCTGAACTTCTGCATAACATTTGTAGAAAAGTCTTTCTAGTTCACATTTTGTAATAGATTCTCTCCTTCATCATGCTGAGCTGTAAATGAGTTGTGTGCTTTGTGAGGTGAAGTACTATTCAGCATGAGTAAGGATGGCAACTTGGCTGCAAAGCTAATTTTACTGTTTTCTTTTGCACACATCCAAACTTATAAACTCATAAAAGCCATTTTGGAGTTCTCAGTATGCAGTAGTCTGGTGTACAATTGTCTGATATTTATTTTATCTGGTTTATGTCAAGCATTGTTTCCTCTGCAGTCAGTTGTGCCAAATGAAATGGTATTGTTTTATCACTTTGTGTCTCTATCCTGGAGGTGCAAATATATAAGTAGTCAATGCTCAGGCATAGACCAATTTTAATAGCCTGCATGTTCTGCAACTCAGAGAAGAATGCAAAATAAATTCAGTGTCTAACCGATTCTCTTTGTCCTTCAAGTGGCTTCCCTTTCTGCAGGGACATATGCACCCTTGCACACAGCCAACATGTGATCTATTTGCCAATAACATCCTCTATAACCTATATTTTGTGGACTTGGATGGACATAAATGAGCCTTTGCTCTGCTAGGAATTGCATCTGAGTAGAGTCAAGAGTTAGTTCATACTGGTCAGACAAGTCACCTGTGAGTTTTTCTCTTCTTTAGTTGAGAAATACACAAGTATCCTTTGTAAAAAAGCCCCTCCCATGTAATGTAATTTTTATTCCTGCAGGTACCCATGCAGACATTCCTGTAGACCTACGTGAATGTTTGAGGAATGTTTGGTTGCTGAAATATGCTACTAGTTGAAATCAGTATCTGTCACAGCTATTTAACAATACTCCATGCTTTTCATGCAAATGGTTTATAGCAGGCACAGTGACTTCGTGTATTTGATTACTGATGACTGTACAGTACACTGGCAAAATGCTCTATTTTTTCCAAACGCAAGACATTGGGGAATTTTTTCAGGCTAGCTAGTAAGCAAACATAGGCAGTTTTGATCATTAAGTGAAGCATGAATTGTTCATATAAATAGGGAAATAGAAGGTGAGGAAAAAGGGCAGTAGTGCTTCTTTGATTAAAGAACTGTGCTGTCTTTGCTACCATTTTGTCTACTCGTCCATTGCCACTCTGAAGATTACACTTCTAATGAATTAACTGCTCAGATATGACCTGTAATTCCCCTGAGCAATTATTTTAGCAGCTGCCACGGCAGACTCAATTTGGCTAAGAATTGCTATAGCTCTTTGTAGAATCAGTTCTGGTTCAACTAGTAATTACTCATATGTATGTGTGGTACAAGCCACTTTTGCTACAAGCAGGTCTCCGATCATTTGGTTGGGCATGATCTCAGAATGGTGCATAATGTTGTGCTTAGGCAAAGTCATCATGTATCAGTCAATTTATTCACCTGTTTTCTGTGTCTGTTGGCAAACTGCAGATCCTTCTATATCTAAGTCATTTTAAATATGGGGGAAAAACCCACAGCTGTAGTGGAAATTGCCCTGTTTTGTCAGCTTTCAGGAGGGGAAAACTTGTGAAATTTGCTCTGTTGTGTGATGCTGGAAGTGCGAGGTTTGTCTTCTGATCTTCCTGTTAATAGCTCACCTGTAAACACCAGATTAAGCTGCAGGAAGATGTGGGGCCACAGAAGAGTAGTCCTTTCTCCTACCTGCTTTTGGAGAGTAGTGCTGTGTCTCTCTATACATTTCCCTCCTCTGGATAGGATTTTTTTTTTTCTCCTCTCAGGCTGTTTCAAGTGCTGGTTCCCACATTCAGTGAGGAAAAATCTCGTGACTCAGTAACACAGTACATGCTGCAGTGTCCTAGCTTACACTCTCCTTATTCCGCAATTAAGACTGATATAGTGCACTATGAATTGGGACAGAGTCATACATTCCCCTTGCTGACCCTGCTGATAACCCCCGGCAGAGCAGCAGATCTGGACAGTGGCAGTAGGGGAAGCTGTACGGTTACCTCAGCTGCATCCATCCAGGCTGCACATGGCAGAGCTCTCAGCTGAACAAGGTCAAATGAGAGCAACTAACGGCAGGGGAATTTCAAAAGCAGGTTAAATAGGAGAGACACGAGTTATCTTGATAAAACACAGAAGTCCTACCAAGAACAGTTAGGAGCGTCTTTATTACAGCTCTGTTGTAAGAGACTTGAAAGCAAACACATTTTTATCAACACCCAAGTAATACATACAGAGAAGTACAGCCCAGCTATACAGCTGGGGCATGAGCAAGGCAGAACATAATGTTGGGTGATGGAAGAAGAAATACCTGGAAAATTGTCTTATTTATGTATTTGCTTTTTACACTGCCTGTATCAAATCAAGAAGAGATACAGTTAGTTTGCCGTTACCACTTTGCATAGTGAGGCATACTTTCTTAAGGCATGTAGTAAAAATATGTTTGTGTGAACATTGGTCTAGTTTGGAATTTGCAATGCCAGTCATTTTGCAATGATTTTTAACAGTACTTCTTTTGGGATGCAGGGCCCAAGTCTGCAAGGGAGGCAGTGATCATGTCAGTCCCTTTCATGACCAACAAGAGGAATTCATCTTCTACTAGAGCTATAAAATCCTTTCTAACAGAACATTTTCTTCTTTAGTGTTTTAAGAGGAGGACCTGTCATGGTGCCGAATGAAGGGTTTATGAGGAAGTAACAGAGGTATTTACCTGTCTGTTGAGAACTTCCTTACACTCAGGTATCTAATTCAGTGTCCAGATGGAAGTCGAGGGAGAAGTGTTCAGGGACCATTCACTGATTAGATATCGAACTTAATTCAGGTTTGAGATTACTGCATGTTCTTATGTATAGTTTTGGTAAGGCTCTCATCACCTGCCTCCAGCTGAAAATTTATTTGATTCGTCTAGCTTTGAGAGATCAGAGTTCAGGCCGTCTGCCAGAACAATTGTATAACGAAAGAAGTATAAAATATTGTAGGAAATATAAAAATGAAAATTTAGTCACCTGGTTTGTTATCACCTTCCATCACAACTCTCCTCTTGATCTGAGGCCTGGCCTGTCTAGTGATCAGGGATGCAGAAGTTTCTCTCCTACAGCATATCAAGCACATGTGAATCACATAGTTCCCTCTTCACGTTTTTATAAACCTCACCCATTTCTTAGTAAAGGGATGGGCTGCTAGAAGGATAGCCTCTTGAACTTACTTTCCAGAAATTTCCCACCTACTTGCCAGCCTGCTTCATTTGTTAAATGTAATAAAGATATGGGTAACCACAGAACCCCATCAAGATAATCCCTTCCATTATTCATCTCCTTATTCAATGCTTTGCCAGACGGAAGCACCATCTGTACAACTTCCACAATGCCTATACACAAACCTCACCTGAAAATTCTTTGAAGTATCTATTTTCTCTCTGGCTATGACCAGCGGGGTAAGCCTATAGTGTGTAAATGTGTGTGCATGTACACACAGATTCTCACACACAGAGTTTGGCTATATTTAACACAAAGGTCTACACATCTATTATTTTGTTCTCTTCTTCAAATATGGCTGAATATAATCCCCAGTATAACTCTGCTGTACCAGCTTCAGGAATTCCAGTTTGTGAAGAATCAGACCAAATTAGTCAGGAATTGCTAATACTTTGGAACCAGACAAAATACTGGCATATCCTGTTTGCAAAGCCAAACTTCCATCTTGGGGAAAGTCAGGCAGTGGAAATGGTAGCAAAAATGCCTAAAAATAAAGAAAGATTGTTAAGCAATTGAAATAAAATTTGTAAGACAGGAATTATCTGGCATTTATCAGTTTGCTGATAATGTACTTTTTTCTTCATGGTCACTTAGAGCTCAGGAAATTTTAGACATGATACATGTCTGATTCAGGTGATCTGGCTGAAGGTCTTCAAGAGCTGGAACATGTAAACACTAACACCTTCTTCATCATCAGCTAAATGTTAGTCTTCATTTTGTGAGCAGCTGTTTACTGTTACACACACAACACTATCCAGATGTTAAAATAGTTAGATACACTCTTTTGAGGTTATGTTTTGAAAAATTGAAACAGTAATTGACATTGTTTCTGAGAAATTTTAGTTATTTATTGTAGAATTACAGAGCTGTTGATTGGAGGGGATGTTTGGAGGTCATCTAGTCCAGCCTCCTGCTCAAAGCAGGACTGTCACCAACACTAGATCAGGTCAGCCATAGCTTTGTCTAGCTGAATTTTGAAAACCTCAAAGCATGGAGATTATACAGCCTCTTATGCAAAATACTGATCAAATGTGTAAACAGAAGTTCCTGCATTTCTGAGGGTGCCCAAGCCTTCTTCAGCTGAAGTCCTCAAGTTGGCTGGTCAGTTATTACTGTTCTTGTCACTGTTGCCACTTGCTGTTGTGCACCATGTGGTACATTTATGGACTGCAATATTTATTTTCCCTTATAACATGCTTTTGGATTGCTACCAGCTTTGGCATGCTTTACATCCCACATGGTCCAGGATTTGTCTGCAGATTTCTTTCTGGTCAGACCAACTGCTGCATCACCCTTTGTTGATCCTTGTTATCCAAATTATCTCATCTTTCATAAGATTGCAAATAGAAATATTCTTCGTATGTGGGAGTAGGTATAAGCACCAGCTGGTGTTTTGTGCTTTCATTTATTCTAATTTTCTTTGTAAATCTTCCCATCCAAACACAAATTACGCTATTACATTAAGACTAATTACATTAGGAGCTGCTCAACATGTAACACAAAATTAAATGTTATCTCACAGAGCTTGATGATGCTGCACACCAGAAAAGAAGGGTGGAAAATATTAAATTATAGCAAGTTATACAGGGTACAGAAGAATCAAGAGAAGTAATCGCAGGCACTCTTCTGAATGCCCAATGCAGAGTAAGCTTTGCTCATACGGATTATCAGAACGAGATTCCCCTGCTGTGGCTGCATCTGATGTACACTAGGCTTTGAGTCTGGCTGCCTTTCAATGTATGTGACTATGTCCTGCACCTTTTCTGACTGAAGAGATTATACTTCTTACATACAACCTCCGTGTATCATCAAGGGAGGTGTGTCACTCAAAGCAATGTCTGCATTCTTGTGCTTTTCCCTTTCCTTTCTCACCTGCACGGACTGTATTAATATTTGAATTATCATCTTTTGGTATCTGAGCTAACAGCCTGCTGAAGTATCTTGTGCAGTGTGAATCTCAACCATTTTTTTTAGAAAACTTTGGTGTCTTGCAGGTGATAGGACCATATGAGCAAGGTGCAAAGTGTACTGATGTTTGCCTAATCTTGTACACATTTTGGATCTGAAACTAACGGCTCAGTACCTGTCGTTATTCATACGCTTCCAGTGAATGCCAGGGTAACTTTCCAACTGCATATAGGCATGTGCACAGGGAGTTCTAGGCTTATCCAACAACACGTACTCTGCATAATGACTTTTTCTATCAGTAACAATGACTTAGGACTCTTGGAATCACAAACTCAAAACATTTTTTTAGGAAAAAACAACTTTTTTTTTTAAGGTAAGCTAGGATTCTGGAGTGGTAGTAGTGTTCTCAGAGAAGTGGAATTTATTTTACAGCTGCTTATCAGCTGTTCAAGACTTCAAGGCACATGAACTGATTTTTATTTTGAAATTTCAATTGATAGAGATGGCTGTGGCTTACAAAGCTCTCTTGGACACTGTATCGGCAGGTCTTACAAAGACTGCAAACTGACACCCAGTCTTCAAGTCTGGGCCCTATCCATGGACAGTTTCTAGGTAAGTAGTTTCTAAACATCACAGAGCTAAAGTTTTGCACCAGCCATCTAGCAAGAGCTGTGGTGGATGTCCCCATTGACATTTGGAGGCTAAGAATAGGCATGTCACCTGGATGATTATGGACAGCTTGTTTCCTCAAGTCAAAGACTTCAGTTCACTAGAAAAATAGACATATACAAAAGAACTTTTAGGCAGTTCAGAATTGAAGCTGATCAAGAATTTATGTGCTTGGTTTTACCTGACATGAACTTCAGTGAATCCAAGCAGCTTGTGTTTTCTTACAATCAGAATGGACTTAACTCTATGAGATAGAGTCTGAAATATAACATTTAAATATCTCTTTCTAAATGTATTGTGAAATATTTTAGGAAAACAAAGAACAATATCTATCTTGACTTCTTCCTAACAAATATTAATTGCTTCTAAAAAGCTGCTTTTTCATTCAATCCTTATCGTCAGAAATAAAAAACATTCATCCTCCAACGGAAAAATTTCAACCAGTGTTTCCAAAAAACAAAGTGAATCACTAAATACACATCAGCCTGGCCTCAATCCAGTGGACAGGTTAACGGATATGCTACTATGGCTTTTTACAGGAATTTCACCCAGTAATTTCTGCATCAAAGTCGTAACTTCAAGCTGAACTCTTGCATACCCTTTGCATGCCAGTCTGCATTAAAGATTGCAGATAGGACACCTAGGTATGTTCTTTGTCTTCATTCCAGGTATTAAAGACCTCTTTGACCTGTTGCCTGAAGTCAGATGCTGATGAATTGTTTGTAATTGTATTGTTAGTCTCTAAACTACAGAGAAAGGAGCAGTACTCAAGAACTTTCAGGTGAGGTTAAGTTGATGAAATACCACACTCAAGGCACATTTCTTTGCCCATGACCCTTAAACTGCACATAGGCTCTTTAGAAACCACAGCATTTATAATGGCTCTCCTGCTTGCTGAATGGAGAGGTAGTATTTGTAGCTCAGTTTGACCTTAGATACTGGGTGTTGACCTGCAACATTACTCTGAACTGGGGAAAGAGAACAGTTTTCTCTATCATCATTATCTATCTGTTGGACCACAGGAGCACCACATTCTCATCTAGACTGCAGATACGTTTTCATTACAAGGACAAGGGAGGGGAGAGAATTTTTTCCTTTAGAAGAAACAGAACCCAAATGAGGAGAGTAAAGAAAGCCCACAAGCTGTTCTTGGATCAGGCTGCTGTGCTGTAGCAAGGAGCTTTGTTGTACATCTGCAATCTACATACAATCCCAGTTTAAAAAAAAAAAAGAGAAGACTTTACTCAGGAAGTTTGATGCTGACAATAGCTTTCAAAAGCCTGAATAACCTTTTGGAGAGCTAACCTGTCTTCTGAGAAAAGCTACTATATCACAGTAAAAAAGCACATATTATTGCTTCTTAGCTTCAGATGGCCATAAGTTTGGAAAAGAAGTAAAAGTGTGAAAACCTTAGAGCACAGACTGAGGAAAGACTTGGGGTTTTGTGTGTGTTTGCTTAGCTTGTTAGGCTATGTCTTTGATACACAAGAGAACATATCTATCAAATATTTTTCCTTTCTTCCCTGCTTTTTCCAAGATTTCACTACCATATTCCCACTCAAAGGGAGTGCTGAAGCCAAAAATCAGCCAGTGTTTTATATTTTTCCATGAGCCAGCACCTAAAGGCAGGCAGATAGCTGTATCCTTGTAAATCATGGAGCTTTTAGCCTCTGCCTCTTGGCCTTAGACTGGGACCACGGAGGAGGAGAGATTGTTCCAGATGGCAAAAAAGGCACAGACAGAAGCAAAGAGGATAGAACCTGTTGAAGACAAACACAGAAAGCAGGTTTCCCCAGCAGACTTTGGTCGTTTTAAAATTCTCAACTGGATCTTCCAAGGAAAGAGAAGTTATTTTATCCCTTTCAGCTTACTAGGTGTGCAGGCATTTGCTCCCACACGGCCCACTTGCCACGTTTCAGACCAGTATGGAGATTTGCCTGGAGCCAGCTTAGCAGGGGACAGGGAAGGCACGTCAGTCTGTGGAAGCCACGGTACACAAAGGGGTGGTGCAGGCAGCAGCATGGCCCCAGCCCTCCGAATTACTCTCCCCATTACGGCTGAGCCAGGGTGAGACCTCCCGAGCCCTACAAGGTCCCACAAGCACCTACATCATGTCCCCGAGGAAGGTTCAAGCTGTATCAGTGGACATCTGTGGTCACTTGAAATTTTCCAGAGTGCACAGTTTTTTGTGAGCCTTTTTGGTTTCAGTAGCCCTGTTGGCTGGTATTCTGAGAGCAACGGGAATTTCTTGGGCTGGGGGGGGATCTCTCTCTAGGAGTTGTTTATGTTTCTGTGCAGGCTTGTGAAACGGGCTGAAGCTGGCTCAGTAGAGCGCGCTGGGGAGTGTGCTGGGGCTCTCAGTGCACAGGCAGTTTCTGATGACCTGCCACTGCATGCTGACATTTGTGGTTGTTATTGTCATTCTCACCAGGAAGTGACAGATTTTTGTGTAAGGTGCCAGGTCATTAAGTAACTGTCTTGGTTCAGTACCTTCATTTTTATGCTGTAGTGATTGGATACTGTTACAGGAAAAAGGTTTCTTACGAATTAATGACATTGAAACAGAACCTTATAAAGGAGCTGTAATACACTGCATGACTGCATGTTTTATTTTTCTCTTTTTTTTTTTTTAGTCTGAGTCCTGCTGATCCTTCAACACTTCAGGTTTTTTTCAAGCTCACATAAGTTACTGCATGTAGGACTATAAACTACAAATGGTGATACCTGCACATAATGACTCTATTTAAATAGCCAAAATAATTAGAAGGTTTTTATTCAAGAATCATATCTTTCCACATAAGATAATATATTCTGGCTGTAGAATTAAAAAGATAACAATAGAAGTTATTCTGATTTATAGTTGCTGCTTCTTCAAGAATGTCAATGAGATCATTCGTAAGAGTTTGTGTGATATTAAAAGCCTGCCATTTTTAAAACAAAGATCAGGCTCAGCTCAGCTCTCTCAAGCTAAGCACTTGCATCTCGTTGCTGAAGTGAGAGTAGCAACAGTTTTGAGCATGTTCAGGCTGAGGAACAGTGTTTGGAGATGAAACAGGAGCTGTCACAGATTTTTTAGGCTAGTGTGGAAAGAACTAACCTAACAAGGTTTTAATGAGGGCAAAAATCCAGCTCTCCAGTTGTTAGGACTAGTCTTACATTTCGTCTTGTGCTTATGGTAGACTGGATTCAGTCAGCCTCTTCGGGTGGAGGCATTGCCACTGCTCCTTTTCATTCAGAGGTAGCTTCAGTTTACACCCTAGATAACCTACAGCTTCTCAAAATGTGCTTTTAATAACGGTGCTTATGTCTCTCCCAGAGGTCTGATAAATATCAGGAGAAAGATAGTCACTGCAGCCAGCTTCTAACAAAAATGATGGCAAAATTTTATAATAAAGGGAAAGAATTTTTTTCTCTTAAAATTGTATTGCTTTTGCAAAATAAGTGAGTGGGATACTTTACTGGCATGATACAAAATCAAGTAAAGTTTATCTGAGCAGTTACAATCACTGTAAGGACTAGGTGTGTCTAGTGGTACTGTATCTTGGCTTTTTTTATATATTGTTCACTTGAAAATTTGCAGCATTCAAAGGAAGATAATAAGGTTTTCATCTATTTGTTGAGTTAAGGGTAGGTCCTGTTTGGTTCTCAAACACTTTTGATCACAGTTGAGTGAAATTTTTCATGTGAAACTTTTTTCAAGATGAATTCAGACTTAGAACTTTGAAATGTTTCGTATATACAAATCGGTTTCATAAATTGTTTTGAAATGATTATAAACCGCTTTAGTTACAAAATTGCACAATATCTTTTCAAACAAAAATTTTATTTCGGCAATTGAAATAACTGCTTCAAAATTGTACCTTCTCCCCTATTTTTAAAATTGCAAGCCATGAGAATCAAAAGGAGATATACAGGCTTTGTAAAATGAAATTTTTTAAAGGAACTAAATTTATCATTTAAAATTTTTCTCTATGTGAAAATACTTGATATAGTTTCATTACAGATTATAATGTTGTCTTGAGAAATTTGAAGTAGCCATGAACTAGAAATAGATTTCTTACCAGCTTTGCTGTTCCACACTGTGCTGTTTCCTGAGCCCCTTGACAGTATTAGTGCATTGCTTATTATCCTTTTGAGCAAACATTTTTCAATTCACGTATAGTTGATATCATTATTTTTGTTCCTGCTTTCACTGGATTGATGAAAATGTTTAAAACTTATAACTACTGTCTTAGAAAGTTATTGGAGAATTGTGGGGACTGCTCATTCAGAGCAAAAATTTCAGCTAATGTATTTCAGAAGGCTTGAGCTGGAAATAATGGCATTACACACATTGACACGCCTTGAGGATTTGACCATCAGATCCAGTCATTAAACAGGTCTTAACATATTTATCCTGCTTATGTCAGAACTTGAATTGAAAATCACTTTGGGTAAATTGAACTAGTAAATTTTTTCAGTTGTCAAAAGCAAACTTTGGTTTAGCACAAGGTGTCTAATAAAAGAATAACTAGAGCAGTCATCCACTCTGAAAAGTCACTTGATGAAAACTACATTGCAAGCTTCCATCATGATATTGATTCATAGATTTCCAGATCAGACATACTGACTTCAAGATTAAAACAAGATAAAACAAGGGCAAGTCCTGCTTGACCAACATAGTGGCTTTCTATGATGGAATGACGACATCAGTGGACAAGGGAAGAGCTACTGATGTCATCTGTCTGGACTTCTGTAAGGCCTTTGACACGGTCCCTATCTAAACTGGAAAGAGATTGGACTTGATGGGTGGACTGTTGGGTGGATGAGGAATTAACTGAATGGTCACATCTAGAGGGTAGTGATCAATGGCTTAATGTCCAGATGGAGAACTGTGACGAGTGGTGTCCCTATTGGGACCAGTACTGTTTAATATCTTCATCAGTGACATAGAGGGATCGAGTGTACCCTCAGCAAGTTTGCAGATGACACCAAGCTGAGAGGTGCAGTTGACATGCCTGAGGGACGGGATGCCATCCAGAGGGACCTGGACAAACACGAGGAATGGGCCCATGTAAATCTTATGAGGTTCAACAAGGCCAAGCGCAGGGTCCTGCACCTGGGTCGAGGCAACTCCCGGTGTCAGTACAAGTTGGGGGATGAAGGGATCAAGAGCAGCCCTGCAGAGCAGGACATGGGGGTACTGGTGGATGAAAAGCTGGACATGAGCAGGCAATGTGCACTTGCAGCCCAGAAGGCCGTACGTATCCTGGGCTGCATCAAAAGAAACGTGGCCAGCAGGTTGAGGGAGGTGACTCTGCCTCTCTACTCTGCTCTGGTGAGACCCCACCTGGAGTCCTGCGTCCAGCTCTGAGCCCTCAGCACAGGAAAGACATGGACCTGTTGGAGAGGGTCCAGAGGAGGGCCACCAAAATGATCAGAGGGGTGGAACACCTCTCCTCTGAGGACAGGCTGAGAGAGTTGGGATTGTGTAGCCTGGAGAATACTCCGGGGAGACCTTATTGCAGCCTTCCAGTACTTAAAGGGGGCTTCTAAGAAAGGTGGGGACAGACCTTTTAGCAAGGCGTGTTGCAATAGGACAAGGGGTGATGGTTTTAAACTAAAAGAGGGCAGATTTAGACTAGATAAAAGGAAGAAATTCTTTACGATGAGTGTGGTAAAACACTGGCACAGATTGCCCAGAGAGGTGGTAGCTGCCCCGGCAGCTTCAAGATCAGGTTGGATGGGGCTCTGAGCAACCTGATCTAGTTGAAGATGTCCCTTCTCACTGCAGGGGGCTTGGACTAGATGACCTTTAAAGGTCCCTTTCAACCCAAAGGTTCTATGACTCTGTGATAGTTTGTGCTTATCCTTATCCTACCCTTATTTGCTAGCCTAAGAAACTCAGCAAAAAGTCTGAAAATCTGACTGGATTTTTCTGCATTAATCTGATTGTAAATCTGAGATATAAATGACTGACCTTGAAATTGTAATTTGGGAAGGGGCATGATATGAATCTTGCTGCTATCTGTACTGACTTCTTGAAATTAATGGCATGAAAGGGTAGAACAAAAGTCAACAAAAGTTGTTGCACGAGAAGTAGAACTAGTAGAGTTGGGTTTATGATTTAGGTATGTCCTTTGTACTTTTATACTTTCCATTCCTACATCTTGCACTCTGTAGCCTCCCCAAAGACTAGAAAACACATGAAAATATAATCTGAAGGCTATGCCATCCCAGTAGGTTCTGTTGTAGCTGGACAGCAGCTTCAGAAGTTATCAGAGAGAGTTAATGAAGATTTAAACAGGAGCATCAGAGGGAACTGCAATTGTGAAGATTAAATATTATAGCTTTAGAAGGCTAATATGATGCAAGTAGACTAAAAAAATTCAACGCAAATTTAAAATATTGGACAAAACATTGTGTCGCTTCTGCCAGTTGTGGAATGTACCTCAATGCATGAGCAGTCCCACCAGCAATCAGCAGGGCTTCTTACGTACCAACTTAGTATCTGACTTCAGATTAGATGGCACAATACTATTTCGCAGATTATTAATCAAGACTTTCAAATTACTCATTTAATATTTGGCATATTTATTATGTTTATAGCATTTCTAATACACATATGGTATATTAAATCATAATGTGTTGCTTCAAATAAAAGTAATATTTAAGGTAATTCATGTGTCTTCATGTCAGTCAGGCTCACTACTGAAATGGTTTCCTTCCAAGGTCATGAAGACCTTCTATTTAGTATTTATGCTTTTTTTATTCAAGCCTTAGTTAACTCTACTGATAAATGGTTAAAGAGAAGATCGTTTATGTGCATCTCCTCATTCATTTCTAGCCCTTGCTGTAGTTCTGCAGGTGTATTTCACATTCATGAGCATCTGAAGCATGTCTAAGTTTTGCTTTTTTCTAGCAAGTATCCTCTTCTTGGACCAAATCCATTAGTTCGTTTCCCTTGAGCTGCTCTTTCAAATGCAGAAGGATAATGTTTAATTTCAGGTAAAAACTATTTTAAGCAGAACAGGTTTCACAATTTGTAAAATAGGTTTTGTTAAAGCTATTTTTTGTAAAAATATTTCTGACATGACTGAATTGCTGGGCTGTAATTAAAATGCTGTATTTTGGAAACAGTAACATTTCCACATGGTCTCTTACGTAAGCTCTCTATTTGTAATCAGTTGTTGCTTTTATAAATGGTATGCAATGCACAGGAGAGTGAGTTTGCACATCCTTTTCTGTTCATGCACACTGGCCTGTGGACTATAAATGGAACAAAAGATTGGACTTCAATGGGCACTTACCACTTTGCAAGATAAATATGTGTTGATGAGTTAGAACTTTGTTGATATGCCTGAAGTAGTTTAAATAAAGACTGTGCCACATATATTTTTCTTTTTATTTTTAGAAGTCCAGCTCCAGTGAGACCTGAAACTACGCCATCAACTGGCGCTACAGAAAAGCAGGAAATTAAAGTTTCTCGTGTGAGGAAGCTAACGAGGCAGTACAGTTTGTGAGTAACGTATAGCACTACCTTCGTGTTTTTGCCTGCTACAGCTGAAAATGAAGGGGATGCTAATTATTGCTCTAGCTATGCCTTCTGAAAGGCATGAGTGCAATTACATGATAATGATCTTATACTGATACCATTCCTTTCATCTCTGAGAATCTTTAAGCTTTTAATACGAAGTGAATTTGCTGTCCCTATACAGTTGCTAAACTGCAGAATTGCAGGCCCTCTGCCTTTTTCCAAGCATATAGGTTAGGAATTAAAACCTGTTTTCCATACAAAATGTCAAAGACCTGGTGTGAGCTGGAGCGAGCTGCTCTGTCTGCTTCATTACGACCTCATTTTCAAAATGAGGAAAACAGTCCTTAGTTGTTGGGTGGTCAAGCTGTGGTGTCAGCCATTCCCTCTCAGAAAGTGCACCCTCTCTCACTCCCTCTCTCTGTGTGATTCTGTCACATGGAGAAATTGCTGAGCCCACTATAGCTACAGCCAGCAAAGTTAGGTCTCTTAGTCCTGGCAAGAGTCATCTGTGCCTATAGGGCTTTGGCATCCCATTTATTCCTAATTCATCCAGTTTGGGAGTCTCTGGAGATGTGAGGTACTGAATAGATGTGGAAACCAGTTTGTTGATTTGTCCTTCATATGAAAGGACAAGGCCACTAGAAACTAGGGAATTAAACTGAGTAGAAAGGGGAAAAACGGACAATGTCAGCATAAACTTATTAGTACGAGAACACCAATGCCATAATGAAGAAACAAATATGTATGCTTTCTACATGGAATGGCAACTGTTAGTCCTTCCAGCAATTTAACATTCTAATGTCACTAAATATATAGCAACATTAGCAAAAGTTTTCCTTCTTTCAAAAAGAATTCTAATAAATATCAATATGTAGTTATTTTCTGTCTCACTATTAAGAACACTAGCTTTTGATATTAAAAAAAAAGGTAACAATCTACATCACCAAAACTGAAAAATTATTTAGTATTTAGGAGAAGAAACAGAAGAATGCATCAAATTGAAGCTAGGAGGACAATGAGCAATAAGCCAAATTGTTTTTTGTCCAAGAGACCAAGGCTGACATATGGGAACATACAGCCACAGCTCGGTCAGCAGGCCACATAACATGCTCTCTTTTACCATGATACATCAACCTGCATGGTTTGAAAATGAGACAGGAGATGGGAATTGACAACTCAAGCTGGGAAGAGAACCTAGGTTCCGTTACTGATGGCTAATCCTGAAGGTAAGGTGTGACAAGGAACTTGGCAGTATTTGGTAGGAGCAGTTTCCCAAGGCTGAATGAAGCCTGCTCACTCAGTCTGCCCAGCATAGCTCAGACAGCAGTATGCTTTTCTTGAACAAGACACCACTTCTACTACCTCTTTTTTTTCTACAAGCCAGGAGAAAGAAATCTCCTACATACTTCAAGATGCATCAGTTTTCCATCAGTTAATGCAGGGACTTGTAGATAGCAGTCAGCAAAGGAAAAGGCTGTGACACTGAGAAGACCAATTACTTGATGCTCTTCATATGTCAGGTAATGAACAGGACACGGGGGCTGATCCTATTCTTTCAGTACACTGAAGTGTAAGGACAGGCAAGAAATTCATGTCCTATTGCAGGTATAGTCACAGGTTTTGTATGTACACTTGAAAAAGTTTTTGATTTAAGTTTTAACCTAAACAGGTTGTTAAACCTGGTGCTGAAATACTTCTACACGGCAAACAAAGACAACAGAGTTACGCTGTGTAGACAATTTTGATGTAAAGGATACCTTTGTGACATCATGCATGCAGAAGCAGAAAATTTCCCATGGGACTGTCTAAGTAAGGTAGTAGGATAAGTTGGTATTGAAGATAGCAAGGCTAGTGAGAAATCAGTTTTTAAGAATCTGTGTGAAAAAAATTGCTCTGGGGCAGGTTAGGGCTGGAGAGGGTATGTTTACCAATAAATAGAGTGTGACAACCAAAGGAGAGGTATAGGTAACAGGACATAGAATGATGAAAATAGGTACAATAAGGGATCATCCCTGAAACAGAATCAGCTATTCCTAGATCATTCTTGTCTGAGAGGGTGTTTAGCCAACCTGTTCCTAAAGAGCAAAGAGAAAATCTTTGGGCCAGAGACCGGGCACCTCCCTTTTCTGTACATGAACAGTCAGCCGGTCCCCCAAAGCTGTTGACTACCTGCAGAATGTGTGGCCCCACACCTGAGAACAGCACTGAGGAAAGGAAGAGAGGGTGAATGAAAAGAAGTGAGAGGTTCTCCTAGAGAGAAGGGAAAGGATGCTAGGGGGCACTGGGACTAATGGTACCACAGACAATTCAGTAGTGCCTGGGGAGAGCAGAACTTGGGAAGGCAAGAGTTGAAGCGACAAATAGTGTGGTGGGAGGCAAGTGGAATGGAAAGGAGAATAGAGGAAGAGACATGCAGTGGAAAAGGCAATGGTGTTATTACACACATAGAAAGAAGCAACATTTAAACAGTATATGAAAAAAATACATTTATGTATTCAGGCGTGAATTCTCAATTTTTGGTTGGTGAGTTTTTGAAGAACAAATTTTGAGCATGTCTTGCCTTCATGTGGATTTTCAGTTTTCCAGTGTTAGGAATGAGGAACAGCACCTCAAATGCACATAAACACATCTAACCACAGGTGTCACCTATGCTGTGACTGTGTGTAGGGTTGAACACTACAGTTAAAAATATGGGCTGTGGTTTGGTTTTTTTTTTTGTAGATCCAAATTCTATTCTATTTAAATTATCTTGTGTCTGGACTGAAAATATGGGAAATGTAAAGAAATAGTGAAGAAGTATAGTGAAAGGAATACAGTGAAGAAGGCCAATTCTGAGACTTAGAGCTTGCATGCTAATAGCTCGATGACTGATAAGACTGCACCCTAACCCTTAGCTTTCGTTCCCAGACACTAAGAAGCCTTTCTGAACTGGCAAGTTCTAGACAATTTGCCACTTCCTTGTATGCAGCAGAGCAGCTTTACCCAGAAGGGTACCAGTGTATTTCTGCTGAGAGTGGGGAGCAAGGACTGAGAAAATGTCAGCTACATGTTTCTGAAAGAGAGATTAACTAGGTCAACAGCCCAATTCTGGCTTGTTGCATTAATAAAACATCTATTGAACTGGTCCAAAAGATTGTGCATTTTCTTTCCAGCACTAAACCAGTGTATTGTACATGCTCTGGTGCTGAATTCTATCCTTACCCAGAAATAAAAAATGAAGCATGGAAGAGATAATATTAATCGCCATAGCTTTATACCGTAATAAAAAACATTTTTTATATCACCCGAACAACCCACCATAAGGCTGTGTACCCCGTATGTATTTTTGAAGTACTGTGTCCCAGGCATGCTGCCTTCAAGTAGTACCAAACCAAGTACAGTTCTGTTTTGGAAGTGTCTGTCAAACTGGTATGGCAGGCTTCTGTGCACTGTGACTACCTAGTTGGTAGTTAAAATTGGTGCCATTTTATGAGCAGAAATAATTTTTCTCATCATTTTCCCCTGCACTTTAAACTGTCAAGCTGTAGTCTTTCCATTTCACACATCATTCCCAGTAATAAAGGTTCTGTAGGCCAAAGGCCAAATTGTGACTCTCTACCTCCATGTGATTGCAATTAGCAATTGGAAACATCCTGACTCAGGGCTGGCTGATCCCAGCGATTTGTAGTCAATGGTGGTCTACAAAAGTAAATGAAGATATAATATTCTCTTCTGGTTTTCATTTAGTGGTGACAGTAAGTGAGATGCAAAGAGCTCAGCTTGACGGCCTAGAGCCCAAGGGAACCGTGCAACCTGGGTTTAAATAAAACATTTTCTCTGTAAACAGAGAAAAATGGGACAGGAAAAAAATACCCTCATAAGAATGTTTCTAAAGAGCTCCCGTTTGGAGTCAAAGTCCTTTAAAAACAGTTTGAAGACAGTAGCACGGAGTAGTTGCATAATGGGTGTCAAATCTCCCAAATGAGAGAGTCTAAAACCAATGAAGCAGTCGGTCCCATGGATGGATCTAACCAGATCTCTTCTTATCAATACAGACAGCCTCTATAGAAAAGAATAAACGTTGGAGAAATATCAAATCAGTTTGTTTATTCACATATACATACTCCATAGAAACACTACTTGCACATCATATCCATAAGATACGCATTTGCAGATGAGACTTACCTAACCAAGCGATTTTTGAGGAATCTTTAAAGCTTAAAAATCTAATTTACTTGGAAAGTGAGCTGCATCACAGATGAAAGAATAGACAGAACTTTACTCCAAAGCACTACAGCTGACATATGGGTTTCCAGTGCCTCCTCCAGCACAAGAACTGTCAAAGTCCAGTGACATTTTCTAATGAGAAGATCTGTCTGCTTTTATCAACTGCAGTGATGAAGATGACCTTCCTCCAGCACTGGCAGCAGCAGCATCAACACCTGTGTCTTCAGCATCTCCTGGGTCACAGAAAACGTGTACGCCACAGACGTCAGAAGGACAAACACAGGTTTCACCTGGTGGCAAGGTAATACGCAAAGACGTGAGCTTATGTCAGTTAGGAGAGTATTCAGTAAGGGTGGGCGGAAGTTGCAGATAACGTTTTCCTTAGATGGAGTAATTATACATTTAGGAGTAGTTTTTAATGCAAAATTGCAGTAATATCTTTAACCTGTTATGTAAGGAAATATTTAGAGACTGCTGCAGGACCCAACTAAAATCAGTAATAGTTTTTCATCAACATTAGGGAGCAGTGGATCAGGTTTAAATTAATATTTACCCTGATTTCAAAGGTGCATAATTTTGTCGCCCGTCTCTCTTAAATAGCCATACTTAAAAAACATGGTGTAAAATTGGAAATCCATTTGGCAACTTATGCTTTAAGGAATTAACCCTCCCCCACCAAACAACAACAGAATTACAGAAGCAAAATGTTTTTTTAAAGATGGGTTTCTTCTTTGCCTTTAGAGTTCCACAGATGTTGGAAGTACATTTGCTTTGGAGCCAGGTGACCTCCTGATGGATTTCACAGAGGCCACACCTATGGTAAATAATTTCATTTTGCAACCAGGGAAATGTAAAAGTTTTCAATAATTTGTCTGCAGCTCAAATGAATGGGATACTATGCAGTGTGTTGGATAGTGCACAGGAATGAAGTCAATTTGCTTGATATTCAGTGATTCGGACCATCCATCAAATTCAGCTCAGCATCTCTGAAAATCAGTCAACAAACACTATGTCTGAGCTTTCAGATGAGATTCCTTATTGTAGGATGACTTCTCATTTCGCTCTCCTACCTGAATATCCTTATGTTTTGCTGCCCTGGTTTCACCAGCCTCTTTTGTCCCTTTAATGTAGATTCCTAATGTGATCATAGAATTGCTCTTGGGAGTTGTTTGGAAAGTCCCTTCTTCTCCCCACAAACTTTGTTCAGGCCTTACCCAATAACCAATCCAAAGACATGTACCTGCACTTAAATGTTTCATTATCAGAGTGCTTTGCTTCAGTTTAAGGCAAAATAGTCTATAACGTGTTGATTATTAACTTCTTTTTTTAGAGGTATGTGATTTGTATTTTTGCTTAAAAGCAGAGGAGACATGCTGGTCCCACTGAAGTAAAAATGCGTCTTGACTTTAGTGATCTCAGGCTTTCACCTCCGATTCCCAGCATGTTAGTTGAAGGATCACAGTATGATCCTTAACTTTCTCCAAGTCATCCTGCATTGCAAATAATTCTAATGCCAGAGGGCTCCTCTGCTATCCAAAGCCATTTTTGCTGTCTTCTAGAAACTATGTTTAAAGCATATAAAAAGCACGACAGGGACAGCACTGCATTTTTGGCATAAGCATTTTTGTATTAAAGTACTTCTGTTCTGGGCATTGCTTTCACTACATGGTTAGGTCCTTGTTTACAGTATTGTATAGGTGCTGTGGGGACATGCGTTTTACTTCAGAGACAGTATGGTACCAGTCTGTAAATAACAGCTTGTGTCCTGTTACCACTGGATGAGCGATGTGGCTTCCCCTGCAAATCTGGGGAAGTGAAGGCTTACCCCTCCTAGGCCCCTCCCTATTTGCAGAAGGGGTGTGAATATTCAGCCTTGGCTTTTTGGCTTCAGAGGCATATTGAGGTGGGCATGGTGTGTATTACGCCTAGAGACTTGCTGCTGTGGATGGGAAGACAGGTTTGATGCAGGGGACTGGGCAGGAGCTAGGGAGCAGCTGAGCCTGTCACAGGTATACTGCAGTTTGGGAATGGACAGTGGCCCTAGAAGGGCAGAGATATCTACATAGCTGCTCTCTCATGCAGTTTTGAGCCTGTGGGATTGTTTCTTCACAAAGTCCTTGAGGGCACTTGGTGGTCCCTCTATAACTTCAGGAGGTTCAATAAGAATGTTCTTCACCTGCCATCAAAATGCTATTGGCACCCACCCTGTTCCTGCTGATCTTCTTATCTTTGCCCTTCAGCCTAGCTCAGCTGAACAGTCCTTGCACCCCAAGACTTTTATAGTGCAGATGTTGAACTGCAGCAAATTGAAATTTAAGGGGTCCTCTAGCTCCTTGAGCCCCTAGGTCTCCTTGGTGGGACAACTGTTCCAGCACTAGCATCTGCAATGAGAATAAAGTGCTTAATGGTCCTACATCCACCGTATAGGAGGGACCTGCTTTGGCACCTGAATATGCCATTGCAGACTGAGGACCGTCTATAGAAACGAGAAGGTTTACCTGGAACCTCCTTGAAGTGCTGGGTGATGAAACTATCCCATTCCAGAAAGTGACAGGAAGAGAGATGTATTTAAGCTCTTCCACAATATAAATATGCATATACATATATATACACCCCATCAACCCATACATTTCTGGGGAAAGGGAAAATTAAAAGGCAGCAATGGAAAGAGAGAAAGGTGCAGCATTCTGCAGCCTTTGTAGTTTGGGTTGACAAGACACAGGCAGACTGAAACTGAAACTACCTGAAAGGAGGTTGTAGCGAGGCAGGTGTTTGTCTCTTCCCAAGTAACAAGTAGTAGGATGAGAAGAAACAGCCTCAAGTTGTGCTGGGGGAGGTTTATATTGGATATTTGGAAAAATTTCTTCACGGGAAGGGTTGTCAAGCATTGGAACAGGCTGCCCAGGGAAGCGACTGAGTCACCATCCCTGGAGGTATTTAAAAGACGTGTAAATGTGGCGCTTAGGGACATGCTTTAGTGGTGGACTTGGCAGTGCGAGGTTAATGGTTGGACTCAATGATCTCAAGGGTGTTTTCCAATCGAAATGGTTCTATGATTTTATCATTCTATATAGGTTAGATTGTCCTTCTCTCTATTAATAACATGTTTGTGACTAAACTATAAGTAATTATCCTTTGGAGTTTACTAATACATTTGTTATTCTAAAAAACATTATACCATATCATACTGTATTAATCAGAATTTTTAAAAATGAGTCATGGAGACTTTAGCAGCTGACCTTCTCTAGATAACATAGGTTTGTTTTTTGTTTCCATTTAACAGAAGTCAACATTACACACTATTCCTTTTCCAGCTGAGGATACAGGCTATTTTCCCTAAATATTTTACCCGATCATTCTTTCCCCTTTCCTACCCCACCATCCACTGGTGTTAGTGGATTCACTATATGTTCATAAACTAACCTTCCATTACTTTCTTGGTTTTAATATTTCGGAGAGTGTGTACTGCACAGCATCAATCAACCCTTTTTGTTTTGTTTAACATCTATAAAGGTCAGCTTGTTCTCTATAGAGCCATTATTGTTTACAGACCTTTCTCTGCAGCTTCGCTGGCTACAGGCTGCTCTCAGTTGAGGTTTGAATTAAAAGTTTAATCTTCAGGGGGAGAGGCTCCACACAAAAGCCAGCAAGGGGGGAATGCATAACTTTGAGCCAGTCTGATTATTTAATAATTCTGTTGTGCTAACATGTGCTGTCATTTGGGGGTCAAGTTCATGTACAGTTTAGAGTTGTGTTACTGTCAAGTCAGTGGTAGTGTGCTGGTTTTGCGTGCTATGGCCTGGCCCTTGGGAAGTTGCTTGTTAATTGCACCTATTTGTTTCACATTCAGTGACAGGTATAATATCTAAAGAAGTCATTCATGCTGCCCGATTTGGTGTATTTGCCTGCAGTGGTAGGGTTGGAAGTTCAGGTTCCTACACAGTCAGCGGGTTTCCTGCAGAGGGGCATTCGAACAGCTGTCTTCCCTTTGTCATCAGGACTAGAGAGACTAAGGCACCTAAATTGGACACCTAAAATCAACTTTTTTTTTTAATTTTGGTCATGACATATGCTGCCAAACTTCCCCAGTTCACTGGTGAAGCTGTTAATTTGAAGCAGTTTCAGAAAGCCTCCCTTCTCTTCTATAACATTACTGGCAGAGAGTGATTAAGTCACTGACTCAGCTGCATCATCTTCGTTGTTCAGTATCTAATCATTGATGCTTCTTGATGGCCTTGGGTTTTATCCATGTTTTGCTGCTGTTGCCCATACAGTGGAAGCTTTAATACATGCTGAGAGTTACAGTTAGAAGTTGAGCTCACAAAACCAAATTAACTTATAAAAATGAAAGGATTAGTGCATGGATTGGATTAACAGAATTCATCCAGGCTGCCATGCAGGGATCAGAACAGCCAAATTTGTTTGCTTGGTCTGCCTGCAGGAGCTACTGTGATATATACAGGAATGAGCTGAGCTCTAGTGGTCATTTGGTCATCAATACTGCGAGTAACAGCAGGGCAATTGCGAGGCAGACTGATTTCAGGAAATCATTTTGCACATTACCTAATGCAGATTGCCTAGAAGGAAAGGTATCCTTTTGTGCTCTGCACTCCTCAAAACATGTGATTTATGCATGCGTCTATTAATTTTTCAAGTAAATACTAAAATTAATTGATTACAACACATGATATGCTGTCCTTAAAATCATTGTATCATGTGGAGAAGAAAATCCCTGTCTTTTTATACCACTTCATTGTGACACTGTACCTGGCTTGTATGAAAAAGATTCAATCCCTTCTGCTTCTATGTTTCAGAGAAGAGCTAGATTTAAAAAAAATAATACAGCATTATATATGAAGAATTATAGTATCACATTTTGAGCATCCTTATTGTGGTTTATTCAATTAGTTTTGTCACTGTAGTAGGCTCTTTCTGCACCAGCCTCTCTCTCTCCCCCACCCCCTTGTTTCTAGCTTTGGAAATCAAAGCTTGAGCTTCAAGCTATTATGTTCCAGCTTACAATCAGTACGATTTGTGACATGGGTATGAATGCAGAGCTTTCTTGTTTCATTACAGAAAGCTCAGTCCTAAGACCCTGAATAAATGTAACAGCTGCTACGCCATGCTGACAAATACCTTCCCAACCAAGAGAGAAAGGCGATGTGTGCAAACCTCAGTTTGACCTAATGGAGTAGGACAAAATAAATAAGAACAGTCTTACACACAAAATGTAGCTATTCCTAAACTTGGACTAAGGTTTATAATGCAGGGTGTATGGGCTAGGACTAAATCATGATCACGTCTGAAGAGATCAGAGAGCACCGATTTACAGCTGGCAAGTGCAAACTATATGTTCTTATTTCATGCTATAAAAAGTGAAAGAATTTCTAGGGCTTCACCTGCCATCTATTGGTGGAAAACAGTAAGTAGAAAGCTATTTGCCTTTTCAAAACTTGAGATACAACATTTAGAAGGTATAAACTATCAGTATGATAGTTTAAAAATGAAAACTAAATGGCCTTCAGTATAAAACTAGCTATGTTTATATTTGTATTTAGGGTGAGCTGGAAACAAATATTTTTATTTCAGTAATAGCATTACTTGTGTAAGCAATCGCATTCATTGAAAGTGATCTCACTGAGGGGTAGACAGTAGAGGAGAATGAGTAAAGAATCATCTCATTCCATTCTCATTTAATATTTGTTATATTGATAAAGAAGAGTTGTTTGGATTTTTAGTTGCTAAATTTTTATGACAATTTTGCAAGGTTGCAATAAGCTAAAACAGAGTGGGAAATTAGTTCGGTATTTCTTGCCTTCATTTTGAAGATCTTTTCACTTCCTGTGCAAAGCAATTTTTCAGTAGAAAACAGGCAAACACATCGAACTGTAATAGCTCCATAAACAGTCCTTTTGGCATTGAATTCTAAACAAAAGCAGCTATAATGTAATTCAAGACTAATATTTCATAAGAGCATTAAATAGCATGTATCTACCATCTAACTGGCTGAAAGTATAGATCAGGTATCTCACCATGCCCCAGAGGTCTTTAAAATATGTCAGTCAGAGATGTATTTATAAATGCTTTATTTGTGATGAACTACATACTGAAGATAAAATAGGTCTTGTCAAAAAACTTAGGAAGGCTGTGTGATATATTGCAGAATTAGAAGCTTTCTACTTTTACATCTTCATAACAAAAACAACAAAAAAAGATTTCTTAGTAGGAGAAGAATTGTAAGCAATAAATATGACCTGGATTCAAAGGAGAATGTTCAGAAATGCTATTTTCTAAGCCAGTCTCTCAATTAACAGTATTTGCACATTCAAGCCTACATGCAGTGGCCTTATGAGCAAAAGAACTTGCACAAAAAAGTAGTTTGTCTGTTATATGTACAGTTATACGTACAGGTAAGAACTAAAAGCAGTAAACAACATGGTAAATGTACATTTATTCACAGTTTCAATTTCATGCCCTTTAACTCCATATTAAGCTAAGAAAAAGCAAAGAGCAGCAATTGCTAAACCAAACAACTTTAATACAAAAAACCACTTGTAACAACAGGCAATAAATCTAGTTCCAGAGGAACTCAAGGAATATTTTAAATTTACTGATACTGCGAAGGACCTTTTTTCTGCTGCAAGAAAAGGGCATCAGCCAGATAAGAACACAATTCGAAGGGGTGCACTGTAGTGCTCAGTCAAACTGAGTATGAGACATTTGACTGGGGATTTGCAGAAAGTGCTTGGTGCCGCATGCAGTGCACGGCTCCTGGGAGCACACAGTTTGAATCCAGCAAATGCAAATTACCTGAGCATCATTTAGGTTATATAAAGCGTGTTAATAACTAGAGAGGAGACTTAGCACATTTTTAAAAGCAATCCTGCCACTTGGGCCGCCAGGATAATGGGTGAATACGTTCTGGGTTGTACTTTCACACTCCCTGATAGCTGATTCTTATATTCTGCACACATAAAGCACTATAAGTAGGACTTGCAACTAATATGTAGCTCTGCATGTTCAAGCATGGGGCTTTACTGGTGGATGCCGGTCTCATAAGCAGTCTGCTGAATTACTAATATGCAAGATAACTGAGTGTCTTGGAATGCATTCAGGCTCAGGGATTGCCTGTTGGATCTTAGTTTAATATCGACTAAAAAATGTGAAATACTTTCACTGCTACCCGCCTGTTTGGGGATGTGCTCCCATTCATCCATTATAGAAGGGCACGCAGAGTCAGTGAAGAAGTAGAATGAGAGAATGCTAAAAGATGAACTGTAAACATCTGGATTGACTTTTTATTTTGCCCCTATTTAAGTGATTTAAATTCATTGGCTCAATGAATGTTTTTTTCCCCATTAACTGTGTGCTGAGCAGAACAACTTGCTGTGCTCTGTAGATGTATGACAGATGATTCAACGCTTCCCTATTTCTTTAATTGAAAGTGAGTTCTGCAAGAAATAAAAAGATACACAAGGTGAAATCCATTGCTGATTTTGCACCAGTGGACACTGTGATAAATTGGATACGATGTGTACATGAGCAAGAAAAGGTACAAAAAGAGGGGCAGGTGTTAAGTGGAAAAAAGTGCAGGCCTGATGCTGCACTGTGCCTACTTTGTATCTTTCTTCTAATTCACTGCTTTAAAATACTGAATGACCCACTGGCTAACTTTATAAAACTTGCGATGAAGGAAAGGGTGGAATGTCAGAAGGTAGTTTGGATCAAGAGGGTATAAGCTTTTACCTGGAGAGATGACAACATCTGCCACATACAATTACTTTTAGTCACCTCTGTACATTTTAAGATGCTGTCTTAAAATGGCATTCCGTGTGCCTGCCCCATGCCTGCAGAAATTAAAAAAGAAACAACGTCCTATCCATAATCTGTTTTCTGCCAGATCATGCAAGCAGAGATGGTCCTGGAGCTTAAAACTTTGGCTGGACTCCATAGCGGGTGTGCCACACGCTGGGAGCTCATTTGAGAAGACATTTACACCAGAAGACTGGTGGGTCTTCTACCACCTATGTGCCTGCACGGAGATACAGTCAGGAAAACAGCTTAGCGAACCACTAGTGCTCTGTAGCTGAAGTCTGTGAGATTGATGCCCTGTGGCAGGATGTTTGCTGAGCCTATACGGTTGGTGGTTTGATGGCAGCTTACACACTTGCCTGTGAAGCTGGAGGATTGAGGTTGTGGTGTCACAACTGTACACACAGGTCTTTCTGTAGATGGGCGCTGGATGGTTTCATCCATCCCAGCTTCCTTAGTGAGGCTGTGACAGGAGCTCAATCAGCTCATTGATCCAGCTGAACACTAACCCCACAGGTTAGTCTCCTCCTTTTCCACTCTACAGTAACCCACGTAATAGAAAAAATGTTCAGCTTCTGTGCAAAAGCCTACATGAAACTAGGTATATCTTTTTATGTTTGCTGTCAATGAGATGAGTACAGTGATGAAGCTATTATGTCTCAAAGTCTTTTGATATATTAATCACCTTTCTTTTGCCTTAGAAGTACATCATTCCTTTTGTCTTAGCAGCTGTGAAGTTCATAATCTTTCTGCCTCACTGTGATTAGTGACAATTGCATTTAGACTCCAGTGAGTAACTATTGTGTATTTGTTTTCTTTCCAACCCACTAATGAATTGATATACGTGTAATTCTAATTCACATTTTTCCAGTGTGATAGCAAGCGTGATGCTAACTGCTTGGCTGTTCTGTGGAATTTCAGTTGAATGCCTCCAAGCTCCAACAGAAAATGGAAACAGCTGCTTTCTGAGCTGTTTTTTGACTGACTGGGTGATTCAACTTGTAAAACCAGCAAAAAGAGCAAGTAAACTTTCTTTTTATTTGCCACTCAATTGAATAATCAGAACTAGTAGGAAATTTTTTTTTTCTTTCTTCTTTGATTAAAGTAAAAACTGGTTGTCTACATTTTCTTTCAAAAGCCTATATTTTGGAAAACATCCTGAACCAAATGTGAGAGTGATAAGAGGGGTAGAGAGAAGGATCAAGGCAGTTTGAAATGTTTTCATTTTAGCAGTTATGAAGTGTTTCAGTTTCAAGTAAAGTTTGTTAGTTAATTTCAATGAACTCATGTTTACAACCAAAACGTCATTTCTAAATTAGGCACTAAAAACTCCTCTGACAAAATGATGAGTGAAACCATTTTAAAATGTATTTTTTTAAGTATAGAGAAAAATTAATCAGCACCAATTCTTCTGTAACACATTCAGTTTGAATAAAAAGGCATTTTCTGATGAGAATTCCTAAGCAGTTCCAGTAGCAGTCTCTTCTGATGAACCACAAGTGGTACCTAAGTGACCAGAGATTTTCCGTCATGGCCTGTCTATGTACTGATTCATCCTTTGCTTTTAACTGCTATTCACAACAATGGGAAAATCCCCTACTGAGGCATAATATCTATTTAATTTGTTGTAGTCTGTCTACTAGCAAGCAATACCAAAGCAGAGACCCAGTCATTGGCTTGTGAGATTTACATCAGGACAGATCTTCTGCTTTGGCTTTGTACAGAGGCTACTACAAGTCTTATAAGTCAGAGGAATGGCCATAATAGAAATAACCAGAAGTTGAACTGACAAATTTAAGTTTGTATAAATCTCAACATGACTGTGGTAATTGCACAATTTCTGTGCTTTGTCCCAAATATTATAGATCATAGAGGAAAATTATAATTTAATCAAGGAAGGAAGAAAACAGGGGTTGCTTAATTCCAGCTAATCAACTATCATGGTAACTGGATTAAAAACCACTGAACCCAGTAGAAAGAATCCTCTTCTGTTCATTACCCCTTGTATCACCCTCTCAAAAACAAAATGCTAAACTGCTTTGGTCTGAGGAAGAGAATTTCTACAGCGGTAGATGTCCTGTACATCCAATTTAAACCTGATGACTAGAAAACAGGTCTTGCATATTCCTTAGAGCTTTTCCTTGGAACTTGGCCACAAAACCATTGCTATGGAAGAACTGTGGATTTATGGCTTGCTTTGTGACATGGCATTCATGTCATCTTTAGCATCCCAAGACCAAACCCCCCCACGCTCTAGGAGGAACTGCCAGTGAAGTCAAGAAAGTGAACCTCTACAAAACTCGTTTAGCAAGTTAATGTCTTTTATTGTTCCTCTGCCAAAAAGTTGGCTAGAGTCTTGCAGTGCTTTGATGCTATGGAACGTCACCTGGCCACTTCTGGCAAAGTGCCAGATATTACCAGGATGGATTTTGATGAAGGAGCTGCCAATGCCATCTGGCACGCACACCAAGCCATGTGCACATGTTCTGCAGAGAACCCTGTTGGCAGTGCTGGAGACGGGAAATCGTGTGCCAAGTACAGTGGGCTTCTGACCACCTGAATTTGTGCACAATTTGGCACTCATGTCATGCTGCAGCCGAGTCAAGCAAACTGTCAAAATCAATAATCATGAACCTCAAGTGCTCACATCCAGATAGAGTCCATGTGTTTGCATCAGTGCCTGAGCTGTCCAGACTTCAGACAAAGCCTGTTCTCTTCAAAATGGCTGTGGTCAGCAGAGCCCATGTTTGTGTGTACCTCTAAAGAGATTTTGTCCTTCAAATCTCTCCTGGCTTGCTGCTAGTGGTTTGGAAAAAGGGTTGAAAAACTGTGCTTTCTCCTTTCTCGCTCACCAAGAACAGGGGCACTGAGGCAGTGTGGGTAAAGGCTTTTCTTCACAACTACAGTGTGGCTGAAGTGGGCATATTCCATCACCAAGAACAGTTAGTTCCCAAGCTCATAGACAGCACACTCAAAAAGCAGCAGGCACAGGAATACAAAAAACCTCCAAATAAAACAAAAACCAACAACAAAACAGAATGACACCCCCACCCCCAAGAAAACAGACTATCCCAGGTCTTAGCCTTCATGTTTCCCAGGGCTTTTGGGGAGAAAGTTAAAAGTAATTGCTGTAAGCCCCCTCATTGTTCCCCACTTATGAAGTTGACAGGACTAGTTTCTGCTCCTCTTACATTTCAGAAAGACTTCAGGGTTTTTCTGAATCAAATGAGTTAACTATAATCTTCCCAGCGACCATAACATCAGCAGAGGTTGACACACGATAGTGTGTTTTGGTCTCCTCCATCACCACATGGTGCTGGGAAGGGGTCTTGGAGGCAGCAGTGCTGGAAACATGCCTTGCAGGAAATCCCCAACTCCTAATTTGGCTTCCCTGTGAGCTCCTGCTGGGACAGGCAGGAAGTCACTGACTGGGGACCAGGATCTGCCTGTGACATTTTATTCAGTGTATTTCTTCCCCTAAAGAAGCGCCGCAAGCAGACATCCAGGGAGAGGACTGTCATTGTTTGGCATCTCTCCCATTTCCCTTTTCTTTTCCCATTCACTGCAGCATTATAATCTTGTTCAGTTGCTTTCACAGAGATGTCTTTAATAATTCTTTTGCCCAGTAAACAAATTATGGGGAAGCAGAGCTCTGCTCAAATGATAGAGCAGCCTTCTGGCATTGAAACTGCTGTCATTCCTGGGCCAAGCAGGAGTTCTGTACTTTTCCTCTTGGTCCAAAGCAGACATTTCTGCTGTAATTAAGGATGGACAAGAGTGAGCTGTGTGCTAATAGCCCTAATCGATTGGGATTATCCCTTGGCTGGGACTAATCTCTTCAGCTATGGAACATGCTTGAGTACAGTCTCTCAGATTGGGAGACTGGCTCTTAAGGTAGCATCCCAATTTGTTCTTGAAAAGATGGAAATAAGCTGAGAAAAGAACCAATACATTTACTTTGATACTGGATTGCTTTAATGAGGGACTTGACAGACACAGAGGCATCTGACGTGTTTCATGGCACTGAATTGGCAAAGTATTACAATGCAGGTATTTGAATCTGTAAATGTGTATGCCTAATGAGCTGTTGCGCTTGAACACAACAAGATTTTACTTGCAGTCAGGTCAGAATCTTTGTGTTTTTTCAATGCTTGGTGGCTGGCAATATGAATGATTCCATAGCCAAGGGCATGAGGTTATGAATAAATAGGGGTTTATACATAACATTTATCACAAAAGATTTTCTAGATACGGGATGTGCAAATCTTAAACCAAGCAAAACATTGTTACTTACAGACTTTCAGCTTTTACCTGAGCTGGTCGTATTGATAGGATCAAATAGTTTTGTATCCACTACACTTAAAGAAGCAGTGCTCTGTTTCCATGATGCATGTTGGAGAGGGTGGCATATTATGATGGGAAAGGATTATTGTCATATAGAAGCTTAATTCAGAGGAGACTTTTAGAGTAGCGAGGCTTGCAAACTGCAGCACAGTGCAGTAGTCAGCACTCCTATGTGTATTTGAGGAGATCCTAATCCATGAGAGTTGACCAAAATTTGTAGGCACATGCATAGAGTAAGGCTACAGTAGTCACTGGGACTAGTCACATGCTGAAGTTGAAAATACACTCAAGTGTCCTTCTGGATAGGTATCTAAGTAGTGCACCAGTTTGTAATTTTAGCACTTTTCCTGCAGCTCTACTGACTTTAATCTACCTGTGCTATTCTTTTCCTTTAGAATAATGAACTGTATAAACTCCTGGGGATTTTGGCAGAGCTCAATACCCCAGAAAAATAGGACAGAAAATTAATGCAAGGTATTTCTTACTATCCTGACATTCAAGGAGACCGTGACTGGTTGAGTTTCTGGGCACTTAAGAACTTTCAGCCAGCTTTTGACTGATTACAGTACAAAGCCAAACTATTTGTTTGTGTTGGACAAGGGTCAGGGAGTGTACTGCTTGCGTCAATCTATCATAACTTTTCAATAGAGGAATGTGATCCTGATGCTCTTGAAAAAGTGCAGGTATGTCATGTGGTTATTAGTCAGCTGTTGTCGAAATGTCCCTGAGTTTGAAATCTCTGTGTTAATAACGCACGGTGAACCAACAGTTATTGGATGATGAGCTGTCAGTGTCTATGCTTAGAAATAATCAGGTGTGGCTAGTGGTGAGTTTCCATCTGGTACAAAACACAGGTACAGTATGCTTGCTGGCAGTGAAAGCGGGAAATCTGTGGCTTACCTGGGGCACTTTCAAGTTGCAGGAATCACAATACTCATTTCCTCCTCCTCATGTTATCCATCTTTAGTGACTCTCTTCTATGACAACAGCCTCCATCTGCAGAAGATGCCACTTGATTTTGTGGTCTGTGCATGCGATCTAGGCACCTGGCACTGGATCATCATTGTTTTCATTGGTAAAGACCAAGGGGTGAAAAAGGTAACTTTGCATTAGCTGTTCTAGCAATGCAACTTACTTATTCTGCAGCAACGTTGGAGAGCAACCACATCCAGCGAGTATACCTACTGCTTTTTGTTTGCTTCAGTTCTGTGTTTTAAACAAAGACCAAGCAAATGCTGCAATCTTTAGTCTGCATTTTAGCCAACACATCAAGACTGTGACATCATTTTGCCTTGCCACATTTTCCTCAGGGGATGGGGACTGGGCTGACAGCCCATGCTGAGGTTATGTTCTGCTTAAGCTTGCTCACCTTCACAGCATCACCAAAAGAGTACTGAAAATCATGAAGACTGTGAGAGCACGGACACGATCTTGCTTTTGTCACATCTGAATTCTTCTTATTCTGTATTCTTTTGAAGACTGTCTTCTCAAAAATAGCCTCAAGGCAAAACTACATTGTAAAAATGATCCAGGACATGCAGTCCTTTCTGATGTGCTGTAGAGATGCTGGGCTGACTTAATAACTTTACTATTATCGTCCCCCATCCCCTCCCAATACCTCTGAAATTACTTTGCTAGCAACCTGTAATTACAGTCCTTAGAGTGAAGATCAACAGGGTACTCCATCTTTAAAGGCAGCATAAGAGGGATACTACTACCAACACGGTTTGCAGGGCTGCCCTTGCAAATTAGTACAAAAGTTGGCATAAAGATTCAGGTTTTTATCCGGGGAATCTGAACTACTGTGTTTTCGGTGGACCTGCTTGTAAATAGTATATAGCTTATACTGTAGCCACAAACTACTACGCCTTAAGTATCTGTGAAATGCTATAGCTGCAGCAAAGCCAAGCTTCATCAGAGGCTGAACCTTGTACATCACTCCCATAAACTCCCTTGAGCATCCGTTTGGGAGCCAGAAGTCACTGGAGAACAGCCAAGGAGCCATGCAGCCACCTCCTGACAACAACTCTATGTTAGGAAGTGTTACACAAAGTCATTCGAAGAGGCTGAAATTATCTGATGGAGAGGAAAGTATTAGCCCTGTTGTACAAGCACCCAGTGCGATATCAAGAACGTGGTGTATGCTGCCAGGGCATGTTCCAGGACGGGTGGACTCAGCCTGCAGCTAGGTCCAGAGAAGGGATGGTATATGTCAGTGAGCAGAGGAATGGCAAGTTCACCATTTGAGGGGACCCTAAAAGAATTTGGCTCAACAAGGATACCATGGAATGAACGTGACTTTCAAGATGGAGCCTTCTCAGTTTACCAAAAGGAGTTAAGTGGTACCTGTGGGGAGGGGGACTCTGTACTGCAGTCCTGCAGTCCTGTGGAAACTCACACCAAGCAGCTAACTCAGATGAATCAAACAGTTGTATTCACTTACATTGGTTCTTAGGTGTCAATGGATGTTGTTGAAAGCATTTCCTTGAATTCCAGTCTCCACCAGTTAGCTGCAAGATGAGCAAGGGAGACCCGAAGACCAAGTGGAGCTAGGGGGAAGATTTTGCAGTGTTATTTCCCCAGAGGGAACAACAGTAGGCAGGGAGGTTTTGGACACATAGCATCTTCCCAGCTTAGTAGCTTGCACAGAAACCCACCCTCTTCAGAAACTTCACATTTGGTGCCTTAGAGTGTTTTCAATAGTAGATTTCTGCAAAACTGCCCCTCTTTAATGTGTGTGAATGAAATCTGCCTGCTGATGCTGACACTTGGATATCATTTCAACAAGTAGAAAAAATCCTACATCCCATGAAAAGAAGGTGGCCTGTGATGCAATGCACGTGGGATTTGCACCAAGTGTGGTTCATCAAGGCATTTAGTTCACACAGCCTTTTCCAAGACTGATTAGCCAATGCTATTGCTGATTTACATCTCCATCCTGTTACAAGTTTGTTGGACTGCACTGGTTTGGTCTGATTTTTGCCCTGTGCATCTAGGCAGTGATTACACCTGCCTACCTATCATGCCAGTTTTGTTGCCATGTGCAAAGGGAGTGAACTGGGGTTGACATTCTTAGGTGAGGTTGGATGGGACTCTGAGCAACCTGATCTAGTTGAAGATGTCCCTGGCTCATTGCATTGCAGGGGGTTGGACTAGATGACCTTTAAAGGTCCCTTCCAACCCAAATTATTCTATGATTCTGTGACATTACCTGAGTAATTGGTCATTGGAGCCAGAAACTACTCCCACTCAAAAGAATGTGTTTGATCATGGGGGTATTGTATGGTGAAAAATACCAGAACCCCTTTGGTTTTAGTTTTTCCACCTCATTATTAATTTCAGCCACTGAAATGGTATGACAGCAGACAAGGAGCTTTACTGAACAATTGCAGAGTCCAGAATCATATCACTGATTTTGAAAACCAGGTCTAATAGTTAACTGGTGTTTTTAAAGTCACATCACACTTCAGGACTGGGAAATGCTGATGCAATGTACTCCAGAAGTTTCAGCTGCTAATCTTTTCTAATTTGATGAGTAGAAACAAGTCTCTGTGCTGTAACGATGTGACGGTATTCAACCTATAGCATGTATTTTGAAATAAAGCACCACAGAATATTCCTCTGGCTATATGTGTATACTGAGGGCTGTGGTTATGACACTGCTTCAGGTGTTAGCAGCTCTGCTTCTGCTGCGGTGCACAGAAATCTAGTGAAGTGTTTAGCCCAAAGTTTGTCTTCCATTTGGCCAATATACAAAGTGACAGTGCAAACCCACTGAAATCACACATTTTCTCCATCATGTTGTAAAGGCCTCCAGTCAAGTGCAGGGGATGGGAGTGAAGCGAAGCAAAGTGTCAACAGCAGAAAATGTTACCAGACCTTTGTAGAAGGAATGTAAGTTGTGGCAGGACAGTGAATACGCTGATTACCCCAAATGTAAGACAATATACCCAAATTAAGCCCACTTCTCCCAAATGTGGTATGTTTTTGTCACAGAAAGGACATTTGTTTTATTCCCTTCTGTTAGAAATACCCAAAACAGCTAATTTTATATCATTTAGCTTGATAAAAGTACTCTTTCTTTGTCTCCCTCCACTTCTGTTTGCCTTTATGAGAACATTACAGGTTTTTTTCTCCTAACCCATACAAAAGGTGTTTCATGAAAGTACAATTGCTTTTTCTGAGATTTTAAATTCTGTCCAGGAGAACGCTTTGCACAAATGCAAAGGAAAGGGGAATGTTCTTGTCCCTTTTCTTCCTTCACCCTCCTTTGTTCTTCCTTGCAGTATAAATGTCAAGGAAAATTAGTGCTGTTAATTCTTTACAGTTGTGGCAAAGATACCTTCAAAATATGTCACCCCAATGGACAGCTAATAATGCAAAAAGAATCTTTGAGTACTAGCAGGAAATTATCCACAGAGGAATAAAATTTCACTCATTTTCCCACAAAATCAATGTGACTGTTACATTGACTGGTTTTCAGAATTTTCTCGTTAAAGATTACTTGGCCACTGGACTTTTCCTGAGACTGTGCTGATCCTTTTTGTATTATTCTTTTCTTCTTTTCTTTCTTTTTGTTAAGAGTCAACTGTTCTTTTAAGCATAGTAAATTCTCAACTTGCCAAGCTAAATATTCCAGACAAGGCGATACTTGTCCAAAGTAGTTCTGCTATGGTAATGCACCCTGACCTTTTAAGCAAGGGGCATTTGAGGTTGTGAAACAAGCCCTCAGCATGCGAGATGCTGCTGGAATGCAGAACGCCTTCACTCCCCTTTCATGCCGTGCCCCTGTGACATGACAGTTACTTATGGGACCCGCCTTAAAGGTTGTTTTACGGTTGTGACTTTGGCTGCAAGACTGTCTTCACTCCTGCAGAGAGAGCAGGTGTGCTTGAAATCAAGTTTTATACTTAAAAGTCTGTCTACCCTATTATCTGACCCCTGGTTGGTCATGATATTTCTATAGAGCCTGTGACACCAGTTAGTCCATTTTGCTCCTCTGGAAGAGCCTGACTGTGCCAGAACACGCTCATCTGAGCAGCTCTGCAATGTGGACATGATTGCTGCTCCACCTGCCACCACAGGAATTTTTTTGCTCAGCTGCAAATGTCAAAGGTGTTATTTCTCTTGCTCTGTCTTATACCAAAGTAGACAGAATACCTCAGCAGCTTGTCTATAGGCAATCCATGTGCTAGCGGCTACTGTGTTTTGCTAGTCTGAGCAGCTACAATTCAGCTTCACAAGGCTGTCCTGCACACACAGCTGCCCGCCTCTTCCCACTCCCTTTTCCCTTGGTGTTTGCAATCCCAGGTGAAACCTGGAAGCTGCTGAAGGTCTCCAGAGCTTCTGGAGGAACTGCAGGTTTGCAGTAGGTCGTGGAGACGGCTCTGTTCTTCCTTTCTTTGTCCCCAGCTGGCATCTTTCAACAGATGCTGCCGCAGCAGGGAGAAGAAAGCACCTAGGAAGAGTTTAGGGTCTGCTTCTGCCATGTGAGTCAGGAGACATTTAAAGGTATGGTATGTCTTCCTCCTAGGGAAGGGAGAGAGGCTATGTACTGTGTGGGGAATGCATAACATTTAGGTCTTTGCCTCCGGTTCTGGTCAGGAAGTTGTTTTGCTTTCTGAGCTACTGTGAGAGTTTTGAGTCCATGCAATAAACTCAACCCCAAGACAAGGGTTAGGAAGAGACCCACACATGACGCTGCTTTCCTTGTGTGCTGGGGTGGGAATCACAGGGTTTTCTTCCTCCTCTCGGGCACTGGCAGCTGCTGCTGTTGTCAGCATCCTGCTGGCCACAGTGTACATGCAGGATAGGCCACAGTATATTCCTGGCTGAAAAGACCTTTCAAATTTCCAAATGCAGTTTCACATAACCACTTGCTTAACTGATGCTGTCCACACTACTGTCTCCACATCCTGCATATCTTCAGTCTGAAAAGTGTTCCTGAATATATGGAATTTTTCTGCTATTGCGTGGATGAGGACATTGTACCTTCTTCCTACTCAAAAGATAAGGACCTGTCGCCAGTGCTGAGGAGACAACAGCAGCGTTGTCTCTCTGCTTTCCCTGTGGGAGCTGCCAGCAGCACTGGTATCAAGGCCCCGGGCCAAACAATAAACTCTGTTGTGCCATTTGAGTAACAGTGGTCTCTTCTCAGAGAGGAAAAAAGGCGAAAGGAAGAAAGATTAAATCCTAGAGGCTGAGAAGGATGGTTTCTGTTTGTCACTCTTAAATTGAACACAAGTGTGGTTTTTTCCCCCCCCTGTTCCTTAGTTTCTGTTTTCAGTTTCTTTAAAATGCTGGAAATTTGTGGGTTTAGAACCTAGAGAGCCTTTCATTTGTCAAGATAGTCTTATTCCAAAGATTAAATAAGCACAGCTTCCCAAGAGAGGAACTCGTGCTGATAGCTAAACCAGATTAACCATTTTTTTGCCGTGTTTTGATACCTAGGCTGGCCTCAGACACATCCACAGATTGCAGTACTGACTTTGCAAGAGCGTATTCTGCATGGCTATGTGCCAGAGTGTGTAATAGGGGCTGACTCCTCTTATGTGCCTCTGGTCCCAAATCCCAGTAGGCTCTTGAATATTGTTCTGCGCCATTTTTCTTTTCTGGGTTCAGTAACTGTACTTTGTTTCCTTAATGAGACCAACCTGCAAAATTAGAGAGATTTTGGTTGTAGAATATCAAACTCATACTGCATATGAGCAACCACCTTCCCATCCCTGTTTGCCTTTGGCTCAAAGATTGTGTTTGTAATGGAGTGCACTTGTATTTTGTTCTGTAACATCATATTGTAAACCCTTTATAACCTGAGCATGACAACCTGGGCTCATGGGTATCTGCTGTCTCTCAAAAGTGAGACGTGCTACAGCTGTCCATGTTTTGCGTTGACAGACTTGGCTCTGGGTATGACATAACATAACAAACTTGCAAGGAGCCATTGCTTCAATCCAATGCGTAGGTTCAATCAGCAATGTAGTATACATATACTTTGCTATCAGTCATGAATATAGGACTATAAAAGGAGTGTGAAATTTTCTTTAATATGTTTGCATAGAAAATTGTGATTTAAAAGAATTTCTCCCCTGCACAGTTGTTTGTTCATTTGCATCTGTGTAATTGACTTATAAACACCTTTATTCTGTTAAAAAGCTGTTTACATGCTTAAATGTATCTTTGCTATCCATACTGCTCGTGTGTAAGAAACCTGACAATTAATGCCAAGATTAATTCCACATGTTTGCAGAAGTGGGACCACAGATGGCTGTTAATTTCCCTTGGCATCCTTATAAGCCAATATGTTTCTGTTATTTTATTTATGAAATAAACACTATGCATTTACTTATTACACTTGACGTCATAATTTCAGGTTTTGCTTTGGCCTACAAGGGCTCAGGGCCCTTGGGGTAGCTTTCCTCATTATTAAACAAGAGTTATATAGCTGTAGTTAGTGAACCGCGCTCGGAGACCTACATAACAAGCAAATGCACAACCGTTTCTATAATAAAGTGAAAAACACACCTTTACAGTGAAAAATGTGGTTTTCCAAATGGAAAACATGAAGTGCAGTTCAAAACTGATACCTTTATTTGATATTTTGTCCTCTCTTTGAATGAATTAATAATGTCTGCATTCTAAAGAGGAAGATCATGAGAGACCACATTCACAATGAAGTGGGACAGAGATTGTTGCTGCTTTTAATATTTCTTTAATTTCAGTTAATGTTTGAAATTATTTGAAGGGCAGAGGTGACTTCCAGCAGGGCCTGGTCATACCAGTGACGCTCATGGACCAAGCCCTGGGAGCTCTCAGGCTTCTCGGTGCATGGACGTCTTGGTCTCTCACCTCTCCGTCTCCAGGAGCTTTTCAAAAATACCTCCTAAGGTCATCCTTTATCCAGAGCCCTCCTCGCAGCACAGGACCTTGTAGCTGCCTGAAACAAACAGTTGTCCCTGGTGCTTTTTTTGTGTATGGTTTTCTTCCAATCCCACCTTGCATGATTGTTTGTCTTTGGCAGCAACTGTGTAACTGAAAATTTGGAAGTCTAAAATATGTAAAGCACAAGTTCTTTAGCCAAAGTTCCTGCACTGCAGAATTTGCTCCTGCATTTCATATTACATATTTTAAAATGTAGTGTTGGCTGAAGGAAGCAGGTATGGCTGTTGACAGAATTGGAAGATATGTTGTATGCAATCAGCTCCATATTTGCACAACAGCTTTAATTACATGGTAAAATTAATTTATTAAGTTTTCATGTTTATGCTTTGACTATTCACCATCAGGTTTCTGTATGCATTTTTGAAAGGGGTCTTTTTTGGTCTGATCCAAGCACTGCTGAACTGCTCTAATTTGTTGGATATGTCACTGTAGTTGCAATGCTTTGCTGCTTTTTTTTTTCTTTTGCATTTTTATGCTCTGAAAGTAACACCTTTTTCTTTATCTTTTTTAAAGATAAAGACATTCCCTGCTGATACATCTAATCCTTTTTTCGATCCTTTTACAACAGTACCACAGTTTTCTGTAAGTAGAACATGCAACTAAAAAACTGGGTATTTAACACAATTCCAACTGATTTTTTTAACAGTATCAGAAACTTAAGCACTAAGCAGTCCTCAAAAGAAAAAAAAAAGATAAATTCCAAGTAGATATTAGAGTGCAAATCAGTTAAATATTCCCATTATACAAATAATTAGCTTGCCTGCATTCAGACGTTGCTGCTTACTTCATAGAGGACTAAGAGTTAATGGTCAAGGCTCGCTGCTAATGCAGTCAGTCCCAAAATGTTGTTCAGTTCAGGACTGTAGAGAACACTTGTGAAGCTCCACAGCATCTTTTCAAGGAGCAATAAGGAAATGGGAAGACTTAGTCCTCTGTCTAGCAATTGCATGGCCTCCTGCCTGAAACCGCCTGCTGTGCCATCACAAAGAGGGGCCTGATTTTCATTGAACTTATGTCTGAATTTTAAGGAAGAATTATAGTTAGTGTGTTGATGACTACAATGCTATCCTTGTATAAACTCCTATGTTTACTTAATAACTTGAATCAAGTATTGAACTTAATTCTTGTTAAACTTTCACAGGTCAGGATTTAGGGTTTTTGGTAAGATAAACTACATACAAACAAGAAACAATTATTTGACAATTTAAAAAATAAGTCCAATCTAAGTCCTACTTTAAGGGTAGAGGCATTATGTAATAAGTATGACAAAATTATCTACTCTATAAGAAACACTCTCTGATCATAATGACAAACCACAGTAACCGACTTGGAGTTTTTGAATTACATTTGCAAAATGAAGCATTTCAGACTTTAGCCTTAACTTTTACTGGTAGCAGCAATCTATATCTGGCATATAATCAGAGACAAGTAACTTCAGTCACTGTAGGGCCATGTGTAGCAACTGCCTGCATTTAGTGATTTAAATAAAAAGGCTTTTCTTTCACAATAAACCTGATCATGGGATTTGATCTAAATGTTGTTTTTCTCCAAATAGGTATTTTAAAGCTGGAGTTAGTTAGGCTCCCCAAGCTGTGTCAGTGCCACTGTTGAGCTCTATGTAAAGTTATCTGAAAATACACAGGAATATGTCACGGCAACTTTTCACTAGGTCAGCCAAGTCTGGATAGTACAATTGTGGTAAAAGCTAAACCAAAGTTACAGCCTTTGTGTCTTTCATAGTACTACTTCATATAAGCAGAAAGATTATGCCCAGAACAGCTTTCCCACTAATTAGTATTGATTGTCAGGAAATTATTTTCTGACTATGACAGTTATGATGAAAGCAAAATTTAGGAGGGCTATATAAAATATTTTTTCATCATTGGGGGGGCAGGGGGTAGAACTTTAAAATATAAACAGAAGCTACTCTGATATACTTACCCACAAAAATTCGCATCTTGCAGAAAATGGCTGTTTCATGGCAAATTAAAATGTTGAGATTTTTATTATGCTCTGTCAGGAGAGAAGCAGCAAAGTAAAATTCAAACAAATCTTTCTGAAATTCCCTTTTGTCCCCATAGAGTCCCGTTTCCCTGGGAAGGGTGAAGGGCAGAATCCAGATCACAAATATTTAAAACACCGTTACAGTAAAAATCTAATGATGTGTGATCCTCAGTTGATTCCATACATTCCTTTTACTGAGTTACATACAAATATCTGTGGTAAACGAGCAGCTACCTAAAGGACTGCATAAAGATGGGATAACAATTAGGAAGGTTAATTAGACTTTGGTCCCGTGTTTCATGGTCTCCAGCCCAAAGAGACGTGCTTCTCCCCAGCAGGGTTTCAGTTCATCCTGATGCACGGGCTCTACCGAGGGCTTGAAGATAGTTACACCACAGGCAGCACCTATAAGGAAAAGGTCTAAATCATTGCTAGAACTTGCAGGCAGATCTAACTCTGAATGTGCTCCAGTCACACACAGTCCCAGATGGTAACATTTGTTAATCTTTTTCCTTGTTTGTTTGGGGTTTTTTTCTTTTTCTTTTCCTTGCTTTCCCCTCACTTTTTTTTTTTTTTTTTTTTTGCTTGGAACAAAACATTGAAATGTTATTGAGGGCGAAAAAGTATGAACGGTGACATTTGGACGGCTTTACCTTTTGTGTAGGGCTTCTAATTTGGTGGTCTATATGCAGTTGTGTTGATTTTATCAGAGGAAAAATTAGAGAACTTGGTTGCCTGGAATGTTTTAAAACAAGCTTCATGCCAGGAAACCCTCTGAATTTCAGAGATTTCCGTAGAGAAATGGCAGGCTTGATGACCACATTCTCAGGCTGGTGTGAGTCACATAGATGTAAATTAATGATATTATATCTGTTTAGACCAGCTAAATATTTGGCTCAAACATGCTGTACAAGCATATATATAAAAAAATCCTTTGGATATGTACCCTAAATCCATTATCCAGAGCAAACACTCTTTAGGACTCAGGGCAAATCCTCAGCAAGTGGAATTTGTCATCGCTCTGCTGATTTCAGAAGGGCTGGGAGAATTTACATCAGTCTCAGAGAGTGATGCCTCCTTCTCATGCTGTAAAGTAAGATCTGGCAGTCCTTGGAGGACAGGGATCCTGTATGAGGAACACCAAATCTGTTACCCCTGCATCTCATAAGGTTGAGTTTTAAAGGCTGAACAACAGAGAAGATACTGAATAGGTTGTATTAGCCAGTATTTACACACATAATTGGCCAGGGTTGGAGGGAGAGTTTCTTTAGTTGGTTTTACACTTTCCATTTTACTAATTTTGTGGAATTAATGGAATTCCTTTTGCTTCAGAGGTTGTTTTGGAGCATATCAGATGTGTTTAGCTGAAACGTGAGCAGAGACATGTTAAAAATTACAATAAGCAAGCAAACCTAACACAGCCATTCTTTCCTGGACTCAAATAATTGTGCCACTGATTAAACAGATTTGTCTGTGTTTAGCATTGATCCTGTGATCCGCAATAATGATAAGCGGCATTCTCCAAAGTGACTATGTCTTTTATCCGAATGCTGCCAATCCCGTACGTGGGGTTTTATCTCACGTAGGGCATGTTGTCATTAGGCTTGTCCCTCAGGCACAGCTCTGAAAGAGCCATCAAAAGAGGTGGCTCTTCAGCATCTACGGAGGTTGCACTGAGCAGCTAGAGCTACAGCCTCCCGTTTGTTCTCATTATTAGTTGTTGTTACTGAGTGTTTGGCAATGAATTGGATGGTGAAAGGTAGCAAGAACAGTAGAAGTTAATCTATGCTTTTTTTCTTTCTGTGTCTGTGTACATTTTTTTGTAGGCAGAATTTACAGACAGCAAATTACAGTGCTGCGCGGTGCAGTCATCTCCTAAGGTAACGCCGGTAACTCCATCACCCGTACTGAGATCTTTGGCAGAGACTATACCGACTCCAACGGTCCAGACAATGTATACGTCACACAAACCGATTTCGCTGGCAGACAGGTACTGTGCAGTTCTTTCACAGAAATACTATGATGCTCTCTGCATTCAAGGAATTGGCTTGATTTCTCTTTTTCTATCATAATTACCATAAAGTGCCATTTCCCCTGATACCAAAAGATTTCCAGTTGCTGCTTGACACCCACTTCAGAATAGGTGGGTTAATGTAAAGAAATATCTATAACTCATATTTGCTCTGAGAAAAAAACCTACCTTAATTAACTGCTGCCACCAGGAGTGTACCATTTCTGTGGCCAATGGCCTGGAGGGAAAGGGTTGTGCAGATTTTCCTCGGGCAAGTCATTCTTTTAATAATTGCTGTTGCAATTTGTTTTTTGAAATTAAATATCTGTGGGAGAAAGCTGAGGTTGAGAAACGTCTGCTCTTATAAATGAAAAACAGGCACTGGTTTTCTTCCTTTTTCCTCTTTCTTTTTTTTTTTCCTTTTAGTAATGTCAAGCTACAGTGGTCTGTCTTGTAGTTTCTCAGAGAAAGAACAACCACCCCATCTTTCCACAGGCAGCCTGCTTTCAGTTTTCTATTCTTCCATCCTACCGGATTTTCATGCTGGCTTCTTCTAGAATTTAATCAAAGCTGAATTTCCCAAGCTGATAATTTACTGAACACAAATGTAGAAGTAGATGTACTCAATACTTCTGGAGCACAAAAAGTCCTACGCTTGTCCTGAAGAGAAAAGTATTTCTTTGGCATCATAAAAAATGAGCTTTTTTTACTTTAGGATTCACAGTAGATTCCCATATTCATTTGCTAATTATTTTTTGCAGATGTTGGTTTAATTGCACCTGCACACTTGTTCAACATTGCTAACTCATCTAAAAATTTATTGTTCCAGTGAAAATGTAATTCTGAGGCTGTAGTGCAGAATTCAGCTTCTGTAGAATGTCTTGAGCACAAGCGGGTGATTCCACCTCTGCTTGTCCATGAATGCGCTGCAAGGTTTCTGTACTGCAGTTTAAATCTCCAAACTGTTTTGCAAGTGTTAGATACTTAACTCTCAGAACAGCACAGTAAACAGGATTTTTTTCCCCCACAGTATTTATTAAGAAATGGAATCACTAACCCAGGTCATTCCCAGTGTGGCAGAGCCTGCGGGCTTTGGAGTGGTTCAGTGTGTGAGCGTGAGGACTTCAGGTTCTGCTTCCCTCACCCTGATGTGCACAGGACTGTTGTAAATTCAGCGTATATAGCTGTCCCCCAATATCAGACCATGCCGAAGGAGGCTGTAACACCAGTCTTTTGTGGTGGCATTCACTCTAGCTGTTTAATTTTTAGACTCCTAGTCCAGCTTCCTTTGAAATCAGTAGCCTTTAACGGGGGTGAGATTAAATCCTAAACTGTTTTGCCATGTGGGTTTTTTTAGGTCCTTTTTCTTGCCTCCGTTTGCTCTTCAGAAATACCAAGCCGTACTTGGTTTTGAATCAGCCATCAGTTATCAGCCTTTTCACTGAATAGAGTCTGACCTTTTTTCCCCTGCTTTGGTATTTTGAAAATGTTAATTATTTTAAATTGAAATCTGAGACTTATTGTTGTTCCCATAATTGGCTGTTTGTGCATTAATTACACAGCGCTGAGACTCTGAGGCGTGAACTTGAGAGAGAGAAAATGATGAAAAGACTCTTGATGACAGAATTATGAAATTCGCACTTCCGTCAGATGGAGAATGGATTGGGGCCTTTCATGTGCCTTCTGTCTGTTTACATTCCTCTGCTTCTGTGTACTCAACATAATGCATCGGGAAAATGTGTGATATTCCTGGCTTGCCTGGATTCACTACGGTTGGTTAAAATTAAGTCTCGGCTAGACTTTAACATGAAGGTGTCCCTTTATTCATTTGCTGCTGGGAAATAAACCTTCAATCCTTTATCTCTCCTGAGATTTTATACTATTAACACAATTAATTTCAGGTTTGGTTTTGGTAAATCTAGGGCAAAAAGGATCAGCAAGGAGCGTACTGATTTCTATTGGGAAACACTGTTCTGTACATATGTTAATAAGTGCACAGAAATTAATGTTATGCAGAATATTTTGATAGTAACATAGAAAATATGTCATTTTGTACAACTGAAAATTGCAATGAGCTACTGCTATTTGTTAAAGAACCATTTTTAAAGCAGAAGAATGATTATTACATCCTAACCCCAGGACTGTTAGTCTCCACAGAAAAATAAACGGCTGTCTTATTAAATTCCTAACCTTAACCTTCACTCAGAGATATAAATAGCTGCAAGGGGGAAAGAAACCCCACCATACAGGTATACGCACCCAACACTCCCTATAGTTTGTCATCTTGACCTAAACCTTCAACTAAACCTTACCATATTTCCATTAACAAAAAAATCAGTTGTTTAAAGTACTTTGCTACTGACTTTCTAGCTTGATACTGGCTTTTTTTAACTGAGAAGTTTTACCTTCTCCGGGTTGCCTAGGTGTTAGGGCTCGCCCACACTCAGGCAGCTCCTGCCCCAGCACTGAAGGTTGCAGAGCCTCAGCGGTGTGGACGTAGCTTGCACAGGGAGGATTTTTTCCTTCCTGGGTAGGTAAACCACCTTCCTGATGGACATGAATTGATTGATCACTTTAAAGAATAGTAACAATGATAGTTTATGCCATAGCTGTGTCTATACCCATTTCTTCACTCTACTAATCAGCACGTGTGTACTGGCAAACCTGTGGAGGGTATGCCTGACTATACGTCCCGTTCACCTCCGGCACGCAAGCAGCCTCTACGTTCAGTGGAACTATCTCAGGCATCAGGCGGGGTTGGGTGGCCCAGTGCTAGCAGAACCGCAGCCCCAGTGAGGGTGTTTATGGCACACAGGTAATGCTACCAACTACTTCCTAGGGAAAAAAAAAGATGGAAGTAGTTCTTCATTTCCCCCCTGTTCAGTAGTGCAGGGTCATCTAGAAAGCTACCAACCACTGACTGTCAGCTACAAGGTACTCTTCCAACAGGAAAGCTTTTGTGCGTTTTGTATGGCTGAAGATGTATATTTTTCTGTTACTCTGTACACTATGTCCTCTTGTTTGTATTAAGATAAAATATTGCCCTTAATTTGATACTGATTATGATAGCTTTATCTCAGCTTAAGCAGTTTGTTTGTGTGGAGGCTGGAAAGTGATTGCTGTGAGACTGCGTTTCCTTCAGAGTTAGCTTGTGCACTTTTTCTGAAATGAGAATTCTTGAGAGCATCATAGGACTGGGGCTTGCAATGTGGAGGTATAAAATGATTTGTCTATTTTATATTTACTGGGACAAGAAATGAGCATTAGGCTCCCCAGTTAAATCCACCAAAGCCAAACCTTTCTGGTTGCTAAAAGGGGGCAAAATAAACAGCACAAGCATTAGGTAGAAACTCACAATACAGAATGCCATGAAGTAGCTCAGCATGAGCAATGGGCACAAGGAGCCATAGAAGCACACCTGGGCTGCAGATTTCAGAGCACTCAGGTGGCTTTGCTGGGTAATCAGATACGACTTGCATGCTGTCCACCTTCTGGTTATGGTGCCAGGACACTTCTGTTCCTTATGTTGTAATGTACCACTCCATCAATCCAAGGTTACTAAAAATGGAATAGGAACATTAAATCCCTGTGAAGAAATTGGAAAGAAGTGGGAAATGCAACAGACACAAAAGGCTGCATCTTCCATGTCATGTTACACTTTTCTTACCACTTCCCAGAAGCGGGGAGGGAGAAGCAGCAGCACAGTTTGTTTGTGCCCAAGTAAAAGTGAGCATTGTGAAGAACAAACAAAAGAAGATTATAATTAGAGGTGCTGTTTTGGGAGAGGAAAGCAAAGTAAGGTTGAGAATGGCGCAGCACTGACTCTAGCTGAATCTGGTCTTCTGCCTGCTGTTAGGCAACCTCAGTTGTGTGTGAACTGGTGGCAGTTTCGCAAAGTCATTGTCAAGGAAAAACAGAAAAACCAGATCTGAACACACACTTCAGTTGTATTGATTGCTATGGAGTGGACTCTGGGAACCCCACAATATGCCTCCAGGTTTAGGGGCAAACATGTTACCCACGTTAGGGCAGTCTGGTCACATAAGCAAAAGCCTTTAGCAAAACGGAATGCCTAACTCAGACCAGCCCATCAGATGTTCTGGCTCCTAAACAAGCTGTTAGTTTATTATTTTAAATGCAATGTTTTGCTCCTGTTGTATCAAAATTCTTCAGCTGAAACAGTCAGAACTGGAAAACAAGAAATGTGAACCAAGGTTACTTTACAGTGGCCAGGTCTCTGTAGCTGAGGCAAAGCTGAGAAAGAACAGGGACTCCCCCCTCCTTGGTTCCCACCAGGAGAGGAGGGAAAGGCTCGTACAGCTGCTTAGTTCCTGAGGGATGTTTTCCACAGAACAACCCCAAATACGTTGCCTTGTCTTGTTTTAGTGTCTTATCCACTGGCTGCCACTGTTTCCTATTCTGCAATCTAATGGAGTTTTATTAAAACTGTTTTACTGATATCAAACTAAACTTTTAACTGTGGAATGTCATTGCCATGTTCTTTCTTACTATGTACCTTCTTCAGCCATGCTTGAGCGTCTCAGTTTTCACATCCTCTGAATAAACACTCCTGCTTCACCTCTGGTTGGGAATTGCAGTGTTAGGACACCTGTTACCCAAAACTACTGTAAACAAGACAATGTCAACCTGAACATATGCTGAGGGGCAGATAGCCTAGATTTGCCCCTAGACTTTAACTTGACAGGTGTTAAAGGATACTCTGCCCGACGGTATGTCTATATAATAGTGCAGAAGTATCTGAGGTAGCTTTAATGAGCTTGCATATGTAGTTGTGGCAGCATGAAGCCCAGCACAGGCTATCATTATCATGTACATTGACACGTGTAAAGATAACGCATTTGAACAGCAGCCTTCTGAAGCATGGTCTCCAGAGCTGGTGACAGGAGAGGGTGGCTGAAAGTAGTTTGTCTCTTCAGCTCTCCTGGGAAAGGGTTCATCTCGCCTAACATTAATACGCCCAAACTCTCACCTGATGAGAGATCAAAGGAACTGCCTTTTGGAGGTGCCTCTGACTTAAGTGTCTACCTTTATATTGCTTAAAGTTAAGTGAGATGAATCCTGCTCTCCATCCCTCTGGTTAGGTCTACATTGCAAACCCTTGCTGACATGGCTACATCATCCAGGGGTGCTTTGAGATATGATTTGTGGTCGATGTAGCTCCGCCAGCAAAAGCCTTGCGCGTTAGGTGTAAATACACTACCAGAAACACCCTCTTGTCAGAACAGCTTTTATCCCTTGCGGGGAGAACAGGGAGCTGGGGTAACTTACGGTGGCATAAGCACAGAGGCTTCGTTGTGCCCAGCCTGGGACTGGCTGGTTGATGAAACCTCCTACTATAGCCACGCTGGCAATGCCTTCCAGGGGTGGCCCTGGCTTTTAACAGTGCCCCGAGTGATGCCCTGACCCGGTCAGCAGATGCCAGCTTTCCAGCGTGAAGTCCCTAAGTGGCAGGATGCAATGTTGTCATGTTTGGGTGATTCCAGCAAAATTTATTGGCCATTTAAATAGCTATGCAAGGAGTTACGTATTTTCTCATATTGCAGTCTCTTATGGAAGCCAACCAATTGTGCTTTGTTTTTGTGTGGTTCAGCTGTTTTCACTACTTTGTTTTAAAAGGAATAACAGGGTTTTCTTTAAAAACGTTGTTTGAGATCCCACATCTCTATCAGACCCGCAGTGTGTACAGATTTTTCACATTTCAAACATACTTAGACCCTGAAAGTGCAATGTTTGAAAATTAACTCCTCCGAAGTTTCAGTTCGTGGCTTCACAACTCTCTTGCAACAGGATGCCTACGTGCCCATTTGAAACAGAGCTGGCAATGCAGTGAAATGTTTCATTGGAGGCAGCATCATGTTTTGTTTGAACTGTTTACAAATATCCTTTGTTTTTCTTTTTCCTTTTTTTCCTTCTGAATACATTTCTGGTTCATTGGCTACAAAAACCTACTCGTAATTATGCAATGGGATATTGTTTCTTTCTTTTTTTTTCTTTTTTTTTTAATGTCCTGATGTTGAAGGAGTTTGCAATAAATATACTGAGGCTGATCTATAATTGCATGTAAGATCAGCCTCACAACTGTGTTTTGTAAAGTTAAGTGCCGTAAAAGAACCTGCAGATGACGTGGAGAAGGAGGGAAGGGAGCAAGTGGAGGAGAAGGCTTCTTTGGCAGCTGCAGCTGTGACTGGTGGGTAGCAGCTTTAAAGTAAGATTGCTCACACCGTTTCATCCGAGTAGCAGCGTGTATCATCAGACAGTGTATGATGGCATTTTGTTGAAAACATGCCTAGAGAGAACCTTTTACGGCTCAGCTGTTTACCTGTTCCTGTATTCATGCCTGCAATAAATGAGATGAAAACTAAATCACAGAGTCTGAGCAATTTGTAGTCAAATCAGTCACTGAGGAGGCATGGGGCAGTATGCCAATTAAAAGAAACATTTGGTTGCTAACAAAGTGGATCCACCTTCACAAAAAAAAAAGAAAATACACCCTAAGGAAAAACCGGAGAATTTCTTCAAAAAGCCCAGAGGGTTTTCTCCTGCATAAAGTTACAGACCAGCATTGTAGGGTGCCAGTCACCTGTTGGGTGATTAGCTGGGGCATGCTTTGCTGAATACCAGAGCTGGAAAAACACTGGCAGGGTCAAGGTAGAAAAACATGAAAGATGGCATGTTGCTGGTCTTTCAGCTGGGGCTCAAAAGGTGGTGGAAAGCATTACTGGAGTGGAAGGGGTGGGGAGAAACCTTCCTTTTCACACAGGGCTGAGAGACCCCAAGTTATTAAACTGTTCCATGAAGGAAAATTAAAAAAAAAGAACACAACAAAAAAAAATCCCCAACAAACAGAGCCTGTTTATTGTAAATATTTTTTGTTTTAAAACAATTAAAAAATTTCACTCAGATTTTTGCCCTTGATTTTGCCATTCTTTAAATGTCTAAATGGGAAGTTGCTTCAGAGTGAACCATTTCCATTTTCTTTTGTTGAAAGATCTCTAAATCAGTATGTTTTTACATTAATTTTCCCAGTGTACTCGTGAAATGAAATCCCAGTAACATTCAGCCCATTTTCTGAGGTTGCCAAACTCTATATTCAGAAGGAATGTGATCCCAATTTCTCCAACCGGGTATTCATCTATTTTTAATCTCTGTGCAGGGAAAGCAGGGGAAGCAACAGATCAACGTTCTTCCATCAGTACTCAATTTATACCAAGAAAATTGATTATCCAGCCAGCAAGCCTAGTTAATTAATTCCCCTTAATACACATCTGTGCTAAAGAAAAAGAGTTCTGGGGTGCAGGGGAATGAAAAGCTGTGTGCTAAAAGGTCCGCAAATACTCTCGTGTAACTTGGTTGCAACCAAGAAGCGTGAGGACTTCAGAGATGAACAATTTTCTAGTTTATTATCAGGTGACTGATCTATGGGACTGGGCATGAGGCTGTTGAGATAAACGCTGTTTCTCAGGGGACGTGCTTTCGAGAGCGAAGAGACTTTGTGTGCAGGCACCATTAACTTGGGGCAGGGGGGAAAGATGGGGCAGCAGTTACCAGCCTGGCTGTGTTGCAGCAGTCGGGCAAGAGGTGCCTACATGGATGCAGACGCAGGCTGGTGGAACAAACCCCAACCCTCGTGAAAGGCGATGGCCGTGCTCTTGCCAACAGCAGTGAAGACTTCGGAGCTGGCCGGCACTGGGATCCCCATGCCCAAGTGCAACGTGCCCTGAAGGGCAACCCTACAGCAAACCCAATGTCAGGGCTGGCTGTCACCAGCCCTGGTCGAGGAGATGCCGGGGAATGAGGGAAATAAAAGATCAGCTGTTCCCCTTCCACAGCCACCTCAGGACAGGTTCGTGGGAGCATCCCCAGCTCCTGGTGTCAGATGAGGAGAGCGGGCTTGTCCTTTTTGTGAGAAACTGGGCATGAGATCAGCTTAGCTGTGGCATCAGATGTGTCTGACAACCCTGACCATTGCAGCTATGTCTTATGTGCTGCCAATAGCACATATGGTATGTGAGGAGCCTTCTCGCCAGGCTTTAGGGTCTGTGATGGTCAGGGGAGAAAGGAGGAAAATAAAAGGGAGAGACAGAGCAGCAAACAACCCGCCCCGTCACCTGCAAGGTGGCCTGATGGCAAGCACTGCCTAAACCAATGTTCGTCTTTTCAGTTTATTTTAAAACTACATATATTAAACCGTCATTACATAGGTAATTTTTTTTAATTACATATATTTTTAAATGAATGTTTATACAGTGTGTGTGGTATACAATGCCAGTGACTGCACAGCTCTGCCATCAGAGTATCTGGCATGGCGGTGAGGCGTAAAAGCCACACGGATCTTCACTGTTTCAGGCACGGATTATTCAGCTCTTCACGCGGCGAGCTGCTTACCCTCCTGCATCGTTCTTCCTCTGCCTTTCATTAGCAAACTCTTTTGGAAATCCAAGGAAAACACAGCACAAATTATTTTCTTTGAAGATATTTAGTCAGTGATGCTTAGCGTCACAGGGCCCCCGATGATGTGAAGATCGCAAGTATCTTCTTTTTTTAAAAAATTCTTTGCCTCGCTGCTTTTGAAAACAACAAGAACGCGATTTCGTTGCTAACTGCCTCCTGCTCCGCGCCGGCTGCGGGCCCCCGCCAGCGGTGCTGGGCTTGGAAAGAGCATGGGGTGTCTTGGTGGGAGGGGACGAGGGTTGGGTGGGGGTATTTTTGGCGGGGGGTGGACTGCCCACCCCCCCCAGCACTTCGTTCCCTCCTGTGAGTACACTTCTTGCTGCGGTGGGCACAACTGCTGCTTCAGTTTTGGGCCCCTCACTAGACCTTATCGCTCTCTACAAGTACCTGAAAGGGGGTTGTGGCGACGAGGGTGTTGGCCTCTTCTCCCAAGTAACTAGTGATAGGACAAGAGGAAATGGCCTCAAGCTGTGCCAGGGGAGGTTTAGATTGGATATAAGGAAAAATTTCTTCACTGAGAGGGTGGTCAGGCATTGGAACAGGCTGCCCGGGGAGGTGGAGTCGCCATCTCTGGAAGTGTTCAAAAAACGTGTGGATGTGGCGCTTCAGGACATGGTTTAGGGGACATGGTGGCGCTGGATTAATGGTTGGACTTGATGATCTTGAAGGTCCTTTCCAACCTAGTAATTCTGTGATTCTGTGATTCCTCCGCGGTGGGACCTGCGCTGCCCTGCGGGGGGGTGGGAAGGTGTTCGCAGCTCCAGGGTCACCCAGGGAGGGTTTGGGGCTGGGGAGGGGGCTGAGAGCTGTGGCACTTGCATATGTAAGAGGCAGACGTAAGGGCTGGGGCTCCGGAGGTTTTGGAGGCTGCCTTGCCCTCAGGCTGCGCGGGCGTGAGGAGATGCGTGAGGCTCTTGGGAGGGAGGTCAGCGTGAGCTGCCCGCTACCTGGGTGCATGAAATTGGGGATTTAACAGCAGGGGCATCGCTGTGAGACTGGCCACTCCTCCCTCCTGCGGAGGACTTTTGAACTTGTGCCCTCCAAAGCCAACTACACCCCACAGGGACGGTCTTTGCTCAAGGAAGAGAGCCTGTGGCAGGGCTGCGGTTGGTGCCTTCAACGGTACTGAAGGAGACCAGCAGAAGGATGGCAGCCCCCGAGAAGCACCTCCACCGAGACTGCCGGCATGTGAAGACAGGGAGGGGCAGCGCTGGAGGTGACTTAGCCTCGCAGCCCAAGAGTGCTCCCATTTTCCATTTCCAGCCTGACAAGCCAAGGCTCGGTGCGGGTTCTGGCCAGCTCAACAACTTGCCCTACTCATCGCAAGCCACCAGGAGCAGAAGGTATCTCTTCAAACCACCCTCTCCTGAGCCCCTTCATGTCTCTCCATGCAATCCTGCTAATCCTCCTCCCTCCTCTGGTCGGCACTCGCCCGCTGACTGGTTCCCAGAGCCCTGCTTCCTTCCCCTCCCTGAGCATCCCTCCCCTCCCACACAAACACCGCTGGCTTTGTTCACTTTCCAAATGAAAATCTTTGGCATTTCTGAAGCCCCTTGTCAGCCCTTGCTTTCCCTGACCCTCAGTAGGTGCTTCTCCAGCCACACGTGTCCTCTACCTTCCCCTGTGTCTCACTCATCTCTCCATCTCCCCTCCATCTGTCCCACCCCGACACCTCTGGCCAGCTCTGCCCACACCGTGGTTGCCTCCCTCTGCCTGGAGACGGCTCATCTCACTGCCTGCTCATGACTATCAGGCCTCCAGCCTTGCCTGAGAGGTTTTCTTCACAGCCAGGAAGCACCCATGAAATGACCTCTCGTGCGGGACCAGCTGCCTGGCGAGGATCTCCCCTCAGCTCCAGCCTAAATATCTGCGGGTGCAGTACCCAGCTCCTATCTATTCCTGGGCACCAGAGGCAGGAAGGGCACAGAGGAGTATTTTCAAAGAGGGGGATTGGCATTTGCTCTACCCTTAAAATGAGTGATTATGTTCTCATGTTTTGGAGGGTTAGGCTCCACTTTAACAACAAGGCAATAGTGAATAGAGGCACCCTGAAGAAACATGACCAAAGATACCCTTGCCTGCCTTCTTTCTTCAGGTAGCATGTTTCAGCAACCTCCCCCCCTCCCCATACTCCTGCGAGGTAGCCATGGCCATCCCTTTATCCCCACTACGGTCAGATGAGGTCTTCAGCTTTGCTGCTCCATATTGCTGTGCCAAAATTTGAACCACTGGAAAGAGATGGAGGATGGGCTGGAAGAGAAAGAGGTCTCATCTCTTCATAAAGCTGAACCGCCAGCTCATTAATCCCCTTCAGGTGCTCTAAAGTAAGTGCTTTCTTCCCAAAGACACACAGCTGGAATTAATCTTGCTACATATTATGTGGTAATAAATGACAAGGGCAGCCCAAGCTGGGTGCTTCTCTTCTTTTCTTCTTTTTTTTTTCTATTTCCTCTTTTTTTCCTGTTTTTCTCTTTTTAGGTACATAACTTCTCACCTGCCAACCCAAACTACTGCTCTGGCAATGAAATCCGTAACAAACTTCTAGCTTTGCCCACCTAGTCTCACAGAAGAAACGTACCATTAAGTGTCAGTGAAACTGTTTTAATTGCTTTTTTTCCTTTGTGTGTGTGCTGAGAAAAACAAAACAAAACCCAGGTCTGATTGATAGAGCAGCATCTGACAAACCAGAATTGCTAAATACCTTCCTGGAGTGGCAAAAACCTGCCTCTGAAAATCAGAAGGATGTTTCCAAGCGATTTGCACTCTCTCGCCACTGGTGGGATTTCCATCTCCCATCCTCCCCCAGAAACACGGTCCTGGTTCCCTCTCTGGAAAAGGTGCATCAGTGCAGTGACTTGAACCCCTGCACTGCCGGTTCTGTATCCCACCCAGGGTGGCTTGAAACACCTTCCTACGCAAGAGCTGTCCCACTGCTGCTGCTCCATGGCCTGCCCAGCTCAGCAGACCCACACGCTGGGAGGTGCAGCTGAGCTGCTGCCTTCCCTGCCTCTGATGGATCCTGCTGTAAGACCCTGGGGAGATCGGCAATGACTTCAGCAGAGAAGAGTATGGGTCTCAGCAGACTGGACTTCAGGGGGACATGTCTCCTAGCTGCGTGCCTATGAATTACCTATGAATTGAGTGGCAAAAGCTCCAGGCTCCACTTTCTAGGGACACCCTACTCCTGAAAGAAATCTTCCTGCAACACTAAGGTGGCTCAGTGGATCTGAGCTGAGTTGATCTAAAGGGGGCCTGTAAGAAAGATGGGGACAGAGTTTTTAGCAGGGCCTGTTGCAATAGGACAAGGGGTAACGGTTTTAAACTAAAAGAGGGCAGACTTAGCCTAGATATAAGGAAGAAATTTTTCCCAGTGAGGGTGGTGAAACCCTGGCACAGGCTGCCCAGAGAGGTGGTAGCTGCTCCATCCCTGGAAACCTTCAAGGTCAGGTTGGACGGGGCTCTGAGCAACCTGGTCTAGTTGAAGATGTCTCTGCTCACTGCAGGGCGGTTGGACTAGATGACCTTTGAAGGTCCCTTCTGACCCAAATCATTCCATGATCCCCAAGGGCCACCTCTGCTAACCCTGAGCCACTGTCCCCACCCGCCTGGTCACCCCTGCTTGCAGAGCCCTGGCTGCACGGCGGTCTCTGCTTGAACAAAGCACTTGCAGGATAGCTTTGCTTGCTTGAAAAACCTTCCAAGGACACTGTGCCCAAGCACCAGAGAGGAGCTTTAGGACATGCAGGACTTGTCCCCTGCAGCTGTGGGCCAGCTCAGGGCAGCTCCTACCTCCCTGAGCAGCTCTTGGGCATCCTGTTCTGGCCAGTGCTCTCTCTGGTGGGGAGAGCCTGGCACAGCTCTGGGTCTCTGGCAGGTCTAGTCCTAAAGTCCAATTAGTGTTGTTTATGTTCATATTGTAACAGAAAGAAAAAAAAAAAAAAGTGATGCTTCAGTAGGTCAAAGTGTGCGAAGAGCTAAATATAATTACAACAAATGCAATATATTGAAAGATACTACTGTTTAATTAAAAGTATATGAATTATGCATGTATCTCTTCCACAGCCTGTAACGGCGTGTGCTCGAGCAGTAACTGTGGACATTCAGCTCCAGCTACCGCGTGAAACATATGGCTGCTTAATTTCTCGCTCACGCGCCTAACACCGCCGGCTGCATTTTCGCTAGGAGCAAACACGAACACGCGTGGGCTTTGCATGGAGCTACCTCTGCTTGTCTGCGCCCTCGGGCGCCTGACAAGGGACGTGAATCTCATCCCACCTGTGTTCCCTTCAGGAGGATGGAGACTGCCTTTCGGGCAACTTGTACAACATCAGACTTTTTTTAAAATCATGCTGTTTAGGGGCGCAGAGGGGCGGGGGAGGGAAGGGTCCTGGTGGGTTACCGACACTTTTCCCCCATGGGGCCATGTGGGAGGCAGCATCCTGTGGGTTTGGAGCATAAAACCTTATGGGGGGCCCACGGGCTGGGCAAGAACTGCAGCAGCCCGGCAGGGACGGGACAGGAGGTCAGGGCTTGGTGGTGGAAAGGTCCCTGCGGCTCCCCAGAGCATGCCAGGGCCGGCACTGCCGCCCCCACCCCACAGCGCCCAGTGTCACCCTCGGGCGCCTGGGGATCAGCCCAGCTTTCAGCAAACTCACTGCAAGCTATTTCGTTAACATGGAAGAGTGTCTTTTTATAAACGCTTTGCTGTCCTTTGGGGTAAACAGGAAACGTTCCTTGTCACGGCAGACGGACGCGCTCTGCGGTGCTGCCGAGCCCGTCCCGGGAGACTGCACCCAGGGTTGGACCATCAGTCTTCTGCCAAAGGCTGCTTCCTTCTCATATCTTCCTTGACCAAATGTGGTGGAGCAAACCCCCACAAGAGAAAACAGATCCCATTAGTGTTTGTAGAAAACGCAAACTGTCTGTTATCAAATTAAAACAGGAAACGAAGCCACTTGGGGAGGGAGGGGGAGCCTGCTCTCCCTAATCACTTAATAGAGGCCCATACACCTCGTTAGAGCTTGCAATAAATCATACCTCGTTATCAGCCAGATGTGCAAGCTTATGAATCTGAAGCCAAGTGTTCATCTTCAGCTAATTTACTGTCGGTTTGTTCCTTGGTTCCATGCCTTACAGAAAAGAGAATCAACAAGATTCTTCTCCCCCCAGCCCCGCTTACCCAAATTCTGCCTTTTTCTTCTAGGGAAGCTTTGGCCTGGGTTCAGCAAGGCACTTAGACACATGCTCAGCTTCAGGATGGGACTGGTCTCCCCAGCCTCCCTCCAAAACAGATGGGGTAATTCAAACAGTCGCAGCGAAAGCGCTCACCTGTGCTGCGTGCTGCGTCAAGGCTTTAAATCATTCTTACCAGGTGTGCTTGATAATTTGTGTCTGGCTGTTTGCCCATGTGCTTTTTTGTGAGAAGATAACAGCTCACGAAGGTGAGAAGCTGCAATCTGCTCTGAGAAAGGTATGGAAAGTTATTTTTCTGTAGGAACTTGATGTGGTCAGGTTTGGGTTGATCCTCAGGGCTGAGCCTCGCCACTTCGGCTTGCATGGCCTGAGGGCACGGACAGGTCTTGGCAGCTGCACAAGGGTGGAGGCTACGGGGGTGCTCTGGGATATCTTTTTTGAACACCAGGTAGATGATAACCTAGCTTAAGACTTGAGCATGAAACTTGGGTGAGGAGGAGGGGATGTGGAGAGAAGCCCAGGGATGGGATGTGTTTCACAAACTGAGTCTGTGGGAGCTTCTCACTCAAATGTGGGCCATATAAAAATGTATCTGTGACCCCTGGCTTGCAGAGCCCAGGGTGAGATGGTGTTTTCCTTCCCTTTCCTCCTGGGACCATATCTGCTGCTGCAGCAGCCATGGCTGCTTTCCAGATAGGGAGAGGTGGGGAATGGTTGAGAGCTCTCATGAAATGTCTTGCAGAGACTTGAGCCACTAAAGTTCAAATGCAGAAAGAGGATCTTGCCTGTCTTTGTTTTGTGAGCATTTCTAAGAGGCAGCAAGAGCCCAAACACAGAACAAACCCCTCAGGAATGGCTGAGCGAAAGCCTGGTAAGTGGCTGAGCCACCCAAGCAGGGAGCAAAAACTTCTTTAAGTCACCAACTGTTTTTTTAGAGGATGTTCCTCAAACCAGTTTGGCTGAACCCACGGTCAGAGAAGAGGAGGTCTTCTCTTTGGCCAGCAGAGAAGTAGGTGGTGGGTACAAGTGCCCGGTCCGTATCCCTCCCGCAAGCACCATGGAGCACAGCGCAGGTGGTGCGGGGCCTTTGTGGCCTCTGGGAAAAGGTACCGGGAAAGCACGGCGGGGGTCTTACTGGTCTGCTGGCTCTCTGAACTGGGAGAGAGGAATGGGGCGGGAAAGAGAATTGTGCCGAAGACTGCATGGGCAGCGGAAAACTTGGGTTGCTTCATAGGTGATTTTTGTATCTTGGTACAAATGGACGAGCCCACCACGCTGTGCTAACTTGTGGGATTCTTTCTTTCTACTACTTATTAATACAATACTTTTAAAGTGTGTGTTGGCAAGAGGAAATGGACTTGAGAGACAGGAGAAATACTTCTCTGGGCCTTTTTCTGCTTTGAAAACAACAAAAGGTAGCTTTGGGCTTGTAGTGTTACTCTACCATACTTGAATTATTTTTGTATTCCTGGGTTTATCTTACTTGTGTGTACGTGGTTGCAACAGAAATAAACTTTAAATAATGGGATTTCATCTAAAACATCTATGTGGAAACAGGATCACTTCAGAGACAAGCAATGAACATATAAATGTGAACTGGACAAAGAAGCATGAGCTCTCAAAAAAAGAAGGGCTGTAGGGAAATCTAAAGAAAATGCTGGTACTGGCATTCCTTCAGTGGAAATACATTGGGGAAATGCGGCAACCGCCTTACAACAGTGCAGCTCCGTCCCCGTCTGGAGCAATTGGGCTGCCACCACAGGAGATGATGTCTAAACAGCTAACCTTGGAAAATTCTGGTTTGCCAGCACCATGGATTTGTCTTGAAATTGTGAAAATGTGAAAAATGCAGTTAGTTAACAGAATTTCTATTGGGTAAAATACCAGGGACATATAAAGAACAGCACGCTGGTTCAGCTCTTGTTGTCTGGAGGTAGGTCAGCTGCAGAGAGTCCAGACGTAGCCTCAGCAAGAGAGGCATAAGCGGGGTGCATTGGCGTTGAGGTGTTTGGGATCCTTCCAAAGGCAAAGGCTGGTGAGCAACATGGGATCACTCACAAAACAGGCTGAAACCTGCAGTCAGGGCAGCCCGACTGAACGGGTTTTCCTTGCCTTTGGGCTCTTGACAAGCAGGCAGAGGGCTCACCACTGAAAAACACTCTAAAATGGACAGAAACTGTTGGTAGCGCGGGTACCCCCAGTCTGTGGGGGGCGAGGAAGTCACGTCCTGGCAGAGCTTCCTGGGCTGAACGGCTCCAGGGGGATGGAGACCGATGTAAATCCCTTTCCTGTCAGCACAAGATACATCCTGCAGTCGTTGGGCTTGGTCAGGAGCTGAGAGGAACATCGTGTTGCCTCTGCTCTGAAGAAACACTGCAATTCAAAACCAAAAGAGCCCTCGCTTCTCCTGAAAAAGAAGACTTGAGGGTTGGCACTAGTCAGGGGAAGTCATACCGCGGCACAACCAGTGTGTTTCAGAAATGCTTAAAGAAATGCTTAAAGAGATACTTAGAAAAATGAAAACCCTAGGAAATCAAAGGGCAAAATTAGGATAACTCTCCACACATGAGCTGCTGTGCTCATGTGCACACCAGGGAAGAAACCTACAGAATACCAATGAGGAATAAATAACTAGGTGTATTTCCTTTGGTGGTTTTCCAAACTCGCCGGAAAAGGCTCTATCTGTAGTCATACCTGTATTCTCTAATCCATGGCCTTCCTTCCTGCACGAAGGGTTTACCCTCAGCCTGCTCTGCTTTGTACTTCACAGAGGTAGCGGGTGATGGTTCCCTGGCATTTTTAAACTTCATTTAAGTCTTCCGCACACCGGCTGTGTCTCATGCAAGGTAAACACGCAAGAGAATAAAGCCCTTTCGTAGGCAGAGCTGTCACCTGCTCCATGTGAAAGCCAGCAAGGTGCAGCTGCTCACCAGTCCTGCTGAGGAGGGTTTACAGTTTGTTTTTCTCCAGAGCTGCCACAGTCTGTAAGTGCAAAGGCAGGAACGCAACAGGAGGAAAAGGCAGCCAGGAGACCTCAGGCACAAACAGTGATAACTTCTCCCTTGAGGTCAGGCTCAGGGAAAGAGTTTTAGGGGCCTTTGGGGATGGAAAAGGATTTAGAAAGGAACTGTCTTCCCATTTGACTTGTACTGTGACCATGGAGACAAGGCTTTGCATACTGGGGTGGAGAGAGAGAGAAACCCTGAGAGTGTCTGCTACTACTTAGCTTAGGAAAAAACCACACAACCATAACCAGTAAATGTACTATGCTCCTGTGTGGGTTGGGCTCCAAAGCTTTCAAAAGATAGGTAAGACTTAAAAAATATGCAGGTGAGAAGTCCCTGTCCCGGACTTCACTGCACTGCTCTGAGCCACTGCACAAAATGCAGTGGAAACACCAAGGCCAAGAACAGAGCCGGTGAGAAGGCAGTAAGGTCTTGCTGTAGCTTGAGTAGAGTTTCCTTACCCTGTGAAGACTCCAGTGATGGTGGGGGTGGTACTTTTGATCTTAAAATCCATTCTAATGCAAAAGTGGGGATTTGAGGGAAGGTGTTTCCTAATGTTCCTCTGCTTTTGCACTGGTTTGTGTGCCCAGCCAGACCATGGGCTGGGGGAGAAGGAATGACTGCCAGCTGAACCTCATTGCTCTACTGCTGGAGCACATCTCTTTCTTACCACCTCCTTTAACAAAGAAATGGAGACAAGTAAATCTGCTCTTTTCAAACTGTCAAAAAAGCTATACATCCTGTTTTCTTCTGTGAAAAGGTGATGCCCAGAAGTATTCAGTGTCTCTAAAACGCATACTCAGAGAAAGGGAAGAAATGAGCCAGTGAAATATATGTCCCACTGTGACCTGCGGCACTTTCAGGCAGCCTGGAGAACTGGTGAGTTTGGGCGAGGGCAGCCCACGGGCTGTCCTGGCCAGCCGACAGAGAAACCGAGGCTGCTTCTGCATGCTGGATGACCACTGTCTGCCTTCGTACGGTCTAATTCAAGCAAGAACAAAAATATGGGTGATGGTAAGCTTTAAGGCACCAGCATGAGGCTGAAGGACAGAGATACCGCTGGATGGTAGCCAGAGTCCACAGCAGGTGACCAAGATGGATGGGCATCTTAGACACACAGACAGGCAAGCTCTTCCCACCAAGAAAGGTTTTATTCATCTTGTCTTCTCAATGCTCTTGGAAAGGACTGTAATAAATGAAAACAGGACCAGGAAAGGTGGAAGCAAGGAAGGAAGGAGAGTTATTTAGGAGAAATAATCTTTTCTTAGGGTATTTAGACATGGCCAAGCTATGCAAACCGCCTGCACCCAAAGGATTTAATACTGTTTTTTCTCAGCATCTGCTGATCAGGTCATGTGCAGCATTTCATTTTGCGCCGGTAGAAGAAATACAGATTCTAGGAAGCTCTTATTTCATTATCAAAACAAATACCACAAGCAGCTCTGGGTTTCCGGTGCTGGCCCTTTAGAATCCATTACAACCACAACAAACGGGGCAAAGCCATTTGTGCGCAGCCTGACAGGGGAGGGAGTGAGTCACGGCAACTGTGTGCCACAACACCACATCACAGCAACAAAATGGATAAGTAATCTTGGGGCTTGCCTTCAGGCAGCTGTCTGTCTGATCTCACAGATCTCACTGCAACAAATGTCAATGTTTTAATACCTTTGACATTTCTTTAGTTTTAAGAGGCAATAATGAATCTTTCTTGGCTACTTACTAGGAAGTGATTATATCAGAAAAAGCAGCTAATTCTTCTTATCTGAAGAGACAATACTGGAAATAATCTTTTTTTCATTGAATTTAAGAGTAACCAGCATCAAATAAAAGCCTGATTAATTAACTAAGTCATCGAACAACCCTCAGATGGATTTAGTTTCAAGTAGTAACTAAATAGATTTAGTGCCTAGGAACCGTCCAAATGCCCCAGGCAGATCCTGCCTTTTCTGTTCCTCCAGAAATGCACGCTCAAGGAAAGGCTGTCTGTAACGCACAAAGCGGAACAAGGCAATGCTCAAGGCTTAGTAAGCAAGTCTTACTAGAGCTCACAAGAGGGTAAGGGCCAGATGCCTGTTGTCATAAGCTGACACAGCTCTATTCAGCTTGTGGCCTGCACAAATACCTTCTAAGAAATGGGAGCAAGTAGAGCCTGGTGGAAATTAGCATCATCACGTTTCTGAAGGGCTAAGGTTGAGGACTAAGTTGCCACGTAAAGGAAGATGATGCCTGTGATTTCGACCTGCTTGGAAAAGATTATGTTAAGTTTCTAGATAGCTATGGTGACGCAGATACTCCTTCCCTGTAAAAAGCTAGATGCTGTTCTGTACCCATACAGATCTGCAAGACAAGATACACACATATAATATTTTTAGTGACCTCCAGGGAGCAACCTTTCTCTTTGAAGAGCCCTGGCATGCAGCAACCTCAGAACGCAGTTGCCGTCCAACATAAGTTCTGCTGCCCAAACAGGGACAAAGTTAATGTGGCTATCGCAAGACAGCGAAGCGGAGATGCTTGCTGTTTGAAGCTAGCCTTGCAAAGCATGGTAGAGCTGAGGACGGTGCAGAAGAACCAGGCTGTACAGATAGGTGGTTGCGTGGGGGCATTCCACCTTATCAAGCAGATGCTTCGTTACGCTGCTGGTCCAGCGCTGCTCAGGTGAGGGGATGTTTGATCACTTTGGGCACCATGAGAGGGTAAGATGCACCTTGACATTGCACTACTCAAGACATCATGGAAAACATGGGGCACTTTCAAAGCTATTTTTAGGTTTTCTGCAATCTGACAAAAGGCTTTTTGCTGAAGCTGACCAACCAAGCCCCAGGGTCAAAGCAACGTAGCTGAGTTAGCACACGGCTGTGCTATAAACCAGATGTAGCACTGCACTGATGTATCCGATATACTGGCATATATGCCTCTTCTTCTGGATCTGCCTGTTTAGTCAGCATCAACTTGGGAAGGAAGATGGATTCACAGCAGAGACATTACCTGAAAGTCTGAGGAGTGCAAAGCAATAGGAGCTTGATGAGCACGTGGCCCTGTAAGCTCTTCAGGTCTAGTAACACCAACAGGTTATGTCCTCAGCTTCACCATGGCTGTCTCACTGAACCACTTCTCAGCTTGTGAGAAATGGTTGGACTTGATGATCTTAAAGGTCTTTTCCAACCTTAATGATTCTGTGATTCTGTGAAATGCTGTTTCACACTGGCAAAGCTCCGTCAGATGGTGATATTTTTCCCTGCGCAGGGTTAGGTTTCTTAGCTGGCAGGCTTAGCACCACGTGGGAGGCTCAGTGAGGTTTCACGCATGTCTCTCATGCTGCTCTTTCCCTGTAACCACACAGGTCTGCAAATCTGGCTGGAAATAAAGTGAACAGCAACCCTTGTTCTGCTAAGGACTGCCTACTTCCATCCAGATGCCATGTTTCCGTGCGAAGCATCCGTGCTGCGGCCGTTCTGTAAGGGCTTCTCTGGTCCTGTTCATTTTTCTCTTGTTCCTCATCATTGTGAGCTAAATAGTTGATACCTATTTTGGAGGGAAGAGGGGAGCCCGGTGGCAGGCAGGACTTTGAGGTCCTAATTGAGGAAAGGAGGGAGGTGCGTTGGCAGTCCTCTCTGGCTCCTGAAGCACCGTTTTCTCCTTTTGGTGCTCGCTTAAAGGCTTTGCTGAATGCAAGTGCGTGGTAATATTCTGGCTGCTTTGCTTCCTGCAGAATGGATAGGCTCCTTTTAACGTGGTTTGCTTCCAAAAGCACTGAAAGAAAAAAAGAAACTGCAAAGATACGTGAGCTAGTGTGGTTTTCTGCAGCTTCTTCTGAGACCCCAGGAAATTTCCGAAAAGAAAAATTTTCCTTTCAGGCTGTCTCACTATTGCTTATGGTAAGAAAATTAACCATTTGGGAAGCCAAAAAGCAGGATTCTCATTGAACTATAAGCACAGCAGTTCACTCCAAGTTAAAATGCGAGCAATGGAATAGATTAAATGAATCTTATCTCCAAGATAACCTCTAATAACACAGTGATTCTCTGCAAGGAAAAATGTCTTTACTGTTCTTTTAAAAAGTTTCAAATAGAAAAATAAATTACATTTTGTATCACTTTTTCGTTAATACGATTGAATAGGGGGGTGTTTTTAATTAAGACAAAAAACTCCATGTTAATAGACTTTTAAAGACTTTTAAAGACTTTAAATAGACTTTTAAAGGAGCTTTTAAATAGTTTATCTGCCTGGCTACATTCCATCCTAAAACTCTGCAGAGGAAGATGTCTTTCATGTTGAATTGAAATGCTTATTATCCCTTTGAACTCTGCCAGTCCGCCTATTTGAAATGTTATTCTTCCCTTCTAACCCATGGAGTCAGCTCACCAAGAGATTTTGGTAATGATGTCGCTCTCTGAGGAACTCCACGGGCTTATCTGAACCTTGAGCTAGCAGCTGGGGGTAATATTTCAAAGCTCTCTGTGATCTGCTGCCTCGTTTCAGTGCCAGCCCTACAGCAGGGACCCGCGACATCCGTGCGGATGCATCACCTGGGACAATGAAGCCGTGATCTCATCTGCGGGCCTCGTATGGCAATAACCACCAGTAGCTTATAAATAGCAATCTCGATTCAAGACCACGTTACCCCCGTGGTACCTACTGAGCAGAAATCCGGGGGAGGGGAAAGGGAGACAGGATGGGCAGGTTCCTGAAAAACCGCTGTTAGATGTGAATGTGAATAATAACTGGAAAAGAGAAATTTTTTTTTTTATAACGCTGCCCAGTTTTTTCCACTGACGGCTGCCGTAGATGTTGTCCTGAGTCACTTTCTATCGTCTTCTGTCACATGTTGAAAGCAAGGCAGCGCGCAGCCGGCATCACTTTCAATGTCCTGTGGCCCCGCGTACAGCTGCATCCAGGAGTGCTTTCCCTTTTACTCACCTGCGGACACAATTCAGGGACCTGACGACGTCAGGTACGGTGCGCAGCTCGCCCGGAGAGTACACAGCAGTGCCAGCGTGCGTGCGTGGGGAACCTGGCCAAGGTCAGTGACCGACACGGTCCTCTGCGATCGAACCGCTCCTCTACCGCCCAGCGAGGATGGTTTGTGGGACTGATCCGTAAACGGGGGCTGGCGCGAGCAAATGGGAATTGTTACGCCAAGAGTGCGCAAAGCCAGGGGTTCGGTCCCCTGCATGCATCCCCTACGTCAGTCGTCGTACCCTCTGCTCCTGGAAGGTGGGGAAGTGAAGGCGCCTGGTGAACGGCTCGAAAAGCCGGCTCTCGTGCCTATACACGCGCCACGCAGCGGAGGTTGTGCTGCACGTCCCTTACGCTAGAAGGGTACGTGCCCGGCCGTCCCTGGGGGGCGAGCAGCGCACCCGCCAGCCTCCCTCATGTCGTGCCTGCAGCAATCCAGCAGCGGGACGGGGTGGGCGGGCTTGCAGGGGAGGAACAGCCAGGGCTGGAGAGGAAATTCTGGGGTGGGAGAAGGTGCTGAGGGTTTAGAGAGAGCACCCAGCAACCAACCATTCAGGCCCTCTGCCAGCCCCCTTTTGGGGTCGGGTACCTGTCAAACCCTGCCAGTACGGGAACGGTTAGAAGGCAAGCAGCACAAGGAGATGAGACCTCTGACAACAGGGCACAACGAGTGAAGAAAAGGGGAAGTGATGTGAGGGTCAGTTGTTCAAAGAAGGATCAAGGAAGCACCAGAAATGTTTATTTTTGTGGTCCTGCCTACACAGGTGTTAAGCCAGCACTTGTCAGCACAGCCTGTGCTGTCCACGTGAGCGTCCCTCGGTCCCGTGGCCAGCCGTCCCGCTAAACGTTTTACATGCAGTGCCTGTAGCAGTGTTCCTCTGCAAAAATGGGGTAGGATGACTCTGTTAAAACTACGGTGCTGTGGATGAGCTGGAAGAGCTCCCTTCTTCCCCTGAAGTTGAAATACCAATGTTGCACCTCAAGCCTACACAGGTCTCCCCGGGTCCCTTATCAGAAATGCAAAATGCTACTGGGTCCCTTCTTTAATGTAATCAGAAAAGTAAAGCAAAATAGTCTTCTACTAAGAAATTGTGACTTTGCTCAGCTGTAGTTCTGGAGGTCAATTTCCTACACGTGGGGCCACAGCTGGAAGGATGTGTGCAAGTTTTTAAAAGTAAGTGAGTGGTTAAATATGCTTTTGACAGTTGCTTCTGAAGTAGAAAAGAGAAGATAAAAATAAACATTGCTCAACCCTTTCATTCATTACAGGCTGTCAAATGGGACAGGTGCTGTGGAAAAACTCATGTATGATTGTGTCATTAGAAGTTGAGTCAGAATAAATATGAATATAAATATGAATATAACAAGAACAGTATTGTCATGAGTATGAGAAAAATGCTAGAATCAAACAAGATCTCTGATTCCCTGACGAAAATAAGAAAACTGAAACCCTTTTCATGATGTTCACTTTGAAAATATTATCAATATAGATACTTCCCTACATGTGAGAGTTTTTATGTGTTTGAGGATTTTTTTGCTTTGTGTTGTTTTAGCAAATGTGAATACTTCTAAAAATACTCCAACTAAATGTGACATTTCATGAGAAGCAGCATTGTTTACTATGGATGGAAAAAGCTGTGCTGCTTTGTGAGCACTCGTGCCACACAACTTTAACTCCATCCTCGAGGGGCTACCTGGAGCTGGGGCTCTAACAGCATCCGGTCCCTGGTAATGGTAATGACAGTCACCCTTTCCCCTGGAGCCTGCACAATTAAATCACGGCACTTGATTTGACTGATCACACCCCAGCCAGCCGAACAGCCCTATCCAGCTGGGACGTCTCTCTTCAGCACGTGGCTGGGCTACAAAAAGGCAAAGGGAGTGGGCAAACTAAATCTCTGAGGGAATGTCCGGAAGAAAACTCAGATGGCAGATATAAAGTGTCTACATCATGTAGCAAATACCAGCTTAACTGCTTTTTCTACGTTTGGATTCAGGGTTTGTGCACATCTACTGGTATGTAGAAAAAGGACCTCACCCCAGCGTGGCCCGAGTTTGGTAAAGTTGCTGGGTACCAGCACGGTAACACTGCGACCGCTTGCGAGGAGTGGTGAGAAAGCCTCAGCTTAGTGCTTTTTTTGCAATCTGCTGCTACATTTTGCGAGTGTTGACATATGTGGATATTTTACAACAGCAGGGAGAGGGCTCTGTGGACACGCGGGAGAACTGGACATTAAAACAGGGGAGTTTGGATTTCTCTCCAAGTACCAGATTGATGTCTGGATTTTTTTTGCCCCTGTTTTCTTTTTCCCCCATTGCTGAGCACTGTTTTCGGTAGATGCTGTAAAGACTGTTTCCCTATCTCAAATTGGCATAGCAACAGCATCAGAACAAAACTCAAAAGCATCGACATACTGAAATGGCTTCAGAATTCATAATAAGCTCTCATTTATTTGAAGCGTAAGGGAAGAGGTTATTGCACAGCATACACCTTAGGCTGTTGGAAACCTTTCCTCTGTGCGCATGTTGACTGCCAAATGAAGATAAGCCAGGTAAATACCTGTTCTTTAATTAGGTTTATTCTTGTAAACCTCTGTATAAAAAACATTGAAGTAACCTTAGGATACATTATGTAGCTGCACAGTAGAAACAAGAAAATGTAAGTTTACTATTATTTATTGCTGGTGTCACATGAAGATCTTAACAAGAAAATCCCAACCGTTTATCAACACTACAATCTTTTTGTAGAAAGAAAAGATGGAGAAGAAAAGAAAGAAAAGATCTAGAAAAGAGATGTAACTGTGATTAGAGTTCCTCTCTCAAGGAGGCAACTTCTCCCCTAACAACCCTCAGAGGTGATGTTTTGACCCACACACCGACTGGTATGAGTGTTTTTAAATCTTGGCCATTACACAATGTTTTGTTCTGTTCAAGAACAGTGTTTTATAAAACACTCCTGTATTCTGGCATCTCTGGATAAATAAACCATGTTGAACTCTCACTTCATTGGCATTGTGAGAAGTACAACCTGACTTCTCTAATCTAAATATTAGTAACAGCTTCAGTAAATTAAGATATTAAAAATGTCTCTTTTTTAACTTAATTTACAAGCATTTCAAAACAATATACATCCAAGCTCTCCAAAGTTCCTTGCTGCTATTACACCAGCAGTCCCGTGGGATTTTTTCTGCATCAGGGTAAATTGTTTTATGCTTAGTTCACCCCCCCCTATCCGAGGTTCAAAGACCCTTACGCGCCTCGTGGATGTTAATAAAGCCTGCAGTGAGGCTTTTGGGAGGCTTAACTCTGCTAGTGTACCTCACTGTAACTGACCGTCACTTGTTTTAAATGCGGCCAAGAGAACAGATGAGATCAAGGTCAGCAAAGCCACTTGTGCACCTGACTCTCTGCCGTCCAAATGAGCGCAGATAACGAATCTGGAGGTGCCTTTAGATAATGGCATGCAAAGGGAGAAGCTCCAGGCAAAAGCCAGAATTGCGCTGCAATTTCCGTTCGGTGCTGCGTAACTCACCCCACCGCCTGAGAAGCCTTCACCTTGCCACTGCCTACAGACGGAGCCGTCTGGCTCTTGCAGTCCCACAGACGTTTTTTGGACCTTCCTGTGTATGTCTTGGTCAGTCCATTCCTCTAATGGCCGATGGCGCTCACAAACTGGTTTGCGTGTATTCAGTGACCGTAAGAGGCAGGGGTGCATGAGGATGACTGCGGCTGCCCTCAGACTAAGCTGTAAGGGGTCAACCAAGGAGGCCATTTTTCACCGTGAGGGTGGTGAGACACTGGCACAGGTTGCCCAGAGAGGTGGTAGCTGCCCCATCCCTGGAAACCTTCAAGGTCAGGTTGGATGTGGCTCTGAGCAACCTGGTGTAGTTGAAGATGTCCCTGCTCACTGCAAGGGGGTTGGACTAGATGGCCTTAAGAGGTCCCTTCCGACCCAAACTGTTCTGTCATTCTACCTTTCGGGCTGCAGGCTCACCCTGGGCCCCCGGGCAGTGTCCCCTCCTGCCGGCAGGCCTGCAAAAGCCCCGTTTCTCGTCCTGCCGCCTGGGTGTGCGTGGGGCTTTTTCGGGGCCCTCGCTGTACTTCGGCGACTTGGCACACCTCGGCCAGGCAGCGGGTGCTAGTGCCAAAACCACCACCCCCTGGGAAGAGGCGGGGACCCCCATCCTGGGGGCAGTGGCCATGGCAGCAGGGCTGGGGGGCAGGAGGCCAGGCCCGGGCAGCGACCGGCACCCTTTTCCCTGGCTGCATCGTCCCCAGCGCAGGCACAGGTCCGGGCTGCGTCCGGGGCAAACTCGCCTCTTTCTCTCCGTTTTCTCCCCCCGCCCCTCCCGCTCTCCTTCCCCCTTCCTCAAAACGAAAAAGCCGTGCCATAGCTGTAACGTCATGCGTTACCTCATTTGGGGATGAGAGAGCCCGTCTTGCAGTACAGGCCTCCAAAAAGTGTGGGGGAGGCACCGGGTGTATCCGGGCAGGGAGCACCGGCGGGCACCGGGGTGCTCCAGCCCAAAGCCAGACTTGGATCGTGTGTTCCCGGGGCCTGAGGTCTGTCCCCGGGAGAGAGAGCAAACTCCCCCACCCCAGGAGTTTTTCCCTGGGCTGTTTGGAGCAAAGCGTCCCCTCCTGTAGCTTTTACCCAGGAGGGGACAAAGCGTGACCCGCGGCCCCCCCCTTCCTTGGCAGGAGCTGCCTCAGGACGTGTAGAAAGCAACTTCCCTGCAGAGGAGCAAGCCAGAAGGAGCTTCTCTGCTGACCTCTCCTGCCTGCTTACGTTCACCTAGAAGATAAGGGCATTATTTTTATCATTATCACCATTATCTAGACTCAGAGCTATCCGAGTCTGGGCTGGGGAAAGGCTCTTTTAAATGACTGTTTTCCAACAGGCATAACTTACAGAACTTTCATTGTAACTCTTCAGATGGAGTCTCATGAGGGAACAGGGTTTTCTCTTTTTTTTTTTTTACCTTATTTCTGAGTTCTTAACTAATTAGGATAAAATGACATTGTCACACGCTGAATTAATTGAATTCTGCCAGTGCAACTTAAACTCTTTAAAACATTCCTACCTAAATGAGCCTTTTGCTAATACAAGCTGAATTTTTCAGCTCTGCGGGCCAATTTTTGCACAGTAAGTAAATGGCATTTATGCACAGGGAGGCCTCAATGTAATGCCCTCTGTTGCAAATTCTAATAAAAGACTGCTCTGTTTTGGCTCCTTATTAGAATAACACTATAAATAGCCTCTTTGTACAAGGACTTTTTTAAAAATGTGAAAAGTTTTGCTCCAAAACCTCCTGGTGCACATTGTGCCACCATCTGGCAGATCTGGCTTTCAGGCTAGATTTACCTCCTAGGACTGCATTCACGCTGGGGTAGCAAAGAGTGCCAGAGAAGTAAAAAAATGCAATCTTGGGAGAAAAGGCATGAGCTGCCCGATGCAAACCAAGACAAAAAAAAGCTGCACATTTTTAATATACCTTGGGAATGGTCCATAGTGCCTACTGAAGCAAAACTCGTGCTGATTTAGTGTCTAAGACAGCTGGACTTAGTCTTTAGATTGGTGTATGTTATGCTTTCTTAAAAGAACTTGGAGACATTGCTTTTTTCCTACATTAGATTAATTTTATAGAAAGAGTGCTGTTGTGAGCAGTATTGGCTGCAGAGGCACGATTGCCCTTGGAGCAAAACCAGATACGTAACTCAGTGGCGGCAGAAAAAGAAAGATTTACCAATGCTGAGCAAAAGAAGATCTAATGATCTAATGCAGTTTTTATTTGGATGATAACATATTTAGAGCCTATATTTTCTTGCCTTTCTCCGGAAGACCCAAAGCAGCACCATGCCTCCAGAAAGCTCACTCACCTCTTTGTTTAGTAGCTTTCAGAAATAACACACATCCTGTTCCTCCATAGTGTTTTGTTTTTTCGAAGCCTATCACTTAGTTTTTAGTTTTCTCATAGGAGATACTCTTAATGAACTGGCACTTGACGTTTTTTCCTTCGCCAATTGTTTTTGTACAGCATTGTGAAAAAGCTCTGCTTGCAAGAAATTCCTAGCATATTTTCTCCTGTATCTTGGTCTAAGTCGCTAACACAGCAAGCATGTTTCTGCAGAGTCACAGGTAGTTAACTAGAGCGTGGGATGAATGACTATTAACGAAACCAGGGTGATTTCTCAGTTTCTAAAATTTGCATTGTTGTTTAGTCAGTACGGGAGGATGCAGACTGATTTTTCAACAAATGTTGATTTGATGGAAATAACCAGGAGCACTAAACTTGAAGGGTCTGTTCCTTAAAGCATGGCTATGCTGAGGAAGGAGCTGGGAAGAGACAGGGCAGTATGAACTTGACCAGCTTCAGCTTTTTGGGGTGAATTGGGATTTGCAATAACTCATCAAGAGCTGAGTAAGGAAGTTGAGCCTTTTATCAGAGAACTATCAAACAGAGAACACCTGCTAGATCATGCACAGAAGCAGAAAAGCAACCACATCGGGCAGGATCCAGCCTCACTGGCCAGAGCAGTGGGGCAGTCCCAAAGGAAGGGTGGTCCCAAAGGGTGCTGTATGAGGAGTTTCTGTAGCCTAAAGGTCTGCCAGCATCACTAGCCTTTCCCCACTCCCACTAATGACATCATTAGTCAGGTCACGCTCTCATATGACTAGGGGGGTTTTACCCTCCCTCTCCCTGCTCCAGTACGGGAGCTGCAGCCACTCCTGAGTGACGCAGTTAGAGACTCTGAGACAAGATTTTTTCATGAGTGTCTGTTATGTAAACTATGACTTACTCCTGAAGCTTTACTTTCTAGCCCAAATATCACCAAACATGCGTCCCTCCAGGAGAAAGGTGTATGTTGGGTGACAAACAGAGCCAAGAGAGGAGGCAGGATGGGCCTCTAGGGATGGCTAGGGATCATCCCAGACTCCAGTTCTGGGAAGATGCCGCTAGACTGAGCACTAGCACCAGAGAATTGCCCAAACCAGGGAAACCACCTTAATTGTGCAGGGAGTTTGACTGCTGGATTCCTCTAAGGCAGGAGATGATGGCACAAGAAGTGGTGGAGATGACCATATCTCTAATTCACCAAAAGCAAGAGGATTCCCACCGTCAGAGGACGGCGATGCCTTCCAACACATGGTTCATACAGGAGGTGGCATGTGTATGTCCCACCTAAGAAAGGAGTTACCAGCATGCACAAGCTGCGAAATACGGCATTCAGAAAGAAGAGGCGTTCAAGGATTAAGGCTGTTCATGCAACTGCAGCTTGGACTCCTTCTGTTAATGCTTTTTTTTGATGGCAGCCTTGATTACTTCATCAGATAAGGATCTTCCCTGCAGAACTGCTGTCATGTGGGCAGTGCTATTAGTTGCAGCATACACCTTTCTGTCTGCTAAAAATTGAAGGTACCCATAAGCAACTCATTTCTGTGATAGGGACACCCTTCAGGCAAACACAAGAGGTTTTGGGGAGGAAAAAAGTGTCTGGAGTGATTTTAGTTTTAAGGATTTTCTAGGAGGGAGGCACATGCAATAGGGTCAGTCTCTCAGCCACATCTTCACCTTAGAAAATCAGAGCAGCTCCGCTATAATCACAGTTACCTTAGCTGTCAGATTTAAAACGATAGGTGTCATGTAGGTAGAAGCAATACATGATAAATACCCTGAGGGTTTAGTATTGCTGCGAAGCATCGCCTGTATCGCAGCGCGCGCAAGCCCATTTCCAGGGAGGACGAACCAGCGTGCAGCTGACAGCTGATCAAATGCTTCTTCACAGGCATCACCGCCCTCGGCTAGCTATATCAAAAAGGAGACGGGGGGCCTTCATCAGGGTTCATTATTGCCAGAAAGAATAAGATGCAGCCTTATTTTCCTGTTAGCCTGATTTATAAGGGTTTTTCTGTTGCCGTTTGTTTGCTTGTTTTTCCACTGGCCTGGTAAAGTTTGCCAAGCTCAGTGAGCTTGGCAAAATCGTTATTTTGCATTTGAGCTTGGTGTTCTCTCCTGTAGCTTTTTCCATATGCTACTAGGGAAGGTGTTGAATTTGCCTGCAATCAAAATTGGTTTTGCAACTTATTTTTTACCTCTGTGTGGCTGTTCCTCTATTTAGAGTGAGAGCTAGCATGCTACTCCACTGGACTAAAGCATGGAGATGTGAATTAACGTCCTCCACTCGATGCAGCTAAGCACACTCCGGTATTACAAGCAACTGCTCAGCCCAAGAGAATGAACTGATCCCTAAAGCAGCCCAGATCTTGGGCACTCTCAGTGCCCCGCCCGAAAGTAACTCAGTTCAGTCATCGACACTAAAAAAGAAATGATTTAAATTGAGGGTTATTTTAATTTTCAGAATATTGCCAAGTGCTGCGTCTTATTCTATCTCCCTCCCTCCCCCGCAACGTTTTGCTGAATTTTCCTCCAGACTCTCAGAGGAGGGAGTGTAACCATGCGTAACGAGGTCAAAAAGAAATTAAGAGTTAAAACCAGAAGACGGCCATCCAAACCCAAGAAAAGAGCCACTTGAGCGAACATGGTGGACAAAAGGTCATTGTTCCTCCACCAACCCGAAGATACCCCAGCACAGCGAGAACGCAAACGTACCCTTAACGCCTAGCTGCAAGTCCAGCGTCAGTCGCAAGGGTCCAAGCGCACTTTGGGGGCACAAGCTGGGCTTTCTTTCAGTTCTGCCAAGTTTTGAGCACGTTCATATGGCCGCGGTCATATTGCATAGAAGATAAAATGAGAACACGCGATCAGGTAGCAGTAGCAAACGCTCGCTATAGCGTTGGGTTTTACCTTGTGGTGAACGTTAAGTCGCGCTGTGCCTCCAGTCCCGTCCCAGAAGTCATTAAAAATAAAAAGTAGGAAAAGAGTTCGCCCAGCAATCACCGCGCAGGATGTATCACCCCCTCCTGAAGCGCATGCTGGGAGGGTTTGGTGAATCGAGGCCACGGGGACGGCCCGGCGCTGCCCCCCGGGAGCGGTGCGCCGGCCCGCGGGAGGGGGTGTCCCCGCGGCGGGTGGCTGCTGGCTGGGTGGGGTGGGCGGTGGGGCGCTGCCGGCCTGAGGCTGGCGCTGGGGGGGGCGCGGGAAGCTGGCGGTGGTCCCAGCGGGAGGGCACAGGGCTGCCCGGGCCTTGCCTGGGACGGGGCTGGGGGCGACACCGCGCCGCCCACGCACACAGCGCCCACGCAGACACCGCCGCTAGACCTCTTCTCGCAAGCAGCGTCCCCCCACCCACCCCACAGTCCCTCCGCCACCGCCCGTCCCTGGGGCCGGGCTCCCCCCGCTCCGCCGGCGGCGGCGCAAGAGCCCGCGGGCGGCCGCGCAGGAGGCGCGCTCGGGCGCCGCCGCCTCCCCGCCCTGCCGCCGCCGCCGCCGCCATGGCGGTGCGGAGCCGCGGCGCTTGGCGGCGGCTGCTGCTGCTGCTGCTCCTGGCCGGCTCCGCCGCCAGCCCGGCGGAGGAGGGCGGCGGGCGGCGGGAGGCGAGCGGCGGGGAGCACGGCGAGGAGGCGGCGCGGCCTCACCACGACTCCTCGTACGGCACCTTCGCCAGCGAGTTCTACGACCTGCGCTACCTCTCCGAGGAGGGTGCGGCGGCCGGGGGCAGGCGGCGGGGCCGGGCAGGGCCGCGGCGGCCGGCGGGGCGAGCCCCTCGCGGGGGAGGGAGGGCCGGGCCGGGCGGTTGGTGGCGGCGGGCGGCGGCGGCGGGCGGCGTTCAGCACGAAGGCCAGCGCCCGCCGCCATCTTCCGCCCGAGCGGCCGCCGGGCCCTCCGCAGGGCCGACGCCTCGCTCCCCACCAGGCTGCGGCGCGGCGCCTTCCCCGGCCCACGCCGGGCGGCAGAGCCGGGGGCTGCGGCAGGAGCCAGGAAGGGGGCCGGGGGCCGGGCGCCGTCCCGTCCCGCGGAGCGGGGCCGGCCGGCGCCGGCTGTTCGCCTTCCAGGGTGCAAACCCTCCCGTGAAAAGCTTTCTGGGCTGCTAACTTAGAAGGAGTCCTGGTTTTTGTGCTTTTCGAAATGCCCTCTGATGTCTTAAAGTGGTAAGAAACGCAGTAGTCGCGTCGGGTTTTTGTGGCTTTTTTGAGTTACAAATGGCAGAATGTTAGAACTCCGATTTTGTGGCTAGGCTGCATTGAAAACCAGTTTTTTGATGCATTTGGAAAAAAGGAAGAAGTGAGAAGATAGGATGTCCTGTGACCAGTCTTTCGGTGATGCTCCGCTACAGGCTGCGGTGAAATTTTGCCAACTTTATAGGTTTATGCTGGGTCATTTACCCAGGCCCCTGATAGAGTTAATGGAGGCTGTAATTTGCAGTTTACATCATACTTTCTCGCTCCACTGGCGGTGTCAGAAATCCAGGAAAATGAACCAGGGCTCCCAAATGCCTGAAGTTGTGTAGGTTAAACGGTTGTTCGCAGAGGCTGTAACTAACTGCAGTGGTTATTTCCTATTCCATGAAGCACTTTCAGAGGACTTTCTAAGTTTCATAACTAGCACTTTGGTTTTCAGTTGGCTAAGTAAAAGAACATCCTATTACAGTATCTGTGTTCATGCAACAGACACACACGTTTACAAGCCGAGACAGAAAAGGTCTGTTTGCAAATGTTTGCACTTTCTCCTTGGTGTACCATTGTACAGCAGACAGGGGATCACTTCGAGTCAGAACTCTCGTTGTCCGGCTCTTCTGGGTCTTACTTCACAAGCAATTGCAGGTCGTAACTGCAGGCAATTCCCTATTTTGATATTCGCTTACCTTTTATTGCAATGCAAGTTTTATTCTACTTCTTAATCAAGGAAGATCCTTTTGGTATCCTTTGCTACAGCTCTGAATCTGGTGCCCTGCATTTATACTTAATGCTGTCATTTATAGCTAAGGAGTCAGATTCAGTGCCCTTACGGATTTCCTGAGGGGACTAAGAGTGCACAAGGAGATAGTTGAGTGGAGATCCCTAATAGTTAGTTGGCTGCACTACTCCATCTTCTTGCTGCCTTAAGTTAACTTTTGCCCGCAGTGTACCAAAGCAATGCTCCAGCATCCTTCTCCCTTCTTGATGAATGTAGGAAACCTGAGAAAATTTTTGTTTTCAGTTATCAGTGTAACTTTGGTACCTGGACCCAGGGGTGTCTGAGCAAGGGATTGCGTATGTGACAAAGTAGTCCCTCATCTGAACAGCTCGGTTATCAGCAGACAGAGTAAATGCTATTGGAACCCTTTCTCTTTAGTACTATTGCTTTTTATTCCTTGTGTTTTATTTAGTAATGATTTATTCTGATTATACAGGTTACCCTTTCCCCACTGCTCCTCCTGTGGATCCATTTGCAAAAATCAGAGTGGATGATTGTGGAAAAACCAAGGGATGCTTCAGGTCAGTCTGAGATAAGAGTGCAGATACGTTTATGTTTGCAAATGCTGACTGATTGCACTGGAGACTTTGGTAAATGTTCTATATTAATTTTAACAAATGTTTATTATTTAAGAACCTACTTTGTAGTTATGGACTGTATTATTTGAGGAAACTAGATTATTTAAGGATATATGTCATAGTTATGGACTTACAGTTATTTCATGTTTCTTGTATTTTCATGAAGCACGCACTTACAAAACCAGGGCTAGGAAGGTCAACAGAGGAATACTGCGTGTAATTAATTGCTTGCTGTACTGTTCAAATACTATACATTCTTACACTAAAATAGTGATAATTGCAAACACTTAATTAATGGTACTCTGTGTATAGCATAATATAGTACGTTTTACTGCCATTATACCAAAATGAATTCTCTTAGTTTTCTTCTTGCAGAAACGTAATTAAAGTCCATAGCAGGAAATTGTAAGGAAAGGTTACATATATTTCCAATTCCATTTAGGTACGGTAAACCTGGATGCAATGCAGAGACTTGTGATTACTTTCTAAGTTACCGTAGAATAGGAGCCGATGTGGAATTTGAGTTGAGCGCTGATACTGATGGCTGGGTGGCGGTGGGATTTTCCTCAGACAAGAAAATGGTAAGACATGTACAGTTCTTTGCGTTAACAGTGTGCACACTTTTACATGCCAAGCTATAAATGGTTTATATTTGATCTATCAGAAACAGAGCATATAAGGAAAGACTGACTTGCTGAAAGTGAAGCACCGTTTGGTAGCCGGCCTGGGAGCAGAAACTGGGTTTGCTGCCTCCCAGAAAACTGCCTCATCCTTCCCAACATGTCCTTTCCGTTCTTCTCTGAGAATTAACAACCATGTTTTGGTTCAGCTCTGCATGTCTGAATGTTACTTGCTTTTTGGCTTAGAAAAGCCCTCAGGGATAAGCCAATTCACATGGAAATGTCCTGTCGTGCTTTATGTCAGTGTTACTTGGACAAAATGCACATCAGAAACTCAATAGCAAATAATTTTAGTCTTCAGTAAATCAGCTGACTTTCAGCGATATAAATATGGCTTTCACCATTAAACTTTGGAAATCTTTTTATTTCTTTCCTACCTGTGTGTTATTCCAGGGAGGCCACAAATGTGTGACAAAATGACTCCTGATAATTTAAACGTACATGCTCTAGAAAGCAGTCTTGTTAAAATTTCTTCTTCTGTCTCTCCTGGATTTTATTTGGTTTGGTTTTATGCTTATTCCTGCGCTTATTTTTTCATTCAAAAGCTTCAATTTTCATTGTGTTTCAATGAGCGAAACAGGAGCATGTACCGCGAACTTTAAAAAACCTAAGCAGCAGATGACTTATGCAAAGATGTTTTGTCTGTGATCCTCCATAAAATGTTTAGGACTAAAATGCAGTCCATAATGAAGGTGTTTGTATACAGAGTATATAAAACAATACTGAGCCTATGTGCATCCTAAATCACAAGTCAGAGGACTGTTTCTTGTACAGTTGTAAGCAGTAGTCTGAAAAAAATACAGAATTTAGACATCCTGGGCTAAGACCAACAAAAACGAATGGGAAGACTCGTGCTGACTTAACAACATTTTTATCAGACCCCAAATGAGAAATAGAAAAAAAAAAGTGAGGGCAGCTGCTTTTCAGTCATTGCTATATATGTTTTAATACGACTCTGTAAATAAGCACAATAAAGATGGAAGTCTTTTGTGTCACAAAGAACAGTTCATATCACAAAAAACAGTTCATGTTTTTAATGTTATGAGGAACAGTTTTACAGAAAAATTCTGGGGAGAGTTTAGATCCCTGGAAATGCAAGTTCTCAGCAGGGTTTTCAAAGCAGCTCAGCACGTTTAAGTGTTTGGTCTCAAGCAATCAGAGATTGTGTTACCACTTTGCAACTCTGATATACCTGCAGTAGATCCCAGGGTCCCACCACCTGCACCTCATCAGCCCCTTGGAAAGCGGGCGTTACCTTTCATCCCAGGCACGCCAAGCATCGTGTTAGGTCTCAGCTTCTGGTAAGAAGAATAAAGTAAGTGTAAAGTGTAAAGTTCAAGCACCCTGTATATGTTCCCCAAGAGAAAACTATCATAGATCAGCACTTGAGCTGGTACTATCTCTTTGCTTCGGGGCCAGCAATTCAGGGTAAGTAAGTTGATTTCCAGGCTTCTGTGAAGTAAAAGGTTTTGCTTCCGGATTTGCTGCATATGTGATCTAATGGCCATCAGTCAGCTGGGCTAAACCAGCTAGCATCTGTCTCTCTCTCTTGTTCCCCTGCTGACTTCATCCTTTTTCATAACTTCTAGGATGTTTTGGTGTCCTGGGATACAGAGCCTGTAATGGTAAAATGGCTCTGGGTCAAAACAGCTTGGCTGAGAGAAGTGGGCTGTGCCTTGGAGGCCCTAATCAAATTGGTGTGGCCTGGATAGCTACAGAAGTTCAGAAAAAAATCCCTATTTTGTGTCATCAATAGTTTTTTTTTTAAAGTCCTGTGACCTATTTCTTTGTCTCAAATAACACTACACTTTTCTACTTGCACGCTTTTGTGCCTAGGTAGGATTTTGTAATGTTGTTCTATTAACTGAAATTCAGAATGCTTTTTTCTTTCCTTTTTATTGTTTTTAATGTGAAAACAGCTTTATTTTTGCCTCTCTGTACTTAAGAATGAGGGATTTGTGCTCAGATGTATGAAAATTAAACTCGGAAAATAAGTTATGGGGAGCAAGGAGAGGCTCAAGACAGAAGCTGGAAAGGTTGCCTGCAGCAGCACCGAGGTGCAGAAACTGTTCAGGCACGTGTTTTACCTAGTTGTCCCCTTTTTCCCTCGCTTTTGGCACATCTTTTACAAATCCACATAGCAATATTCCCAGAGAGCTGAACTGCACCCTTTTTCTCTCCTTTTCCTGTACCAAAGGCCTGAGAGATGATCACGCTAGCAAGCATCATGTCTATCATCAGCATGACATATCAGAAAGATTAGTATTGGAGAAGTGGGACCTGTATTTAATATGGCACTGATACCTGTGGCAGTGATGTTTGGTAAAATGCCATTCATCCAGCTTGCACAGTGTGTTAATGATTCCAGATATTAAGGCTTCTGTGAGATAGTACTAAAATTAGTGCTAATCCCCGAGTGATGCAGTGCTCTACCACTTCGGCAGTGGCCTTGCATAGCTCTTCTAGCAACTGGTTGAATATTTCTATGAATGACCTCTACAAACAATTGTCGCTCACTTCCTTCTGTCCTTTGTTTTTTTACTTGATTGTAATGCTCGGTGGCTGTTTATACTATGTGAAGAAGCATGTATGGATTACTCTCTTCTTGTATCTTACAGTGTTCTGTATTCCATTACTGCATGCTGAACATTTCTCATTTTCTCTTAAGAGATGTAAGAAGTGATGGTCCCTTAAGTGAACATGAGAAGAGATTAGAAAAAACACACTGGAATTTATGCTATTATTTGCCCAGATTTAGTAGATTCATCTCCTCTATTTTACCAAATTTTATTGGATTTCTGTTCATGATTTGATGCAGTGGATTTTGCACACATCAAGGATCCAAGACCACCAGTTTTTATGAAGCAGGATCCCAGAACTCTACAAAAGAAAATATCTGTCCACTGATCAATTAATTGTGTCATGTCAGAGTGATATCCTGTCTTACAAATATGTTATATATGTTAGGTAAAATAACTCTTAAAAGTATTCGAAAGAGAATTTGGAGATAGTAAGGGTAAGTAAATATTACTGTCCACTTTGTGCTTTTCAGTCTGATTGAAGAAACATGGTTAGGGAAAGAAATATTTATGTATATGTAAGTTAGAAAGAAAGAATGAGAGCCACAGGTCTTGATTAGTTTTTAATGATTAAAATTATATACATAAATGAGGAAATGCTTTGTGACACACTTGTTTTCCTTCTACCAAAATGATTTTACCATGTAGGGAGGAGATGATGTCATGGCTTGTGTTCATGATGATAACGGAAGAGTCCGGATACAGCATTTCTATAATGTCGGTCAGTGGGCTAAAGAAATCCAGAGAAATCCTGCTAGAGATGAAGAAGGGGTTTTTGAAAACAATCGTGTAACATGTCGATTCAAGCGCCCTGTGTATGTTCCCCGAGAGGAAACCATAGTAGACCTGCACTTGAGTTGGTACTATCTGTTTGCTTGGGGGCCAGCAATTCAGGGTAAGTTGATTTCCAGGCTTCTGACAGAACTGGGGCACCAAAATTGATAAATAGCTTTTAATTACAATATTCTTACTAGACCCCTTTTTTAAAATGGACTAAAATTCTGGCAGCATGAGGCTTAAAACAGATAAAAAGGAAGACAAAACAAATAATAGTCCTACCTGTCATGTTTTCTTTGTTATGTAGTTATTATCCCCACTCCCCAAAGATAAATTTAGGTAAGAATAATTCATAACTAGATGTTTAATTTAAATTTAAATCATTTAAGAATCTTAATTTCAGAAAGCAGAGCAATGACCCTCCTCACTGACAATGTAATATTGCATGCTCCTGTAGGTTTAGAAGTTACTTGTCTTTCTACCTCTTTCTTTGGTAGAGTTTTAGAGAACGTGCATCTGATGTTATTTCTTTCTGCCCTTACCTACTAAAGGTTCTATAACTCGTCATGATATAGACTCACCACCTGTATCAGAGCGTGTTGTCAGTATTTACAAGTATGAAGACATCTTCATGCCATCAGCTGCCTATCAGACCTTCTCTTCTCCATTCTGCTTGCTCCTCATTGTTGCACTGACCTTCTATTTATTGATGGGAACCCCATGACTGACGGAAAATAGCAAGAGTTTGTCGGTGGAAGTTTCTCAGGATGGATGGCTAAATGGATGGACAATGAATTTTTCTATTGGAATTTATATCACACCACCATCATCATCTAGCTGCTTTTGAACATAGTTAGCTTCTCAGAAGAATGAAATAACCACCTCCTTTGAGTGGCAGAGTGGTGACAAATCATTTAAGAATAATCAGCAAACACATAGGAGAATATTTTCAGTGTTGTGACTACTTGCTTAAAGAAAAGGAGACTTTTGTAAAATCAATGTGTGTGTGTGTTTTGGAGGGGTGTTCTGTATGTGTGTTTAGGCGAATTTACTGATGGACATCTTATCAAATAACAAAATTGCCTTCCAAATTGCTCCCAAAAAGCAGATTTGGGAAAACATTATAATGCTGTTTGGTACTTCTGGAACAGACAGCACAACTGCAAGTGAAGTTTCTGAACTTAAGATCCGGATACGGACACAGCAGTATAAAACCTACCCTTCAGTAATGGACAGTTCTCCCAAATTTTTTTCATATTTATCAAGGTTTACTCGCTCTGGTATTTTTAAGAACTAAACTTGCATAATCAAGAATTAACATGATTTTATTTTTTAGTGGAAAAGAGGTGATGAATATCTTTATAACAATAGTGTTTCAACAGATTTATTGAAAAAAATGGCTACTTCTTTTATGAGATACAAAGTTATTTAAACAAGGGGAAGGGAGAATACAGTGATGTAAATTCTCCATACATAGGAAAAACATACAGAATATAGAAGTTCCCAAAAAGCCATAGGACATCCTCCCAATAGATTAAATCAATTTTTCTCTTTTTATGAAAAAACAGTAGTTTTGCTGACATGTAAATATGTTTTTAAGCAGTTGTGTAGTAATATGACGTACTCTGTTTTCTGTATTGTATGCCTGTATATCCTGTTCACGTGACAGATGAATATGGGCAGCTGGTTTTAACTTACAAAGAACTGGAAATGTAATTGAGATTATTCATAAGGAAAGATAGAGATTAATAAGAAAAGCAGTGTCTTTAGTTTCATCAAACCATTGCTAAAATGTAGTTACCATGGAAAAAGATGACCTAAAGAGGAAAATACATTAGATTTTTTTTATGATCAATAAATATTACAAGGATGGATGCTAAATATTGCAGAAATAGAAAGTGTCCAAATGTATTTATGATCCACAGAAAATGATGAAAATCTTTGAGTTCTTGTGGAGAATTTCTGTTCTTCACATGATAGGAAGTGTATGACATGTCTATGTGTAGCAGTCAAAAGTGCTTAGATAAAGTTGCTCATTCACTTCTCAACTTGCATTAAAATTCTATTTAAATGGAATTAAAATCTAAATTGTGCCAAAGTTCTATCTAATGTGGTATGCTCGAGGACTCTGTAACATAGGATCTGGTAAAGCATGTGATGGACTTAATTTCTATTCTCATTGCTGCACAGAGTGTAAAAAGATTAACTAGCTTTGCTGGGTTTGCATCATTATTCACAGACTGAAGTTTGTAGACTAATTTTTTTAGGCTCAGCATTCTTCAAACCTATGGTTAAAGTGTATGAATGAGATAGATTGAAAATTAATTTATCTCCATCACAAACACTTTATTTCAAAAGAAAGATAGCTTAGTCATACATATTTTCATTGATTCTTCAAGATCTGTTCCCTTAAAATTACTGGAGTAGAGTTCAGAAGGGGGAAGAGAAATTCAGAATGAAGTGAACTTTAAAAGTGCATATAGTAGCTTTGTTTAGTATAAATTACTTCTCTCAAGTTGGATAACCTACTCATCACGTGATGAAATATATAGAGGAGACCACATAATAAAGGACTGCTTTTGTCTACAATGGCTGTAAAATTTAACCTTAAGAGTGGATGAAGCAGAGAGCTGAAGCCTGGATAATGAGTTTTATATTCAGCAACCAACTGAAGAAACCATTAGGGCAAATTCTTTCTCCTCTGTGCTAACTTGCAGGCAGCGGAGGTTGGGCAGTTCCTTCTCATAGCTCACAGCTGTTTGACGTGGCTTCAGGGTTGCTTTAGTTTATAGCCTTGTATTTACTGTTTTAGTTTTGAGCATTTATCTGATTACCTACTAAAGGGCTAATCTAATAACTGAAAGGTACTGAAGTAGGCTAGGAACCCATTTTGGCTCCTCTTTTTTCTTTAGTAGAGTGCTGGATTTAGGATAAGCCTGGATAGACCCGAGCACAGAGGTATGTTAAAGATGACAATAATAATACCGAGGTAAATGTGTGACACCCACAGAACTGCTTTCCACTTGCATGGAGCCAGATGCGTTTAAAGTTCAGACTCTAAAACAACAGCAAATGCGGATCAGAGCTGCTTAAGGATGTGTCTGCTGCAGCAAAGTCTAAACTGCTTCAGTCTTCAGCTGTACCCATGTTCTCAATTAGGGTAAAAATTACATTTTTTTCCTGTTTTTATGTTGCTTATAAAAGTGTGTTGTCTGGTGGTTTTGTCATCATGTTTTTCTCTTCTTAAAGTATTAGCAGAAATGTGTACTTCTATAAAAAACTTTCACCCAAGCTTCAAAGTACTTAATTAGCACTAATTAAGTATTTCTAATCAAATGGGGTGCAATAAAAATCCATAACGAGCAGCAGAACAATCTATTCTTTGGCATTTCAACTGATGGTTGAGTTTAACTGTGTTGTTACTCACTAGTGAACAGTTCCAAAATTTTGCATACTACTTCCCAGATAATAGTAAAGCCGTAATTCCTGCTCTAAACATTTTGCAGGTAGCAGAGGTAAAGTAGAAGAAAGTTTAAGGAGACCTGAAACCTGAAAATAACTGTGGCAGATTAGAAGCAGGAGTTGGGGTAAGTTTCTTTTAGAGAAAGAAGTTTGTTGTCTTGTGGCATTTCATCTGAGAGTTGCTCTTCAGAGTGGGAAAAGCAGGAATAGGGGATTCAAGTTGACAAACAAGGTGCGAGTGCTTAGGAATTGGGAAGAAATAGGAGAACAAAAAGGCCATAAAAGGAACAAAAAGTCTTTAATTCAGTGGTACTTAACTTTGTATCTTACTTGGTAAATCTAAACATTTGAGTCGGCATAGTAACTCCTCATGGAAGGTATTTTAGGTTTTATGGGTTTTTTTCTTTTTAATATTGAAATGCAGGAGTGATCCCTGTTACACCAAGTTCCTACAAAATAACTTTCTTCAAAGTAATTTTTAAGCAATTGGGGCATTTCAGATAGGTTTTTTTTGATTTCTCTAATTAACAGGTACCAACACAAACTAGAGGAAAAGGCCTCCTTTGGAAAAGGAGGCAGACATTTCCTTCTCCAAATCAAATAATTTTTAGTTTCCTTATGGTGACTACTAGCAAGCAGCTGTTAAAAGAACACATCTCCAAAGTGCTTTTATTTTGAGAATGACTTGCTGCAGGGTGACCTAATACAGAAGCATAGAGTTTAGAAAGTGTATGTTTAGAGTATGATCTCGTTTGGAAATTTAACTTTGATTATTAATTAGAAAGATAGTACTGGCAAAGACCATAAGGCATTAATTCATGTCCTTGAATATGTTCCTTCCATACAGAACAAAATTAAGCTCATATTGTTACATTAACCATATTTTCACCCTTTGCTCATTCTACCTTACCATCTAGAGTGTTTGACACTTCAAGTTTGTAAGTTGGAAATCAGCTGCTTATATTTGCGACAGTGCCTATCGACCTTGTTTTTTGACTGTAGTGTCTGACTGGTACCCCACTACAAATAATAAAATAGGCCTTAAATTACGTTAGTAATAAGTAGGATAGGAAAGTGAGGAAAAATAAATGGCTCTCAGAAAGTAATTTTTTTTCTTCACTGGAATCAAATAACTGTGTATTTTTATGTATAGGTGAGATACTCCCAGATGCTAATCGATTCTCCTCTCACCCCCCAAAAAAAGCCTAGCTTATTTGATAATGTCATTGGATACTGGATGATGCTTTCTTCAAAATTTCTTAAAATTTCCCATTATAAGGAAAATACTCTTGGTTCGAAAGAGAATATATTGATGAGAAAAGCTTGAAATTCCTCTGTGGGCTTCTTGTCCTTGATTGGTTTTGCAATACTTGGGTAGCAAGAAAATAAACACTTATGGTTTCCCTAATCTGACTAAGCCCCCAGACTGGATTAAAAGTTGTCAAAGCTGTGTTTGGCACTGACTTTTCCAGTTTTCAACACAGGGATGAGAGAATGACTGGAGCGTAGTGTACGTCAGCAAGCCTGGGCAGCGGTTTTGAAGCTTGGTTGGGGCACCATATCCTGGGTCTGAACCAAGAGCCCTGCAACTGCTCCCGTGTACTCAATGGCTACTGTGAAATGGAAATAACAAACAGCGTGACCCATCCTACACCAAACCCCTTAAATACGCGTATCTTCTTTTGCCAAACGGTGGATGGTGTTCTTACTGTGAGTGTTCATGTCTAGTCCTCCTCCGACAAGTACTGTGCTCCTTGTCACTAGCCTATGTCCTGTCCCCGTTTCCACAGATGCCTCATGCTATTTAGCGAGATGATCCTGAGCAGTCTTAGCCTAGCTGGGAAGAGGAGTTAGTGGGTAAGGAGGACTGACACACGGCTGTCTTCATGATTATCCAGGTTACAATTGGAAATCTGTGTCAGTGATTATATCCAGTTATCTGTAAGTAAATGATTACTGTAAGTTTAAGGGAAGATGCAGGTCTGCCTATTTTTTCTCTGTCTTCTCCTTACTTTCCCATCCATCCAGTGTATCAGACATTTATACAGAAGCATATTATTCTCCTTTTAGAGAACAAACCCTCTATCTGGTCTGATCTCTTCTGGATCTGCTGGAAATTTGCATCTTGCCGTACTCTAGAGGCAGAATTATAGCTTATATACACACTTCATAACTTTTATCAGCATTTAAATTGCATTTTGTGACTCCTTGGTTTCCTTGGTTTGACACACTGATGGGTAACAGGTGTACTTTTTTCCCTCTCCCTTTTTTTAACATCTCCAAATAGTTTCCCTGAAGAAAAGTATTTGTTAATAGCTTTAGGAGAAGGAAACATGTATTTCACAGAATTACAAAAGGTCTAATACAACTTATTTTCAGATATAGCTATTGTCAGAGTGTTAGTATTTTATACAAAGCATAACTTCCTATAGAGCCTTAGGTTTATGATAGAAATGGAAACACATTTAAATATTACCGATGTTTCGGTGCTTCATGGAGCTGTGTATGCACGTGACCTGCGTGAACCGGCAATCCTGCGTGTCAACCCTGACTCCACAGCCCATAATGAACGGGCAAAGCTTGCTTGACCCCTACACCGTCAGGCACAGGAGACCTCAAACAGTTTGGGATAGAAGAGTGGGGAGACTCTTCTAGGTAAGAAGAGTCAGTAAGTTCAGTCTAGTAAGGCTGAACGACAAGGAAGGGCTAACGGTTTTGGCATGCTTCCTATTTTTGCATGAGTTACCTGTGGCAGATCACATCTGGCACTTCTAACCACAAGCCAATGTTACTCTGACTTTAACGAGAATTGAGCTTTTAGGCCGGTCCTAGCTGTGTAACGGCTGACGTGGGCACAAGGTGAGACTATGCCTCGAGAGGGGTGCTCCCGCCAGACTCCAAGGTAAGAGCTAGAGGCTTGATCTTGCTTTTGGAGGTCTGAAAACCTGCCAAGACCCTGTAGACAGTAGTGACGGTCGGCTGCTGCGGGACGTACCTGCTCGCTGGCCGTTTTACAAACCTCTCGCTTGCGGCAGTTTGAGTATCAAAAGATGGAGGCTCTAAATCTTTTCTTAATGGCATTCATTGTACATTATCTACTTCCTCTAATTAAAATTTCATTATCAGTATTTCTGTAGCAGTGTGTTAGGGCCTAATGCAGCTCTCCCACAACCTGCCCAGCACAGACATGTATCTAACTGGAAGGTTTTAAAGAAAATCTCAATTTCCTCAGTACCAAAATTAATCAAAAGAAATTTTTTTTTTTAGCATATGTCAACTTACCACCCAATTTTTTTTTTATATCTAGTTATTTCTGTGTAATTTATATTAGTAAAATATCAGAGGTATCTGATTTTTGCAGGCACAGAGTAAGATCTAGGTAAGCCTTCTTTTTCTAAACCTGCTTTATTAGTATGAAATAATCACTTAGGTAGCTTCCATTTTATTTTTTTAATTTTTACCATGTGTTTGGTAAAATTATGTATGCTTGAGCTTGGTTATTTAACTTCTCTAATTTGGGCTCAGATAGTGAGGCAAAACCAGTGTAATTTCAAAATGTCAGGGAGGACGTGTGCAGCTTGTGGAGTTGATAGGTGTGAAAAAGCCGACTGAAAAGACATTCCTTTTTTCGAAAATCTGTGATGTGAATTGGCAATAGCAATGACTCTCCTGTAAGGAAAGGGGCAGATTTTTTTTTTTCTCCCTTGGGTTGATAAGTAATTTGAATTGCACTCATAGAATTATAGAATATCTCAAGTTGGAAGGGACTCATAAGGATCACAGAGTCCAACTCCCTGCTCCTCACAGGACTACCTAAAACTAAAACATATGACAAAAGTGTCATCCAGAAGCTTCTTGAACCCTGACAGGCTTGGTGCTGTGATCAGTTCCCTGGGGAGCCTGTTCCAGTGAGCGACCACCCTCTCAGCGGAGAACCTTTTCCTAATGCCCACCCTGAACTTCCCCTGACGCAGCTTCGTAGCCATTCACAACTGCAGCTTTTGCCCTACTTCTGTGTTTCTTATCTAAGTAGGAACATTCTTTCAAACTGGTGTGAGGTTGGAATACGAGCAGGACTTCACAGCCCATATTTTAGAACAGCTGCTGCTCCATATAGGCTGGTTTTGATCTGCAATCAGAGGCTATTTAGGAATGTCCTGACGAGGTGAACTTTTACATGGCACTCTCTCTTAAGAAACTTTCTGTAAAGGTGTTGTGCTCTTTATAGAATGCAGCATTACAGAATTATCTGGTAGAAGTACTTTTCTGAGCTGTTTCTAAATGACACTTACTCAATTTCATATTTACATTTTTAAAGTAATTGTGTTTCTCAAAAGTGCTGAGCAGCTGCAAATTTTTTATGGCTCCAATGCCTACCTAGGGCAGTGAACATTTTATGGCAACTAGTGATTGCAATGCATTGCTTAATTTAGTTTCACATCTCTCCCTTAAGCTTGACATCATGCAGTTCAGTTTCATAAGATGGTATTAGTAGAAGACTAAATAAAGGAACAATTCACTTAGGTTGTGTGCCAATGAATAAAAATACTCTTCCTGATTTTTCACAAGAATGATCTGCAAAGTTTAGATTAATGAAAAATATTCTTCCCCAGAATTAATATTTAGGCAATGGAAATTTGCTGAAGGTATTTGTGTGTGTGTGTAAGTCTGAAAATTATACAAGAGAGTTTAAAAATAAAAAAGTAGACTCTGCTTTGAAGATAAAAGATGACAAAACACAGAATCCTACGTGCTCCCTGACTCCTAGCTGATGGGGGGTGGGGGCAGAGTGATCCAAAAGAATATATAGAAATCTGAGATGTTACCCGCTAGAGTATGATGTTTGCCATTTTTATATACCAACCTTTTGTCACCTTCTTTGGTACAAAAATTATCCTCACATGAGTGTTTTTACAGTATTATTTATGGATTTTTTTCCAAACTAGATGAAACAAGGATAAGTTCAGTAAGTCAAGCAAATATTGTCATATAGAGTATTAGGATAATAGGAAAGAAAGCACAGACGCCATATTTAAATCTAGTAATTTAAGTACAAAATAGGATATCTGCTTCTGAAATATTGGACTGCTCTCATATAAAGCAACGATTTCTCTTTCAGTTTTTCACAGTTGGTGATATGAAACCAATGACAAAAACTGAAATAGAAAAAATTACCACAACAGATTTTCTCTATAGCTGGAAGTATCATTCAAGTCGTGACACAGATAGTCAAAGATGAAATTCCAAACCTATTAACTAATTAGAAAAATGAAATGGTGGGACCCTGATATTTGTGTGTGATGTCTCCAGCCTTTATTTAGGCAGATACATTTTGTTAGCATATTTGAAGCATCATGAGTTAGGTTAAAACAGGTGCCTGGTATTTCTGATTAATATATCCTGAGGTCTGGTTTCGTTTAACCACTTTGCAAGTAAGCAGGCTGTCATAACTATGTTGACTCTCGCCACTTTGGTTTTTATTATTATTTTGTATGTTGAACCTGAGATGTCATCTCTACCATTTGACTTTGTTCAGCGTTCTCACAACCAATGCATAGCTAAAACCTACAAGTAAGCAACTTGCAACTACAGCGCTAAGTGGTGGTCTGCATTCTTTACACTAGGCTCTGTTCTGTATGCCACTACCCAGCACCCGTGTGAAGTCAGTGAGCGTTTGGTCGGGTAGGAGTGCAGAACTGGGGTTTTGTAGTCCAGAAGCACTCATGAAACTTCTTTGTATTTATGCCCTAGTCTTTTCAGAAAAATAACACTGAATGAATACATAAAGAAATTATGGTGACCTACGGGACTACTTTACAATCAGTGCATGCCCTAAAATACTGCTTTGTAACAACTGTTTTATACTAAATGTTGGTGTTCAAGTGAGCCTTGTTAGCTATTTGACAGTGACAGACAACAATATTTATAAACCTGTTATAATAAATGCCTTTTTAGTCTAAGAAAATGTGTGTTATGGCATTTATAAAAGGGCAAAAAAAAAGGTCTCTGTGAGGCTAAAGAAGTCTCTGTGGCTGCCCTGTGTTAACAATTCTTTCCTGTGCCATAGATTGAAATTTATTACCCTGAGTAATTCCACTTAAGTCAGTGAGGCTGGTCACAGTAGCAAATTAACAGATGTGGGGGACTACATTCTTTTTTTCTTTTTCACCATCAGAATCACAGTGAAGCTGTAAATAAATATAATCATCTGTATTTTAACAAAGTACTAACCCAATTGTCATTTAGTATAAGTAAGTAGAACGTTGAGGTTCCTGTGGTGACCTCTATGCTGTGTTTTTGTAACCTACTTGATGCAACTATAATCAAGTTGCCAATATTACAAATTTGTGTGTTCTTTATCTACTGTCATCACTGCCCCATTGCTTGGCCAGACAGAGCAGCTTCTGAAGCAGAGAGAAAAGGCTTTTGCAGAAAAGAAGAAGATGCAATTATATTAGAGACTGGGAACAGAGAGGAGGAACTCACGTAATACTCAGCAAGAAAAAGCTGTAGAAACGAGCATGCTTCAATTTCTGATATCGCTCAGGTTTGAGCTGGTATTTTAGCTCCTTGCTGGTGGACTGAGAAGAAGAGTTGGCTCAAGGCACCAAGAAATCCATTGCTTTTACACTGTGTGCTCCATTTCTTGTGTTTGTAGTATGGCTACCGTGTAGTTGCTGGCTGCAAGAAAAGATCGGTCTCATGAGTGTCAGCTTCTTATGCACTATCCAAGCGATGGTGATCAATAGAGGCCTGAAATATACTCAACAGAGGGTCTTAAATTACATTCTGTTTGTCTTGTGCTATGTAACTTTTGATGGATTGGTAAGGCATTTCGTCACAAACCTGATGAGGACAAAATATTCTTCTGCTACTCAGATCGTTGTATATCCAACTCATGTTCCATGCATGCAGCTGCCATGTGGGCTAACCCTGCAAGACAGTGCTCTGGATTTTGTTCATCTCAAGGTCTTACTGGTGCTCTGTTTTGCATGCTGGTCCACTGAGCGAACATCTTTGTGTTGGTGCTATTGACTGCTCTGCATTGCTACTATGCATTTCATTCCCCTTATTAACAAGTTTCATAGTCTTATACGTGAATCATCCAAGTATAACACTGCTGATAATACCATATACTGTAATTGAGATATTGAACAAAGTTGTTTCTGCAAGGAAGTCAGTCACTGCTATAATCACTGTATATAACCCAGTATAATCACTGGGTACAACCAGAGCTGGTGTTCCCAAGACCTGGTTTTCATTTTTACCACTATTTTGTAAATGACATTTAATTTGGAGTCATCTCATCTTTGCAGCTGAGCTGCATAAAAGATTAATATTTTTATTTAGCCCATAATACAAAGGTATGTGCTGATGACCTAAAGATACAAAGTTTATATCTTAATGATGAATTTTAAGGTTTATATATTTTTTTCTTTGGTCCTACTACTATTGAAACTGCAGTAGTTTACGTTGAATATTTTTTCATTCATCTGAAGAGGAATTTACTTTGTCATGAAACTGAGGTGAATTAATTGAGATTAACCTCAACTGAATGTTCGCAAATGTTCAGTAATACAGGTTAAAACAATCAAAAAGTCTCTCAAGCAGGAAGAGTTATTTTCTAAATATGCAGGCCAGTGCTGACACCTTGTGGCTTTGCTGCTGAGTTATTTCATAGTTTCATGTTATTTCAGGTATAAATCATGATTAACTTCCTGGTGCCAGCATTGTCCGTCTCCTCTGCTTCATGGCCACCTCAGAACCCAGTATTTTGGTATATTTTGTAACTTTGGGCTGTGCTGACTGCACATGGAGTGAATGAGAACTAGGGGTGTCTGGGATCTCTTGAAGGGGACTCAAAATCTTCATTTCAGTGCACGAAATCATGGGTGCTACTGCAACGGCAGGCAGAAGTTACAAGCTTCTCTTTTGAGTTAGTACCTAATATTATATTTCCCTGTACATAGGAGAGCACCAAGGACTATCAGTACTTACCACATGTGTACCTTTAGGCACATGCATGTTTTCTACATTGACACAAAAGCATTCCTTTGCTGCCCTCTCCCCCTTGAAGAATTACTAATAGCAAAAATACATCTAAAGTGACTGTTGGAGAATTTCTGGTAGTACAGGACCCTGAGGTGCACTACTTTGTGGTTTAGGCATTTTTATAGCCATAATGTATGAGCGCAATTTATACCTAAATTGGCATCTAATCTAAAATCACATACAATTTCTAATCTTAAACAAAACCAGCTGTTAAGGCTGCAGTCACTCTTTGAAATCTGTTGTGGAATTAAATTTTTAGAGCTCGAGGCACGTCTTGTGAAGATCATGCATCCTCCTTCAGTTGTCACCTCAGAGATTGTTTTCTGATGTTTATGGTCATGTCTGTGTTCTTAATTGTTCATGTTGTGATAATACATGAGTTAAAAATCTTTATTTTATTGCATTGTGGGTTTGTGTTTTGTTGTTTTTTTTTTAATTTTATTTCTGATGTATTTAGTTGCTTATAATGAATAGTGAAACACAGAATTGGAAAGGTTTTCTACAGTAAGGACCAAATCTTCAGCTTATGTAAATTAATATTTATAGCTTCACTCAAGTCAAAGAGGTGACATTAAATTCTATTTGTGAAGAATGACTGCCTGAGTCTGTTAAGAAAAATCAAAGGAATAAGGATGTGCCTATGAAGATTTGGTTTGCTGGCATCTCTGTTTGTCTGTCAACTCCCACCCTGTGTAAATCTTAATTGACACTTGCTAATTGAAATTTAATGTAATAAATGTATTATAATGAACCATCAGAGTCTCTTTTTGGCATGCTTCCTCTGCTCCACAGGAACTGAAGAGAAAAGATTCAGGTAGCGATGCGTGCTTGTTACCTGTTTCAACACCCTGCCAGGAGGCAGATCTGTCTGATCAAAGAGCAGTGAGTGACAGGATCGTTTTAAGGTGCAATAAAAGCTTCTCGTGGACGACTGCTTGCAATGCCTCATCACCATCAGGATCAAACGAGGTACCTGTAGGTCTATAAATGCCTCCACTGTGTGAAATTAAAGCACTTTGTCGAAGCTCCACGTGATCCGTTCGGCAACTGAAGCCAAGGAGCTGCAGGAGCCAAGAGGGACCTCTATAAGCACGAACGGGTGTGCAGCTGGCAGGAAAGGCACCGCAGCATGGAGAAGTCAGGACCGCCGTGCAAAAGCTCTAGGAAACTGCCTGGGCCCAGCCCCACCGCACCTCTAGGATGCAACACGGTTACAGGAGGTTTGTGGAAAAACCTCTACCTTTACTCCTTGGGATGATGACAGGGACAGTTCTCGGCTATAGTCTCTTGTCTTTATATTGCTCTGCCTTTAAAAGCTGGGCTATGAACAGCTGTATTCCCATTTTACAAGTTAAAACCAATTGTGCTTAGAGTAATTTCAACTTGTAGACATCTGCATCATGCAAGAAACGTTCCACCAAAGTCCTGCTGGACACAAATGTACCATGAAGTTACATAATGTTAAATTTGCATGTAAATTCTAAAAAGGAGGGGGGGGGAAAAGGAAAATAATCAAATTCCCTTATCTATTCACTTTTCACATGTTCAGAAGTATACAACCTCTCAGCATAGCAGAGGCTATGCTGCATTTCTCATTCAGAAGAGGAAGATCCCTCTGGAGGGTTTATGGCAGTGTTGCCAATAGCTTTAGTACCTGATGAAAGGTTGTATGAAGCTGTGAAAGGAAAACCTTGAGTAGCACAGTGCTAGCACTGAGCTAGTTCAAAAGTTGTGGATTCCAGCCCTCGCACAACTTGCTCAGATCAAGCATATTTATCATAGAGGCATTTAAACCACCTGTAAAATATTAGCTGTCACCCTCATGGGTGGACACAGAGGTCTGGTGTATGCCGGATGCAGGAAATTACCTCCTCCCTAGATGATTTGCAAAAAAACATTTGATACAACATAATGTCACAAATGTCCGGTCTAAAAAACCCGGACAGAACAACTACTTTTTCAGTGGGCCTAATTCCCAGCAAAAGCACAGATGCTTCCTCGTTAAATAATTTGATGCCAGAACACGTTCAGACAAGACAAAATTCTCCAGCTTGCCTAACCAGTCTTGCTCTCCACCTTGCAATGACACTGCAAATTTCCGAATGTTTTCAGCTTCCAGAGATTAAACCAGCAGTCGGGAGAGCATTCAAGGGAGCGGCGATAGGGGCTGTGAGGGGAGGCTGCTGGGCTCTTCCAAGCTCCAGCCCTTGGCAGTCGTCTTCAGCAAAAGTCACGAAGACGCTGGGGAGCCTCGGCCGGCGCCCAGCGAGCACCAAAGCGGGAAGGGCGGGACGAAGGACCCGCGGGACGAAGGATCCGCGGGACGGCCCCCGGCCCCTGCTGCGGCGGGCCCTGCCGCGGAGGGAGCGCGGCGCTGGCTCTCCCGGAGCAGAACTACATTTCCCGGCACCCTTCCCCGCCGGCAACTCCCCTCCCCTTCCCCGCCGGGCTGGGCACACGGCACTCCAGCCCCGGCCGCCCCTCTGCGCCCTCGCCTATGGCTGCGGCGCCTCCCCCCCTGGCAGCGGCGGCCGGAGCCGCGGCCGTGGCCGGCGCGGCGCGGGAGGGAGCGGGCGCCATGGCTGAGAGCGGAGAGTCCTCGGCGGCCCCGGCCGCGGCCCCTCCGGGCTCGCCAGCACAGAGGCGGCGGCCGGGCGGCTCCCCCAGAGCGGGTGTCGCCGGGGCGGAGGGCGCGGCGGCGGCCATGCCGCGGCTGCCGCTGGGCGGCCCGGGCGGGGCAGCGGGGATGTCGCTGCCGCGGCTGGAGAAGCCGATCAAGCAGGCCTTCTACAACACCGGGGCGCTGCTGTTCGCCGGGCTGTGCTGCGGCGCTGCCGTCCTGGTCTACTTCATCCTGGAGGCCTTCCTGCGGCCGCTGCTCTGGGCCGTGCTCTGCGGCACCTTCCTGCACCCCTTCAAGAGCTCCCTGACGGCGCTGGGCCGCCGCTGGCTTGGCCGTCTGCACCGCTCCCGCACGCCCGTCCTGCTGGCGGCCCTCCTCCTCCCCATCTGCTTCGCCAACTACGGGGTGGAGGCGCTGGGCGAGCAGGTGCTGCGGCGGCGGCGGCTCCTGCTGCTCCTGGGCGCCGGCGGGCCGCTGCTCTATGGGCTCTACTGCCTGGGCAGCTCCCTGGGCGTGCAGGTGCTGCTGGCCCAAGCCGCCCGCCTCATCTGCCAGGGGCTGGACTACTTCAGCAGCCAGTGGGTGAGTGCCCGCCTCGGGCTGGAAGGGGCTTCCGAGGTGGCCGAGTTCCCCCGGGGGACGGCGGGCGCCAGTTTCCCCTTCGCCGCCTCGGAGGTGCGTGGCCCCAGCCGGGGGTGGGGGACATGGCCCTCGCTGCCCGCCTGCCCGCGGCGCTCCCGCTGCCTGCCTGCCTCCCTCCCTGCCTCCGTGCCTGCCCGGCGGCGGCCGTTGGGGCTGCCCCACGAGCGGTTGCGGCGCGCGGGCTGGGGCGCGGCGCCGGCCGCCATCTCACTTGTTGCGCGGCGGCGGTTTGCGGACGCAAACGTGTAAAATCGTACGGCGCCTGTTTGAAGTCGCCGTAGCCTCTTTTTTTTTATTTTTTTTATTTTTATTTTTTCTTTTCCGTACAGGGCGCAAAAACTCTGCTGGCGGGACGTGGGTGTGAGTTTGGCTGCGGGGCGCACGGCAGTGCTGGGGGCGCGGCAGCGCCAGGCGTGCCCGGCGCAGGCCACCAGCCCTCACGGCATAGCGGTGGGGCAGGGCCAACCTAGCCTTCGCTATGAAAACCGCACGTAAAATAGCTTTAAAGAAGCTCCCGAGTTGTAACCCGTGGCGTGGAGCAGCGCTCTGTATAACCGAGCGGGTGCAGCAGAAGCAGAGACGTTTTCGCTGTCGGGATTTCGCGTCCGTAGTTTAGTCGTGTCCCAGTTTCGAGATGCCTGTCAAGTCAGAGTTAACTCAAGCGAGGTCTGGGGCAAACATCGACTCAGTTGACCTGTGAGATGTGTCTTAAGTCTTGGGAAATAGCAGTTCAGCACCGCAAGTGACTTGGGGGGGAGGCATCTTAAGGCTTATTTTACACTGATTTTCTTTTTTTCATTCTTGAAGTATCAAACGGTGCAAACTCAGTTTGAACGTTAAAAAGTAAAGCCGTTTTTTTAACTTACAGATGTTACTTATGGTAATCTGGGAGACTATTTTTCCCTGTGCTGTCTTCAGTAGGTAGACTAGTTAAAACCTCTGTCAGAACTCATTTTCACTTTCTTAGTTATACTTGAAAATGCAAAAAATACTACATATCTGAAGCAAATGGGTAATGTGAAAGCACGGAAGATCAGGAAGTTGTATGTTTATTAAATACTGATGTACAGTTGGCATGCTGAGATTGCTTGGTGTCAAAGACTTTTAAAAAATTATTTTAAGCTACTCCTTTTTTTTTAGAGAAAACAACAAAGCCCCCCCGCCCTTGAGTGGAAAATGACATACACAGTTGATTTAATGAGGATATATTTGGAGGTAGAACTGAAGAACTACCTAAAACTGGTCTTATGTGGGCAAGAGAGAGAAACTGTCAAGGAAAAAACCAACCTCTAACAAGCTTGCCTAGACTTCTGATTTTGAATTTTACACGTTCTTTGAATACTGGTTTTATTCCTGTGGTGGAGCTGATATCTCAAACACAACTTTGGAGGTGTATACGAGTAACAAAAAAGTAATAGTTCTCTCAAATGTGCTGACAAAGGGATATTTTGAGCTATTTCTAGCGTGAATAGGATGAGCTGGAGGATGTGTTTTGCCTCTTGAAGTTATACATTGGAAAAAGATATTTTCTTGGCTTTCTATTCTGAAGTGTTGTCAGATGCTGGAAAATGTCAGGGAGATGTGTTCCTGGTCTGTTTTGTCCTCAGAAGTATAATTAAGACTGAGTAGACAGACAGAGACACTCTATTTTTATAGAGAGGCAAGACACAACCACCTTTACCTTCAGCTGAGTGGTGGAAGAGTCTAAGCATGGCTTGGTACTGATAGGAGGTTTTGATTAGTTACCACACCATTTACTTCATAAGCTTAAGACTTTCCTTTGCATTGGCCTACCCACTTTATTTTTAACAAATCAGCGATATCGCTACACTAAGTGACTTGGCTAAGTCCAGTCCTTTGTTCAAACTTGGTTAATTAAGCTGTGCTTACGCTGGGTAAGTGTAAGGGTACTAAAGGAAGCTGTGCTGATTTAACCTCGTAGCTATGGTTGTAATGCGTTGCTGGATGTCCGTGCGTGCTCAGTGTGATTTTATTTAGCAGTGTCTGATGCTTTTGTTTTGCACCAGTGTTTCTGATGTGACAGTTGTGTTCATTGAAGTGCTATAAGATTTAAGCTGGGCAAAAGATAGTAAACTCCCAGAACTCTTCTGACTTGAGTTCCTCACGAAGATTTTGGGGTTCATGTCAAGATAACTGACTATGGACTTCCTTAAGTAAACAGGTGGTTGTAGCTTTCTAAACAAGCTGCCTATGTCTCTTTCTGGGGCCCTATGTGAGAAATAAACTGTGGGCTTCCCTTTGTAAGTAACCTGAACTCATACACATACAAGTTACTGTATTTTTCTATTCCAGTTTTTTTTTAATTTTGCTGTTACCTGATTTGTATTATCTCAGAGCTGTAGCAGGATAACTTAATTCTATCCATGCTGCTCAGGAGCCTTGAGCTGGATCAGTTAGTAAGGATCTCCTTTAACTTCAGTTAAGCGTTTTAAGACCGTTTAATTGCCACGTTATACTGCAGGACTCTGCACGTGTACAGTCTGCTTGTCAGCTGCACAGAATTTTTGGATATTACAAAAATTTTGCTCCATTGTACTGTTCTTCTCTGGGACCTTAATCCTTCACGATTCCTTGTGTATGTTATCTTGAATGAAGATTACAACTATTTTTGTTTGTAGATACCCTATGTATGTGGTAAGCAAAAGTAACGGTAATTTAATTTCTTCCACTGTTTCTTTTAGCAGCCCACTAAGCCAATTTAGATTTATGTGTTTTGAAATACAGAATAACTTAATTAACATAAAATAAGTACATTTTCCCCTTAGCAAGGAATACTTTCTTGCCAAGGGTATAATATATAAATAATTTATTAAAAGCATAAAAGAGATGGGCAAGCACGGCTTGTTCGAAGTGTAAGACCAGTATCTGACTACCATAGTACATTTCTTTATGGTAATTTTCATCTTTTGAACTATAAATGTTTGTGCTGTAGCCACCAACGATTCTGCCTTGGGCTGCGAAGGCACATAGTGTATTTATTCTTACTTGGAGCTTATCCCCACCTGGATAGCCCTGGTGCTTACAGAGAGAAGAACGTGTGGTTGCCTTCTCCCTTTCTGATTCCCTCTGCTGTATTAGATAAGTGAGAGGATGCCTATCATTAGAGTTTGACTGAGAACAGTTACGGGGTTTGGGGATACCAATTTGCTGTTCTCTAACTAAAGGTATTTTTATGGTATCTACTAGACCATAATACAGAGACAGAAATTGTCTTCACTTCTGGCAAAAATGTTCTCCAAATGCAGCAATTGCATGTGATAATGACATAGTAAACTATATCTTGGCACCAGTGTGTTCCAGAGCTTTCTTGTACTGTTGTCCTCAACCCTGGGAAAGCCATTTGTGGTGTTCATGAATGAAGGTTTGGAAATGGCTATATTCCTGTCTGTGGTTCTTAAGCCACATGTGTGATTTAGGAATCCAGAATCCTAGATACCTCCATGATAGGACCATTTGACAGGTGATGGCAAAACACTGCATTTGAAGAACAAGTCCAAGATCTTAGGCTAGTGTTGTTTCCCACTGTCTCCTTTTCTTGCCCTTCGTGCTTTACAGTTCTTGCATCATCTTTGAAGAAGCTTGCTCAAGAGATGTAGTAGGCTGCTGGGCCTTAAAGCAAGGAACAGGTTATAAATTCCCGGTGAGTTCCTTGCTCTGACTCCAACCTTGTCTATGGGTTGTTTGCAGAAGTCTTATGTAGAGGATGTGCACTCTGCATGGACTTCAGGTACATATAATAGGGAAGGGGAATGTTTTTCTGTACCCTTTTTTCATGAAAAGGAGGGGAGTTTGTCCCATAGTGGACGTTTATGCGCTATGGCAATTTCAGCATGGTTACCCTTGCAGTTAGCATACCTTCTGAAGACTAATCTTGGACTGCTTTGTTCTAGTTTTGTAGGAAGTATGCTTGTATCTAGCACTGTATTTAAGGTACGGGAAATTCCTCTGACTTGTGGCAAGAGTTCAGTCTACTTTAGCCTGACATTTTTACACTTAGAGTAACATACAGGCAATGCCAGCTATTCGTTAGTTTTTTTTTTCCAGCAGGGTTCACATGCTCATGTTTATTTAGAAAATAGTTTATAGATCCCAGCAGATGAAAGAAATTATACAGCTGCTCTACATTGACTCTGAAGTTCATGTTAGTAAATTAAATCTGATGTAATTGGCAGAATACTCTGGACTGAACTTGGTTACAGGGCTGACAAAATCTTTCTTCCATGGCCAGTCTTTCTTCCTTGGTTTGTCACAAGCTATTGGTCAGGGTCAGAACTGCATGCTCACATGTGTGTGTGCCAGTGTATTTTTATATTTCTGACTGTACTAGGTACAACTCATTGGGTTCTAGCGGTTAGCATGCAGTTAGAGGACCTCATCAATCCTTTCCTCACTACAGTGCTGGGCAAATCTAGAAACACCATTTGTCATGACCACTGCATTGGAATATTGTCAAAATAGATGTTGTCTGTTTTGGCTGGTCAGCTGTCTGCTCCCTGTCAGGGAAGCCATCAAAGACGAGGAGCACCTCCACTTCTGTTGGCACTAGATGTCAGCAGTCCCTAAGGTAATGCTTGCAGACAGAAGTTCTCGAACATACTTCTTGGCAAATATTTTGGGTCACAGGTTCCAAGATGCTTGTCTTCGACAGTGCTACTGAATATCACCTGTGGAGGCAAAAAAAGCATCTACATTTTGTCAAGTTCACTTGGTGGGGCAATTTCTCTTCTAGCAAAGGAAAGGGTTAAGTTTGACTATAATGTTGGAATAGCTATAAATGACAAAAACACAGTTCTGATTTTTGAGTTGCCTATAATTCCTATTTTTTGAGTGTTTCAGATAGGGCGATTTGGTTTTTTTTTCCCCCTTCCCTTTCTTCTTAGAGCAGACTTACAGGTTTCTAAAATTTGCCCAGCAGAAAAAAACACAAAACTGAAAAAGCCCTCAAGTATTCTTTCTGCTGCTTATAATAATCCTTTCATTATTTGGTATTGTGACTTATAAATCGTGCAGTCAGTAGCTGGCTGTAAACACATCTTACCAAAACCACAGTTTCTGGTTTGTTTTCACAACTTGGTAGAGATCAAATGTGTGGAGACCACATGTGGCCTATTTAAAAACAGGACAGGGAGAGGCAGGGAAAGACTGAGGTGTTGATAGTGTTTTCTCTTCCACCTTTGTTTTTATCTTCCACACCCACCCTCAGTTTTGGGAGAACCTGCTGTGAGGTACCTTTCTTGAAAAGGCTTATGAGCTTGTTTAGATTTATATGCATGAACTGCAACCTCTAGTCCAATTCCTTTGGACTTAGGGCAAGGAATAACCCAGTCTGTCAGGTTTAGGCTTACTTGTGTTCACTTAGGAAAAAAAAAAAAAAATCAGGGTGTCATTTACCTGCTTACATGAATGATGGCTTCCTTAGGGAAGGGAAGAGGTGGTTGAGTTTGTTCTGATTTGGGCAATAGTATTACATGTGTGATTAGCTGGTTTTGGGGTTTTTTGGTTTTGTATCTGTTTGACAAAGACTGTCTCCATGCTACATGAAGAACGTGTAACTGCCCTTCATTCTGCCAAACTCTGCACATTGTGGGATATTTCCTGTGGTGTACTTGTGGAATATACAGTGAAGCCACATGGGATTAATTTTGGTACTGAAAACTGGAATCAAAATGACATTTTCATAATTCCTCACCTGCCTCCTTATTATCTTTTTTATTATTTAGAAAACCATTTTCAAATGAACGGACTGATAAAGAAAACCTTGTGATGTTCCTAATGGCAAACACAGTTTGTCTTTTAGTAATTTATTTAATGTCTTGTGTTGCATCATTTTTCAAGTCCAACACTGTTCTGCTTGGCTTCTGCAGTAGGTTCATTTTCCTTTGCCAGCCTGCATTGCCACTGAGGAGGAAGAGGTAGAAATAATTAACTGCTGTCATAGATCACTTCTTCAACCAGCTTTACTCAGTGCAGCACTGTTTTAAAAGTTTGCAAAAGTGCCCTGTGAATCTTTGGTCAATGTTTTTAAGAATTTCCTGTTTTAAGAAAAATAATTAAAATCTCTATTTACAAATGAAAATTTTATTTTTAAATGTTAAAGGGAAGTGGTAAGATAGGGCATTATTTTTTTTTCATAACCCTGAAAAAAAATGGGAAAACGCATCCAAAGCAGCGTGGCCGGCAGGTCAAGGGAGGGGATTCTGCCCCTCTACTCTGCTCTGGGGAGACTCCATCTGGAGTCCTGCATCCAGCTCTGGAGCCCTCAGCACAGGAAAGACATGGACCTGTTGGAGAGGGTCCAGAGGAGGGCCACCAAAATGCTCAGAGGGATGGAACACCTCTCCTGTGAGGACAGGCTGAGAGAGTTGGGGTTGTTCAGCCTGGAGGAGAGAAGCCTGCCAGTACTTAAAGGGGAACGGTAAGAAACATGGGGATAGAGCTTTTAGCAGGTCCTGTTGTGATAGGAGAAGGGGTAATGGTTTTAAACTAAAAGAGGGCAGATTTAGACTAGATAGAAGGAAGAAATTTTTCATGTTGAGGGTGGTGAAACACTGGCACAGGTTGCCCAGAGAAGTAGTAGCTGCCCCATCCCTGGCAATGTTCCAGGTCGTGTTGAATGGGGCTCTGAGCAACCTGATCTAGTTGAAGATGTCCCTGCTCATTGTCAGGGGGCTTGGACTAGATCACCTTTAAAGGTCTCTCCCAACCCAAACTATTCTAAGATCCTGTGAAAATAGGAAGGTGTTTGAATTAGATCCGTAGTTTCATCAAACAGCTTTAAATATCTCAAAAAAATAAAACAAACAAACTTTTCCAAGTGGAAAAACTCTTTTCCAAGTGGAAAAGAGCAGCCTGAGAAAAAAACAGTGTTTTGAACTGGCAAAGGGAGAAGGTAGAGCTAGAAAAAGAAAGGGTTGAAACATGCCACTTGTTAGGTCCTGACTTGTTAAAAACTGGAAACTTCTGGAAGGTTGGCAGGGCATATGTCAAAAGAAGGAACTGTTGGTTATTCTGCTTAGTCTTCAATGTTGTGTTTATTGTGGGCTGGGTTACATGAAGCAGGTAGGAAATGTGTTCACTGATGGATGTTAAATTGTTGGGGCAACATTCCAAGGAAGGCTGAGTCGTTCCCACAGCTTTGCTACCTGTGAGGAGCTGTTCTTGCTCATTCTGCTTCTGACGTATGCATCACTTGCCCTGTTGTTGGTGCCTGTCTGATCTCTGTGAGCCTGTTTAGCTGTAACTGAATGAGATTATAAACTCTTGGGTTATTTTTTCTGGATAGTGTTTTTTTTTTTTTTTTTTTTTTTTTCATTTTAGGGAGTTTGAGCTGGCTGGCTGAATGTCAAAGCTGGTGTGCAGAAGAGGTGGGACTGCCTGACTGGCAGTGGGAGAGAATGAACTGCCACTTTCAGTAGCAGTGAGCTATTACATGAGCTCATCTGTAAAACCTCTCCATTAGAGGTCAACTTGCTGATAGGAAAAAAAGGCAGTGAACTGTGTAAATAAAGAATTTTACTCATCAGTATAAATCAATATAAATGTTGTCAAGAGTTGAGTGATAAGAAAGAGTTCGTTCTCATTGAAAAATGATGCCAAAGCCAAAAGTGTCTCATTTTCAAATTCTCTGAATTTTAACTGGAAGTTGAAACCGACTTTCAGTAACATTGGTGATAGGGTCATGCTGATAAATCTTAGACTTTACAACACTGAAATTTAAAAGAAAAATCAAACACTGAAGCAGATGCTTGAGCTTAACATAAAAGTTTCATCTTTCTATGGTGTAACTTTGCCTCCAATTGCCAATTTAAAAAGAACTGAAGCCCTTCAGACGTCTCTAAATCTGGCCTTTTAAATTTACCACTGTAACCCAAAAGTGGATGCTGAAATCCAAGAAGTAGCACTGCAGACTTACAGCTATTTATTCAAGGAAGCAAGCAGTTTTACTTTTTATGTTTAAAGGCAAAACAATGTCTTTCTCAATTTGCGAGGGGTGCTATAATATGCAAAGGAGATGTGAGAAATGAGGTCTTTGCTGTCTCTTCAGGCAATGAAGATAAGTGAGGGAAGGAAGAAGGAGGAAAGCTTACAGGATTAAACCATCCTAAAATTATGATAGACAGGAGTTGTGCATGACTGTAAATATTAATTGTGATTGAGTAGGCATTTAAAATCTCAGAGTGCATGGTGAAAGCTAGGCATCTGCAACTGACTTTGGCGTGATAAATAAATGATTTATGGTAGCTAATGCATTCCGCAGTATCTGAAGCGTGTGTATTAGTTACCTGGTTAGCTGTATACTCTCATAAATGAAATTTATAGGCATTTTGGTTTAGCATGGAATTTGTATCCATTATAGTTTCAGTGCAATAATTACAGTAGCTTAATTTTAATGGAAGTAGGCAGTATCTTTTATTCTTTATTTCCATGATGTCAGTTGTTGAGATGGACATACAATAATAAACAGGCTATTCATATTCTCATGCTCTTGTAGCCAAAACCTTTGGACACCCTTCAGAAAAACAGTGGGGAAGGTTATATAACATGCATTTAAAGGGTTAAGGAAGAAAAAAAAAAAGTGGGCTGTTGCCAAGTTAGTATGGGATGAAATCCTAGTCCATGTCCATTCAAGTTAATTTGCTTTGTCAGTTGCTTTCAGCTATGAATTGTTGGAAGTAGGCTGCCCAAGTTAGAGAAGTAGGCTACCCTAGTTCCCATGCAGTGTATTTCTTGCAGCATAGGGAAGTGCTTGGCCATAACATTAACTGATAAGGAACTGATTACTCCATGGTGTCACTGAAATTACACCTCTTGCACCAGTCAATTGGCTACGCAGGTTTTTTTACAGGGGTTCAGGATTGTTATTGTTTGATCTCTGAAACAAGATGGCTTGTTTATTTTAAAATAAGCTACTTCTCTCTGTTCAGTAGAAATAAGAAATACTTTTACTTGGGTCATTTGCTAAGCTTTTAGAAATGAGAATTGATGAATTATTGTATGTTACAACAGAAAAAGTTATCGAATACCTAAACCCTGAAATGCTAGCTTTTAGTTCAGCTAAATGCATGGCTAAAAGCAGTGCAACTCTTTTTGCTTTGTTGGCTATTAAACATAGGCTTATGCCCTGTTAGCTTCCTAGTTTTGACATATTTTTAATCAGAAAGTTTAATTTATTGAACTTACTGAGTCTCATGTTTGTAATTTATCATTAAATTTAAAAGCTAAAGAGAAAAATTGCCTTGATGTTGGAATATTTATCACACAAAGATGCTGTGTGGCTGATGTTGGGGAGGGGGATAGCATCTTCATGCTGGGTTCTCTCTTGCAATTACAGTTGTGCTGTAATATGCCTTGTGAGAGAATTTATGTTATGAACCTATACTGTTAAAGGAGTGCTGCCGTGCATTTTAGATATTTTTTGTTTGCTTCTTTATGACTTTAGTCTTAATGTCTAAGAGTTGTATTAGTTTTAGACATGTCTTGAGTCCATGTTTGCCCATAAGCATCACACAGCTCTGTTGATGCAAAATGAGAGATAGCAGTGAGATGTTGGACTGATCAGCTTTGATGAGAAATGTTAGTATGAAAAGGGTATACATTTGTTCACATTTCTTAAGAGATTTTAAATTGCCTTGTGTGCATGAGCATTCTCTCTGAAGTTAATGGGGTCCATCACTGCTTGTCTGCTGAATTCGGTATAATTAAGATTTCCTCTACACCAATTAAGTACATGGCAGAGTCACACAAACCTGTTTTTCACAGAGACTGTTGCCTCTTCTGCATGATTCATACAGTATAAAGAGGTGAAAGCTCTTTTGGTGTGTTCTGTCTAATTGCTTGTTCTGTGTCCCTGCCAGTGCATTCTTACTTCTTACAGTGATGTCTGATTCAGCAGGCTGCTAATAGAAGTTCTGTTTAAACGTCATTGGGATTTATGGATTTGTAAGTGTAAATTTGACGGTGTCCGTAACTGGTTATGGATAGGGAATGTTTGTTGACTTTGGGCCAGAAATGTCAGGGTTTTTGGTTTTGTTTTTTTTGCTTCCAAGAATGCAACACTGAGGTTTTATTTTTACAGGTTTTCATACCTCTTTTATTTCACATTTCTGCTGAGTAGCAGCTTTTCACCTCCTGTTGCCTTTTCTGGTTTCTGCTTTCTTTTCACCATTTTCAAGCTCAAATTCTTCATCTCAAGATTCTTAGTTAGAATTCTGTATTGTGATTTATCTGATGAGCAGAGTTGTAGAAGGCAGTTAGAAGCAGCAAAACCAAAATGACCACATCTGCCTCTTGATATGTTGTCATGGACATTTTTCTGTCTCTTCAGTTTTTTTAGTTAAATATTTGATAAAATTGTGTGTCACAAGTCATTTAAACGCATGACTTTTGTGGACCAACACTGCTGAGGAACAGCAGTGTTTTGTTGTCCTTCCTAATAGTTATCTTTGTCGTAAAATCCCCTTTGTCTCTTTGGACTGGAGCGCAGGAGCTTGCAGGCTGCGCTGTGCTGGAAGGAGCGGTGCTCTGCTGGCTCCATCTCCCTGTGGCCTCACCGGTCACGCTGGTGGCCCTGTTTCAGTTAGGTTGTCACCTTTCAGTAGTAGTTCCAGAATAATTGCTTGGTCTCAGCTGCAGAAACATCTTCCTTCAGGGTTTGTGTCCAGCAAAGCATGTATATCCCCTCACATTAGAACTATACTGAAGGTAGACCAAAAGCATGTCTAGCCTGTCCTTAGGCTTCGCGCAAACTTTACATTTCTCTTACATGGAGCAAAACTGCCAGTTTAATTGACAGTTATGAAATGTAGGCTTCTTTAAAGAATTAGAACCTGACTTCAGTTCTCTCAATATGGTGGTTAGGGGTAGGTCCATGTGTGTGTATACACACACCTCAAAATACAGCTGTATTGTACTTGTGTATGTATACATACCTGTGTGTGTCTTTTTCTTAAAGATATGGACATTGGTAGTTGGTTACCTGCTGATGGTTTCATTCAAGTGGAATATAAGCACTGAACGTTACTTAAAAGCAATCTCTGTCCCTGTCTGGATTATGCTGCTCTTTCACTTAGGTGAGTAACAAAAAGTTACTATTCTAATGCATCCGATGGGATTCTTTTGTGTTGCGAACAAAGCTACTCGCTTGCTCTTCCCCTAAATCCTTATAATGGAATCTTAGCTGAGATGCAGGCTGTTTTCTCTGCTCAGTAATTCTGAGCATGTGGCCAGCAGGGAGTGGGAAGGCAACAGGATGCTGAGCAACATGTGTCTTCCGCTCCTCCTGCCCAGTTTGTACTTCGCATGGTTTTCCTTTATTTGGCTCTTGCAGTCACAGACCTGGTACTGACTCCCTGACAGTGGGGAAGGGCTGGGGCCACATGTGGGTGGATTTAGACTTTCACTTGTGGTGATTTTTAATATTATTATTTTCTTGAGAGCCTGCCATTGGCCAAGACTGAAGCTGTAAAATGTATTTAATAGTAGTAATAGAAGAAGAAAAAAGAAAATTTCTATCGCTAGTCAACAAGCATGTCGATATGATATCAACAACTTCACATAAATTTGCCAGTAACCTATGTAATCTGTTAATATAAAGATAAGATTATAGTAATTATTAGCATTAGATTTATTTTACATATTTACTATAACAGATTATAGATTATGTTATATCAGAGTTTATGGTGGAAGTATCATGCAGATAATAGAAGACTATCATGATGGAAGGTTTCACAGCGTACTTCATGGTTTACTTTGCTTTAACAGCAGGTTTCAAGGGTTGTTCTGACCATGTGGGAACACTTTCCTGACGTCTTAAGCTACACATAACGGCTTTGCATTTGCTTACATTTTGACACTCTTGTATTTGCTGGAAGTACTAGCTGAAAAGTAAAAACCCAGGAAGGCACTGCTTGATGCCAGTCTTTGGAGATCTACATAAATACAGACTTTTTTTTTTTTTTGCAGGGGGAGCTTGATTTGTCTTCGATATCTAAAATGTGTGTAATTTTGCATGTTGTTTTAAAAATTGTTCTCTAAAGCATATCAGCATAAAGTCGCTGAAGTTAGGAATGGTAACAACTTGGTTTATTCATCGAGAGGCTTGTTCGCCTGTCTTTTCTATTCTTCCTTTCTGTGAATGTAGAAAACTTGTTGCTTTATGACACTTGTTAGTTTCTGCCCAGATTGTTCTTGGTTGATGTGATACCTTTCTTGGTTTTGCTAAATGTAGAGTTTATTAATGGCGTAATTTTTCTTGTAAAAAAAAACCAAACAACCCTGTATCTCTCAGCTTCTGTGGCAGGTTCTTGGAGAATTCCTGTGTTTCTGGTTATAGTTGTTCTGATGACTGTAGGCATGTTGCATGAAGAGCAGAATGGAAAGGAGTCTTCTGGTAAGAAACAAGTCACTTTTTCTTTTATTGTTGGACTGAAAGAATCTGGACCATATTACTGTAAATGCAGTATCATACGGATTGCAAGAATTTATTATGAGATTTTTAGTATGTTTGTTTCAGAGTGGTTTATGCATGCTGAAGTGAATCTTTGATTCTTTAGAGAAAATCTTTGCAATGGACTGATGTTTGTTTTCCATAGCAAAGTAGTGACTCTCATTGTCAAGCTCAATTGCTTAAGTTTACAGAATCCTGTATGTAGTTTCAAGCATGAAGAAAGACCAGGAAATTTGAAAGTGGAGGCTAAATTTTGAGAGAAATGAGCAATATGGGTTTAGTAGCTCCTATAATATCAAGTATGAGAGAAACTGAGACAACTCTATCCAGCAAGTTTCTTATATCCAGTCATTTGTTTTTAAAATACCAGTTTCTTCAAACTATGTTTTCTCTTCAGACTTTGAGAAAAATCGGTTTGGCCTGTTTTGAGTCAATTTTGCGTAAAAGCAAATGTCAGGTGTTCATTTCTAGCACTAGCTGTATGATTCTTTTGGGAAACTTTTTTTCCTATCTTGCTGTTTTAGTTTTCTTGAAAGTCATAATCTTGGTTAGTACAATTGATTATCTTTTATAGAGATTTTCAGATTAATCAGACTGACAGCAACTGCAGATGACTTGGTCGGTAGTAGTTCATTAGCAAGGAAAGTGCTGAGCAAATAACTGGTTTGCGTTTTGGCTCCAGGTCTGTTGTAATACTAAAATTAATAGCACTCATCCCTGTTTGATTGTATTCACTACCTATATATTAAAAACAAACAGTGTCTATGTGTGTAATTTCTGTTGCTTGACAGCTTCAGTGGATATCAAGCAGCAAATAAAAACATTTTAAAACTTAAGCTTTTCTTTATTTACATACACATAAATATTTTACAGGGGCAGAGCTTCCTGGTCAGATGATTTCCATTGCTGCTTCAACAATTGCCATGGCAATTTCAATGACAGAGGATGTGTCCAATAATGAACGTTCCTCACAACCCTCAGGTGACTGAATACTCTGTAAGAAAACATTTGAATTTGCTCTAAAGGCATGAAACTGGAGGCAATTAAGAACCAATTTCAAAATAGTCCCTGTCTGAAATAGCACATTTATACTTAACTTGTGAAACAGGTTTATCTGTTTTAAAAAATGTTGACAACAATAATTTAAAAGCTATCTTTCAAATGATAGTTTACATGGCTGTCTGTACATTAGAAGGCCTGACTGTAAGAATTTGTTCGTTTCAGAGTGAGTGCAAGTTTTTTTCCTATTCTTTATTACTAATTTTTTTATTTTCCCTAGCCTTGTTTTGATTTGTTGAAAGTTATGTGAGAGAGAGAGATAAAAAAGTATATACTGTATTTCCAGACCAGGTACAGACAGACTGGAATAATTTTTTTCTCTTAAGACTTTTTTTTTCCCCCCTCTGTTTTTAAGTTGTAACCTGTCTTGGCCAAAAGAAAACTACAGTGGTTTTACACAGGTGTTTCTTACAGTGAATGTTTTTTGACTTATTTTCTTGACAGAGTTAACCAGATGGTTTTTTGTCATGCAAATTCTGTTGTTTTCCTTCACAGCAGGAAAAGAACAAATATGGAGTTTCTTGTTGGGAATTAATATTCTTTTCTGTGATATGTGTTAAGTGTCCTTTTGGTCATCTTTGGTTTGGATCTTCTGTGTGAATGGTGATGAAAGATTGTTCTTTTACAGCAAAAGGTTTTACCTGTGGGGTTAAGAAACTACAACTCTTTTTTTCCTCTGCAGTGATTTTTGGATGTTTTGTTACCTTGCTTTGGAACTTGTAATGTATCATACATCTATTTTATGAGAAGTTTAAGATTTTGAACTTTTTCGCATCTTCAGCCAGGTAGATATAAGAAAGATCTCCTCCTGAAGCCTGCTCTCTATTCTAAATATACCAGTCATTGTCAAGGCTCATTGTCAGTAGCAGCCATGATGGTGCTTATACTGTATTAAATCAATTATAGAACAAGCAATGCTTCATGTTTTTACTCTTCTCTTTACGCTTAAATTTGTTCCTGGAAAAAAAAAAGGAGGGAGAATAAGCTGTATTGATTTTATAGGTTTTTCTGAACACTCATGTTTTTCCTTACTTTGTTGTTGAATACTGGCATTTAGTGTTGGGGGTGAGGAGTTATAATTATACCAGTGAAGGTGATCTAACTTATTGTCCTTACTGGTGTCCCAGGAATTTGCAGAGCATACAAGAAATGAGAAACCTGCAACTTAAGAAGCAGATGCCACTGCAGTATTTTGTTATCTGCCTTGTAGGCAAGATTCTGTTGGCTTGTTGGCTTTGAATATGACAGATACTGAAATCCTTATAGCCATGCCTCTTTCCTGCCCCACTTCCTTGTTTTCTTTAAAAAAAAAAAATCTTTTTCTCTTGAAATTACAGAAAGATGTGATTATTCATGAAGGGTACCTGCATCCTGGTGTTCTGAAAGACTTTTTCATTACACTGTTTCATCTAACTCTGAAGACTTTATTCTGATACCCTGCTTCATTCATGTATTCAAAGATACAGGCACTTGCCTTCCTGTTTATGCTGCTGTTCCTTTTCCTTTTATTTAAGGAAGAGGAGGAGAATAATTCAAAATGCTATGCCAGCAAGAAGTTGACAGAGAACATATCGTGTAAAGAAAAGAACATGTCTTAAGACAACCTGGAAAATTGACTTTTTTGTTACTTTTATTATATTCAAATAAGTACCATACATTCTGATTTTGCTACAGTTCTTTACTGGATATTATGTTAACCATTTGGGAAAGGCTGTCATACTTCAATCAGTTGAAGATAGAAAGGTGCTTTTCACATTTCATCTCTAAAAATACCGTAAAGCACACAGAACCTGAAGTTACTCTAAATCGGTATCCTGGTAGACTTTTTTTTCCTATTTGTGTTGACACGGCACTCATGCCTTGGTTAACAGAGGGTATCTTACCAACAAAATGTGACTTTTTTCATTTGCAAAGTTTGGTGGGTTTTTTGGGTGAATCAACTTTGTGAACTGACTTACTGTACAGAACTGAATGGCAGTTCTTGTGAACTGCCTTAGGATACAGAACTGAATGGCAGTTCTGATGCTAAGGAGTCTGTGTGTTTGTCATAGGGAGGATACTAGGTCATTGGCAGTGCCAATTTAGTTTGGCTTGAAGTGCTGCGGAACTGTGTTCTGAAAAAGCTTTCTTGTCTTAGGATCCCCTAGGAGTTCTTAGTCTTTTTTTTTTCCTTTTAATTCCTTTGTTTTCCCTGTCAGCTCTTTGCCATCTGTGTTTTGCATTCTGTGTACAGTCTGCTTAAGTTAATAGGGAAACTGTAAGAGAATGAGGCATTTTAATTGGTACTACTCTTAATGTTACCGTTGCTCTTATTTAATTAAGCTTTTCTTCATTGCAAAAACATGTTGATCAAATTTTTCATTACCAGAAGAAGGAATATTCATTTTCTGTTCATAAAAGTGACTTTACTAAGGGCTTTTGGGTTAAAAAGTGTTGGATAACTTTAATCTTGAGGCATAGACCTCAGCGTATTAAATTTCTTTGTTTTTTCTGTTTTGGCTTTCGGCACTTCCTTCCCTTGATAAGTATTTGTGTTTCTGCTTGTTGTCATGTTGTTTCTTATGTTTATTATATTAATTTTGGAGTAAAAAAAGTGTTGAGTAAGCTGAATCGATAGGGGAGAATTCTCAATTATGGATATACTGCTTTCAAATTTGTGTTCCTTTAGTGCGTCATAAGCTGGATCCATTTGTTTCTATTAGAGCTCTTCTGCTTCGTTAAAAAGAAACTGAGAAGTACAGGGGAATGATAGACCCTCTATTTCTTATGACAAGAACACTTTGTCTTTTTAGGAAAGCTTCTGTTTACAGATACCTTTCTCTCCCCTTATGAAAAATTAAATCATGTCTTTTTCTCCAAAGTGTAGTTTGTATATGATGGGGCTGACCTTCATCCCTTTGAGATATAAACTGATTTGCCAAGAAGCACTCCACCTGAAGCTTCTGGTGTGTTTAGCTGCTCGCAGAGTTCTTTCTTTCAGGTTGCATGCTGTAACTCCTTTGGAAATATTCTGAAGTTCCACCAAATATGTTACCAGAAACCAGCTGATGTTTCTGTCATCATCCCAGTGTCTATCAATGTGCATTATTGTGTTAGTGTGGTGGGGAAGCGTTTATAAGGTCTACAGATAATTCCCTTGTAGAACTCCAGTGCAGATTTCTACAACAGAAGAGTGTTCATCCAGTGTGTGAGGCTGCAGAATTTGTCACTTAGCACTACTGTACACGTATGACAAATCTGTCTGTCTTTCTGTACATTCTAGCTATCATGCTTTAGGCTAGGAATGGTGTTAGTGACACATTGCAGCTAAAACTGCATGGTTGGAACATGAGTTTTTTGAGTGATGTGCATGTAGATTATTGTAACATAGTTTCTACAGCAGTTTTTCTTTGTGGGAAGAAAGCTGCTGTTGTTGATGTGACACAAGTCCAGTCAAAGAGTTGTGTCCGTTGCTTGTGTGCTGCAGTATGTACCAACATAACAAATTGCCTTTTATTCTTCAGCATAGAGTAACTTTTCAGGTTTTCTTGTGTATGCATTCTTCCACCACGGCTCCAAATTTTTCACAAGAAATGGTGTGTGGGAAGTGTGTGCATTTCACAACCAGCATGAGGCCTCAGTAAAACTTAATACTGGTGTTCTTCGGAAGAAATTCTGCATACAGTGACTGAAGATGGATTTGGTGCCACCCATATTAGTCTGATTAGGCAGATGTACCAACCAAAAAGTTACATAAATAAATTGCTATGTTCTCTACACAAAAAAATTTTTAGACATAATATTTTTGCCTGAAATTACTATTTACTGTTTATTTGTGTCTTTAAAACATCAGTTCACATTTTTTAATTGAATTTCATGTTTACTAACTTACAGATGAGAGAATGGCAACATTTGTTACCCACTAATTTATGCTTGCTGTTGTTACTTAAATGTGTTACACAAGCAAGCAATTTAGGATCACAGTGTGAGCACTAGGTTTGTAATGTGAGTGTCCAGGAAAAAAAAAACTGGAGTAAGAAATTTGTGAGATACAAGCTTCCTCTTCAATGCATGCTGTATTTTTTTGGTTTTATTTAAAGAGGCTTTGCTCAAATCTAAGATTTCTTTTTGAGTATTTGAAGTAAAGAGAAATCAAAGATTTATTTTAAGACTTTGGATTTCCTTTAGAAGTGAATTACACTTCGTGTTTTTCAGGGTTTTACAGTTACTTGATAAAATGTATTGGCTAGTAATTTACCTGCGGTGACAGGAAGCCTCTCAGAGGCTGTAGCATCTTTACTTGTCTCCTCCTGGCATTGCTCGTCGTGGTGTTGCATGATGTGGGAGAGCTTATACAGCCCTGTTCAAGCTTTTATTCAGATCAGTGCTATGGCTGTCTCTGTCTTTTAGAGAAATTACCAAAAAAACTAACCAAACAAAAAAATCCCACCCAAAAAAACCAAACCAAACAAAAAAAACCCCACCCCACAACAAAAAAAAAGAGGTTAATTTGGGACTAGGATGCATATTCTGTTCTGTGGTGAGCATTAATGTATTAATTTCCATTTCTTTGTTCGCATTTGTTTGTTTTAGGAGCAACAGAAGGTGATCAGCCTCCACATGCTTCATCATCTTTCTCCTCCTCGTCATCCTCTTCTGGGAGCAGACAAAGACCTGAGACTGGATCTTTTCTTAGAAAGAAGAAAACTAGTGATATTTACTTTGTTACACTTGTGTGGGCCATTGTCGTTGTCCAGATCTGGCTAAACTTCTGGATTGTGCAGCTATTGCCGGTGCCTTTTGCAGGTAATAATCCAATTATTAGAAATGTATGTTAAATGATGACTTTGGATAGCCTTAGGCTTTGTGTTGAATAACATAGAAGGAAAGACTTATAGGCTTGGATGAGTTTTAAATTAAAACTTTTTCAAGATTTTTTGTTAAGACAAGAACATAATGTTCAAGAACATTATTATGTTCTTAATGAATTGTAGCTTCAAGTAGGAAGATTGATGTGCACGGTCTGTTACCATGTAGTGGACAACTGTAAAATTGCTTTGTTGTCTGACTGTTGTAGTTACCTGGAGTCATTTAGTACGATACCTTTCATTGTAAGAATACTTTTGGTTTGGAGTACTTTGTTTTTCTTCCTCTTAATGGCTGGTCTTTCATGTTTTTGCACCTATAGGTAAAGAATATTTTAGCTGTTATTCAGTCCTGAAGTGCAGCTCACGCTAAATTTTCATTTCCATTAATAATGGGTTGCTAGGCTCTGTGGACAAGTCGCAAGATAAATTTGATTCTAATTCTAGCTCTGGGGTTAATTAGCTTTGTTGCTTCACATCTACATGCATCTGTTCTCTTATATATCAAGCAAGAATGGAGTAGTTATGATAGCTATCTAAAGAGGTTATTTTAAGACTGAATGCCACTTTTTCCAATAATCTTTTTGAGGGGGGGAATAGGGAAGATAGGAACTCTGGAAATATGCCTGAGCTACTATGAATCTTAAGGCATTTCCTCCCATCCCCCTACTGTAAACAAAGTGAGTTTCCTAATTTCCTTGGATTTTCTCTAAACTTCATTTAAAACACTACTTTTCAGCATTTTTTTAATGTATCTAACACTTAAATGTAGCTATTTTCCCTTTTACCAAGTGTGGCGGGTTGGCCCCAGCTAGCGGCCAAGTACCCACAGAGCCACTCGCTCTTTTCCTGTCTTCCAGTGTGAGCTCATCCATGAGCTGCAGTCCCTTTGGGCAGGTACCAGCTCAGGCATCTCCTTATCCCTAGGCCACAGTCCCTTCAAGTGGTGTACCTGCACTAGCATGGGTCCTCCATAGGCCGCAGTCCTCAGAGTGGTGTGCCTGCTCCACCATGGAGCATGTCTACTCCCCTGGCTTTTTTATTCCCTCTGTTCATTCCTCTGTTCCCTCTTTCTCTCCATTCACTTGTTCTCTCTACGTTTCCTCCTGTCCTCCCTCTCTAGTGTTTTCTGTCCTTTCTTAAATATATTTTCACAGAGGCATCACACCTAAGCCTGATGGACTCAGCTTTGGCCTGTGGTGGGTCTGTTGTGGAGCCAGCTGGAACTGACTGTGTGTGGCACAGGGCAGCCCCTGGTCTCTCTCCATGGAGGCCATCCCAGCGGCCACCCTACTACCAAAAACTTGCAATTTCCTCCCAATACACAAGGCCATTATAAACGATCTAGTTGTGGAAATCTGTAAATCATGACTGTGGGGCTATGCCTATGGGTTCGAGGGGCTCTGACCTTTGAGAAGCATAGTGAAAGGAACAGCTGCACGTTTGGCTGTGGCACTGTAGCAGCAGCTAAAGGGTGATGTGATGGTTAGGCATAGAAACTGCTGAATACAGGGTAAGGGGAGAGACGAGTTTGGTCTTTGTTTCATTCTGATGTAGTTGCTACAGAAGAAACTGCCCAGTTTTGGTGTCTGGGCATCATGGGAAATGGTGATGGCAGGTTGGATGTAGCTCATAGATGTATCATAAAAATGATAAAGGGATTAGAAAATAAATGTTAGACTTACTAGAAGTAGAGCTTACGTGGATTAATTTATTGAAGAGAAAAGCAAAGGAGTGACTTTACCACTGTTCAGAAATACCTGCTTGGGTAAGAGGAAAAATGGGTGTAGTAGTTTTGCAGTTAGGTAGACAACAATGACTGGTTTTAAGCTTGAGCCAGACAAATCTAGATTAGAGTGCACATCTATAACTGAATTAGATGAATATTCCTGCTGCCAATCACTAGGTCTAAGTTAGCTACTTGAGCAATGGACTTATGCCAAAATAGAAACTAATTTTGAGAATGTTTGTGACCTGTTGCCTTAGCAGTGACACTGGGCCATTAAGTGCTTTTTCTGAATATAACTAGATGACCACAAAAATATTATGAAAAGGCAGTATAATGATGAACAGAGCCAAATTTAGACCAGTGGATCACATTAAGTGTTAGAAGGTGAATAATGATAACCTGGATTGTTAAAAGAGAGGTGGTATTAAAAATATTTAGTAGTGGAAAATAGGAAGAATTATAAAGCAAGTTTCCTTGCAGCTTTTCAAGCTTAAGGAGACTAATAGCTGCAAGCAC